>NC_138348.1:96363067-97563067 GCF_046562875.1 Panthera onca | reverse complement strand
AGGGAGACGTGTCCCCACCTGTAGGGAGACCGGCAAAGACTATCATCAAAGCCGCATGGGTGCAGAGGGCTGACTGCAGAGGCAGCTCACCACGCAGAAGATAGATAACTGTGGAAAACAAGGGGAAGAGAGAGGGGAAGCTGGCTCCCAGACTTTGTGGGATTTTGTGGACCAGGAAAATAAAAAAAACAGTATGGGGAAGACTGGTAAAGGGTTGCCTTTTTTTTTTTTTTTCTACTTTGCAAGGTGGGGAGTTTTTAAAATACCATTTAGAAAAATTTTTTTTATGTTTATTTAGTTTTGAGAGAGAGAAAGAGAGAGAGAGAGAAACAGCATGAGCAGGGGAGGGGCAGAGAAGGAGGGAGACACAGAACCCGAACCAGGCTCCAGGCTGTGAGCTGTCAGCACAGAGCCCGACACGGGGCTCAAACCACAAGTGGTGAGTTGAAGTTGGTCGCTTAACCCACTGAGCCATCCAGGTGCCCCTTAAAATACCATTTAGAATCAGCATCATGTCACAAAAGAAATTCTAACCTCTCCCCCCAAGAAAAAAGGAAGAGCACCATCTCCAAATTTAAAAGAAATGTTTCAAGTCCCTGCAATATCCTTCTTTTTTTTACGCGAGGAAGCGCGTAAACTGCACTGTGGGCCTGCACAGCCCACAGAATGTGCTGAGGAACCATGGATCTCTGTGAATCCCCCTCCTGCAGATTCTGACTCCAGAGTGCCATTTCCCTGTCTCTTACCAGCTGCCCTGGGCTGAGGTGCACACACAGGCAGGCACATCAAGCCCCAGCCCTGTAGGTACTGTAGGCACGGAGCTAGCTCCTTACTCTCGGGGCTGGTCACTAATCCGCCTTGACCTTCTCTACGTTTCTGTTTCTGCCCGCCTGGGGAGGCCCCGCACTGATGCTCTCCTGCCTCCACTTACACAGATTAAAACTGAGGACCTCAGTGACTCCTTGCAGCAGACCCTCTCGCATCGGCCATGTCACCTGAGTCAAGGACCTGCCATGATGTCTGGAAACCAAATGTCTGGGGTAAATGCCAGCCTGATGCCGGGGAGCCCTGATAGTCTCAGTGGACTCAGCCGGGAGTTGAAGTCAAGCCTTCTCCAAAATGCTTGACCTCTAGACCTGGCTCTCGGTGAATTCGTGGTCCGAAAAGCCCCCTGTAGGGAGCGTGACCGAGGGATTCAGGCCTGGGGTGGAGGTGGGATTCCATAGGGGAAGCCCGGCTGCCTCTACCTGTCTGGGACCAAAAGGAGCCGGCCTTGCCAGAACAATGGACCTAGCGGCTTTGGAGCTGGCCCCCATTTCAGGGGGCCCTATTGCGACAACAATGGCTACAGATATAGAGCATTTCTGTCTCCAGTGAGCCCACTCTCCTCCCTCGAGGTTTTGCACCAAAGCCAAAGTAGAACAGAGTGTCGTGCGGGGAAGAGGAGGCACCCTGAAACAGTAACAGCAAACGTCAGAGAGGGCGGATGTCCATGTGGCGAGCCCCTCTCTTGGTCTGGATCACCTGGGGAAGAAATGCCACCCCTTCCCTGGAAATACTTAAGACCGGAGCGTATGCCCATTCCTTCACTTTCTTATTCAGCAGGGGTTTACCACCTCTTCGTGTACAGACCTAAGCACAGCCCTCGGGGGGGGGCACAGAGCCCTGAGGATCTCGATCCCCCACGTATCGGAACTGCTGTCTCCCTTTTGAGGGCTGGTGGGAGGAGCCCAGGGGCAGTGGCCTTTCTGCTTCATCAGATCGGTTGTGTTAAGAAATAATAACTTGCTCCTCCTTCCAGGAAAGCCTCAGGCCCAGGAAATGGCCAAGACGTGGCTTTTAGTACAGTCGAGTGGCATGAGATTAAAGAAACAAAGTCAGACGATCGGGATTTCATGTCATTTCTAGGGTAAACCTCTGAGAGCCGGGTAACACTGAGCCTGTGCCTTCGACGTTTACCGACTACTTGGGAGACAAGACTGACACGCACGAAAGTTAAATAACAAGGCAAAGTTTAAGTACACTAGGCTGAGAGGCACTGCTTGGCTGAGTGCAGGAGCTGTAACAATGCCAGCATTAATGGAATCGCTACTCCGTGCCAGGCACTTGAGCTACACAGAGGCATAAGGCAAGGTCACTGCCAACAAACTCTCAGAGTCTGGAGCCCCACGGGACAGATGGGCAGCAGGCAGATGGACCCGGCACCCCCAGCATGTAAATTCGGCGATGTATGTGTCTCCCCATGTGCAGGACATGACCTCCCTCCATCCGCTCCAGCAGCTTGTGCTGGTTCCTGGCCACCTCCAGTCCGTATCCCAGTTCCTGCTATCCCAGACCCAATCTGGGCAACAAGGTAAGAACTCGGGCGTTTTCCGCATCGATCAAGTCCAGCAAAGTGCTGCTGCGGCTTGCTGGATAAAGGAGCCCAAGTGTGGGGCACGGGTGAGTGGCTCACTCCTCTGGCATTGAGACCCGGGGAAGGGACCCTGGCATTGCCCCCGCCAGGCTGAGAGTCCTCTGCTTTTCCCTCTCATCTTCCTCAACTTCACGGCCAGTAGAGACTGAGGTGCAAGGTGGCAAGGAGCTGGGGGCGGAGGGGAGCACAGGAAGGAAGAGCTCCTTGGGACATGCAGTGCAGACAAGTCCCAGTTCCTTGGAAATCTTTCAGGACTGATTCAGACTTTCACCTCCAGGAAGCCGGCCTTGACTCTGCTTGGGTAGAGCGGCAGCGCCACCCTCAGGCGGGAGAAGGGGTTTTCAGGTTTTCTTTGGCACGGAAATTACTACCAGAGACTGGCTCCTGGGCCAAGAGCAAACAGATTAGAATATTCATGATAATAGCTGGTATTTCTTGAACGTGATTTGCCAGGAGCCCTGATGAGTGATTTTCCTGGCATTTTTCAAAATAACCTTGTGTGGTAGATAGTCATAGTGTGTCTCTGGTGACATAAGAAAAGTCCGGAAGTTTGCCCGAAACCTGTGTTCTCGGCCATTGACCTACACTGCCTGCCCACCGCCCCCCTCTCTCCGGTCTCCACTGACTAGGGCCAAAGTGATGGAGGAAGTAGGAGTTTGCCACCTGTGTACAAATCCCAGGTAGAGGCTTTGGAAACCCAGAATCCAAACAACGTGCAACTCTGCCTTCCATCCCTAACAACTGCCTAAGTTACAGTCCCTACCCCTAGGTTCTGAGGCATCTCAGAGTATTTTTATGATGATGACTGAGAACATACTTGAGCCTTTGAGTACTTATTTTAGCTAAACAACGTATATCACATTCCTAGGTAACAGCTAATTCCCTTCTGTTTTAAAAGATAGTGACGTGGGGGGCGCCTGGATGGCTCAGTCGGTTAAGTGTCGGACTTCGGCCTAGGTCACCATCTTCTTGTTCCTGAGTTCAAGCCCTGCGTCGAGCTCTGTGCTGACAGCTAGGAGCCTGGAGCCTGCTTCAGATTCTCTCTCTCTCGCTCTCTCTCTCTCTCTCTCTCTCTCCCCCTCTCTGCCCCCTCCCGCTTGCACTTTGTCTCTCAAAAAATAAATAAACATTAGAAAAAAAATTTTAAAGACAGTGATGTGAAAATGGCCCACAGGTATACATATAACCAGTGAGGTCAGTGTATGATGCAGGGCAAAATAAACAAACAAAAAATTTTCTGAAGGCAGAAAACTCATTGGTTAAAAAAAATTCTTTTTTTTTTTTTTTTTGTTTGTTTTTTAAATCACTTACTGGCTGTGTGTCCTTGGGAAACTTCACCTAACCTCTCTGAATAAAAACGGAGCAAAATAAAATAAAATGGAAAGACAGTAAGAAATAGAAAAATAGTAAAATTCTACCTCACAAGGTTATTGAGGGTTATTCAAAATAATGCATATAAAAAGGCTTCGTGTATTTCAAAACGCAGTATAAATGTTAGATTACTAGTAGCATTTAAGCCTCTGACTCCTGGCTCGGAGCTCCTTATGAGAGATTTTTGTTTATTTTAATAAGGAAAAATTAAGCCCTGACTTTTATAGACTGAGGAGCGTAAAGGTCAGCTTCCACAGATGCCGTACATCAGTGACCTGGAGCCGCTTAGGGACCCCAGAGACCCCAAGGTTCTGGTCTGTGCTGAGTGGTTGGGGTGACCCGGCCCATCGTTCTGGTAGCTCAATGGCTTCATTCCCGCAGCGACAGTGAGAGCTCCTGGCTGAAGACCTTCCTAGAGGGAGGCCACTCTCATGACCACCAGTCAGGCAGAGCCCTTCATGGGCCGTTTTCCTGGAGAGGGAAGGAGAAAGCGGTCCTCAGACAGTACAACGAGCAGGTGGAGGGAGGCCATACCACCAGACAGAGTTTCCAGAGGCTTGGCCCCTGGTCTTCCCTTCTCTCTCAGCTCTTCCTCCCAAGTAGAAAATGTCCTCGTTCTGCCAAGAGCCTCTGGCCAGCCATGTGCCGCCTTTTGGGGCTCTCTGGCCCCATCTATGTGGCCTGGCATATTTGCAGATTTGCCCAGGTTTTTGTGGCTGTCTGCAGGCAAAATGGAGCTCCCCGGCCCCTCCGTTCCAGCTGCTTTTCCTTCCCTGTTGGATTTCTTCAGCCTGCTTAGCAGCTCCCAGAGCAGGCTGGCCTTGACCTCCTTAGCCCGTGCAGCACCATTCCAGGCAGGCGGGCGGGCAAGCCGGAGGACTGGTTTGCGGATGGCTGTTTACCTGCTTATCCGTGTCTCGTTCACCTCCACCTGCGTGTGGCAATGCCTGGCAGTCCCGTGGGGGCCCTTTGCACAGGGCTCGGGGTGGGTTGAGGGACCTGACGAGGTAGCAGGGGGTGGGGACGGTTATCTCGGTCCCGAAGCTGTGGAGCGTGTCCTTCAGACGGCCTGGATTTTATTTTGTTTGTTCCTTTGTCCCTCCCCTTCCACTCAGGTCTGCAGCCAAATCTTCTCCCCTTTCCGCAGCAACAGAGCTCTCTCCTCCTCCCGCAGACCGGGCCTGGCCTGGCGTCCCAGGTAAACAACCACATTCTTCCTGTCTCCCCCTGAGAATGCCTCAGCTCTGGACGGAGCTGCTCACCGGTGTTCCCCCACCCCCTCGATGCTGCACTTACACCTCTGGGAAGAGGGGCTAGCGAGGGATTATCCCTGTTCACACACGAGGAATCCAAGCCACGGCCGGGAGAAACGATCGAACCAGCATCGCCAACAGCACCAGGACTGGAGCCCAGAGATCTCAGCTCCCAGGCCGTCCCGCTCAGCAGCGCGGGTCCTCCACACCAGCCCTGGTTTCGCTCACTCCTCTTAGGACCAGCCAGGTCCTAAGGAGGGCTGACTTTCAGGGATGCCACGGTGACCGCCAGCCCTGCCCGGGTCCTCTCAAGCCCCAAGGAGGAGACCAGAGTCCCCACCAGGCCACAGTCTCTCACCACTGGGTCCCTGTCAAGACCCACTATCCTCGACCACCTCCTGCAGTGCACTTGTGCGGGTCAGGAGGTCCGAGACCGGTGCGAGGGGCTGTTAACAGAGCTGCCCGTGTTGCCACACGGTACCTGTTTGCCAATTACAAGGAGGCACCTCTTCCTCTGGCCGGACGTGGCCTCATTCTAGGTGTGTGGCTCGCTAAGAGCAGCAGGAGCTGTCTGGTAGGTGCCTCTCCTCCCCTCATCTGGGTGCCCCCGTGCATAGCTGCAGGAGATGGCTCTGCAGAGACAGATTACAGGGCCCCACTGGCCCTTCTGTGCACTAAGATCCCCACGGATCACTAAGGGCCCTGACTCTAGAGGGCTAGAGTGTCCACTGAAGACATCAGGAAGGGGAGAGGGTGCCATCTAGTGGCTAATAGGACGGGGGCCACTGGAATCCTAAACTCACACTCTCCTGGGGACTCGGAATGTCATCATAGAAGAGATCTTATAGAGGCCTGAGATCAACTCTCATATCTTACGACATGAGAATCCAAGAGGCCATTCAGGAGGTTATTAAGATGGTCCAGGACAGCGGTAATGAGGGACTTGCTCAGGGTTGTGGCAATAAGAGTAGAGAGGAAAGGGCAAACGAGGACCTGTTTGGGGAAGACGAACGAATGCAATTTGGCCTCTCGTTGGATATGAGAGGAAGGGAGAAGAAGGTCTAGCAAAGAGCTCAAGAAGTATTTGTTAAAGAACAAAGGAATCGATGAGAAGGAAGTCTCAAAGAGAGCTGAAGATTTCCGCCCCCATCCTGCAAAACAGGACCAAACCCATAAGGCTCCAAATCATTCTGTTCTAAAAGATCCTTTGCCAGGGTCCTCTCACCTTCCTCATCCTGAGGCTGCCCATCTGAATTGTAAATCTGCAGGTCTCGGAAGAGAGAAGGAGGAAAGTTCACCTTAGTCTAGGAAAACAAACTGGGAAGGAGAAAGACAAGGGCGGATATAGGCAGTGCTGTCCACGTGGGCAGTGGCTCCTGGAGGGACACGATGCCTGGACCCCTCGGTCTGAGTTCCAGAGCTTGTGCCATCGTGGATGTCTTCAGGAGGGGGATTCAATCCAACCCCAAAAGGGCGCCACATGAACTCTAGGTTTTAGAGCCCACTTTTCTACGAAAATGAACTAAAGGAAGACTATCTCCTGACAACCATAAATGAGATCAACGTATATTTAGATAGCACGGGAATACCTTTGATTTAGAAACAAAAAACACAGGACGCTTGCCCCTCTCAGTCGGTGGAACATGCGACTCTTGATCTCGGGGTCACGAGTTCAAGCCCCACATTGGGTGTAGGGATTACTGAAAAATTAAATAAATAAACTTAAAACAAAAACGAAACAAAACGAAACACACCCAAACAACACTCTCATGAAAGAAAATGATGGGTTAGAAAGTACAATGGCAGTCATAAGGGTTTAAATTTTTCTGGAAGGTCTATTCATACAACAAGTCTCGGATGTCCTCTGTTATCTTCAGTTAATGCCTGTTAAACACCTCAGTTACTTTGCTTTGTGGAAAAGAACAGGCAAGGCAAACAACCTTTTCCTTGTCCCATTCTGAGATTTGCTTTTGGAATCTTAGTAAACAACCCCGCTATCTCCTTTTACGGCGGAAAATTGAAAGAAGGAAGTTACCTGCCCAGAGTCAAACAATGAGTCATAGACTAAAACCCAAGAAGGCCACCTCCCCGTCCTGCAGTCCTGTGTCTGCCTCAGCTATTCTAGCTATTTGCCATCCCTTTGTAGAAACCCAAATTTTCACTTCCACGCCCCTGAAAAAAATAGGAATCAAGCGCGCCCAGACATCTGTCGCCTTCTAAGCACACGATAGAAAGTGCCATTCGATCTGTGCCATTGTGGATCTGTTTGGCATGTGTTCCCTTTTAGGCAATTGGGCGCCCCGGGCTGCCGGGATCTTCTTTAGACCCCCATCTGGAAGCGTCCCCACATCTCCCAGCGCCGAAGCATCTACCCAGCTCTGGAGGGTCTGATGAGCCCAGTGACCTGGAAGAGCTGGAGAAGTTTGCCAAGACCTTCAAGCAGAGGCGCATTAAGCTGGGTTTCACACAGGTTTGGTTTGCGGGGAGCTAGAAGGGATCGGGTTGAGCGAGCGGAGACGGGGCTTCCCGAGTGTACATTTGAGGAGCGGCCGGATGTTCAGTGTGTTTGGGGCAAGCCCACGTGTCCCTGTGTTCCCTGAGAACAGGGCACAGTTTCTATTGGTGAGGGAACTGGGGGACACTGCTGGGAAACGGGTGGGAGGAATGAGAGCCAGACAAGGGGTTGGGCATATGGGCACGGCCCACTCCGAGTCTGGGGAGGGAAATGAACCAAAGTCTCCCTCTTAGAGGGAAAAAACCTGGAAAGGAGTCGCGGTCACGGGTGGGTGCTTGAAGGTTCTGTCCGTGCATGATGGGCGCCAGGATGGTGGGGAATGTGGGCAAAGAAGAGAAGGAGCCCGTCCCTCCGGCTTTTCCCTCTCGGTCCCCACATGCAGGGAGATGTGGGGCTGGCGATGGGAAAACTGTACGGTAATGACTTCAGCCAGACCACCATCTCGCGATTTGAGGCCCTCAATCTGAGCTTCAAGAACATGTGCAAGCTCAAGCCACTGCTGGAGAAATGGTTGCACGATGCAGGTAGGCATCAGGGACTCAAGGGTGGACGGTGCCCCAGAGGATTCTGCAGGGAAGGGGCTGGTGACTTGTCTGAGTTGAGGCTTTAGGCGGTCAGTGTGTAAGACCCCTTCTCCTCCTGGGCCTGGAACCACCTGAGAAATAAGATACAGGAGACAGACAAGGGGAGAGGGAAATGTCCGCTTCGTTGCTGAGAGGGCCCCTTGAAAGAAATGGCTTCAGGTCTGTGGCCATGAAGACTTGGCCCCCTTCCGTTGTCCACCCTACGGCCACCCAGCCGCCTGGGGACGGCTCACCAGAGACAAAGTTTGGGTCTGCAAACTTACTCGCCTTGCTCTCTGGACCCCTTCTAGGTTGGGAAGATAGGGGAATGGGTTCTCTAGGATCTCCTGGGGGAGCCGGGAAGGCAAGAGTCACAACACAAGCCCTCTATCTGGCTAACCTCGAGCAGGTCTCCAGAGGGCAGGGAGTCACCGTGAGCAAGACTAGTGGGGAAAGTCCTACAGCAGGAGCAGGGTCCGCAGGATTCTGTCAGCCGGGTGACCTGGGAGGCATTCCAGGAGGTCAAGGGTGCAAGCCAAGGGCAAGATGTTTGGAATATTGAATGGAGGAGGTTGGTGTCTGGGAACGGTGGGTGACAGGGTTCTTACCAGGACACTATCAACACATTGGACCGGAGAATTCTTGGTTGGAAGAGGCTGTCCTGTGAATTATAGGGCATTTAGCAGCATCCTTGGTCTCTACCCGCTGGGTGCCAGCAGCACCTGCTGCCCGTTGAGACATACAAAAATGTCTCCAGATATCTCAAATGTCCCCTGGGGGAGCAGTCGTGGTGCAAAACCGCCGCAGCTGAGAACCACTGGTGTAGGCAGAGAGGGAAGGAGCAGAGCCGGTGCCGGGCTGGGCTCTAGTCAGGAGACACATGTTGATGAGTACTTCCTGTGCAGAGGAAGGAAAGGGTGGGATGGGCAGACAAAGGGGTCAGTCACCCCCTCAGAAGTCCCTCCACGAGGAAACATGGAAGGTCAAGGAAGCTGTCCCCAACGACTTGTCCCTTCATCAGCTTTCTTCAGAGCACTGAAGTGACAGAGATGATCAGAGGGTCTTAGGATCTTTGGGAAGAGACCTTACGGGTCGTTTCTAGTGTGTCCCCCCTACCTGATGCCTGAATCCTTCCTGTGGGGTATGTCTGCCCACCGATCATACAGCCTCAGCTCCAACACTTGCCCTGAAAAGAAAGTGACATCAGCACCAACATTCTGCCACCAAGTGCCATTGCTTTTAGCTCAAAACATCAGTTCCCATTTTACTGAGTATCCATATCCAAGCATCCTCGTAAAAGACAGACTCATGAGAGTCCCTTGTAGGAGCCCTGCCTGCACCCACTCACACCCACACATGCCGCTGATGTCTGAGTGTCCTTGAACCGTGACCGCAAACACTGGAGGCATTGGCGTGGGAGTCGCGGAAGACCTTTGCCCAGAGCAATGAGGACAAGCAGGGTTCTTGGCCTGTTCTGGTTCCCCTTCCGGGAGGAGGGGGCTGGTCCCAAAAGAGCCACTGCAGAGCCTACTGGGCAGCGTTGGTGGATCTCAAGGCCATTGACACAGAGCCTCAACTGGCCATGCATTCTCTTCTCTGAGCTTCCTTTGTCTTTCCACCTCCGGACAGAAACCTCTCCATCGGACCCCTCGGGGAGCACCCCCAGCTCTTTCCCCACCCTCAGTGAAGTGTTTGGTAGGAAGAGGAAGAAACGGACCAGCATCGAGACCAATATCCGCCTGACTCTGGAGAAGAGATTTCAAGACGTGAGCGGCTCCTCCGGGTGGGAACGGGTGGGCTGATGTGCAGAGTTGGATGAGCGGACACACTCAGGCCCCTCGGTACCACACCTGCCCTGGGAAAGGGTCGGAAAGCAAGCCCAGGCACCCTCTCCAGGCACCCATGTGTCCCAGGGAGCGGGCGCCTTCATCTTGGGTTTAATGAATGGGATATAGGGGGGCGCCTGGGTGCCTCAGCTGGGTAAGCATCCAACTTCGAATCAGGTCGTGATCTCCCAGTCCATGAGTTCGAGCCCCACGGCAGGCTCTGTGCTGACAGCTGGAGCCCGGAGCCTGCTTCTTATTCTGTGTCTCCCTTTCTCTCTGCCCTACCCCTGCTTGCACTCTGTCTCTCTCTCTCTCTCTGTCAAAAATAAACATTAAAAAAAAGGGGGGGATATAGAGTCCCAGAAGAGGGTGGATCTCTGTATCCAGTGGAGGTAAAGGGAGCAAAGCCAGAACACTCCATATAAATTCTTTCTTCTTTCTTTCTTTCTTTCTTTCTTTCTTTCTTTCTTTCTTTCTTACCTTAGTTGACATACAATATTATATTAGTTTCAGGTGTATAGCAGGGATTCAACAATTTTACCCATTACAAAATGCTCATCATAACAAGTATAGTTACCATCTGAAATTCTTTACTTTCTATGCATTGATTTGTAGTTTTAGAATTATCAATGTAGTAAATGCTCACTGTAAACAATTAGGAAAATATAGAGAAGTAGAAAGAAAAAAAAATCTACCATCAAATGGCATCTAAATGTATTTCCTTCTGTTTCTTTCTCCACACGCATTTAAATACTTGTGATCATATAATATGATACATTTGTTTGAACTTGTAGCAAAAGCATATTCCTGAGCCAGTATGTAGAAGCTAATAATAATACCAGCTTTGTGCCCTGTGGGAGCTAGGGAAGAGAAGAAGGAAAACAGGTGTGGTCTAAACAGCTTCTAATTGGGATCCCTTGGATACCAGCTTTCAGAGCCTCTATCCACACGACCCAGGTCCCTAAAGGATGTGCCCTTGGCCTCATTTAATCTTGTGGGCCCCAGGCCCCCAAGACTGCTGCCCGCTCCAGCGAATTCATTCGCTGGTGCATCTGGCTCAAGGATTTGATGGCTGCATCCTGCTGGCAGAATGACAAGAGCTGGCTTTTCCTGCTGATTAGGTTTCTGGGAGCAGCCTGAGTAAGGGAGGGGGTGTGTAGGAAGGAGGGAAAGGGGCTGAGATCAAAGATTGGGTGCAGGGAGGGGTTGGAACAAGAAAGTGCTGAATATATATGTCTCCACAGTCTTGGATCCACATGCTTTAGTTTATCTTTTCCTATTTTGAGGTGGGACAGGAAGCAATAACACAAGAAAAGGTTATCAGGTTGTGTGGCGAAACATGGGGTTCGGGATTCTGCGCGTCCCACACACATGTCAAAGGACTTCTCCTTTCAGAACTTCTCCTGAAGTAAGAAGGGAGGGAAGAGAGCTACATTTATGGATCCTGTATTTTGTGGCAGGCCCTGGGCTTGGCAGTTTGCACATGGTTTCTCATTTTAGCCTCGCAACAATCCTATACAGTAGACATTATTGTTCTCACTTCATACGTGATAAGACTGAGGCTCAGAGAAGTTAATTAAGAAAGGTTCCTAAAGCTACACAGTAAATGATAAAGCCAGCATTCCATCCTAGGTCTGATTCTAAAGCTTTTGATCCATCCATTGGCCTATCTTGTTTCCTTGGAACCTCTGGCCCCCACCCCTGATTCTTGACCCTGTTCCCCCTTCCTGCTGACCACACTCTATCCCTTTGGTCTCCGCAGAACCCCAAACCCAGCTCAGAAGAGATCTCCATGATTGCAGAGCAGTTGTCCATGGAGAAGGAGGTGGTGAGAGTCTGGTTCTGCAATCGACGTCAGAAGGAGAAGCGAATCAACTGCCCTGTGACCACACCCATCAAATCTCCCATCTACAACTCCCGCTTGGTAAGTGGCCAAGAACCAAGCTGCCCGCCAAGCATGGGGGGGTGGGGGGGGGAGGGGGCAGGAACAGGAATGGTGCCTGGAAGGTGAAGAGTCTTCTCCATCCGGGGGAAGATGGCCGTCGGGAGTTGAGAGGGGCATACAATAAATAGGCAAATAGATGGCATATGTGAAATAAACATAATATAAAGGAGAATAAAGAAGGGTAAGGGGAATGAACGTAATTATGAAGAGATGCTTTTTTAATAGGTCAGAGAGGACCTCCCTGGGAAGGTGACATTTGAGTGGAGCCCAAAGTGTTGGAAATAGATGAAGTATCTAGAAGAAAGAGTGTTCCAGGCAGAGGGACCAGCAAGTAAAAAAGACTTGGCATGTTTGAGGAACAGAAGGAAGCCAGTATGGCTGGGGCAGAGTGAGGAAGGAGGCGAGAATAGGAGGGGAAATCAGAGACATAACAGAGAGCAGACCACCCAAGGTCATGGAGGTCACTAAAGGACCCTGGCTTTGGGTTTGTATGAAATAAGACACTGGAGAGCTGTGAGTGGAGAAGCCTAAACTGACTGAGGTGGAGAATAATCTACGTGGCAAAGGGACACCAGTGAGGAGAACTACAATAACCAGGCTGAGAGTAGAGGAAGCTTAGGGGAGGGTGGTAGCCAGGACGGTGACAAGAAGTGGTTGGATTCTGAATATACTTCAACCGTGGAGCCAACGAGATGTGCTGAGAGCTCAGATAAGGAGTGTGAGAAATGAGGCCAAGATGAGTTTAAGGGTTTTGGCGTGAACGACTTGTTGGAAGGCGCTGCCATTTTTTTTTTTTTTTTAAGATGATGAAGAAAGCCAGAGATACAGGTATGAGGGGGAAAAAGACTAAGAATTTGGAGCTGGCCAGATTAAGCTGGACATGCCTCCTAAGGACCCGAGAGGAAGTGTGATGTGGACAGTTGTGTGTCTGATTTTGGTGGTCAGGGGGAAAAGTCAGGGCCGGGAATAACGTGGAAGTTTGGGGAGTAGGAAATACCTTCTGCATCCAGGGAAAGCTAGCGTCTGGAGGAACATTCTCTTCCTCCATCCCTGGGGATGCCATGGTTGGAAGGTTAAGGGAATTGGGGGCAATGCCACTGTCCTCAAATCTTTTGGCCCTCAAGGATGGGTGAGATTCAGCCTTGTCTGGGGTGGAACACAGCTGTTTCATAAAAACGACACCATTGTTCATTCTTTCACCAAACATTCCTTGGCCATCTGCCATAGAGTGACCTTTGCGCAGAGTGCTGGGGATACACAAATAAATAATATCTGTCCCCTGTCCCAGAGGATCTCACCATCTAGCAGAGGAGACAGACAAAGAAACAAATGATAAACAACATCATAATTTCTCTAGGAGAATTTAGGAGTTGCGGCTAACAAAGCCTTGCCAAGGTGGTGGTTAGAGAAGACTCCCCCAAGGAGATAATTAATACCTGAGCTGAGTCTAAAAGGAAAAGGAGTGAAGAGGCAAATAGGTGTGGGGTGGAGTTCTCCTGGGGGGAAAGTATAAGAACAGTAGCAGGGAGCAGGGAGAGTGTATGGCATGTTCCCAGGTGGTCCCTGCGGAGGGATGTTGAACGATGAGGCTGGACAGACCAGCAAGGGCCAGACTGGGGGGACTCTGGTACAACGCTAAGGAGACGGCTGGGAGAAGTCACCGAAGGATGTTGAGCAGGCCACTGACACCATCAGATTTGCTTTTCAGAATGATCACTCTGAGTGCAGTATAAAGGGTGGTTTGAGAGACATGAGACTGGTCGCGGGGAAACCAGGTAGGATGTGGCTGCAGTTACCCAGGAAAGAAACAATGAGGGCTGAAGCAAAGCTAGGGACTAAGAACGAGGGGAAGGGAGAGAGTCAAGGGACAATGAGAAGGTGGAATTTTGGGGTCTTGGGTTATGAATCGGAAATCAGATGGCGGCAGGGAAATGACGAAGGAAAGACAATACTCTGGGCTGACTGTCAGCATTCAGGTTGTTGGGCTGATGGGGCCAGTGGCTGCTCCACTGATGGGACAGTCAGACACAGGTGGAGGAGCGGATTCGGGAGCAGGAAAAGGTGACGATTTCCATTCTTTACATTATTATAAGGTCCAGTGAGGCCTGTGGGACACCCACGTGGGGCCGTCCTTGGGCACTTGCATTGATGGGTCTGGAGGTCAGGAGAGAAGGCCGGGATGGAGACGTAGGTCAGGGAGTCATAAGCATAAATTGGTGGCTGAAATCCTAGGGGAGGAGGAGCTCAGCTATGCTGTTTGCACAACAGAGCCAAGAGAAAAGTCTAGTCTTAACCCTGGGGAACACCAGCAGGTGAGGGACAGGTAAAGGAAAAGGATCCAGGCAGGAAACTAAGGAGGAGCCAGAAGAGGCAAGAGATTGCAGTGAAGGAGATGTGAGAAGCCCTGTAGGAGTGCTCCGGGAACACAGACAAACACCGACGACGAGAGACACTCCAATCCGAATGGAGGCTGGGAGCGCTGACCCCTAATTTGTTCTTCAAACACATTAGGAATTAGCAAGAGCGCCATACCAGGCGGGAGGAACCATCTGTGAGAAGGCATGGGATTATGAAACGATGTGCTGCATTCGGGGAATCACAACATTGCCATCTGACTGAAGCTAAGGTTTAGGGACTAAGAGAGGTTGATGAGGGCTGGCTCACGACGGGCCACAGGTACTAAATTACCCTGCAGGCTGTGAGAAAGCAATGAAAACGTTAAGTTGGAGGCAAGGGATATTCAGTCATCATTCTTTTCTTAAATATTTATTGAGCAGCCACCATATGTTTGGAACTGGGATATGGTGGTGCACAGGACCCGTATGATCCCTGCTTACGGTCCCAGCAGGGAAAATAGACACTAAGCAAATGCTCTTTGTGATGGAATCTCTAGAAGAGACGGAGGGTGATTTAGAGGGCCCTAACCTAGTCCCAGTGTCAGGGGCTTCTTGGAGGAAGGATGCTCAAACTGGCAGCAGCAGAATGAGTAGATGTTAATGGGGGTCGAGGGTGCACAGGGAGGACAGAGCATAGGGAAGAATATTCGAGGCAGAGGAAAGAGTGTATGCAAAGGCCCTGAGGCTGGGATGGGTGGAAAGGAGGAAGCATAGAAAGCTGGCATGGGCTGGAACCCAGGGAGTGAATGAGTGTGAATGAGGAGGCTGGAGGGGTAGGCGGGGGCTAGATTATGTCAGGCGTGTCAAAGAAATGGAACCATGTCATAAGAGCATCGGAATCTTTAAACATGGGGCTTTGGGAGGTAGGTTCTCGCTTTGGTCCAAGCCCAATTCAAGACACCCACATGGAGAAAAGCAGTGGGAGGCATGGAGGAGCCAGGAAGGAGCCTGATTCGTTCTCATCATTCGTTCCACACTTACTTACTGAGCACCTACAAAGTCCTAGGCACTGTAGTCGGTAGACCTGAACAGACATCATCCTGCCCTTGGGAAGACTACAGCCTAGCGGGGGGGAAAAGATGTTAAATAAATAATTACATTAATGCTTGTGATGTTACAGAGGCAGCCGAGAGAGAGCATGTTCTGATCCTATCTTCTCCTCAGGTCTCATTGGCACAGTCTCCTTGGGACTAGGACATAGTTTCTTCCGCTTCTGATATGAAGTGATCTCCAGGATATACAGTTAAGCAAAAAAAAAAAAAAAAAAACCAAAAACAAAAAGCAAAACAAAGTGGTGCAAACCAGTGTGGGCTGAATGCTAGCATTTATATAAAAAAACTAAAAAGGGGGAACCATATATACGTCTGCTTGCATATGCATAGCCTGCCTCCAGAAGGAAACAGAAGAAGCTGGTCACAGTGACTAAACACATTATTTATTTTAAAACAACAACAAATGTCTTGGGTGTGGCAGTAGGGAGGAGAGGAGAAGAGGGAGAGAAATCATTGATAACATCTCTTACCAGGAGGCCTCACACCTGCCTCCACCCTTCGTGGGCCCCCTGCCCTACTGAGGAGGCTCATTGTAAAAAGGCAGGTAAATGAAGACAGCAGAACCGTAGCTGATTAATTGGGAAATGAATACATGCCACATCCTGTTGGGATGAGAGGATCTGAGCTGGGGAGGGGAGGGATATCAAATCACAGCTCCCTGAGAACTTCCTTCCAACGTCCTTTGGGAACATCGATTGGAGCTTCCCCTGTCGGCAAGAGGAGAATAAAGGGAAGGCAAGGTATGCAGATTTCAGCTCAAATGAAGAGGTGACCCGTGTCCAGAGACAGTTGACAGCTTCCTTCAGGGGGGAAGGGAACGGACGCTTAACAAGCCTGGCACTCTTTGCCAGGCATTGACTTGGAAGCTTTATGGACATTATCTTATTAAATCTTAATTAAAAGGAAATATAAGGGAGGTATTACCTCTATTTCACGGATGAGAAAACCAAATCTCAGCGGGGTTAGGTAACTCGCCCAAAGTCACGTGGATAGTTACGATGGAGCCACGTTCTCACCCCCAGATCTGTTGGGCCCCGAAGCCCATTCTTTCTATTACAACTTGTTCTAGGTCGTGCTAAGGCAGTGATTCTTAAGGGGGAGAGTCCTGAAGAGTAAGGAGGTTCGAACTAAATGACCTTAAGTCCCTTCCCAATCTCAGAGTCGGTAATGCTGGGAGGTCTTCAGGGCAAAATGAAAGTTTAGCCCCTCCAGTTTTCTCTGGAGAGTGGGCGGTCCGCTCAGACACCGGGCCAGGAAGCCTGAAACAGGTTGTTAGGGCTGGGCTCTGCTGCACCGAGCAAAGGGATCTCATGGAAGAAAAGAACGAGGTGCCGTAGCCAACTGACAGCATCTGCCACGACAGGGGCCAAGCCCTCGGTACGCGAGCTTCATCCTGGCAGTGCCGAAGAAGCCTTGCCAGGGGGCACAGCAGGGAGGGCAGGGCCCCGGGGTCTGCAGAACTGGAGCCGATGCTGTACGTGGTCCAGAGGCCCTCTTCTGGAAGCGGGGGACAGAGCGGAGGTTTGGAACTAGGCAAGCAGCCAGGAAGCTGAGTCCTGCTATCTGCGTTCTGGGGCCCAGCACCCTGGGAGAAGCAGCCAAGACTGGAGAAGGGAGCAGACACAAGACATTTACAAACCTCTGTTGCCTTTCAGGTCTCTCCCTCTGGGTCTCTGGGCCCCCTCTCTGTCCCTCCTGTCCACAGCACCATGCCTGGAACAGGTGAGCTTTACAATGGGGTTTCTGAAGAACTCCAGAATTCCTTTAAATAATGGGATGGGAGACCTGAAAGGTGACTAAGTCAGCCTTCCTTAAATGTATTTCAATGGCTATTAAAATCTCTGCCAGGAGAAGAAGGGTTCCGTGACCACCTAAGTTTGGGAAGTGCTGAAGAGGCCAAGTTTAAAATGAGCGTTTGCTTTCTGCTTCTGCTGCCATACTTTCTCAGTACCAGAGTGCATTTCACATCCCTGAAGGAGCTGTATAGAAGGCAGGGTTTTCCAAACCAGTTTTCTGCAGAACTCTATTTTTCAAAAAGTACCTACAGCCTTCCAAAGAACTAGCAGGGTGACCATACGTCTGCATATGCCCAGGACAGCCCCAGCGTCTGCCTCTTGTCTGGACACAATCAATAGCACTGCTCCCCACTCGTCAAAGTATCTTGGCTTGCTTGGATGGCAAGATATCTGTCCCCTTATTCACGGGACGTTGTTAGGGAAACCCAAAAATGAGGATCCAAGCCTGTCCCCTGGCTGTACTCTTTCTAGGAGATACACGGGCGTCTTTCTGTGGAGACAGAAACACGAGAGGGGCCGGTGACCTTTAATTGTGGCCTCAGATGCTCTTTCCTCCCCTATTCCCTTTTCTCGCTTTCCTCCCCTCCTCCTTTCCGAGCCTTCTTGTTCCTTTCCCCCTCCCGCCTCCTCGCAGTCTGGGGCTACATACGCCCAGCCCAGGGTGTGTCCCGGGGTAGGATGATTTTGGCATCTGTCCTTTTGCATTTGGCAATTCTCAGACCCGCAGAACCAGCCATGCCGCTCTCCAGGGCCTGCGCTGCAAAGAGCATTTATGATGAGAGTCCCTCTGGGGCCCGGTGTTGATGCAGACAAGGCAGGAGGTGGGCCGATGGGTGGGAGGTAGGGAGAGGGCGGGAGTTCTTTGGGGATACATGTCTGAAGGGCCAGGTCACGAGGTCCCGGGACCCAGCAGCATTATTTTCCCCTTGTTTTGGCCTCTCTTCGTCCTCAGTAACGTCATCCTGTTCCCCTGGGAACAACAGCGGGCCTTCGTCTCCCGGCTCCGGACTCCACGCCAACAGCCCCACTGCATCTCAAAATAACTCCAAAGCGGCAATGAGCGCCTCCGGTTTTAACTCTTCGGGGTAAGGTGGAGGAGAGAATACCGAGACATTCCAGCAGGATCAAGGGACCATGCAAGAAGCTGGGTCAATCCTTCGGGGCAGGAAGCCTGCCACTTTCTCGGAGAAGAGAGTTGGGGTGGCAGGACGGGGACAGAGTGGACAGCCAGGCTGGACCGGATCCCTAGGGAGCGGGCTTTAAAAGAGAAGCTTCGGCCAGCCAGCAGTCCTGGCAAGAGGCTGATGTCAACAAAGCCAATATTTCCATCCTCACTGGGAGGGTGGAAATTTCTAAACACTCCTGGAAGGAAGGGCCAGGTCCTTCAGTGGGCTTAGGGGTTCTCCACTCCCTGCCGGGAACCCTGCTCTTGGGGCGTTCTGACGTGAGCGGGAGCTGTCAGTGTGGCTGACACAATGACAGAGGGAAGTATTGCCTCCCTGCCCCCGCCCCCATCTCGGGTTCCCACCTGGCATGCAGCGAGGTAAGCCGCCCCTGGGACCAAAGAGTCTGCTCCAAAAAGTATTCTCAGAGCAGGTGCTTTGAGAGATGGCTCACGGATTCAGAGCACAGCAGAGATTTGAAAGTTAGGCAGTACCTCGTCGGAAGAAATGAATCCACTTGTCCAAACCCAGGCCATTCCACAAGGCAGCGAGGTCTTACTGACCGATAACTGTTGCATACACCAAACTTCTGGAGCTCCTCAACCACCCCTGCCAAAAAAAAAGGGGGGGCGAAAAAAACCATATAATGTACATGTTTTACTGTGTTTTGAGCTAGAATTCACATACCCTACAATTTACCCCTGAAGGTAGAATCCAGTGCGTGTTAGTGTAGTCACAATGTGGCATAACCATCACCATAATCTAATTCCAGAACGTTTTCATCGCCCCGGAGAGAAACCCTACACCTGTTAGCAGTCACTGCCCATTTGCGTCTTCCCTCAGTCACATTAGCACCTTTTAGCATTGACTCGTTTTTTTTCCTTCCTTCCTTCCAGATCTTGGTACCGATGGAATCATCCCACCTACCTCCACTGAGACCAAAAAGTTTCTCCTAATCCACCTGGCCCTGTATTCCCCACTGGAAGGAAGGGAATCACGCCTTCTGTGTATGGACAGATTACGGTCAGAAGAGTGAAAGAGAATCCCCACTGTCAACCCAAACTCTTGCTTCTTCAGGAGCGAGGGCCCCCAGAGATCTAAACTGTGATTGAAACATGTGCGGACTCCTAGTGTTCTTGAAACATATGCCCCTCCTCGCTGTTTACCGTTTTCACCTTCCTTCCCCGTGCTCCTGTCTCCTAGTTCTAAATATCTCAGACGGCTTCACTGTGGCAGTAGTCTCTCGGAGAAAGGACATCTTGCCACGATTTCCCAATGCATCCGTGGGCCTCTCGGGGACAGACGTTTGCCTGGTGTGCCAAACAACCGGAAGGAGAGATGATGGTTTTGACTCTGAACTTAGCCTCCGCCTCTGAACCGATTCTAAAATCTGTGAAAAGATTTGAATCTGATGTCTCCACCAAAGACTTGATGTTTTCTCCGTTCAGCAAACTTTTCTGACTGAATCTTCATTTCACCCCATTTTCTCTTTAGCCCCCCTTTCTAGAACCAAGATCCAGTCGTGATTGCCTTCTCCAGGTTCTCTCTTCTTTACAGAAGGCTGAGCCACCCTCAGCCCCCCGGGGCATGTTTCTCTGCCCACAGGTGCTCTTTTGTTTGCTAGACCTGCCCCGGAGCTCAGGAGTGCTTACTCCTTCTCTCCCTCCCTGTCCTTACCTGGGTCCCCTTTCTCCCTCCCCCCCCCCCCCACCCCGGCTGCAGAAGAAAGGACACAAAAGCAAATACGTAAGAGTTATGTTGGCAAAATACCTGTATATAGCCCTCTCCAGTTTTTGCAATGACGTTCTCTCCTTAACGTGGAATTTTCCAACAAAATGTTTAACTCAGGTGTGAATTTTGAAGATATCTCTGTAATATTTTATCTTCTTTTTAAAAAAAAAAAAAGAAAAAGAAAGGAAAAAAAATGCCAAAGTGTGAAATACTGTGCTAGCTTCCACAAGAGTTCCCACATGGGCTGGGAATCTTTGTTGACTTTTCGGGAACATTATCTCTAGTCTCCTTCTTTGTGGGCCAGTGTGTAGAGATGTAACATGAAGCCATTGCAGAGATGGTAACTTTTTTTTTTTTTTTTAAAGACTGTATATCCAAGAAAATGTTGAGATTCAAAGGAATCTCTCTGTTCCTAAATAAATTTGTATAGTTATGATATAAATGATTCCACTGCTGATAAGAAGAGGTTTAGATTATTGTTCTGTGTCTTTTGTTGAGGGAGATAGGAGTGTGTATAGTGCAATGGGATGGGGGAGCACTTGGCTGGCTCAGTAAGTGGAGCAGGCAACTCTTGATCTCAGGGACATGAGTTCAAGCCCCACGCTGGGCGTAGAGATTACTTACAAAAAATGGGATGGGGAAAATGTTGCCAGTTGGTGCATTAAGTCTGTTACTCCCCAGACCTGCTGCTAAAGACGATCTACATTAATACAGGGCTTTGAAGAGTTCAGAGCTCTTACTCTTTCTGACAGAGTAGGAGGAGGCTGGTTGCCTCATTTTGGAAGGGGGAGGATAGAAAGGGGGAGTTTTAAGGCCAAGTCATTCAGACTTAAGAGGTGGAGGCAGAGGCTGAGGAGGCTCATATCCCAGAGATCCTGAAGGTCAGTTATTCAATATCCACAATGGAAAGCACTAGATGTGAAAAACGAAGCATAATTCAACAAATATAGGTGGCTTTGGAAATGCGCTGTGACTTTTGGTGAGGGGCTTGAGGGGCAAGCAAGCTCTCCTAGTGGTTTTTCCGAGGTTAATAAAAATTTCAATCGTTATCATTCCCAAGGTTGACACTGACCCGTGTGAAAGGGAAGCCCTTCAAAACTGTAATGGCTGATGGGGAAAAACCAAGATTGGGATGAAACATTTGTTGCAAATAATATCCAAGTGGGGAACCTATATGTAAATAATCAAGACTTAACTGTTTCTGATGTTGGAATGGGCCTTAGAGTAAGACTAATCTTTCACGACACGAAGCTGGAGAAGAAAGCCTATTGGTAGTAGTTACGGTCTCAAGAAAAGATCCGGTTGGAAGCGGCTACGTATGCAGCAAAGAGACAGCAAGAGGAGCCTTCGGCGCTGATTTAAGTGTATGAAAGGACCATTCTGCCACCCACCAGCCCATGTGTACAAAAGTGTGCATACACACGCAGGCATGTATATACTCTTTGTATACTCGTGGGTGCCAGAGCCAACCCTTTCTGTAGCAATCCTGGCTACCGTGACATCTTGTTCAGGTAAGTGCTGAAAGCCGATATCCTGCGCTGTCCACACTGATGGTTTTCATCCATTTCACGTTTTAAAAAAACTTTATTTTTTTTTTTTAGAGCAGTTTTAGATTTAGGTACAGAGATTTCCCACATACCCCTGCCCCCTCACATGCATAGCCTCCCCCATTGTGAACATCACTCACCAGAAAGTTTTTTTTTTTTTTTAAACCAAGAATGAACCTACATTGACCCATAATAATCACACAAAGTTCACAGTTCATCTTAGAGCTCACTCTTGGTGTTGCACATGCTACAGGTTTGGACAAAAATATGATACATACCCACCATTGTAATATAAAGGGTATTTGCACGGCCCTGATTCTCTGTGCTCTACCTTTTCACCTCTCTGCTCCCTACACCCTTGCAACCACTGATCTTTTTCCATCTCTAATAGCTTTGCATTTTCCAGAAGGTCATATAGTTGGAATCATAGCACATACCCTTTCCAGATTGGCTTCTTTCACTTAGCGGTGTGCATTTAAACTTCCTCCATCTCTTCATTTCCTTTTAGCACTGAATAAATAATATTCCGTTGTCTGGATACACCACAGTTTGTTTATCCTCCACCAAAGGACATCTTGGTTGCTTCCAAGTTTTGGCAATTATAAAGAGAGCTGGGGGGCGCCTGGGTGGCTCAGTCGGTTAAGCGTCAATTCAGCTCAATTCATGATCTCACGGTTCATGAGTTCAAGCCCTGTGTCGGGTTCTGTGCTGACAGCTCAGAACCTGCTTCAGATCCTCTGTCTCCCTGTCCCCCTCCCCTACTTGCACTCTTTCTCTCTCTCAAAAATAAGTAAACATTATTTTAAAAAAAAAAAATTTTTTTTTTAAATATGAATAGAGCTTTTCTAAACATCTGTGTGCAGGGGTCATGGTGTGGACAGAAGTTTTCAATTCCTTTGGGTAAATGCCAGGGAACATGATTGCTGGATCATATGGTAAAAGTACATTTAGTCTTGTAAGAAACCTCCACCCTGCCTCCCAACAGAACGTGGCTGTACCATTTTGCATTTCCACCAATGTGCGAGAGTTCCTGTGGCTCCACATCCTTGCCAGCAAGGTTTTGTCAAGCATTCTGGATCTTGGTCATTCAAATAGGCGTGTAATAGTATCTCAGTTATCTTAATCTGCATTTTCCTGAGGACATAGGGTGTGGAGCAGCTTTTCATGCACTTATCTGCATGTGTATGTCTTCTTTGGTGAGGGGTCTAGCAAGGCCTTTGGCCGACTTTTTCATCAGGTTGTTTTCTTATTGTTGAATTTTAGGAGCTCTTTGTATCTTTTGGATAGCAGCCATTTATCAGCTGTGTCTTTTGCAAATATTTTCTCCCAGTTTGTGGCTTGTCTTCTAATTCTCTTGATATTTGTCTTTTGCAGAGCAGAAGACTTCAATTTTAATGAAGTCCAGCTTACCCATTATTTCTGTCCTGGGTTGTGTCTTTGTTGTTGTATCTAAAGAGGCAGCACCATACCCAGGGGCATTTAGGTTTTCTTCACCTAAGTGTCACCTTCCTGAAATTTTATAGTTTTGCATTTTACAGGTGTGTCTGTGATCCATGTTGAGTTCATTTTTGTGAAGGGTGTGAGGTCGGTGTCCAGTTGCCTTTTTTTTTGCATGTGGATGTTTAATAGTTCCAGTACCGTGTGTTAAAGGCACCATTTTTTCTCCACTGTATTGCCTTGGCTCCTTTGTCAAAGATCAGTTGACTCCATTTATGGGGGTTTCTTTCTTTGCTCTCTATTTGACCATACTTTTTTATGAAAGAAATACAGAATTGTAGCCTAACTTCTCAGCCTCCAGTAGCTTCCATTGTCCATTGTCTCGGACAATTGTTCAGCAGAGCCAACCCTTTGGAAGCAGGCACTGATTTGCCTCTCACAGCCACGTGATTCCCTGAAATCCCAGTGAAGTTCAACCAAAGCTTGGTTAGCTCCTTCAGCGGCTAATTAGGCACAAGAGAATCGAAGGGCAAAACCCAGCCGTTGTCCAGGGGGAAAGAAAGAGAAGAATTGCTCCTGCTCCTTTTCAAATTTTCACACTTCAATTTTTTGTTGACTCAAGACTGGTGGGCCCCACCGTGGGCTGGAATAATACTAAGGCCTTTTGGTGCAACTCAGAGAATGAGTTTAGTTGCAGGACTCAAATGAGGAATCCTGCCCTGAGCCCCCCAGGTTTCGTGGCTCAGTGCCTCTCCTTCCCACACACTCTCGGTGTGCCTCTCATATCTCACGTACTGCATTTGCTGACTCTTCTGCTTCTAGACTGTGGGGAGCTCCCTGTAGTTGAGTCTGTCTCTTTTTCTCTATATGCCCATGACTAACACTGTGCCTAGTACCTAATGGGAAATTAAGATTTTTGAAAATGAAATTCCCTTTTTTTTTTTACCTCTAAATAATTTCTAGTGCCCTTTATTGATGTTAGGAGCTGTGAGCTGTGAATGCCGAATAATACAGTACACGTCTGTAGGGGCTTCTAGTCAAGTGCAGAGCCATACTGCCTGGGTTCATACTCAAATCTACCTCCTACTAATCATGTCACCTTGAGCAAGTTCCTTGAATTGCTCTGTGTTTTAGTTTCTCCCCTATTAAATGGGGATGACAATAGCAGCCACCTCAAAGGGCTGTGAGAATTGACTAGTTAATATTTGTAAAGTGCTTGGAACAATGCCCGGTACATTAATAAGTGTTGTCTGCTATTATTGTGATTATAAACATAATTATTGTCATTATTATTCAAATAAATTGGTGGAGAGCTTCCTGTTCCTGTTCTCCCTTATAGCCCAGAACTTTTGTGGGGGGGGGGGGGGCGGGTGGGGTGGGGGGAGATACCACTGTTGACCATTATCTGATCTGGTAGAACAAGTATTATGGCCAAAAATACCTAAATTAGTAAATGTAATCCTAGGTAATGAAGCTTGAACCTGGACCATCAGTCACCCTCGGATAAAGGCTCCTAGAAAGAACTGGCACCTTTCCTTATCGCCTCAGCCTTTAGACCCCTGAAGCCTTTTAATACTCTGTTCTTTCCTGGAAAATGGTGACAGCAAGAAGGTAGTTCCAAATTCAGATACTAGAACAAGAAGAGGGGCAGCTGGATGTCTCAGTCGGAAGAGTATATAACTCTTTTTTTTTTTTTAATGTTTATTTTGAGAGAGAAGGCGGGGAGGGGAAGGGCAGAAAGAGAGGTAGAGAGTGCAGAACCTGATGAGGGGCTCGATCTCATGAACAGTGAGTTCATGACCTGAGCTGAAATCAAGAGTTAGATGCTTAACTGACCGAGCCACGAAGGTGCCCTGGAAGTTCTCAGGGTTGTGCGTTTGAACCCCACATTGGGTGTAGAGATTACTTAAATAAGTAAAACTTAGAAGAAGAAAGAAGAAAGGAGGAGGAGGAGGAGTGAGAGAAGAGGAAGAAGGAGAAAACGTTTCGATAATCGCAAGCAAATGGGGAAAAGTTGAGATCGGCATACTCTCCATTTAGTGAAATGGATCCCTCCCTGTTCTCTTTCATCAGGCTCTCATTACCTCTTATCTGGTCTGTTCCAACCTACTTGAAGCAGACTGTCTTCTCCAGTTCATCTTACAGCGATTTTAGTTGAATGTATAGCAGTGATTCTCGACTTTGGTTACACAATGGAATCACCAGGAGAGCTTTAAAAAAGATGGATACCCACACAGATTCCGATTTACTTTGGGGCATAGCCTGGTCCCTGAGATTTTTAAAAGCTCCTCAAATGATTTTATTGTGCCATCGAGGATGAGAACCAATATCCAAGAGTGCATACAAATCACTGGGAACCTTGTTAGCATGCAGTTCTGCTTCAGTAGGTCTGGGGTCAGGGTCTGAGATTCTGTTTCTAACAAACTCAGGAGATGCAGATTTTGCTGGGCTATGGGCCACACTTTGAGTAGCAAGGGCTTGATGAAATGATTCCCTTGCCTAATAACATCATAGACTTCTTGTTACCCACATAATAAGATGCCTCAGCCTGGCATCTCAGGCTGGCATCAGAGTCATTTAAGACCCTCCGACAGCAGTGGTTCTTAAGTGTGACTAATATCTGAATGATCCAGGGGCAAGTTTTAAAAGATATATATTCCTAGACCCCACACTAAGGCTACTGAATTGTACTCTTCAAGGTACACCTTACAAGCGTATTTTGGAAACACTTCCCAAGCGTTACAGAAGATCAACAAGGTTTAGGAGACACCATATGCTTCTAATACACTTTTCCAGGCTCATTTCCCATTCATTCAACCAGCAAACATCTAGTGCACCTGCCTCCTACCAGGTATTAGAAAACAAAGATGAAAACAGTTGGATCCTTACTCATGAGAGATTGACAAGATAAACACCAAAACTAGATTATTAACTACTCCCCAGCCGTGGTGTAAATGTTCACCCTTCTACTTACTGTCTTCTCTTTTGAAGACCGTCTGGGCCCCTCAGCATCCCATTGTCGCCCGTCCTGATAAACCAAACCAGATGCCCTCTTTACCGCATTTGGGCCTCCATGCTAGTTTGGTCATCTCTTCCAATTTTACTTCCCTTGGTATTAAAATAGATCTCAGAGCGGAGAAAAGGATTTACCCAAAGTGTCACAACAACAACAATTAACATTTACATAGTGGCTTCCTTGTGCCTGTCATTGTTCTAAGCACTTTTCACAGGTGAAGTGTGTAAGAGTCTTACGATGGCTTTATAAGATAGCAATTACTATCCCCGTTCTATGCTTGAGAAAATGGAGGCACAGAAAAGTTAATTTGCCCAATGACACAGAGTCGGTAGCTAGGCTGGGTTTGTTTGTTTGTTTAAAATTGTTTAAACGTTTATTTTTTGGAGAGAGACGCATGCACGAGCAGGGAGGAGAGAGGGGGATAGAGGATCCAAAGCAGGCTCTGCACTGACCGCAGCCAGTCCAATGTGGGGCTGGAACTCACGAACTGCAAGATCATGACCTGAGCCCAAGTGGGAGGCCCAACCAACTGAACCACCCAGGTGCCCCAAACCACGTTTATTTTTAAGCCTTATACTCTACTGCCAAGTAGGGTGATAGGGCTGTAACGAAAAGGAATAACTTCTAATTCCCGGGCCTGAGCACTTTCCTGGCTAATTAATTGCGTGCTTGTTTCACAACTGAGACTCCAGTGGGAGGGCTGCGACTACGTCTTACGTCTCCCATCGTGCCTAGTCGGGGTGCGAGCCCTCAGTAGGTGCTCAGCCACTGGTTATTGGATGGGCTGTCCCCACATGGAGGGGGGGGGGCGGGATGGATAATTATTGAAACAAACAACAACACACAAACAAGGGCAACAACCTGTAGGTCTCACGTGACCACCAGGTAACCCTCCGCTATCCGTCCCCCCCATCCCGGGCCCCGAGCGAAGGAGGAGTACCCTTCGGCTCCCTTCACGGACGTTCCCCGTCCAGCTCGGGTTCTGCGCTCCGTCCTCCCAGCCACAAGGTGCCCCCAGACCCCCGGCTCCTCTTCCGCCGCCGCCAGATCCTCGTCCTCTCTCCCTCTTTCCGCCGCTTCCTGCTCCGACGATCCGCGCTCGGAGCTCTGGGGCCGAGGCGCCCGAGGCTTCCCGATGCGCTCGGCCAGGTAACAGCGCGGCGCGAACCGCCCGGCTCCTGCCGCGGGGCTGGGCTCGGGACGCTGGGGGCCCGGCCCGCCCGGCCCACTGGTGGGGAAGGAGGCGGGCGGATGGTCTGGTCTGGTCTGGCCTGGCGGCCGAGGGGTGGGGGTGGGGGGCTCCTCCTGCCTCGGGGCGCGGGAGGCTTTGCTTCGCCAGGCTCGGCGACCGGCGGGATGCCCGTACAGCGGCGCGGCGTAGGTGCGCGCAGCCGGGCGTGGCCCGGTCCGCGGGCGCGTCCGAGGGAGATGCGCGGGTCGCGGTGCCTGCGGGGCGCTGGGGTTGCTGCTCGCCCCAGCCACGCCTGCTCCGCGGCCGCCCGCCAGGTGGGTCCGCCCAGCGCTCCTCCTCCCGAATCTGGCCCGGGAACGGGAGGAGCGAAGACAGGGGCCTTGGAATTCTGTGCCCGATCGGCCATCTCAATACCCCCCCCCCCCCCCCCCCCGTTCCTTTACCCAAGAGTAAAAAACCGAAATCCAGAGATGGACTGACTTTCCCAAGGTCACAGACTTGTATCTGCCATTTACAAATGTCTATTCTTTTAAGTGTTTGTAAATAGACTACTGTTTCCTCTGTGCTGCCAGGGAATTAGGATTCAGGGAAGAGGACTCTAAAAATACTAATCAGCAGATCCAAATGAGCTGATCCGCATTACTGGCCGGTGACCCTGGCATTTAGAAGGAAATAAGCGAGGACGGTTCTTTTCACTCTGGGTACTTTGTATTTCTGGGCCTTGCTCCGAAAATTGGCCTAGATGCTTTACAAAATTTATCTCAGAACTCCTTGTCAGAACTGGGCCGGATTAGAGTTTACAATCCTCTTTTCTTCTCTCTCTCTTTCTTATTCCTACCCCCACCCCCCCCCCCCCTTTTTTTTTGTAAGGGAGGCTCAAGAGGTGACAGTGATTTGCCCAGTGTTTTATGGCTAGTTAGGGGGCA
The DNA here is from genome assembly GCF_046562875.1 of Panthera onca. NCBI lineage: Eukaryota > Metazoa > Chordata > Mammalia > Carnivora > Felidae > Panthera > Panthera onca. The sequence continues at coordinate 97,534,922 of NC_138348.1, read as the reverse complement.
CAGACAGAATTGGAACTCAGGTCTGTGATTGACACCTACTGTTTTCTTGAATAGAAAGCTGCTTGCAGCTGAAGGCAGCGCAGAACTTGACCTTCATAAAGCCCTCTCTGGATAGCATTCCTGGGAGCGGCTTGTGTACTGAAGTGTGTTGGTCCTCAGATATTATTTCACTTGTCAGAATAGGGTTAAGCAATAAGTGTAGCCATGCAGAAAATTCCTGCAGAGATGAGACAGATACCTGAAATTTTTTTTTTTTTTGGTACGAAATTTCAATAGAGGAGCTAACGAATATTAATACTATCTTGGTTACTTGAAGATTTTAGTCCTGTGTGACTTAGATTGACTCAGTTACAGTCATTCTTGGCCTGATATATTTGTCATCAGTAAAAATTTCAAAATGTAGCTTTCTGACTAAAATAATTAAATAATTGCCTTAAAGATATTTTTCTTTTTTTTTTTTTTTTAATCTTTTTTTTAACGTTTATTTATTTTTGAGACAGAGAGAGACAGAGCATGAATGGGGGAGGGTCAGAGAGAGGGAGACACAGAATCTGAAACAGGCTTCAGGCTCTGAGCTGTCAGCACAGAGCCCGACGCGGGGCTCGAACTCACGGACCGTGAGATCATGACCTGAGCCGAAGTCGGCCGCTTAACCGACTGAGCCAGCCAGGCGCCCCAAAGATATTTTTCTATATCAACAAAAACTTCCCACATGCACCTCCACATCCCTCTGCTTCCCTCTTGGTTAGTCTTTGAATTGGGTTTCGGAACTGAATCGAACTCGGATTATTTTCTCTTCCAAAATATCTAGAGTCTGATTAGTTCTGTGTTTAGGGTTACCTCAAGTTTCCATTTTAACTGGTAAAACTGTGACTTAAGTCCCAATTTCAGTTGAGTTTAATGCCAGCTTCAAACCACATTAAACTGTGACATGTCATGTGACCTCTAGCAGAAACCACAGGTAGTAGTCCTGTTTTTTTCACCAGAGCTTCTCATTGGAGTGAACACATTATCGAAGACGTGTACTATGTTCCTCATGTATCATTGTTCAAGGTCAGTCATCACTGACAGATTATTGACATGTACTCATCCTTATTTTAAAAAAGTGTTTTCAATGTTGGGGCGCTTGGGTGGCTCAGTTGGTTGGGCATCCGACTTCGGCTCAGGTCATGATCTCACGGTCCGTGAGTTCGAGCCCCGCGTCGGGCTCTGCGCTGACAGCTCAGAGCCTGGAGCCTGCTTTGGATTCTGTGTCCTGCTCTCTCTGCCCCTCCCCTGCTCACGCCCTGTCTCTCTCTTTCAAAAATGAATAAATATTTTTTTTAACGTTTTATTTATTTTTGAGACAGAGAGAGACAGAGAATGAACGGGGGAGGGGCAGAGAGAGAGGGAGACACAGAATCGGAAGCAGGCTCCAGGCTCCGAGCCATCACCCAGAGCCCGACGCGGGGCTCGAACTCACAGACTGCGAGATCGTGACCTGAGCCGAAGTTGGACGCCCAACCGACTGAGCCACCCAGGCACCCCGAATAAATATTTTTTAAAAAAGAAGAAGATTCTCAGCTGTGTAGATAAGTAAGAGTTTCAGTGAAGGCAATGTTTTTGTACTCTCCTATAGAAGAAATGAAGATTATATTCGCATTGACCCAGTGCTGTTTTCTTAGGGTATATTTTGTTTTTCTGGTTTCGGTCTTTTCATTATAGGATGGCACTAGGTCTGTGTCCGCAGGTGCTGTGCAGCCTGGGGGGCTGGCTCTCGCTCTACATTTCTTTCTGCCGCCTGAATAAGCACCGAAGCTATGAGTGGAACTGTCGGCTGGTTACTTTCACCCATGGAGTCCTCTCCATAGGCCTCTCAGCTTATATTGGCTTCGTTGATGGCCCCTGGCCTTTTACCCACCCAGGTAGGTGGAGGCATTAGAGGGCTTTCCCTAAAGGATTATATAATTTGGGGGTAGTCTTGGAAGGATGGGACATTTTCACAGAATGTGTACAATATTGAAGAGGAATTACCGTTATAATTTGTACCGGCCATCTTCATTTTTAACTCTGATATTGTATGTGTCCCTATTTCTGCTTTTCATAACTCTCTGCTTTTAAAACAAATTTTAAATGCCTGTTACGTTGTAAGCCACCGAAATGTACAAAAACATAAAGCTAGTATCAGTATCTTCCACCACCACTCCCAAACAGACACAAATGGACTGTATTACACATACTTTTTGATAACCTGCAATTTTCACTCGATTGTATATTCGAAGGACATCTATATAGATGTTTTTTTACCCGTCTTAATTGTGATATAATATTGTGTTGTATGCATACATCGTCATTTATTTAACTCATGTCTCATTATTTGGGGCACCTATATTGATTTTTAAGCTGCTAAATGTCTGAGTATTACTTCCTTAGAATAAAAAAGTTGTGTCCCCTTGAATTAGTCTGCTGGGGCTGCCATAACAAAATGGCACAGACTGGGGAGCATAGACAATAGAAACTTATTTACTTACGGTTTTGCAGGCTAGAAGTCCAAGATCAAATTGTTGGCTGGTTTGGTTTCTTCTAAGGCTTCACTCTTGCTTGCAGGTGGCTTCCTTCTTGCCGTGTCCTCACGTGGTCTTCTGTTGGGGTGTGTGTGTGTGTGTGTGTGTGTGTGTGTGTGTGTGTGTGTGTCCTCATTTCCTTATTTTAGAACACCAGCCATATTGGACTAGAGCCCACCTTAACAACCTCATTTTAACTGAATTACCTCTTTAAAGGCCCAATCTCCGAGTACAGTCACATTCTGAGGGAATTGGGGGTTAGGGTTTCAACACGTGAGTTTGCAAGGGACAATTCAATCCAGAAATCCCCTAGGATGTGATTTTTTTTCAATTCCTTAGATCCTTTTTTGTTTTAATTTCCTTAAATTTCTATAGTGAGCTTCTGAGTTTTTCCCCAAACTGTCAAACTGATACGAAAGCAGCTCTTAAGCTTTGTGTCTCGTATGAAGGTTTCAAATAGATTTCAACGTGTCCTGTCCTTGTACTTGATTTTCGTAAGCTGGGAACACACTAACTTCTGGGGTTCTTTCCAAGGCCCGCTTTCGAGAAGGGTCAGGGCCACCAGTGTCCAACAATCTAACCCATTAAGCTAAGAAATTAATCCGACATCCAGGGCAGAATAACTGAAAGAGTCTGGAAACAGACCTTTAAAGCTGGTTAAACAAACACGTAAAATAAAAAGAAGAAAAAAAAGCAAGAAACTGTAAGATTTTAGTTGAAAGAACAAAATAACTGAGCGGACACGGAGATAATGGCTGTTGCTCAGATCACTCATTGAGAGCTGATTCATCAAATCCAGCATTTCCTGGGCCTGTCACATTATGTGGTTTGATAAAGACCAAGGTTTTAGATTTTAGTCTTGGTTGTCATTACAATGCATGCGCCTGCCTTTGTTTTTGCTTTCGGTGACGCAACTGATCATCGTGGCCCCGTTGTGGGAGACAACAACATAGGACCCTCGTGCAAGGTCACTGTTCTTATACAATTCCCGGTCACTCAGTTTGCTTCTGTCTCGGTTTATTGCAGGCTCACCCAATACACCTCTTCAAGTGCATGTACTCTGTCTCACCTTGGGCTACTTCATCTTCGACTTGGGCTGGTGCATCTATTTCCAGTCTGAGGGGGCCCTGATGCTGGCTCACCACACCCTGAGTATTTTGGGCATCATCATGGCCCTGGTGCTCGGAGAATCAGGCACAGAGGTCAACGCGGTCCTCTTTGGAAGTGAGATTACCAACCCTTTGCTACAGATGCGCTGGTTTCTCCGAGAAACAGGGCACTACCACAGTTTCACTGGAGATGTGGTGGACTTCCTCTTCGTGGCTCTGTTTACCGGAGTGAGGATTGGCGTCGGAGCTCGCCTCCTTTTCTGTGAAATGGTCTCCCCCAAGCCCAAGGGGTTTGTGAAGGTTGGGGGAGTGGCGATGTATGCCGTCTCTTGGTGTTTCATGTTTAGCATCTGGCGCTTTGCGTGGAAGAAAAGCATCAAAAAGTACCACGCCTGGAGAAGCAGGCGGAGGGAGGAGCGGCAGCTGAAGCGTCATGGACATCTCAAAACGCGCTAGCCAAGGCTTCCTCCAGATGCCGGATCGGGTTAGTCAGCCACAGGACCCAGGTTGGAGATCACGGCTGTTCTAGAATCAGGCTCATAACACACTTAGGTTTCAAGAAAGGGCTAAACGTATCAGGCAGGGTGGTCAGTCTTTGAGGGGAGCCCATACCAGTATTAAAACACTCATGCCTACCGTGGCGCAGGTGTAGAAAGTGAGACTACTCAGTGGTAGTTGTGAATGAGTCAGAGCTGTGAGGTGGGGGTGGGCACGGCTGCCTTCCTTTTTGTTCGTGGTGTCCCCGGGTCCTCTTGTCTCTGGGATGCTTGATGGTTAGACCGCTCAGGAAGGAATTTGAGAATTTCTTCGAGAATTGACTCCTTGAACAAACCCTTGTTCCTGCTTTCCGTGTAGCAATTTAAATAAAGTCACCCCATTTACTCTAAAGTGAGGGACTTCCAGGAAGATGCACGTCTGGCATTCTGAGCCTTGGATCAGGGAAGGGGCTGTGCTTAAACAAAGGGAAAGGATGAGAGAAGTGACCCGAAACCAACTGTCGAGGGGCCCCGAGACACCCCCAGGTTTGGTGCTTTGCTGAGGGGACTCACATGACTCAGAATGTAGTGCAACTCCTTGCTGTGATCAATTACAGGGAAAGGATTCAAGGGAAGAGCAGTGAAGGGAAAAGGTGTTTGGGCAGAGTCCAGGGGAAACCGGGCCCGAGCTTCCAGAGTCCTCTCCCAGTGGGATCCCTGAGGATGCACTGATTTCCTCTAGCAACAATTTGTGGCGATACGTGTAAAATGTCCAGCGAGGAAGCTCATTAGATGCCCAGTGCCCCAGTTTTTTACTGGGGGTCATGCAGGCAGCCATCGCCTGGCATGTAGCAGAATTCCTGACTCCCAGAAGGAGAGCAGGTGTTCAGCCTAAACCATATTGTTCGCACAGTGTAGGCACGGTGAGCCGTTCTCATCAGTTAATGAAGGGAGCCCTCCTGAAATCTAAGTTTCCAGATGCCAGCCAAGGGCCAACCTCGCGAGGAGGCCTTTCCAAGGACAGGAGTTCAGGCCTGCTCTGGTAACTCTTTTCTGTACAAAAACCAGGGAGTTAGGGCTTCGGATGAGAGATGAATGAGGTGTGGGCAGATTTACCGAGTCCTGTTGTACGGGTTCTGCCCTACCGAGAAAATGATGCCAATTCTCAGGGCTTTTGTGCATTAATCTCCTAGGCATGAGAGGCTGTGACTGAATTCCATAGGGATTTAGCATGTGGATTCCACTGTGCTTGAGATGGCAGTTCAGGTTTCAGCCCTGCTATACATCCTGCAAACCAGAACCAAAGAGTAAAGTGTACTGGCCTCAGGGGGATGAGGCGAATTTTATTTTATTTTTTCCCCAAACACATTCCCTGTAGCCCACTTCCTACGTTTTCTTTTCTCTGAACAAGGTGCCACTCTCTATGGATAAAATCGGATGGCAAGGCCAGTCCTAGAAGGAAAGAAACAAACAAAAATTTCTCAGTGCGATAGTCTATCATCCACCCAGGAAAAGCAAGAACGTAAGCTTAACATGAGAGATTAGGAATCAAGACTTTCTGGGTTCTTTTAACTGATTTTGCTACTCACTTGCCAGATCACTTGGGCAGGTCACTTGTGTTCTCTATCCCAGTTTAAACCCTGTTGTGAATGAATGTAGGACTTTTATGGGGAAAGGGACGATTTATGTGTTTGTTTGTTTATTTATTTATTTATTTATTTGCTTTTTATTTATTTATTGGATTATGTCATTTAGACCCCTGGGGATTGATTTGCTTAATTGGTGAGTAAACGTGTGGGGCTACCGAAGTCTAAGCCTAGGTCGGTAGGAAGTCTCCGCCCATTCTATGGTCACCGGTAATACGAACCTAACGCGTGGTCTTGAAAATGGATGTCAGTGCCCAGGCATGACGGAGCGTTGGAATGGCATGACGTCATCATTACTCTGGGAAAAGCAACTTTCAAGGCATGTTGCCAGTGGTCTTTTAAAATGACTGTCATTTGCTTAATGAGTTTTGCTGCGGATGGAAATAATCTGACAGTAGCATCCCCGTCTCTTTTTTTTCCCTGGGATCAGTATCCCCAGAATGCTGGTGAGCTTCTTTCCAACAAAACTGTGGTCAAAGTTGGATGCCGGGGAATGCTGATTCTAGCAAAAGCCTAGTGAAAGAGTGGCTTGGCGCAGGAGCTTAAAAAAAGTAAAAGCTGGCTCTTGAATTTTGGCACAGTGCCACCTGTTCCATACCAGACAAATGAATAGGCTTAATCTGGTACCAATTTTTTTTCTTTTTACTCCTCAGACGTGAAGGGATTGCAGACCTTGGTGTTTTAGGGGTACTCCTGGGAATGTACGCAGGTTTCTTTTGCGTTTTGAATAACCTAAATAATAAGAGAAGAAAACTAGCTCACTTCAGCTTTTCTTGATGCTTTAACTAGTAACCCTGAAGGAACCTCCCTGAGAGAAAAATGGGAAATGAAGGTGACTCAGCAGTTAAGATGCTGAGTTTTGACATCACGGGTAAACGAAGGGCTAATTAACATGTGGTATGGTCGGACAAAATGAAGTATTTTATTCATTTGCATTTGCATTACTATGTAATAATTCCTAACACTGCTCAAGATTTATATTTCAATAAGATTTGTACTAAATTTTATAAAAATAAATTTTTATCAACCCAGAGTCTGCCTTTGTATCTTTGGTGTGATTTTGCCAAGAAGTGTAAAAAAAAAAAAAAAAAAAAAAAAAAAAATGGCGTGTAGAAATGTTGACCCATATTTATAATTATCTGTGAAATACCACTTATCTGCTCTTAACCATCAACCATTCCTAATGCTGTTTACTTTTCGGGGCAACAATCTACATACAGAATACAGAAAACAGTTTGCTAAAGACTGAGGAAGAACTTCCTTTCTTTTTTTTTGCCATTTGTTTGGGCAGTTGCCTTGAAAATGATGTGGAGTGGGCTCCATGAAGATAAGGACCCTCGGCTCTCTTCAGAACTGCACCTCCAATGCCTAGAGCAGTGCTAGACACATAGTAGGTGCTCAATAAACATTGAAAGAAGAATGGGTAAGGATGTGGTTTAGGATAGCCAGTCTCCCTCCCCTCCCCCCTCCCCAGGGAAACCTCAAAGAGCATGCATGGTGGATTGTGTCACTGTTGTCAATTTTTTAGGTAAGGGACTAATGACCATGGGGAGTGTGTTCCACCTAGATTGGTGGGACTCTTCTGAAGGCATTCTATAGTTAGAGCCTTCAGAACAGTCTAGAGCTACCAACAGTTCTAAAGAGGCTTTCAGGGATGTTTTTACCATTAGAGCTTTGTGGGTGAACATAGAGATTTTCATCATTGAAAAAAATAGCTCTGGAATGAATAACCACTGGCTTAATTAAATCCTTTGCTTACCATCTTCTGAAGCTTTCCCACAGCAAATGCCTTCTTTGCTCACAGCTAGAACTTTGGGTCTGTTTAAGTTTGGAAAGATCTTGAAAGCAGCCTGCCAAGAGGTTTTGTATGCAAGGAAGGGAAGGTGAATTAGGAAGCTTTCCAGTTTGTTTTATTCCTGAAGCTCAAGTAGTGAGGCATTCTTGAAGGAAAGAGGAGAACTCATTTTTTAAATGCATGATTTGATGAGTCATTGGGTCCAATTAATTTCGTACCTATTAGGGTATGGCAAAATGATATTTACTATGTTTAAGAAAGATACAGGTTTGGAGATAAGGTTTGCATTTTGGTCATTTTATACAGATGGATAGAGCTCTTTCCAGTTATATGCCAAAAATATGCAATTAAAAGAGTTCTCAGGGTAGAATTATCCTGGGGTACACCAGCAGGTGGCAATGTGTCCTGGTCTGATCATTAGGAAAGTGGCTTGGAACTTTTATCGGGTGCTATTCTTTCCCAAAATAAACATTACAAAATTAGCTGGCTGTGCCCTGAAAAAATTAAAAAAAAAAAAAAAATCAAGCAATAAAGAGTCATCTTTGGCCTCTGTTTATCTTTTCCTTTTTTTACCCCGTTCTAACGTCAGCCTTAGCTCATGCATCTATTCAGGGATAATGATCTTTTCACGAACTGTTGCAGGTTGACTTTTAGAACCAGCATCATTAAGAGGTCCTTGTTTCCCCTCTCCACATCCACTCTTTCTTAAATTTGCCTTATTACCTGACTTCCACAGAAAGGCTGAAGACGCTCTCCCACCAACGCAGGTTTGAACTCATTGACTCTGAAAACGGGTAAAGGGACAGCCACTTAGGGCAGTGGCCGGAGGAACTGAACCGTATTGTATGTGGTACTTAACAATTGCTACACTACGGGATTATGCAATCATAAAACTAGATGGATATCTACATGTACCCGGGAGGAAAAAAAATTAGCCCCCTCCCCAAATATTTGGGAACTCTTCAGAGAGAACCGCAATGCTTTCTACCGGATAAATGCACTTTATTTGCTGCTCCCATTTCTCTCCACAGCAAGCTTGTGAAGTCGCTGTGGAAAGCACCATGCTTTCTCCATTTGGCAACTCAGACATGTCACTTTGCCAAGGCAGAAGCAGCTTAAAAGCAATATTATACCAAGAAATCCTGGCTCCAATTCCCATACTCTCGTTCCCCCCAGCCCGACGCTCCACCGTCCTCTAACTTTGCCCTGGCAGCCAGGATTTGTGAGCGGCGGCCCCTGTCCTGGGAGGAGGCCAGCAGGTGCCCCAGGTGAGCGGCCAAGGCCAAACCCTCTCTTTGCTGGGGTTTGCTGCGGAAGAGAGGGATGGTGTCCTGGCACCTGGACCCGAGTTCGTTGCCAGCAGTTTACAAGTAGTCGTTACGTGTTATCAGAAAATAAGAACAAGTACATTCCATTAAGGAATAAACGTTTCCAGGGCAAGGGGGCGGGTGATGCCTCTCCTCCCGGACGCCTCTGCACTGGTGGAGTGCTCTTTGGCGGTCTTCGGGTAAAGCCGAGTTAGTACAAGCTAGACTCCAAAGTACGGCTCTCCGGCGTTCCCGGGGCCTTGGGGGCGACGCTGGGTCGGTGGGTGGGACTCCCGGAGACGGCCGGTTCCCACCTCCCTCCGCCCCGCAGAACTACTTTTCCGCTCCCCCAAACAGGACTCCGGCGGAGGCGTCCGCGCGGCCCTGGCGCGCGGGCAGGCGCGGGGGAGACGAGCGAGGCCGGGCGGCGAGGGCGGCGGGGCGGCCCCGCGCGCCGCGGAGGGATCCCGGGTGAGGCGGCTTCCCGAAGTCAGAGGGGAGGAGGCCAAAAAAGTCGACGGGGGAGGGGAAGCGCGAGCTCGCGCTGGACGCGGCCGGGGCCGGGAAGACAGAACCGGAACCGGAACCCGTGCGCGCGCCTGCGATCGTCGCGCGGCCCCCACCGCCGGCGGCCTCCTCCGCCCGCCGCGCGCGCTCCCGCGAGGGCCCCAGGACCCGACGAGCCGGTCCTGCGCTCCGAGTGGTCGCTCTCGCCGCGCCGCCGGCCTCCGGGGCCGGTGCTTCGAGGCCGGGCCGGACGGGAACCTCCCGCCCCTCGCGGGAACCGCCGCCTACCGGCGCGTCGGGGAGGAGCCGCCGCCGCCCGTGCCGACTGCGGAAGAGTCCGGGCCTCCCAGGGATGGGGAGCAGCCCGCGGCGCTGAGAGACCAAGTTCCTGTCACCTCTGGCTGCGGGACCCCTTCCCCCGGCGCCCGCGGTCGTCCCAGCGTCCGGAGCTTGGTGGGGGCGGCGAGGAAGACGAGAGGGGTCCCCCGGCCCGGGGACATGGGGCCGCGCGAGCCTGGCGCGGGACGGCCCGAGACGCTGCCTAGGCTGCGGCCACGAGCGGCCGGCAGCCCCAGATAGAGAGCGGAGACCACAGCGGCTGGCCCCGCGGCGGCGGGGACTCGCGAGCCCCCGAGACTCCGGAGGAGGAGCCGACACCCAGCCCCGAGCTGATCCCGCCCCAGCCCCGGAGGGACTCCCGGGCCCCTTCCCTGCGGCTCGCCGACTTCCCCCCCGTGACGGAGTTTTCTCCGTGTGCCTTCCCGAGGATTGCCCTCTAGCTCTAGAACTCGCCTTCTGGCAGACTTTCTCGGGTTGTTTTGGGAGATACCCTGTTTTGCTCCGACCTACATCCCCTTTCCTTGACCCCTTCCAGTCGGACGTTCTAGATGACTGCATGGAGTTTTGAATTGGACTTTTGTGTCCCTTACGGAGTCGGGCCTGATCCCAGTGCACTGGGGGTGGGGTGGAGGTGTTACTGTAAAATGCAAGTTGGATAAAAGAAGGACCTCTCGCCAAGGGCCCCAATGAGCGGCACACAGTCTACTATCACCGACAGGTTGGTATGAAGCTCCCCTTGCGCTTTAGCTTCCCTGGGTTCGGCCTGACCTAGCAGAGAGTCCGTGATAGCCGATTGCCTTTGACCAGTGAAGTTGACAGGCAGAGGAGAGAGGGTTGTTTGGGAGCTCTGCAATTAGTCTGGGGTTGCTGCCAAGTTACCCGGTTGATTGGATTTGGAAATGTAGCTTTTTTATTTTTTTTTTTCTGGGGAGAAACTTTTCTCCAGATTCTCGGCGAAGGGGTAGGTCAAACCATGATTGTGGTTTTGTGTCTGTACTGTGCATTGGGATTCTGTACTTATCTTGGAACCAGAGGAAGGTCATTTTGGGTGAAGGTCAGTGCCCGAAGTCGGCTGGGGTATTGGTGCATCATCAGTTTTACTCCTGCCCTGTGGTTCTCCAGACCCTGTTAGATTTTTAGGAATTGCTATTTGTAAACTTCATTCTGAGACTGCTGCATGGTGGTTTTTGAACTTGATCTTTGAATGTTGACCTGTGTAGCGTTGATTATCTAATAATTTTACAGAATATTGAAATTACTGGTAAATCACAGGCTCTTGTTGGAGCTAAAAAGGGGGAGAGAAAGTCATGAGGCTTGATTTTAATTGCTGCATTTTTAGTATTTTGTCTTTGAGAAGTATTTACATTTAAGGGATACAAACCCTAAGCGAATTAGGTAGTACAAGCATGGCAGGTGGATTTGTTGAGTTCTGTGGGTCCTTTATAGGTTTTATCTATGTTGCTGGTGGTTGGTAAGTGGAGCTTCTTTACCCTTAAGGGTTATTCTTTGGAATATTGTTTTCAATGATAAATTCCACTACTGTATTTTATTTCTCACTTTCATGATGACATTGTGTGCTGATTCCAAATTTCAGTCAACCTTTTTTTTTTAGTCACTGTTCAAACCATTACATCATCAAAAAAAAAAAAAAAAAAAATCAAACGACTGAACTAGGGGGCCAAAGAAAGCACTTTGATGAAAAGCGCAACCATAGTGCTCTCGCAAAAAAATAGTTGAATTTCCTAATAAGAGAGTTTCACCCAATTGTAAGACTCATTTGTTGATTTTAAAAGGGCCAAATTCCATTATCATACCATAACAGCTACTCCAGAAACAGAACTTCCTCTTCCTGTTGATGCTTTCCAGTGTCACGTGAATGTTCACCTAAAAGATTCCATCAAATATTTAAACTGTTGTCTTTGCGTATTTTTCTTTAAGATGAATTTTGGTTTTCAGCTTTTCAGATTGTACCCGTATCATGAGTAGCAACAATTCTTATCTTAATTTCCTTGAATCATCCCCAGTCCTTTAACTTTCAGGGTGTTTTGGTACGGAGACATCACTTGAACGGGTGTGTGGGTAATTGTTTTTATTTTCCTGGTTCATTCAATTCTTGCCCTCTCTGTTGAGCCTTTAGACAAGAAGTCTTATTAGGAAATAGTGTAGTGTTGGTAGTTTTTATTGTGGCATTAGGGGTGTTTAATTTTGTAGAAACAGAACCTAGGGTCACCAGCTCATTTCACATGAAAATCACCTAATAGTGCCCACCTGATAACCTTTCTTCTTCTCTGTGCTCAGAGATTTTTTTTTTCCTTTTTCCATTATCTTGGAAATAAAATCTTGGGATTTGGGGTTTTTTTTTCTCATAGCTTAGATGAGATACAAATATACAATAAGCATGCAGTCAATAAATGTCCTTTACCAGGCACTGTGCTAGGCACGAAGGATTAAAAGATGAGTATTCTAACTATAAGATGAATCTGCAAATTGGTTTGGGTGTTAGTATCCTTGAATTAGTTCAGGGGCTGGCTGATTTTATAGATTTTTTTTTAAACAGTAAAAAAACCATTTAATAGCCATTTAATTTAATATGCATTGCTGAGACAGTATGGATACCTGTATCTTAGGGATTTACTCGTTTGTTTTCTTTTAATAAGATTATTCTTGGGTGACTATTACATTTTCTTTACGTCTTCTGTAAATATCAAGCATCTATTTGTGCATTAGAAGAGTAGCTGTCTCTGATCTGAATATATGTTGGAGTGAAATAGGGAAGTGCTGGGTTAGTGTTACTTTTTTTCTAGGGTACCTTAACAAAGTTATGAGTACAGAATAGTTCTTAGCTTCTCGGCTCTACCTCCTTCATCCTCTCTTCTCACTGTCCACTTCCAGTATACTGTAGGTATATTTTGCTGATTCTAGAGCTACTGGCAAATTAACAGTGCCAGTGTAGCTTTTTAAAGATCCTTTCAAGTTTGAAGTACCGTATGTGGTATGGCTTTGTTTTGTAGAGTGTGCAGACCCACCAGGCCAGCTGTGTGAGTTAGAGTTCTTTCATTGTGGTGCTTCTGACTACAGAGTCTGTCTGTCCTCAGTTGAAATCAGACTAGCTGGTTTTGGGCGTTGTTCTGTTTTGCAGTTTGTGGCAGGCGACACATGGCTGAACAAGATAAGAAGGGTTTTATTCTTGTGTTAGGGACGTGCTGGGGCTGGGATGGAATTCAGCTATGTTTAGGCTCTGATTGGTCACTGTGGATACTCAGAACTCTGTTATATCCTGTTATTATTTTGCAGTTAAATTAACACATTCATTTGCTCCCTTCTCTTCCTCTTCGTCTACTCTCCAGACCCCTCATGCTCCACTTTTTGAAAGGTATAGTCGTCAATTTAAAATCCAAACTATGTTCATGGTAGCTACTGTTTTCATGTAGGGTATATGAATAGGTTTTTTTGTTTTGTTTTGTTTTTTTTTAATCTAAGAAGCTTATGAATACCGTCTAGTGTCTTGCTTTGTAACTTCTGTGAGATATATAGTTTTCTTTCCACTTTGAGAATCAGCACTTGAAAAGTGGCAGAAATACCTGATTGCTGCTCTTCACTTTGCATTGACTGCCGTGTTCAGTCCCAAAACGTATCCTAATTGTTGGCAGTCCTCTTAGATGCCTGTCTTCTGTCCTGGAGCGTTTAGGGGTCTTATGGCACTTGGAATTTCTTCTGAGAGATAGAGGCGAGAGAATGCTCTTTCAGTGGACTCACTAAATGATTTCAGGCCAGATTCTAGAACAGTGACTTTTCAGGGACGATACAGGTAGGATTTTGTTATAAGGGTCTTACTTGAAATAAATAGACCTTTGTCTGGTCTAGGACTTGTGGATTTTGTTACTTTGATGGATAAAACAAAGGTTTTTGATATATTGGCATTTCCTTAGTACTGGGTTCAAGTTTGAGCTTGTTTAACTTAAGCAAACTTTCAGTGAGTATGCAAACCTGTGACTTTATACGCATGTACCCAGTAATTAACATTTTCATTCATGATGCTTTTTCTGCCCTCATTGCCACATAATGCTTTTGATTAAAAAAAGAAAACAAAACACTCCTGTATGAGTGCTATTTTCAAGGTTGCCTGAGTCATATGCAAGGTTAGATTGTTTGTAATGTTTACTTGTGAAGTCAGTCATTTGATAAATACAAAATTGATATTGGGGATCAGGATCACAGTGCTAGCTTTGTATTCAGTTTAATGTTGCTTTCTTCCGGCACAGTATAAAATCTTGATTCATATAGGCGTGCATTAGTACATTCACTTGCACACTTTTACATGAGTCAACGTGTACAGTGTGAAGTTTTTAAAAAAGTGCAGAGCTATAGTCTTCCTGATTAATGGCACATTTATAAGATGTTCTCATTTATTTAGTGAGGTGACAAGAGAATCTTTAGTTGAATCACTGCAAAAATATGTTAACCTGGTGATGCTGCTTAACCCATTGGTGATTTCTTGTTAAAATGTAGATAGCATTGAGTTAACATAGGATTTTTAAAATTAAGTTTGAATTTTCAGTTTAGGAAATGAAATTTGAAGCAAACTGATATGGGTCACAGAGAGCAGGATATTTTAATGGTTTTCCAGAGGTAATTGGAGAGACTCTTACATCATGGTTGTCTGACAAAGTTACTAGAAATGTTTCTTATCATATAATTGCTTATCTCCTAGAAATTGACCATGTCACATTTTCAGGAACAGGGAGCTGGAGCTTAACTTCTTTCAGTCTTGTTTGTTAAAACTTGGTTTTGATGATGTTTTAAATGTTCATTTGATGATATTCTCTTTTCCCTTTTAATAATTAAGAGTCTTCAAAATGTGGTGGCATTTGAACTGAAAGTATAAAATGAGTAACATTTTGTTTTCTTTTGAGTAAAACACTCTTGTGTATGTAGCAATATCTTACTGTGGTGTAATTCTTTAACATTTACAATGTTTCTGACTCCCCCCCCCCCCCCCCCCCCCGGGTCAGATCATCACTTACACTTCAGGCAACTCATAGAATTTAAGTCAAGATTATAAAACTGGAAAGGACAGAGCCACCATTTTAACTTAGATTTTTCTGGCTCTCAAGTCCTACCCCCACTTTTTACTTTAAATTATGGTGTTTCTATGTGTATTATTTTTTTCTTACTTTCCTTTAGTAATCTTCCAATCTGACCAAGTTAGATTTTTCTTATAGGATGCTTTCTATCCTTTATACATTCTTGCCTGAAGTATCTCTAGAGGATAAAGCTCTCGTCATTTCCTCAAGAGACTGAACAACAATCTGATAGATCTTGTAGTCAGGAAGTTTTTCCTGATCTTTAGCTCAGACTTTTGATTTGTCCTGTTACTTGTATGTACTTGCTGTCCTCCCATTTTGTGTTTATATGACTCTAACTGGCTTAGACAGTTAATCAGCAGCTCTTCCCTACCCCCACCCTATTCTTTGCTTAGCCAGTTTGTATTTCTGATGATTTGTTGTCTAACAATTATCCTGCCCCTCTTAGTGTTTTATTAACTTTTCCTCAGTCGCTCTCCTAGTGCAAAGTGATTTTGTTCCTTAGATGTACTTCTGTATTTTATCTTTACCCATATTCTAGAGCAGCAATTTCCAACTTCAGTTTAATGTAATTCACAGGGTCTTCAGTTTTTTCCAGGCATAGCCCAAAATTAGGGCTATAGAGATTCTCACTTTTATTTTAGATAGTTTTTACAATGGATATGGGAGATATCACAATCAAATAAAACAAATTTATACAAACAGCATAATTACTAAATCAAGCAATTATGTATGTTATAAAAGGCTTCTTTCCAAAGTGATTCTTTAAAATATGAGTGCCCCTAATGTGACAAGTGTTATCAGTTATGTGACAAATGGGTAGCAAACAAAAATAATAAACATTAGAGGAATCCTTGCTTGAAAATCAATCAGAAGTGAATATAAAACATTTCTGAACTTGTAAGTAAATGAAGAGATGTGATTGTAGCTCTAAAGTAAAATATCTGTCGCAGTGGGGTGAGATATATCTGGAAGTTATTCCCTTTTTTTTTTTTCCTGCAGTAGTTTTTCAGTCTCACCTTAAATTTTATGTCACTTTTTGCATTTTTTTTTGTTTCCACATATTAGTGAAAAAGAAATAGACCTGCAATGCTTAGCGTTATTCTTCCAGTGAGATGCACTGTTGTTAATATTGAAATAATACTGTCTCTTTTTGTCACTGTATTTATAAGAACTGTTACTAATGATAAGAGACCATAAAAGAAGGAAAAAGTACGCATTGAATTATTACAAAATACATAAGATTGTAGAGCTCTTGAATGTTTTATTAGTAGACCTTTTTCACTGATGGTAACTTAGTTTAAAATTATTTAAATAGATGTCTTTGTTCTTTTGCCTTTTGCTCATGATTTTGTTTCCTCAAACTTTAGAATTTTGGAAACATGCCAAAGTGAGGGCATTTTACTTTTGCAACTTAGAGTATGTAGAGTACCGAGATAGCCAAGTTTGAAAGGTTTTGTAAGGCAGCTTCTACCTCCCAGACAAGCTTTTGAAGCTAGTGCTGTAGAATCATTCTTAGCTTTTTGATTCTGTGGAGGTAACACTTGATGGTGCTGAAGGTTAGAGGCTTTGCCTCAATTGCATAAGCGTACATTATCGACTTTCAGTAAAAGAAGAAATTTACACTAAGTTTGCCTTATTGAATTAGCATGTACCAATGCAGCTGACAGTTTAGATTCATACCAAAACAGGATCTTTTACTAATTCAAATGCTGAATCCTGGTTTTTGAGATCATAGTCACATGATAGGCCTGGGTGGCTTCCCAGTGTTGAAAGACAAGCAAATCTAATGGCCAATGAAAAATTAGATTTCCTGTCTTGGGACTGTGAGTAACAATTCACGAAGAAATTCACAGAGAAATCTAAGAAAACCGGGTTTAGTTCATGCTTACAGTTAATTGCCACTTGTACACTGCTTTTTCTTTAATGTTACAAAGCTTATTGTTGTCATTTAATGATATTGCTCTGAGACTGTACTTTTGGTCAAATATCACATTTAAATACTGATTTTAGGTTTACATACTGACAAGGTCAAAGAGGATTTTGTGGGTCTTCTTTGAATTCAGAAAATGTAGATTATATTGTCGTAAACCGGAGATTTCATCGGCATCTGAAGAAGTTATATGTAAAATTGGTCGTGTAATGCAGAAAGGTGGCTGTATCTTATCTAGAAGAATCACAAGTCCCCAAAGTACAGATGGTTCCCAACTTACCATAGTTTTTTAAGACTTTAAGAGTGCAGAAGCAATGTGCCTTCAGTAGACACTGTACTTTGGAATTGGAATGTTGGTATTTTTCTGTGCTAGGGCTGTGTGGCACGGTACTCTCTCGATGCTGGGCAGAGGCAGCACGTCCGCTGTTCCCAGTCAGCCGTATGGTCACAAGGCTAAACAACCAGTATACTTACAACCATTCGGCACCCCGAGAATCATTCTGCTTTTCATTTTCAGTATTGTATTCGATAAATTACGTGGGATGCTCAACGCTTTGTTATGAAAAAGGTTTCGTGTTACATGATTGTGCCCAGCTGTAGGCTCATGTACGTGTTCTGCGCACGTCTCAGGTAGGCTAGGCTAGGCTGTCATGTCCCGAAGGTTATGCGTTCAGTGCGTTTTTGACTTACCGATAGTTCCCACTTAACAATGGGTTTATCGGGACGGAACTCCATCGTAAGTTGAGGAAGATTTGTACACTTAAATCCGTGTAAGAAATCTCACGAAGGGGCTTAAATATATCCTTCCATTGATTTTAGATGGGTTATCTGCCTGCGCTCCGGACACAAGCTGGTATGATGTGGTTTGCCCTGTACTGTCTCTGTGGTTTACTCAGAGGAAGTGGTTCTTGTGGGTGAAGGTCTGATCTTTTCAGAGATTGTTGGTGGCACATGCACTGTCAGCTTATTTCCTGTTTTATTGGCTTTTTGGGCAAGGCCTTCTCAGAGCGAGTACTGCTGAAGGGGTATTGAAATATTTTGTAGCAGCAGGATGGATGGTTATAATGTTATGTAACATCTACCTTTCAGGGGATGGGAAGGTTAAATTAATGTCTGTGAGATGCTTTGAGATCTTAAGATGAATAGTGCAGACATGCTTGTAATCATATTTGCAAGTTACTGCTTTGTTCAGATATTGCTCAAATTTAAGGAGAAAACATTCTTATGCAGTCAAGAGTTAACTCTGTGGACCTTGACTTCTGTGGCCATTCAGGTGTTGTTTAATCGCTGTGATAGGGTTAGGAGTTCTTCCTTTTTTTCTTTTCTTCTTCTAACTGTAATTTTACTGTACATGGGTTAACTTAATGGAGTGGATACCTTATCTATAGTACTGGTTAAGGCTTGTTCACAAAACTTAATGGTTCAAGCATGCTTCTTCACTAGTTTAACTGGCCTACAGAAATAAGAGAATTTCCTTTGAAATCAATGGCTGTACCACTCGTATACAAAACCCTGTACTGGCTTTGCTTGAACCTTAAAAAAACTGATCGAATTGCAGATGTTATACTTTTATTTATTTATTTATTTTTGGCTTGCATTTACCCTTTGTTGCTTTAAAAAATTAACAATGAATACTTTCTGGGAAGAGGCTTTCTTTAAAGCTACATTGCCAACTAAGTTTTGAGTTCCTCAAAGGTAGGAGAATAGTTCTTATTGATTTTTAAGTGATTACTATTTGCTTTACTGTGTTTTTATTCTTTTTTAATATAAAGAACCATAAGAAGAAAATAGTCCAAATTAGTCAACCAGTCAGATAGTGTTGTTCAGGTTAAAAAAAAAAAAAAAACACACCAGAAAATTCCAGTGATATATAACAGTAATAATAAAGTCTCCCTCTGATCTTACCTCTATCCCTACACACCTACCACTTCTCATACTCTCCTCAGCTAAACTTTGTCTATCTACCAAAACATCCTTACAAATATAGCAGCCTATCATTTTAATATTCTTTATATTTAGCCGGTAGTAGGTATATCTGTTTCTGCTAGGTTGTACTACCATAACAACAGCTTCCAATTTCAGTGGCTTGCAACACTGGTTTATTTCTTGCTTGCATTACACCTTGTTAGCTGTGGATTGGCTGTAACATTTTTGGAGCCCTGGCTGAAGGAGTAGTCCCTGTCTGGGATATGTCATTTGCATGGCAGAGGGAGAGAGCAGGAAACATGCAAACATGCAGTGGCTCTTAAAGCTTCTACTCAGCCTGGTGTACGTAAATCATTCACGTGTCATTGGCCAAAGCAAGTCATACAGTCAGGCTCATTGCAGTGTGCCAGGGAGGTGTCCTCCTCCGACAGGTGGCATTGCAAATCACATACTGATGGGTGAGGGTGTATAAATCTCTCAAGGAAGGAGAGAGGAGAGGGAAAAATTAGGAACAGTAACATAGTCTACCACAGGAAGTACTCCATAAATGCTTATTAGATGGGTTGTTTTGAATCTGTAAAAATTTTATTTTTTTAATGGAATATTTCAAAGATACACGGAAGTACAGAGAATAGTATGATGAACCTCCATGTACCCGTCATTAGCTGCAATAATTACCAGTGTATGGACAGCCTTGGTTCATCTGTTTGCTTGCCCTGCTTCTCCATCAGATTATTTTGAAGCAGTTTCTCAACATTTCACCCGTAAATATTTCACTAGCTCTGAAAGATAAAGTCTGAAAGTGTGACTTCCTTTAGTGAAGTTTTACTGTCTAGTAGTTTGAGGTAATGGTACCAGGGACTGACAGGTGTCAAGTAGGAGAGGATGTTCATGGAGTGTATCTGGATTTTGACAGCCAGAAACCTATTTTGATTTCGTTTTGAGTATTTCTGGAGGAGGCTTACCAGCAGAATGTCATCTGTTTTCCCAGCACCTCCTTTTCTCCACTTTAGAGGGAGAGGGAAAGAGAAAGAGAGAGAGTGTGTGTGTATAGCAGAAGCAGGTAATTAACCCCTGGAAAAAATAACATGGCAACAGATTTGATTTGCAGGAGGGTTCATTTCTCACTGAGCCTCTGTTGGCATGGTGCCAGCTGAAAGGAATCCCAGCCCTTAATGGCTCTAAGTGTTCTGGGAGTTCCCAGTCAGTGATGTTACTTACTCTAGAGGAAGAACATCAGAATCATTTCTAAAAATCTTCTATTCACCTTTGCTATTTGCTGGGCAGAGAAAGGCTCCGATCAATCTGTAAGGAGATCCCTAAGGTGATCTAAAAGTAAGGAAGAGAGTCTAACTTTGGCTTAGAAATAATTAAAGCCACTTTCCTCTGCTCAGGTTAGTTGTCTGAGGGACTTCAAGCCTCCATTTTGACTCAAGACTTTATAGATATTATTAGCATACAGCGTAATACAATAACTTGTCATTTCTACATTATGCATCTGTGATCATCAGCTTCACAAGGAAATTCTTTGGGGAAAGGGGTATTATGTAATCAACAGTGGGAAGGAATTAAGCAGATATAATCCTTCAGTTTGTAGATTGGCAGGTGACAGTGAGGTGATCAAAGAGGATTTTTACAGACTAGTGAATAAATTATTGTATATAATTTGATTAAAGTGGTTATTTTAGTATAGTACGACTAGCTAATTTTGTTTTCTTAATGGGCTTCTTTCCCTGTGCTTAGAAACACTTAGGATAAAATGGTTTTTCTAGGTATCCAAGTGGTTTGTTTTCTTTAATTAAGTTATGTTGTTAGTCTCATTTCAGAATCCATGTAGTATAACTGCAGTAGAAAATGCTTGGCTTGTGAAACCATTAGCTTGTAAATACATTTTTTATTTAAATTTGAGTTTTTCTTGGCATTGAACTGATTCTGACTTGGGTTGCTTGGAACAATATAGTCTATTTAAAATGTAAGTAATATTTTCCCCATGGAGAATAACCCTTGGACTTGCCATTGTTCATGTTATTTTTTTTGTTGTATCACAGTTGAAAAACATCGTTTTCAGAGATAATAATTTGTCAGCACCTTTGTCAGAGTAATATATTTGTACCTCGGTTGCATTTGTTAGTTGCACATTTTGGGGAAAGATTTGTGATTTCTAGTTACTGTATTTACTCAGAAGCTCCGCAAGATCAGAATTCTCAAGACAGCGTTTAGAAGTAAGTTGGGTGTGCTGCCTGGATGTGACCAGTAAAAAAAGAGAAGCTTCTCATCATGCAGTTATTGCTTAATAGGATACAAGGTACAGTCCTGTTTCTAAAAATAGGAATTAAGCGAAATATTATGTGGATAAATATTAGCAATTATATTAATTTGATTCCGCTGGCAGAATTCTTTTTGAGACTATCCTCTTTGTCAGAAATTAAAAGTAGCTGTGAAAGGAAAAGGTGTTTTAGTTCTTAATTTTATGTGTGTGTATATCTCTCTCTCTCTCTCTCTCTCTCTCTATATATATATATATAGTCACACATCATATGTATATACAGCTTTTGTAAAAGGGAGCAATAGAAGGGAACTGTTTGAGGATGATGCAGAGAAAAGAGCCTCCTGGGTTTAGGGTGTCAGGCTTGTTCTGCTACTTATATCTGGGACCATAGGCAGATTTACCTCTCAGAACAGCAGCTTAGTTTTCTCATCTGTGAAAATGGGGATAACAATACTTACTTGGCAGAGCTGTTGTGAAGGTGAAGTGAGAAAGTATTTAAGTACCTAGCGCGTAAGAGGTCAGTAAGTTACAGTAGCTGTTAGGTTTTCCTAAAATTTGATCTATGCGTGTACAAGGATTTTGAATTCACAGGTATTTTCTGCTGCTCCTGCTGTGACGGTGTTTTCTCCTTGCTGTGATAGTATTCCTTATCCTTTATATTTCAAACTGTAGGTTGTCTTTAGAATTAAGATACATTTGGAAGGGAGGAATAGACAGGGAGAGACAGTTATTTCAATTCAGACTGAAATAGTAACTAACCTGTCTAGTTGCTGAAGCGGTAAGACTTTTAGGATTGGCAATCAACTTTTACATCTGCCTTGGATCCCTCAGAATTTGTTGAGTTCTGTCTTTACAACATTCCTTCATTTGTTTATTCATTTATTCAGTAAATAATGAATGGCTGCTCTTCCTGGGTCATTGTGTTGGCAAAGTTATTTTGAGCTCTTGCTACCTGTTGATTTATATTTAACAAGTAAGAAATTTACCTGTGAGAGTGACATCCGTTGAGTCATGCTGTAGATTAAGGTGAGAAGTCGTGTATTTTGGGGAAATAAAATTATTACTGATGAAACTTACCTTATTTTCCAAATTAAATTATTTCCCATCATAAACTTGTCCTTTTATGTTTCCTTTTGCTTTTTTCAGTTTAATTATGTTTTGGTGAGTTACTTAAAGTGGAAAGGGCAGTGCTTTAAGGTGAAATTTAAGAAGCTTTAGATGTTCATTGCTTTTGAATAGAAGAAATCACATTTTATTGATTAGGCATTGCTTTAGTCACTCTTGGAGGGAGACCCTCTCATTAGCTACCTCTTTGAAGGTGCTAGCAACCTGTTAGGCTTATACTTTGTACATCCAGTGGTAAATATGTTGATTTGATCAGTGAAAGATTCTGGAAAGTACAGTAGTTTGTTTAGCAAGACAGTGCTTAAATCCTGATGACTTGGTATACTAGTATTTTATACTTCAGAAAGGTGGAAAGGTGAGTGTGGGTAAAAATGAACACTTTAAAGTGGATGCAGTTTAGTCTTACAAAGAAATTTGGGATGTGGTAAAAGATTTTTGTATTTATTGACTACATATTAAGTGCTAGGCACTGTCCCAGGAACTTTTTATGCATTGTCTTTTTTAATCTTCTTAGCTGTGTAAGTTAAATATTGTTGTCTCCATGTTAAAACAGAAAAATGAGGCTTTAAGACATTCACGAACTTGCTTAAGGTCACATAGTTTCTAAGCAAGAGAGTTGGGATTATGATTCCAATGTTCATTTTCCTTTGGCCTTCTGATCTCAGGCCTGCTAGTATAAGTCAGATTGGCTCATCTCGATCAGTCCGTTGATCTTTTGAATCAGTTGGACGAAGCCCAGAAAGTGGATTTTGTCTTCAACAACACCATTAAAGTGTTGTCTTGCATTATAATTTTGTAACTATATTTTAGTCTTTCTATTTTTAATCACCTATTCACTTACTCCCTTTTCCAGATTGCTGACATGAGGGATTTTGTCTCATTTCCTCTAAAGAATGGCTACATTGTGTTTTGGTTTCTTATTCATTGCTTTAAATACACACATCTGTAAACATTGGACTTTTTTGAAGCCTGATATATGTTGCTTATAAATCATTTTCCATTATAACTATTCTAAAGTTCTTTTAAGAAGTTTAAGGCCCATCTAAAACAAGTTTTGTGGGGTTTTTTTGTTTTGTTGGGTTTTTTTTGTTTGTTTGTTTGTTTGTTTTGGTATTGTAAGCACACAAAGCAGTAAGAAGGGACTTTAAAAATTGTTACACTGAGTACAAGGAAAAGAAGGCAGCAAATGAATGATTTTAATACTAGGTGCCTTTGTGAAGTATAAGTGATTTGAGTAAATTGGGTTTAAGTTTTTCCTAAACAAGAGTCTTTGGTTAAGTGGCAATGGAGATATTTTCCTTTTAAAGATTTCTTGTTTATAATAGTGATCTTTCCTTCTTTATCATTCATTTTATATATTCTACCTCTTAAAAAAATATGTAAACACTTTTACTCTAAAGCTCTAGATTTATCTTCCGAGCCATAAAAGAGTTAATTTTAATCTTTGTTTTTTCCTCATAAATGATATTTTTTGTTGTTGTTACTGAAATCCTGTGGCACGAATCATTTTAGTCCAGCCACTTTTTATGTCATAACATTGGAAAGGAAATTTGCTTAAGAGATATTTAAGTGTATTTTTAAAATCTAATCCTTTTTAGCTATAAATTGGTTTTTTTTTTCCTTGCGTTTTCTTAGTAACCTTAGAGAGTCTAGAACAGAGGTAGGCAGATAGTTGATTTAAAAAAGAAGCCTACAAACTAAATCTTTTATTGAATATGTACTGCTTCTAGGTAGAGAAAGGCTAGGAAATTACAATTTGAGAATTTTACTAGGTTTAAAACCCACAGAGAGGATGCCTGCAAAAAAGCCGTGCCCTTTGAAGCATTCTTATGGATGTGGAGACTTTTCTAGCCCTTAGGGAGATCTGCAGACATCCGCTATGCTGAGTTCTGGGAAGCTGCTTTTTCCCATGCTTGCAGCCTCCCTGTGGGGTAAAGGTCTGTTAATTTTGCATAAATATTTACCATATCTCATTTTAGCTAGCATTGCTTCCTCACACTGTTAGCAATAAGGAAACCTTTGCTTATCCAGCTTGAAAAGTTTACTGTTCTCTATATGACTAGTCTGGAGTATGTTCTGTTATTTTCTGAGGGTTGCTGAAGGTGAAAATCAGACTGGAAAAAAATAACACGGAGGTAAATAACCAATTCATAGTCTATAAATAATCTGGTTATTATAAAAATATTTGCCCAGGCTTATTTTTTGTAATTAAAAATGGGAAGGTTATTATCTCACAACAGTGTAGTTCACTTCAGTCTTGTCACATGTGACAAATCAAATTATTGTCCCTTTCATATGTTTATTCGTATGATGCTAGTACTAGTTTACATTTATTATACTTGTACAATTGTTTTCTCACTTAGTAACAATAACAGCTTCCATTTATGAAGCATTATTCTAAATGCTTTATAAGCATTGTAATTAATGCATAGAACAATACCACAAGGCAAATGTTATTCCCATTTTACAGATGAGGAAAATCTTAGATTTATAGCCTTCATTGACTAGTCCAGTATTTTCCAGGTAGTACATTTTTGGACCCAAGTTTCAAATCCGGGTCTTTTGACTCTTTAGTTTGTGGTATTTGCTACTGCACGTAATTTTGGGGACTCATCCTTTCTGTAAAGTCAGAATCCACAAATAGAAAGTATAAAATTATTTGACTTTTCAGCCAAAGAAGGTTGTTTAGTTTCTTTTAACATAATTTGAAGCAGCAATCCCTTTTTTTTTTTTTTAAGATTTAAAAATTTTGGGGCGCCTGGGTGGCTCAGTCGGTTAAGCGTCCGACTTCAGCTCGGGTCACGATCTCACGGTCCGTGAGTTCGAGCCCTGCGTCGGGCTCTTGGCTGATGGCTCAGAGCCTGGAGCCTGCTTCCGATTCTCTGTCTCCCTCTCTCTCTGCCCTTTTACGTTTATAAATAAACGTAAAAAAAAATTTTTTTAAAAAGATGAAAAAAAATTTTTTTTACATAATCTCTACACCCATCTTGGAGCTTGAACTCTCAACCCCGAGATCAAGAGTTGTATGCTCTATAGACTGAGCCATCCAGACTGCCCCTACAGTAGCAATTTCTAAATTGTGTTCCAGAGAACATCAGGACACTGTAGTAGAAATATCATTGTTTATTTTGCCAGATTGTCTTAAGATCCTTCCATTGTCTCTGGCACACAAGGCAAAAGGTAGAATATAAAATGGAATCAATATGTAATCCCCAAACTTTTATTCTGTTATTTAAAAAGGCCCAATCCATCTTGTTAGTCAAAAGCAGCCCAGCATTTGTAGTTTCATAGGATTTATCCTGGGAGCTTTAGCAATATGAGTACATCTTAGATCTTGTCATTGCTTGGAAGGATTCCACTTTGAAATTTTTGTTTTTCTATCTCTTACCTTCTCTTCCTTCTCCCTCATACCCTTTTGCATGAACTCTTTATTTTTATGGTCGTCACCAGGCTTCTCTTCTCCTGTCTGATGCCATCTAGAACCTCTGCTCTTCCTCAGGCTTTTATTTATTTCTAGTTGAGTCCTTTTGCCATTCCTGCACTTTTCTAACCACATAGTAGATACCCAGTAGGCTTCCTGGATTATCTTTCATTTGTCTTTAGGGTAACCCAACAAGTTATTTCAAAGATGATACCTTCTATTTTGACCTTTCTAACCCTTTCTTTACCTACCTAGGAGGTAGTAACCCAACCATTAACCTCTCCACCCAAAATATATTTATTGAGTAAAAGTTATATAATAGGCGCTGTAATATTTTATACATAGTATTGTACTTAATTTTCATAATGATCGTGTGAAGTAATGGGTTTTGTTATAAAATGTCCATTTGACACGGGAAGAAATAAGCTCAGAAAGGTTAAGTGGTGTGCCTAGTGAGTGATAAAACTAGGATTTTAGTCTGAATTTGTCTGACTTTACAACCTACGTTCTTAAATACTGTGGTATACTACCAGATATATTAGCATTGAATCAGGCAGTTTCTGCCTTTGAGGAGTTCTAGACTAATAGAGGGAGACAAACATGTAGGCAGCTAAGTGCACAAGGTACAGTAGGGACTTGAGAAGAATCAGTACTCTCTGGGTAGATCGGAAATAGCTTCACAGAAGAGGTGAATGCTTCTGTTGAATCTTGAAAGATGGGGCATAGTTACCAGACAGGTGAGGAATGGAAGAGCAGATCAGGTAGAAGTAGCAATATGATCAAAGGCACAGAAGTGAATTACTCACGGTTTCTAAGAAAGCATATAGGTGATTAGAGCAGAGGGGTTGATGATGGGCATAGCAGTTTATAAAGTTGCAGTGATGGGAGGCACCAGATTATTTTTATGTTCTGAGGAGATGGGGTTTTATCTTCTGGATTGTGGGAAGCCACTGAAGACCTTTCATGAGAAGGGTAGGGACACCTGGGTGGCTCAGTGGGTTGAGCGTCCGACTTTGACCCAGGTCATGATCTCGCGGTTTGTGAGTTCGACCCCGTGTTGGGCTGTGTGTTGACAGCTCAGAGCCTGGAGCCTGCTTCGGATTCTGTGTCTCCCTCTCTCTCTGCCCCTCCCCCACTCATGTTCTCGTTCTCTCTCTCTCTCTTCTCTCTCTCTCTCTTCTCTCTCTCTCTCTCTCTCTCTCAAAAATAAACATTAGAAGGGTAATAAGATCAGTGTTATGTCATAGCATGATCATTTGGGTGGCAGTGTGAAGAATGGATTAGTCTCAAGAAGCAGTTTTGGGGCAGAGAGACCAAGAAGGGACATTTTTCAGTAATCCAGGTGAAAAGACGAAGTTCTAAACTGAAGTTGTACCAACATACAGAAAAGAGAAGAGACAAATAGAGCCATTAAGAAGGTGTTAAGAATACCAGCAGTATGAAAAGGGTAGGTGGCGAAAGGGAAGACCTTTCTGGCTTGGGTGTTTGGATGTTGGTACCACTTGCGAAGATGGGGAATGTAAAAGACAGGAGGCACAGTTTTGTTTCGTTTTATTATGTTTGTTTGGCTGACTGGTTAGATGAAAGATTGAGGAGAGGATAGATGCAGTAAGGGGCAGATTTAGTTTAAGGTACTACAGGAGTGGTCTGTTGCTGCGGATAGATTATCCCAAAACAATACATAAACTTGCTACTTACGGTGGCCATGAGACACCTGGCTATTCAAATTTAAACTAGTTAAAGTCAGATAAAATTGAAAATGTGATTCTTCAGGCACACTAACCACATTTAAGTGTTCAGTAGCCATATGTAGTCAGTGGGCACTGTGTCGGACATTAGACATAGACCATTTCAATCAGTGCAAAAAGTTCTGTTGGGCAGTGCTGCTAGACATTTATTATCTCGTATAATTTGCCGTGATCAAATCAGGGAGCAACTTAGCGGGGTGGTTCCGCTTCGAGGTCTCTAATGAGGGTGTAGTCCAGATGGCTGCTACTGAATAAGCAAAGGCTTCAGTGGAGCTGGTGGATCCACCTCCAAGGTGACTCGCTCACATGCCGGGTGAGTGCTTGTCGTTGAGGCCTCAGTTACTCATCAGGCGGACCTCTCTGTGAGGAGGTTTGAGGCGGCCCACTTCACCCAGAGCACATGATCTTAGCAAGGTGGGAGCCATAAGAACCTTCAGGAGCTGACCTCAGAAGTCACACTGCTGTCGTTTTTATAATTGTCTGTTGGTAACGCAAATCAATTCTGTTTGGGAGGGAACTGTACAGAGCACGAATTCCAGGAGGCAAGATTCTTTGGAGGATGCTTTAGAGGCTGCTCGCCACAGGTACCTGTGAATATCTGGCTGTAAATGGCTACTCAGTGACATGCATGTGAGCTCTATAGAAGTGAGGTCTTGGCTACTGCTGTTGTGTCTGTTATGGTAGTTGAAGTAATTTGAATAGGTGAGTTCAAAAGAAAAAGATTGTGTGGGAAGGCTGACCAAAATAATAGCTTGGGTCACATGTTTGGGGGAGGACAGAATTGCTCTCAAAGGCTATTGAGAAATGGTTACAGAGAATCAAGGGAAGGGTTACAGAGGAGTAGAGGAGTACCAGGAGAGTACAGATATATGTACAAAGGAAACTTCATGAAGGTCTAAAGTGGAAAGTAAATGTAATTAACATTGTTAAGCAATATAAAATAGTGAAGTAAAACATAGGAGAGTCATTTTTTCAAGAATTACTTGCTGAATAACTGCTGAGAACCGGAGAAAGATAATATAGAGAATAAGATAGTTTCTAGTAACTTATACAGGCGTACTTCACAGATAGTGCAGCTTCGGTTCCGGACCACTAATAAAGCAAGTCAAATGAATTTTTTGGTTTTTCAGTGCATATACAGGTTATGTTTGCACCATGCTGTATATAGTCTGTTAAGTGTGCGATTGTATTATGTCTAAAAAAAGTACATGCCTTAACTAAAAATACTTAATGCTAAAAAATGTTAACCATCATCTGAGCTTTCAGCAAGTCCTAATCACTGATTACAGATCACTGTAACAAATATAATGAAAAAGTGAAATATTGTGAGGATTACCAAAATGTGACACAGAGACGTGAGGTAAACCTGTTGGAACAATGTCACCGATAGACTTGCTCGATGCAGGTTGTCACAAACCTTCAATTGGTGCAAAATGCAGTGTATGCAAAGTGTAATAAAATGAGACACGACTGTAATACAGTCTGAGGAGACATGGTTAAGGGAAGTTTTCTTGGAGGAAGTAATACCTTCACGAAGAACTTCTTTAACAGGTAAGGATTCAAGTTGGATGTTTAGGTGTGTATGGGGGGAGGTGTGGTGGTGGTCGTGATATGGATAATACAGTGGATGTATATGAAAGTATATTTTTTTATGTGTGGGATATTGCTAGAACGTGAAATTTGTGGTGAAGGAAAGTGGTGAGAAAGAGAATGAGAAGATAGAGTGTTCTTGAATGCACGGTAAGGAATTGCCCTTATCTTGTAGGCTATTTTTTTCTGTACTGAAATTATTTGGATATTGCCTTCATAATTTGCCCTAGTCTTATAATCACAGAACTGTCAGCTACTTAATTTTTTTAGATGGAATTTTATACATATTTTTTTAAATTTTCTGGCTTTTTTTTTTTTTTTTTTTTTAGTTTATTTATTCTTGAGAGAGAGAGAGAGAGAGAGAGAGAGTGTGCATGCATGTGAGCAGGGGGAGGGGCAGAAAGAGAGGGAGAGAGAAAGTCCCAAGCAGGCTCTGCACAGTCAGTGCACAACCCACAAAACTGTGAGTTTTGTGGGGCTTGAACCCATGAAACTGTGAGATCGTGACCTGAGCTGAGATCAACAGTCAGACAGTTAACTGGTTGAGCCATGCAGGTGCCCTTGGAATTTTATATTTTATGTTGCTTGTAATTTTAACATGAGTTGTTGTTAATACGTTTTTTAACATTACTTTTTAAGTTGAAAATCCATTTCCAAAAGTAACTTGATTTCCTTATTATAAATAGAAAATCAGTATTCTTGCCACTTACAGAAGGGAACGGTAGAAAAAATTACACAACTGCTATTAAGTTTTTAAAAATTAAAAATGAAGTACAGTAACGCATCCTTTGATTAGCAGAAATGTCTGCCTGAAATAGCAGTTCCTCAGTGAGAAGACTGTTTTTAGTTGGCAATAGGGGATATTTGTTTGGACACTGCTTGGTGTATAACTAAGATGAGACTTGAGGTCATTAAGACAGATGCATTGTTAAAGTTTTGATGTTAACAAATACCAAGAATCTCAACGCTCACGTATTTTTAGTTGGAAAGGTCAGAAGCTAGTTAATGGTCAACTTTGATCAACGGTTTATACTAATAAATATTAGATCTTTTATTCCAAGAAATCACGTAAAAGAATTTTTAGAGTCTGTTCTTCTGAATGTGTCCAGTTATTTATTAGGTGATGTCCATGAAATGGAAAAAGGAGTTCCTCGTCTACTCTTTGCTGCCATCTGGTTTGGGAAAATTCTTCTGAAAAAATACCAAATCTTCCAAGCATCTTTTATAACATTTGAAATATTTTCAGTGGTTTTTCAGAAGAGTCCTCAAGTGGTCCTTTTAGAGCAGAAAAAAAAAATCCACCTCACATATCTTGTGCTTTTAGTCTTGCAGTTATCTTGTTCACTTTGTTTTGTACATGGAATACTTCAATTCGTTAGGATAAATTTAAGTTGTTCACATGAGCAGATATATTTGTCAAGATGTGCTTATTTGCAGAGCTTGTCTCAGTCACGCATATGATCTCACAAATTGAAGATTTCTTCCAAAATAGTTGAAATTCTTCCTGCATCCCAAATGGATGTGTGAAGACTTTTCCACTGTTTCTGCCAGACTATATACATAGTTCCAATTTTGAAGTTAAGATAGGGAATACTTTCATAAGATTTTTAATGAATGTTTTTAAGCTCTAATGGCCGAGAAAAAGCATGCAAATAACAGCATTAGAGATGCTACGAAAGTGCCAAAAAAGAGTATCATTCCTGATGTTAAGATACAGTTTTGGAGTATCTCAAGATGGCTGGTTAGGGCTAAGGAACTGTTGGAGGAAATGTGGTAAAGATGGGTGGTCACTTAGGAATCCTTGAAGTCCCGTAACATCAAGGGTAGCTAAACATGGTCAAGTCTTGAACGATGTGACTAACATATTAGGAAGAAGGGAGGGGAGAATCAATCTGTTGGTTAACCTCAATTTAGTGCACTCTGTTTCCTCTGTAGAGCGTGACTTATACCTGCAGTGGGTTAAATGTTTCTGTCCAGTAGGTCCCTTTGTAATATGTCTAAATACTTCTGCTTCCGGTTGAACTGTATAATCCTAACCTGTTGTACTTGTATTAGAATTAGATAATTTAGTTAAATACTATGAAAAACAATGAAATATGAGCATAAAAAGAGAGGTATTTCTATGACTGAGTTGTGTTCACTTTGGAAATGTGCATAGAGGCTTGTCTGTAAAGAAATGGCTTTTGTATTAGATGTGACTGAAAAACAACTATTAGTTATTTGGGAAAAAAGTAGAGTCTAGTGAGTATTTTTGGTTTCTTGGTCTACTGTAAGGAAACTGAAACAGGAAATAAATCATAGCTGAGGTATTTTAGTATAGTTCATACAAAAAAGATAATAGGGCACTTCAATCAACACATCCTTACTTCAGGAAAAGGCCTTGATCCTACATTTAAAAATTGGTAAAGAGATGTACATTTACATATTTTATTGTTTTTTTTTTAACGTTTTATTTATTTTTGAGAGAGAGCAAGCAGGGGAGGGACAGAGAGAGGGAGACAGAGGATCTGAAGTGGGCTCTGCACCGAGAGCAGCGAGCCCGATGTGGGGCTTGAACCCGTGAACTGTGAGATCATGACCTGAGCTCACGACCGGATTCTCAACCAATTGAGCCACTCAGGCACCGCTTACATATTCTAAATTGGAATGAAGTTTAAGGTATATATGAGTTTTTTTTTTTTTTTTTTTTTAACATTTCCTTACTTTAACTTTTTTTCCACTAAATAACCAATCACTATTATCAGTGAATTGAATGGAAGTTTTTACTGTATGGCTAAAGGCATGTCATGACTTCAGATTTGAAGAGAAGGAAACATAGAAATGCCTCTTTTTCTAGGCTGCTGTAATGACCATGTAACAAGTCTGCTAATTATTATGTTCCTACTCCCAAGAACGTTTTATTTACATTTCACTTTTAATTTTTTAAAATTAAAAAATCTGTATTTTTTGTATTTTTTTGTATTTTTTGTCTACTATTGTCTTCTATTTGTGGCAAATAATATTGGCTTTTTACTTCTTTTTTTTTTTTTTTTTTTTTTTTTAAATTTTTTTTAATGTTTATTTATTTTTGAGACAGAGAGAGTCAGAGCATGAATGGGGGAGGGGCAGAGAGAGAGGGAGACACAGAATCGGAAGCAGGCTCCAGGCTCTGAGCCATCAGCCCAGAGCCTGACGCGGGGCTCGAACTCACGAACCGTGAGATCGTGACCTGAGCTGAAGTCGGACGCTCAACCGACCGAGCCACCCAGGCGCCCCGGCTTTTTACTTCTAATAGTGAAATAAAGTTTCCATGGTACTTAAAGGAAAACATTAAGCAACTAATAGTTCAGGGCTTATGTGACCGGCAAATCAGTAAGGTAGTATTTAAGTGTGAGAAACAGTAGCCCATGGGTTAGAGTCCAGTTCCTTAACATGCGTTTAAGACCACTCACAATTTGGCCTCTAACTTTTCTGGTGATGTGCCTCACCACTTTCAGTTGCCTCAGTTTTCATGTTGGTCAACACAGGGACAGCCTCTGCTCAAGAAAATTGAGCCCAGACTGGATCTGGAAGGTAGCTAGTCCAGAGGGAGTTTGGTAGGACACTGCTTTGGATGCTTTGGTGCTTTTTTTTTTTTTTTTTTTTTTTTTTCAATTTCAATTTAAGCAAATATGTAATGCCAGGGAGGATTGTGGTAAGGACTGGTTTTTATACTCTACAGTTGAGCATATAAAGTAGTTTTAAACTTTATAGAAAATAATTGGACAGTATAGCTCAAAAGCCCAAGAAATATTTCAACCTTTTGATCCATTAATGCCAATTTTAGTATATATCTCAAGACATAAAAGGAGATAAAGATTTCGTTGTCAGTTTTTATGGAAAGATGTCAACCACACCATTATTTGTAGTAGGGGCAAAGAGGAATCAGTGTAAGTCTGGTGTCTCTGAAGAGGTAGACCTAGAAGTTGCAGTGGCAAGGAGCTGTCAGATCAGTGTTAAGTTACTGTATGACGTTTGATAGGATATTTTATATTCAAGCACTGAAGACATTTTCAAGTAAACTTTAATGGGAAAGTGTCCATGGCATGTGAAAAGTAGAAGATAAAACTTCAAATATAGTGCCAGTTATGTTTTAAAAACATACAGTGCTTGGGGCGCCTGGGTGGCTCGGTCAGGTAAGCGTCCGACTTTGGCTCAGGTCATGATCTTGCGGTTCACGAGTTCCAGCCCCCCGTGGGGCTCTGTGCTGACAGCTCAGAGCCCGGAGCCTGCTTCGGATTCTTTGTTCCTCTCTCTCTCCTCCTCCCCCACTCAGACTCTGTCTCTCTCTCTCTCTCTCTCTGTCTCTCTCTCTCTCTCTCTCAAAAATAAATGAAACATTAAAACAATGTTTTAAAAACACATATAGTGCTTAAAATATTTAATATATAGACTTCTAGGTCATGTACTAATTTTCAAAATGTTTCTGGGTTGGGGTGCCTGGGTGGCTCAGTCAGTTGAGCATCTGACTTCGGCTCAGGTCATGATCTCGCGGTTTGTGGGTTCGAGCCCCACATCAGGCTCTCTGCTGTCAGTGTAGAGCCCTCTTGGATCCTCTGTCCACCACTCGCATGTGCATGCTTTTTCTCTCTCCCTCTCTGTCTCAAAAATAAATTAACATTTAAATAAATGTTTCTGGGGTGTGAGATTATGGATGATTTTTATTTTATATTTTATATTTATCTGTATTTTCCAGGCTTTCAGCAATGAATATATAGTGCTTTTGTAATTAGAAATGTTTTGAAGTGAAAACTCTATTTAGTTTTTACTTATTTATTTATTTATTTGATTTTTATTTTAATGAAAAACTTAGTAATCTGAAAGATGACCAGAGGGAAGTAATTCTTTTTTTTTTTTTTTTTAAAGTAAGCTCTAGGCCCAACGTAGGTCTTGAACTCATGACCCTGAGATCAAGGAGTCACATGCTCTACTGACTGAGCCAGCCAGGCACCCTGAGAGGGAGGTAATTCTCGAGACTAGGAAGGCAGTTGGGAGACTGCAGTGGGAGACAGAAGTTCTACGGTGGGGCAGTGGTGATAGGATTGTAGAGGACCTGAGTGACCAATAAGATAGAGGGATAAAGGAAAATGCGGGCTGTGGAAAACCCTCATTTCTGCATGTTCATTGTAAATATAAAGAATTTGAGACGGGGTGCCCGGGTTGTTCAGTAGGTTAAGCATCCGACTCTTAATCTGTGCTCAAGAGATCTCACAGTTCGTGAGTTTGAACCCCAGAGGGAGTTCTGTCTCTCGCCCTCTCTCTCTGCCCCTCCCCCGCATGTGTGTGTCCATTTTCTCTCTCTCTCTCAAAATGAATAAACTTAAAAAAAAATTGAGACGAAAGTTTGGCTCTTAAAAAATGTATTCTTATTTGCAGAACATATAAATTTAATGTGGTCATTAACAACTTCAGATTCTGTTTTCTTTATACTTGAATTCTTTAAATCCTGTATGTTGTCGAAGATGCTGTTTGTAATTTGTTAAGGCTAAGAACAAACGTATGACAATGAAGATATGTTTCTGACATCAGTCACCCTGTGGATTGCCAGTCAGTGGACCTGGGTTTCTTGACAGGTGTTAGCTGATTTGCTCACCGATTTGTGAGCACCACTCCTGAAGTTATAATCTTAGCGAAAAAGAGCACCTCTCAAGCAAGGAAGGATAATTTTTAGGTCAAACTGGAAAAATTACGTGTACCTCTGGTAGCACTTCCAACCACAACAACAACAACAAAAGAGTTGGGAAAAAAAATATCCTGCCAACTAACTCTTCCTCCACTGCAAGACTCTGGGAAAAGGGTTAATTAAAAACAGAAAACACTACCAAAGGGATATTTCTTGGTGACCCAAAATTTAATTTAAATTAAAACATATCTGCTTTGGGGAAGTTACATTAGATTTCTTTTAAAATCTTTTCATGATGCTGTGGGCAATAAAGTAATGCAGTGAGTGCTCTGTTCTTGTGTATCGAATATGAGGTTCCTTAATTTTCCACAAAAGTATTGATCTCTTCCCTTTTTTGACTGAGCAAACAGGTGAATTACTATGACCACAGTCTGCCCCCCAAATCCTGACTTCTGTGTCCTATTTCTAAACTTAACCCGCCTTCCCTTCTTGGAGGTCACATGATAAATACTCCATAGGTGGATAGAAATAAATAGAAAAGGAAAACTTTTTACCAGTCACTGCTACACTATGGCCAAGTGGAGCCGGTAGTTTAAAAAAGCTTCATTGCTGTCCAGTAGTCGTCTTACTGCATGGATTCTTTGAGCTGTTACACAAGTAGGGAGGGATCCCACAGCATGGGAAGGAGAGAGTGTCCGATTGATCTGCGGTTCTGCTCGTCACATCTCAGAACTGTTAGATATGTGAACAGTCCTGAAACCTTTTCTGTAGTTTTGGGGAAAGGTATGTCAATGGGAGTTTCCCAGGGATCACAGAGCAGCGCAAAAAGGTCAATTGTTTCTGTTGTTTACATGCTTTGAATGATTTTTGAAAGGTATTTTGGGATACTTTGTTTTACTGATAACATGAGACCCAAAGTTTCCACGTGGAATGTAGAATTTAAGATAGTACCTTTTATTTGGGTACATTTTTATTAAAGGGGATCAGCATTTGTTTCTTACCTATATCTGAAGTACTGGGCTCTATCCTTATGTCATTTAATTCCTCACAGCATTCCTGTAAAGCAGGCCTTCAGTTTAATCATTTGTGAGGAAATTGAGGTTCAGCGAAGTTCAGTAAGCTTCTCAGGGTCACACAAAGCATTGAATGGCTGTGCCAGATTTTGACCTCATTCTGACCAATAGCAGAACCCATGTTTTTTTCTCTCTGTACATCCCTTTTAGAAAAGCTCTATTAATAAATATCGTCTGGCCTTTCAATTAGTTTTATTTGCCAGCATTTATGATATAGGTGGTTATTCTTTAGCTGCTGGAAAAGTAGAATTGGTTTTATCCTTGGTTTCTAGCTAGCTCCGTGACAGCAGTGTGATCTTATATAGTGACTGATGACTACCGAAGTGTACTCGCAAACCTTTTGTTTTTAATTGAAAACTCACAATAGATTTCAGAGATAAGGGAGAGCTGTTTCAGAACTGGCGCTTGCTGATACGTTTTAGAGAGTTTTAAGTCAGTGAACTGGTGGTATAAGCTCTTTTAAATACTACATCTGTCATTTTATAGACATTAATTGGAGTGTTGCAGTTTTAACAAAGGTAGTATTTGGGAGGAATATAAGAACATTTTATTCTTCCAATGAATTCTAAATTTAAAAAAGGAAAAACCATATGCTTTCTCAGTGTCGTTAAACAGAAGTCTCAATTAGCTGTAACATCTAATTTTAATTTTTTCTTTTCCTCTCATTTCATTGTGAAATATTTCAGGCATAAGGCAAAACAAGAGAAAAGAATATAATGGATATTCTTGCACCTACTACCTGGCATCATTGTTTTGGGGAGAAGGCGAAGAACTAAAATAACAGTTTTATGACAAGTCATGAGCGACTTTTTAAAATGTCTTTTCTAATGACCTCTGGTAAAAACCTGAAGTGATAATAAAGCGTAACTCACCAAAACTATCCTTTGCATGGACTAAGCTCCTGTTACTTTGGATATTTTATAATCTAATTTACAAAGCATGAACTTGGATTATAATCTTGAGAAGTGGTACTCTAAACATTTTTGTGTTTATACTTGTGCTTATACTGTACCTTCATACTTTTGAATATTGGAATTTTTAGTGGCACCCTTAAAGCCACTATATAAAAGGACACTTGAAAAGTAGTAGTAACTACCAAGTAACTAGTACTACAGTAAAACTGCCTTATAAATTACAAAAGAATCTACAACTACCTTATTATTTACTAGTCACCATTAGCACTATAATCTGGGTTTCAGTGTAACTGTTTACTGCTCTCATCTGCTGATAATGTTTTTTTTTCTTTTTGCATTCTGGAAGTAAAATTCTCATGTATTCTAACAGAGATGTCATCTTTAACATGGGCCTGATATCATTTAATGCCTCTGAATTTATTTGTGCCTCAGTACACACACCGTGTCATATACCAGCGTAATACAGAGTTCTTTCTGGCAGACCTTTCTCCCAGTGTGTTACTAATCAGTTTGCTTTGCAGGGTTCAGTCTGCTCTCAGACATATCTTGATCTTCCTAGGCAAGTGAGCAATAGAGTATAGGACTCCTTTTGTGGTTAACTCCTTACATTTGAAAGAATGATTTGTGGGGCGCCTGGGTGGCTCAGTCGGTTAAGCGGCTGACCTCGGCTCAGGTCATGATCTCGCGGTCCGTGAGTTCGAGCCCCGCGTTGGGCTCTGTGCTGACAGCTCAGAGCCTGGAGCCTGTTTCAGATTCTGTGTCTCCCTCTCTCTGACCCTCCCCCGTTCATGCTCTGTCTCTCTGTGTCTCAAAAAAAATAAAATAAAACGTTAAAAAAAAAAAAAAAAAAGAAAGAATTATTTGTGAGAAACTGAAGTTTGTTTCTTAGAGGTAAGACAGGTGCCCAATTTTTGTAGGGTTTTCCCCCCACAAAATTTTCCACCTTTTGGTAGAAACAGACAGGATTTGCAATCAGATACGTTGGGTTTCAAATTTTGTCTCTAGCTTTTGTTAGCTAAATGACTTTAAATTACTTAGCCTCTCTAACTTCGATTTTGTCTCTTTATTGGTAAAATCTACTGTAATTCTACTTCAAGGGGTTTTGAGTAATATATATATATATATATATTTTAGTTATTAAATTGTAGGTGGTTGATAGTTTTTTTGTTTAAAGGGGATCTAGCTAAGATACCGCCCTCTAGAGTTAAAAATAAATGCAGACACAAAGGCTAATTCAGAAAGAAACTAGTTGCAAACGTTTTTTTTCCTTAGAAGTAGTTTTTTAAAGTGCGCTTTTACATGATTTTATTGTATAAAATTTTAGACATACATTAAAGTTAGAATACACAGGGAACCTTCATATACCTGTTACCGACTTCAGTACTAAAACTATACTTGAGATTAATTTTTTTCAACCATAGAAGAAGGTATAATGAAGACAGATTCCCTCTCTTCATTCGCTTGCTTAATCTGATTTACCAGACGTAACAACCATTAAGTTGCTTTATGTAAATGAAGTTAATCTATATGTATTGTTTTCTAACTTCAAGTTTTCAATTAGCAATATACTTTTTAAATATATTTTATTTCTTTATTATTATTATTTTTAATGTTTATTTTTGAGAGAGAGAGAGCGTGAGCAGGGAAAGGGCAGAGAGAGAGGGAGACACAGAATTCGAAGCAGGCTCCAGGCTCTGAGCTGTCAGCACAGAGCCCGACCCAGGGCTTGAACTCACAAACCGTGAGATCGTGACCTGAGCCGAAGCCGGGTGCTCAGCCGACTGAGCCACTCAGGCGCCCCATAATTCTTTTTTTTTTTTTTTTAACGTTTATTTATTTTTGACAGAGAGAGAGAGAGACAGAGCATGAATGGGGGAGGGTCAGAGAGAGAGGGAAACACACAATCTGAAACAGGCTCCAAGCTCCGAGCTGTCAGCACAGAGCCCAATGCTGGGCTCGAACTCACGGACCGTGAGATCATGACCTGAGCTGAAGTCGGACGCTTAACTGACTGAGCCACCCAGGTACCCCATAAATATGTTTTATTTCTATGTGAGTGCCTATACTCTGTGGTTGTATAGTAATTTATTATATAGCTGTATAATTATTTAGTAGAATAATGATGGATGGTAAGACTTCAGGTGATTTTTCTATGTTTCTTTCCCATATTCTTTTCAGTGTACAATTTTTTTTGATAATGGTGAAAATAAACTAATTTGCGAACAAAATTAAAATATGAAAATGTATTTTTGTGGTTATTTCCCTATATTATGCTTCTTTTAAATATGATCTAGTGGCTGTCATTAACCATCTCCTCCTACATGCCTCCTGTGTCCCTCTCCTATGATCATTTTCAGAGTGTAACCTTTGTTCAGTGTAGGAGAGATGCTTTGACGTCTAGATAGGCTTTTTCTCATAAAAATGATGTGCCTAGTTAGTACTTTTTTAAAAAAAATGTCTCTAACAGTTCTGCAATTTTGACATTGCTGGCATATTTTTTCCTTGGGTAGAGAAGAAACATTCACTCCTTTGGATTTAATCACCTATAAAGAGTAGGGAGGTACTTCTGGAGATAAAGTTGGATTATTGTGTACAGCTAACTATGTATGTGAATGTTGTGCTACTTGATAAAAATAGCTTGGTTGAACCACCGACCATCTCTAGCCGATTTTTCTGCTCAGCTCCGGAGGTTCATAAAGCTAAGTATACGACACATATAACATAGCAGAAATTACCTTCCAGAAAGCAGAATTTACCTCATGAATTTTGGTATAACAGAGAGCCCTCATGTAGTTACAAATTTAGGGAAAAACGTATTTTTAAAAAACATTTCTCTTGGGATAATGAAGATTTTATGTGATGGTTTTAGTGAAGACTATGCTCTTATGAATAACTGATTCCACTGAATCATACAGATAAGCGATTCACATCACTAATATAAGTATTAAATCTACCATACAAAATATTCCAGATATTCCAGACTGAAATTCCAAATGCTTTTGGATATCAACCGTCAGTTGAAAGGCACATTAATAATTTGCTTTTACCCAATCCAATTTTTCCAGGTTTGTAAAAGAAATGAAAGAGATTAGTATTTCACTGGAAGATTAAGAATGAGAAAGAACATAAATGACTTCGCAGGCTGAAGACTGAAGAGAGAAGACTGACTTTAAACTCAAATGAACATGTTCAAAATGGCCCTCTCCGTTTCTCCTCCCCCCATCATTAGCCACTGTGTTTCTCAGATTTTGGGCAAAGTTAATCTTCTCATCATGGAAACTGTGAACATTCATTAACAACTGGGCTTCACTTTGAAATTTATACAGCAAACACCAAAGAATGAATTGTTGTTATAATCCATGGGAGTCTGGAGATTGACGTCAAAACACCAGTACAGCTGTATAAGCAGTAGGAAGAGTATTTTTAACGTCCCTGTTAGATCATCTTTTGACCTTTCTTTTTATGTTCTCTCTTCTTCCACTAAATAGTTAAAAAAAAAAAAAGCTTTATAACATAATTTTCTGCCCAAGCTGTACTGAATTTCTTTAACACCTGTACAGTCCTTTTCTTGATTCCCTTCTCCTTGTGTCTTTCCTTTTCCTGTAGTGTTCTAAGTTCTGATGTAATGGCCTTTTTTATTTGGTAGTGGAGGGAGGGGGAGTTTTTTCTAACACTTTATTTTTGAAACGGGGTTACATTTACATAAAAATTAGAAAGCTAGTTTAGAG
Organism: Panthera onca; assembly: GCF_046562875.1. Lineage (NCBI taxonomy): Eukaryota > Metazoa > Chordata > Mammalia > Carnivora > Felidae > Panthera > Panthera onca. Next base: position 97,494,748 of record NC_138348.1, on the reverse strand, counting down.
AGGAACTTCAGACTTGCACTCAGCTTCCCCTGTTATTATGTATTACATCAGTACGGTACTTCTGTTAAAATTAATGAGCTTTAATACATTATTATTCACTAAGTCCAATGTTTATTCCGATTTCCTTAGCTTTTATCTCTTGTTCTTTTTCTGTGCTAGGATCCTGTACAGGATGCCATATTTCATTTTGTTGTCATGTCTCCTTGGGCTCCTCTTGGATGTGACAGTGACTTAGACTTACTTAGACTTACTTAATGATCTTGAAAGTTTTGAGGAGTACTGGTCAGGTATTTTATAATAGCCTCTACATTGGAATTTGTCTGTTTTCCTCGTGATTAGACTGGAGTTGCGGGTTGTTGGAAGGAAGATCACAGAGGTATAGTGCCATTTTCATCATATCATCATATCAAGGGTAGTACCATCAACACAATTTATGACTATTGATGACCTTGATCAACTGTCTGAAGTAGCGTTCATCAGGTTTCTCTACTGTAAGTGTTGTACTATTCTGGCCAGAATATCCAAGTTAGGTGAATTGCTTTGATAATTGCTTGGGCTTTAGGTATTGAAGTAAGTCATCATATTGATATGGTAGTCATTGAAATGTTCAATATTCTTATAAATAATATGTTTAGAGCTAAGAATTAAATTTTAAAATGCTCAGCCTTTCAAGTATTATTTTTGAAATAAACATTTATTTTTTGGTGGAATTCTAAAGATCTTATGTTTAAAGCAACAACTTGGGTTTTATATTTTAGGTAGGGAGTGAGAGAAGTTAGTTTATCAGCCTTTTAAATTCTGGACTTACTCTCTTCATTTTATCTAGAAAAAAAAAAAACCTTATTTTGAGATACCTATAATAAACTCCACTCATTTTGGCTTGGTCGGTTAAGCGTCCGACTTCGGCTCAGGTCACGATCTCGCGGTCCGTGAGTTCGAGCCCCGCGTCGGGCTCTGTGCTGACAGCTCAGAGCCTGGAGCCTGTTTCAGATTCTGTGTCTCCCTCTCTCTCTGCTCCTCCCCTGTTCATGCTCTGTCTCTCTCTGTCTCAAAAAAATAAATAAACGTTAAAAAAAAAAATTAAAAAAAAATAAACTCCACTCATTTTCATTGTGTATTTTGAAGAACTTTGACAAGTGTATGTAGTTTTTAACTAACAGTACTATAATTAAGATACAGAACATCTCTATCACCCCCAAAAGCTCTCTCCTACATCTTTTCATTTCGTTTCCTACAACCATTGATCTGTTTTCTGTTACAGGAGTTTTGCCTTTTCTAGAATGTCATGTAAGTGCATCATCCAGTGTATGTAATCTTTGTGTCTGTCTTCTTTAATGCTTTTGTGATTCATCCAAGTTGTTGCATGTTACGGTAGCTGCTGCTTCTTGTCAAAATATTCTGTTGTGTGAGTGTATCAGAGTTTCCCTATCTAGTTATTTGTTGATGGATATTAGAATTGTTTCCTGTTTGGGCTGTTTTGAATCAATCTGAACATTTGCATGTGAATTTTTGTGTGGTTTACATGTTCATTTCTCTTTGTTAAAACCTTGAAGTAGGATTGCTAATAAATTATCTGACAAATGTATGCATTCTATATAAGAAACTGCTGAACTGTTTTCCAAAGTGACTGTATCATTTTACATTCCCACCAGCAAGGTAAGAGAGTTTCAGTTGCTCCATATTTTCACGAGAACTTCGTATTGTCAGTCTTTTTAATTTTAGTCATTTTAGTGGGTCTGGATGGCCATCTCAATGTATTTTTTCATTTGGATTTCTCTTATGATTAATGATGAGGATTTTTCATGTGCTTTTTGCTGTTTGTTTTCTTTTGTGAAGTATGTGTTAAAATCTTTAAAAAATTGGCCTTTCTTCTTCTTATTAGATATAAGATATGAGTCCTTTATCAGGTACATGTTTTGAAAATGTTTCTCCCAGTTTGTGCCTTGTCTTTATTTTCTTAAAAGTGGCTTTCAAAAAATAGAAGTTTTTAATTCTGGTTAAGTTCCATCTGTCCACTTCTGTAAAAGAACAACTATAAAGCTTTTGCTTTTTGGGTCCTACCTGAAAAATCTTGACCTAACCCAAGGTTGTAAGAATTTTCTCCTAATTTTTTCTAGAAGTTTAATAGTTTTGCTTTTATGTTTAGTCCAATTGATACATATCAAGTTAACATTTGTATATGGTGTGATGTAAGGATTGAAGTCTGTGTGTGTGTGTGTGTGTGTGTGTGTGTGTGTGTGTGTGTGTGTCTTGGCATATGCTCCAGTGCTGTTTGTAGAAAAGACTTTCTTTTTTTATTCAGTTACCTTGGCATTTGTGTTAAAAACTCAATCAGCCGTCTACACATGATTCTTGTTATGTTCTTTCTGTATTGTGTTCTGATCAATATGCCTGTCCTTGTGTCTTGAGTACCTTAATTTTATCTTTTTTTTTTTTAATTTTTTTACTGCTTATTTTTGAGAGAGAGAGAGAGAGTAGGGGAGGGGAGCAGAGAGAGAGGGAGACACTGAATCTGAAGCAGGCTTCAGGCTCTGAGCTGCCAGCACAGAGCCCAGTGCAGGGCTCGAACTCATGAAGTGTGAGATCATGACCTGAGCCGAAGTCAGACGCTTAACTTGACTGAGCCACCCAGGGACTCCTACCTTAGCTTTATCTTAAGTCTTAGAAATAAGATAGTGTAAGCCTTCCAGTTTTGTTGTTTTCTGAAAAAGTTGTTTTGGCTCTTCTAGATCTTTTGTATTGAATGGATCTGAATTTGAGAATCAGCATGTCAATTTGTATTTTTTTTTTTTAATGCTGTGATTTTTTTGAGGATGATTGTGTTGAATCTAGATCAGGTGAGGGAGAATCAGTAGCTTAACATTATGAGTCTTTTGATTCATGGACATAATCTCTTCCTGTATTGAAGTATTTTATTTCTCTAAAAAAATCTATAGTTTTCAGTGTATATAGGTCTTGCACATAGTTTAACTTTATCTCTATATATTTCATGTGTTTTGAGGTTATTGTAAATGGTAATTAAAAATTAATTTTTAATTTGTTGCTGGTATATAGAGTATAATTGCTTTTCATATGTTGATATTGTGTACTGTTATCTTGCTAAACATTCTATTTTTTGAAAATATAGATTTCTTTTGGATTTTTTTTAATGTTTATTTTTGACTGGGGGCGGGGGGGGGGGAGAGAGAGAGAGAGAGAGAGAGAGAGAGAGAGAGAGAGAGAGAGACACAGAATTTGAAACAGGTTCCAGGCTCTGAGCTGTCAGCACAGAGCCCAATGTGGGGCTCAGACTCCAAACAGCAAGATCATGACCTGAGCTGAAGCCAGATGCTCAACCGACTGAGCCACCCAGGCGCCTCTCTTTTGGATTTTTTGCATAGATGATCATGTCGTCTGTGGTTACAGACAGTTGTATTTTTTTCTTTTCAGTCTGTAAGCCTATTACATATTTTCTTTATTATCTTATCTCTCTGGCTAACATGTTAAGTAGAAGTTGTGAGAGTAGACATGTAGACATCCCTGCCTTGTTCTCATAGAGGGAAGGCATTTAATTGGTTACCATTAAGTGTGATGTTATGTGTTTGTTTTTTATAGATGCTCTTTAGCAGTTTGGGGAAGTACTTTCTATCTTAGTTTGTGAGATGTTTTATCATTGACAGGTATTGAAGTTTGTAAAATGTTATCTCTGCCTTTATTGAGATGATCAGATAGTTTTTCTTTTTTTAGACTGGTGATATGGTGAGTTACATTGAACTTTGAATGTCAAGCCAGTCTTGCATTCCTGGGATAAACCCCATTTGGTCACTATGTATTTTTCTTTCTATATATTAATAGATTTGGTTGGCTAGTATTTTGATGAAGATTTTTACATCTGTGTTCATGAGGGATATTGGTTTTCATTTTCTTGTAATATCATTGCCTTGGTTTGATATTGAGTGTAATGTTGGCCTCAGAGACTAAGTTGGAAAGTGTCATGGGTTTTCAGAAAGAGTGTGTGTAGGATGTTATTACATCTTCCTTTAAATATTTGTGATGGTTCCTCAATGAAGTCATCTGAGCCTGGGGTTTTCTTTGTGGGAATGTTTTTAACCAACAGTTGAAGTCACTACCTAAGAGCACCTACTGTTCTGACTTCTAGCATTATATACTAGTTATTCAATAACTTTTGTTTTGGACTAATTTTAGATTTACAGAAAAGATGGGAGACAGGGTAGAGAGCTCCCATATGTCTTACACCTAGTGTTCCTCATTGTTAACATCTTACATTACTATGGCTTATCTATCAAAACTAAGACATTGATACTGGTATTAACTAAACTACAGACTTTATTCGGATCTCACCAGCTTTTCATTAATGATCTCTTTCTGTTCCAGGATCCTATTCAGGATACCACATTGCAGTTTTCATGTTTCCCAAGTCTCTTCTGGCTTGTGAAAGTCTCTTAAGCTTACCTTGTTTTGTATGACCTTAATAGACTTGAGGAGTAGTGGACCAGGTATTTTTTAGAATTTCCCATGGTCTGGGTTTGCTGCTGTCTTTGATTATTAGGGTTATGCATTTTTGGAAAAGATACCGCAGGGGTGAAGTGCTCTTTCATTTGGTATCAGGAGTATATGATGTCTGTATGGCATCCATATGATGTCATTGGTGGTATTAACTTTGACCTCTTGGGTAAGGTAGTGTTTGCCAGGTTTCTCCACTCTGAAGTTACTCTTTTTCTGTTTCCATACTCTGTTCTTTAGAAGCAAGTCGTTTATGTCCAATCTGCACTTAGGGGAGGAGGAAGTATCTACATATATGATTTAGTATTCTTCTGTAAGAAAGATTTTTGTGTCTTCTTTCTTTCTTTCTTTCTTTCTTTCTTTCTTTCTTTCTTTCTATTTATTGAGTTACTTTTATCAGTATGACTAGTGTATATTTATTTTATACTTTGAGTTCTAATCCAATACTATGTTTTTATTTTGTTGCTCATATTGTTCCACCTTTGACCACTGGAAAGACTTTCAGGTTGGCACTTGCGTGTATCTCTTTTGTTTTTTGAGTACTTCCTTATTTTCTGGTACTCTGAGATGCTCATCTTATATTTTCTTTGCCCTAGTTGCAGCCATTTTCCCAAGGAGCTGTGATTCCTTTTATTGGAGAATGGCATTTAGAGACCAAAATGTAGTTGTTGGGTATGCTCATGACCATTGGGATGCCATTGCTTTTAAGCCCTCTCAAGGGACAGAGCTAGCTAGGTAATATATGTATATATAGGTAATGTGTGTGTATGTTATGTGTGTGTATATGTGTGTGTGTGTGTGTGTGTATACATATACACACACACACACACACACACACACACACACCTACCTGTAATTGTTTTTGTACCTATTTGTATATATATTAAACTTGAGTTCTTACTGGTATATCTGATTTTAATTCAGTACAGAGTTCACTCTGGTCGTCTTTTCTTGTTTAGATGTGATTTCCCTATTTGACAGTGAGAAACCTGATTCCAGCCATATATTATCCATTTACTTATTTGTTCGACTTCAGTATACACGCAAAACTGTTTCAGAAGTGTTAACCTGTATACCCATGGAGAAACAAACCTTCCAATTAGAGTCCAGTGTTTATTTTTGTCATTAGCCTTACAATTTCCAAAGTTAGTTAGGAATTAACTAGTTAGGTCAGCTCCTTTTCCCTCCACCCCTTTAGTGCAGTTATGTCATAATTTGTAATGCAGTTAGATTCATTTATCACGGTCTGCATTTCATCTTGGAGTCTTCCAACATTTTGGCTGATGGATTTTTGCTATTGTTTGGTCTGTATTCATAGAAGTTCACTCTTCAGAACATGCAGTTCTGTGTTTTCTGACTAAAGAGTAGAGTCCTGTATCTATGACCCTAGTATCATATGGAAAAGATCCTGCATCCCCAAATGTTTCAGTCTGCATCTTCTTTGTAGCCAACCACTCTCCCCTCCCCTAATTCCTAGTAACTGCTAATCGCTAATCTGTTTTTTTGGGTTTTGTGTCTTTTTTGTTTTTTGGGTTTTTTTTGTCTAATTTGCTTTTACTTTTGCATTTTTCAGAGTGTCCTATGAATGTAATGATATCAAAATCTTGGGGTTTTGCATCTGACTTCTTTAACATAGTGAAATGCATTTAAGATTTATCCGTATTGTTGTATGAAATGGTATTTCATCTTTTAAAAATTGTTGAATAATATTCCGTGTATGAATGAATTGTAGTGTGTTTATCCATTCCCCCATTGAAGGACATTTTGGTTACTTCTGATATTTAGCACTGATGAGTAAAGCTGCTGTAAACATCCACAGACAGATTTTTGTGTGCACATACATCTTCACATCATTTGGGTAAAATCCCTCCAAATTGTGATTTCTGGGTCATATGGTCATATGGTAAATTGCATCACTGCTGCTGTACTAAGTGCTTATAAGTCATAAATGCAATAAATTTATTCTTTAATATTGTCCAAGGAGAACATTAAAATCATTAGTGTCTAGTTTAGCAAATCTGAAAATCTACTCCTCTATCTGTCCTTTGGTTCTTCCTTTATTTATTTTTTACAAACTGAATTTACCAAGGTGTGGTTCCATGGAAGCTGATTCCTCATACATCACTGACTGATTCTGAGGTTCTGTGAATTTGCTTATAAATTCACAGAACCCTAGGCTATAATTTAAGTGAGTGCAATGATTACTGGGTTTTAACTTAAAATTAGATACATTCAGATGTTTTCGGGAATATGTTTTATCAAACAAAGAATATGTTTTTTTGTTCATTACTAATGTACTGACCCCAGAAATTATGTGTGTACAAATTGTCAAATTGGGTTGATGCTTCAGAAAAGGAAAATAGAGGCTAACGAGTCCTCTTGGAGTGGCAGTGCATTTGTTAGGGAGCGGTATTTGAGGCAAATTACTGTTTTAGCAAAATTACATGGCTTCCAGGGATTAAATTGAATGACTGTGTGTCCCTCCCTCATTGTACTGTAAGTGGCAGGGATGCAAGTTAACAGAGTGCCAGACATCATAATGCCTGGGGCATAGTTAGAGACCAGGGAAGATTTACAATAATCAAACACAGACAAAGTAGCATGAAGAAATTTCAATCCTCTCAGCCTTGCTTACAAACTTAATTAGGCTTATTGGGGCAGAAACTATTTTTCCTCCTCCCATATTTTATCTGTTTCTCCTCCATCGCCATCTCCTGTCCCAGATTATCATCGAAGAGATCACACTACCAGCAAAGAGACCTTTTTTATAAATCTTAATTTATTTGGTTGATTTGCCTGTAGGGAAAGGAGCAATAAGCAAGAACAAAATTTTAAGGTATTTGAAAAACTGCATTTTTCATAGAGAACACACTGTTTTTCCAAAAATCATACTTTAGGGGCACCTGGGTGGCTCTGTCGGTTAAGCCTCGGACTTCGGCCAAGGTCACAATCTCACGATTCATGGGTTCGAGCCCCTGCGTCGGGCTCTGTGCTGACAGCGGAGGCTACTTTGGATTCTATGTCTCCCTCTCTCTCTGCCCTTCCCCCACTCATGCTCTGTCTCTCTCTCTCAAAAATAAATAAATGTTAAAAAAATTTAAAAAAATAAAAATCATACTTTATTCAGGAAATTCTGAAGAAAATTAATTTTTTGTAGCTCTACAATTAGATCTTTCACAAGTATTTTCAATATTGTGGGAGTTGCTTGGCCTGCTCCCTTAAAAAAATTGTCAGTTAAATCTTTGTTTTCTTGCAGTATTTTTATGGTGTAACCGTTGAGAGTAGTGTTCATGGATGCTGTTCTTTGCCTTTCCATTAGCAGCGTAGTGGTGGGCTTCGGTTGATGATAGTAGATGATTGGGGGGTGGGAGAAGAGGTGGGGTTTCTTCCTCTCATCCCTCTTGTGGGCAGTAAAATCATCTGGCAAATGCCTTTCCAAGGATGTCGAGTGTATATATAAAGGAAAAGCCTAAGATTGCTAAGGGAGTGGTGTTTTGGTGAGGATTTCATTCTCTTTTACTCCATGGAAACGAGCCTTTTGAGGTTTTACTTGTCTGCTGATTTGTCCGGTGATCCAGGTAATCTATAGCAGTCTTTGTTTTCTCGGTGGTGTATGAAATGTAGCAAAATGGTAGAAAAATAGCTTCAGTGAAAGGGATGTACCTATCACGGAGGAGCAAGATAGAAAAGGAAAAGGATGTTTTTACATTATTCATTATTCTTAAAATAGCTTTTAAGGTTTGTTTCATGTTTTAAAAAACCTAATTTGACCTAAAGGAAGAAAATTTCTAGTTTTGAAAATCTGTGTTTTAATTGCTTAGCTTGAGAACAAAGGTTTAACATCCAGCACTGCAGGGATATTTTCACTCAAAAGGATGGGAAGCAGCATCCTTTTTTTTACCTTTTTTAGACCTGAAATGATATAACTTCTCTTAATTCTGAGCTAGGGACTTTGATTTATTATTCTGTAAATTGTGATTTAATTATCTGAAGCTTCAGGATGGTGGTTTCCCTTTGATACCCAAGGGACCTCAGATGGGGTATGAGAGAACAGGGATTAATCCTATGGTGGGGGGAAGGGAATGTTTTTATAGAGTAATTTTCATGATTATTTTTTAATTTGAAACTAAAATGCAGCAGCACACAGTCATTTGGAAAAGGTGATCTCCATGGTGCCAGACACTCTTATGAACTTGAATTATTTTATCCTTTGTTCAATTTGTGGTGTTTTTTGCCTTTGTCAGCTAAAATGTTGGTTATAAATATGAAGACGCTGCCGGATTACTATGTGATGGCATTGGAATTGCATTTTGCTTTTTTTTTTTTTTTTCTGCATTCATATCTGTATTCGTACCAGAGCAGAAGCATGAATGTGAAAAGAAATAGTATAAAATGCTGCAGGCTTTTTTGTTTCCTCCTGAATGTGTTTTTCATAGTGGAAGTTATTTTCTTGTGGACAGAAAGACCCAGGACCATGATTTATGACACTAAAAACTGTTTAGCGCTACAGACAGCTCTGTTTAGAAAAGATTGCCTGAAACCATTTTTAAGTATACTTTGAAGCTTTCAGTTAATTTGATCATCCCCATCTTGGTGATTTGAGTTATCATACTGTTTGCCACATTTTGAAAGCTGGTTGACCCTTAGAATATTAACAAATTAACAATTACTTATTGAGTATTTACATTATGTTCTGTACTTTAGGTATATATGAGGTTTATAGTCTAGTAGAGGATATAAAAAAACTCATGCAAATGATGTGCTATTTTTGGTGCCAAGATATGAATACTGGTTATATACTCATGTACTAATATGTAGGTATTTTTCATAAACTGTTACATTTAATTCTCATAACAACCCAGTCACAGAATTACATCTGGCCCTCTTTTGTAGTGGAGGAAATTTATATTTTGAGAGGTTAAGGAATATAAACAAAACCATGAAGCCTAGGCCTGTCAAATCCCAATCTCTTTCCACTGAGCAGATTAAAACATTTTATCACAATTATTGTACATGACAAAGAGTGTTGCCAATAGAGTGAACAGGAGATAGGGATCCTAATCTCTGCCAAGTACTGGGCGATTGTGTAAATAATTTAACATCATCTGTAAAATGTGAGATTAAACTAAGTCACCCTAAAGTAGAGCTCTAACATAATGTGATTCTATTTAGTATAAGCGATTTTCATGTGTGGCTTATGGAAACAAGTCTCATTAATGTGTGTTGTTAAAATATGTACCGTCTTCTAACTTATTACAGTATACATTTATTGAGATCATTATTATCTGTTTTCTCCCTCTTGCCTTTACCCCAGATATATTGCAAGGATCTAGGCTAGGGCTTGACTATAGAGTATGCAGTTATAAATTCATTTATTGAATAAATGAATGAATGAATAATAAACTTGTATAGTACATTGGTAAAATAGATAAGTAACTTTGTGCTTTTTAATACCAACACATTCTGTTGGGGCTAAAACTATTCATTTTGTTATTGCAATGATCTTTTGAAGAACTAAATAGTGTGAGAATCTTGAAAAGAAGAGAACCTACAATCAAGTTTAGGCAAGTAAAGTTTGCTAAAATTTCTCCATATAAAATTATTGACAGTATAGAACTTGATGACCATAGGCTTGCCCAGTATTATATTTAAAAATACTGTACTAAAGCATTATTGGATGCTGCCACATAAGCAAACAAACAAAACTCCATAGCTTTTTGGTTTATCCTTTAAGTTATATATAGTTATATATACTCTCAAATGCTATTAGTTTACAATGAGTAGAAAATATTCAAACCATTGAGTCTTTTTACTTAAAATATTTCTTAAGTAGCTTAAGGTATGACATAATGTTTACTGGCAGTTTTGGTTCATTTGAACATTAGGCTTTTTGAGATTTGAACAGCTTTATTGAGGTATAATTGTATAATAAACTATATATGTTTAAAGTATACAGTATGATAGGTTTTGATTTTTGTGTACAGCAGGAAAACTCTCCGGTACAATTAAGATAATAAACATATTCATCACCGCAAAAGTTCCTTGTACCTTTTGCCATTCTTCCCTTTGAATCCTTTCCACCCATCCCCAGCTACCACTGTTACTATCATTATGGATTAGTTTGCATTTTCTTGAGTTTTATATCACTGGAATCTTACAGTATGTGTTCTTTTTTGTTTGACTTCTTTAATTCTGCATAATTATTTTAAGATTTGTCCATGTGTGTATCACTAGTTAGTACTTTTTTTTTTTTTTTTAAACGCTTTTATTTATTTTTGAGACAGAGAGAGACAGAGCATGAACAGGGGAGGGTCAGAGAGAGAGATGGAGGCATAGCATCGGAAACAGGCTCCAGGCTCTGAGCTGTCAGCACAGAACCCAACGCGGGGCTTGAACTCACGAACTGCGAGATCATGACCTGAGCCGAAGTCAGACGCTTAACCAACTGAGCCACCCAGGCGCCCCTAGTTAGTACTTTTTTATTGCTGAGCAGTAAATACTGTAGTGTATAGATAGACCATAGTTTGTCCATTTATCCATTGATGGCCATTTGGTTGTTTCACGTTTTGGACTATTAAGAATAAACTTCCTGGGGCACGTGGTTGGCTCAGTTAAGCATCTGACTTTGGCTCAGGTCATGATCTTGAGGTTCACAAGTTCGAGCCCCACATCAGGCTCTGTGCTGACAGCTCAGAGCCTGGAGCCTGCTTCAGATTCTTGTGTCTCCCTCTTTTTGTCACTCCCCTGCTCACGCTCTGTTCTCTCTCTCTCTCTCTCTCTCAGAGTGTATTTAACTTTTTAAGAAACTGCCAAATTGTTTTTTGAAGTGGCTGTGTTATGTTTTTACCAGCAATGTTCCAGTTGCTACACAGCCTCACCAATATTTGATATTGTTAGTCTTTTTCGTTGTTTGTTTGTTTGTTTGTTTGTTTGTTTGTTTTGAGAGGGAGGGGGAGAGAGTGTATGAGAAAATGGGGCAGGGGCAGAGAGAGGGAGAAAAAAACCCAGACAGGCTCCCTACTGTTAGAGCAGAGCTCGCCATGGGGCTGAAACTCAATGAACCATATCATGACCTTAGTCGAAGTTGCATGCTTAACCGACTCTGCCACCCAGGCACCCATGGTATCGTCAGTCTTTTTAATTTCAGCCATGTTAGTGGGTGTATAATGGTATCATGTTGTAGGTTTTATGTGCATTTCATGTAATAACCAGTGATGTTGAGCACCTTTCTATGTGTTTATCATTCATACGTTTTTCTTTCATGTTGCCTGTGCAAGTCTTATTTTTTAAATTTTTAAAAATTAATTTATTTAAATTCAAGTTAGTTAACATACAGTGTAGTATTAGTTTCAGGAGTAGAACCCGGTGATTCATCACTTACATGTAACACCCAGTGCTTATCCCAACAAGTGTCCTCCTTAATGCCTATCACCCATTTGGCCCATCCCCCTACCCATCTCTCCTCCAGCAACCCTCAGTTTGTTCTCTGTATTTAAGAGTCTCTTACGGTTTGCCTCCCTCTCCGTTTTTATCTAATTTTTCCTTTCCTTCCGCTCTGTTCATCTGTTTTGTTTCTTAAATTCCACATGTGCATGAAATCATACGGTATTTGTCTTTCTCTGCCTTATTTCACTTAGCATAATACACTCTAGTTCCATCCAAGTTGCAAATGGAAGTCTTATTTTTAATTATGCTGTCTTTTTCTTAGATACTTGATTTGGAAATACTTTGTTCCAGTCTTTGACTTGTCTTTAAATTCTTTTAGTATTCTCTCCTTATTTAAAAAACAACTTTATTGATATGTTGTTCATATTTCAAAGATCAGAAGTTTTTAACTTTGAATTCCAGTCTGTCAGTTTTGCCTTTTATGGCTTGTGCTTTTGGTATGTCTAAGAAATATTTTCCTAATCAATATTTTCTCCTATATTTGCTTTTAGAAGTTTTATAGTTTTAGCTTTACTTTTAAGTCTGGGATACATTTTGAGGTAATTTTTTAATATGTTATGAGGTATAGGGGCGCCTGGGTGGCGCAGTCGGTTAAGTGTCCGACTTCAGGCAGGTCACGATCTCGCGGTCCGTGAGTTCGAGCCCCGCGTCAGGCTCTGGGCTGATGGCTCGGAGCCTGGAACCTGTTTCCGATTCTGTGTCTCCCTCTCTCTCTCTGCCCCTCCCCCGTTCATGCTCTGTCTCTCTCTGTCCCAAAAATAAAAAACGTTGAAAAAAAAAAATAAAAAAAAAATGTTATGAGGTATAAATTGAAGTGTATTTTTTTGCATATGGATATCCAAATAGTCCAACACCATTTGTTAAAAAGACTGGATTACTTTTGCACCTTTGTCAAAAATCAGTTGTCCATATACATGGGGTTCTGTATTCTGTTCTGTTGATCTCTTTGTTTCTCTTGACCCCGATACCACACTGTCTTGACTACTGTTGGTTTGTAGTAAGTCTTGAAATCAAGTAGAGTTGATCCTCCAGCTATGATCTTTTTCAAAGTTGTTGGCTCTTCCAGGCCCTTTGCATTTCCATATGAATTTTAGAGTCAGTTTATTCATTTCTGGAAAAAAGCCCGTTGGGATTTTGATTGGACTTGCCTTGAATCTGTAGATCAGTTCGTGGATAAATGACATCTTAACGGTATTGAGCTTTCCAATCCATGAACATGGCATATAGCTCCATTTAATTAGATGTCAATTTTTCTTAGCCATGTAAGTTTTCAGTTTACAAGTCTTCTATATCTTCTGTCAGATTTACCCCAAGTGTTTAGTGTTTAACATTTTAACGTTGCCATGAGTGATACTGTCTTTTCAATTCCTTTTTTTTTTTAATGTTTATTTTTGAGAGAGAGAGAGAGAGACAGACAGAGTGGGGGAGGGGCACAGATATAGGGAGATACAGAATCTGAAGCAGCCTCCAGGCTCTGAGTTGTCAGCCCAGAGCCCGACGGCAGGGCTCGAACTCACAAACCGTGAGATCATGACCTGAGCTGAAGTTGGACGTTTAACCGACTGGGCCATCCAGGCACCCCTCGATTTCAGTTTCTAATTGTCCGTTGTTAGTACAATATATAGAAATACAATTGATTATTGATTTTGAATCCTGCCACCTTGCTAAACTTATTAATCAGTTCTAGTAGCTTTTTTGGTTTCATATAGATCATCATGTACTCTATGTAAATACAGTTTTACTTTTTCCTTTCCAATCTGGATGCCTTGTATTTATTTTTCTTGCCTTACTGCACTAGCTGTAAGAATAGTACAGTGTAGAGTAAAAGTGATGAGAGGGGATGTCCCTATCCTGTCTCTGACCCTAGAGGAAGAGCCTTCTGTTCTTCACCATTAACTACAATGTTAGCTGTAGATTTTTGTAGATGTCATTTATCAGATTAGGCTCTTTTTGTGAGTGTTTGTTGCTATAAGAACTAGAAATATAATCGATAATACTGTTGTTCAAATTAAGTAAAAAAATTTAAATAGAAAAGAGCATACTTATGTTTTTAAAGAATAGAGACCTTCGACTGAGCCTGGGGGGCTCAGTTGATTAAGCGTCTGACTTTGGCTCACGTCATGATCTGGCAATCGGTGGGTTCGAGCCCCATGTTGGGCTCTGTGCTGACAGGTTGGAGCCCGGAGCCTGCTTCAGATTCTGTGTCTCCCTCTCTCTCTGCACCTCCCCTGCTCATGCTCTGTGTGTCTCTCGCAAAAATAAATAGTAAACATTAAAAAAATAAAAATAAAGAACAAAGACTTTCAGAGTATTTTTCAGTATAATAATTACTCTTTTTAACAGAAAATTCTACCATTGCCAAAATTCTGGCATTGCAAGAAGTTACAGCTAAACAAGTTTTTAGTATTTTCCCTGTATTTAGTAGTTGTGACATAAATTTGAATTCAAATATATCATAAGAATATGAGGAGGAAGTAGAAACTATAGATATATAAGAAGAACTTTAATATACAGTTGACCTTTGGGGCACCTGGGTGGCTCAGCCGGTTGAGCGTCCGACTTCGGCTCAGGTCATGCTCTCACGGTCTGTGAGTTCGAGCCCCGAGTCAGGCTCTGTGCCGACAGCTTGGAGCCTGGAGCCTGCTTTGGATTCTGTCTCCCTCTCTCTCTCTGCCCCTCCCCCGCTCATGCTCTGTCTCTCTCTCTCTGTCAAAAATAAATAAACATTAAAAAAAATTTTTAAAAATATGCAATTGACCTTTGAACAACATGAAGGTTTTTAGGGGCGCTGACACCCCTGAGCTGCCAAAAATCCATGTTTAATATTTACTCCCCCCAAACTAAACTAATAATGGCCTCTTGTTGACCGAAGCCTTACGGGTAACAGTCAGCACATATTTTGTATGTCCTATGTATTATATGCTGTGTTCTTACAATAAAGTAAGCGAGAGAAAATAAAATATTGCTAAGAGCATTGTAAGGAAAAGACATTTACAGTGCTGTACTATATTTATAAAAAAAAAATCCACATGTAAGTAGACCTGCACAGTTCAAACTCGTGTTGTTCGAGGATCAGCTGTAATAAACTTTTTTTCATTCATTTATAGACTTTTTTTATAAAAAAATTGAAATACTCATTTTTATGAATAAAGAGTAAAACCACGTTACTGTTACTGTAGAAGTATCTTTCAGATTTAGTGTAACCCTTAACATTTTACAGATGATGTTAAGTAGATCTCTGGGGGAATTACCCCTACTCTCATGAACTCTGTTGTCATCCAGACCAGTGTCTCTGAACTCAAGGCCTTGGTGGACATGTCTACCATGGCTTCCAGCAGGTACCTTGGCAAACATCAGACTGCTTTTTACCCAAGCTTGCTCTGCATTTCTTTCCATGGTGAGTGGCACAATTAAATGTTTTGTCATCTAAGCCAAAATCCTGGGAGTTTCTTTCCTTCTCCTTTCTAGATCTGCTTGGAGGTTCAATGTTTATTACTGTAATATTATGTTTACTATTTATTCCCTTTTCTGTATTGCCTTTGGTATTGTTTAGATCCTCATCACTTAAAATATCTGTGCTGTTACTATTTTCTAACTGGTTTTGCAGCCTCCAGTTTCATACTTTCCCTGCCCATTCTTCATTCTGTTTCCAAGGGGATATTTCTAACATACATATTGGGTCATATTACTGCCTGGCTTAAAACCTGTCAGTGTTCCTGCATGGTCTCTAGCAGTGGTTCTTTGGAGAAGACCCGTGTTTTAATGGACCTCTTTTGAGATTCTCTCTAGAGATTCTCTCACCCCAAAATGTTCCATACCTGTAGAAGCTGAAGTCTGGGTTAAGGATCTTTCTAGTCTCTCTCTCTCTCTCTCTCTCTCTCTATATATATATATATAGAGAGAGAGAGAGAGAGAGAGAGACTCCTCCGCAGACATTATTACTCTCCCCCAACCCAACCCTCATGCTCTAGCCATACTGAGCTACTTGCATTTTCTCCAGACACATCAGTATATGCTTCTTCCTTTGCTTAGAATTTCTCCATTTGTCTCTTTTCCTCGGTTGAAGTATTAATTCATTCAAGAAATATTTATTGAACACCTTGAGGAATGTGCCAGGTGCTGAATTTACCATGTCTAAATTAGAGCTGATGATATAGACCAACATTAAACACAATATAATTATAGAATGTAAAAACAAACAAAAAAAGAGAGAACAGGGTAATTGTGGGAGGCAATAGCAGGAGGAACCCAATTTAAATTGGGTAACAGAAGTTAGGAAAGGCCTTTCTGAGGTAACAACCTTGAAGCAAAGACCTAAAGTTTATTCAGGAATTAGGTTGGTGGGGAGAGTTTCCCAGATAGAGCAGCATGCAAGATAGCCCTTTCTGGGGGAAGCATGCCAAGCACTAAGGGAAGGCCACTGGCTGGGGCATAGTGAGCCAGGAGAGTGGGAGGAGCTGAAATTAGAAAGGTGACAAGAGCTTGGGGCACCTGAGTGGCTCAGTCGCTTAAGCATCCAACTTCAGCTCAGGTCATGATCTCGTGGTTCGTGAGTTCGAGCCCTGCATCAGGCTCTGTGCTGACAGCCAGCTCAGAGCTTGGAGCCTGCTTCAGATTCTGTGTCTCCCTCTCTGCCCCTTCCCCACTCACCCTCTGTCTCTCTCTGGCCCTCAGAAATGAATAAACATTAAAAAAAAGTAAGAAGAGCTGTATTTTATATTTGGGTCTTGCATGTCATGTTTGGTGTTTGAATTTTTTTTCTTAAGTGCACTGGGAAGTTACTGAAAGAATTTAAGTGGGGGAGGAACTCACTAAGATTGGTGTTTTGAAATTTTATGGCTCCTGAATAGGAAAATGAATTGGAGGATGGTGCAAGAGTAGAAGTGGCAAGACCTTTCAAGTGACTTTTTTTTTTTAAATGTTCATTCATCTATTTTGAGAGAGAGCGGGGGAGGTGCAGAGAGAGGGAATCCCAAGCAGGCTCCGCACTGCAGCACAGAGCCCGATGCAGGACTCGAACCCACGAACTGTAAGATCATGACCTGAGTCAAAATCAAGAGTTGGACACTTAACTGACCGAGCCACCCAGGTGCCCCTAAATTATTACAATAGTATAAACTTGTGACAAGGTGGCTAGCTCTGAGCTACCAGTGGCAAAGGTCAGAAATAAACAAATCTGAGATATGTGTTGAAGGTACAATCAGTAGAATGCAATGATGGATGTTAACCCACGAAAATGGAGACTTTTTTAGTTTGTGTCTTCAACCTTTAGAACAATGCTTGGTATACAGTAAATGCTCAATAAGTAATGTTGGATGGATGGAGAGTTGAATGTATTGGGTGTGAGCAGGGACAGGAATGTGTCATTGATGACTTCTAGATTTCTAACTAGATCAGGTAGGTGGACAGAGATCTATTTATTTTAGATGGAGAAGAAGTTTTGAGAGGCTGAGTAAGGATTTAGTTTTGAATTTATTGAATTTGGGATGTCAGTGGTATATCTAAATGAATATGCCCAAATAGCAGTTGTTTAAAGCCCAGAAGATAGAAGAAGTCCATTTCCTGAGTCTAATACTCATTATTTCATCAGACAAATATTTGTTGAGCTCTGTATCTAGCACTGCCCAGGAATGTAGCAGTGAACCAGAGATCCTGCCATCATGGAGCTTATATTCCTGCAAGAGAGGGAGGGGGCATGAGTGGGTGGTTAATGTATCAGATGATCATTTTAAAAAGCATTTATTTATTGATACTGTGTGCAGAAGTGTAAGTGTAAGATATAGTGGAGATACAAAATTAAGACAAATTCTCCATTGAGGAGATACTAATGTTTTATTGAATGGCAGTAGGAATGGCTTTTGTTACAGGTATTTATTAGTTTCTGTATGTTAATTGGTCCAGTGCTCACCCTCAATCCTTTTACTATGGCTCCTGAGTTCTTTATTTTGAAGATATTTTTATTGGATGGATTTTGTCTCAAGTAGGTTTTTTTTCCCCCTCTCCAAGAAGGGCTCATAGGTGCTTTATATCCTTAATTTCTCTAAAGATTCCTTATATTTTAATTTCCAGTATACATAGAAACTTTTTAAAGAAATTTTAGACATTGTGTCATTATCTCTTACACTGGAGTCCTATATTATGGCATATGGAATCTTACTGTGGAGAAATCTTAAGCTAACTTAATCTTTCCTACTTGCATAAGACTTAGATTTTTTTTGTCTAGGTACTCCTATAACTTTAAAAAAATAATTTTTAAAAAAATTCCAGGGGCGCCTGGGTGGCTCAGTCGGCTGAGCGTCCGACGTCAGCTCAGGTCACGATCTCGCGGTTCGTGGGTTCGAGCCCCGCGTCGGGCTCTGGGCTGACAGCTCGGAGCCTGGAGCCTGTTTTGGATTCTGTGTCTCCCTCTCTCTCTGACCCTCCCCCGTTCATGCTCTGTCTCTCTCTGTCTCAAAAATAAATAAACGTTAAAAAAAAATTTTTTTTTAATTCCGGTTAGTTAATATGCAGTGTTCTATTAGTTCCGGGTGTACAATATAGTAATTGTATAGTAATACAGTTCTGTACATCACCCTGTGCCCATCATGACAAGTGCACTCCTTAATCCCCATCACCTATTTCACCCATCCCCCTACCCTCTTCCCTCTGGTAACCATCAGTTTGTACCACTGTAATTAAGAGTCTTTCTTGGGTTCTCTCTCTCTCTCTCTCTCTCTTTCCCCTTTGCTTGTTTGTTTTCTTAAATTCCACATATGAGTAAAATCATGTGGTATTTGTCTTTCTCTGACTGACTTAGTTTGATACTGATACTGACAGCTGATACTCTTTAGGTCCATCCATGTCACTGCAAATGGCAAGACTTCATTCTTTTTATGACTGAATAATATTCCGCTGTATATATATACCACGTCTTCTTTATCCTTTCATCAGTTGATGGACACTTGGGCTACTTCCGTATCTTGGCTGTTGTAGATAATGCATGTACTCCTTTGAATTAGTGTTCTCGTATTCTTTGGGTAAATAGTAGTGCAGTTGCTGGATCATAGGGTAGTTCTGTTTTTCACTTTTTGAGGACCCTCCATACTGTTTTCCATAGTGGTGGCACAAGTTTGCAACCCACCAATGATGCAAGAGAGTTCCCTTTTCTCCACATCCTTGCCAACACCTGTTGTTTCTCGTGTTGTTGATTTTAGCCATCCTGACAGGTGTGAGGTGATACCTCATTGTAGTTTTGATTTGCATTTCCCTGATGATGAGTGATATGGAGCATCTTTTCATGTATCTGTTGGCCATCTGGATGTCTTCTTTGGAGAAATGTCTGTTCATGCCTTCTGCCCACTTTGTAATTGGGCTGTTTGTTTTTTGGGTTTTATAAGTTCTTTATATATTTTGGATGCTAACCCTTTTTCAGATAAGTCATTGCAAACATCTCCTCCTGTTCCATAGGTTGTGTTTTAGTTTTGTTCGTTGTTTCCTTTGCTGTGCAGAAGCTTTTTTATTGTCATACTGTCCCAATAGTTTATTTTTGCTTTTGTTTCCCTTGCCTCAGGAGACCTATCTAGAACATTTTACTATGGGCAATGTCAGAGAAATTACTGCCTGTGTTCTCTTCTAGGATTTTTATGATTTCAGGTCTCATATTTAGGTCTTAACTTCATTCTGAATTTATTTTTGTGTATGGTATACGAAAGTGGTCCAGTTTTTCTTTTGCATACTGCTGTCCGGTTTCCCCCACACCATGTATTGAAGTGTCCTTTTCCCATTGGGTGTTCTCTTCTGCTTTGTCAAAGATTAATTGACCATTTAGTTGTGTGTTTATTTCTGGGTTTTCTGTTCTGTTCCATTGATCTATGTGTCTGTTTTTGTGCCAGTACCATACTGTTTTGATGACTGCAGCTTTGTAATATAACTTGAAGTCTGGAATTATGCCTCCAGCTTTGCTTTCCTTTTTCAGGATTGCTTTGGCTGTTTGGGGTCTTCCGTGGTTCCACACAAATTTTAGGATTCTTTGTTCTAGTTCTGTGAAAAATGCTGTTGTCATATAACTCTTTATTTAAAAATCTTATATTTTCATAACTTTAGCAGTGTGTGTGTTAGTGTTGATTATTTTGTGTCTGTTTTTAGAGTATGGTGTATTGTTCAGATTTCAATTATTTTGTATTTGGGGGGATTTTTTTCTAGTATATTTTTGAATATTCTTTTTACCTGTAAAAAGATTACATAGTGATTAAGAACAAGAATTGTAAGGTCTGGGTTCATGTCTCAGCTTCTCTGCTTACTATTTGACTTTGGGCAAATTCCTTAATCTTTCTGTGCCTTAGTTTCTTCATCTGTCAAACAGGGATAATAATAGTATTTACTGAGGATTAGTTAATATATGTAATACAGTTACAACCGTTACTGGTACATGCTATATGCACAATAAATGTTAGCTGTTATTGTTAACTATTCCTTTTTTCTGTTACTTACTGTTCTTTTCTGTCTGTGTTCAAAAGACCTATGTGGCTCACAGCAAAGTTCTTGGTTACAGGATTTTCTATGTTGTGTTCTGATGGCAGGTGCTCTGTCTTTCCCTCATTATCTCCACTTTACCTCCAGCAGTATCATAAACCTAGGAATGTGTCAGCATGTTTTTGTTTTTTAATTTTACTTCCTCCTGTTGTTCTGAGTCTCTACGGAGTCCCCTTCTCCTTTGTTTTTTCCCCAAACTGGATATTGACTTCCTAAAAGAAGGACAGTTAGATCTTCATTTCAGATCTGTGATCTTTATGTTTAGGGAAAGCAGTTTCCCGTTCAGGTGTACCAAGACTGTTTTGGTAGAGATCCAGAATTTAATAGATTTGGCAAGTATGTTTTGTAGTTAGCGGTTTAAGGTTATAATCATGTCCTTCTTTCATAGAAGATGGATTTTTTTCCCCTTCTCTCTTTGCTTTTAGTGTCGAGGAAGGCTGGTGGAGTAAAATTGTTTTTATTATCTTTCATCTTTACTTGGAATTTCATGCATATTTATTGAAGGAACCGGTGGTTTGTGAGACGGTCGCCATGAAGAAACACATTCAGGTGGAAGCAGGTTTCCTTTATGATGCGTAGCTGGCAAGTTGCCTACATGGCAAGTAGATGTTAACTGAATTCTCCACTGAGCTTTGGGATTTGGACACGCAGATTCCGTAGGATTGGGAGTTCTCTTGTAACCAGTTTATATTGGCTTATCTTTGCCTGAAACTATATAACGAGTGTGAACACCTTTCTAGCTAAATATTTTGTAGTTATATCACATCTAATTTTCTGATTCTCACTGAAATGAGAAAACGTGAAAACTTTTGGTCAACTATAAAAAACTATACAAAGGGAAGATAGTGTTTTGTGGGAAGGCAGTGGTCTAGAGGTTGAGAGCAGGGACTCTAGACCATGAGGGTTTGAATCAAGGGTGCTCCATCTACTGATTATGTCACTGGTATAAGTTACTTTAACCTCTTTGAACCTCACATTTTTTTTGTTAAAAAAGGAGGCTAAAAATAGTATTTATCTCTTAGAATTATTGTTAGAATTAATATATATAAGATATAATATACATATATATTATATGTAATATAAATATGTTAACTCCAGTGAAACTAGTCAGGTAAGTTTTAGCTATTATTATCACACTTGTAATTGTTAATCGTTATTCTTCTGAATAATGGAGGACACGTAGTTGGAACAATTTGTCTAGCATTATTTTTAACTCCCAGGTGTGGACTTGAAGGTATGGAGTGTTCCTCAACTAATCCTTCTCTCCAAATGAGTATTTTTCAGGGACTCTAACCCCAGGAAATACGCAACAGCTTACTGTGTTATTCTTCACCTCTCTGACTTACAATTTCCAGCCGGTTCATCTCCTCTTTAAATACAAGTTCAGTAGAATGTTTTTTTCCTCCTAAGAATTCAGAAACATTTGTTCTGATGATGAGCTCATTTAAATTTGGGTTGGAGCACTGATAGAAAACCGAGCTGGGTTCCCTTAATGGGGAGTCTGGCCATTCATCCTCCTTCACCCTCCCCGGGTAGAATTTTTTTTCAGGAACTAAATAGCTTTATCTAGCGGGGTCTTCCTGCCGTTAGCAGTGGAACAGTACAAAGGCCACATTGAGCATAGCTGCTGGGGAAACCCTTTTTCCTTCTCTGGCCTGTAAATGCTGTTCTGTCTCTCTGAAAAGCCCTGACATCAGCTCTTGGAAAAATCCAAATACTTGTGTTAGAACAGGACTGAAACACTTGCCTGGGCAGACACTAAATGGCTGAACTATAGTTCTAAGTTTACCAGATGCCTCTCAGTCATGTTACACTTAAAATTAGAAAAAGTTACGTCTATGAGTTTCAGACATTATATAGACAAAAATTTAACAGCCCACCTCTCCTGTGCTCATTTTATTCTTTTTTTTTTTTTTTTTAATAAAGTCTAACTTTAAGATAATGTGGAATTCATACATGACAGAACATGTCACATTATAAACTTTGGTGTTCTTCACATGTTAGGTGCTTCATAAGTATTTGATGTTTGGGGCAAAATACACTCTTACTGTAAACAAAGACTGAATTAGACTTTCCTGGTGTTCATGTCTATGGCATATGAAGGTTTATTCATTCTTCAGAGTGCTCCTTTAAAACACGAATCAGATCATGACTTAAAACCCTCTAATTTTCCATTGTACTTTGAATAACATCTAGATTTGTTGACATGGCTCACATTCTTACATTATCTGGTCCCCTGTATCTGTTAATCTCATCTCATTACTACTCTCGGTCATTTTCTATGCTCAAGCCACGCTGGACTTTGTATTTCTCAAATACGCTCAGCTGCTTCTCCCTTGTGAACCTTGTGCGACTATTCCTGTGCCTATAATTCTCTGGCCCCGTATCTCCTCATCGCTGGCTCTTTCACCTCATTAGGTGTCAGGTCAAATGCCCTGGAAGTCTTCTGTGAATAAACAGAATTAACCCGTCTAGTCATAGTCACGTGTCTTTTATTTTTCTCATAGCACTCACCACTGTCTGAAACAATTTGGTACAATTATTTGCTTGTCTAGTCTGTCTTCCTGTAGAATGTAAGCTTCTTGAGAGCAGAGGCTCTATCTGTTCATAGATGTAAATCTCCCGTGACTAGAACAGTGCATGGCACAGATTGCTGTTTGTGTAACTTAGTGTGTGTTTGGTGGCCCGTTAACAGGAAATCTAAGAAGTAAGAACATTTACTGGCTCACATAAAAAGAAGTCTAGAGGTAGGGCTCAGGGATTTTTAAAAATTTTTATTTATTTATTTATTTATAACGTTTATTCATCTTTGAGAGACAGAGCATGAGCGGAGAAGGGGCAGAGAGAGGGAGACACAGAATCCGAAACAGGCTCCAGGTTCTGAGCTGTCAGCACAGAGCCCGACGTGGGGCTCGAACTCAGGAACCGCGAGATCATGGCCTGAGCCGAAGTCGGCCACTGAACCGACTGAGCCACCCAGGTGCCCCAGGGCTCAGGGATTTTTGATCTCATGGCTTACCTGTGTCAAGAGCCCAGGTTCTTTCTAATTGTCCACTGTTGCCATTAGTGTCAGCATCATCTTAAACTAGTTCTTAAGGATGGATGCTAAGTAAGTAGCAGTCAGGGCTGCTTTCTTCCTCATTCCTGTCCAGTGGGAGAGAGGAAAAGAAGTTTCATCTTCTTTCTTAAGAGTAAGAAAATACTTCCACAGATGTTTTTAGTAAACTTTGTTTCTATTCTCATCGTCTCTTTCTGAACCAGTTACCCAGCAGTGCATTTACCATTCAGTGCAAAAAGGCCCATCTCTGTTGCTGCAAATGGGGTCATCTTTCCTTGAGTCATTCTGGGGAAAGTGGTAGATAACTGAATAGAATTGGGGTTAGAAGGAGGGCTGTGGTGTGGATTGGGAAGCCCTTATATCCTCTATAATTCGAAATAAACATGTTTTGAATGAATGAATTCATTTATTAAACATACATTGAATTGTCAAGTAGAAGCTCAGTGACGAACTAGTTAATTAGAATACAAAATCAGATAAAATACTGCCCTCATCTTCAGATAATTTTTTTTTTTTTTCAACGTTTTTTATTTATTTTTGGGACAGAGAGAGACAGAGCATGAACGGGGGAGGGGCAGAGAGAGAGGGAGACACAGAATCGGAAACAGGCTCCAGGCTCCGAGCCATCAGCCCAGAGCCTGACGCGGGGCTCGAACTCACGGACCGCGAGATCGTGACCTGGCTGAAGTCGGACGCTTAACCGACTGCGCCACCCAGGCGCCCCATCATCTTCAGATAATTTAAGATCTAGTGAGAGTGACAAGTTAACAGATTATTAACATTATTTCAAAAATCAATTGAAGAAGGTAATTTAATCCAAAAGAAAGCAAAAAAAAAAAAATGAGAAGGGGAAACAAAGAACATATGAGACAAACAAGCAAATGGCAAGATGGATAGGCTTAAATCTAGACATATCAATAATCACATTAAAGGCAAATTGTTTAAACACCCCAATTAAAGGCAGAGGTGATCAGATTGGATAAAACTGCAAAGCCCACCTATATACAGCATACAAGAAACACACCTTAATAAACATAAAGACACATATAGTTTATTTTTTATATTAAGTATAGTTTATTGTCAGATTGGTTCCCATACAACACCCAGTGCTCTTCCCAACAGGTGCCCTCCTCAATGCCCATCACCCACTTTCCCCTCTTACATATAGTTTATTTTTATTTTTTTTATTTTGAGAGAGAGAGAGAGAGGAGACAGAAAGACAGCACGCGAGTGGAAGAGAAAGCAGAGAGAATCTTTTTTTAAATTTTTTTTCATGTTTATTCATTTCCTGAGAGAGACAGAGTACGAACAGGGGAGGGGCAGAGAGAGAGAGACGGGAAGACAGAATTGGAAGCAGCCTCCAGGCTCTGAGCTGTCAGCACAGAGCCAGACACAGGGCTCGAACTCACGAACTAGGAGATCAGGACCTGAGCCGAAGTCAGATGCTTAATTGACTGAGCCACCCAGACGCCGAGAGAGACAGAGAGAGGGAGGGAGAGAGAGAGAGAGAGAGAGAAAAATGAATCTTAAGCAGGCTCCACGCTCAGTGTGGAGCCCAACAGGAGGTTTCATCCCACGACTTTGGGATCACGACCCAAGCTGAAATCAAGAGTCAAATGCTCAACCGACTGAGCCACAGAGGTGCCCCAAGACACATACAGTTTAAAAGGATGGAAGCAGATATGCCATGCTAATATTAATCAAAGGAAAACTATAGTGATATATTAATATCAGATAAAGTTGGGGGCGCCTGGGTGGCTCAGTCAGTTAAGCATCCGATTTCGGCTCAGGTCATGATCTCATGGTCCACGGGTCCGAGCCCCGCGTCGGGCTCTGTGCTGACAGCTCAGAGCCTGGAGCCTGCTTTGGATTCTGTGTCTCCCTCTCTCTCTGCCCCTCCCCTGCATACTCTGTCTCTCTCTGTCTCAAAAATAAATAAAAACATTAAAAAAATTTTTAAAAATCAGATAAAGTAAATTTCAGAGCAAAATTATTAGGGATAAAAAAAGTCATTACATAATAATAAAAGCATCAAGTCAAAAAGAAGAGATAACAGTTCTAAACTTTTATGCACCTAATAACAGAGCTTGAAAGTTCATGAAAGAAAAACTGATATAACTTAAAGGACAAATAGACAAATCCACAGTTGTTATCAGTGATTTCAGTATCCCTCAATAATTGAAAGAAGTATACAGAAAATCAGCAAGGGTATAGATTCCTTAACACCATTGACCAATTTGATCGAATTGCATTTTATAGAACATTCTAGCCAATGACATAGTACACCTTTTTTTTCTTTCCCCTTTTGGGCAAGTACACACGGAACGTTTGCTAAGATAGATCATATTATGGGCCACAAAGTAAGTTTCAGTAAATTAAAAGGATTCAAGTCCTGTAAAGTATGTTCTCTGACCACAGTGGAATTAAATTAGAAATCAATAAAAGAAAGATCTCTGGAAAATCCCCAAATATTTGGAAAGTAAACAACACACTTTTAAATTACCTATGGGTGAAAGAAGAAATCAGAAGGGAAATGGGGGCAACTGGGTGGCTCAGTCCGTTAAGCATCCAACTCTTGATTTTGGTTCAGGTCACAATCTCATGATTTGTGAGATTGAGCCCTGCATTGGGCTCTGCGCTGACAGCATGGAGCCTTCTTGGGATACTCTTTCCCTCTCTCTCTGTTCCTCCTCTGTTTGCTTGCTCTCTCTCAAATAAATAAGCTTACAAAAAGGGGGGGAAGTAGGAAATTATTTTTTGCTAAATGAAAAAAAACCCCACAATTTATCAGAATTTGCAGGATGCCACTAAACCATTACTTTAAAAAGCATTAAACACCTATTAGAAAAGAAGAAAAGTCTAAAGTCGACTTCTTTTGTAAGAAACTAAAATAAGAAGAGAAAATTAAAAACAAAGTAAGCAGAAGCACATTAAGGAGGACACTTGTTGAGATGAGCACTGGGTGTTGTATATAAGTGATGAATCACTAAATTCTATTCCTGAAATCATTATGACACTATATTTTAACTAATTTGGATGTAAATTAAAAACAAACAAAAAGAAACAACAAACCAAAGTAAGAAGGAAAGAAATAATAAAGATCAGAGTAGGAGTCAATGAAGTAGAAACAGAAAAACAGTAGAGAAAATCAACGAAAGCAAAGCTGTTTCTTTTGAGAATATCAATAAAATTGTTAAACCTCTAGCCAGGCTGATGAGGAATAAAAGAGGGAAGACAAACGTTACCATTCTCAGGAATAAAAGAGGTGACATCACTACAGATTATACAGATATTAGAAGGATAATAAGGAGAGGGGGCACCTGGGTGGCTCAGTCATTTGAGCGTCTGACTCTTGATTTTGGCTCAGGTCATGATCCCAGAGTCATGAAATCAAGCCCCTCAACAGGCTCTGTGATGAGCGTGGAGCCTCCTTATGACTCTGTCCCCCTCTCGCATGCTCACTCGCTCTCTAAAAAAAAAAGGGAAAAAAAAAGGATAATAAGGGAATATTATGAATACTTTTATGTCAATAAGTTTAACAACTTAGATGAAATATGGTTTGGGATTTTAAAAAGTCTACCAATATACAAACATATGTAAGGTATAACTATGTATTATATATGCATACACATATATGAACATGTAAAATACATGTGTGTATGTGCAGATATACACACAGTTGTATGTATATACACACATATGTATACACATTTACACACACATATATAAACATATAAAATGAACAATATATTATAACCAAGTGGAGTTTATCCTGAGAGTACAGAGTAGATGGAAGCTAATTTTCTCATTGTCACATAGGGCAGTTAAGCAAGGAGGGAAGATCAATGAACCTTGTACTGGATTAGAATTATAGACATCAGTGTGAACTCATGTTTAGCTTAATATATACATAAATATGGATAGAGACTGAGGCAATTTTTGATTTTCTAGTTCTGTCTGCTGAGGAGGCGTAGAAATACCAGGAAGCACACCCAGAACCCAGATCTTGGTTTCTAACTACCAATCCCCAGTAAATAGCTCATTGGAGAAATGGTTGATTCCAAGGCTGGATTAGGGAAAATAAAAGAGGAGTCTGGAGCAGCTTATAGTGCCAGAAGCAAGGAAATGCTCCAAAAAACAAAAGGCTGAGCTTAGATGACTCAGTCAGTTGAGTCTGTTCAGCTCGGGTCATGATCTCATGGTTCGTGACTTCGAGCCCCACGTTGGGTGCTGTGCTGACAGCTTGGAGCCTGCTGGGGATTCTGTCTTCCTCTCTCTCACTCTGCTCCTCCCCCACTCGCTCTGTCTCTCTCTTTCAAAAACAAATAAACATTAAAAAAAAAAAAAAAAAGCTGGGGACATATCAAAAGGAAACAGGTGCCGACCTGAAATACCTGTGAATGGCTTAAGCTGAAACTGTTTGAGCAGGAAAATAAGTAATGTATTGGATTAGAATTCCAAGTATAAAATAATACATATGAGTTCAGTATTGACATAAATGATTGCATAAATAAGACAGAAATACTCATTACGGAAGAATTCCAAATAGCATGTGTACATTCTCCTTTATCCAGGAAATGGAGCTTAATCTTCCTAACCCCTAGTATTGGTTGGATTTAGTGACCTGCTTTTAAAGAATAGAGTATGAAAATTGAAAAAATGTAACTTTGCAGGGAGAAGTCTGGTAAACCCTACCTTGACCAAATGATCATGGTTAGCATGCTTACATGATTACAAGGGACAAGTCCAGTTGTACACCCCCTGATGTGTGATAAGAAGGGAACTTCACTTCTGTGGTATCCCAGAAATAGACCTACATCTATACGGACAACTGATTTTTAACAAAAGTGCAAAGGCAATTTAGTGGGGAAAGGATGGTCTTTTCAACAATTGATGCTGGAACAGTGGGATATTCATATATAAAAAAAATAAATTTTTATCCATACCTCACACCTTATACCAAGATTATTGCAAAATATGTCAAAAGACCTGAAAGTAAGCTGGAAAGTTCTCAAACTTCTACAAGAAAATATAGGAGAAAATCTCTGTGATTTTGAGTTAGTCAAAGACTTCTTAGATATGACACCCAAAGCATGTGCAGTGATCCTGTTTCTAAATGAGGTCATATATTCACAGGTACTAGGGATTAGGACTTCAATGTTTTGGTTTTTTAATAATTTTTTAAAGTTTATTCATTTTTGAGACAGACAAGAGGTGAGCAGGGGAGGGGCAGAGAGACACAGGGAGACAGACACACAATCCAAAGCAGGCTCCAGGCTCACCTGTCAGCACAGAGCCCGATACGATACAGGGCTCAAACCCATGAACTGTGAGATGATGATCTGAGCCAAAGTCGGACACTTAATCTACTGAGCCACCCAGGTGCGCCTTCAATGTACCTTTGTGGGGAGATACAATTCAACCTATAACAAGTGTGGTAGTGCCCAGTTTAGGGGCTGCTTTCACGTTTAATGCAGGGGAACTGATAATCTCTGTATGCACTTATGTGCAGTTCCCACACTGAGTAAGTAATGCATCTTCCTCATCTATGTTTACTTGTTTTTCAAATGTAACTCTGGTATTATAATTAGAAAATATAAATACAGCTTTTTGGTATTTATTCAATTTGTGGCTTTTATATGGTTCCTCTGTTTTGTTTTCACTTTTAACAGAAAGAATCTCTTTCGTCTATTTAGTGAGAAAAATTTCGTCAACTTGAACACCAACGTAATGTTACTCTGGCCCTTTGTCTTACAAGGTCTGTTCCCAAAATGTCTCCTTTATTAGCTTCTTGCTGCTGTGTCTTTCCATAAGGGTTAGGCATGAGTCCATGGGATTGAGCTAAAGGAATAGTGTGTCCTCTCTTTTCTCTTTACCTGGCACACACACAAACTCCTCTTCAAGTCCAAACTCCCATGTGGATTCTTTACTATAGATAAATTCATCCTAAGGAAGAAATCAAGAGGGAGTGCCTAATTTGAGTTACAAGGTTATTTGTTACAACAATGCCTGTTATACTGAAAAAAAAATGGGCCTAGTCCAAATATTTACAAAAGATAATTGGTTAAATTGAATAGCCTATCTCAAAGCACTCTGTAGCTATCAGGAATTATTTGTTTAGAGATCTCTTTCTCAAATCTTTATCTTACTTGGAAGTTCAGAATATAAAATAAATAAAAGCTAAGCAGCTCTGATGTGCAGGGAACCTAAAACTCCCTCCCATCTACCCACTTGTGCTCTCTGAGGGACGTCTTTTGAACCCTTAAGGTTGTGTGCAGCACAATTTAAAATCAGTGCTGTAGTGAAATATTTAATGATGTAAAATTATGTCAATGTTTCATTAGTTAAAAAGTCTACCAAACGGTATGGCCTATATGCTGTAATTGTTACAAAAAGAAACTTTTACACTGTAGCTATACTATATACAAATAGAAAAGTCTGTATTTTTAGTAAAGTTGGGGGAAGTATTCATAAAAATACTGGGTATTGAACTCTTGGGTGATTTTTATTTTCTATTTTGTCTTTTTAATTTTTAAAACTTTAGTGCATATATTTTTGGGGGAATAAAGAGGATATTTCTTCATGTTGAAAAGTAGAAAACTATTGCTTTCTAGGAAACTACACTTTTGGAAAGATAACAGTCTAATTCTTCAGTCCCTTGAGAGAGAGGAGTTCTCTTGAAAATGTTAGAAAAATACTATTGGTAACATAGATCTATTTAGAAATTAATGTCAGTAGTCTTACCTGGTGAAAGTGTGTTGGGATAAGTCACATTTTTAGTATCTAAAGAAGAAAATAGAACTAAATGTCAGTGAATTAAAAATGATTCCCAGATCTGGAGTGATGTAAAGAACCATGTCAAAATATTTAAAACACACATTCCCTCCAACTTTCCAAATTCAGTGTTGTGGTGAGCCATGTTACTGATAAGACTGTATACCCTCTACTCTAACTCCATAGTTTTGGGCCAAGAAAAACTCTTGTAGAAGAAGATGTGAGATAGCCTGCATATAACTAATTTTCTCACCTTTCCCTCTCAGAATCAGAGGTCTTTTTTCCTTTGTGCTGGTTTGAAAGTTTGGGGTATTCAGATTTGTCATAGAAAATGTGGTTTCTTGATAGACTAAGTGGATGGCTAAGGGGAATTGAAGAATTGGTAATATTTGATGCCAGAACGAAAGCATTTATGAAGAGAAGTCTCTAGTTAAAAACGAAAAATTGCATTATAACATTCATTGTATACATAGCTGGTAAAAGTGTTTTTAATGAAAAAAAAATTTCCTTAGAAGAAAATGAGACATTTTTATGAAGGCGGGATGTGTGTTATATAGAAGATTTAATTGTAATGATATTGGCTATGATCAGTTTTTTTAGTCTTATCTTTACTGATATTTTATATTCATATATCCTGTAAGTTTTATTTATTTATGGAAATATTTCACCAACTAAGGAGTGTGACATATAAATGTAATGATATGTCATCAAAATGCTTACTCATAATGCATTTCTTAAATAATTGTAACAATTATAAGTAGAAAGCATGGAACGTCCTTAATCCTTATTCTCTTAGAGTTCTTCCTGCAAAGTATATGAGGTTTTTATTTCTTTGTAAGAAATAGGTCTGTGTCGGTTTGGTTCAAAGAAATTGTGCACATTTTTAGAGTATATGGGTGCCAAGTTTATACTTTTCTCATTCCCTGTGTTTCCTTGTGCTGTGACTTTTGGGGGGTAAATCCTTGTTTATTCAGCTTTGTGGTATAGATATGATATGAATTAGCTTTCTTTGTAGTCAAGGAGTGAGTGCATACCAAGTACAATAGCTGAAGGTACGCAGAGATCATGACTAATACTCTGTGATTTGGGTGTCAGTGTAAATCCTGACTGGTTTTCCTTCTCCTAAAAGATTCCCATTATCATTGTGTTGGCACTTGCTAAGAAATGTTTAGGAAAATTTAAGAGAAATCTATTATAATTTGCTTTTTTGTTGAATTGGTATTCCTTGCTACAAACTGCTATTTTTATGGATGTTTCAGACTTTTTCTTTAATAAAAATGGCCAACTGCAAATATATCATATATGTGCTTTAAAGTGGTACAGAAGAATTTGTATTTTGAGTGGAACTTTTTAATATACTAGACAATATGTTATTTGACATATTATTTTATATTTTAATTTTACATTTTCATAAAATTCTCCAGTTCACATTGATGGTGGAGTTTGTCTCAATGACACCTCAATATAAAAGGTAAAAGCTAAGACTTTCTGCTTTTTCAGAAGTACAATTGTGACCTTTGGCAAATCTACACAAAGCAGTTTGTCCTAACAAATTTTGCACAGTTCTCTCTTCAGTTTACAAAATTTGAACATTCAATCTTAATGTATTTTATGTAAAATCTTGTTCGGAAACATGCCTATCCTAGATTAAGAGGACATTTTTTTTCCTCTTATTTTTATTATGCTCACAAACATATTCTGATTCTTTTTTTTTAATTATATTTTTAAATGTTTTTATTTATTTTTGAGACAGAGAGAGACAGAGCATGCATGAGCAGGGGAGGGGCAGAGAGAGAGGGAGACATAGAATCCGAAGCAGGCTCCAGGCTCTGAGCTGTCAGCACAGAGCCTCACACGAGGCTCAAACCCACAGACCGTGAGATCGTGACCTGAGCTGAAGTCGGACGCTTGACCGACTGAGCCACCCAGGCGCCCCAAACATATTCTGATTCTTGAAGTGTGTCTGCATTGCTATGAACTGTCCTCTTCTAACTGCTTTTGCTGCATGTCAGTTGTCTTTTTTTTTTAATTTTAATTTTTAATATTTATTTATTTATTTTTGAGAGAGAGAGAGAGAGAGAGAGAGAGAGAGAGAGAGAGAGAGAATCCCAAGCAGGCTCCGTGCCTTCAGCACAGAGCCCAATGCAGGGCTTGAACCCACGAACTGCGAGATCATGACCTGAGACGACACTGGGAATCTGACGCTTAACCGGCGGAGGCACCCAGGTGCCCATTTTCAGTTGTGTTTAGGCATTTTTTTTTATTTCTTAGATTTCTCTGATGTCCCCATGATTGTTCAGTAGCATACTGTTTATTTCCACATTTTTGTGGTTTTCCCAGTTTTCTTCTTAAAATTGATTTCTAGTTTCATACATACCATTGTGGTCAGACTAGGTGCTTGATAGGATTTCAGTCTTCTTTAATTTATTGAGACTTGTTTTGTGGCTTAACGTGTGATCTGTCCTGGAAAATATTCCATGTGCACTTGAGAAGAATGTGTATTCTGTTGCTTTTAGATAGAATGTTCCATATATATCTGTTAAGGACATCTGGTCTAATGTGTTGTTTTAGTTCAGTTTTTTCTTATTGATTTTCTGTGTGGATGATCATCTTTTGATGCCTACTATTATTGTATTGTTATCAGTTTATTCCTCTAGGTCCATTAATATTTATTTACTATGGTACTCCTATGGTGGGTGCATATTTATTTAAAAACGTTATATCTTCTTGCTGGATTGACCTCTTTATCATTATGTAATGCCTTTCTTTTTATTGAAGTCTTTGTTTTAAAGTTTATTTTGTCTAGTGAAAGCATAGCTACATCAGCTTTCTTTTCAGTTCATATTTGCATGGACTATCTTTTTCCCTACCTTTACTTTCAGTTTCTGTGTTACTTCTGAAATTAGTCTCTTTTAGGCACCATATATATGAGTCTTTTTTTTTAATCCATTCAACTATAATGTACGTTTTGGTTGGAGAATTTAGTCCATTTACATTTATAAAGTAATTATTGGTAGGTATATACTTATTGCCATTTTGTTAATTGTTTTCTGGCTGTCTTTGTAGTTCCTCTCTGTTCCTCTCTTCTTTCTCTCTCCCCTGTGGTTTGATAACCTTCTTTCGTTTATGTACAGGTTTTTCTTCATTTTTTTTTCGTGTATTTACTATAAGTTTTTGCTCTGTGGTTACTGTGAAGTTCCCAAATAGCATCTTTATTTATATAATAGTCTGTTTTAAGTTGATGGCAACTTAAATTTGAACACATTCCAAAACTACATTTTTATCCCCCCCACATTTTGTTTTTGATGTCATATTTCATAGGTTTTTATTTTAGGTGTCCCTTAACTCATTATTGTAGTTACAGATATTTTTATTACTTTTGTCTTTTGACCCTCATACTAGCTTTGTAAGTGATTAATTCACCACCTTTACTGTATATATTACCTTTCCCAGTGAGATTTTTTACTTTCATGTGTTTTCTTGTCATTAATTAGTGTCATTGCTTTTCACCTTAAAGAAGTTCTTTTAACTTTTTTTTTTTTTTTTTTTTTTTTTTTTTGGTAAGGACAGTTTAGTGGTGATGAACTCCTTTAGCTTTTGTTTATCTGAAAAATTCTTAGTTCTTCTGTTTTGAATGATAACCTTGCCAGGTAGAGTATCCTCCCCCCACTCCCCCACCCCCCAGGTTGGGTTTTCTTGGTTGGAAGTTTTTTTTCTTTTAGTATTTTAAGTATGTCATGTCATTCCCTTCTGGCCTGCAAATTTTCTGCTGAAAATTCTGCTGATAGCCTTACCGGTTTCCTTTGTACATAACAAATTGTTTCTCTCTTGCTGCTTTTAAGGTTCTCTCTTTATCTTTATTTTTATTTATTTATGTTTTTGAGAGAGAAGAACAAAAGAGGGGGGAAGGGCAAGGGGAGAGGGAGAGCCTCTCTCCCTCTAGTGTGGAGCCTGCTGTGGGGCTTGATCTCCAACTGTGAGATCATGACCTGAGCTGAAATCAAGAGTCGGATGGATGCTTGATCACAGAGCCACCCATGCACCCGGCTCTTTATCTTTAACTTCTGTTGTTTTAATTGTAATATTGCTTTGTGTGGATTTCTTTGGGTTTGTTTTGTTTACAACTCTGGGCTTCTTGGACCTGGATGTCTGTTTCCTTCCCCAGATTGAGGAAGTTTTCAACCATTATTTCTTCAAATAAGTTTTCTGCTCCTTTGCCTCTCCCTTTTCCTTCTGGGACTCCTATAGTGGGGGTGTTATTACACTTGATGTTATCCTATCTGTCCCTTTACGTATCTTCATTTCCTAAAGTTTCATTTTCTCTTCTGTTTTTCTTTTTCTTCGCTGCTCTGTTTGGGTGGGTCCTGTTGCTTTGTGTTCTAGCTCACAGATTGTTCTTCTGCTTCATCCAGGGTGCTGTTGAACCCCTCCAGTGTATTTTTTAGTTCAGTTCTTGCATTCTTCAGCTCTGTGACTTTTTTTTGGTACCTCCTTTTATTTTCTTTCTCTTTGTTGATGTTCTCACTGTGTTCATCTTTTCTTCTCCCAAGTTTCGTGACCATCTTTATGACCATTGCTTTGAACTCTTTATCAGGTAGATTACATATCTGTGTTTCATAAAGATCGTTTTCTGAAGTTTTTGTCTTGTGCTTTTGTTTGCAACCCATTCCTGTCTCTTTGTTTTGCCTGAGTTTCTGAGTTCGTTTCTATATATTAGGCAAAACGGCTACATCTCCTAGTATTGATGGAGTGGCCTTCTGTAGGAGATGACCCGGAGGCCCAGAAGTGCGTTCCCCTTGGTCACCAGAGCCAGGCTCTCAAAGGGCATCCCCTGTGTGTTCTGTACATGCCTGCTGGTTGTGGTGGAGCTATGGCTATGGCATTGGAGGTGGTGAAGGAGATGTTTGCCTGGCTGTGGCATGGTTGGGCACTGAAGAGGGGGATACCAACCTCCACTAGCAGGCTAGAGGGAGATTATAAAAACGGTGCCCGCCAGTGCCAGCCTTAGCACGATAGAATGTGATCACAAAAATGGCACCTGCCAACACTCTGTTCTTGGAGAGAGAACCATCAGGTGCCTTCTTCTCTGGAAGTTGCTTTAAGATGAGTAATTCGGTCTCCTTTACATGTGGTCTAGGAACTTTACAAACTGCTGCTTTTGTGCTAGGTCTCAAGGTGAGTGAGTCTGCCTGCAAGACCTTTAAGAGTGTTTTAATTTTTTTTTAATTACCTACATTTCTATGGTTCTCCTGGATGTAATCTTAGTCGATACAAAGTTCTGAGGGCTTGTCTTTCTGGTGCAGGGCCCACAGGTTGGGGTGCCTGATGTGGGGCACAAACCCCTCACCCTTCTGGAAAAAGTTCCATGTTTTTTGAGATCCCTCCCAATTGTGGGTCACTGCCCCTGGGGTGGCATTTTGGCAAGAGCATGTCTGTCTCCACCTCCCTTACCTGTCTCAGTGTGGCCCTTTTATCTTTTGTTGTAGAGGCACTGTTCATCTAGTTTTCACAGAACTTTTTCGGAGGAAATTCTTCCATTTTAGCTGTTGAATTTTGTGTCCATGGGAGGAGGTGAGTTTAGGATCTTCAGGCACTGCCGTCTTGAACCACTTCTCCAAACAAATTCTGAAATAGGGAATCATGAAACAAGATTGAGATTTTAATCACTACCAAATGAAAATTATGTATCGTCATTATTTTAGAAATCATGAGATTATTCTGTTGAGTCCAGTTTATTGTTTATATAAGCCCAGATCCATATAATCATGGATTTGATGGTTTGACTGATGTTGAATGGGATGCAAATAACTAAGTAGTTTGAGGTTCTCATACTTTTTTCTGGCAGTTCTCTTTGTTTTTTGAAGTGAGTAATTTGAAGTCTAAAAAGACACTGTATAAGTTAATGGTGATACTCATGATTTCAAAGGAAAGTTATTGAGAAACCTTACAGGAAATATTTGCAAAAGTGATACTATTCCAGATTATCAATGAGTAAATGAGAGCCTGTAATAAATAAGCTGTTACATTAATTGTGAACTACTTTTCTCAGTTCCGAAACAACCAGTGTCCAGCTTACAATATCTGACAGAGGCAATTAAGATAATTTAGAATTTACCGTTTGATTTGTCAAAGTACGTCCAGGAAAGAAGAGCCACTTACTGAGGGTCATCATGTGTTTCAAGTTCTTCAGTAACAGTGACAGTATACCAAACCATATTTAAGAAGTTAGCTTGAGATCTTACATTACATTACAATTACAATTGTTTTTGGATTTTACACCAGAACTGAGCTCCTTGGTCCTTGTCATTTTGTGGTTTTGTATTGCAAGGTCCAGAGGTTTAAAACTAATAACACCATGAAAAATTCTCCATGAGTCATCCTGTCAGCTGTAGCTTCTGTTTGAGTCTTTCTGATGTAACTAATGTTTTATTGCCAGCTCAGCTAACAACTTTTCATGCTTTGGATCTATATCCTAATAAAAAGGTACAGTGGTAGGTCATTTTCAGACTTTTATTTTTTTGTTCTTTCCATAATTTTTGGTTCTTTTAGTGACTTTCAGCCAGGCCAGTCATAAATTGTAGGTGGTGACAGGATCTACGACTGGTGTTTTTTGAAGGGGGAGGAGTGGTAGTGGTCATTACTACTTTTGGTTCTTTGAATCTGACTGTCCAGAGATCTAAAGCTTGAATTAACAGTTTAGCTAAAGTCAGCAGTATGTTCTAAATCCCTATACTTATGGGTACTTATGGGTACAGATGCCCTTTTAGCTGTTTTGTTTGTTATTTTGTGAAAAATGATGTAATAGTAGAGCTAGCTGGTTCGTATTCACGTTGGAGTAATTTCAAATTTAAGTGTTGTACTTTAGGCTATTTCAATCATTTTGTAGAAACAGAGAAGTAAAAAACCTAATTTATATCCAGGACACGGGATGCCTTAATCATTTTGATATTTTAAAGGCGATGTGGAAATAATGCACTCTCTTGCTAAGAAGTGACAGTTATGGTCAGCACAATTTCACAGCCTTAAAAAAAAAATCACTGACCCTACTTGCCATGAAAATTAAAAGTTTTGGTTGTAACCTGATCTTTTCTTTTACCCTGCAGCATCTGGGAAGTTTGTTAACTTGAGTATTGACGTTAATTTTATATAATATGGCTTGGCACGTTAAACCTATGGTTTCATCATTGGCTTTGGATTTTGCATTTCTGTGGATTTTGCTGAACTGAAAGCCTATTTGAATATTGTTAGCCTTTAAGTTTATTTTTCTCCTCGACTTAATTTGTAGTTATGTCTCTAAAGTTCAGGTTTTATTTGCATTTTAACTAATAGCTAATAATCATTAAGTGGTTGTTCTGTGCTAGGCAGTGCTTCTCATCTAATGTTCCTCATTTTCTAATCTAATCCTCAAAACAAATTTGTAAGGTAGGTAGTAGGATTATCATTATTTTACAGATGATTGTTAAAGAGGTTAAGCAACTTGCCCAAGTGCAAGCGCCTTTTCAAACTAGAATGTGAACCTTGTTCTTTGTTTTCTGAGACATCCCTGTTCCTGAGGCCTTGAGATCACACGTGATTTTCATTGCCTATAACTGTATTGGAACACTGTATTTTTTGCATTGATATTTGCCATCACTTTATGAGGATTGAGCCTTAGAATTATCTTAGCTGTAAGATATTTTGCAGAGTTCTTTGTCTAGAAAGTCTCCTCACTGGCATGAATTCCAATAAACTAGTGCTATATGTCATGGATTCCAAGGTACACAGGCTTTTCACCCTGAATTTTAACACTGCTAAAGTCAGGATGTATCTTACAATGGAATTTTTTGGAATTCTAAATTTAGTAGCCAACATTGTTTGCTAATGAAAACTCGACCACAATCCAACAATGTAGGTAAAATATCCTTAACTTTATTCTCCTCATTTCGATCATCCCTTATTAAGAACCATCCAGAGTCCCAAATTCTTCATCATTACTAACCCCAAGAAAAAAATATCTACCTTGAAGGAGAGAGAGGGTAGGAATTAGGGTTTGAGTGTGATAATCTCTATTTTTTCTTTTGGGACATTTCTCATAGGAACAGTGTCAAAGGCTAGCTCTTCTGTCACAAAAATCAAAAAAGGAAAAATGACTTCTTATAGGCTCTTCATTATAAGCAAATAGGTGAAAACACTAAGTTTGGCGGCCCTTTCCAATTCTTTTTTCATCTACAACAAATTCTGTTTAACAAACTTAAAGGAATATCCCAGTTAGAAAATTATGTATGTGTGTATACATATTATATACTTAAATATGTGTATGTATATATGTATAGTTAAACCTGGCTATAATTAGAAGTTTTACTAGAATAAATATTTATTTGGTTAGGGTTTATGTAATTATCAAATCATAACTCCCTTTATACTGTAATAACACATGGGTGGAGTGTGAAAATAAAAACTTTGGGGAGGCCTCTGTGTGTTGCTACCTGGGGCTTTAATATTAGAGCTCAGAACTTGTAAGAAAGGCATCCTGGACACTTGGGTGACCCAGTCGGTTAACCATCCTTCTCTTGATCTTGGCTCAGGTCATTATCTCACGGGTTCGTGAGTTTGAGCCCTGCATTGGGCTCCTGGCACTGACAGTGCAGAGCCTGCTTGGGATTATCTCTCTCTCCTTCTCTCTCTGCCCCTCCTGCACATGCTCTCTCTCTCAAAATAAATGAATAAACTTAAAAAAACTGGCATCCTGGGGCACCTGGGTGGTTCAGTAGGTTAAGTGTCCAACTTCGGCTCAGGTCATGGTCTCATGGTCTCTCATGGTCCATTGGTTCCAGCCCCGCGTTGGGCTCTGTGCTGACAGCTTGGAGCCTGGAGCCTGCTTTGGATTCTGCGTCTCCCTCTCTCTCTGCCTGTCCCCCAGTTGTGCTCTGTCTGACTGTCTCTGTCTCTTTCTCTCTCAAAAATAAATAAACGTTAAAAAAAAAAAGAAAGAAAGGCATCCCGAAGTCAAGTGAGTCAATGTAATTATAAGCTTGAGGCCCTTGGTTAGGATTTGTGGCGTATGAGTGTGCTTGCTATATAGGTTATCAAAAGTAAGGGCATCTAGTTGCCTTATCCCAGTGGCTCAAATTTTGACAACCCTTTCCTATTTATTTATTTATTTTTTAAGTTTATTTATTTGTTTTGAGAAAGAGAGCACATGCACAAGTGGGGGTGGGGGTGGGAGGAGAGAGAGAGAGAGAGAGAGAGAGAGAGAGAGAATCCTAAGGAGGCTCTGCACTGTCAGCGCAGAGCCTGATGTGTGGCTCAAACTCATGAACTGAGTCATGACCTGAGCTGAAATCAAGAGTCAGAAACTTAACCACCTGAGCCACCCAGGCACCCCAGTTTCCTTTTTAAATTATGGTTCTTCATATTAGTACTTGGACTTTGTCTTACATCTGGAAGAATACATACACGTGTATGTAAATAAGCACAAACATGTTCATTGTTGGCTAAATGCCCAAGTCATCAATATGGTATTTTCAAAAGCCAGGTACAGTTTGATTAAGTACATTAATATAATGTCTTCATTCAACTATAGCTCTTTTACATAAATATCGAACTAGAGGAGATTGTCAGTTTTATTATGCTTGGGTTACAGAATGGACAAGGACTTGAAAATAGAGGATTTTGTGCGGAACCGTTTCATCAGCCTGGTGTCGGGCTAACTGCAATTTAGTGATTAGAGAAAAATTATTGTGATTTAAAAATGTTTGCTCTTCATCTGTGCTTTAAGAATTTAGTAAGTAGATTGTGGTAAGCAAATTTTCCTGTACAGTAGTCCTTGTTCATCTTTTCATTCCATTTTTATCTTCTTTCCCCTCCTCTTCCATTCCCTAGTAAGAGAAAACCGCTCAGGAAGCTGGTTTTCAATCGGTAGTCTGGGAACTTCCGGGATTCTTTACCAGAATCTCCCTGGATGTTGCAGTCAGCCCCTGACGCAAGCGGCCATTGTTTTGGGGTAGGAGTTTCTGTAATGGCTATCAGGAAGAGTGGCTGAGGTTGCTAACTGCAGGTATTATCCTTTGCAGAAACTCAGCTGGGAATTCTTTCCTGCCAACTTTTATATTTGTTTCCAAATTGAAAAACATTCCCACCTACCCACTTCCCCAACAAGTAGGGATGGACTTCTTAGGAACTATTTCTAAAAGTCTGATAATCGTTTGTAATTGGTACATTCAGTAGAGCAATGTGCTCTTTACCCCAGAACCCCTTTTCCCTGACTTTGTTGTGAGTTAACGTGCACTTATCACGGAAGTTTTTAGATTCTTTGTCTTTTTCTTTGGATCAATTTTGGCTTATGTGGGAGTTAAAGAAAATTGTAATTAAACTTTTATGTTAGAGGGTTTTTTCTTTTTTTAACTAAACTATCTCCATGACAAATAAAAGTCATTCGAATGTCATTGTTTTGTTTTGTTTTTCTTACTGTGTTTACTAATAACCTTTTTTAAAAAAAATTTTATGGCTATTCTTAAGAAAGCCTGTTTTTATTACGCAGGCTAAATAGTCTTTACGTAAAATGCCATAGGTTGAGGTGATTTCTGAAAGGACAGACCTGAAAAGGAGAATGGGAAGAAATTTGGGAACACTTAGAGACTTAGTGTTTATATGTAACATCAAATTCTTATCAGGAAGCCCCAGTAATATTTCTTTAAAAAAGACAACCGGGAGGAAATGCAGTAGTTCTTTATAGCTTATAGAACTGCAAGAAGAAAAGATGTAACCTTTGTTTTCTACTTTTGGAACATATTCTTAATAACTGATAATCCTGCGATGGTATTTTCTCTAGATTTCTGTTATAAATGCCAAACGTAAATAAACAAGAATTGTGATTTGATTATGATCAAAGGGTAGTAGATGCAGATCAACAGAGCAGTAATCAGCACCCAGATATCTTGTGAGGGTTGGGGAGGGGGTGACGGAAGGGAGGAAACTTTCTCTGCCAGGGAAACGAGGTAGAATATTTTAACGGTAAGATATTTCTCTTTACCTCAGTCTTTTTAACCTGTAAAATGGAAATAATAATAATAATATGTATATGTATATATAAGTATATAAGGATTAAATGAGATAGTACATGTTAACAGTTTAGAATAGTGCTGAGCACTTAATATTTAGATTTTAGTGACAGCTCCTAGCACCTGAAATTTAAGATTTAACAAAGGAGTTAAGATATTAAAAAAATAGAATCTAGCTTTTTTGTCTGCCTGTTTGTTGAATCTTGCTTTGGGAAAGTTAGTGTAAGATTTAAATCTCTTATTCTGGTTTAATAGAATGAATAAATTGAATAACAGTCTTACCAGTGAGATAACTACATTTAACCCATTTTTTTTTTCTTTCCTTTGTTTCAGGTTTCCCCTCAAAAAACCTATAAGGTAAGTTGTTCAGTTGCCCTTCATATGTTCAGGTTAACTCTTAATTAGAAGCATTCCTTCGAAATTATGGTGGATTTTTGTGGCTTTTGAAAATGTGGATTTTTTATATTAAGTAGTTTAAAATATCAAAATGTTTTACAAATTTAAAATATAACAGGTGTTGCATATTTTTTCTGGAGAGAGCATTGTTTTGATAACATTTTCAATGTTTTTAATATAAGCATTTTAAAAGTTTGTTCAAATCGATAGTTAAGGTCACTCCCTATGAAGAGATTTAATTTTAAAATCTATTGTGACTGTTTTCAGTAGTGAGTAGCTTGGGGAGTGCAAATGGGTTGCCAGTTTTTGATGTGTTTTATCACTTGGGTAACTACAGCTGCCTTTAGTTAATGAACTTTGGCAAACTGAATCAGTCTTAATTACTTTAAGCCAGTAAAGGGAAAAATCCAGAGTGGTCAAATATGCCTGTGCCCACATCCATATCTCCATATGTATTCATACCCTGGGATTAAATGCCTTTTCCTCAGTACTTGTTCTTCAACATCTCTTTCTCATCCTGGTTGTTGTGAATATTATTTACAACGTAGGTAGTATATCATTCCTAACTATTATACTGCTTTTGTCATTTTTAGTGACAGTGTGGTCCAGGATACCAATGCTGATCTTGACATTTCAGTTAATTAGTAGCGTATGTGTCACCCTGAGGGTCTTATCTGCTGCCCAGTCACTATTTGATCACTGTAGTTGGGTAGGCCATAGGAAAAATAATAGTTCTAGTGTCAACTGGGCCTGCCTGACTTCTGTAGCTAGAGCTATAGTGAGGCTTGCCTAAGATTTTTTTCTTTTTAACTTTTCTCATCCATGTTATATTTACACAGTGATTTTGAACCTGATCATAGTATATGTAGAGTCTGGTCGAGGAATGTGTTTAATTATTTTCAGGCACTGTTTTCTTACCTGTTCGGTGGAAATAATAGTAACTTGTGAAAACCACTGAAAGAATTTGTTTCTAAGAATAAAATAGACTTCATGCTAAATACTACTTTTATTATTTTTAAGCACTTTATATAACCAAATAAATAGACTCTTTATTACACATAGCACAGACTGAATTTAAAACTTCTTGAAAAACATGCGTTAGAGAGATTTATGAGACTGTATAGGGTAAACTGATCAGCAATTTTTAAATTAAGTTTTTATTCTGTTGATTTGCTTGTAGTAAATATTTGATTGCTTTACTTTAATTTAGGCATGGAAGTATTTTGAACCGAGAGTCACCAACAGATAAGAAGCAGAAAGTTGAGCGCAGTGCATCACATGATTTTGATCCCACAGGTAAAACACCATTTTTCCAAAGACTTTTGAGAGTAATGAAGTTCAGACTAATACAGCTTAAGCTGTAGAACTACCTGAAACACCAGGAGTTACTGTTTGGTCTGTTCAGGACTCTCCTTCCTCCTCAGTGATGTAATATAAAACCTGTGCATTCAGGAGG
This sequence comes from Panthera onca, assembly GCF_046562875.1. Classification (NCBI taxonomy): domain Eukaryota; kingdom Metazoa; phylum Chordata; class Mammalia; order Carnivora; family Felidae; genus Panthera; species Panthera onca. The sequence goes on along the minus strand of NC_138348.1, from coordinate 97,451,565 downwards.
AGTTGCATGCGTTTTTAACACTCAACACTATGGATTCCACTATGGAAGCATCATTGTAGAGTGTGATTTTTAAAAAAATAATCATGAGAAGAGAAATAGTTATTATATCATAATTAGAGATTCCAGTCAGACCAAGGACTTAGTGTTAAAATGAATCATAAGTATGAACAGTAGTAATTCATGAAATCAAAGCAGTAACAACTACAGATTTCTGTAGTTATTTAAAAATTCATGTGTGATTGTGGTAAATTGGAGTATTAGATAAAATCCAACTTCAAAAATTAATGATCGTACGATTTTAGAGTAAGCGAATGAATAGAGATCCCTTTTTCTTCAGTCAAGTATTCTGAGCTTAGAGAGTCTTAAGTAATGTTGATCTTTCCTAAAGTTTTCATGCTAGTAGACTTCTGATTATTAAATTCTTAATTTTATACATACAGATTGAACTCCTTTTGTAAAATACGGTCTTTTGTTTTCTCCTTATAAACTCTCTCAGTATTTAATTTATAAAAAAATGCTTGATAATTTTGCTTTTGTCATTTGAAACTGATTTGTGTTCTCTGTGCTCATAACAGTTTTACTCAGTTGTATGTTCCTATGACAAAAGATAAAGTAAATGAATGCTAGGGTCTTAGATACACAAATAAAATATCTTTTTAGATATTTTTGTTTATAAATACGATTTTTAATTTTTAAAAGTATATTTTTGGTGTCTAATATTTCATATTCTTAGTATAAACTGTTATTTTGAAAAAATATTATCATCTAGACAGGGAAGAATAGGAAGTGAATAGCTAATAATTTACTTGCATCTTGAGTAGTAGGTAAAAATGAAGTCCCGATCATCAATTTAGGCTTTGTGGTGGGGTATAACTTGTGGATTTCTATTAAAAGATAATTATTTCTGATACCTAACTTTGACATCATGAGGCTCAGTGGCTTTTATTTGTTTATATGATTAGTTACTGTCTTGCTAATGAGTTTCTGCCCAAGTGCACCCAAATAGTCTAGTCTTGTTAGAATGACTTACTCTGTATTGTTCACCTGTGATGTGCTGTCTCCAAAGACAGATTTAGCGGAGGGGATGCAGTGCTTCAAAATGAGATTATCACAGCTTTTGGTGCTTTTGCCATCTCTACGATCGTCAGATGATACATTTTGTAGACTATTCATGTGTTGTTTTGTTTGAACATATTTTTATTGCACTATCTTTTCTTCGATAAATCTTTAAAATATGTCATTACCTGTGCTGTTCGTGACTGTTCTAAGTGCTATCACCTGTGATGTTCATACTTTGTGTTTGCACGATTTAACTTGATCATGATTCATTCTTTCCCCCCCCATGAATTTTTCCCCTTACATTGGTCTCCATATTTTCTATATCTCTCTCCTTTTCTCCCGCTCTTGTGCAGATAGCTCCTCCAAGAAGACAAAGTCTAGTTCAGAGGAGAGTAGATCCGAGATATATGGTAAGCTAATGTAGCTGATTCAGCCTTGCACCTTTGGAGCTTGCTTCATGCTGTTTACTTTTTTTTTTTTTTAAATAACTGCAGCCTTCCTTGTGTCTGCTCTGCATGGCATGACCTACTGCAGGGAAAGGGAGCCGGGGTTTTAATGTGGCTGCAACTGGGAAGCTTAAGGTTGCTAGAAACTAACATTGTAGAGTAAGGGTAGGCCACATGACCCATCTTCTCTTCCATCTTGTGGATGATGGGAAAGTGATGATGTCTGATATGTTTGAGTCAGCCTCCTCCATGCAACATGGATGGGCTTTGAATTCTTGGCATCTTCTTCCCGTGTCCCATTTGCGGAGATTGGATCATGTAGAATTTCATGGCACCAGTCTTTCCCTCTAAGTATAGCACTGGTGTGATTCAGAGGTGTTAGCAGTTCTCTGGAATTCTTATTTGATTTTTTTATTTGTTTTTAATTGCCTTCATTATCTGAAAATGCTGTTCGTGTATGATTAATCCACAACAGCAAAAATACCTTAAGTATTTTATTTCTGTGGCTTGAAGAATTTGTTTACGCCTTTTATAAGTTTCCCTGAAGCTTATTCTGAATGGGAAAATTTCAAAATGGTACCTTTTAAAGGTATTTTTCACAAAGAGCAGGTTTAATCTGAATGGTTAACTTTTTGCAACAGAAGATTGAAACACTAATATTTCTAGACTGTGTCCTGTCTTCCAAAGAGAATATAAACCATGTTTGTGAAGTTCATATGTGTTTTTCCCTTTCCTCTGCACAGTGTTCCCTGCCGTCCTCTTCCCTTGTTTTGGCATCCAGTTCGTTTTTTGAGAAAAGTGAATAGGAGAAGCACTGCTTGGAGCCAAGACTTTTAAAATAGCTGAAAGACTAATAAGTTACTTCTTTTTATGAAGATTCCAAATTTGTCCTCAAAGGAGAACCAGGTCTTCTCTAAAAGAACAAAAAGTCTATCAAACGGAAGTTCGCCCAGATGTAGCTGTTTCCTAGCTTGACATACATGAAAGGAAACAAATATATGAGAATGCCCCTCCCCCCGTAAGACATTTTGTAATTTGTATTTCCTGACACTTGAGCCCACAGTGTCACATACTTTTTAATATTACGAGGCTTCAGTGTTTGGTTATAAACCAGTTAATGCTTCTCTGTGGGATAAATACGGTTCTTTGCTTTGGTTTTTGTGACCAGTACCTTTTTCGTGCAGTGAAACCTTTTACAGTAGTTCAAGATGAAATGTGCACCGTGCTGTATGGCATGGCAGGTTTGTGTTTTTCCTCCCTTCCAAAGTATTTGGCTTCTCATAAGTAAGAAATAGCTTCCGAATTTCTCGAGACTCTGTCTTTCTGTTCTTCGTAAAGAGCTTCCTATGGTTTATCCTCTCCTTAGGAATGTGAACACCATCTTTACGGCCCCCTTCTTTTCCAGTAGCCTTTGCAGTGTTGTATTTCACCTCCCCACCATTTTCCTAGATCTGTGGTATGTATGCAAAAGCTTGCTGTTTGATTTGGATGTTAATATTTCAGTGATAGGAATATCAATGCTAGTTCAGGCATGCCATTCACTTGTTAGTAATAGAAACATTTAAAGTGGTAATGGGGAAACAAGGTGTGGCTTCTTTGTATGTTTGTTTCTTGAAAACCCTCGAAATACCTTTTCTGGAAGGAACTGAGCCGTGAGTCTTTAAAAAGCACTTATAAAAGGGATGAGTTGATCGGAACAGAGTTAGCATACTAACTTAAATCTCTTTGACATTACAAATATTTTATCACCTGTGTGAATGGACTCCTTCAGACTTGGTGCAGTTAGCACAGTTGGAAAGGAATCTCTAGGGAGTCCAGAAAAGCTTGGAAATACTGAAATATGATGGACTAGAATTGTAGCAACTGCTGACATTGCTTTAGTGTTGGGTCTCTTAACAAGCCCACTTCTAACTTTTGAGATTATATATGGTCTTGGGGTAAAATTCATTAGCTCACTACTTAGACGAATGCTAGTTCTTTGCTTACAAATTACTTATTTTGAACTCTCTTGGCTATTTTTAGAGCTACTTTGTGAGGTAGATTTACTTTCCTCATTTTAAAAGGAAACCAAATGTTTGTTTTGTATGGACTTCTTTTGTTAGGTTTCTGCCTGGTGCAGTAGGTCAGTACTTATTCCATTTCTCCTTATTTTTCCTTCTGCACCTTTTGGAGTCCGTTGATCATGAGCAGATCGTGTTTCTGATTTGCAATTTTAATTATACTTAATTTTGTCTTTTTCTCACTACTATCGTAATGGAAAATTCTGTGGATTTTTGTGGGATATGAGAGAAGGGCAAGGGAATTTTGAGTTTGCAGCTTCTTCCTACCTTCTGTCTTGTTTCATGAAGAGATTCTAGCTGATAGTATTATGTACCAGAAATTAACCCATGTCTTTTTGAAGCTGTCTTAATCTGCTGGGACTACTATAACAAAATACTAGAGACTTGGCTTAAATAACAGAGATGTATTTTCTTGAAGTTTTGGACGCTTGAAGTATGAGACCAGGGTGCCAGATTCTGGTGAGCTCTCTTTCCTGGCTTGCAGATGGCCACCTTTGGCTTTGTGCTCACATGGCCCTTCTTTGGTGTGAGCTCATGTAGAGAGAGAACAATCTCTCTGGTGTCTCTTCTTCTAAGGACATGAGTCTCATCATGAGGGCCCCACTCTCTGGACCTCATCTCATTCTGATTACCTCCCAAAGGCCCCATCTGCAAATACCATTACGTTAGGGGTTAGGGCTCAGCATATGAATTTGGGGGGGGGGGGGGACACAAGCAGCAGTCCGTAACAGAGGCAAACTATTAGTACTTGAACTGTCCTGGTTGGATACTTCAGTGTATTTTTTAAAAATTCTTATTTTTTTTAAATTCAGCTTCTTCAGATTCATAAATATAAAAGTCCTTGGTTTGACTCTTACTCTCACCAAGTTATTATTCTTTCTGCTTTCTTCTTTAGCCTGACAAAGAGCATTCTACAACATGAACCTTCTATTTCCTTATAAGTCATTCACTTCTTAACCTCTTGAAATCTGACCTCTGAACACATACTATCTGGAAGGTGAACCAGAAGATCCTTAACAATCAGTAAACTTTTTCTCAGTTCTCACCTTCCTCTGAACAATTTGGCAGTGCTGATGCCCTTTTTTTTTTTTTCATTTCCATGGTATTGCATTAATCTGGTCCTTTTCTGTCTGCAATTGTTTTGACTTTTCTTTACTTGATTGCTTTTTCCCTCTTATAAATGTAGGCATGGTCCACTTTTCTGTCCTTGATCTTTTCTCCTGTTTCCAGTCTTCTATTTTTAACCATTTTCTGAATACTTTCACTCTAACCATCCTTCAATTTTTTTTTAATGTTTATTTTTGAGAGAGACACACAGAGTGCAGCAGGGGAGGGGTAGAGAGAGAGAGAGAGAGAGAGAGAGAGAGAGAGACAGAATCCAAAACAGGCTCCAGGCTCTCAGCTGTTAGCATAGAGCCTGATGTAGGGCTCGAACCCACGACTCGTGAGATCGTGACCTGAGCTGAAGCCAGACGTTTAACCAACCGAGCAACCCAGGTGCCCCTAACCATCCTTCAAATTCGGAATGGCCAGTGTGGGATTCATCATTGGGCCAGAAATCAGACTTTCTTTTGATTTCCCTGATTCTTTTCATGGTACTGCCGTTCTTCCATTCACCTAGTCTCATTTTCTTGAAGTTACCTTTGACTTCCCTCTTTCCCCTGTCCTCGGTAGTCCACTATTTGCCAAGTCCCATTGATTCTACCCTCACATTATTTTTCGGCCCTCACTCGGTTCTGTTACCACCGCTTTGTTCAGTTTTCCATCACAACATAAGACTATTCTCGTAGACTCGTAACTTTGTTTCACATTGATTCACTTCCTTTTCTCCATTCTACTCTTTCTGTTAGTATACTAAAGTAAGGATTTGGTCATTCACTCACTTACTAGGAGAGTACAGATAGTTTAGATATGCTGTAATTTGTTTCCAGTTTATCATTCTGCCCTAATCTCCTACTGTTAACTTACTTCTACTACCACTCACCTAGAGATACCAGCCCCTCCTCCAAAGTTTCACTTTCCAAACGTAGCTTGGTATTCTTTTTTTGCTCATGCCATTCCCATTGTCTTGAACGGTTTACCTCCTTTTAACTCTCCTTCCTACAAGGCGCCATTCAAATACTACCTCCAACATAGGGCTTTCCTAGGTCCACCCCACTCCTCTGTTGTCTGACCTTCGACATCCTGCTTTGTGTCTACTGTTTTGACTGTCTTGTTATTATTTATCTTTATCTGTGCATCTCCCGTAGTGCCTGACACGGGGGTGGGGGTGGGGGGGCACACATCAAGTGAGTTATGAATGAGTGATTATTGATATTGGAATAAAGTATTTTAGTAAAGAGAATCGATAGAACAAAATGGTAGCTCACCTTGATTGGATCTTTCTTGTCTTCAGAAAAATTTTAAGGTAGAAGAAAATTTAACTTAGAAAAGAGCCTCGTTGCTGGTAATAGTCTAAAAGAATGAAATCAGCCTACTTGGAAGTTAAGGCTTCCTCTTGCTGGCAGCATTGTGCATTTAGAATCCAGAAGCTTCTTAATCAAAGGATTATCTGAGGTCTTACTCATAAAACATGTATGTCTGGCAGCAGTTTAAAAATGAGCTGTTTTTTATGAGGTTGCACATGGTCTTTCTCCACACCCTTCCCTGAAGCTAATTCTTAAGAGGTGAGACTTCGAGAAGTTTGGTCATGTAATAAAATCAAAGGTGAAGAAAGACTAATGTGCTTTCCCTGGACTAAATGCAGTATGGAAGGGTTCACATATTGCCTTGCGTATTTAACACTCCATTTTCAGTAATTTGCTCTTTGGCACTATGGTTGTTGCCTTTCTCCACATATGTCTTATAGTGAAATCAGAGAGAACTTTCTCCTCTTTTTCAGGGGACCTTTTCATGACTTCTTCCCTCCCCACTCCAAAGCACTACAAAGGCTTGATTTTTTTCACTTTTCAAAATACCATTCTTGGTAATTACCTTTTAAGTAAGAAACAGTCATTTTATGTTGGTTTCAAATACCCCACTGTTATAACAAGAAAAAGAAATGTCTTGTTATAAAGAGAAAATAAAATTTAGGAAAAGAATAGTATTTATATAAATTTTAAAGAACATTCTTACTTCACTGATGATATGAAGCATGATGTCTGTTAGCTTCCAGGTGAAATATGATAAACTTTAAAAAACAGGAAATAAAGAAAAATTTATTTGTAACTAGAGTTATTTTAGGGTAGGTGGGGAATCAAATTACATTAGTTAGAATTTAGGCAAGGCAGGAGATTAGTGTCCTTATAAAAGTACTTCACTACTTTGCATGGTTTTCAGGCCTATGATTTTACTTTTTCCTAAAAAGTGATTGAATATGGTTTAAAATTTCCCGTATATAAAATACATGCAGATTTACTCAGTGAATATACAGTGAGTACCTATTGTATGCCAGGCACTATGATAAGGGATGGAGATGCAAAGATAATAGGATCTGTACGTGCTTTCTAGGAGCTCACAGTCTAGCACAAAAGAAGAATCTTAACACGTTTTGGTAAGTACCGTAATAGAGATAGGCTCTTGTTTACCAGTGCTCCGTATGCCCTTAACAAGTGGATAGCTGTGAAAACAATCTTCATATGGCACCAAGAACAATGGGAATGAGAAAGTATTACCATGACCAAGTTTCAGGGGAGGTTGAGCCTCACCATTATCTTACTTGTTGAGCACTCTCTGCCTGTCTTCACACATGGCACTTGGATGCAGCTTCAAAGTGATTTGGGACCGTATAGAAACTCATACTCAGAGGTCAACACATTGTATGCAGTTATCACAGACAGTAAGTGATTCAGCAAGACAGACCCACAAACAAACTATGAACTACATGTGTTTGTAAAAACCAGAAAAAGTAAAAATGGTGGACGGTGTTTGTTGGTTGGTTGGTTTTTAATCAATGAAATTTGAAAATGGCTGTTTCGGAGTTAGGACTCCACTGTTATCTTTCCCTTCTTTTATAACATACAGGGCCTGTTATCTGTACCATACTTGGATTCTTTATTAAACATTGTCATTGTTTCTCTATTTGTTTCTCTTTTGTCCTTTCCTGCCAAGATTTTAAGTTCTTGGAGAGCAAAGGCTTCTAGTAGTTTTGTACTTTTCACAACACCTATAGACTGTGGTATTAAATAACTACTGGACAGATGTTCAATGCAAATTTGTTAAATTAAGAAAGTGGGTTCTAGTTTGTCAAAAAGGATATTTCAGTGATATGATAATTTAATCTTTGGTGATTTCATTGTTGGTGTATTGGTGATTTCAGTGTTAAGGGTGTTAAGGGTGAGATTTGGGTTAAAACAGCTTCTGGTCTACAACAAGTAGAACATTTCTCCCAATGAGGCGCCTGGGTGGCTCAGTTGGTTAAGCTCCTGACTTTGGCTCGGAACATGATCTTGTGGTTCGTGAGTTCAAGCCCTGCGTCGGGCTCTCTGCTGACAGCTCAGAGCCTGGAGCCTGCTTCAGATTCTTTGTCTCCCTCTCTCCCTTCCCATTCCCCGTTTGCACTCTCTCTCCCAAAAATAAATAAATAAACATAAAAAAAAATAATTTCTCCCGAGAAAAAAGGAAAGCATTTTATTTGATTTTCAATGGGAAGGAACATAATAGATCTAAGCATTTGAAAGACTGGATTTCTGAATTTTGAATGGAACAACAGCTTAGTTTTTAGTTAATTACGACCCCCAATCTAAGGTTTTGCAGATGGCATAGATTCATAGGACAAATAGGATCATTAATTTGAATTCCGTGGATTCTGAATCGACTGTATATGTAAGTCATGTTTTCTTTTTGTATTGTTCTAGTAGTTCTTATATGTTAAAGTATATCAGATTCTCAGATTAGCAGATAGAATAATAATAAATGGACAATATAGTGGGGTTGGGGAGAGGAGAAAGATAAATAGGATATGTACATAGCTCTTTCTCTGTTTGCTCTTCTCCTTTGGTCCTCATCTCCTTTTGATGTAGAATTAAGAGGGAAAAGTGATCAAGCTGGACAGTTTTGAGTTGTAGAAAACAGGTTTGCAGTATTCTGAGGTAATTCTACTATATCGTTCAAATTGTAGCAGTCTGTCAGGACCCTAGACATAGTTGCTGAAATTGACGGTGGTGGATTTTTTTTCTCTCTTATTAATGACTTTCTTTTCTGAACTTCCATCTCTAGACTCCTCAACTTTTCCAATTCAAGAAAATTTCTCTGTGTCTCAACATGTGCCAGTTCCTGAGATAAGATTGTAAACAAGATAGAGACCCTATATTCTTGAAGCATGTAATCTAGTGAGAAGAGAAAAAGAAATAGGAATCAATTGTGAATGATAATGATACTGTGGGCATAACAAGAGGGTGCAGTCTGTAAGGGGGTACCCGACCTAGTCTGGATGTTTAGGAAAAGCTTATAAGAGAAGGTGATTTGTTTCTCGAGGCCTTCTTGCTATCTCCCGTATTCTAACGTTGCCTTCTTATAAGAAGAAGCCCTACTCTGTAATATTTCCCTTCTCTATTCCTTCCCCACCCAAATCTAATTTGCTTGTTTTGTTAAAACAAAACAAAATGAAATTTAGACAAAGACATAAATGAGGATTGATCCTTTTAAGGAGCATTCCCATTAATGACAGGAGTTTAACAGAAAAATGTTGTGTTTTTTTGTGTTTTTTTTCAATTTATTTTGAGAGAGAGAGAATGGAGGCAGGGGTGCAGACAGAGAGAGAGAGAGAGAGAGAGAGAGAATCGCAAGCAGGCTCCACGGTGTCAGCATAGAACCCAACAAAGGGCTTGAACTCATGAATCATGAGATCACGATCTGAACCCAAACCAAGAGTTGGACGCTTAATTGACTGAGCCACCCAGTTGCCCATAAGTTAAAAGTGTTTATTAATTGATTTTTTATTGATGGCATGGAGAGATGAGTATTATATTTCTGAGCATGAAAATCCAAGGGCATGCTACCCCTCATCATAATAAAATAATAACATTTATGAGCCGTTATTTATATTTGTCAGGCATTAAGCTAAGTACTTAATATATATTATATTCAAGTGAAATACACAAATGTAGCAAAACTCTTAATGCCCATTGCTCCTCTCCCTTATTTTTTACAAGCATCCTGTTCTCTACAGGGATCAAAAAAACAGTCTGTTTAAGAAGGCCAGTGGCTTAGCACAGCAAACCCCAACATTAGAAACCTTTAATTCACTGATTTTTCAGCTCTTGGGAAGTGGGGTAGGAGAACTGGGGAACATAGATATAAGTGTGAGAAAAATCTCTATATTCAGTGTTGCAGCTGTCTTGATTTTTATTTTAAAGTCATGATATCTTACTTTGAAATTTCAGGGGCACCTGGGTGGCTCAGTTGGTTAAACGTCCAACTTCGGCTCAGGTCATGATCTCATAGTTCATGAGTTTGAGCCCCATGTTGGGCTCTGCGCTGACAGCTCAGAGCCTGCTTGGAATTCTCTCTCTCCCTCTTTCTCTGCCTCTCCCCTGCTCATGCTTGGTCTCTCTCAAAAATAAAAATAAACATTTAAAAAATTTAAAAAACAAATTTTAAATAATTTTAAAGGAAATAGATCATCAAATGTTTATTTTTCTAATACCGGGCATGGATTTTTAAAGATTCTGATAAACCATTGCTCTTATTTTTATTAATTAATTAATCTTATTATCTTATTATCTTATCTTATAATCTTATTATCTTATAATCTTATTAATTATTAATTAATTAATTAATTAATTAATCTTATTAATTAAAATTTAATCTTTAATTTTTAAAGATTCTGATAAACCATTGCTCTTATTCTAGTCTGATTCTTATATTGATTGTATTATGTACTAGAAATTTACAAAGAACACTTCTTCCTTGATTTTATAACTTTTCCTAATTACTTGAAGGACGCAACATTAAGTCAAACATTGAATTCTGATAGATTATCTTTCCTCTGTCCCCGTTTCAATGTACTGTTTTGTGGAAGTGGTGAATTTGCTAATTCAAATACTGTTTGGTGTTGAGTAGTCTCTAGAATTGAGGGTTAACAGATTTTGATATTGAAAATCAACTTTCTTGAGGTACAATTTGTATAAAATAAGTTGCAGTCCTTTTAAGTGTACCGTTGGATGAGTTTTGACAAATGAATACATTCATGTAACCATTACCTTAATTAAGATACAGGACCATCACCCCAGAAAGTTCCTGCGTGTCTCTTTGTGGTCATTCTTACCCTTCCTCCCAACCCTGCCCCTAGGCAACCACTAATCTGCTTTTGTTACTGTTCTTCAGTTTTGCCTGTTCTCCATTTGGAATAACATAGTATGTACTCTCTTTTGTATCTGTTTTCTTCTGCTTAGCATGATGTTTTTGTGATTCTTACATGTTTGCTACACGTGTGAGTTATTCCTTTTTTTTTTTTTCTTGCCAAGTAGTATTTTTTATAACGGATACACAACAGTATGTTTATCCACTCACGTGTTGATGGACGTTAGAGTTGTTTCTAGTTTTTGGCTCTTATGAACAAAAGTGCTATGAATGTTTGTGTACCAGTCTTTACGTGGACATGGGTTTTCATTTCTCTTGGGAGTGAAATTGTTGTGTCATGTGTAAATGCATACTCACCTTTTGATTCGAGTACTCATGTTTATAAGAAATTTCTAAACTGTTTTCCAAAGCATTTGTACCATTTTACACTCCTGTCAGCAGTGCATGAGCATTCCAGTTGCTCCACATCCTTGCTAACATTTGATATTATCAGTCTTTTTATTTTTAGCCATTTCTAGTTACCGTATAGTAGTATCTCATTGTATCTTAATGTGCGTCTTCCTGATGACTGCAGATGTTGAGCACCTTTACCTGTGCTTATTGGCCATTCAGTATCTTTCTTTGTGATGCGTTTATTTAGATCTTTTATTCTTTTTCTTTTTTATATATAATTTTATTTATTTATTTTTTAATATGTTTTATTTATTTTTGAGACAGGGAGAGACAGAGCATGAACAGGGGAGGGTCAGAGAGAGGGAGACACAGAATCTGAAACAGGCCCCAGGCTCTGAGCTGTCAGCACAGAGCCCAACGCGGGGCTCGAACTCACGGACCGCAAGATCATGACCCGAGCCGAAGTCGGCCGCTTAACCGACTGAGCCACCCAGGCGCCCCAATATAATTTTATTTTTAAGTAATCTCCAGACCCAACATGGAGCTTGAACTCACAACCCCGAGTTCAAGAGTCACATGCTTCACTGACTGATCCAGCCAGGTGCCCCGAAATCGTTTGCTGTTTTTAAAAGGTGTCCCCTAGGGGCGCCTGGGTGGCTCAGTCGGTTAAGCAGCTGACTTTGGCTCTGGTCATGATCTTGCCATTCGAGAGTTCAGGCCCGCGTCAGGCTCTGTGCTGACAGCTCAAAGCCTAGAGCCTGGTTCGGACTCTGTGTCTCCCTCCCCTGCTCATGCTCTGCCTCTCTCTGTCTCTCTCTCACAAAAATAAATTAACATTTAAAATAAATAAAGTAAAATGTGTCCCCTATTATTGAATTGTAGAGTTGTTGTTGTTGTTGTTTAAATATAATAAAGATACAAGTCCTTTATCAGATATTTGTGTCGTGAATATTTTCTCCTACTCTGTGGCTTGCCTTTTCATTTATCAGTGTTTGGAAGAGCAGATATTTAAAATTTTGAGTCCAATGTATGATTTTTTTTTCTTCTATGGTTGATGCATTTTGCATCCTAAAAGATCTCTGCCTACCCTAAGGTCTTGATGATTTTTTCCTGTGTTTTCTTATGAAAAGTTGAAACCTTTGTGTTTAGGTCCATGATTCACTTTAATTTCTCACGTAGGGTTATGAGTGAGGTTCATAGTTTGTGTTTCCTGTACTGTGATATACTTATTCCAGGCTTTCGGTTGTAGTAGGCTCACATACTTGTGACATTGCACGACAGCGAGAAATACGTGTATTCATTAACATGCAATCTTTAACATACCCTTTGTTTTGTGCATCAGACTTATTTAAAAGGTCATGCTCTTTGTATAAAAATCTTTATTCTGAAGAAATTGTTATTTTCTCATCATCACTATACTTGCATTATTCTCCGTATTTTGTATATTGATTTTTGGTGAAGCATTTAGATACTGCAAAGCTGAAAGTGTTAAATCTCTGGCTAACACAGAGTTCAGGATCTTTAGATCTTGATCTGTGATCAAACAGCCTTGGGTGTCAATCAGGGTTCTGTGATGGGACATCTCTCTTCCTCTGGTTGTGGCCCTCTTTCTCTCGCCTTGCCTTGACTACTTTTGTTTGCTGTCTAGCTAAAAGGAAAACAGTTCTCCTGTAGAATCCAGGTGAGTGTGTGAAAGAAATGAACTGGTTGAGCTCGCAGGTTCTTTCTTTGTCTTTTCTACTTTTTTCTCCTTTCTGTTTATTTTTTCTATGAGCCGGGGTCTGTCTTTGAACTTGCTCGTTTTGGGAGAAGATCTGCCGGTGCTCTTCTTTGTATAGTCAGTTTCCCTCACATAGTCAGTTTTTTTCTGAGTGGATTTTTCTGAGAGTGAGATTGGATTTCTCTAGGGTTTACCAGGGGATGCTTCTAGCCTTATGTCCCAAAATACTTGATTTTCTTGGGTTTAAATACTAACTAGAGCACCGAAAAACACAGTGCGGTGGGGAGGATTTTGTGTTACACATAAATAGCAGAGATGTGAATAGGCTTCCGTTCTGTCTCCTCTCTAATAATTCGTCTTTTCCACTTTGCCGTAGCTGTTTTTAATCTTGAGGCAATTCTACTCTACCTCTCCAGTGAGAGACCAACATATATGGCTCTTCGTGATGTTCTTGTGTTTGTTTTGTTTATGGGGTTAGTACTCTGATTTGTGATAAGGGCCTCACATGTCATCTTGTGTTTCTCCAGATAGAATACAGTTCATTACAGTTCATTATTAATATGTAATAATGTCTTTTTCTCTCCATTTTCTCTTCCTTCTCTCTTTACCCTGTGGTTCTTGTGCAGGTCTTGTTCAGCGTTGTGTGATCATCCAGAAGGATGACAATGGATTTGGGCTGACGGTCAGTGGAGACAATCCAGTCTTCGTACAGTCTGTCAAAGAAGGCAAGGCATTTTTTAAAACAGTCTTGTCACTTGGGAGCAAACAGAGTAAGAACAGAAAAGCTTCATATTTCTTGTGCATAATAAAATAATCACATGCACTGCTGGTCATGTGGCCTGTTGGGCTAGATCAGTCTTTAGTGTCATATTTATAGGTACAAATTTACCCTAGGTGATTTTCTTTGTACTCACTAGGAAGAAAACAGTCTCATATAGTTTTAGAAACCGTATGACTCCTTGTTCATGTTTATTCATTATCACTTACAGAAATTTATGGACTTTTATTTTTTCATGGCACCAGAGATATTTTGGTAGACCAGATTAAAGAAATGGTTATATGCTCAAAAACATCTACTTTTCCCAAAATGATAATAATATGTTCTGTTACTCTATGTCAAATACTTTATTTGGATACTATAGTTTGAGGTAGGTATTTTTCATCCCCATTTTATAGGTGATATTGAGGCTTAGAGTAAGAAAACATAAAATTGACTGATTTTATGGTCATACAACTAGTGAGTGGCAGAGCCCATGTTTTTTAACCATTTGGTTATGTTGCCTTTTTCAAGAAGATTATCAGTACATGGCAAATGAATTACATTTTGAGTAATTAATTTTTCTTACAGATGGAGCAGCCATGCGGGCTGGAGTACAGACAGGTGATCGAATCATCAAGGTAAGGAAAAGATGGAATTTATGGTAGATTAAAAAACAGCATATATTAGCCATATTTGGGGTTGGATTTGTTTTTGGATTGGATTTTTCACTTGGAGTTTTGCAAAAACAGTGCATTATATAGGATGTATTTATAAAAAACTTATTTATTTTAAGGTTAATATTACTCTACTGAAGGGCATAATAAAAGACTCGAATAAATGGAGTCTTGTTCTGGGATAGGAAAGTAAGTCAGTTATAAAGATCATTTCTCTCCAGACTAATCTGTTAGCAAGAAAGTCTCATCAAAATATACTAATATGATTGAGGAGATGTGTCATTACTTGTGAAACTGATGATTCTTCCAAATGGATTTTACAGAGGTATAAGAATAGCTAAAAAAAACAAACACGTATGGGTATGTGTGAGATGAGATGTAGGGATTAATTCAAAGCAAGTGGCTCTAGTCTAGATATAGACCTATCAGTCCAGAAACAAGCCTGGAATTCTGACAAGCATGAAAAGAGTGGATTGGTTACTAATTACTCTTTTTTTTTAAGCTTATTTATTTACTTTGAGAGAGAAAGAGGGAAAGAGAGCACGCACGCAAGTGGGAGAGGGGCAGAGAGAGGGAGAGACACTTCCAAGCAGGCTCCACACTTGGCAGTGCAGAGCCTGATGCTCTGCCGTAATCAAGAGTTGGATGTTTAACCGACGGAGCCACCCAGGCGCCCCAGTTAGTAATTATTCTTGAGACAGTTGAGTAATTTGAATACTTAAAATCAAATTACTGTACAGGAAAACACACCATGAATGTATTTACAACTACCTGGAAAAAAAATATTTGAAACTTAGTATAGAGTAGGATATCCTTGCTTGTAAAGCGCATTTTTAAATTCCTAAGAAAAGAATAAATAAATAGCTTAATAGAAAAATAGGCAGAGAATTTTATCAGTTCCCCAAAGTAACTGAAATAAATATTATAGAGAATATGTCTCACCTCACTGATAACAAAGAAGTAGAAATTAAAATTGTGAGTGAGGGGCGCCTGGGTGGGTGGCTCAGTCGGTTGAGCATCTGACTTGAGCTCAGGTCATGATCTCACAGTTTGTGAGTTCAAGCCCCACATCGGGCTGTGCACCGACAGTGCGGAGCCTGCTTCGGATCCTCTGTTTCCTCTTTCTCTGCACCTCCCCAGCTTGGGTGCGTGCTCTCTCTCAAAAATAAACAAACATTTAAAAATAAAATGGTAGGTGCAAATATATTTGGTTGTGAGGAATTTTAAAGATTATTGATAATACACATTTGGCATAGTTTAGGTATGGTAAAATGGCTGTTTTCATAAACTTGTGAGTATAAATTGGGTAGTATCTATTTGGGTGGAAATCTGTGAATTTGCATCAAAGATTATATACTTTCAAAAAGTATATGACCTTTGACCAGAAACTTTGCTTTTGGGAACTTAAACCTAAGAAAGTAAGTTTACAAATGTGAACTGGTATATATACAGGGAAATTCATTTCAGCCTTATCATATTGAAAATTTGTAAACAGGCCAAATGTGCATAAATGGAGGGTGAGAGAAAGAAATTCCATTTCATCTACATCTGTTAAAAAAAGAATGGATTAGGTCTGTGTGTGCCTATATTGAAAGATATCCACAGTAGAATGAAAAAGTATTTGCAGAAAACAAGACAGATATAATGTATATGTATATGTGCCTGGGTATCTGGTGTGTGTTTGCTAAAATAGTGTCTCACAGATTAAATTTCTTGGGTTAATAGTGATCATCTCTGGTGCGCATGGTTAGTATTTTACTGCTGTTTTTGACACTGACATATTTGAACTTGTAAAAATTAGCATTACTTACATCAACAAAAATAATGGTAGATCCGTGTTTGATATTTATATCTTAATTTGGTTTAGTTGAGACTTTGGATAACCTTTCCCACAGTTAGCCTGTCTGAAAATTAATGTTCATTGTAAAGATTAGGTCACGATTGGAAAACTCAAAGTAAATTGAGTATTGTGGAAATATTGCTTATTTTTTTATCTTTCAAAAAAATTAGTATGATTTTGACAAATCACAGAATTTGTAATTAAAAGCAGAGAAGTCCTTTTTGTTTGCAAGAGTCCTTCACTGTGAAGGACTTGTAAAACCTGTTGCATGGTGTATTTTGTCATTTTTCATGGTAAATTGTAATGTCCTTTAAATCAAGGCCTTATTTTGCATTCAACTTCATTTGATTGCTGAGTATACGTTATAGAACAGTGAGAAAAGTGAATATTGCACCCAATACATACATATTTTAATGTAGTTATGTGTACTATGTTATATTATAATGGGTTGTACTATGTATAATAATTCCTGAAGTCAATTTATCCATTCTCAGTGAAGTGTACCTGACATACACTTTCCATTTTCTTAAAGGTGAATGGTACATTGGTGACTCATTCAAACCATTTGGAAGTGGTGAAGCTAATCAAATGTAAGTGTTATTCTTAGTGTTAATTGGTTTCTGAATTCCTTAAAGTAGGGATCAGCAAACATTTTCTGTGATAGGCCAGATAGTAAATATTTTAGGATTTGTGGGCCTTACAGTGTGCTAGTCAACTTTGTCATTGTAGCACAAAAACAGCCATACACAGTATGTAAATGAACGGGTGTGGCTGTGTTTCAGTAAAACTTTATTTTGTCAGAACAGTCTGGGCTGGACTTAGCCTCTTGGCTGGAGTTTGCTTTAACGCTGCATTAAAGGAAAGTCTGAGGCGAAAATTCTTAATTTACTAATAACTATCTTCGGTCCACTTCATATACATGGTTGATTATAATATCCTTGTCATTCTTGGTAATATGGTAATACGGAAAGCGTATGGTAATATGGAAATGCATGAGTCATCTGAGGGGGAAGAGATTGAGAATTGAGATGGAATGACCCAGATGAACTGAAATGGAACTTTAAAAATCATCTGGCATAATCATGTTTCCTCAGATAAGTAAAAGATTAAATAAAATGCAGGGTAGTGATCTCTTGGAAATCTCCAGAGTTAAGAATTTAGAATCTTCTGCATCAGACTATTCCACAGTAAAGTAGACTACAATTGGGGCACGTGGGTGGCTCACTCAGTTAGGCATCTGACTTCATCTCAGGTCACGATCTCACGGTTCATGAGGTCAAGCCCGTCCTTGGGCTCTGTGCTGACAGCTCAGGGCCTGGAGCCTGCTTCGGATTCTGGGTCTCCCTCTCTCTCTGCCCCTCCCCCACCCATTTCTGTTTCTCTCATTCTCTCAAAAATACACATTAAAAAAAATTTTTTTTAAAGTAGACTACAAGTGAGAAATAGTTGTTTATAGTTGAGCAGAAACACTACTGTTTTATTTAATCCATTTTTTTTTCATAGACTGGACATCTTTTGGATAAATTTAATAAATGGCATTCCTCCTTGGCCATCTTACTGTTTAAAACAACCCTTGAATTCTTTTACGTTTATCAGACTCCCAGTGCTCTAAATGGTCGCTGTGATCATAGTTCTTAATCTCAGTATGTTTTAAAAAGAAAAGGGACAATCAAAATTAGGTCTGCGTTTATGAATAAATTTGATTATTTATATGATGAGATTGTGATTTATGCATTTTTATGTGCTACATAAATATGATGGCTTATGATAATAACTAAATATATGCCTGATAACTAACTATTGCAGAGTATAAAAAGATGATTTCTTTAGTTTTTTAGGTTATATATTTTATCCATTCCAATGTAAATTTTACTTAAAAAGTTAAATCCTATCACTATAGCAAAAGATGACTTATCTAATAACGAGAGCCTAGCTAAAAACTTAAAGCATAAAACACTCTGAGTGTCCAACAGATATAAATTTGCAGTGCCTCAAACCTGTGTATACTATAGCATACTAAAGTATACTATACTTACGCTGGAGGTCCCCCATGTCCTACTGTGTAATGAATGCATTTTCTAGACATAATACAAGTGATTTCAAATGAAAGCAGTTGAAACATAGCTGAGGAAGGGAAGGGAAGGGAAGAAATAGGAAGCTAACAGAGGCAAGCACATGGATAAGTAAATAAGACATAGTAGATGACTTTCTCACAGAGAGAAATATAATAAAAGAAAACCTTGAAAAGCATATGTACCTAAAATACCCCCAAATAATAGCATTTGTGACCAATAAGTGTTAAAAAAAAAAATGGTTTTTAGGACCCCAGACACTGAAATAATTGACAGTGAGTTCCATGGACAGTTAAATAGGGAGAAAAGTATGAATGCATTTAAAAGTTCTATTGGAAAGTCTAAGAGGAAGATTTTGTTACTCAAAGGTCAGCTATCTAGAAAAGTCCTTAATTTGAAAGTCTCATTTTTTTCTCAATGCTAGATAAATGAGCGTCCGTTGTCGAGTCTTTCTGGTCAGGGTTGATTTTGCTTTCTGTGCTTTCTTCCCCCTGTAATATGCTTAGTGAATTTCTGTCTTCTCCACAGTTTAAAATAAAAACTGACTATTTATTTATTGGGTTTTCTTCTCCAATTTTCGTGGGTTTTTTTGGTCATATGCATTTTTTAAAGTTATTTTAAAAATGCGTCATGATACTCTAGAAAATTAGTTAATCCCTGCCTAATTATAGCGTTTTAAAATAGGATCATTCCTTAAATTTACATTTGAGAAATTAATTGAACATAACCATTAGTAGATGGTTGCTACTAACACACTCTTCCCTAAATTAAAAACAATTCTTGGGACTAGAAATTTTGTTTGCTTTTATGTAATATCTGATATTTTGAGTGGTAATTTGCTATCTGAAAATGGCACTGTTCTTTTAGATTTTTAGGGGAGTAACAAAAGAGAAATGACAAGTTGGATTCTTTTTTTCTGGAGCAATGGTTAGCAGATCATGCTTGCTTACATAACTGGATCTTATAGGACTGTCAAAGATGAAGTAGTGAAATGCTGTAAAAAAAGGTGACAATGTTCTTTTTCCTTCCCTCCCCTTTCTCTATCTACCCCTCCAAAGCTGGTTCCTATGTAGCTCTCACTGTTCAGGGACGCCCACCTGGGTCGCCCCAGATTCCACTTGCCGATTCTGAAGTAGAGTCATCAGTCATTGGACATATGTCTCCCATCATGACATCCCCTCATTCACCTGGAGCATCTGGGAACATGGAGAGAATTACTAGTCCTGTGCTCATGGGGGTAAGAGGGGGAAAACTTCTTTATAAATGCTCAGTTTATATAATGGTGCCTTTGCTTTCTATTAAGAGTTTTGAAGTGTTGAGCTGACAAATTCAAGTTCAAGATAGTAGAAAACAGCTCCCTAATATAAAAATTTACATAATAGTTTGAAATGATTATAGGGTATTG
The DNA here is from genome assembly GCF_046562875.1 of Panthera onca. NCBI lineage: Eukaryota > Metazoa > Chordata > Mammalia > Carnivora > Felidae > Panthera > Panthera onca. The sequence goes on along the minus strand of NC_138348.1, from coordinate 97,431,855 downwards.
GGATAACACATTTAAGTAACAAATATTTAACACCTGCCGTATACAAAACAGGAAGTCATTCACAAAAATACAGTTAAGATACCCTATGTTCAAGGTCCTTAGTTATCTTAGAATATATAGTTTAAGAAGACAGAGGTATTTTTGTTTGTGTATTGTTGTGTCCCCAATGCTTAAAATATTGCTCGGCGTATAGTAGGTACTTAAACCTTTGTTGTTTGAGATAGAATCAAGGGTATATGAGTAATTACAATACAAAGGCAGAATGTAGACATTATGAAGGGGAAAATACTAAGTTCTGTGACAATTCAAAGGGAGGAAGTACATCCAGTTGTAGTAAGGAAGGACTTTATGGAAGGCTATTAATTGAATTGGACCTTGAAAAATGGGTATCACTTAAGTGGTGGCAGTGGGAGAAAAGTAGCCCAGGTAAAAGAAGTAGAATAAAGAGAAACAAAGAGCCAAGAAAGCACCAAGTATTGGGGGGAAGTTGCCAGGACTCTCGTTTGGCCGGTGCCTATTAAGGCTTGAAGTAGTGGGAGATGAGGCTTGAAAAAGGTAAGACTATTTGAAAAATCACAACTACCAGACTCATTTACATGTAACTGGGTGGGCAGTAAGAACCTATTAAAATTTGGGGGGAGCGAGAGAGTGATTTTAGGAAGGCTAATTAGGTAAAATATTATAGGGTTGTGAAGCAAAGAGAGAGGAGTTAGGGAGCTGTCTTAATATTTCAGGCAGGAAGTACTAGGAGTCGTGCATGAGGATTGGTAATACAGATCCAAAGGATGGAAAGTGTAAGATCTTATTCTTGTACTTAAGGCAATTTCATTTCTCCAGCTAATAAACAGTATTTAATGTTTTCTTGAACTTAGTTTAGTAAAAGTGAAATAAAAGGGCTGAAATTTCTCAATAACCTTCTAAGTGTCATGTCTAATAGCCTGTCTTCATAACTGCTATTTATTTTAGCTTCACTTTCCCTGTATTGGTTCTTTTTTGTTTGGTTGTTGTTGTTGTTTTTTTTTATCTTTTTTCTAGGAGGAAAACAATGTGGTTCATAACCAGAAAGTAGAAATTCTGAGAAAAATGTTACAGAAAGAACAAGAACGGCTGCAGGTACTAAATTAGAAATGGGGCTGTTTACAGGCCAGTGAAAATGTGAGTGGGCATAGTTGAGTTGATATTTGTCATGATCACAATCACGCAGTATTGTAATCAATGCCATCTGCTAATTTATTAAGAATGGACTTTTTCTATATTTTCTTGACATAAGTAATTAATTCTCAAAATATTTTTATAACTTTTCAGTTATTGCAGGAAGATTACAACCGAACACCTGCCCAAAGATTGCTAAAAGAGATCCAAGAGGCCAAGAAACACATTCCTCAGCTGCAAGAGCAGTTATCCAAAGCCACAGGCTCTGCTCAGGTAGCATCGCTGTTAAAAATGCTACCCAACTTTTTGCAGGAGATTTTTCTTCTGGGAATGTGTTCAGTTCAGAGGGTTGCAGTTGCCTTTTTTAAAAGTGATTTTTTTCTAGCCTAGGCCAACAGGATGTCCTGTGTAGCATGTTACAGAAATAATGATGAACTAAAAGAAATGTGGGCTTCTAATTCTCTGCTTGCTCATGATATCATGTTTCTTTGTTCCGTAATAACTTTAAAAAGAATTGAGTGCTTTTGCTTTGATGTAACAAACTACCAAAATGTATTCAGACGCATATATTTACATTTTTGAGACTCATTCTGCCATTTTGTAACAGAATGGCAGTTAAGTTTTTAGGAACAGATTTTATAAAATGACAGGCATTATGCTAAATACAGAGACAAGCGTTTTCTTGCTTAATCTTCACAACAAGCCTCCAAGATTAGATACTACTATTGTTTCCCCCCATTCTACGTGTACACTTAGAGAACCTCAGAGAGAGGAAATAACTTGTCTGAGGTCGTGTACCTCAAAAGCAACGGAACTGGATTTAAACCCAGTCTGATGAGTTCAAAGCACTTTCATATTGTTTACAACTATATTTTTACTGGAATTTTAAACTAGATTTAAACAGAGTTTGTTACATAGGTATAAGTTATGGAGATGATGGTCTCATTAGAAAAATAGCTTAAGCAGATTTATATTCTGTAATATTCATGTTTGGAATATGAAAGGCTCCTTATAATTTATCTTAAAGCAAAATGGACAAATTACCTGCACCATTTAAACTGAGTAAAAGCTCTTGATTTATCATGCTTCCTGAGTCTATAAGTGAAAAACACTGGTTCATAGAAAGCCGCAGATTCTTTGAGATCATCTAGCCTCATCTCATTTTAAAGTCAAAAAATCATGCGGTTGAGAAAATAAGGGGCTACACTGGTTAAGTGACTTACACAAGGGCGCACAGCTGTCAGGTCTCCGGACTTCCTGGTTTGGTGTACTTTCCATTTACACAGTATTTTTTTTTTCATTACTTTTAGTCCCATTATCTCTATGAAATTTTGAGTCCTATGCCTCAGTAATGTTGACAGTTTTATGTTGTTATAATTACTGAGCGAAGACAACATTCTTATTCTGTTCAAACAATAAAAACGTGGTTCCTGATCTAAAAGCCTGTAATAATTTATATTATAGTATTGTGTCCCAGAATTGGCAATTTTTTGAAATTTTAAAGTGTTAGAAGGTAGTTAACCAGAATCTATAGTGTAATAATCTTTGCTGTAATGGGCAGGAAATATGAATTATACAGTTTAACCTTTTTGTTCTATTCAGAAGTTTGAACTTTTATTCTCTTTGCTAAATTCAGATCATGCCATTTTAGAACCACAGAATTAGTAACTACTGATGCTTTAAATTTTTAAAGGTTTAAACTTTCTTGATTGAATCAAACTGGCCAGCTTTTACCAGTCTCCGTTTAGATTGCAGCGTGAGTCTGTTTCTTTATGCAGTCAGTAATGACTTTTTTTTTTATTGTGTTGGTGTGTTTGTGTGTGTGTGTGTTTGTGTGTTTAATCTGTTTTAGGATGGAGCTGTAGTTACGTCCTCCAGGTCTTTAGGTGACCCCCCGACAGTCAGTGAGGTAGAAGCAGACCCTGGTGACGGACTAGGGAGAATTGACTACAGCAGCGGAGATGCTTCTCGGCCCAGTAGTGACAGCGCAGAAGTAAGTGTTCTACGTCTTGGTCTTGTATTCTTCTTTACAGCTCCTTTCCATATTTGATTTTAAGTGACGTGAATAAGAGGTGCTCTCTTATACTTTCTTTTTATCACCACCGCCTTTAATAGAGCAATCTGATGAGCAGAAATCCTGGCCACTGTTGTATATGAGCTTTTAATTCCAGAGTTCACTTTTTCCCTTAGACACACATTGCCAAATGTTTCTTTTGAGGAGGTGGAATTTCCCAGCAGGCCTCTTGTTTGTGGGTTGAGAAGTTAATAATGCTAGTGTTTTTTTACTGAACCAAGAAGCCAACTGTTGATATCTTTAAGTGCATGTTAATATTCCATTTGTGGTCAGAGTGACTCAGTCTTGAATCATGGGGCACTTTGCCATTACAAAGAGGAAAAGCCTTAGTCCTGTTAGATAGACTTGAGTTAATAGCCCTTGTTTAGTAATGCTTTCTTGATTAACCCCAGAATTGCCAGATAAACATGGGTATTTGTTAAGAAGATCATAAGAAAATATTTCAAATTGAATATGATGTAGCACCATAGTCATACGAGTACTTAAAAGCTAAGTTCACTGTTGCTTACTCAGCAATACTTTGTAAATGGTATGCAGTGATAAGAATGATGACTTAAAAAAGTAGACCACCCTCTTTAAAAGTGAGGAGGAAAATAGTCTAAACCAGTGTTTTGGAAACTGTAGATCATGGAGTCAGTTTAGTGGATTAGGGCTAGCATTAAAAAAGAAAGAATAGTATAGGAAATAATGCTTTGCAAAATGTAGATGAGGTAACATACTTCTTGTGACTTTTGTTATATACACGTGTATGTGTGTATGTGCGCGTGTGTGTGTTCATTCGTATGCTGGTTAACAATGTAAAATTTCTTTCTCTTTTTAAATTTTTTTAACGTTTATTTTATTTATTTCTTGAGAGACAGAGCATGAGTGGGGGAGGGGCAGAGAGGGAGGGAGACACAGAATCCGAAGCAGGCTCCAGGCTCCGAGCTGTCAGCACAGAACCCAATGAGGGGCTCGAACCCACAAACTGCAAGATCATGACCCAAGCCAAAGTCGGACGCTCAACCAACTGAGCCACCCAGGCTCCCCAACAATTAAAATTTCTTTTTCTTATTGAAGGTTGTGATAAAAAAATTTGGAAGCCACCAGTTAAAGCCATCAGTCAGGCCACCTTTTGAGGCTTAGGCCCAATGACTCAGTCCTTCATTCAGGGAAAATTTGAGGATTTTTTTTTTTTTTTTTTTTTTTTAAAGACAGTGCTAACATAACAGTCTTATGATTGGTCGATAGGCTAAAGGTTTTAATGAAAAATTTCAATTTTGACTCAAGAAAAAAACATTTACTGGCCATACACACCATATGCTATAATGACTCGTTTATGTTACTTATTTTAGTTAATTCTCAAAACAGCCTTATGAAGTAGTACTATTGTTACCATAATTTTACAGAAGAAAAAACTGTGGCCAAAGGGAGTTAACTAATTTGCTGACTTATCCCGATAGTATGTGATCTGCCTACATCTAGCTCTAAAGTACCATTACCTGAAATATAAACAAAAGCCCTGAGGAGTAAAAATGCATAACATTTTGGGAGAGCAGTGAAAATTTTACTGGTATTTGGGATAGATGAATGGAATGGCTAGAATTTATCTTAGAAACAGAGGCTTGAGTTCAGGTTTTAGAGGCCTTCAAGTTGTTCTAGAAGTATTGTTTTTGGGAGGTCCTTCTCACATTCTCCTTTTAGATTCACTGCTGCTTCTCCTGTTTTCATGGCTCGTCTTTACCATTTGATAGTTTCTTGAGAGGACAGGGACAGTCTTATTTGACTCCATGTCTCCAAAGTCTGGCAGATCCTACAATCAGGAATTCAGAACAGATGGTACAAAAGAAAACTTTGAATTTTACCTTGTATTTAGAGGAATGTTACAATAAAATATGTGGGTTGGAAATACAACTTCATGGAGGCACCTGGGTGGCTAAGTCAGTTGAGCATGTGACTCTTGATTTCGGCTCAGGTCGTCGTCTCATAGTCATGAGATCGAACCCCACGTTAAGCTCTGCACTGAGTGTGGAGCCTGTGCTTAAGATTCTCTCTCTCTCTCTCTCTCTCTCTCTCTCTCTCCCTCCCCCCCACCCTCGTCCCCCCCTAAAAATTAAAAGAAAAAAAGAAATATAACTTTATGAAACACAGAGTGAATTGGCAAGTGTAGAAATAAACATTCCAGTGACTTGAGATTATTTGAGATGTACTTGGTGTTTAGTAAGTATTTGTTTTGGTTTTTTTAAATTTTTTTTTAATGTTCTTTGAGAGAGAGAGAGCACGAGTAGGAGAGAGATGGAGAGAGAGGGAGACACAGAACCTGAAGTAGGCTCTAGGCTCTGAGCTGTCAGCATAGAGCCCAATGCAGTGCTCGAACCCACCAACCTTGAGATCATGACCTGAGCCGAAATTGGACACCTAACCGACTGAGCCACCCAGGCACCCCTATAATAAGTATTTGAATGAACAACAGAACGAATGCAAGTTTGGGCTCTATCTTGCTTGCAGTGGAGAGGCACGATCAGAAACATGTCGGTGTGGCAATGAATTGGAATAAAGAGACAGGGAGATCTGTAAGGAAAGAAGATTGCTTGGCTTAATAAGACCCTAGCAAATGTGTGCTGAATGGCTAATAAAGAGTTACCATTTATTGACTTCCTCCTACTTTGTGTCCACAGTCATGCCTGCGGTACAAATATTCTTTTATTAAACTCTCATAATAATATTAAAGAAGCAATATCACTATCTTATAGATGAAGAAATTAAAGCCAGGTAAATAAATGGGTGTTGTGGAAATCCAGATGAGAGATAATACATCGCAAACTAGGATATTTACTTGAACACATAACTAGTTTAATTCCTACAAGGTCTGTTGGAAGCTTGAGATGTGCTTTGTTTAGCTTGTGGATTTCCATGTTTGTTTCATTTGTACTCTGTTAAGACCACAGGAACCAATGGGTCTTACTGTCTTTTGAATCAGTGCTTTTACTTGTTTCCCATTTTCTGCTCCCATTTTATAAAATAATATTCTTGTAATGTTTGTGATACCATTGTTATTGTAAAATTCCCTGCTTATGCTCACCTCAGAGAAAGCTGGGAAGAACACCCATGTACCCGGTTCTCACAGCAGAAGCAAGTACATCACAAATCAGCATCTAAAATGTAGAGCATCTGTCTGGTTTTTGTGAATCTGTGGCTGATATTTTAAAAACAACTTACTTTGGAAACTTTTAAACCTATTCAGAAATAGAGGCTAACATAATGATCCCTTTTACGTACTTGATCACCCAGCCTCAAGTCATCAACAAGTGCTCAAACTTGTTCTGTCTGTATCCCTCATTCTTCACACCCTCCAAATACAGGATTCTTTTCAAGTAAATCCATGACATTATTTCATCAATATGTGTCTTGAAGAGAAAAGAGGACTTTTTCAAAAATACAGGCATAATAACATCATCAAATCAAATTTCTAAGTATGTAATTTGATTACCCTAATTGTCTCATAATGATCTTTCTGCTGTTGGTTTATCTGAGTCAGGATCTAGTCAAGGTCTTCAGCCTTTGGTTCATAAGTCTCTTAATTTGTTATGTCCTTTTTTTTTTTTTTCTTGCTGTTCTTTTGTGACAGAAACTGGGTCATATGCCCGGTAAAGCAACCCACATTTTAATTGTATTTTCATGGTGTTGTTTAACATGTTCATCTCTCTATATTTCCTGAAAGCTATTAGTGAGATCTAGAATCTTGATCAGATTAAGAGCTGTTGTTTGGCCAGAACAATTCATGGGTGGGACTGTGTATATCCTGTTACATCACATCAGGAGGTGGATGTCTGGTTGTCTTTCTCTGACTGTAAGTTTAAAGCGTGCAGACTATGTCAGCATGATTCCTTCATAATCAACTTTTCCATTAAGCTTTTATATAATGTTGTCACCAGTCACTGATGATCAAAATGCCTGCATCCATTCTTTAGTGGTTTCAAAAGGATGATATTATAATTTTGTCATTCCTTCTATGTTTATTAGATGGAATCATTTTAAAAGAATTTTGTCTTACTAGCTTTTAGGTGACCCTAAAATATAGCTGATACAGGAAATGCGGGATAAATACTTGATTCTTATCCCATCATGTACCTGTTTCCAGAGGAGCTGGTACCCTAACAAGATCTAAAGGTCACCAATGTGGGGATGTGTGTGTGTGTGTGTGTATACACACGTGTGTAATATTTTGAATTCATAGATTTTAACATATTTGCTTATTGTGTTTTAGTCCATTGCAGTCATTGTTTCTTTTTGTTGCTTAAATTGTCTGTTTTTTGGGCAGTGGGAGCTCCTTCTAGTTGTCTTATGTGTTCTTTTAACATGACCTCCCAGTAATTTTGATAACAAGTTATCAGCAACGCTTTCTGCTGTGACAAGATTATTCTATCTTTATCTTTTATGTCTCTTGTCCAAGACCCAGAGTCGTCCATTTGTCCAAGGTGGAGCTTATATTTGAAGCTACTGTTTTTATCTTGTGCTGTCTTAGTATATGTATAAATAGCATGCGTGTTCCCCGTTGGCATTCACACAAAAATCTCTTGCACCTCATTTTCAGCTGCTCTGACGAATGGCTCCCTTGCTGTGGAGTGTTCCTCATCCTCCAGAATCGAAGTTCCACACATCATATTCTTTGTGTTTTGTATTCGGTCATCCCAAACATACCCTGTAAATTTTAGAAGAATCCACACGTCACTTCTACACGATACTCGCAGAAAAATAGAAACTTAATCTCATTCCTATAAATAGGCCAAAATGCTTTTAACTTGCATAGAAAGAAACAGTTGGGGGCAGAGGGGGTTAGAAGTGGTGGATAAAGACAGAGTTTGACTTTGACATAACTAGTTTGAGAGATACATAATGCATCCAGTTAGGTTTATTTGGTAGAAATTAGCCCTCAGTCCAGGAGATGAGGTACAACTATTCTGTTAGTGTGATATTGTTCATCAGCATAACACTCAAAAGGCCAAGAGAATAAGTGCCTTGCCAAAGTCGGGGAAAAAAATAGTAGAGTGAGGTATGATGCAAGATCCTTTGTGGTTTCAAATACAAATGTGAAATCCGGAACCTTGTTTTCCACCCTATTTTTCCTTGTCCCTTTTTGGGGAGCCTGTTGAAATGAACTGAATGTCTTTTTTTAGAGTCCCAAGAGTGCCCTGAAAGAGAGGATTTATCTAGAGGAAAACCCAGAGAAAAGCGAAGTGATTCAGGACACTGTGAGTATGGAGTCCATGAAGCGGTAGGGCTTCCTTTCGCTTTCCTTCCACTTCAGTAACAGACACCCCTGATATTTGTGTATTTGGGGATGGAGGGGGAGTGGGGAGAGAAGAAGCTTATTAAACTGATTCAGTAAGATTTGATAAATGGAGAGCTACTCCATGATAGTAGTATTAGGTGGTTCAGTGTTACTTTGCTTATTGTGGTAAAAAATGCGTAACGTAAAATTTTCCATTTTAGTAATTTTTAAGTATACAGCTTATTGTCATTAAATCGCATTGACCTTCGTGTACAACCGTCACCGTATCTGTCTCCAGAACTTTTTCATCTTCCCCAGCTCAGAGTCAGTATCCATTAAACACTGACTCCCCACTCTCCTCTCCCCAGAGCACTTAACAACCATTGTTTTACTCTGAATTTGACTAGGTTCGGAACCTTATATAAGTAGCATCATACAGTGTTTGTCCTTTTGTGACTATCTTATTTCACTTAAGGTTCATCCATGTTGTGGCCTATGTCAGAATTTCCTTCCTTTTTAAGCCTGAATAATAGTCCATTGTTTGCATATACCATGTTTTGCTTATCCATTGATCTGTCAGTGAACACTTGGGCTGTTTCTGCCATTTGGCTTTTGTGAATCATGCTGCTGTGGCCATGGGTGTAAAATATCTATTCAAGTGCTTTCTTTTAGTTCTTTTGGGTATTTCTTCAGAAGTGAGATTGCTGGATTTTGCATATTCTTATGTGAATACTTTTAACATTCTGCTTTTGTTTTCTAATTAGATGTGTATAAAGTTTTATAGTAAAAGATTTAATTAAACAGCAAGTGATCCGTCAATAATTAGCAACGTAAGGGTTATTGAAAATTCAGAGACATGGAAACAGCTATAAAATCAAAAGTTGTCTTGACAACCACTCTGAACAAATTTCTGTTGTTGCACCATTTTTTAAAAAATTACAAAAGCCTTAGAGTTTAAAAAAGAAGCAGTAAAAATGTCAGAATCAAGGTTAGAAGACGCAAATACAACGGGCTGCAGCACACTTAAGGAGGGAAAACTTAGCTACATACGACTTCATGTATCTTGTGGCTACACGCGCGTACCTTCAGCTCTGAGATGCACGTGGCCCCCAAGTCAGGATCGCCCCACTGTCCTTGCTCAGCCCCAGATCCTGCATGTCAGCTGCTGTCAGGTTTGAGCCAAACTCATGCCTTCCTTGTTTCCTCCCCAATTTTTATTTCCTTAATACTGTATGGCCTTTGATTTTAGTATTTATGGACCTCATACGTCGCATATTTTTTATATCGTATGCTCGTGCCCTCACTGCCTTCTTCCTGCTCAGTCCGTCCTTGTGAGTGAGCTGACAAGTGGATGAGCTGTGGCACGGGAGGGAGATCTGCCAACCTACATTTTCGTGTTTGCAACTCTGGTTCTTTGTTTCTGTACAAAATGATTTTAATTTTGTGCGATTGCTTGAAAATTTTGTTGCATTATGCCAGCGATTTGCAACCGGGAGTGATTTTGTCCCTCAGGGAACATTTGGCAGTGTATGGCAACGTTTTTGATTGTCATGGCTGGGAGGCTGCTGCTGGCATGTAGTGGGTGGGTAGAGGCCCAGGATGCTGCTTAACATCGTACAATGCACAGGACGGCCCCCACAACAAAGAATTATCCAGCCCAAAATGTCAGCAGTGCCAGGGTTGAAAAACCCTGCATTATGCACTTAGGAAAATGAATTGAAAATGAAAAAACAGGGTTCAGTGACAGCTTTCAATTATGCGATGTTAATAGAAGTCTTTGTGTTAACCTCTTCACTCACTTCATCTTATCATTTCTATTCTCATTTCTCCTTTGTCTTGTTGTCTTCGTTCACTTTTCCTAATCTAGCTTTTGAGAATTGTAATTATTTACAGAAGCCAACTTTCTGTCTGGAACAAGGTTTATATGAAATGAGTGGAGTACACAGAGATTAGAATCAGATATCCAAGAGTGTAGTGAGCAAAAGGTGTTAATTATTTCCAGAGGAAATGTTTTTTTCTCCCTAAGAACAGTTGATACTGTTGTGGTTTTCTTTGCTAAAATGATTCATTGCCTTGAAAATTTGAGATCCACTTCTTTGAAAGTGAAGCACTTAAAGAAAATCAATAAAATGAAATCTGGTTGGTTGACTGAACCATTTCTTTTTGATGATTTGGCTTCATTTTTTCTCTGAATTTGACCAACAGATAATTTCTCTATTTTTTTTCTCTGAATGTTACCAGGACACTCAGTCACTCATCGGGAGCCCCTCTCCCCGAATGGCACCTCATATTATTGGAGCAGAGGATGATGATTTTGGTACTGAACATGAACAGGTGATGGCTTTTTTTCTAAAAAACAAATTGTTAATTATTGGAGATGTTTACTTTGTTACAAAAATGAATGCTTTTTGGAGATTGAAATTGTATTTGTAAAGATTTGAAGCTGTATCTTAGAGCTAAGATTAATTGCTTGGCTTAGTTGTTTATTTTAGCTTTGACCAATAGAAATGACTTTGCTTTTAAAGCTGATAAGAAGTGATTGATTTACACTAAAGTACTTCCTTTTGGGAGAGGAGGGTGCAATTGTAAATATATCTTTTTTTGATTTAAAATTCCAATGGTTTGGAAATATGATTGGCTTGATTTCTTGGTTTTGTATCCCATGATCTTGCTAATAAACTCACTACTTCTAGGAGCCTTTCCTTTTTTTTAGCTTTTTATTTTTATTTTTTTACTGTTTATTTCATGTTTGAGATTGAGAGATAGCGTGAGCAGGGAAGGGCAGAGAGAGAGGGAGACACGGAATCCGAAGCAGGCTCCAGGCTCTGAGCTGTCAGCACACAGCCCGTTGCGGGCTTCGAACTCACAAACCTTGAGATCATGACCTGAGCCAAAGTTGGACAATTAACTGAATGAGTCACCCAGGTGCCCCTCGGAGCTTTTTAAAATAGCTTTTTGGGGGGCCCCTGGGTGGCTCAGTGGGTTAAGCATGTGGCTTGGGCTCAGGTCATGATCTCGCAGTTCATGAGCTTGAGCCCCATGTCAGGCTCTGTGCTGACAGCTTAGAGCCTGGAGCCTGCTTCAGATTCTCTGATGCAAAATGTAAGGTAAGCTCATTTTGTGTCTCCCTTTCTCTCTCTGCCCCTCCTTTGCTCACTCTCTCTCTCTCTCAAAAATAAAACATTAAAAAAATTTTTTTTTTAAATACATAAAATTAAATGGCTTTTTGGGATTTTCCACATAGACAACCACATCGATTTCTTTGTTTCCAATCTGTTTATCTTTTATTTCCTGTTGTTACCTTTATTGTACTGGTTAGGACTTCCACTATGAGGTTGAATTGGAGTGGTAAGACAGGACATTCTTGCCTTCTTCCTGACCTTAGGGAGAAAGATATTTAGTCTTTCATCATTAAGTGCGATGTTAGCTATAGGTATTTTGTAGATACTGTTTATTAGGTTATGGAAGTTTACTTCTATTTCTACTTGCTGAGAGTTTTTTGTCACGAATGAATGTTGAACTTTGTTAAATAATTGACATCATACAGGTTTTTTTTTTTTTTATTTAGTCTCTTAATATGATAAATTACATTGATATTAGTATGTGGGACCAGATTTGCTTTCCTGGGATGAACCACAGTTGGTCATATAGTTTTTTATTATAAAAAGGTCGTATCCTTTTTATTTATTACCAGATTCAGTTTGCTATTATTTTGCTGATGATGTTTACATTGTTTTTTATGGGGTATATTGATCTGTAGTTTTCTTTTTTTAGAATGTCTTTGGTTTTGATGTTTGGGTAATGCTGTCCTCTTAAAATGACTTCAGAAGTGTCCCCTCCTCTTGTGTTTTTTGAAAGAGATTGTGAAGAATTGGTATTATTTGTTTAGATTAACTTTCTTTAATTTATTTAAACATGAGAAATTAAATGGAAATTGTGAGTCAAGATTACCTTAAGTTGAACTATTAGTTTTCTGTGTTCAGTGCAGTTAGGGAATACAATTATTCTAGGAGTTGTCTCACTTAAACTTCTACATCTCCATTTTCATACAACCATTTCTGCGATTAGCTCAAAAGGAAAGGAAGACACCTATTTCATTATTAGGCAAAAACCTCCCATTACCTTTTTAGAAGTGTTGCTACACTGCTTTTTTACTTACTGACTTGTAGACATCTGAGTTCCTCGGTAATTATCTATTGAACTTGCATTCTCCTAAGATGGTTTTTCTTCCAAGCTGTTTCCAAGAGATTATTAATTTCCAGAGGGAGAGATTCCAAAAGCCCAGGTGCTCATAAGTTCCAGTGAAATTTTTAAGATGTTGAATTTTTTTAGGGTATGTCAAAGTGAAATTTGGGTAGTTGTGTTTAACTGAGCTTACCTTACATTTTGCATCTGCGTGGTGGAGTTACTGATGTATCATTATTTCCTTTTCTAGATCAATGGGCAGTGCAGCTGTTTCCAGAGCATTGAACTGCTAAAATCTCGCCCTGCTCACCTGGCTGTTTTCTTACACCACGTAGTTTCACAGTTTGACCCTGCAACGTTGGTAATGTATTTGACGATTTAGCCAATTCAGAGTTCCTACATTGATTCTTATACTGTAAAACTTTGCACTTCTGCAAGATGAGTTGCTAAGCATATACGGATAGATACGTAAGATAGTTGAAAAGTTATTTATTTGTAAACTTGCTTGCATGGTAATGATTACATTGTCTGTAGTGGCCTACCTGTGGGAAACTTTGCTACCTAGTGAAGATCTAGCAGATTATATTTTTCATGATTTCTCACTTTCTTTCTCTTTTCCGTTTCTTCCTCTACTGCAGCTCTGTTATCTCTATTCAGACCTATATAAGCAGACCAATTCCAAGGAGACTCGGCGTGTCTTCCTCGAGTTTCATCAGTTTTTCCTGGATCGATCTGCAGTAAGTTACCAAGTTAATATTATGTCATCTGCACTGTCGTACGTTGAGTTATTGGTCTCCTACTTCCAGTCTGCCCTCATATTTTTGGACATTATTGTTTTGGACTTTCTGACATCTGACTTGTGTCTCAGTTACTGATTACTCTTGACTGTTACTCTTATTATTTTTAAATTAGTTGTAGGCTCTGAATTCTCACAGTAGGTCTTAGGGGGTATACACGTACGTTTGGGCTTATACATGTGCATAATAAGAGAGTGAAAAGGAGAACCCAAATGATATATGTATATATTGGGATCCAGAGGATATTGCTGGTATAATGAACTCTGGTTGGCCTCTTTGAAGTTTAGAGGCACAAGTTTAAAAAGTGGTGGAAAAGATCTTACATGAATGATAATAGTGTTTTATTTTATTTTACCAGTAGAAGTCTTTTTTTTTTTTTTTTTTTTATTTTTGGGACAGAGAGAGACAGAGCATGAATGGGGGAGGGGCAGAGAGAGAGGGAGACACAGAATCGGAAACAGGCTCCAGGCTCCGATCCATCAGCCCAGAGCCTGACGCGGGGCTCGAACTCACGGACCGCGAGATCGTGACCTGGCTGAAGTCGGACGCTTAACCGACTGCGCCACCCAGGCGCCCCATTTTACCAGTAGAAGTCTTTATGAGATTTTTAAACTAATGGGTTTTATTATTCTTGGCCTCGTGGTAGGGTAAGTACCAGCCCGTAATGCTCCCTAGATAATTGTGCTGCGGTTCCCGAGGCGTCTTCCACGTTTGCTCCTCTCTTCTATGACTGTGTCACAACTTCCCTCTCCGGAAACCTCATCGCCTCCTCTCCTGCCCTTTCTCAGCTCATGACCTTGCTGTTTCTTTGAGAAATTTGAAGTATCTGCAGGTGAACTTCTACCAGATATCAACTGCCTTCATTCATCATAGTATATGCTCTGCCCTTTCTCCTGACGTTGTGGAGAGACTGTCTTGTTTTATACCAAGGTGACTCTTCCCCTGTTTACCTGGACTGCATTTCCTTCTTCCTGCTTGACAACATCATCTAGCAATTGCCATCCTTTTCTCTGATATCGTCAACTTTTTGTTCACGTTAGCATGCAGACGTTGTGAGTTTACCAATCCTAAAACAAACATACCCAGAAACATTTTTGTCTCCACTTCTCCCTCCAACTCTTACCTCATTATCTTTGTATTCCTTTACAAAGTTGCCTGCACACCTACATGTTGCAGAATACAGTTACCTTTTCAGTGAGGCCTTCCCTGACCAACCTGCTTGAAATTTTATCCCCTTCACTTCTGTCACCTGTCATGTGTTATTTTTGTCCATAGAACTTTTATTTTGTTGGTTTATTTTGTCTGTATTCTTACTCTTCTGCCCTGAATGTAAAGCTCCATGAGGGCAGATATTTTTGTTCTGTTTGTTCATTGCTACTTTTCCAACACTGATCGATCCTGGAAGAGTGGTCACTTTGATATTTATTGAGTGAATGAGTTAGGGTTCTGATTATACTGCCACTGTTTAAAATATTATAGGGGCGCCTGGGTGGCTCAGTTGGTTAAGCAGTCTGACTCTTGGTTTTGGCTCACATCATGATCTCATGGTTCATGGGTTTGAGCCTGCTTAGGATTCGCTGTCTCCCTCTCTCTCTGCTCCTCCCCCCCTCTCAAAAATAAAACAATAGACTTAAAAAATAAAATATTGTACGTATATTCATTAAGATGATTTACTTCCATGAGGAAACTATAGTATATTGAGGTATATTTGAATTTCACATTTCCTTTTTTTAAAATCGAAGTACAGTTGACATTCAATATTATATTAGTTTCAGGTGTACAACATAGTGATTTGACAATTACATATATAATGCTCACCATGGTGATAACTATAGTTATCACGTCACTATACAAAGTTATTCTAGTATTATTGACCTGTATTTCCTGTGCTATACTTCTAATCCCTGTGACTTATTTATTTTTTTATTTTTCTGATAAGTTTTTGATTCCAGTTCAGTAACAGACAGTGTTACATTAGCTGAAAGTGTACGGTATAGTGATTCAGCACTTCCCTGTATCACCTGGTGCTCATCACAAATGGACTCTTGAATCCCCATCACCTATTTAACCCATCCCCCACCCACTTCCCTCTGGTAACCCTCAGTTTGTTTTCTCTAATTAAAGAGTCTGTTTCTTGGCTTGTCTCTCTCTTTTTTTCCCTTCGCTCGTTTGTTTTCTTAAATTCTGCGTATGAGTGAAATCATGCTGTATTTGTCTTTCTCTGACTTATTTTGCTTAGCATTATACGCTCTAGCTCCATTCATGTCGCAGCAAATGGCCAAGATTTCATTCTTTTTTAAGGCTGAGTGATTTCCATTGTACGTATATATACCACATCCTCTTTATCCATTCATCAATCACTGGACGCTTGGGCTATTTCCATATCTTGACTATTGTAAATAATGCTGCCATAAACATAGAGTTGCGTGTATCCCTTTGAATTGGTGTTTTTGTATCCTTTGGGTAAATACCCAGTAGTGCAATTGCTGGATTGTAGGGCAGTTCTGTTTTTAACTTTTTGAGGAAACTCCCTACTGTTTTCCAGAGTGGCTGCCCCACTTTGCATTCCCACCAGCAGCACATGAGTGTTCCTTTTTCTCCACATCCTTGCCAATACCTCTTGTTTCTTGTGTTGTTGATTTTAGCCATTCTGACAGGTGTGAGGTGATGTCTCATTGTAGTTTTGATTTGCATTTCCTTGATGGTAAGTGATGATGAGCATCTTTCCATGTGTCTGTTTGCCATCTGGATGTCTTCTTTGGAGAAATGTCTGTTCATGTCTTCTGCCCATTTTGTAATTGCGTTGCTTTTTGGGTATTTAGTTTTATAAGTTCTTGTTATACCTTGTATAGTAACCCTTGTGGGATATGTCATTGCAAATACCTTCTTCTGTTTTGTAGGTTGTCTTTTAGTTTTGTTGGTTGTTTTCTTTGCTGTGTAGAAGCTTTTTGATTGAGATATAGACCCAATAGTTTATTTTTGCTTTTGTTTCCCTTGTCTCAGGAGACGTGTCTAGAAAAAAGTTGCTATAGCCAATGTCCAAGAGGTTACTGCTTGTGTTCTCATCTAGTATTTTTATGGCTTCAGGTCTCACATTTAGGTCTTTCATCCATTTTGAATTTATTTTTGTGTATGGTATAAGAAAGCAGTCCAGTTTCATTCTTCTGCATATTGCTGTCCAGTTCTCCCAACACCATTTGTTGAAGACATTGTCCTTTTCCCATTAGATATTCTTTCCTGCTTTGTTGAAGATTAATTGCCCATATAGTTGTGGATTTATTTCTGAGTTTTCTATTCTGTTTTAATTGATCTATCTACGTGTCTGTTTTAGTGTCAGTGCCATATTGTTTTGATGACTACAGCTCTGTAATATAACTTGAAGTCTGGAATTGTGATGCCTCCAGCTTTGCTTTTCTTTTTCAAGGTTGCTTTGGCTATTTGGGGTCTTCCGTGGTTCCATACAAATTTTAGGATTCTTTGTTCTAGTTCTGTGAAATATATGGTTGGTATTTTGGTAGGGATTGCATTAAATACGTAGATCGCTTTGGGTAACATAGACATTTTAACGATATGTGTTCTTCTGATCTTTGAGCGTGGAATGTCTTTCCATGTCTTTGTGTTGTCCTCAGTTTCTTACATCAGCCTTTTATAGTTTTCAGAGTACAGGCCTTTCACCTTGTTGGTTAGGTTTATTCCCAGGTATCTTATATTTTTGGTGCACTTGTAAATGAGATTGTTTTCTTAATTTCTCTTTCTGCTGCTTCATTATTAGTGTATAGAAATGCATCAGATTTCTGTACCTTGATTTTGTATCCTGTGACTTTACTGACTTGGTTTATCAGTTCTAGCAGTTTTTTGGTGGAGTCTTTTGGGCTTTCTACGTATAACATGTCATCTGAAAATAGTGAAAGTTTAACAACTTCTTTACCAATTTTGATGCCTTTTATTTCTTTTTGTTGTTTGATTGCTATGGCTTGGGCTTCCAGTACTTTGTTGAATAGAAGTGGTGAGAGTGGACATCCTGTCTTGTTCCAGACCCTAGGGGAAAAGCTCTCAGTTTTTCCCTATTGAGTAAGATGTTAGATGTGGGTTTTTCAAATATGGCCTTTATTATGTTGAGGTACGTTCCCTCTAAACCTACTTTGTTGAGGGTTTTTATCATGAATGGATGTTGTACTTTGTGACTTACTTATTTTACAATTGGAAGTTGGTACCTCTTAATCCCCATCACTCATTTAACTTATTTCCCACCCTGTTTCCCCTCTGGCAACCATCAGTCTGCTCTGTATTTATTAGCCTAATTCTGTTCTTTGTGTGTGTTTGCTCATTGGTTTTAATTCTTAGGTTCCACATGTAAATGAAATTATACAGTATCTGTCTTCTCTGTCTAGACCATCTGCCTTGTATAATACCCACTTGGTCCATCATGTGGTTGTGAGTGGCTAGGTGTCGTTCTTTTTTTATGGCCGAGTAACAATTCCACTGTGTGTATCTACCACATTTTCTTTATCCATCCATCTATTGGTGGATAGTTAGGTTCCTTCTATATCTTGGCTGTTGTAAATAATGCTGCTATAAACATAGGGGTGCATGTATCTTTTTGAATTAGTGTTTTTGTTTACTTCGGGTAAATCCCCAGAAGTTAATGTCACATTTCTTAAGAGCTCCAAGCTAAGTCAAATCTTTATTTTGCTGCTTGTGATCTGTATTAAATTTATCAGTATTAAAGTGTAATAACGCTGATAGATTTATTTGCTGATTATTCTTTCATGTCACAGGTGGTTTATTTATTTCATATAAATACAGAAATGAGCACGTATATACTTTTTTACATTTATGCTAGCAATACTTCTAGGACAGTTGATTTGAGCTACTGTGTGACAACGTCAGTGAAAGAGAAAGCTTTGAAATCCATTTCACTGTTCTTCAGATGAATTTGGAGATCTCATAATTTGCAGCAGACTTATTTTTTAATGTAAAGCTTTAGATCTTACAGGAACTGTTTAAATTCCCAAAGTATATGACAAGTAGGTATACGTTATAAAGTAAGCATGAAGAGGTTAAGATACTTTCTTTAAATACAAAATAAGTTGTTTTCTAAGATACTTCCCAGATTGATGAGAGGGAAAACACAACTATGTGGTAATAGGACCGAAAACTGCAGTTATTATGGGGAAAATCCTAGCTAAGAAGTTAATTATGACACGGTTACCTTAGTTGGGTCAATAGTAAAAACTATGGATGGTTATTGGAGATTTAATACTGCAAAGGCTCGACATTGACACCCAGTACCTTCTCATCGGGGCATGAATGTTGTGAGGGTTCTTTCACTTTACATAGGAAATTACTGGTAATACGTGGTTTGGAGTCTCAAGTACAGCAAAAAAAAAAAAAAAAAAAAAAAAAAAGTCATGATTATATATGACTAAATTTTTCATACCATATATACACAGTTTCGGTGTTAGCTATATTGATTCAAATGATGTATATAACTGATTATATTAACCAGTGATTATAGATATTTCCTGTATATGATCATTGGGGGAAAGGGCCTATTTTCATGTTGAAACAGTGGTACATTCCAGAGCTGTGAAATTTGGATGGGATAAGTGAGCTTAAACCTGAATGTGATTGTAAAAATAGTTATCCAAGTTGTATCTCTTCACTTTATACAAGTCCTTATATATACACCTTATATAAGTATTTAGTGTTGTTTCACTTTTTGTTTGCATTTTTTTTTAGCACCTGAAAGTTTCTGTTCCTGATGAAATATCAATAGATCTAGGTAAGTTTGGAGTATCAATATTCTGGAGAATTATGTCTCTGTTAGATATGTAGCACAGTTCATCTCTAAAGGTTTTATCTGTCACGTGGTAATGAGCAGATCATCTGAATCACAACAGAAAATAGATTCTGTAATACATTAAATGTATATGAAATTGGAATTGTGAGGTAAAAAACAAAATGCACTGAAGACCTTCTCTTTGTCTTACTCCAAGTTTGTACCAAATAGCATTGATATGTTGCCAGTTATAATGCACAGGATATACCTTCACATCAGGTAACTCCTTGCCTTTTCTTTATGCAGAAAAAAGAAGACCTGAGCTTATACCTGAGGATCTACACCGCCACTATATTCAAACTATGCAGGAAAGAGTCCACCCAGAAGTTCAGAGGCACTTGGAAGATTTTCGGTAAGCTTGGTGGCAGATATAAACTGATATGGTAGTTCTGAAGGAGCTTTCTGTTTAGGTAGGAAAAGGTTACACATTAAGTCCTTGGCTTAGCATATGGTCTTTATCACTGTGATTAAAACATAAGGAATACCTAGAGTCGAAGAGTTGGCATGGTACTGAGTCCACAGTCCCCATTCTGTATGCTTTCAGGATTTGAGCTCAGGGCTCCTCTAGGCTAAGTGTGTTCCTTCAGGATGTGTGTTCTGTTGAGTGATCGCCTCTAGAATTCTTTTCCTCTGGTGTCCTAGGTGACAGGGGCCCCAAAATAGAAAACTGTGACATTTCGCCTGTTGCTAGAAACTCATAGCCATGGAAACTCTGATGAAACATCTCCAGAGGGAGACGGTTCTTCTCTAGGCCACCTCAGGAAGCTTCTCCTGTTCCCTTTAGGCAGAAACGTAGCATGGGGCTGACCTTGGCTGAAAGCGAGCTGACAAAACTTGATGCGGAGCGAGACAAGGACCGGGTAACTTTGGAGAAGGAACGGGCATGTGCGGAACAGATTGTTGCCAAAATCGAAGAAGTGTTGTAAGTAACAGAAGCGTGTGCAGATGCACCCTCTCTCTTGAGATGCTCCTTAATGCTTAAAGCACACTTTGAACAAACTCAAAAGGGGAGTCAGACCATGTATGTGGAGCCATGTATTTTGGTTTTAACATTTTAATTTTTTTTTTTAATTTTTAAATGTTTATTTATTTTTGAGAGAGAGACAGAGCCTGAGTGGGGAGGGGCAGAGAGAGAGGGAGACACAGAATCCGAAGCAGGCTCCAGGCTCCAAGCTGTTAGCACAGAGCCCAATGTGGGGCTCAAACTCACAGACTGTGAGATCATGACCTGAGCCGAAGTCAGACGCTCAACCCACTGTGCCACCCAGGCACCCCTAATGTTTTAATTTTTAAATTTTGCTGATGTTTTAGAAAAGTTCTTGTGTTTCTTTTTCTGGGTATTGGTAAAATGAGTAACTATAAAATGTCTAACTGATCAGAAACACTTCCAGCGGTTTCAGTTCATGGGCTTTGAAACTGTTTGAGGTCAGAAAACATTTACAGTTGATGACAGGAGAAAAGCCTGTAGTCCCCTAGAGGGTTAGGGTTTCTCTGCTATTTCATGCCAGGTGACAGATTGAGCTCTGTTCTGTTGCTTCAGGTATCTGAGTTAATAGCAACTCCTTCGTTAAACTTTAATGTTTAATTTTGAAATATTTTTACTTTTAGGATGACTGCTCAGGCTGTAGAAGAAGATAAAAGGTAATATAACTGGGTTTTTTTCCCAAGAATTTTACAAAAAAAAGAAACTGTCTTTTCTAAGTCCTAAATTATGATTTCTTTCTTTTAACTTCAAAGTATAGAGTGTCTCCCTCTGGTGGCCTCTGTTTTAGTCAACTAATATTCTAGTGTCTTGAGTAGAGTCCTTTTCTATTTGCAACCAGTAGATACCTGCTTAGTTTTTTCTTGATGAATGAATTCTAAGAATTCCAGTATTGAGTTGTTTTTTTTTTTTTTTAAATCATTTGATGTCTTTATTCTGCCCACCCTCCCTTCTCAGAGTCCTTCTTTGACTTAATCCTTTTCCTCCAGTTCAACAATGCAGTATGTTATCCTTATGTACATGAAGCATTTGGGAGTAAAAGTGAAAGAGCCTCGAAATTTGGAGCACAAGCGAGGTCGGATTGGATTCCTTCCAAAAATCAAGGTAGGACTGGATACTAGTGTGTTCACGTCCCTATGCTTCTTTACACGGGGTCACGGTGCCTTCCTTCGTCTTCGTATTTACCGATTCAGCAAGTTAGCGTTGGGCATGCTAACGTGTGTAAGACGTGGTCCCCGTTCTCAAGAAAGTAAAAAATCTAGTGAGACATTCAGGCATGGAAACCAGTGATCAGACAGTGCGAGGAGTGCAGATAGCACTTTATGCCGAGTGCCATCCCAGCTCTGTCACGGCCTCAGTCTTTCCTTTTATGGCGCCGGTCACAGTGTGTGATTATTTATGTTTTCGTTTAGTTTTTGTCAGACGGGGAGGCTCTGTGAGGGCGAGGGCCTCCTTCGTCGTGTCCCCAGCTTTTAGCACAGTGCCATCACGCAGGAAGGGCGTATTGTCTGTTCAGCAGAGGAATGAATGGCTTGGAAGTGGCTCCCGGTAAATGTGTTGTCAAACTACTTTTTTGTTTTCCAAAATTGTCAGCTCGAAATAGGTTGAAAAGACATCTTGAGTTTGATGTGCACACGGTACTGTGTGTCGGCCTCTAATGAGTGCTGCGTGTGTGTCTCTCACTTGCATTTAGCCAGTTCTTTCAGCTGACCATTAGAATTGCGTTTCTGTGTTCGACGGCGACAAAAGAACTCGACTCTGTTGTGTGTCTCTTATCTCTCTGGTTGTACCTTGACTCTAGCAAAGTATGAAGAAAGATCGAGAAGGCGAAGAAAAAGGGAAGCGCAGAGGATTCCCCAGCATCCTGGGACCCCCAAGGAGACCAAGCCGTCATGACAACAGTGCAAGTATGTGAAGCTGGAAATGGCGCGTTCTCACCAGCTCCCTCCATCTTCCCTTCAGAGGCTCAGTTAACTAGAATGAAGTATTAGAGAAAGGTGTTCTTGAAATGATTCCACTGAATTTCCAATGTACCGTGCTGGCATTCAAGGTTATTTCTGAGCTAACTATCCCCACGTGGCTCTATAATTATCTTAAACACCTTCTTTAGGGGCACATGGGTGGCTCAGTCGGTTAGGCGTCCAACTTCGGCTCAGGTCATGATCTCGCGGTTTGTGAGTTTGAGTCCCGCGTTGGGCTCTGTGCTGACAGCTCAGAGCCTGGAGCTTCGGATTCTGTGTTTCCCTGTCTCTCTGCCCCACCCCGGCTTGTGCTCTCTCTCTCTCTGTCTCTCTCTCTCTCAAAAATAAATTAAAAAATTAAATAAATAAATTAAAAAATACATTAAAAAATTAAAAAAAAAAAACTTCTTTAATTGTAGTATCCTGTCAGTTGTCCATAACATAATTTACTTACCTATTCGGATTTTATTTGCATTCAACTTCTGTTAAATAAAAAAAACAAAAAACAAAACAAAACAAGAAAAACGTGCGTGGATTTCTCCACCATTCTTTGTTTAATCTTTTTATACACGTATTACTCACTCTCTCCATACTTGTACAATGTCTCCACCTCTCCATTGTGCTTCGTTTCCTGATCTCCCTCCACCCTCAGGCCTAACGGAGAGAGATCGGCCCTCTGCGGGAGAAGTAGGGAGGGTGGTACCACCGGGCGGGAAATTAGGTCATGGAGTGGTCTTCGACCGGGCAGCACCGCGTTGGAAAATATTGGCGAGGTTGGAGTGGGAGTGGCATTGTGCGAACAGCGGTGCTGGGTGTCCGACGCCGGTAGCGGTGTCAAATACCAGTAGGGCCCCAAACACTGAGAAGATGAAGGACATTTAGAGACGAGGTGGAGAAAATGGAATATGTCTTTTTTTTTTTTTTTTTTTTTTTTTCTTTTTTGGAGAGAGAGAGAGTACATGTGTGAGCGGGGTAAAGGGGCTGAGGCAAAGGGAGGGAATCTTAAGCAGGCTTCATGCTCGGTGAGCACAGAGCCTGACACGGGGCTCCATCCCACGATCCTGAGATCGTGACCTGAGCCGAAATCAAAAGTTGGAGGCTCCACTGGCTGATCCACCAGGTACTCCAAGAATGGAGTCCTTCATAGGTGCTGCCCATGAGTTCCAAGGGATACAGAAGGAGAATTGTAGGAATTAGGGAAGGGAGAAGTTTAGGATTGGGGAAGTCCAGAGCTATGTGAGGGTGCGCGGTGCTGTGGGGGATGATGACCCGAGTGTCTTTAGCTTCCCGTGGTTACCGATGCAAACAAGGATAGTGAGCAGGCTGCAGATTAATCTCGATCGTGTCTGAGGCACATTATGATGGTGCGGCTGTGAGTGTTGGGGGGCGGGCGGGGCCTTCCCAAGGCTCACAGAAGGCTCCATCGTCACTCTTACAAGTGAGTACGGTTCTGTGTGCGTCCGTCTCTTCTCTCAACACGCTCCCTCCCCACCATTGCTCTCCTCTCCTTTTCTCCCTCTTGTCTCTCCTTCTCACTGCCACCTTCTCCTCCCTTTCTCTTCTACCTTCCTCCACCTTCCCCTGCCTTCCTCTCTCTTTCCCTCCCTCCTTTTCTTTTTTTCTTCTTCTTTCCCCCTTTCTTTCCGTCCTTTCTTTTGCTCTCTTTCTCTCCCTTTATTTTTCTCTTTCCTTTTTTTCTCCTTTTCCTTCTTTCATTTCTTCCTGTCTTATCTATCTGTCTCTCACACAGTATAATTCACAAATATTTTCCATGTTCCAGACAATTTTGAGATCCTTTACATCTTCTTCTTCTTCTTTTTTTTTTTTTTTTTAGATTTTTGAAACATTCATTACTAACCATTGCTTTCTGTTCAGTTGGCAGAGCTATGGAACTACAGAAGCAGCGGCACCCTAAGCACTTATCCACACCCTCTTCTGTGAGTCCTGAGCCTCAGGACTCTGCCAAGTTGCGCCAGAGTGGGTTAGCAGGTGAAGGAACAGACGTTGGGTACCTGCCAGCCAATTCCATGTCCTCTGGGGCTTCAGGGGCCACTCTTTCCCAGGAAGGAGGGAAAGAGAATGATCTGGGTGAGCGAACGCTGTAGTGCAACTTCACTAAGTCTCAAGACTTTAAAACGATCACACTAAGTCGGCAATAGAGTGGCATATTATTTTAATCAAGCCTGAATCCCAGTTTAACTTCATTTTAACGTTTTAATATCTTCTACAGCTGGTGGTAAATCTGTGCTAAGTGATCATTTTGAATTCTCACCAATTGAGGAATATCGATCGAGCGCTCTGTCAGGCATTAGCTCTGTATCCGATGCTAGCACACAGAAGTGACACTTAGATTCTTGCCCTGTGCTGCTTAGTCCCGTGGGGAGATAGTCACACTAATAAAAAATTCAGATTGTGCCCGATCCAGTAATGGAAGGGTAAAAGAAGTGTTGAGGGGATTTAGTAGCTAGAAGCAGACCTGGGGGGAGGCTGAAGAAGACTTTTTTAAAAACCTGAGATACTAGAGGTGTTTTGTTGTTGTTGTTTTAATACTATAGGGAAGCCAGGAAGGAGGAGGAGGTGGAAGATGCAGGGGACAGACTGTATATAACGAATAGGGAAGAGCTTGGAGAAGGAGAGAGGAGATGAGAGGCAGAGCGTGTGTGAAGGGCAAGGGGACTTGAGTAGAAGAAGATGTAAAGTAATTGTAGGTCACTGGGAAAAGAGCTTATTACCATATTTCTTCATACTTGTTATAATGGGTTTCTTAAGCAAGTGAGCTGGGTGAATCAGTGGTGTTATTTGGAGAAGGGAATGCCTATCTATACTGGCGATTTTGGAAGCAGTTCAATTTCTGGTATGACAGGGTCGAGGATAAAGCTATGGGAGTGGTCGCTGAAATGGCATAAAGGAAGTAACTAGAGACGAAGAAAGTAAGGGGCCAACAAGCCAGGGGTTTGAATACCTTAATAGCCCTGGGTTTTGAGGTCACCTCATGTGATAGCAGCAGAGAGAGGGAAGCTGTGAGCCAGCAGCCAAAGGTTCAGTATTGCTAGATGATTGTCGTGAGGAGGGAGAGCGTGTGATAGTATCTCGGAGTGAGAGTCTCAGGCGACAAGAGGTTTTTACAGGAAGGCAAGATAATGGTCTGACAGTAGTATTGAGGAACAAGGGTATCTACCTCCGCTCTGCCCTGAAGTACACAGCGTACGATGGAAACATCTGTCTCCGTTTGAGAGCACTGTAGCAGAAGAGGTCATCGCCAGTGGGGTAGGCAGGTTTTTATTTAAGACAAAGAAGGAGGGGTGACATTTGTAGAAAACTCTGGAGGTTTTATCTTACGTGGAATTCTGAAGATGTTGGGTTGAGTACGTGCATTAATTCATGGCTCCTAGCTCTCACTGAAATAAAAACATGGCAGATGGGTAACCAGTAACAAATAAATAAAAACCATGAAGAGAAAGGAAGTGGAGGAAGAGAACATGTTATCAATAAGTAAGAGATTTCAACAGAGTTTGGGGAGATTAAAAGTGGACAAGAGTGGTTTGATGAGTAAAACAACATAGAGGAAGCTGGAGTCCATAATCCGTACAAGGGGTCCCAGACGGGGAGCCAGTCTGCCCATTAGAACCCTGGAAAGATGTTGGGCTCAGCAGTTGGCATGTGTTACATGGAGCGCATGAGTAAGAAATAAAGCTGAAAATAATTAATTGAAGGCCTGTAATCAAAACAATGACGTCAACAGTTTCTGATCTTTGCATTGTAAAATGTGAGCCGTCTGTCATTTATGTACCAGAAGAACATGAGTGTGCTCTTTTAGAGGAGTGAGTGAGTTGTGTGGGGAGAGCTGGGTAGGTCCTCCTTGACATTAGTGCCCTGGAGGGCATTAATTAGGACGTTAGTTCTAACAGTTGGGGGCCTGAAGCCTGACAGGAGACATGCCAGGGTCTCACCCTGTCCAGAGAGCTCCCAACTGAAATGGATCTGCTTGTGTATAGCTGCAGAAGAAAGCCCCAGCAGCTACTCAAATACGAATAGTATTACTCGCTGTTGAAAAAATTTGCTTGCTAGAGTCAAGACCGAAGATAATACATTAATGCCAAACCTGTTGATGGCGTAAAAAAAGAAAACGAAATAAACAGAAAAACCGCCCCTAGCAGAAAACTGTAATTTAGGTAATAGACAAGAACGTTGAAAAAATACCTCTAAATTAGATAGCATACTTGGGGAAATTTTAAAAAGCATTACATCTGTAAAACAAGAATAACAGTACTATGAAAAAGGAACATTCAGAAACCAAAGAGAAATGATTTAATATAACTATTACAATACAATAACTACCGTATTAGTTATCAACTGCTTTGTATAAACCACCTCAAAACTTTATAGCTTAACACACAAAAAAAACACTCCTTGTGTCACATTTTTGGTGGGTGGGGAACTTGAGAGCAGCTTAGCTGGGCAATTCTGTCTCATGTGGTTGCGGTCAAGGTGTCTGTCGGTCATCTGAAAGCTTAGCCGGGGCCAGGAGACCTACTTCTACGCTCAGGGAGGTGGCTGGTGGCAGGGGGACTTACTTAGCTCCTTGCTGGAGGCATTGACTCCTCACCACACGGGCTTCTCCACGGATCTGCTTGAGTGTTCCATGACACGGTAGCCAACTTTCTCCGAAGTGATCCAAAAGACAGAGCAAGAAAGGAGCCTCGCTATCTTTAATGACTTAGTCTCTGTCGGTGCACATTGTCACCTCAGCAAGTTAGAAGCAAGCCCCTAAATCTAGCTCACACTCAAGGGACAGAATAATTAGGCTCGACCCCTGAAGGAAGGAGTATCAAAACTTTGTGCACGTTTTGAACCACCAGAGCTACCAAGAATTAAAGAAAAAAAAGAAGTCCGTAAAAATAAAGTCAAGGAAATATTTCAGAATGTATATCAGAAATACCAAGAGACAGAAATTGGAGAGACAAGAATTATATAGAGAGAGAGAGACTCACTTGAGAGGTCCTATATCTGCCTGTCTGATGAAAGATCAACAGAGGAAATGGAGGAGAGACAGAGAAATGATGAGAGAGACCATCTTAAGGGTAAAGAAGAATAGTTGTCTTCACTGGGAACCACCTACAGTGAATAACAAGAACAGCAATAATAACAAGAGCCATACCTAAAATGTCTCTGGAAATTTCCATGCATCAGAGATACAGAGTCCTGAAAGCTTTGAAGGGGGAAAAAAAAAACGGGGATTATGCCGCATCACATTTCTCATTATAACACGAGGGGCTAGAATACAAAGGAGCCATGCCTTTCAACTTGCTGAAGGAAAATCATTGAACTTAGAATTCGATATCCATCCAAATTACCCATCAGAAATGAAGGAAGATACAAAGACATTTTCAGATATGCCACGATTCAAAGTTTAGCTGAAATGCACCCTTTCCTTGAACATGATTTGAAGATACACACTCCGGCAAAATGAGAGAAAAGTTAAGAAGAAAATGTTACGGGATCCAGGAAATGGTGGAAACAACCCAGAAAAGTGGGGACGGGCAGGCAGTTCCTAGACGATAGTTACGTCACAGGCCAAGGGAGCAGCTGCTCCCGACTAGAGCGCGAGAACTAGTAGATAAGAAAAAGGGAGATTCTAAGCAGTTGATAGTATGATGTAGCAAATGAAAAACTCTGAGAATTGATAAAACGATAGTGCTTTGACAGTTGTAAAATAAAGCCATCCAGAGATGCTAAGTGAAACAGTTGTTCAAGAAAGTTAAGTCATGATTTAAATGTGAAACAGAGTTAAGTGGCATAATCTTGAAGTAGCTGATGGAGGGCCTGACGTTGATGCAATGAGCATTCTATTTCTCATGATCCGTGAGTTGCATCTTTGGACCAGCAGAAAAGGAAACATAATCCTAACTAATATCCCTCTTAACCTGGCAGGAATCATATGTATATGTAATGTGTTGTATTTTGCTTGTGACACTGTGTACGTTGACACAATAATGTGAGCACTCTGTTGGGTTTCAGGCTTTTAGAATCCACCTAATAGGCAAGGCACAGAATATTTAGTTGTGGCCATAGATCAGGGAAATGTGAAACTCCATCGACTGATTCAAGTAAAAATGTAGTTGAAAGAAATGAAGGGTAGAAGGAGAGAAATGCAATTAAAGGGAAGGATATAGATACACCGAATACCTAATTTGATATAGAGCAGATTTAAGCTACTAACTTCTTGATGGAATAAAAATACAGATATAATTCTATCATTTAAACTTAGACTATAACCAGTAACTCAGCTAGTAATAATAACATAATTATTATCCATCAGGAAGAAATGGGAGGAAAGTGAAGGTGGGAAGTATAACTGAGCAAAATCCTCAGAGGAGGAAGAAATGTGTATTACCTAAAGGTAGTAAATCAAGAAAAAGAAGTAGGAGGTTACTATTTCAAATTGGACCACCATAATAACTAAGATTTGTGTGAAAAAGATTGGCACAGGGGTTAGAAAAAGATAACGTCAGCAAATGTTTCTCTTCTGAGTTGTTTATGTGTCTTATGTTGGTTTTTAAAAAGTTGCTTAAAAATAATATTTCTGTTTATTTTTTAGTGCATTTTATCTTAGAGTTTTGGTTCTAGCTAACCTGTAATTGAATTACGAATGTGCTGTGGATGGATTGAAGCTCTCATTGGAGACTGATTTTTTTTGGAATCGTTGTCTTCATTAACACCGTCTAAGGGTCTGACTTTCGTCTTTTCAGGATCAAAGCAAGTTGGAGAAACACCTGCATCTGGAGACTGCATGGATGGCGCCCCTCGCACTCCCAATACCATCTTCGATTTCCCACCTCCTCCCTTAGACCAAGTGCAGGAGGAGGAGTGGGAGGTGGAAAGGTAATTCAGTGATATCTTATGGAGGACGGTTAGGCCAACTTCACCTATTTCATTGTATGGTATTCCTGTACTTTGTAGCGTTTTCCCCACATATGCTTTTAAGAAAGGAGCTAGAGCTTATAGCTGGTAAATCTTAGACAGGTACTGAAATGTTTTTAATTTATTTTATATTCAATCATTATAACTTCCAGAAAAATTGTTTATTAGCCACTGTAGTTTAACCCAGTTTTGAGTATCTCTGGCATGAATTTCTTTTTCTTTTGCTTTTTATTATAGTTGGCACCCAATGTTACTTTAATTTCAGGTGTGCACCGTAGGGATTTGACAAGGTTATACGTTCTGTTGTGCTGGCCACACGTGTAACTGCCATCTGTCCCCCCACAACAGCTATCATAACACCATTGACTGTATTCCCTGTGCTATGCCTTTCGTTCCCCTGACTTACACACTCCATTAACTGGCAGCCTGGATCTGTCACCCCTTCACCCATTTTGTCCATCCCCTCACCACTTTTTTTCTGGCAGCCACCAGTTCTGTATTTATAGGTCTGTTCGTGCTTTCTTTGCTTCTTTGTTCCTTTGTTTTTTAGATTTCACGCATAAATCGTATGGTATTTGTCTTTGTATTATTTCACGTAGCATAATACCCTCTAGGTTCATCCATATTGTCACACATGACAAAAATCTCATACTTTTTATGGCTGAGTAATATTCCATAGTGTGTGTGTGCGTGTGTGTGCGTGTGTGTGTGTGTACATATATATATATATGTATATGTGTATATATATATCACATCCTTTTTCTCCACATTCTCACTGACACTTGCTATTTCTTGTCATTGTGATACTAGCCATTCTAGCAAGGTGATATCTCGTTGTTTGATTTGCATTTCCCTGGTGATCAGTGATGCTGAATATCTTCCCATGTGTCTGTTGGCCATCTGTATGTCTTCTTTGGAAAAGTGTCTGTTCAGGGTCTTTGGCATAAATGTCTTGATTACCGTTTTGTTTTTACGTTGACCCTTTATTCTCCATTATTTT
This sequence comes from Panthera onca, assembly GCF_046562875.1. Taxonomy (NCBI): domain Eukaryota; kingdom Metazoa; phylum Chordata; class Mammalia; order Carnivora; family Felidae; genus Panthera; species Panthera onca. The sequence goes on along the minus strand of NC_138348.1, from coordinate 97,401,690 downwards.
TAGGGTGCCTGAACATGGGACACCAAAGCCCTTTCGAAAGTGAGTAATCCTGAAGTAACTTTCAGTAGAGGCATATTTTAAGAAATAGAAAACTAACATTCTAATTTTAAAGGAAAAAACCTGTACATGGATCCGTTAGATAGTATAAAAGAAAGTTCTTAGTAAACACAAACTATTCACAAGATATTTATAGAGTTATATATTATAACACACGTAAATCATTTTGTATGAGAGGATGATGTTTCAGGCCCTGCGCTAGGCAGTACTTCAGAAATATGACTTATTTGCTGTAATCTAAAAACTTGTGCTATTTCCCGTTGTCCACCTGATGTCCTCAGAATAGAATTCGTTATTTTTTTTTTCCATCAGATTCGACAGCATAGCTTTTGGAGAAAGTCAAAGTGAGGATGAACAGTTTGAAAATGACTTAGAGACAGATCCACCCAACTGGCAACAGCTCGTTAGTCGAGAAGTGTTACTGGGACTAAAGCCTTGTGAGATCAAAAGACAGGAAGTAATTAATGGTGAGTGTAATTAGATTTTGTTGTTGTTCACACATAGTGAGTTTTATTAGACTAAAACAAGCCCCTGAGTCTTGGAGTTTGCTTCAAAATTTCTGCTAGCCTTTTGTTTTACATAAAAGGGAACTTAAACTAGATAGCTGATCCTTGAACTTTCCAACTCAAAAAATGCAAACGCTTCTATGATTCTTAATGATAATTTAAAAGGCAAAGGTGTTTAGCTTTCAGGGTATTTAAGATTCATAGCATTATAGATCTTGAACTTGAATAGTCATTAAGACAATATGGGTCCTCTCACTTCACTTTCATGCCAACTTATTTTTATGCATAGATTATGAGGAAGCTCAGGCTCAGGGTGATTGGTTGAATTAATCAAGACCACACGGCTAGCTGATAAGTGATAGGGAGAAAACTGGGAACCAGTCCTTCCTTTATCCTCGAGCAGTATTCTTTATTTTACCCCAGCATATATGCGACAAATGGGGGTGACACAGAGGCTGTGCCCTCCACTGACTTTAGGATGCTATTTAAATAAATATCCTTCCTGTGTCTGATCACTTTGAGACGTAGTGAAATAACAAGTCTGGCCTCAGAAATGAGGGTTTGTAGGCAAATGAGGTAACCAAAATACTATTACTTCTGAAGAGGTCTCAACTGAAAGACTGTATACTATTTGGGCTTTAGCTTTCTACTGTTGTTGGTGGGTACTACTGTGAAGAGACAGAAGGATTTGGGAGTACGTTGTTACCTTTAATATACAGAATAGCTTTGAATGATATTTTTCATTTGTTGGCATTCAACTCTTAGAGCCGGTATGTAGGAGGGTCTCATAGATTCAAGAAAGTGACATCAGAAATACTACATCCTTTCAAAACTATGAACAATTATTATAGAGCTAATTTGCTGCTTAATTCCAGTTAAAGCTTGTGTTTGGTCTCATGGAATCATTCTAAATGAGGTATATTTCATATTTCCTTTTTTTCTGCTTAGAATTGTTCTACACTGAAAGAGCTCATGTTCGAACACTGAAGGTTCTTGATCAAGTGTTCTACCAGCGAGTATCCAGAGAAGGAATTCTGTCACCTTCAGAACTACGGAAAATTTTTTCAAACTTGGAAGATATTCTTCAACTTCACAGTAAGAAAAATCAACTCTGATCTTTGTGGTTAACGTTTTTAATAGATGAAAGATTGTGAGTGCATAAAGGCACCATAACAGTAAAATCTTCTAAATGTATCCATGTTAGCATTCCTGAAATTATATAATAATATGTGAGCACATAACTTAAATAAAGAAGTGATCTGATGTTTGAATACCTCCCTCCCCAAACACCCACTCACACCATCAGCCTTTTGTATATAAAGTATTAGCACCAGGAGTTAAGGTCTAAAGTTGATGTCTAAGATGAAAAATATGAATAATTAAAATTACCCTTGGAAGTTTCTTATCAGTTGCAGTATATGTGTTTTTAAAAATATATATCCAATATAATGATGTATATATTTTTTGGATATATAATATACAGTATATAATTTTATGATGGAATAATTTTCAGGAATTAAATTATTGTTGCTTCAAAGGTTTGCGTAAATATATAAAAAAATTCTACCTTGCTGGCTTTCCTTGGTTATAGTCATCTCAGACTTTTGTAGACACAGTTTCTCTTTTTGTAAGTCACTGCTTCTCTGTGATCCTTAATTCTCAAGCTTTCTTGCATCAAGGATGCCATCAGCACCTGCCAACGCCTGCCTACCAAATTGATGCCTTTTACGTCTTTGTGGGTGATCTTAGGTTTCACCGGCATGAACTGACAAGTTCAGTGTGATTATATCCACTGCCTGTGAATGGGAACATTTTGAGAGCAACAGTAGGCAGAATCACCTGTTCTATTTAAATTTCTTTATGAGCATGGTTATGAGGGAGTCTTGAAGTTAGGTGCATGTTTGATGCACCTATACTGTATGTAATGTGCTAGTTTTCACGTTGTTTTATGCTTTGGCACCTGTTTTTCAGAGAGAGCTCACGGGTATCTGTACGTATAAGAATTGTGTTCAGATTTATATTTAAGGAGGCAAGAAGCGGGTATGCTACTGTGAAAAAAAATTTTTTTTTGAAAATTTAGGTTCTTGGTACAACCAGTAATGCAGGCTGTATACTTAATTATTTTTTGCTGTTTTGTTCCCCCCTTAGTTGGATTGAATGAGCAAATGAAGGCTGTTCGAAAGAGGAATGAGACCTCAGTTATTGATCAGATTGGGGAAGATTTACTGACCTGGGTAAGGAAATTTGCTATTTCATTTTAATGTTTTTATAGACACTTGGAGATCACATTCAGGGTTGAGTAACTAATCTGCAAATTTGCAAACTCATCCATGTTGCAAAGCTCCTGTAAAGATGAAAGGGGTCCAAGTATGTATTCTCTTGGGTAATATCAGTTTTTTGTTGTTGTTAATATCTTAGAAAAGGTGCTCATTCAAATTAAGTGCTCTTTTTTCATCAAAGATATTCTTTGTGTTTTAACAAATAGCAAAGTGACTCTTGATAAGAATAATTTAACTAATGTAAAATTTTAGCCGTCTTCTGTTGTCCAGGTCTCAGAATCGTGCTCTAAGACATTAAACAATTGTAGATCCAGAGCTACCATCACAGAAGTAAAGAAGTGACAGTTATTTACAGTGTAAGGAAAGAGTTCAGAGACTGTCATAGCTGTTTCATAGCTGTTCTGTTTTTCTGTCCGACTCTGTGAGTATGTACCCCACAGTATGTACTTCTGAGCCAAACCCTGTTTTAGATGCTAGGGGTACAGTGGCAGTCGAAGCAGACATGGCCTCTGCCTGGGTGGAGCTTACAGTCCCTGGGAAGACAGTCATTAGTTCTTCCGAGTGTGTTAAGAGTTACAAAAAAGGGAGAGGACAGGTTATTAGGGGAAGAAATAGCAGGGAGACCCAAACTCGGACATAGAGAAAATTTTCATAAGGGAAAGTGAATTTGATCCAAACTTTTAAAGAAAGTACTATAGTTAAGGCTGTGATAATAGTAAAGTATATGATCCTCCTCTCAAAATGTTAACCCAAGTTGAACAGAAACTGGTTAGATACGCCCACAGAAACTTATTTTACGTCATTATGCAGAGGGCTCGAAAAAATGCCACAAGATTTTGCTAACTCTACAATGATAAGTTTTTAAAAAATTAAATACTAGAAAGTTGACTAAAACAATGTCCATCATACTGCTTTTGTTGATGGTGAGATCATGGCTCAGAATCTACTAATCCAATAGTAGATCTTCTCTCGGCCACTTGACTCCTAGAAAAAATTGCAGAATCACAATCCGGTCTCATCTTGCATTTACTCAACTTTCCAAACCATCTTCTCACAAGGCCTGCTCTGGCATTATTGTTACTAAGGAGATTTAAGTCCTTGAAAAACCCAACTCACTTTACAACTACTTTGTGATGGTGTGGCTCGTTTTGTTCCTTGATCTCAGGGTGACAGTGAAGGTTGCAACCGCGTTCTCTTGGCTTGGCAGCACACTACTCAACTTGAAACAGAAAATCCATAGTATGACATGGTAAAGCATCAATTTTCATGTCAAATTTGGACTTAAAAGCTTAAGTCATGTGGACTTAAGATACCAATCTTGATTCCTATGCAGTTTCACTTGGATCTCATATAAGTAGTGTTTGCCACCAAGTGCCAAGTGAGATTTATCATTAATAAGGTACAGAGGTGCAGTCAGTCCTTTTGCCATAGTCCATTAGACTGCATAAACCTACTACATGGTACAAATAAGGTAGAGAAACCCCTTAACAGAGTGGGACAGAAGAAAATTAATTTTAGAACATGTAAGAAGAATCATATTCTTTTGTTTTTTAAGATTTTTTTTTTAAGGGGTGCCTGGGTGGCGCAGTCAATTAAGCATCCGACTCTTGATCTCGGCCTAGGTCATGATCTCACAGTTCGTGGGTTTGAGCACCGCGTCAGGCTCTGCACTGGTGGTGCAGAGCCTGCTTGGGATTCTGTCTCTCCCTCTCTCTGCCCCTCCCCTACTTGTGCTCTCTCTCTCTGTCTCAAGATAAATAAATAAACTTAAGAAAAAAAATTTAAGATTTTATTTTTTTAAGTAATCTCTGCATCCAACATGAGACTCAAACTCAGGACCCTGAGATCAAGAGTCGCATGCTCCACCAACTGAGCCAGCCAGGTGCCCCAGAAGAATTGTATTCTTGACCATTGTGATGTACCTATAAAAAGCTAAGGAAAAACAGAATGGACTAACCAATTTGGTTAGTAACTATGAGGTACAAAGTGTTTGCTTAGGGCAAAGCATTGGCCAGAAATACTGCAAGCAGAAATCATAAATAGGCCTTTAGATTTGCTCTATTTTTTAAAACCGGCTCGGAGAGTATTTTTCTGGTATTGGTCCCTTGAGATCACCTTATGTATACTAAGCTACTTGACAACTACTGTAAGAAGAAAAAAGCTACTTGAGGTTGGGATGTTACTTTCTTTTGTAAACCCAGCTGCTGTTAGTATATATATGGCACTTTGATTGACTAACATACCAAAAATTCTGCCGGTCTCATCTTTCAATGTGTTAAGTGTCATATTTATAATAAAATACCAATTGACACTGGAGCAAACTATTAAAGTTTTCACATTGTACTACGTATGCTAATTGAAGAAAGGATACCCTGAGTTTAACTACAAATGCACTACAAAAGGATTTTTCACAAAATACCTTCACATACAAACTTCTGGAAATAATGGCTTTATTTTAAAAAAAAAAATTTTTTTTAATGTTTATCCATTTTTGAGAGAGAGAGAGAGAAACAGAGCACAAGTGGGGGAGGGACAGAGAGAGAGGGAAACACAGACTCTGAAGCAGGCTCCAGGCTCTGAGCTGTCAGCACAGAGCTCAACGTGGGGTTCTAACTCACGAGCCCTGAGATCATGACTTGAGCTGAAGTCAGACACTTCACCAACCAAGCCACCCAAGTGCCCCTGGAAATAATGGCTTTAAATGGGAGATTATATGAAAAGCTTCTTTGTAAACTATAGAGCAACTATTATGAACATGAAGATGGTTAAAAAATAATTGAAAGACTATATGAGTGAGGCACTTCTTAGGTGTTTTATAAGAGCCTAAAATCAGTATATATACAAACTTAAATTTAGAAATTTAAAAATATCAGTAGAAGGTGTAATTTTTGGCAGAAGAGGTTCATAGACTCATGGGACCCTCCCCAGAGAGGTTGAAGGCATGGACCTCTACCCTCCGTGTGGATGAAGCAGCAGCGTTTCAGTTTTATTGCGACCGGAAAACTGATGACTTGTTCTGGGTTTTCATAAAAAGCCAGAGCCCACAGCTTTTCTTCCTAGAGCAGTTAGCAATTTTTGTGATGGGGTCCGCTTATAAGGAAATCAAGTTTTAATCTCAGTCTTGAAGTGTTTTGTGTCTTACATTTCCCAAGTGTCAATCTTCCTGTTTCATGTCGAAGTGGCGTAGACTGAACAAGTGATAAGCTGTGGTAGCCTGTGAGCAAGAAAACATTGGAACGTGGTCAGAAAAGGTCTGGCTGTATCAGGGTCGGACCTGTGTAACGGAAAAGCATTGATAGCGCACAGACATATGTAGATTTCCGTTTCTTGTCTTTTGAGAGTAATTAGTGGGACGTGGAAAGAATCGTGGTTGTCTCTCATTTTGCCTGGCCTGAGATGGGCTCCATATGCCGTTCTCTATTGTGTTCTTTGCATTCCCGGCACAGTTCAGCGGACCAGGGGAGGAGAAGTTGAAACACGCTGCTGCCACCTTTTGCAGTAACCAACCTTTTGCCCTGGAAATGATCAAGTCTCGTCAGAAAAAGGATTCCCGATTTCAGACTTTTGTGCAAGTGAGTTGAGTGAGTCATGTAAGGAAAAAAATAATGCAGCTTTTTTTATGGAATATGGAATAAACTGGGGGGAGTCTCAGACCAAGATTTTTAAAAGGATTATGTTAATATTTTTGCAAGTCCTACATGATCTCTTAAATTATTGGAGAGTATAAAGATGATGTTGGAATGGTAAATAACAAAGAATAATTATCAGGGTTAAAATACTTGACAGAGAAGTCCACATTGCCACGGAGATATTGTCAGCAAGTGTCCCATGTACGCCGGTGACATAATACGGTCACAACATGAGAATGGGCTCATAACTAGCCAGGGAAGAGTGTAACCACAGTCATGCTTACAGAGGTGTTGATATTGGTATATATCAAGGGTCAGTAAACTGTGGCCCACGGGCCATATCCAGCCTCTTGCCTGTTTTGATAGAGTTTTATTGGAACACAGGGTGGTAGATTTTTACTGTGGTACAAATCACCACAAACATAGCAACTTAATGCGAATGTATTATGTCATGGTTTTTGTGGTTTAGGAGTACAGGTGTCATTTAGCTGGGTCCTCTCTTCATGCTTTTTCACCAGACTGAAATGAGAGCATCAACTGGAGCGGCAGGTCTCATCTGAGACTTGGGGTCCTCTTCTAAGCTCCAAGGTTGTTCACAGAATTCATTTCCTTGTAAATGTATAACAGAGACCCCTGTCTTCCTGTCGTCGTTGACTAGAAACTGCTCTTGTCTCCTAGAGAATGCCCCTATCTCTGCCATGCAGCCCCATAGGCAGTTTACAAGATAGTTGTTTCCTTTCTTGCAGGCCAGAAGGATTGTGTCTCTCTGACAGCTTTCTTTTAAGGACTCCTCTGCTTAAGCCAGACTCGCCTAGGAGTCACTCTCCTTTTTGATCAATACAAAGTTAACTGGTAATAACCTAATCATATGAGTGATATCCTATCACATTCACAAGTTCTTTCCACCCTCAAGGGGAGGTGATTATACAGGTGTGTGCACCAGAGAATGGGAATCTAGAAGGCCGTCTCAGAACTCTTTACTACACACGGCCATGTTCATTCATTCACGTGCTACCTATGACTGCTTTCGTGCTAAAACAGCAGAGTTGAGTACTTGTGACAAAGACTGGACGGCATGCAAAACCTTAAGTATCTATCGTCTGGCACTTTACTCAAAAGTTTGCAGACGCCCTGTTAGAGATGAGCTGGTATATATCCGGGCTGATGATCCATCGTGCCCACTTTGGAATGGCAAATACCAAATCAGCCAACTAACTTTTGGTGGGAATGCCAGTCATAGGAAAATGTAACTAGATTTCCTGAATATGTAAAGATAAAACTTTTATCACAAACAAGCAGTTCTTAGAGTTGATTATGGATGTTCTCAGTTTTTGCTTAAACAGGTAAGAAAGAAGCCGTTGGCTTAGTGATAAAGGCTCCCCTCCCCCATTACGTCAATAAAGGAGAAAGCCAGAAGTACAGTGAGACCGTGTTATACCTTGCCATGTTTTAAGTCTTGGTTTAATAACCAGAACTGTGATGTTGTAGACACATACATGATGAATATATGGTACATGTAAGGTAACTAATACGAATCACAAATTCACCTATTTTACTTTAATTTTAGGATGCCGAGAGCAATCCGCTGTGTCGTCGTCTGCAGCTGAAGGATATCATTCCTACCCAAATGCAGAGGCTTACTAAGTACCCTCTTCTGTTAGATAATATTGCCAAATACACAGGTACAGCATTTCACTGAAATTAAAAAGCTTAGGAACACAACACAACAAAACAAAAAACCCATGTCCTGCTGAATAATCTCTCACAGAGTCCTGGTGTCCGAGGGTTTGATTTCCAAAGAATATGGCAACATTTCCTAACAAGATTCAGTCCAGTCTTCTTTAGGCTGTTTGATTTAATGTGCTCCATTAGTAGCTCTTAATACAGCATTTGGCAAACTATGGATCGTGGGCCAAATCTGGTTCATCCCATATTTTGTAAAGAAGTTTTATTGGAACACACTAGCGTTCATTTGTTGACAAATTGTCTCCGACTACTTCTGCACCAAACAGAATTGAGTGGTTGTGACAAAGGCCACTTAGCCCCTCAAAGTGTAAAATATTTGTCATCCAGTGCTTTACAGACAAAACGTACATCTGGCGCTTTACAGAGAGCACCAGCCCTTCCTCTAGCATACATCATATTTGCTTTGAAGAAGGCATATCCTGGGCAAAGAAATTCTGTGTATCTAACATGTACCTCCATGAAGCCCCAGCAGTGCGCTGTAACCCCAGCTCTCCTGTTTAAAAACAGGAGGTCAGTCTGAGTTTCTGAGTTGAGCTTTTAGTCTCTCACACGTAGTTCTCATTAATAATCTTCTGCAAACTATTACCTGTACCTGAAAACTTGGAAATACTCATGCACGTTCATTTGGGAACACACCTGTTCCAGATAGGTGGGCCGTTGTTCTGAGGGTTGTTGTCTTAAATATTCTGGTTTTCTCATTCTTTACATTGTAGGCTTCAATGTAATCTCAACACATTTTGGTGAATTTTATCTTCTTTTAATGATAAAATGTTGTAATCTGTTTTCTTTCCTTAAATATATTCTCAAATTCAAAGAAACATCTTCTGCAGTTATTTTGAATTCAGTGTTACCATTAAACAGTTATCGCTGAACAGGTTCCCTGGACATAATCACATAGGCTGTGCCCTCAGGGGAGATTCCAGGGGGAGAAGGGGTCCCACTCGTATAGCTTACAGCATGAATGAGACCCACCCCCTGGAGTATGTAACACGGTGGGGCTGACACTAATGCACAGCTCCTTGCATTTGGGCTTAATTTGGGCTTATTTGTCCTAAGACATCTCACCTGCCCAAAGGCTATCTGAATTGAGATTCTGCTGTAGATTTTGGCCTGATATAAAAATATTCAAACTCTTCATACATATATATATATACGTACGTGTGTGTGTGTGTGTGTGTGTGTGTGTGTGTGTGTGTGTAAAATGTATGTTCTTTTCTGACTTCCTTTATCTTACATTTTGGATTTTTCTTCTATACTTAGAATGGCCAATGGAAAGGGAGAAGGTGAAGAAAGCTGCAGATCACTGTCGTCAGATCTTAAACTATGTAAATCAGGCTGTCAAGGAGGCAGAAAATAAGCAGGTAAGAAGGGAAAAACAAGATATAGGATGACATAGGGAGAGTATTAAATTAGTGTTACCTGGGATCTGTGAAATAATAATTGAAATTATCATGACATAATTGACAGATGGAACATTTGTTGGCTCTTCATGTAGTAGGTGGGTCCGGTTCAGTCTGTGGTAGAGCATCAGTTTTGTATTTGGCTTTCTTGAGCATCTGTAGTTGTTCGGTCTTTCATTTATGTGTTCATTCAACAAATATTTCTAGAGCACCTGTATCCTGAGTGTATGCCGAGTATAGGGTATAGAGTGCTTAAGTAAATAAGTCAAGTAAGTGCCCACATCGAGCGTAGTTTCTGGCAGGAGAAGAAGGTACCGAGCAGATTGTGGTGCAAGTATTTTATGTAATAGCTGCTATGAGGGAGAATTTGGAGTGCTAGGAGTGTATAGCTTAGTGCTGGGGTACAGGGAGAGCCTGGTTTGAGGGTGTTGGGTGGTAGCCATCAGAGAAGGCTTCTTTGAGGAGGTGACATTTAAGCCAAGCCCTGAAGAATGAGTGGAAATCAACCAAAAGAATATGGAAGGGGGCATCCTTACAAGTAGAGGGAGCAGCATGTGCAAAAGTCCTGGGGTAAAAAGGAAGCGTGGTCTGTCTGAGGAACTGAAAGATTAGGTTAGTGTGGATCATGCCTACAAAGTGAAGCCGGAGCGCTGACAGAAGGACGCACAGTAGGCCAGGACCAAGTCACACGGGGCCCTGTAGACCATGTTTAGATTCTGATTTTGAGAGCAGTAGGAATTCGTTACAGACATTTCTAAGAAGAGTGACATGTTCCGATTTTACACTTTGTCAGTATCACTCGTACTGGTCCGTGGCGGAGGGGTGGAAGGGTGCGGGGAGGAGATGAAGGAGCTCAGTCTGTTGCAGCAGTTCACGACAGGTCGCGGCGGCTCGAGAGGTACAAGAGTTGGAGAAGTGGAGGGTAAAACTAACAGGATTTGGTGACGGATTTAGAGAAGGATTCGAAGGGAGGTGCGATGGTGGGAATAAATCCCAGGTCTCTGGTTTGCACGTTTGGGTGGACAGGACGAGTGAAGAAGGCCCCAGATTTGTAGGGAAGATGAGGAGTTCAGTTTGGAATATCAGGTGAAGATGTATGGTGTGCCGTTGGCTCTCTGGACCCACCTCTAAGAGGACTGCGCTGAAGATAAAAATGGAAGATTGTGAGTATATATAGAGGTTAATTGAATCCGTGGACCTGGATGTAATTTCTTAGGAACTGAATTATGACAACGGCTCTGTTGGTGAGGCTGTAGGAAAACGGGAACTTTCAATTGTGTTGTTTGGAGTGTAAAATGATAAAACTCCGGAGGGCAGTTTGGCAATATGTACCTAAATTAACAATGCATACGTTCATACATCTACCCTTTGACCCAGCAATTTTGTTCCTAGTGATTTACCCAGGGAAAATGAAGATATGTGCCCACAGATTTGTACAGGAGTGTTTTAGCATAAAGCCAAATGTGGTGTAGTCATAAACTAGAGTAATAAATACCCGCATAAAAAGAAAGGAAACTGCTGATACAACGTGGATGAACCTCACCAGCATGATGCCAAGTGAAAGAGAGCAGATAAGAGCACATATATATAGTTTGATTTATGTGAACTTCTAGAACAGGCCCAACTAATCTGTGGTAGGAAAAAAAGGTCAAAAGAGTGGTTGTTATTGGCGATGCGGGGCCAGATACTAACCAGGAAGAAGGACGAGGGAACATTCTGAACATCACATGAGGTGATGGCAGTGTTTCCTATAGGAGTTTGATTGCACAGGGGCATACATGTGTAAAAACTTGTGGAAAGGTACGCTTAAAGTGTGTGCATCTCACAGGTACCTTTTACTTCAGAAAAGTAACTGTAGGGGCGCCTGGGCGGCTCATTCGGTTGAGCGTCCAACTCTTGATGTTGGCTCAGGTCAGGATCTCATGGTGGCATCGAGCCCTGCATCGGGCTCTGTGCTGACAGCGTGGAGCTTGCTTGGGGTTCTCTCTCTCCCCCTCTCCTTCCTTGCTTATGCTCTCTCTCTTCTCTCAAGATAAATAAATGAACTTAAAAAAATGTTTAAAAAGTAACTATAAATAAATATTGACTCTTGTTAATGATATGCGCATTAAAATGTTTAAAGGTAAAGTGTGCTTACATCTGTAAGTTGTTTTGGAATGCATTCAAAATGTGTTGTGCCTTGATGGATAGCTAGAGGGATGAACAGACATATAATAAAAGAAATACAGCAAATATTAACTGTGGACGTAAGTAATGAGTGTATAGGTGCTCACAATACACATTCAGACTTTTCTGTTCACTTGGACATTTTGTAATCTTGGGGGAAAATGCACATACGCTTTGACCTAACAGTTGTTCCTTTAGAAATTTATCTTACAGATATATCTATATATGTCCATAAAAATATATGTTTTAAGGCCTTTATATCACAATATTGTTTGTTATAGGAGATGATTGGAAATAACTTACACGTCCTTCAGTCAGTGTAGTTGGGTAAACTATAGTACGTTCATAGAGCTTAATACCATACGGCCATTTGAAAAGTGAGTTCTCTCTCTATGTGCTCATGTGGAACAGTCTCCAAGATAAGTGATGAGTGATGCACACACACACACACACACACACACACACACGTACACGGACACATGTGTATCTGAATGTTACCATTTGAGTAATTAATATATTAATATGCTACCATATCTTTTTAAAAAGGATATATACACACACACAGCATGCACAGAGAGAAGCATACTTACATATGCATATATTCCGTTTGCTTAGAATTTTTCTCATAGGCTACCCAAGACTGGGTATCAAGATTGAGGAGGCGAGAGGACAGGATTGGAGTGAGACTTCGTTTTCATTGTGTGTCTTATATTACTTTTCGGGTTTTGTACCACGTACATGAGTTACATATTCAGAAAATAACCACAAGCTAGTTAGAGGTCAGTGAGTTTGGAAAGCAGATTGAACAAGAACAACCAAAGAGGCAAGAGGAAAACTAGGAGGGTGTGATGTCTCCAGAGCCAGTGGAAGGAGGGGGTTGTTTTAAGAACAAGTGAGCTGTCGGTTATGTCCGGGGTTGCAGAGAGCTCTGTAAAATACAGGTAAGAAGATGTCCGTTTGGTTTAGGAACAGGGAGGTCATTGATACCCAAAGCAGTAACCTTGGCTCCATCTTGTCGTACTTGCAGCGCCTAGAAGACTATCAGCGTCGCCTCGATACCTCCAATCTGAAGTTGTCAGAGTACCCAAATGTGGAAGAGCTCAGGGTGAGAGATTGTCTAATCATAATTTAAAAAATGAAATACAGTTTACTAAAGCCCTTGCAGGTAATTAACATCTCTGTGGGAACATCCATCACCTGAAGGAGTTCTTGTATCACAGATTGTCTGTATTTATGATTCTGTTCTTCGTTTGCAACATCTGGTCTGCGTGAAGCTTAGTCTTTCATTAGAGGAATCTTTTGTTGTAAAACGAACTCTTTGTAAGAGAAATTTGCAGGAGACTAAGGGAACGTTAGTAATTTAGTTTTATTTTGTTCTTACAGTCTGAATGGGAGTAGGGCTGTTTACTCTGGGAACTTTCTAGATTATTGAGTAAAACAAGATAATGATTTTTTCATGAACCTCTTCAGAAGCATAAATGTTGAAACCATTACAGGAATGGTAGTAAAATATTTAGTAATTGCCATTTCTGTTACATGGGGCTTTTGTGTTAAGTAACTGCTTAGGATTTTTAATCTTTCTTGGTCTGTTTTACTTGGTGGTGGTTTTTGGCAGATGTATTTGGTGGCCGGTTAATCAGACTTTTATGTCCTATATAACAGCTTATCAAAAAGCAGGCTTAATATGCTTAGCCCCATCTCTTCCAGACAGTGGGATTTTTCTAGGGCTACCCAGACTAAAAGATGATTCTCTTACTAAATTATTAATATTTAGAGCAAGGCTGATCACCGCCTCGACTTTTTTATGAGTACTCTTCTTCCTTAACTTGGTTTGGAACTAGAGTCTGGCACTCACAGGCCTCCTGCAGATAAGCTAGGCACCCCCCTTATCTAGTTATTCATAGAAAAATGAGGGGATGGGCTGCGAATCCAGTGCGGATCATTTTCATAAGCTGCTGTCATGTGTTTAGTGTGAGATTTATAAGACAGCACTCCTGAATATTTTCCTGCAAGATGCTTCTTCCCTTTTTAGGAGATTGTATGCAGCTTACTTTAACTTGATCTTTATTCCATGGTCAATAGTTGATAGATCTCGATAATGATACTGAAGGTAAATGGCATCTTTTATGTGAAGAATTTTTTGAAAAGCGACTGTATGGAATATGATCTCCCTAAATGTTTGGGAATAATTTGTGTATAATCGTCTTTGTTTTGGCAGAATTTGGATTTAACAAAAAGGAAGATGATTCACGAAGGGCCACTGGTCTGGAAGGTGAATCGGGATAAAACTATTGGTAGGTGTAATGTCTGTCAGTATGGGGGAGAGTGGAAGAAAGAAGAAAATAGTAAAGTTTCCTTATGCCCAGAGAAGAGATGACCGTTCACAGTTTTCAGCTGCAGCAGTGAGCAGTGCTGCTCTCGTATTTTTGCAGATCTGCTTATGCTGTGTTGTTATATGTGAAGTACACTACATATTCATTTGGGGTGAAGCAGAGGTTTGTCATGATTCTGCCCTGTCTCCATCATTCTTGTATTCTAATGAGCTTTCCAATAAGCTTTCTTTAAACTGCTCCATTTCAAACTATCTGTGGTGAGAAACCGTGGTGGTTTTTTTTTCCTCATCAGTCACAGATTGGCGTGTGTGTCAATACAATATAAAAATTAATATTACTATTATTTTAAAGTTTATTTGAGAGAGACAGAGTACAAGCAGGGGAGGAGCAGAGGAAGAGAGAGAATCTGAAGTGGGCTCTGGGCCATTAGCACAGAGCCCAATGTGGGGCTCGAACTCATGAAACCGTGAGACTGTGACCTGAGCCAAAATCAAGAATCGGACGCTTAACCGACTGAGCCACTCAGGCGCCCCTAAAAATAAAACTAAAAAAGGCAATAGCAAGTTAATTTTTAACATGTATTAGACTGTATTAGATTTAACAGAAATAAATTTTCTGTGTCAAATTGTTAAAAAGTTTATAAACCACATCTCAGTATCTGCACTCATCACCTCCTCTATGTTTTTGTTTCCAGATCTGTACACGTTGCTGCTGGAAGACATTCTTGTATTGTTACAAAAACAGGATGACAGACTGGTGTTACGATGTCATAGTAAGATTCTGGCATCCACAGCTGATAGCAAACACACGTTTAGCCCTGTCATTAAGTTGAATACAGTGTTGGTTCGACAAGTGGCAACAGGCAAGTATGTCTGCAGAGTGACAGGAAGCTTCAGGTTCATGATACAGTTACAGGAGATGTTCGGTATTGTTTAAGTAGCCCAACTGGTGTAGAGTTTTGGTTTTTTCATGTTCTTAGACAAATGAAATTTATTTACTGGGGACAAAGTAAGAGTTTGTGCCCCCAAATTATTTGGGATGCCTAGATTCTCTGAGCAATTTTCTGCACACTACTCTGATCTTTATTCTGTGTTCAAATCATTGATAGACACCAGCGAAGATGGAGAATTGAGAGGTAATCCCAACGAAAAGGCTTTCATGAGAGTGGTGTATTTTTTGATTTGTGAAAAAAGCGCAAACAAACAAAAATGAAGAGATGGGTTTAGTTTGGGGTACTTGAAATCCGTTTAAGTCAGCAAGTCATATGTTAACTGTACCAACAATGAGATCCCTTTTAAAACTTGTTCGTTCCGCCATGACAAGAAAAATTGGTGACCTCTTTTCTCCAACATCTAGCTGTTTAGCAAAAGGGCAATTCAAAATAAATGCAAAAAAGTCAGTTCAGTAATTTAGATATATCGACACCTCTTGTTTCTAATAAGTGACTGTGGAATCAGTGCTGGTTTTTATAGTCTTTGTTTTATTGACATATAATATATACAGCATCATCTACGGTAAGTCGCACAAAATCGTAACGTGTAGCTTAACAATTTTTTACAGAGTGAACATGTTTAAAAGTGAACACATTAACCTTTACCTAGATTAAGATGCAGAATAAATCAGGACACTAGAAGCATCCTTCATGGCCCCTATAGGTCACATTCATGTCGTCAGAGTGATTTTTGTCTTGTTTCTTCCAGATAACAAAGCTTTGTTTGTCATCTCCATGTCGGACAATGGGGCCCAAATTTATGAACTGGTGGCACAGACAGTTTCTGAAAAGACTGTGTATGTATTAGATATAGCTACCTTACCCTAATGGTTTTTATTGTCCTGAATATAATATTCTATAAACTTAACTTCATTTTTGTAATCGTAGTTTGACAACCGAAAACTATATGGAAAGAAGCTCTTCCTCTGTATTCTTTTAGAGATGTTTTTCTAAGAACCTGTTCTTTTTTAGATTGACGTCTCTTATTTTGATTCTATTCTTTTGAAAGTATCTTTTCTGAAGAAAATTTCTCACAAGTGTCATGTGAAGTTTTTAATGGGCAGTGTGTGCATAACGCTGTTTGTTAGGTTTTTCTTTAAGGTATGGCATTTTTTATAGTCTACTTACGTTGCCAAAATAAAAATAACTCTGGCAGAAGTAGGGTTTTTTGTTGGGTTGGCTTGGCTTGGTTTCTGGTTTGTTTGTTTTTGTTGTTACTTCTTTCTGCGTGTATTTAAAGGGCGTTTGTTTTTCCTTTCACTTTTGGATTTTGGAACCTTCTCAAACTTCTGCAGCTGGCAGGACCTTATCTGCCGGATGGCCGCATCAGTGAAGGAACAGTCGGCGAAGCCGATCCCACTGCCCCAGTCACCACCTTGCGAGTGAGTGTGCATTTGCATTACAGTAGGACTGACTTCGCGTTTTGTCAGGAAGGGAATAGCTAATTCTTACATCGTGTCACAATGATGTTTTGGCAACTCGTGAAGCTGAAAGATGGTTTTCTTTCTTCCATAGAGGAGACAACGATGAAGAAGAACCTCCAAAATTAAAAGTGGAGCATCATAGCATTTCAGTCCCTGGTCTGCAGAGTCCAGGTAAACTGATCTGTTAGGTTTGCCTGGAAGAGTGGAGTCTAAATATTACTAAGACGCAAAGAGCCTTTATGTCTTTTGGATTTTGCAGATTCTCGCATAAGTCGTTTCTTCTAACAAACTTCGCTTATGAGCCTTTCGTGTGCCATTTTCACACCGCTCCAAGTGCCGTGTCTTTCACTTAACAGCAGATGATCTCTGTACTCTTGTGGTTATTTTTTCAAGTATTTCCTGAATGCTTCACATTGAAAGTTAAAAGTTTTGCTTAAGATCTATTCTACTTTTTCTGTTCCATTGAACAGACAGAGATTTGGGATTAGAGTCTCCCTTGATATCGTCAAAACCTCAGTCTCATTCACTGGGTGCCTCTGGGAAGTCCGAGGTAGATGATCTGTTTGTGGCTGAGAGACAGTTTGCTAAGGAGCGGCATGCAGATGGGACTCTGCAGGAAGCTGGAGCAAGTTACCAAATCCCAATCCCAGACCCGCACTTGCCTGCCTCAGAAGAACGGTGGGCCTTGGACGCACTAAGGAATTGTAAGTGCTGTTCATAAGTTAACACAGATGTTTGTGAAGTGCCAGAGTTGTGTCATGTACCACGCAGCCATTTAGGGAGAACCCAAGGAAGTTTAAACTCTGACTCTTCCCTTAAAGAATTGTACTATCTCGTTGGGAAGATGATAGAACACTTCCTCCCACCTTTTAAAGTAACCGGTACAGGTTGTTACAGTTGATCTGGTGGTGGTGACCAGAGAGAGATGCATCAGGAAACAAGGGGGATGTGATTATCACCTCGAAGAATGGGCAGGATTCAGAGAGGCATGTAGAAAACACGCAGATCAGAATAGTGATAGGGCCAGACGCACAGAGGCAGAAAACTCTTGAGTGTGTTCAGAGAGCCGCAGGTAGACCCTGTGAGCTCAAGGAGGCAGGGGAGATAAGGTGGGAAAGGTGGAAGGTGGGACGCTGAGGCCAGCTGTTGTGAATCTTGAATACCAGATTGAGTCCTCCGAATTTGAAGGGTGGCACAGCGCAGGGGGGCGCAGTGTGATCTGATCGACACGGGGCTCGATCCCACAACCTTGTGATCATGACCTGAAGTCAAAATCAAGAGTCAGGGACTCCTGGGTGGCTCAGTCGGTTAAGCGGCCGACTTCAGCTCAGGTCATGATCTCGCGGTCCGTGAGTTCGAGCCCCGCGTCGGGCTCTGTGCTGACAGCTCAGAGCCTGGAGCCTGTTTTAGATTCTGTGTCTCCCTCTCTCTGACCCTCCCCCGTTCATGCTCTGTCTCTCTCTGTCTCAAAAATAAATAAACGTTAAAAAAAAAAAATTAAAAAAAAAAAAAAATCAAGAGTCAGATGCTCAACCCACTGAGCCACCCAGGCACCCTATCGTTTCCTTTTTTTATTTACCAGAGATTACGGGCTCAATTTGAAAACTGGCAAGCTATTTAAGAGGAAGTGATGAGCAGGAAGTTGGGAGTTTTAAGCCTGGAGCTTTGGGGAGAGGGTAGAGAAAGAGATGGGTTTGAGTGTCAGAGCCATAGGAATTCATCATATCTCTCGGGAAATGAAGGTAGAGCGGGACAGAGGGCCAAAGACTCAGACCTATATGGAGACAGTTTCCCTAAAGAAACAAGATCGAAATTAAGCCAGAGTGAAAAGTACGGAATTGGTCAAGTTCTTTAAAATCTAATTCATTCTAGAGTCTCCTGATTCTGACAGTCAGAATGATTTCTGATGGTTTGACTAACACTGTCCCACTAGTAAGGTCATTTTTTAAAAACTAATAAATATGTTCTTATCCTTTGAAACTATACATGCTACCAAATCATTGAAATTAAATTTTATTATAAGGCAACTTTATTTTCTTCACCATGTAAGGAGATTCTTTGGATTATTATAAAATGATAAAATAAATGTTCTGTGTGTCGTAATAAAATTAGAAAAAATAACACCTGTGTATACAGTGTCGGCTTCTGGAAAAAGCAAAACTTTCAGGGCTTCTTTTCTAGCATAACACAGCTTTTTAACATCTTTTTAAAAAGTACTTTCGGGGTATTATTCAGGTTACATGGAATCAAAAATAGACAAAGGCATGGTACTAGTTAGCTGTCCTGAACAGGAGTATCTCCTCATTCAGAAGGCTTACTTACATCTTTTCAAGTCTTGTTTGATATTAAATCTTTTCTAGATGGTGCTTTATCTCATTTTTCAATACAAAACAAAAAAAATGATGGTATGAAATTAATATTTTGACTCTACTAAAAAGATACTTACTTTTTGAAATAATTGGTAGTTCCGCAGACGAATTTAATTCTGGCAGTCTGAGGCTGTTGTTGTGAATGTGTGTTTTCTCCTCCCTCCTAAATCTTTCAGTGGGCTTGTTGAAGCAGTTGCTTGTACAACAGCTGGGTTTGGCTGAGAAGAGCACTCAGGAAGACTGGTCACGTTTCCCGAGATACAGGACAGCGTCTTCCGGGGTACAGACAGACAGTGTAACCCAGAACTCTGAAAATAGTAAGGCCTGTCCTCCTGGTGAAGGACAGGTGTCCTGTAGAACTGAAAGTGGTGACATTTCCACTTGTTACAGTCCACGGACTTCAACTGAATCTTCTGCTCCACGAGATTCAGTGGTACTGGCATTCCAAGATAGCCAGGCAAGTAACATTTTAGTAATGGACCACATGATTATGACCCCAGAGATGCCTCCTGCAGAGCCAGAAGGGAGTCTTGATGAGAGTGGAGAGCACTTTTTTGATGCCCGGGAAGCACATAGTGATGATAATCCATCAGAAGGTGATGGAGTGGTTAAGAAGGAAGAGGATGTTAATTTGCGCATCTCAGGCAAGTTTCTTTCACATTTAAACTACATTTAAACTTTGATTTTGAATGTCATTAACTGTGCTGTGTGCTGTGCTGAGATGGATGTTGTTTGGGTATCTACGCATTCTCGTGTGTGTGTGTGTGTGTGTGTGTGTGTGTGTGTGTGTAGCATTTATCTTTCATGCAGTAAATGATGACTGAATCTGCTCTATGCCAGACCCCATCGTAGGTGCTGGGAGATACGGCATTGATAACACAGAAAAATCCACTATTCTTGGGAAGCTTAAGTACTAGGAGAGGAAAGAATAATGGTAACTGAGTAAACAGATGTCAGACAGAAGAATTAGGAGGAAAAATAAGTCCGAGGCGGCAGAGATTGATAGGGCAGTCGGCAACCAGGGTCGGGGTGCAGAGGACTCTAGGAGAGAGCGGGGGCACGCAGGCCGCTGGACAAGAGCAAGCGTCTGGCGGTGGCTAGGTGCAGGGTGAGGGAGAAGGTGGTGCGCCATGAGGTACGAGGACTGTTTGGCTAGGGCACTTGTGGCAGGATCATATGGGGACTTTGCAGTTTGCAGCTTTTGACTTTTAAGACACTAACACGAAGTTTTTTGGAGATTTGCCATGAAACTGTGCTAAGTTTAGCTTCAAGCCAAAGTGCGAAGACCCTGATGTACTTAAAACTGAACTTGAGGATCGGAGAGTTAATGGCTCTTCTCCATCTTGAGTGGCTTTGAAAGTTGTCAGCATATCCCCTCGTCTCTGTTTTTTGATGCGAGGATGGCGGCACCAAGCTCATCGAGCTCTTCCGTCTCTGTCATTAGGAAACTATTTGATCCTTGACGGCTACGATGCGGTGCAGGAGAGCTCCACGGATGAGGAGGTTGCTTCCTCACTCCCCCCACCGCCCACGACAGGCGCCCCCCCCACGGACTCTGCCGGCCAGCAGCAGCATTCTCCCCAGAACGCCCATTCCGATGGGGCGCTCTCACCGTTCACCCCGGAATTCCTGGTCCAGCAGCGCTGGGGAGCTATGGAGGATTCCTGTTTTGAGATCCAGAGTCCCCCCTGTTGTGCAGACTCACAAAGCCAGATCATGGAGTACATTCGTAAGATCGAGGCTGACCTTGAACACTTAAAGGTACCTCACATGTCCGTGTCCTCGTGGCTGGGGTAAAGAAACATACCTAACAGAGAGGGCCTGCAGAACAACTGACATGCTGATGTCAGTAAGCTTGTTCAGGTTCTAGATTTGCTGTTTTCTTTGACCAGTATCCATGAACAGACCTGGATAAAAAGCCGAAATCAGCACTGTTTATCTGGTTGCAGATCACAGAAACAGGAAAAGGTTGTAGCACCGTAGACAGCGTGTTTGTTTGGGTTTCTAAGTTTAAGAACCCAAATATATTTGGGATGACTGGCTGGCCTCCATGAGAAAATGTGAATAGCAAGCTGACGGAGGTGGGGTTTGTGTCGTTATGAATCTAGGCTAGAAAATGCTTTCACTTATTAATTATCTGCAAATCGTTAGGTGATGTCAGTAGTTTCCCAGCCGCTTTGACACATAGACATTGGCTCCAATGGCTCCCGTAATCTGAAAACCTGGACATGAATGGATTTTTGTGAGTTGGTAGTTGAAGCTGTCACCGTATGGGCCACTATTTCAAAACTGACTTAGGTGGTAATTTCTGAGAAAGGGACTTTATCTTAAAGTTTGTCATCAGTAGATACAACTGCTAGAGCCCAAACATTTTTTCATTACTTTGCAGACAATATAAAAAGTGATCTTAGCCTTTCAGCTAAAGACTGGTCTTCCTTTTTTCTTTTCTTTATTTACACACACAAAATTTTTTTGTGCTTATTTATTCTAGAGAGAGAGAAAGAGACACAGAGTGTGAGTTGGGGAGGGGCAGAGGGAGGAGACACGGAATCCGAAGCAGGCTCCAGGCTCTGAGCGGTCAGCACACAGCCTGATGCGGGGCTTGAACCCACGAACCGCAAGATCATGACCTGAGCTGAAGTCAGACGCTTAACCGACTGAGCCACCCATCTTAGTTTTTCTTTTAACCTCACTTGGTCGGTGTTCCCCTCATCCCAGAGCTGATGAGATATCTCCTAGGCCATTGTGGGCAGATTGGCTCTGCCACCGTTCATGTCACCTATGGGACCATTTTCAGGGTGACTCTAGGGGTGGGAGAATCACCTTTACACGAGAAGGTTTTAAGTTATTCACTCAAGGGAGAAGCTTTTTACAGGAATGAAGTTTCCTCTTCTTCCCCACTAACAAAATTGTTAACGACATTAATGTGGACATTTAGAGGCATGTACCAGTAATATGCAAAAGCTTTCTTTCCTGTTTTCATGAAGAAAGATTAGGATGTTCAAATGAAAACCTATGGGTTTTATTTTACAGAAGGTGGAGGAAAGTTACAACATTCTTTGCCAAAGGCTGGCTGGATCAGCCCTCACAGACAAGCACTCAGGTATGTGAAAATTGTGGACTCCAGACTCTAGAATCATTCTGCCTGAACAGTACATCGGATGAAATGATTTATTATTCTTTAAAGTGGAAGCCTTCTGAGATTCCATTTCTCTCCTGTCTTTAAAAAACTGCTTGTTTCCAAACATCATCTATCAGGCAGAGGCTGCCATTTGCTGACTGTGCTCTTCCTCTTGTGAGAGGAGCCGCGGCCATCGGTTCCTGTGCGGTCCCTCCCCACCGCACACTCCCCCGTTCCCCCGCCCCCGTCTTTCTTCACCTTTACAGAAGCAGAAAGCAGGGCGGTGGGAAGCCTGGGCAATCCTAGGTTCCTTAGAGATCTGCCAGTGCTGCTGCGAGGGGGCTTGGTGCTCCGGGGGCCTGGCTGTACTCCGGCGTCTGTCCCGACAGCCAGAGCGGTGCCTCCCCGCGACCGCAAATGGATCTGTGCTCGGTGACGCGATTTGTCCCCATCTGCTTACGTGCTTTCGAATGAGGCTGCTCTGATCCAGTGAACAAAAGACCTAGCCGTGCCCTCAGACCTCACCTCTCGGTATTCTCTGAGTGTCATTTGTTCTTCTTAATTGGATCTCCGCATGTCTTTATTCTTCCCAGATAAAAGTTAGAGCCGCGTGTCCTGGAGGTGACTGAAGGTTGTTGGATTTTGAGCGTCGGCCTTGTATCACCCATCCTGGCTCCACCGTGGGTGCAGAGAAGAGTGTGTCCCAGAGGGTCTGCCTGTGAACCACCCCCCTTCCCCCCCCCCCCCCCCCCCCCCCCGGGGCAGCCATGTTCCCCGGGCGCCCAGAGCGGGACTAGTTCTTCACAGTCTGGCAGCTGCACTGGTCTGTCAGTGAGGGAGTATTCGTTCTCTCACTCTGCTCTCCTCACTATCGGAAATTCATTTTGATTCACAACAGAAACCAAATGTATAGAGCTTTGGGTGTAGGATATGAAATTTTACTTAGACTTAAGAAAAAGAGAAAATCAGATGTATTTATTTGACTTCATTCCGTATTTGAAAGCACATTTTAATTTTTATTTTGCCATGTTTTGTTTTCAGTAGTGAGAGTTTTAGCCCTTTGTATTTAGTACACCCAAGGGTCAGTTGCTCCTGAAGCCAAGAGTTCAGGATAAGGTGTTAGGAGGTTGGGTAGAGAGGTGAAGGAGAGGGGGAAGTAAGCAGGGGGAGCAAGGAGCATCTAGCTTCCACTAAACTGTATTCCATGCCCTCTGCTGCCCAGTGGGCGTCATCTTTGAGGGTCACCTCAAAGGCATAGTATGCCCGTGGCTCCGCTCCCGTGTGCGGAGGACTTGAGCCGTGTGCTACCCAGATGGGCAGAGAGCCAGGTGGGCTTCCTCCCACGTGAGGCGAGCACCTCTTCTCTGTAGCCGGGATCAACCCCCAATTAACAGAAATCCTCAGTGTACTAAAGAGCAGGCACTTGAAAATGGGTGTGTTCTTCTTGTCTTCTTTCTATCGAGGGTAGGGATTTGGGAGGGAGAGGAAAGCAAATTTTATTTTCTTGGCTATAAATTTGCTATTCTTGGTATTGTTTCATTTTTATAATTATACATTAGACTTCGGCGCTTGTGTAAAATTATCCCTGCAGGTTGAGCGGGAAGTAAAAACAAACAAATGGAGATGCTTCAGATGGTGGCAGGGGTGGGGGTGCTGAGGAAGGGGGGGATGGGAGCGGGGAAAAGAGTTTGGGAAGGTTATCTAACTGAATCACTACTGAGTTGAACCATGGCTCTCATTAGCCACGGGTACTGCTGAATATAAGGCCAGTAAAATTTTAGTACCTGGAGGTTTGACTCTTAATATTAATTTTGCACTGATGGGTGCCAAAGGGCTCTCTGAGTTCAAAGGAGAGCCGCGAGTGGAGTGGAGAGAGATGAGGTGGAGAAGGCAGAGCCGCTCAAACCAGCTCCCGAAGCACTTCCTCTGACTTCACTGCCGGAGCTTTTTCCACACTGGTGCATGACCGACCTTAAAAGTTGCAGACCAGAGCATACACTGGATACCGTGGGCAAGGGGTTGCCAACTGCCTGCTCTAGAATGAATTGTAGTATCGGCTGCCCCCTGCAGAGGGTAAATGTTTCAGAATTGTAACTTGAGAACTCCTTCAGTGATACTGGCTTTCTGTGGTTTTCTTTGTGCATCAGGTATATGTGTTTTGGAGTATTTTTGCCAACTAAAGCTAAATCATGGGTCAAGTCTTCAAATTCTGTTACTACATAAAGAGTACCTCCACTGCTCATTTCAGTAGTGCCCTCTGAACTCTGTGGGTAATCAGGAAGTAATTTTACTCTTCCCCCCGCACTCTCGTCGCAAGCGGTAAGGATTCCCTACTGCTTTTGTAAACACCACTACAATTTAACAAGCTCATCTAAGTCCGGATTCCTATTTCCTGCCTTTTTCAAATCTGACCTATGTTTTGAAGTAGACCAATTTGGACTGTTGGACCTCATCTATAAATTAGAATTCTATTTTGAGTCATAGACCAAGTATCAATTAAATCTGAGTGGGCTTAAAAATTTTAGAGGCAGAAGCTAGTAAGTGAAGCTTGGGACTTGAGCTTTCTGTGTCTCTTAAGAGAAGCGAGTGGAAAAGCCAAATGATCACGTAGTGCTGCTGGAGATAACGTCGTCACTCGCAACCAAAAGGGCAACACGCCCGTGGCCACCTGACACCGGGGTCATCAGCTGGCACTTAATCCGGAGAAAGGGAACTGTAAATGGAACTTTTATCTTAAATTCAGACAGTACAGGGTAATCCCGTAATTCCCTAGCACTCAAGAAGCTTTGTAGGTTAACAGCGTTTTGGTTTCTCTTCTAGCTCAGCCAGTGTATCTCGCCCTTAACAGCTATTGGCTTTGCTTTTCCTGCAGTTGAAGCTCTCCTTGGAACAGGGCTAACTGGAAAAATACTTTGACCGTAGCTCTAGTACTTCCAAATAAACTCATATCTGGATTTTTAAATGAAGCCCCAAGACAAAGTCTGAGTCTGAAAAGATTCCACAATTTTGAGTGTGTTCTTTTTATCCTCCCAGCCTACCTCCCTCCCGCCTCCTTCCCAGCATTGCCTCCTACACCTTCCATTTTTTTGGCCGTTATAATCACAGCCATTTTACTTTGATACCATATCTGCCTTTCAGGACAATGGAATTAGATATTCCTGGTGTCTTTGAGCGACAGTGGTCCCCAGCGAAGCTGTTTTCTCCCAGGTTACCTGACTAGAAGCTGGAATCAAGGGTGGTGAACACAGCAACCTTCCCAGAGCAGGAGGGCTGGGCTTTAGCCATCCAAGTGACCTGCTGTGACCCTGTGCTCTCTCTCGTGGGCCTGATGGCTCCTTTGCTATTAAGTGGCAAATTACATTTGGAGTGTCTCCTTCCTTTTCAGAGAACAGAGTTAATCAAGGCAAATCAGCAAGCCCCCAAAGTGCTATAATTTAAAATCATGATTACATACTTTAAAATCAGCCAACTTGGACTGCTTGAGTTATCTTGGCTTTTAGAACCTAAACTGTAACTATTCTATCGTACCGTAAGAAGGCACATTTCATTAGTTTCCTGGCTTCCCATTCCCCAAAACAACTTCTAACCACTGTTTAAGACAGTTTTTATTTGTTTTTTTGGAGGCAAGAGGGGGAACCTAATGTGAGAGTAAAGGAGAAAAGCTTATTTTTTCTTCTTTTTAGAAGCTAGAGAAGATAATTAAGGCTTCCTGTGAGTTGTCTTTTACTTGCATACTTTTTTTTTCTTTTGATGTTGGTATATTTGGTGTATTACATGGAGCTTCTCTATTTCAAACTGGAAACTGTCTTCTCTGAAGGTGGTGTATGATGTTATTTTGAACTGCTAGAGCTTTGGTCAATATTTCCTTCTGTATACGTCACAGAGGGCACCATTGAGAATTGTGTACAGAGGACCTCAGAATACAAAATTGTCAGGACCGTGTAGTCATCTTTCTGCTGGCTGGTTTCTTCCCCCTCCTGTTACAATTTTTGTTTTAAATCATGGGGGTTTTTTTGTTTTTGTTTGTTTTGTTGGTTTGTTTTCTGACCCACCCCTTTCGTTGATCTGCAAAATAGTTCCTTCTTCGAGAAAAGAGTTTCTTTTGCCTCGTTCCGTATGCCTTCCCCACTGGTACTGATGGTGTTGATAATAAATTGGTGGAAGAACAACGTACCTCGTAGAAGGAAGCCCTGTCTGCCATTTCCAGGTGCCAATGGCTAAGCAGATGTACTGCAAAAGTGGTAACTGTAATGTGCACACTATTGGTTATTTTTAATAAGCCTCTTCCTACTAGAACATTTTATTTTCCTTGTTCACCATACAATCATGTACTCTTTAACAGAAATTACTTTTAAAAAAATCTGGAACTATCTTTAAAAGAACTTTATTAATAATCATGTATTTTTACTGATCACATTTTGAAATGCCTAAAAGACTTTATTGTTCTAATTATCCAGATGTACCTTTGTAAAATAGCTCTTTTATGAATTAGCTGATAAGGCTGTATGTTTCTGGAACAAAATATTGGTCATCTAAAAACTTTCTGTTTTCTGGGGTCTGGGAAAATAGAAAATGAGAGTTCAAATATTAAATATGCTTAAAGGAACCAAGTATGTGGCTTTTTATTTATGTTCTTCTTCGTTTGTCTTCTCCGAGTTGCATTAGAGAAGTTGAGGCCCCAAGGAGGCCTTCATTCATCTTACTGGCAAGTGACTGTCGAGCAGCTTCCTGCTCGTTAGAGCATCTTTACTAGCCAGACGAGCCAGCTCGTCTCTGTGATGGGCCAGCGTCCGTGAGGACACCGACGGCGGGTGTTGCCGCAGCGTCCGGGGCAGTGCTTTTGCTCTCTAACAGCTTCATTGAGACATAATTCACATTTCGCACGATTCACTCATTTAACGTGTACAGTTCGATGATTTTTGGTATGTATTTTTTAAATTGTAAAGCATATGTAACATAAAATTTGTCATCTTAACCATCTTTTAAATGTATAAATCAGTGGGATTAATGGGGCCGCTTTTATGGTTCACTTGAAAATGACTTTGGTTTAATGCCACCCTAAATGAAAATATGGTGTCTTTATTACCATTCTTATCCCCAGTGCTGGACTTCCTAAAGTAGCAATATTTCTATGCTTTTATGGACCCCATTTCAACTTTTGGGCTTTTTGGTATGTTGGTTTTGACACAGAGGTATCATTCGACTTATTCTTTAGTTTTCAGTCATTCAGGGGCACATTTGGCTGATAGATCTAATAAGCGTGACAAAAAATGCTCAGTATTTTGTAGGATTTTTTAGTTAAGCTTTCTAAAACTGAAGACTACGCAAATGTACTTTGCAGAAATGAACCTGTTTGTGCTTGTGGCTGTGTTTATGAGCATAACCGGTAGGGAAACGCATGCCTGTTCCATCCCCACTCCTGGATGGCCATCTTCTAAGAAGAGTGGCAAAAATAAAATACTGTCGTTGCATATGAGCAGTTGCTTTCACTTTTTGCTGTCCTCTTCCAAGCTAAATGACTGGCTCACCGAAAGTTTAATACCACTTTGAAAGATAAGAGGGTCTGTCTGGATGAATAAGTTGCTTTTCAGTTGGACTTGATGGCTTCCTACTATGACGAATGTCCTAAAATATTACAGGTAAATAGCTAGATATAGGTGTTTCCCATCTCTTTCTCTAATGTCAAGTGTAATTCGTATTACGAACTGCAAGCCCTTGCCTGATCTTAGCTGTCAGGGAGCGGGTTGGTTCTGCCACCCGTCATTAGGGAGACACCATCATTCCCTGAGCGTCAGCCGAGGCCTTGATGTGAGATCATTTAAGGTAGGTAGAGCTCTCTTTCTGTCCCAGTCTTTCCCCCTTATTTGCTTAGGGTGCTTTGGTACCTACCTATAACTTAAGGCTTCCTTTATAGCATTTTATTCCAGGGGATCTCTTTCTTTGTACGTGTGACCACGGGGTTGGGGCCACCCAGTCAACATTCTGATCAGTAACAATAATGAGGGTGTATGTTGGTAATTTTTTAAAGGTTTTGGAGGAGCATCTGTACAGAGAAATTTTTTCTGCCCTCTATTATTTTAAATAATAAAGGGCAGCCATTCTCAATCTTTTTTTGGGCAGGGGGAGAGTGAACAGGGGAGAGGGGCAAAAAGAGAGAGAGAATCTTAATTTAAATTTTTTAAATGTTTATTTTTTGAGAGAGAGAGACAGAGCGTGAGCAGGGGAGGGGCAGAGAGGGAGACACAGAATCCAAAGCAGGCTCCAGACTCTGAGCTGTCAGCACAGAGCCTGATGCAGGGCTCCCAGAGGATCTGAAGCGGGCTCCATGCTGACAGCAGCTAGCCCGATGCGGGACTCAGACTCACGAATCGTGAGATCATGACCTGAGCCAAGTCAGACACTCAACCGACTGAGCCACCCAGGCCTCTCTAGTTTTTCAAATGCCTTCAGCCTGTCCTGGTGGAAAACAACCAGATCCCCATTTCTGTTCTTGCATGCAGTCTGGTGTGCCATGTTGTTTTGGTTGAAGTCTATGAAGACAATCCGGCTTCACACATCTATTTTAAAAAGGGGGAAAGTATTTTAATAGCTTTCTTCAGATGATTGTGGATCTTCTTCTTGGATACCACCCTGAAACTTTTGACAGGTAGTAGTTTCTTAAAAGAGCTGCAGTGTGGAATCTGAAGCCCCATCAGTAACATTTTTGTCCTTTGTCACACTAAAATCCATCAGTCCATTTCATACTTTAAATGGGTGAAGGATGGAATCTTTTACCTATGCATAATTTTGTAATATCCTGTATCAGTAATTTGGGAAACACTGATTTGCCGAATTATGTAGGCCTTCAAATGTTGACCCTTTTTTTTTTTTTTTAATGTTTATTTTTGAGAGAGAACATGAGCGGGAGAGGGGCAGAAAAGAGCGAGACACAGAATCAAGAGCAGACTCCAGGCTCTGGGCAGACAGCACAGTGCCCGACCCCGGGCTCAAACCCACGAACCTGAGATCATGATCTGAGCTGAAGTTGGACACTTAACCGACTGAGCCACCCAGGCGCCCCCGTTTCTTTATATGGTATCCAAAGCTCACGTTTATTGACCTCAATGACTGATCTCATCAGAAAGCTTCATGGTGCTGGACACAAATTTCCAAATCAGTAGTTCAGTGAAAATAGTTATGACTCTTTATGTCCCTGAAAGAGTCTCGGGGACTGCCAGGGGTTTGGAGACCGTACTTGGAAAACTGATGGTGTGGTGAAAAGACCCTGAACTAAGACAATCCAGATTCACTTCTGCTTACTTGCTGTGTGACCATAAGCAGGTTCCCTCTAGATTCCACTTCCTCAGCCGTAAATGAGAGTCAATAATACTTAACGGAGTTGTTGCGAGGTGGGAACGAGAAATTTCCAGGCATGCGATTGGTGTCCAAAGATGGTGGTGGTGGTGGTGTTTGATTCTAGGAGTTGAATGCGTAAAGCAGGGATGGTGAAAAATGATTAATGAATTTAGAATATGTAAATATCTCTCTTAGTAATGCAGCCATATTTCATGTTTTATAATGGTTTTGTATGTCCAAACTCTAGGCTCGTGTGTGTGTGTGTGTGTGTGTTTGTGTGTGTGTGTGTGAGAGAGAGAGAGAGAAGGAGGAAGGGGAGGAGAGAGTGTATGTTCATTTTTTCAAAATTTGTTGCTAGCTTCTATAATATACTCTTTTAACCTAATTGTTCTTTTAAATGTAAAGAAAGAAAGAAAAAACTTGATTTAGTAAGAACCTTGGTTTTTAAGAAACCTGTATGTTGGATGTGTGCTGCTTTGGTGTTACTGTCATAATGGGGTGGAGTGTGGTTGATAGTCGATGTTCCAGAAACTTCGAAATCATGTGTATGCAGTGTGCTAGTACTCCTTGGGTTTATCTTCCAGTTAAAGCTAGATCTTGGCTGTTTTGAAACCTCTTTATTTCCTTAAAATATATGAGCTGCTTATTTTTTTTTAACTTTTTGTTTATTTTTGAGGAGAGAGCACAAGTGGGGGAAGGGGCAGAGAGAGAGGGAGACATGGAATCTGAAGCAGGCTCCAGGCTCTGAGCTGTCAGCACAGAGCCCAACTCGGGGCTCGAACCCACGAACCGTGAGATCATGACCTGAGCCGAAGTTGGATGCTTGACCGACAGAGCCATCCAGGCGTCCTGTGCTGCTTATATTTTTAACTAATGGGAAACTGAGTTATATTGTGGTTATTTAATGAGACTTCGTGTTTTATCTTCCTGAAAATGCATATGTTGCCATATCTACTGTAGTGAAGACCATAAACAATTTTCAAATTCATATGAGTATGAATTTCATATACTTTGAGACCTTTTCTAGAGAACCCAAACCCTGTAGCCCAGACATAGTGGCCTGGAGTCCCATTTGTGGCAGGGTTTCTGGGGTTTCTCCCTGCCTTCTCCTCCAATCCTTAGGGAGAGCCATGATAAGACCAAGGAAGCAAGACCAAAGTAAAGTTCTTTCTACTCTCTGCTCTTATATTATTAGTTCATTGTCTAACCTAGAACAAGTCATTTACCCTATCTGGACCTCTGTTTTCTCATCTTATACTGAGGAAGTTAGATGATTGTTCTCTTAGGTCCCTCCAGTGCTGATAGTCCTGTGAAATTGATAGCACAGGAACACAGAGGTAGAGCTTTGCTCTCTCGCTGGGTAGTCTCAGGTAAGCTCTATCCTTTCCTGACCTCATGTGTTTCTCCAAATAAGAATATAATTTTAACATCACTCACTGAAGTCTGTCCTTAGAAATGTTTTTCTCCCGTTCTTTGGAATCTCTTCTGATAGATGTCTCTAGTTCAGTATTATCTACAGTCTGATGAAGCATTATTTACATTTCTTCTTTTGTCCCAATCTCACTGCCGGTTTGTAAGAATCTTGGGGGCTTTGGTGGAAGCAAATCTGACATTCCCCGTTAGAGGAGACTTTTTGAGCATTGGCTGAGGAGAGACTGACAGATCTTACCTCTGTTCCCACTCGTGTCCTGAGTGATGGCCTCTTCTGAAAGGTTTATGAAATTTGGCAAATTCACAAAAGCTGAGTGCCCGGAACATGAGGTAGCTGGATTGATTATTTAGCAAGCAAATGCACCATCAGAAAAACTGGTCCAGCCAGCAAGAATAAGTCTTAGAGAACTTGGAAGCTTTCATGCAATCAAATGTCTGTGAACTAACAGCTCAAGTGAAAGGAAAAGAGACACAACAAAACTGTCTCTATGTCTTGCCACCTATTGAAAGTAAAAGCCTCAAATTTTCTCCACTTTTTTTCTTTTCCTTTTAGAAAGTGGCCTCTTCAAGATAAATTCTAACTCCATTGGGCAGTCAGTGACATTTGGCTCAAAGACACAGAGAGCCTAACGTTTGCTTCCTGTGGGGGTATTTGCACCGTAAGAGGAGTATGTAGGGAAGGTTCTGGATCTTTAAATGTGAGTTATGATTGACTGGCTTATATTCTCAACTTTTTTTTTTCCTGTCTCTTCAGAGAAGTTCTGAGCAGATTGCAGTTAAGACCGGGCACATGTAGGCAGATTAAAATAAGCAGGGATCTTTCTATCTTGGGTCAGAGTATCTTGGCAGCCATGACTTGCGGGTTGACTGATTAATTGGTCAGTGTATTCCTAGCTTTGTTTCAGAAAACAAAGAGTTGGAGGAGCAAGGTGTTTGAAATATTTGGGGGGGGGGGGGATAAAATATGGGCCTTAGAGGAAAGAGGCAAAACACCAGGATCCTTTACAGTATTTGTTACGAGGGCCTGTGATTTTTTTTTTTTTTTTTTTTTTTCTCTCAAAGTGCCTTCCTGATTTACCCCTTGCTCTGTTCCCACCACGACCAGGTCATTCCGCTCCTCTGTCTGTCATGCACATGGCTCCCTATCCCGTTTTCCAAAAAGCCGCTAGTTCCCTCGTGTCACTGGCCTGCCCAAGAACCATGGTGGCTTCATGGTGACTGCTGTGTGGAGACTGAACTCTGCTCAGTTTCTGAGACGGTCATAATTTATCTGGGCGACTCGATTTCCCTCTCCCAGCCATTGTGACCCTTCCCCTCCAGGAAGGCTCAGCCTCCTCCCCGCCTCCCTCACCCTGCCTCCCAGGTCCTGCCTCGACCTCGGCTTTTACACCAGCCTGAAACCTACCTGGCCATGTATGTCTTGCTTATCTTTTCGAGCTCACTTTTTTCATTTTTATGCAACTGCCAGTTGCTGTTCGCTTTGCCTCATTTTTTTCTGCAGTTGTGCTTTTCTGCTGCATTCCACCAGACCCCCCCTTTTCCACTTAGCAATACGAGTGTAGGCGAGTAGCCACTCTGCAGAGTAGTGTGCTATGTCTTGGGAGGATGAAAAGCAGGAGCTACAGTGCACTGTGTGCGAACCGCATGTCAGGTCCTACCCCTAAGTGCGTTACCTCTAATCTCCATGGGCACCCCAAGAGGTAAGGGGTTCCCCCCCCCTTTTTTTTAAATACAAATGAGGTAACTGAAGTTAGTAATGACTCTGATGATCCTCATGGAATAGTTAGAATTCAAGAGAAAGTCTGGCTTCCACCAAAGCCTTGTCTTTACAACCCTGCTGTGGAAATAGTTTGTTCCCTTAGAGGTGCCTACGACCGAATAGCGAAGACAGGTGCACGACTGTCACTCCTCTGTCGTCCTCCCTGACTGAATTAGAAGTCACTTACGCCGGACCAAGGGGCAGAAATTTACATTTCATTTCAGCTGCTTGATCTTGGGACAGGTTTGGACACAGCTGAATTCAAAAAAAAAAAAAAACAAAACAAGGACAATTCCAGCAACTGAGTCAGAGTAGAGTGGAAAGGGGAGAGTTAGTACCTAAGGAGGCTGGCGGAAAGCTGTGGTAATAGCCAACGGGAGGCTCGAAGTCGCTCGGGACAGAGGAGGGGAAAATGGTGTCACTGAGGTACGATTTACAGATGTCGGCGTGTAAGTCATCGTGCGGGGGAAGGAGGAGTTAAAAGAAAAGACGGTCTCGTGGACCTGAGAGACTGGTGTTGCCATTAACAGAAGTGAGGAAGCGTGAAGGAGAGAGGCCGTGGGGAGAAGTTAGTTTCATTTGACACGTTGAGTTTAGACAGCAGCCTGTCAACAGAGATGTCCCCCAAGAAGCTGCAAGTGGGCTTCTGCAGCGTCACTGTATTGGGTCATACCTGCTAGTGTCCTGGCTGGATATAGAACCGGAACACTGTGTCCACAAGACCTCGGAGTGCAAAGTACCTCAGAGTCCCATCAGCTGATGAACAGGTCAACGAAAGGCGCATCCACACGATGGAATATCATCCGGCCCCGAAAAGGAACAAAGGACGGGCACGTGCTACAACAGGATGGTCCCTGAAAACTCCACGCCGAGTGAAGAAGCCGGTTACAAAATACCACAGAGTGTAGGATTTGTTTACATGAAGTGTCTAAAATAGGCAATTCCATAGAAACAGAAAGCAGATGACCGGTTGCCAGAGGCCGGGACATGGGAGAATACGAATGGGTATGGAGGGATCAAAATGTTCTGGAATTCGACGGTGGTGATAGTTACACAACCTCGCAAATACACAAGCACTGAACCGTACGCTTTAAAAAGGGTAAGTTCTGTGGCATGTGAATCATACCTTTTGAAAACTGGAAGAGAGGGGCGCTCAGTCGGTTGGGCGTCCGACTTCGGCTCGGGTCACGATCTCGCGGTTTGTGGGTTCGAGCCCCGTGTCGGGCTCTGTGCTGACAGCTCGGAGCCTGGAGCCTGTTTCAGATTCTGTGTCTCCCTCTCTTTCTGCCCCTCCCCTACTCGCGCTCTTTCTCTCTCTCAAAAATAAATACACATTAAAAAAAATTTTTTTTAAATGGAAGAGAAAACAGTACCTCAAAGATCACATACTTTTGTTCCCATACGGGGTGACTCAGCGCCTTCTTCCATCTCTGCTCCCACTCGTTCTCCGTGCTTAAAGAGCTCCTGTCACAGGGACCTGGCTGTCTCACACACCTCATGGGCTTGTGTGGATGAAAACAAAGCAATAAATGAATGTAAAGCGTGTAGTACCCAGCACGTAGTCAACACTTGATAAATGGCAACAATTTTTTCTTGCTTCTCGCCTGCCCTTTACAACACTAAGCACCTAGTAAGAGCTCAATTACCACACGTGTTTGGTCATCGGACGGCCTACAAAGCCTGTTGAAGCAATGACATTATTGGAATAATCTGTGAAAATGCGAAGGTTGGTGAGTGGTTTTATTTTAAAAAAAAAAAGCCACAGGGCTCCTGGGTGGCTTAGGCAGTTGAGCGGCCGACTTTTGCCTCAGGTCAAGATCTCACGGTTTGTGGGTTCGAGCCCCATGTCGGGCTGTGTGCCAACAGCTCAGAGCCTGGAGCCTGCTTCGGATTCTGTCTCTCTCTCTCTGCCCCTCCCCCTCTCACACTGTCTCTTTCTCTCAAAAATAAGTGAACATAAAAAAAAAAAAAAAAGATTTGAAAGAATCTCGATGGGATCTACCCTGAGGTGCTTTCGGATCTGGACCGCTGCATGACGGCCCAGCAAGATGCCAGGCGGGCTTTGTGTTTAGTTTCAGTCCCTCCCCCAAAGATCCAATGATATTAAGAGCTGGGGGGTGTCTTTGTTTAACCTAGACCCCCCAAGCCTTCCTAATATCCCTATGTTTCTTGGTAACTGAAAGACAGAAAGGAAGATAGTTTGGAAAGTGAACGAGAGTAATGACGAGTCGTCTCGTAGATTCTTGTCCTAATCTCGGAATTTTTAATCGTGGTTTTGGCTACGGTCGGGCAAGAGCTAGGAAATGATGCGGCTCTAAAATCCTAGACAGGAGACAATCTATGTAGGTTCCACCATCTGGAAGATCTGGTGACCTTTTACAAGCCACTTGGTAACGTTACATTAGTCCAGCGTGGGCCTGTGTTGGCTGGAGATGTCTGGGTGACCTGTCGCACGGCTTCATAAAACACTGTAATAAACCCAAGCAGAGAAGCCTTCAGTAGCTCTGCCCCCGGGGAGCGTCCCTCCCACCTCTCATTTCCTCTGCTTCCTGCTGCCCAC
This sequence comes from Panthera onca, assembly GCF_046562875.1. Classification (NCBI taxonomy): domain Eukaryota; kingdom Metazoa; phylum Chordata; class Mammalia; order Carnivora; family Felidae; genus Panthera; species Panthera onca. The sequence goes on along the minus strand of NC_138348.1, from coordinate 97,366,584 downwards.
CCCGTACCCGCTCCCCACACGGGGCAGCTAGAACCTCAAAACACCGGTGTGCCTTTCAGGGGCTCAATACAACTGAAATGTCCCCACCTGCTCCCTGAACTGGCTGGTTTGTTTCCAGATGTCGCTGGTGTGAAACATTTCCCCTAATCGATGTCTGAACCTCCTCGAAATTCATTCAGCTAGGTGGCACACACCCTATTCAACGGAACTCCGCGGATGGGAAAGTAAACCTGACTTCTCTCGCCTCTGGAGACAGCATGGTATTTCTTATTATCCGAGGTTATTGTTCTGCTAGGACATTATTAATGAGCAGAGTGCCTGCTGGAGATGTCATTGCTCCTTCCTTCCTTCAGCTGCCAAACAGTTTGGAAGTAACTTGGAAACCAAACTTAATTTCTTGAGTCATCTCCTCTGGCTTTGCGTCTCTTTCTCTGTTGCATGCCACTGTAGATAATTTGGTGCCCTTATCTGTCCATTTCCTCTGACCCTCGCCACCGATAACATGATTAAACCCTCCACTCTGGTGCTTTCCATTTGCTTCAAATTATTTCTGATTACGTGTGCTGTATTTTCTTTATTTAGACCCAAGGTATAATTAGGGAAGAGAGCTGGACAAAAGAGTCCATTTTTTTCTTTCTCTCACCATGGTGTCGGGGTGAAAAATGCCGTCCGGCACGTCGGGTGAGATCCCAGCTGGCCCATGTCTTTTGTAGCAGCCAGAGGGGGGAAGCTGCCTATCTACACAAATCCAGATGTGCGACGGTAGCTTGTTTATCTTACTTTGTGTTTAATGAGATTCTTCAGATATTGCTACTTTGAAGCATTGCTTCTATTTTTATTATCTAACATTTATTAAATGGCAACCATGTGCTCTGTTAAACACAAAGAATAGTCTGGTTCTGTCTGAATTAAGAATCTAGAATGCATATGAGATCGGTTTCAATGCCGGCGACTAAAAATACACAGAGTGGACAGTGTATGTCGTCCTAGGGTATGTTTTCCAAATATTTTCTGTGCAATTAATAAACATTAGACCCTGCCCCTGGGAGAGACAGATACAAAACAAGGCACGAGATAAGAGAGATATAAATAAAATACACTGGAACTTACTTTAAAAGTAAGATGGATCTAAAAGTAAGATTTAGGGGCACCTGGGTGGCGCAGTTAAGCATCCGACTTCAGCTCAGGTCGGGATCTTGCAGTCGGTGAGTTCGAGCCCCGCATCGGGCTCTGTGCTGACAGCTCAGAGCCTGGAGCCGGCTTCGGATTCTGTGTCTCCCTCTCTTTCTGCCCCTCCCCTTCTCTCTCTCTCTCTCTCTCTCTCTCTCAAATAAACATTTAAAATAAAATAAAATAAAGATTTAATTTTTGCTCTTGTCTCAAGTGATAGGTTGATTTTTCTAGCTACTTTGGGTTTTGGTCTTACCAATGTTTTCCATTCTCTCAAGAACGTTTTGATCTTTTCATTTGGCCCAAGGCAAAATTGGCTTGGCTCAGTTACAAGGCAAAAGCCTGGAACTTTAAGGAGCAGGAATTTGGACTGCAGCTCACTTAACCAAGAAGTGGCAGAGATTTGTTCAATTAAACACTTTGTTCCACAGGTTCTGTACATTACATCATGGGGGCGCCTGGCTGGCTCAGTCAGTAGAGTGTGTGACTTTTTTTTTTTTTTTCATGTTTATTTATTTACTTTGAGAAAGAGAGAGAGTGCGCCGGCTAGAGAGAGAGAGAGAAAGGGAGAGAGGGGGAGAAGCCCAAGCAGGCTCCACACCGTCAGTACAGAGCCTGAAGCAGGGCTCGATCCTACAAACTGTGGGATCATGGCCTGAGCTGAAATCAAGAGCTGAACGCTCAACAGACTGAGCCACCTAAGCGCCCCACATATGACTCTTGATCTCAGGGTCATGAATTCAAGCCCCACGGGCATGGAGCCCGCTCAAAATAAAAATTTTAAAACTGAACAAATAAATTAAAAAAAAAAAATGTATGTCTTACATCAGGATGGCAGAGTAGCGGAAGGGGAATTTTCTGGTTTAAAATTGGAAGATACAACTTGAAGGCTCATAACTTACTACTAAATGGCTTACTCTCCCATCTTTGAGATGCGGGTGACACCGGTAAGCCCAGGGCCGTGATGAACAACAGATACGATCGATCGTGCCTTGTGAGAGCGTGTTATAAACGGTGAAGTGTTGTGCTAGTTGTTAGTGCCTGCTGTGTCAGAGCAGGTGGGCCAGGTGCCCACGTGATAGAATCGAAAGGTATTTCTCTTGAGAATGCCTGCTATCTATTTGCATATATATGCAAGAGATTTATTTTGTTTTTAGTGAGTAGGGTGCATGGGCGGCAGTGTTGAGCTGAGGGCTGAAACTGACAGGGGCCAACTCCTAAAGAGATGCCTCTCCATGCCTCTCAGGAGTGAGGGAGCTTCTGGAGGGCAGGGACCGCGTCTACTGAGGCGTGCGTCCCCAGCACCTAGGACAGGACCGGGCACGGAGCAGCCAGTGAGAAGAAATTGTTCACTAAAGCCAGCTGAACCCTGAAAACCACGCCCCGCGGTAACTGTTATTTGACAAACTTTCTCCCCTCTGCCCCCACCCACTTCTTTATCCAACCATGTCACGAAGCAGATCTTATCTATGAACGTGAAAAAAATAAAAATAAAAAAAATCTTGTCTCTGCGGGTTGGGAGAGAGGAGACTCTCATTCTATTTTGGTTATTAAATGTCTACCGATCTATGTGTAGGTATTTTGCGCTCAGGGCTGCTTTTGCCTTTTTTTTTTTTTCTTTCCCCAAGTTCATTTCTCTCTTTTTCTTACCCCGCCAAGAATCTTTTTTTTTTTTTTTTTAATTTATTTTTAATGCTTCTTAACAGAATCTGAAGCGGGCTCCAGGCTGTCAGCACAGACCCCATCGTGGGGCTCAAACTCACGGACCGTGGGATCATGACCTGAGTGGAAGTCAGACGCTTCACTCCTTAACCGATTGAACCTCCCAGGCGCCCCTTAACCCGCCCAATTTTTAAGTCGACCGTCTCACCTCTACTGCCGGCCTAATTAGCGTTCGAAAAGCAGTGCATTCCATCAGACTGGGGTGGGGGGGGGAGCGGAGGAGACCTCCGAGTCCATTTGTATTCCGAGGAACAAGGTGTTATTGTGCAGGCTAAGATTCACCAAAGTGCTTAATGCTTGAAAATGCAGGAAGAAAACCATCCTTCCTGCAGCAGGTGGTACAGCCTGACTCCAAGGCATAAAAGCAGTAGATATATTGAGATACGTGTTCATTTTCCTCCACTCACTGTTTTCCTTCCTGAGTGTGTATGCATGTGTGCGTGTTGTAAGAAGTCATTTAAAAAACAAGCACGACGTTCATCTACTCAGATTGGTCTTATTTTGGAACTGCCGTCCTTTCTTGTAAACAGATTTCCTTTTTTAACAAGGCCATTAGTGTTATTTACCTAATAACGCTTGAGTGTATCAATCATATTAATTTTGTCGATGAAGCATTTAAGTGATTATTGCATTTTCTAATATTAAGTATCTTCACTACATTTAAAGGAAAGTGCCCATGCATCTAAACAGAAAAACCCAAATGCATACGGCGTGTTTTTACTTTTGACAATAGGAGTTACATTTCTCCCAAGATTGAATTTTATTCTATTTATTTATTTTTTTTTTTAGCCTTGGGCCAAGGAGACAGACTGAGAATCAAGGAATTAGAGATGGAGGAAACCTCATTCAACCTCCTAATCCAATGCTGGAATCCCTTCTCTGGCAATCCTGGCAGATGGCCATCCATCTGCTTGTATACTTCCAATGCTGGGGAGCTCATTATCTCCTGAGGCGACTCATAAATTCTTTCTTATTTGAGCTAAAATTGGCCTGTAATTTCTATCCGTTTGTCCTGGTTATGGAGCAAATAGGAAAGGTCTTAAGTGTCACATCTTCCTTTAGTCTTTTTTCAATTAAGGTAACTGGATTCTTCTAAATTAAGACTCTTGCCTGGAATCTGGAAGAACAATAGTGGAAACAGCTGAGGGTTAAGCCATCGCAGAACACAATACTTGTCACAACTGCGGCTGGCTGGTAAGCACCCTCTCTAGGGGCGCCTGGGTGGCTCAGTAGGTTAAGTGTCTGACTTCGGCTCAGGCCATGACCTCACAGTCTGTGAGTTCGAGCCCCATGCTGGGATCTGCGCTGACGGCTCAGAGCCTGGAGCCTGCTTCTGATTCTGTGTCTCCCTCTCTCTCTGCCCCTCCCCAGCTCTGTCTCTCTCTCTCAGAAATAAACATAAAAGAAAAAAGCGCCTCTTCTATATTCAAACTTGGGCATAGCCCACTATGTAGTACAGTTCTTGGATGTAACTCATCCCTCATTTAGCTAGGAGTCGTAAGAAATCTGTCCTGGGTGAAGAGAAATCCTACTATCTCATTCTTTTTACTATTCTGAATTCCTTCAGAGGGCACAGGCTCCTAAAACTCACTATGAGCGAAAATGTAAAGGTTTTCCTTTACAAGGGAAAATCAAGGGCACCGGAACATAAATTTTTGGAAGTAGGAACCATGTCCAGTTTTTCTTTCTGTCCCCCTTAGTGCCCGATATCATTCCTGGCAGATAGAAGCTGCTTGCTGATTTACTGGTTTGTTGAGCTCAAAAAGAGAACTGGCCAACCTTATGTTGAAATATACACGTATTTGGGAATGCACATTCACATGCATCTATCTATCTATCATGTATCTTCCTACCTATCTGTAGAGAGACACATATATACACATACACATTTTTTTTTTTTTTTACCTTTATACTATCCTGGGGTCATCTCATAATAGTTCATAGGAAGACTTAATGCCACAGTACAGACAAAACCGTTCTCTGGGTCAACTGCAGACCCTAAACACCTGGGGTAATGTGACATGTGGCATCTTATTCATTTATTTACTTATCTTGGCATCTTGGTATCCTGAGGTGGCTGGCTTGGGAAGGTAGACCCTCTCCTGTGTGCCCTCCCTTGCTAACGTGCTTGTGCTTTGCCCCCAGGTAGAATGTGCCCCCCCAGGCACCCCTATTCCTCATCTTCCCACCTCTCCCTCCTGCTCAACTGGATTGCCTTTTGTTATTCAAGTTACTCTTGTTATTGGAGATTGAGAAGGACAACAGTGGAAGGGGGAGAGAAAGCATAACTTCTTTTTTCCTATAATTTTAAAATTTTTATGTATTTATTGAGAGAGAGGCAGAGGAAGAGAGATTTTTTTCTTTTTAATATTTATTTTTTATTTTGGAGCGAGCCAGTGTGAGTGGGGGAGGGGCAGTGAGAGAGGGGGACCAAGGATCCCAGCGGGCTATGCGCTGACAGCAGCGAGCCTGATGCGATGGGAGGGGCTCAAACTCACCAACCGTGAGATCGTGACCTGAGTCAGACACACAGCCGCCTGAGCCACCCAGGAGCCCCAAAAGTACAGCTTCTTTAGTCTTTGCCTAGTCTTCACCCAATTTCACTTAGGTGGGCTTACCCCTTCCTTCCTCACAGTGATCTTTGTCCGATGTCCTTCGCGCAGCTCCCTCCTGGAGCCAGAAGCCCTGAGTTTTAACTCAGCTTTGCTAGATAGAAACCACTTCACTGAATGGTTTCTACCGATACCGTGGTATAATGGAACCTGCCTATACTGAGCGTGGGAGCAAATGAGGAAGGGTGGGTATGGAAGTGTAAAGCCCACCACAAGTAAAATGCATTTTATCCTACGACCTTGGTACCGGTTACCAGGCTTCATGGTGCAGGTGAACGCCACTGCCCCTTTCCCACGCAGGATGCAGGTGCAGTCGAGCGGCGGGCCTCCCGCTGCAGTATAGGTCTGTAGAGGCTCCAGGCAGAGCATTCTGGGTGCCCACCCAAGCCCGAGTGTGCTGAGGAACCTCGGTCCCAACGCTGGAATTGCCATAAGCCGCATGCCCCTGCCACCACCCCCACCCAGTCTGCCAGCCTAGACTGCGACCCTGCACCTGAGTTAACTGTATGGGAAATATCATACAGAAAACGACCTGGTCTCAGAATTGGGCCATAAGCACTAGAAGGAGATGTACTACCTCTACGAACCCCAAGAGGCCAAGCCCTGGATTCACCTCGTTTTTCTATTTCGTCTCCAGTGCCTGGCACGTAATAGGCACCGAAGATTTCCTGAAGAAGAACTGACTGCCATGGCAGCTGATCTCCTCTGCAGAGCAGTAAATGGAAACCGAGACACAGGGTGGGAACGACTCTGGTTCTTACATTAGGATAAGGAGCAGGACCACAGAAGGAGAGGCAGGTTGTATTCTGAGCGAGGAGGATCCAAGTTTTCGCTGCAATTTCAGTGTGAGCGGTATTCTGTATGTCTAGACTAAGCGAATGGAGATAAGAGAGGTTGGGGGAAGGGAGCTGCAGGATAACATAGTTGTCGAGCGGAGGTGGGGCTTCTTCCCCGTTCGACAGAGTCTTCTTCCGAGCAGGCTTGGGGGCTATGTACGTCGAAACCCACATGCACACAACCCTTGGCCATAATGTCATTATGCAAAACCAACACTCAGCGCATCCTTTTAAGGCATGAGTAAAAACTCGAAGTAAAATCAAAGAACAATTCTCTCTCTAATTTCCATTCTGCTTCTAAAGTGGTTCTGTTAGACATTATCCCTCAGGAATGAACCATTTGTCCCCCACACAGGTGACGAGAAGGACACAGAATTATTTTCATGTAATCTGGGGTCTGAGCGTAGTATGCTAGCGGGGGTTGCTGCATTTTTAACACCGCGTGGCGATAAGGATGTTCCGTCAGGCTCTTGCTGGCTTCACCCTCAAGCCCCTCAAGTCGAACCCCACCTTCAGCTTACGTTCGTAAAGGCTTCAAGCTTAGCAGGGACCCGTGGTTCCATACCGCCGGTCAGGTAATCCCATCTGGCTCATTTAGACCAGCGACAGAAGCAAATTTGATTTTCCAGAATGGCAGTCCTCCCTAGCCCTTACTTCATGTTGCTTCATTCATTCAACACAGTTACCAAGCACCTACTATCCCAGGCATTATGCTGTTCATATGGATTTTTTAAGTTCATACTCTCATTAGGAACTTGTGATCAACCTTCAAAGGGATCTTTGGAAAAGAGACGGTAGGCAAATTTAAGAACAGCTATTCTGCTTTGTGGATATACCTGAGGCTAATACAAAGAAGGGAGAAGCTAAAAATAAATCCAAGAGAACAAGTCTGTAGTCTTTTAGTGAACACAGACATGAAACAAGTAAGCAACCGTAAGCTCTAATAAGTGCAAGAGAATTCTAGAGAGGGGAGTAATTAATTCTGCTGGGAAGAGACCAGACAGCAGGGTAGGAGAAACTTCTTGTAGGAGGAGAGTCCTAAACTGGGTTTTGTGTGTATGTGTGTGTGCATGGGGGTGGGGGTGTCTCCAGGCAGAAACCAATGTGTTAAAGCAGAGAGACATAGAACAGGAGAACCAGAGAACTAACTGCGGGCAGCTTGGCTTTGATGGGGTATGAGACGGGCAGTGGTGGACGATGGGCAAGGCCGGAGAAGTCAGCAGGGAGCACATATGCTGAGGCGTGTTGGACTCAGTTTTACTCTATAGGTCATAGGGGGTCGTGGAAGGGTTTTGAGCTGGGGGCTCATTTTAGGTCCATCCCTCGGGCAGCCATTTGTGGGGCGTTAGGAAGCCAGTCTAAAGGCGGGGGCATCAGTTCGAGACTGCACTGGTTTCTGAGAGACAGTGGCACACTGATGGCATGTCCCATGAAGTCAAGCGTGCACAAGTCACTTGGTCACTGTGGTCCTCAGTTGGCCCTACCGATGCAGTGGGCTCGTTACGCACTAGTGATAAACCTCCAAAGGCACCTTTGGAAAAGACAGGGTAGGTAAATTTCAGATCGAGTGTTCTTCGTGGATATACCTGAGGCACTTTCAAAGAAGGAAGAAGCTATAAATAAATCCAGGAGCACAGACTCCTTCCTCAGATCCACTAGACTTCCCCATGACGCCCAGGCTGTGAGGGATGCTTTACTCTGCTTTTTCATTCAAGACATCAGGAGCACCCGGGTGGCTCAGTCGGTTAAGCGTCCGACTCTTGATTTTGGCTCAGGTCATGATCTCACAGTTTGTGAGCTCGAGCCCCGCGTCCAGCTCTGCACTGACGGTGCACAGCCTGCTTGGGATTGTCTCTCTCTAAGTAAATAAATAAACTAAAAATAGAGAGAGAGAGACAGAGGAGAGCATCCTTGAAGGTAGCTGAGCTGGACCAGCCCTTTGACATAGCCCCCTGTGGAATCTCCAAAATGGTCTGGGCTAACCTCCCCACCCCATCCCCACCCCCCAGCGGAGCTTGGGAACTTAGCTTGTCTGGAATCAAATTCTGATGGGCAAGTGGCACTGAGGTCGAGGAGTAAAGGAAGTAGAGAGCAAGCTGTGAGCACTCAGCAGCCAGAAGTAGAAAGAAGGCACAGCCGGGGCGGGGCTGGCGCCAGGGTGGGGCTGACCACCGCTCTCAACCATCCGACTTGGAAAGGGGCAGAGGCCTGAAGGGAAAGAAAGTCAGAATCACCCCCACAGGGAGGGGAGCGACTGGGGTCCTCAGTAGGTCACTGCCCAGGCCACCTCAGACCTGTTAGCAATCTCTCTGACCTTGTCAAAAGCTCCTTCCCGCCTCCTTGGTTAATAGGCTGGAGCTCACCAGGCAAAAGAACAAGATGAAGCATTGCACTTCGTGTTTTTCCTCCCCCACCCGACAGCTTCTATCCTCTTGCTGATCTTGCACCCTTCCGGTTTAGGGCCCTGGATCCACGCTTGGCATTTCAGAGTTTGAAGTCACTTTAGAGATTATTTAGTCTGCTTCTCTCCGGTTTAGAGATGTGGAAACGGAAGCCGAGGGACGTGACGTCCCTTGCCCAGGAAGGATCCCAGGGATGCCCCTGTAATGTACTTGCTGCTTAGCCCAGGGCCGTCCTTCTGTCCATTTCGCCAAATGAGGCGCCAGCCCCAGGGACTAAGGCTGGAATTAGAACTGGGTTCTGTGTAGCCTGTTCGCCCCCGGCGTGGCTGGTTTGCGGGCTTCCTCCCCTGCGAAGTGGGGTTAGTGTCTCCTTGCAAAGTTGAGGCCAAGGTTATCGAAAACGACACTGTTAAGTGCGGCAGTCACGGCACACAGTAGGTGCTAAATAATGTCTTCCCTGAAGAGCATGCACCGCGCCAGCGTGTGGGGTGGGGGATGGGAAGTCAAGTCGGGAGCCACATTCCGGCCTGCGGCCTGGGTGGTAGGGGAGTGGGAAGAGCAGGACGGCTGGCCTTCCCTGGGGAATGCACTGACCACGAGAGTATCCCGTCCCTTCAAGCCCAACCAGTGGGGCTGGGGACAAGCGGCCCCCGGAGGGTCTGGTTAGGCTGTGGGTGTGCGGATAGTGGGTGTGGGGGCCCGGGCCGCCGAAGACGGGAGGGCTCTGCGATCAGTTCGCTCGTCTCCTCCCCAAGGCCGACGTGCGGGGTGGAAAAGAGGAATAACGTTTGAGGAGGTCACGTGGCCTCGGGCCTCCTTCCTCGGGATCGGGGCCCGGGTCCCCAGCCTCCTCCTGAGGGCAGCCGCGCCATAGTAAAACGCGCACCGCCCGCGTGTCAGACAGTTGGGTTGCCCTCCCGGTCCCCGCCCCTCGCTCCCTTGCTCACTTGGGGCCCCGCGCTCCGGGCTGGACCGTGCGCCTCTCCCAGCCTCGGGGTCCTCATCCGTAACCCGAGGAGACGGCTCCTCCCCAGACGCTTGTACTCAGAAAGCAGCGCCCGGGACCTCCTAGACGCACGCTGTGCCTGTCTCTCCAGCCCCCTGGTTACCATTCGCTCTTCTGCCTCCGCCAGCGAAACCTCCCGCTCTCCATCTTCGCCGCCGCGGGGCCGCAGTCTCCGGCCCCCGGGCACGCTCGTCCCCCGTGCGCTTCCCACGCGCCCCACCAGGGGGCGCCCTTCGCCCGCCGAAGCCGGCCGGGCCCTAACTCCGGGGGCCGGAGCGGGCTGCCCCCCTCGCGCCGGGCGGTGCAGGGCGCGGGCCGCGCCGGGGTCCCGCCCTCGAGGTCGCTACACCGCAGCGCCCGCTCTCCCGTCCCGCGGCCGCCCGGCCGCGCGCGCCCCTCGCGCCCGAGCCCCGCGCCTCCCGCTCGGCCTCGGTCCCCCCCCCCCCCTCCCCCGGGGCGGCGGCAAGTTTGCCCGCGGCCGCCCGCTCCTCCTGCGCCTCGGCTTCGGGGCGCGCCGGGCGAGGCTCGGAGCGGGCGCCCGGGGCGTGCGGGCCGCCCGGCCGCCGGGCCCCGAAGGGGCGCCCCCCCGGCCGGCGTGCGCGGGCCGCCGCAGTTCCGGCGCTGGCCGCCGGGCGGCGCCCCGCGCCTCGGCCGCGCTCCTTCCGCGCTGCCCGCTCCCCGCTCGCTCGCTCGCGGCCGGACACAGACTGCCTTCGGCTGCCGGCGGATCGCGCTGGGGCCGCCGCGGCTGCTGCGGAAGCAGGGAAAACCGGAAAACAACAGCCCGGCGGCCCGGCCCCAGCTCAACCCCCGGAGTGCGGAGCCGCCCAGGTAAGGGCAGGGCCCTCCGCGGCGTCCCCCCAGCCTGCCCCTTACGCTGCCCCCCGCGTCCCGGCCGCGCGGGCCCCGCGCGCGCCCCCTCCCGCGCCCGTCCCCCCTACTTCTGACGTCTCCGCCTCTCCGTCCCCCCGGGGCCGCTGCCCCGCACCCTTCCCTGCCCCCCGCCCCCACCGTCTCCCCGGCGCCCTGCCTCCCCTCTCCCGCCTTCAGCCCGCCGGTCCCCTGCGCTCGGATCCCTGCGTCTCCCGGGCTCTGGACCCCCCATCGCTCCGCTCCGTAGTTCCTCCAGTCTCCATCCCCGTTTCCCTCCCTCCGCAGCCCTCCTCCGGGCTCGCGGTGCTCCCGCTCTGGTCCTCCCCTTCCCCTGTGCAACTCCCAGCCCAGCGTCTGCCCCCCTGCAGGGCTGCCGGCCCCTGCCCGCCACCGGCGCGCTCCCCCAGCCCTCGTCACCCCCGCTTCCCGCCCGACCCCGGCTTCACTGCCCCATCCCAGCGCAGCCCCGGAGCCCACGGGGCCCCCCTCCCCCTTTCCTCGCTGCCATCTGCCTCCGCTGCCCCCTGCCCCTGCGCTGGACTCCGGCCACCACCACACCCCCACCCGACACGCCGGCTCGCTTCGGGGGACCGGCGTCCTATCAGGAATGACCCTCTTTTCCCTGGACTAATGAGGCTCCCACCCATCTCACCCTAGTTCACCCGAGTGGGAAGTGAGGGAGAAACTCTGGAGACCTGCATTTGGGCGTGTGATGGGGGAGGGGGCTGGAGGAGGGGGGGGGGAGGGGAGCTGATTGAGATTCTCTCCAGTGAGGACTGGCAGAGCGGTGAGCTGCTCAGACCTGGCCAGGGTGGAGGGCCGGCTTGCGACAGCTGGGACAGGGGTTTCAAGGCACTGAGAGCACCTGTGTCTCTTTCCCTGGCTCCCTTGAGCTGAAGAAAGTGAGAGAGGAGGAGCTGGAGCCCGGGGAGAGTTGGCCAGCCGGCCGGGGAGGGGGAGGCCGCGGTGGGGGGCTGGGCCAGGGCCCTGGGGCCTGCCTGCCTGGCAGTGGTGGGGCACTGCGGCCGGAGCTTCTCCCCCGCTGGACCTTTGGCTGCACGGCTCTTGGCACCTCTACTTCATGCTGCCATCTTCCTCCTGGTGCTGTTGTCTGGTGATGCCACGAGGTGCCACCTCCCTGCCTCCCTCCAGTGGCTCTCCTGGGCATGTCTCCCAAGGGCCTGGGTTGTCTGGAAAGAGGAGGGGAGCTCTGGGCACGGCTGGGGCCCTTCGAGACCAGACCGAGTGGTCCCGGGACTGGCCAGGAGTACGGAGTCCTGCCAGGAACAAAGAGAAGTACCTTCACTTAAGCTCCCTATGGTCACCTGGGTGACGGGGACACTTCCCAGAGCATCTGCAAACAGCAGGCTGTCCCCTGGGATAGAGGCGGTCTGGGCCGGCAGTGGGCAGCTGAGAGAGCAGTGCGGTCCCACTTTGCTCCCTGAGTGTCTGTGCTCGTGTGATCGGGGCGAGGGGTCTGGAGAGGTCAGCCGTGTTCCGCTCCCACCTGGGACGGAAGCCCCAGGAACTCCACCGGGCATCATCAGGCTGGTTGTATTTGCTGAAGCTGCAGCCCATGTCTCATCATTAATCAGGTTTATTATTTTCCACACTGGCTGGATGTGTTCCTCAAGGTCGCGACCCTTTGGAGAGTTAATCTAATATGCACACATTACAGTGTCTGGGTTTGTTTAATTTTCCGTATTTTGTTCATTTCTTTCGGAACGAACCTTCCGTGGGGAGCCATGGCCCGGGCTTGCCCACCAGCTTCCTGCCTGCGTGGCCAGCCCCGTCCCGCAGTCCTCCTGTGGGCCTGCCACCGGAGACCAGAGGCCAGGCTGGTCCCCGGAGCTCTTGGCAGTGCTGGGTGGGGAAGAGGTGGGGTGCAGCGGAGGGGTCCTGGGGAGGACATTCTGGTTTGTTTTCCCCCTCCCCACCCCCCCCCCCCCAGGCGTCTCGATCATTGGCTGACATTTTCTCCAGCACCAAAAGTTCTTCGTAGACACTGGGTCTGCATCTTGGTCTGGCTTTCCAGTCTGCTTTTCCCCGGGGATGGAGAGGGAGGGAACTTTGGTGGAGTGGGAGAAAAGTGGGGACCCTGGAGAAGAGGTCCCAGCCGCTGGGCCGCAGGGGCTCCTGGAAAGAGATGGAAGGAAGGGAGAAGGGCAGGAAGACCTGTCCTGGGTGAGGGAGGGTAAAGCTTGCTGGAAAGCAAGAGGAGCAGCAAGTAGGAAGTGGCGGTTGTGTGGCTGGGGTGGGGGGGCAGTGGCAGTGAGCGTGTGGGAAGAAAGCACCTTCTGTTACTTCTGCATAGTACGAATCCCTTATGCGTGGAGCGAGTGCCACGGGTTTCCAAATGCTTCATCTGATCTCTACTAGGGCCCTACAAGCATTTCATCTGTACTGTCACCCTCAAGGAGGTATCGTCGAGCCCCCAGAAACCGAGGCTCGGAGAGGTCAGATGACCTGTCCGACGCCCCGCAGCCACTCCCGAGGCCGCCGGACTCCCGGCCCGGTGCTCTAGTGCCGCAACTTGTCTCCGCTCTTCGGCCCTCTCTCCCCCCATCCCATGCTTCGGTTCATCTTTACGTTCCCCGGTGTCTGCGCAACATTCTCTCCTCCCCGTGGGGTGGGCCGGTCGTTTGTCCCCACTTCCGCCCCAGGTCTGGGATCTGGCTGATTCTTGGTTCTGCACCCTCAGCCCCTCGCCTGGCTGCTCCAGCACCCCGGATGTCCGGCCATCCCCACCCCAGGCAAGCTCTTCCTCTTGACGGCCTCCTGCAGAGAGTTCCTGCTCCTCCCAGGCACTGGTCTGGACACCTCGGACCCCTCGGTTCTGTGTCCTTCTGCCTCCCCCACTCCACTCCTCTGCGCCTTACCCTCTTGGCCCTCGGTTCTAGACAGCGGTGCCCAGCCTGACCTTTCCTTGCCCACTGCCACTGTCCCGCTTGGGGCTAGCAGCTCACCCCCGGGTTATGCCAACACAGCCTCCTCCCTGGGCAGCCTACAGGCTCCGCTTCCCAGCACCTGCTGCCACACCCCCTTTCCTACGAAAGGTGGTGCTTGTAACATGTGAGCACGTCTCGGGAGTCTCAGTGCCCCGCCCCACCCCCCAGGGTTGCTGGTGTCACTGTCTGAGTGCCCTTGAACAAATTGCTTAACCTCTCTGAGCCTCACTGGCCTCACCCATATAATGCTGAGAGCACCTGCAGCTGGGCTCCTCTTACGCTGCCAGCTCCTGCCTGCTCCTGCTGCTTATCCGTCTCTGTTTGTCGCCCACCCAGAAGGCAAGTCCCTTGAGGAGCCAGGCCTTGGCCTCGTGCCTTTTCGGTCCCCGATTCCTCACCGAGCGTGCGCGGTCATTCAACACCCACAGATTGGCCCCTTGCTTAGAGTGGGAACGTAAGAAATAGTTGTTGGTTGGTTGGAACGTTCAGTTACAGAAAGCAGGGTATGCCTTACGTTTAACACGTCCACCATGAGAAAACAATTTATGCCACAGTACCGGGCAAGGTGACTCGTGGGAAGGATGGAGGGCATCGTTTTGAACGCTGTACTGACCGCACGCTCTGCTCATTTCACGGAGTCGCCCCAGCTACCTGGTGAGTTGCACGTGAGCACCTCCAGTTCTCCAGATGGGGGAGGGGCACCCATCGGAGCCACGTCATAGTTCAGGGAGCGCTCCAGAACCCCACCACTCCCTTCCCCTCTCCCTGGGCCTCAAACTGGGAGGGGGCGGCTCTCCGCGAAAAGATTCGACACAGGTTTTCTTCGGACAGCTCAACGCTTCCGCCATTTACACACCTCCGCGAGGCAGGGCCCAGCGAAGCAGGTCTGGGGTTTGGGTGGGGAGCACAGGAGGACACACATGAGGGCTGTGTGGCCGTGCTCGGGCCACCGTGGTAGCTGGCGGCCGCATGGGGCTGGAGCTCGGTGAGGAGGAGGAAGGACGCGGTGGGCAAGGCGGGCTGCCCAGGCAGAGTGGGGGCCGGGGACGTCCTGAGGGCCGGGGAAGAAGGGGCCTGGCTGGGCAGGGGCAGGGCAGAACTGACTCAGAGGTAACCAGCCTTGAGAGCCGGAAGGAAAAGGTTCAGGTTGGTGCATCGGGTTCACGGAGGAACCCTGGGCAGAGGAGTGAGGGCCCCATCAGGGGTCTGAGGGCTCCGGGGGGGGAGATGGCAGGAGAAGGGTGCATCTGAGTGGCGTTTCCAAACTACAGCAGAACGCACGGACAGATTGGGAACAGCAGATGAGGGAGGGGCAAGTGTCGCCGAGAACTTTGAGATTTACAGCCCCGGAGGATGGTGATGCCGCATCAGAAATAGGGAAGCCAGAAGGGGAAGCCGGCCTGAGGGAGAGCTGACGAGTGTGTGTGTTCCCAGACATGCTGTGAGGCAGGCGGCGGGAGCATTTGGGGATGGAGCCTGGGTGGCCTGGGGACTCTGAGCAGCCCTGAGCGAGGCGGGCGCCTCCGACCTGGCACCAGGCTGCTGTGCGGGAAGTGACTCCTGTGTGTGTCACCCCTGGGGGGGCCCGAGCCCAGCTTCGCTGTGAGCATCGCTCACAGGAGTGTGTCCCCAGTGCCTGGCACTGGGCAGGTGCTACATGAGTATTTGTCTTATTAAGTGGCCCCAAGTCCTGTTTCACAAGTATTGGTTCCAGAGAGAAATTCCTGGTGGAACGCGGTGGGTGAGGAGAGGGGAGGAGGGCCGTGTGGGCCTTGGGCTTCCAGGAGTGGGGTGTGCCGGGGCTCCCCCGGCTGCCTCAGTTTACTCTTTGCGATCTCGGGCACATAACACACCTGACGTCACGCAGCGCCTGACTCATGATGATCATCCTCTGCTGGTTCTCTGGAGGGGGGAGGTGGAGGGGGCACGACTCCCAGGATGGAGGTGGGGGGGGGCACAGCCGGTGGTCTGGGAGAGCAGCTGCGGAGTGAACACAAGTTGAGAATGGGCATTTAAGGGCCAGAGTTAAAGAGGAGGATTTAATAGAATGAGAAATCAATAGCCCAGAGGAGGCTAAGATGCAAAAGTGAGAGGCTGCCTACAAGGGACACTTAATGAAAAAGAAAGATTTTAAGAAGGCGTGGAGGATGGCAGCACCCGTCGGGGCGGCCGGGGTAGTTGCCGTTCTCCAGCCCGGAGGCTCCTGAGCAGGGAGACGGGGTCTCGGGAGTGGATAGTGCTGCCCTCACCTTTTGGGGGCAGCTCTCTGCTGCTCTCGGTCTTTCCGAGACACCCTTTTCCCTGCGCCAGAGGCTGTGTGGTACAGCGGTCGGCCACGCCTGGCCCCGATGGCACGGGATTCAAATCCGGGCCTTTCCAGCTGCAGCAGCGCGCCGTTGGGTGAGAGCGAAGGAGCCTAGGAGCATCTCAGCAGGTGCCCTGAAGGCCAGCGAATGGTTGCGGTCGTGGCCGTGGCCGTTACAAGTATAGTTACGTTTCCATCTTTACAGAGTTTCTCATAGCCCGGCTCGGCTCCTGAGCCGCCACGGAATCACGTCCCTGGCGAGGCTGGTGACGGGATGGGAGATGGGGCATGGCCCTTTGGGACTTGTTTTTGGTGAAGTCACTTGGTCCAAGTTATAAGGTGGGTAGTGACGGAGCTGGGGTGCCAGCCCAGGGCTCCAGGCTCCCCGGCCTGCGTCCTTTCCGGGGGGCTCTGTGGCCCTCCGCACAGGAGCGAGAGGGGAGGCAGTGAGCGACATCAGTAAACCATTTGGTCCCATCTTGGCATCCAAACCCAATTGGATTGGCACCAACCAGGGGAATGATCTTAATTCTCGAAGGCTCTTAGATTGTGAACTCCTTGGGGGCAGAGATATGGCCTGTGTTTTTGTCTCTAGCAGAAGGTTCAAGTAGTAGGACAAAGTGTAATAATAATAACAGCTAGTGCTTTTCAAATGCCTAGTATATATCAAGCACAATACAAAGCTCTTTCCATATCTTAGTTCATCCTCTTAAGAACTTTAACCTTGAAGATACTCTTTATGGTTCTATTATTATTTTAGGTACTATTTAGGGTACTGTTGTACCCATTTTATAGGTGAGGAGGCTGAGATTCATTGTAGATGATTAATTAGCCCAAAGTCCCCTAGCTAGTAATTAGCAGAGTTGGAATTTGTACCCAGACGGTGTGATTTAAAAAAAAAAAAAAAAAAAAAAAAAAAAAAAAGGTGTTTCTTGTTTTTTTTTTTTTTCATTAAGTAAACTTTACCCCCAACATGGGGCTCCAACTCACGACCCTGAGATCAACAGTTGCATGTTTTACCAAAGGAGCCAGCCAGGCGCCCCTCAGGTGGTCTGATTTCAAACTAGGTGTCAGAAATTTCTTTGTGCCTGTGTGGGTGCACGCACGTGTATGTGACACATGTACTGGGTTTCCCCTCACCTCCTGGAGTCCCCCTGTGGCTGCTTCACTGTCTTGTCCCCCATCTTGTAGGCAAGGAGGCCAGCTTGGAGGGGCATAAATCTTCCCTACACTCTGGTGCTTTGCTTGTCTTTCCTTGGCCTGATTTCTTTGACCCCCAAGCGAGAGGTCACTGGCAATGTGGGGGAATCGGTTAAAGACCACCCTCATCAGAGCTCCTGAGTGGGCCCTGAATCCTGTGTCAGTCTTTTCCATCCGGGCCAGGAGGGCCTGGGGTGGAAGCCAGACCAGGGCAGCGCCGTGAACCATTGACGAGACTCTCTCGTCGAGATGAGAAGTTTGAGTGTTGATGGAGCTCAGGTGACCCTTGGCTCCTCGAGGTCACAGCCGCCCCACCCTGCCCACACCAACCAGCATCAGTTTACCAACCATCCCCTTTAGGGCCCTGGGGCCCAGCTGGCTGGCGTGGCTACCTGCATCATCAGGAGGGAGGTCTCGCTGGGGTCTTGGACTCTCAGAGACGTGACGGGGTGTCTCTGGAAGAAATCTGATGGAGCACCCCTGTCACACTCGAGCTTGGTGATCTTTCCAGCATCTCCCCTAGCCTAGTTTAGTTCGTCAGATCATGATAGAAGAACGTCCCCGGCAAGATGGAGACAGGGTAGGAATTTGGGCATCTCTTTCTGGAGGCAGCTACCTCTCTCAGAGGCGGAGAAGACTAGAGGGAGGGCCAGAAGACCCCTGGGGAGTCATTTCCTGGGGGTGGTTGTGGAGCTTCTCCCCAGCTGCTCTCTGCTCCTGGGCTCCCGTCAGACAATCAGCCCTTATGCGGAAGCTGCCAGTGCAGCTTCCTGGTGGGGATCCCATAGTCAAAGGCTTCCAGTGTTCTTCTTGGTGATTTCTGCCCCTGCCCCAAGGATCTCTCTCAGAGGTAGATGGGGCACCTAGGGAGTATCGTCCCAGACTCTCCGAATTTCAGTAACTAGCTGAAAACCAGTGTTAATTTGGTGGAGAGGTTGGGTCAGATTCCAGGACTCCCGTCCCCCGCTCAGGGCTCTGTCTGCACACCCAGTGCCTTCTGAAGGTCGCCCGCGCTCCGGGCAAATAGTGGAGGCAGTGGTCCTTGGGCGCACCTGCTCTGCCCAAGGTTGAGACTATTGCACAGAATCAAGCAGCATTGGTCCAGAAATGCCTATTTTCCTGCTCGGAAAACTGAAACCCAGGGTAATGAAAAATAGAGCCTTGTTCCTGGAAGGAACCTGATCATTTGTTCAGCATCCTACCTGACGCTGTCCTCTCATCTGCGGACAGGACGTCCGCTGGCTAGTTATCCAGCCTCGGCTGCCTCCTTTTCCTCCTGTTCCTCCTGTTCCTCCCCGTCTTCTGAACGCTGACATTACTGAGCACTTATTATGTTCTAGATGCTTTATGTATGCTAAGTTGACCTACCAACAACCAACCCTGTGAGTAAACTGAGGCCCAGAGAGATCCTATAGCTTGCTCAAGGTGATGTACTAGTGAGCGGTATAAATTTGGCCACGGGGCCATGCGCTTGACCACTTGTGCGGCAGCTGGAAACGAGGGGTCATGTGAGAACACCCAGCATGCAGTCTGGCATACAGAAGGCGCTCAGGAAATGCTAGCGATTTTCTTCAAAAAATACCAGAAGGTTTTACCTGATACTGAGCCAAGTCTACTTCCCATGGGTCCTTGTTCTGCACCCTTCCTGGGAACCCCGGAAGGTACTTCTACCCTTCTTCCTGTTCCAGTCCTCGGGCTGTGAAGATACCTCATGAGCAAGCGGCAAAGCCAGCATTCAGTCTCTTCCTCACTGGGTTGCTTTCCAAGACTCTTTTCCCCACACGGAGTCCCCTGCCTGGGAAGATCAGATGGCTTGGTGGAGCTCAGAGAGATGGCTAAGGCCAGGACGCATGGGCGGGTAGGTGCCTGACCTTTGGCCACAGGGCTCTGTGGGTAGTGGCCACACATCCATTCCCAGTGATCGTCTCCTGAGCGCCTCTGGTGTGCCAGGCACGGCCACAGAGTGGCACTGACCGGGCGTGCCCCAGGACCGGGCCCTTATATGACACGTGCGCAGACCCCTTCTGAATCTGTCCGGTGCTACACTGGGCCTCGTGTCCTGGGGGCAGGTGGCTGAGGACCGAGGTGGCCCCCTGCTCCTTTGAGCTCCTACGAGGCTAGGGGATGCTGCAGATACCCCGCCCCCTCCCCGAAAGGGCCAAAAAGTTCAGATGACCCAAATCTAGTAGTACAGAGTGGGCAGCTAGGTGGAGAAAGCTCACCAGTTTGAGCTGAAAT
The DNA here is from genome assembly GCF_046562875.1 of Panthera onca. NCBI lineage: Eukaryota > Metazoa > Chordata > Mammalia > Carnivora > Felidae > Panthera > Panthera onca. Next base: position 97,347,272 of record NC_138348.1, on the reverse strand, counting down.
AGCACCGTCCCATTCTCCTTTGAAAAGTGAGAGTCCTGCCGGAGTCCAAAGTAAATAGGCTGGAACATGCGATCTGCCAGGTGGGGTGCAGATTGGAAGTAACAAGGCCACCGGGCTATGTGGATAGTGGAGAGTCGGCTGAGAAAGCGCATTTCCATCAGCGCGAGGCCGGCCGTCCCTCTGACCCTCTGCTCCTCTTTGGAGAGGGGGTTAGCCGAGGGGGATACTTGACCGGGGGCCTCGGGAGCTGGGACGGAGCCGCCCTTTGTCCCGTGTTCCTAAGCCGATAACCGCTGCTGATCTTGTTGTGTCTTGTTGTGTCCATTGTCCCGTGTCATGACTGGAGCCCCGGCTGGGCACTGTAGGGGTTATTAGCTCCATCTGACCCAGGAGAGAAGGGGTGCTCCAGGAGCCGGAGTTACTTGCTTGCCTTGGGTCACGCAGCTGAACCACAGCACTGCCCTTTTTCCGCATCCATGGCTTCTCCACGGTGGCCTGTGCTTCTCCAAGGAGCCAGTAGGTGTCTCTGTTCAGCCCTCCAGCCTCCGCTGAGGAGGGACTTCCATTGGAGCAGCTCTCTTGGGGGAGGGTCAGGCCACACTCTGATGCCTCCAGGAGGTCAGCAGGGGTCATGGTCTGTCTGCCCTATGAGACGCAAGCTCCACTGGCCCAGGGCCTGGGTCTGTTTCTCAGCATTGCCTCCCCAATAACTAGGACAGTCCCACCATATAGTAGGTGCTCAATAAATATTTGCAGAATGGTCGGCTGCTTTTGTGAGCCCCTTGTCTGCAGAGGCCGTGGATGTGGCATCCCTAAGCTAGGGATGAGCGTTAGTTCTGGAAAGCTTGGATGGGCTGCTTCAACTCAGACTTGTTCAGTTGTGAGGATCTCAAAATACATTTTCTCCTTGCATTGCAGGGTTAGCGTGACCCATAATGAACAGAACCAGTACAAACAGCAACTGTGCATGGCGGGGGCGGTGGGGGGGTGCCGGGATGGCTCAGTTGGTTGGGCATCCAACTTTGGCTCAGGTCATGATCTCGCGGTTTGTGAGTTCGAGTCCCGTGTCAGGCTCTGTGCTGACAGCTCAGAGCCTGGAGCCTGCTTCGGATTCTGTGTCTCCCTCTCTCTCTGCCCCTCCCCTTCTCACGCTCTGTCCATCTGTCTTTCAAAAATAAATAAGCGTTAAAAAAAAAGAGCAACCGTGGGTCTTCCTGGACCTTGGCCCTGAGCACTTCACGCCGTCCTTCAACCCAGCCGAGCCTGGCACGAAGGGCTGGGGGGACTGGACAGGGGTGTCTAGTGAGAACAGAGGCGGTCCATGCATGGGTGAGGGGCTCTGACTTGAGATCAGAGGGGTGGCTCGGGGAGCAGAGGCCTGAGCCCCGTGGATGCTCCTCCAGACATGCAGGGTGAGCTGGGACCGTGTGTGCCCTGAACTTCGTTCACTTGCACGTGGAGTTAGCTGTGTCGGAGGGCGGTGGGCAGGGCGGGGCGTGGCTAGGAAGAGGGACCCAGGATGTAGGGGAAGAGAGGAGGTCCTGCTTGACCTCCCACCCCCTGGATTCTGGGGCGTGATCAGGAGCTACATGTGGAAACAGGGGCTCAGTGGCTCCTGCCACCTGCTGCTGGCCATGGTCAGCCGTGTCAGCCTGGTTTCCTCCTGTGCCCATTTCTGCTGATGGGTGGTCGTGGGCTGAGAGGGGTCTGGGGCCGGGCCTGGGGTGACTTGTATCCACCGCAGGGGACTTAGGGATCAAGGGAGATTTAGGCCGACCATCTCGTTTTACAGTTGAGGGAACTGCTCGCAGAGGGGAGGTGACTTTGCCCAAGGTCACTCGGCTTGCAGAATCGGGGTTCCCCTGACCCCTGGTTTGCTCTTGTCTCGCGCCCCCTCCGACTCACAGGGAGCCTCCTTTCGAGCCAGAGGAGCCAGTGCCCTGCTCCACTGCCCCGCCCCTCCCTGGCCGGCCCTCCCCAGCTTCTAGCCATCCATCCTGGACAGGGTGCCGAATGAGCCACAGAGGCAGGCCCTGCTCTCTGGGACTTGTGATCCCAAGAGACGTGGGGAGAAGAGGCGGGGAGAGGCATCACACGGACCCACGGCGGGCAGTACCCATGGGCCTGTCGGGTACGTGCCCGGGTTAGCTGTGCGTTGAGATCCAGGGTCCGGGTTGAAACGCACAGAGCAGGACAGGCCGACGACTCTCCTCGGAGCGATCCACAGAAGCTTCTTAGAAGAGGGGACTTCCTGGCAGCATGAGTCCCTGTCTCTATTTACTGTGTAGCTTTAGTCATCTCAGTTACCATATCCGAAGCCTCTGCCCAGCAACAAAATGGGGACAATAAAGAGCCTCTTTTCCTAGGGCTTGGGGAAGAACAAATCAGGTAGCATCTGTGAACGGGCAGCTTAAATCATAAGGTGCTTTCAGTACATACTGTGTGACTTTATTTACATAAGATTCAAGAACAGGCAAGGCAATCTTCGGTAACGGAAGTCAGGATAGTAGTTACCCTTGCGAGGGGGCGGGGGGCTCCCTCTAGAGACTGGGACCTGCTCCGTGTCTTGATGTGAGAACCGATCATATGGGAAATTCACTGAGTGCTACGTGTACGTGCACTTTTCTGTACATACATTATACTTCTGTGTTATTTTGTTTTATTTTATTTTTTAAAAAAAAAATTTTTTTTTCAACGTTTTTTATTTATTTTTGGGACAGAGAGAGACAGAGCATGAACGGGGGAGGGGCAGAGAGAGAGGGAGACACAGAATCGGAAACAGGCTCCAGGCTCCGAGCCATCAGCCCAGAGCCTGACGCGGGGCTCGAACTCACGGACCGCGAGATCGTGACCTGGCTGAAGTCGGACGCTTAACCGACTGCGCCATCCAGGCGCCCCATTTTGTTTTATTTTAAATGTTTATTTTTGAGAGAGAGACAGACAGAGCATGAGTGGGGGAGGGGCAGAGAAAGAGGGAGACACAGAATCCGAAGCAGGCTCCAGGCTCCGAGCTGTCAGCACAGAGCCTGACGCGGGGCTCGAACTCACGAACTGCGAGATCACGACCTGAGCCGAAGTCGGACGCTTAACCGGCTGAGCCAAGTATACGAGCCATATACTTCTGTTTTAAAAGTTTTTAAAAGTGGTTATAATGGCTAAAGTCTGGTCGCTTGAAGAGGAGGCCTGGAATGGCATTAATAGGAAATAGAAGGTGATATTTGTTGAACACATTTTAGGCAGGGTGCCGCCCCTTTCCTGTGCATTTTCTCATTTGATCCCTTACAACAAACCCCATTTTGCAAGTGGGGAAACCGAGGCTCGGAGAGGTGACGTAAATTGCCCCGTGTCACCCAGCCAGCCCGTGGCGGAGGGGGGCCCAGGTCAGGCGTGACTCCGGGGCCGGCGTTCTCGGCGGAGTGTGAAGGACGGAAGCGTTGCCCTGACCGCCTCCTCCGCTAACCGGGGGCGAGACTCCTGGCCTGTGCTGTCGTCGCAAATCCGACTGTGCCAGGCTCCTGCTGGGCCCGGCAGCTTGTGGTGGAATGTGCGAGCGGCCACTGTTGCCGTGCTGGTCCCAATCTGGAGACGCCTCTAGAATGCGAGTCAGTGGGAAGCAGGAGCCAGGAGGAGCGCGTTTGTCTGGACAGGAGCGAGCCGTGCTGAGCTCAGTGCGAGGGTCTCCGGGGTCGCGGTGGGGAGGGGGCGGCGTGGAGCCCTCCGGGGTGGATCCCTGCCAGGTGAGACAGGGGGAACGCAGTATTTCTCCCAGCAGTCGTAGAAGGAGGAGGGAGCCGCTCTTCCTAATGTATTTGCATCTTCATAGACACCTTCCCGCTCAGAAGCCAAGGCACACGCTGGCATCTTCCAGCGGGCTGGGGGCTGGGGGGAAGATGGGAAGTCAGGTGCTTTTGTTGCCCGTATTATTTGGCTAAGTAAGTCAGCCAAACTCAGACTAAGCCACCCTGACGTGTGGCCTTGTCTGCCGGGAGAGAGGTGGCATTGTGTTTGTGTTTATATGCAACTGGCAAAACGGATGAAGCCTCATTGTTGTCCAAGGTTTCCAATCAGATGGTGAAAAAGGGGCCTGGTGGCTTCATTCAGGGTGCCGGAGGGCAGACAGCTTCTTTACCAGTTGAGCCTGCTCACCTCCTCTGGGGGGCCTGCCCTGATTTAACCCCTTTCAGGCCTTTCCCGTCACATCCCGGCCCTCAGCAAGGACATATACACTGTGAATAGAGTAAATACATTTAGCAAGTTCTGGTTGTTTATGATTTACTTTGTCTGAGGTCTATCTCTGGGACACTGATCCTGTTACCCCCCATGTGACTGGAGGCTGACTGAGGGCAGGGAGTATGAGGACCCTTCCTTTGAGCCTGTCTTGGGGATTCCATCTACTTACCCGTCTGCAGTGCTCACTCTAGCTGCCCAGTGTAGCCTTGGCTCTCTGCCCCAGGATGTTTGCACATGCTGTTTACCTTGCTTGGAACCCCTTCCTCTACCTCCTTTCCTTCTCTTGCTTCACTCCTGTATACGGATTCCTCTTCCAGGCAGCCCTTTCCTGCTGCCTCCTCCAGCCTGAACGAGGTCTGTCTTGTGTGCTCCATAGCCTCCAGCACTCCTTCCCTTTGGAGTCTCCTTGACTGGGCCGTGAACTCTGGGGAACCAGGGACTGGATTGGGCTGTCCTGGCCACTTCTGTGCCCCAGACTCCAACCCAGTGCCTGGCAGCTCGCAGCATGTTTGTTGAAAGAGGTGAGACCGTGGAGCGCCCAAGAAGGGAGCAAGGTTCCAGAGCTGCTCTTTCGGGAGCCCGGTTGCTGTCCCTGCCTGTGCCGGAAGGCTGCCCTTGTCTGTGACTCCTTCCAGCTGAGTATGAGCCCCCGAAACAGCTGCTAGAGGCAGGGGTCGAAAGCCCAGCCTGGGCGCCAGTGACCGCATTTTTTTGCTCAACGCCGAGTTCCTGGCAGCTGCACACAGGTGTGTGTTCTGTGGGATAACAGTGTTCCACAAATATGCCTCGAGAGCGAATGTGTGAGACCCCTGCAGGGAGTGGGGAGGGGACCGGGAAAGGGTCTGGCCATCATTTATCCTTCCGTGGAAGCGGGTGAGGGTGGTACGCATATCCTACGCTTCTTGGTAGAGAGAAGCCTTCCTCCCACGTGTCCCCCCCCCCTCGGCCACCATCTCCGCTACGGGCGTGCTTGCTTTTGGGTGCTCTCGTATCCAGCTTCTCCATTTGATGCTCCCAGCAACCCCGGGAGGTGAGTGTTACTGGCCCATTTCACAGATGAGGAAAGGGAAGTTCCGGGTGGTTTCGCAGGCGTGCTTGCACCGTGTCAACTTGACTGGTAAGCAGGAGAGCTGGGATCCTGAGATCCAGTTCGTCTGGCAGAACAGCCCTACCATAGCTGCCCTTCCTCCCAGGCAGCTCGGTGCCCTGCTTAGGAATCGGGGAGCCCCAAGGGTGAGTCCTCAGAGCACCTTCCGGTTCTTGCTTGGTGCCCGAGAGTCTGTGACCTTGGAAGGGCCTGTGTCCCAACCACAAAGTGTGGGTGGGAGGGGGAAGTCTGGCTTTGACGAATGGCCCCGTGGTCCCAGGACATGCAGGGCTAATTCAAGTGCAAACAGTGTATTAGTATTTATTACTCATGCTCCACTGCTAATAAAATTTGAGTTTTAAAAATAATGGTGAGCAAATGAATTGGTCGATGGCCTGTGGGAAGAGGATGCAGAGAAGGATATTTCATGGAGCGGAGTGACAGGGGGACCTAGCTCCTGCAGGTTCCTTACTGGCTAGGGGATGGGAGGGACCGTTACTGGGGGCAGCTCTCCACTCCTGGTCTGGTTCGGGGAGTCGTTAATCTGCATGTTAACGTTTGTCAGAGAGCATTTGTCACTGGTGGCAGTGCCACCCTCCGGGCTGGGTGGATACCTCCCAGGTATCTATTTCAGTTACCTGTGCTTAAAATGCGTACTTTGGAAAGTCACTTCTTGCAGTGACCCATGCCTGCGATCAGTGGGCACCTCTGCCTTTGACACCGGAGTTGGGACAGCAGGCTGGTTTCTGCCAGGCAGGGCAGGGACCTAAGGAGTTTCTCAGACAAACCGAGGGACAGACCGTAGGCTCCGCGATGTCAGAGTGTAGGAAGAGGGAGAGAGGGCCCTGGGGTGTTGAGGGGACTTGGAGCCGGAGAGCATTTTGGGGGTGAGGACAGCTCTGATCGTTAGACCCCTCTCCCCTGCAGTAGACCGCACCTCAAACCCCTGTAATTCATCGGTCCTGCTTGCGTCTCAGGAGCAGCGTGGGCTGGAAGGAGTATACTTTAAGAAAGACAAGGCCTGCTACTCTGTGACTTTGAGCAAGCCATTGACTGATTGATATTTAATAAATCATTTAATATTTATATATTATTTATTTAATGTTTATTTTTGAGCGAGAGAGAGAGTGTGAGCGGGGGAGGGGCAGAGGGAGAGAGGAGACAGAGAATCCAAAGCAGGCTCCAGGCTCTGAGCTGTCAGCACAGAGCCCGATGTGGGGCTTGAACCCACAAACCGTGAGATCATGACCTGAGCCAAAGTCGGGCGCTTAACTGACTGAGCCACCCAGGTGCCCCCTGAGCAAGCCATTTAACCTCTTTGTGACTTGGTTTCCTTCATCTGTAAAACGGGAATGATGAGACCTGGCCCGTCATAGATCAAGAGGGAAAACGGGGCCGCGTGAGCAGAAGGGAGGTGCCGGGCCTTCAGATATTTGGAGACCGCGCTCACACTTTCCTCAAGAAATTGCTTTGCTTCAAGCTGGGCTTCTGGAGGGCTTAGAAAATGGGAGGGGACTTGGGATTTGTGTGTGTAGGTAGTACTCGAGACAGCTTTCAGCATGTAGCTGTCGGGAACAATGGAAGGAGGAAGGGCATCTTCCTCTTCTCGCCCTCCCTGCCCCCACCATGCACCTGCTCCATAATGCTGCCCAAAATAGTGCTCGGACACCGGGCGTCACCAGTGCGCTGGACTGGGCGCTCTACACGCCTGCTGTCCAGCTCTCACCCGGCCTTGAGGTGGGCACCCGTATGATCCCCTCTTCCTGCAGCAGGAAACTGAGGCCTCGAGCTGTGAGGGGCCTCCCCAAGGTCACAGTTAGAATTGGGCTCTGCCTGGCTCCTTCAGCACCCTGTTGCCTCGAGGTTCCGGCCCAAGGATGTCATGCCCAGGGTCTTGTCAGTGACCTTGGGGTGTCCCCGTGAAGTGGCTGCCCTCCGTTTTCTCCCCTTGACTCCAAAACGGAGGCCTCCGTCCTGCCCTGTGTCTGGATGCCCTGAACGTGAAGAAGGATGTCAGTGCCCCTGGCACGTATGTTGCCTCCGAAGTGCCATGGTTTTCAGGGAGCTGGACTTCCAAAGGCTGAGCCAGGGTCTGTGCCCACTCGCCCGGTTGCTTGATTCTGATTTTGGCCTCTTTGAGTCTGTGGTTGTTTCTCCCGAGTCCTCAAGTGAGCTGGCCACCTGCTCTGAACATCCTTGCCCCAGCCCCAGGCCCGGCTCTCTGCATCTGCCCAGGCCCACCCTGCACCCCAGGGTCTCTTGATCTGTGTGTCCCATTGGGGTCTACCTGAGCAGGGGCACAGGGACCCTGCTGGGCTATCCGGGAATGTCCCAACAACTGGGAGGCATTGGCTCAAGATCTTCCCTGAGGGGGAAAGGGTATTGTTTAGACATTGCGTGTAAATGAGTAATTTTGTAACTGTTAATTGAATGTCCATTGATTGCCTGTCAGAGGTTTGATTTAATCTGTCCTTCCCTTCTGAATCTCAGTAGACTGCTTAAACAGTTTGCTTGCTTGGTCCTCGTTTTTCTTTCCCTAATGCGGACTCCTCCCCTGCACCCCCCAACCTTGGTTTCATTTCACTGGCTTCATCATGAGCATCTTTTGTTTTCTGGTACCAGCCTTGGCCTCCCTGTAGCCACTAGTCTCTCCCAAGTGGATTCGCATGACTCATTTCCCAACTGGAGTTTTCTAAAGTATCTGGAGACCCAGGTGAGGACAGAGTCGGCCTGGTACATTTCTTTGGGGATTTAAGTGCTTTGAGATGTTCTTTGGAAGACAGAGAAAAGGGGTCTGGAAACTTACAGGATGAGGCCTGGTTTTGCTCGTTCGTTTGTTTGTTCGTTCATTCATTCATTCATTCGTTCATTCATTATTTTGGGGGCATCAGCTTTATAGCAGGCCCAAATTGCAGATCCCACATGTCCTTGGTAGAGGACCAGAGATAGGAACTCAGGCAGCTGACCCAGGGATGCTGGTTCCTTCAGCACCCCTCTATCTCATACCTGTTGTCTGGCCCCAGGATGTCGGGCCAAGGGTTGGGTCAGTGACCTTGGGGTATTCCCTGCGGAGCCAGATTATGGAAGGTCTTATGTGTGTGCGCTAAAAAAGTTTAAACTTTATCCTGAAAGCTACAGAGAGCCGCTGAGAAATCTTAAATAGAGGATAGATAGATTAGCTTTGCTTTTAGAAATAATTGCTCTAGGGGCACCTTGGGTGGCTTAGTTGGTTAAGCGTCTAGCTTAACCAGGTCATGGTCTCATGGTTTGTGAGTTCAAGTCCCACATCGGGCTCTGTGCTGACAGTGTGGAGACTGCTTGGGATTCTCTCTCCTTTTCTGTTCTCCCCCACCCCCTCTCTCAAAGTAAATAAATAAACTTAGAAAGAAAGAAAGAAAGAGAGAGAGAGAGAGAGGGAGGGAGGGAGGGAGGGAGAAAGAAAGAAAGAAAGAAAGAAAGAAAGAAAGAAAGAAAGAAAGAAAGAAAGAAAACCACTCTGGCTGCAGTATGGAGGATGGGTGGGACTTGACCCAGACCAGAGGCATAGAGAGCAGTAACCTAGTTTGGCAATGACCCTATGCAAAGGCTAGGTATTGACTAAGGCAGGGGGAGCGGGGGCTTTGGCAGCAAGGAGGAGGCAGGACACCTAGGGGTTGACTGCGTATGGGTGAAGGGTGGTGGGTAAAAGTCAAGTGTTTAGATGATTCTCAGATTCTTATTTTAAATTGTTTAAAATTTAATTCATTTTTAAAATTTACATCCAAGTTAGTTAGCATGTAGTACAACAATGATTTCAGGAGCAGATTCCTTAGTGCCCCTGACCCATTTAGCCCATCCCCCCTCCCACAACCCCTCCAGCAACGCTCTGTTTGTTCCCCGTATTTAAGAATCTCTTATGTTTTGTCCCCCTCCCTGTTTTTACATTTTTGCTTCCCTTCCCTTATGTTCATCTGTTTTGTATCTTAAAGTCCTCATATGAGTAAAGTCATATGATATTTGTCTTTCTCTGACTAATTTCACTTAGCATCATACCCTCCAGTTCCATCCACGGAGTTGCAAATGGCAAGGTTTCATTCTTTTTGATTGCCCAATAATACTCCATTGTATATATATACCACATCTTCTTTATCCATTCATCCATCAATGGACATTTGGGCTCTTTCCATACTTTGGGTGTTGTTGCTAGTGCTGCTATAAACATGGGGGTGCATGTGTCCCTTCGAAACAGCACACCTGTATCCCTTGGATAAATGCCTAGTAGTGCAATTGCTGGGTCGTAGGGTAGTTCTAGGTTTAATTTTTTGAGGAACCTCCATACTGTTCTCCAGAGTGGCTGCACCAGCTTGCATTCCCACCAGCGGTGCAAAAGGGATCCTCTTTTCTCCGCGTCCTCGCCAACATCTGTTGTTGCCTGAGTTGTTCATGTGAGACATTCTGACAGGTGTCAGGTGGTATCTCATTGTGGTTCGATTTGTATTTCCCTGATGCTGAGTGATATTGAGCATTTTTTCATGTGTCGGTTGGCCACGTGGATGTTTTCTTTGGAGAAGTGTCTATTCATGTCTTTCGCCCGTTTCTCCTCTGGATTATTTGGTTTTTGGGCATTGAGTTTGATAAGTTCTTTATAGATTTTGGATACCAACCCTTTATCTGATATGTCGTTTGCAAATATCTTCTCCCATTCCATCGGTTGCCTTTTAGTTTTGCTGATTGTTTCCTTTGCTGTCCAGAAGCTTTTTATTTTGATGAGGTCCCAGTAGTTCATTTTTGTTTTGGTTTCCTTGCCTCTGGAGATGTGTTAAGAAGTTGCTGTGGCTGAGGTCAAAGAGGTTTTTGCCTGCTTTCTCCTCGAGGATTTTGACGGCTTCCTGTCTTGCATTTAGGTCTTTCATCCATTTTGAGTTTATTTTTGTGTCTGGTGTTAAGAAAGTGGTCCGGGTTCATTCTTCTGCATGTCGCCGTCCAGTTTTCCCAGCACCACTTGCTGAAGAGACTGTCTTGATTCCATCGGATATTCTTTCCTGCTCTGTCAAAGATCAGTTGGCCATACGTGTGTGGGTCCATTTCTGGGTTCTCTGTTCTGCTCCATTGATCTGAGTGTCTGTTTTTGTGCCACCTTTTTTTAGTTTTTTAGCCAAAGGTTACAAACATGTATTTTTTGAAAAATACACGGATAAATCTCATCAAAATACAGTCTTGTCAGAAGTCAACTTATCGTTATGATTCCCAAATCAGTGAGAAATATCTTTGTTGGTCGTGGAAAGGCCTTACACTCACATTCCCTGAAAACGAGAAGGGAATGTCTGTAGCTGCTGCAGGCTGGGTCTGCCTGCTGATGAGGAGACTCACTCACTGCACGGACCTTACACTGAAGACTGTTAGTTGATATACCATCCACTCACCAGCGTTATTTAATAGCATGTTTCCCCAAACACGGAAGAGACGCGTATCGAAACTCCACAGGGTGAAAACGAAAGCATTCCTAGTACTTGGTACCGCCTAGATGGGACTGCGAGGCTCATTAGCTACAGAATTCCTCACCGCGGTTTCCCCATCCAGGACAGGGCGCTTTCTTCTCCCCAGTTTTACTGAGATACAATTGACGTGTGTGTCTCCCTATGTAGGTTTAAGGCGTCCAGCCTGATGGTTCGACTTACGTATATTGTGGAATTGATCAAGGAATTTAGGCAGCATCCATCAGCTGGTAGATAGATAAAAAGAGAAAGCAAAAAAGAAAAAGAGAAAGGATTTGCTTCCTTGTGATGAGAACTTAGGATCAACTCTCTTAATGGCTTTCTTGTGTAGCCTACACCCGTGTTAATGACAGTTGGCACATACAGGGCACCCTCTAGGACTTCTATTTATTTTATAATTGGAAGTTTGTACCTTTTGACCACCTTCCTCCGATTCCCCCTCTCTCTCCCTGCTCCCCATCCCTGGTGACCGCGAGTCTGGTCTCTTTTTCTAGGCGTTTGGATGTTTGCTTTTGGCTTTCTTTCTTTCTTTCTTTTTTAGATTCCACATATAAGCAACGTCATAGGGTGTCTGTCTTTTTCTGCGTGACTTATTTCACTTAGCCTAATGCCCTCGCTCTATCCACGTTGTTGCAAAGGGCAGGATTTCCTTGTTTTTCGTAGCTGAGCAATACTCCACTTACGCCGTTTTCGTGTCTTTTCTGTGGCGAATAAGGCTGCAGCGAACACTGGGGTGCAGATACGGCTCTGGCATCGTGTTTTCATCGTCCTTGGCTGAATACCCCGAAGTGGGATGGCTGGATCATGTGGTGGTTCACGTTTTAATGTTTTGGGGGAGCCTCCATAGTGCTTTCCGCAGCGGCTGCACCAGTTTGCATGCCCACCGGCGGCGCACGAGGGTTCCCTTTTCTCATCACCATTTGCTGTCTCAGACTCTTCTTTTGGGGCAGCTGGGAGTCACTCACCACGGCCGGGCTGGGAGGAGAGGGGAGACCAGGAAAGGCTTCAGGCGGGGGCACAGGTTCCGCCAGGGGTTCCTCAGCCCGAGAGGCCTGAGCACGGTTTACTGGCTGAGGAAGATCAGCAGAGGTAAAGAGCTGAGGGTGCCTTCAGTTGCCAGAACTGAGGGGTTTCCTGGCACCTGGGACTAAACCTGGGATGTTCCTGGGCACACTGGAACGGCTGGTCATCCTGGGAGGGTTTACTTCCGCTGGCGAGCTGGTCAGTGTTTGACAAGGAGCTCTTCTGGAGGAAGCCCTGATGTGTGGTGTTTACCGAATGCCGCGGTGTGAACGCTCTTGCCGTGGTGTGAACGCTCTCGTCACGGTGTGAACACCCGTGTATGGGGGGAACGGTCTTGCCACAGTCCATTTTAAACTACCAAGATGATGTCGCTGAAGGCACAGTTGGGAAGAAGTATCACACCTAGTCTTGTGAGCTGGTTTGGGCTTGCTCTGGCTCACATCAGGAGAGAACCAGAGGGGGGGACCTGGGAGACCTGGTCCCTCGATGGGGACCAGAGCGAGGAGGAGGGGCTCTGGGTCACGGTTAATGCAGCGATTGGGCATGGATTTCAGACCAGTCCCGGAAGTGAGACCCCCGCCTGGAGGGGGTGCGGTGGGCCAGGGACCAGGGCCGGGAGAGCGAAGAGATCAGCCTGGGAGGGCGCGTGACCCCCAAGGGCAGATGTGGCCAGGAGTGCAGGTGAAAATATTGCAGTTGGTTCTGGTTTGGGGAAAGAAGAAACAGTGACCAGGAGCCCTGCAGCCCCGGGGAGCCGGGTTTGGCAGGAGGGAGAAGCCCCATGGGGGCAGCCAAGGGCATATTTGGACGACCATGTCTGCGCTGTGACTTGGCTGCTAAGGGGGGCAGTGGGGAAACCCTCTTACCAAGCGGGCAAGGTCGGGGTGTGGATCAGCAGCGCTGGGCGGGCCTGAGGAGGCAGGGGAGATGTTGGCGGGGGCCCACCTGCAGGTTTTGGAGCCTCTTTCCTCAGCCAGGCCCCCCTCATTCTGACTGCAAAATTGAATGCCCAGCCTGGGAGCCGGCCCTCCCCCCAGGACTGTCCAGGCTCCCCGTTTGGAATAAGGCTCAGCTTGGAGAATCCCTCTCTCTCTGTGCTGTGCTTTGTGTCTGCTCTTGGGCATGTGTCGGGGGTGACCCAGACAACAGGAGCTGGTGCAGCTCTAGACTAATGACTTCTGGGGCTTAGGGAGGCAGCATAGTGGCCTCGGCATCGGAAAGACCTGAGTTTAAGTCCCCTCCTCATCATTTAAACTCCAAGAGACCTTAGTTAGGATGTTTAACTTCTCCAGTCCTCAGTTTTCTCCTCCATTAAAGGGGAATAACAGTAGCCCTCACCGTATAGACCTGTGAGGATTCGATGAAATAATCCATGGAAAGTGTTGGGCACCATGTGCCCATGCGCACAGACATCACTCAGTTCATGTTAGATGTGATCGCTGTGGACACGTGTCCCTTCCGGCTGTGCCCTCAGATGTTCTTTCGCATCCGCATCTACCTCCTTGGGTGAGCGGGGTGGTTTGACTCCCTGTCTCCACCGCTAGAGGTGGAAGGGAGGCAGCTGAGGGGCCCTGCAGTTTCTCCGAAGCCCTGTCCAAGTTCAGGGTCTTCTTAAAGGAACACCTGCTGGTTGGCATTCTGGTTGGCACCTTCCAGTGGCAGCTGAGAATGAGTCTTGGACTAGGATCCAAAGGGAAAACATCCCTGTCTGTCCCTCCTGCTCTCTATTCCCTCCCTTCTGTATTCCTCCTCACAGCACTTCCTATCTGCTAGTATGCTGTATATTTTACTTGTTTTGTTCATTGTCTGTTTCCCCTCGCTAGAATGTAAGCTCCGTGAAAGCAGGAATATCTGTGTTGTATTCACTGCTCTGTCTCCAGCATCAAAAACAGCCAGGGGCACCTACGTGGCTCAGTTGGTTGAGCGTCTGACCTCGGCTCAGGTCATGATCTCGCGGTTCGTGAGTTCGAGCCCCGCATCAGGCTTACTGCTGTCAGCACAGAGCCCATTTCAGATTCTCTGTCCCCCCCCCAGTCGCGCTCTCTCTCTCAAAAATAAATAAAACATTAAAAAAAAAAATGGAACAGTCAGTGCCTGGTATACAGTAGGTATCTAGTAAATATTTATTGAATGAATTAGTAAGTGAAAGCCCCAGACAACCTGCAGACTTATCCTTGCTATTTTTGTCAGCTCTTACATCCCCGTTCCAGAATCTTTCACTGTTTATAAAGCCTGATCTAGACGGGCTTGCCATAGCGTAGTACAGACAGCTTGCTGGAGGCCCAGGAGAGAGGGAACAAATCATTCTACCTAGGGGGACCCTAGGACACGATTCACAGAGAAGACGGTATTGAACTAGGCTTTGAAGGATGAATAGGAGTTTTCTGAGTGGGCAAGAGGACAAAGGCTGTTCCAGGCAGAGCCGGTGGTGTGAACAGAGGGCACAGTGGTGGAAAACGTGGTTCACGCAGTGGTGGGAATGGCATGTTCCCAGAGTAGTGGGGGGTCTAGATGTAAAGACGCTGTGGTCTAGAGGAGATGAAGTGTAAGGCTTGGGACGGGGTCTTGCCGATGTCTGTAATCATGCCTAGGGGGAGGCAGCCATCGTTGAGAGCCCGGCGTCTGAGTCCGGGCTGCTTGGGTGCCCATCCCGAGAGAGCTCTCTCCCCCGCTTACAGCTGCAGGCTTCTGTTTGCTGCAAAGCGGGGATAATGGCAGTACTCACCTACAGGACTGTAGTGAGGATTAGTGCGTTAAATCTATGAAGCACTTAGTACCTGAGCGAAGTGATATAAAATATTAACTATTATTATTACAGCAGGAGCTCAGTGAATACCGAGTTTTTATATCCACATCCTTGCACATATGCTCACATTTGCATTGCCACGCCTATTCACCCCTCGCTCGTGCACAACGAGCCGTCCTTAAGATAGGAAAACGAAGCCGTCACCTGCCTTCAAGTCAGCGGGCCTGGTGTTAATTTTTCGGCAGGAGGCACGATTGTATGTGCATCAGGTATTTGTAAACTCAGCGGGCTCCTGCTGGCCGCCTGGCTGCATTTATACCTCGGTGGGACAAAGCCAGGGTTGCATTGGGAACCAGGACCAACAAGAGGTGACTGTAAACTCATTCTCCGGGGAGCAGTGGGAAAGTGTAGAGGCGGTTCTGGAAGCATCGCGCTGAGACATCGTGGAGAGGGTGAGAGGTGCTGGAAGTCTGCAGACAGGCAAATGTTTTCACAAACAAGGAAAAGGTAGGTTAAAAAATATGATAAAACATAAGTATGGTGCCCTCTTCCGCCAATATTTTGAAAGAGTCTGTGAAGCAGCTGGTTTTGGAGCTCTGGGAAGACAAGAGAGGCACCCACCAGGGCTGGGAGCAGTTCAGGAAGAACACGCCGGGTCCAAGCCCCCTCCCTTTCTTTTTCAAAAGCTTACCACGTTTGAGTATCTTAGACATGGATGTCTTAATCTCAGAGGGTCTTAAGCCATGTCTTGATGGTGTCTTTAGGGATAAGATGGAAAGCTGTAAAAAAAAGAAGGTGGAAGAGGAAGAGGAGGAGGAGGAGAAGGAAAGAAGGAAGGAAGGAAGGAAGGGAAGGCTATAAACTCCCCTGCGGTACAGACAGGTGGATTCATAGCTGGCTGAACAGTCGGACCCAGGGCATTGATTAAGGATGGGGATAGACCTAGCAAGAACTCATATTTGTGTGACGAATGTTAACTGAGCCCTTTCTGTAGGTCTCTAGTGCCAAGGGCGTCATCCTTGGGTCCGTCCCGGGTGACATATTTATCGAGGTCTTGGATGGGGAGAGAGAAGGCAGACTGTCAAATTCACACGTGGCACCAGGCCGGCCAGGAAAGGGCTACCCCACTGGCTGACCTAATCAGCGTGTAGAACGATCGATAGGCAGAAAGATGGGCCCAAACCGAAGACGATGGAATTAGCCCTGAGCGAATGGGAAGTCTTGCGTATAGATTTTCTAAAAAATCAATTACATGGTCGCAGGATGGGGAGGCCGGGCCTCGCACATCCTTGGCAGTGGGGCTGACCACGAGCTCCGGCCGCCCAGTGCGTGCTGAGGACCACCGCGTGCTCAGCCGAGGGGCCTGTTCTCCACCCTGCACCCTCATGAGAGCGTGCTCACGGTGCTCTGTGCTCCGTGCCAAGAGTCTCGCTCTGAGACATGCTGACAAGTGCCGCAGTGCATTCCGGAGCAGGCTGGCAAGGTGGCAAGGGGCTGCAGGAAGGTGGGAGAGAAGATTCCCCGTGGCTGCTTCAGACGTTTGAAGGTTTGCAGTGTGGCTAAAGGAGAGAGCCTAACTTCTCTGTGTCACTGTCCCTTACTCTTTGCCCCACGAGTGGACATATAGGGCTCCTCCTTTTCTTTCCCACAGCTCCATCATCCTCTCCTTACCTGGCTACTGGATTGTTTAAAATTGAGGGAATGGAAAGCAGGGGGAAATGTGGGTGGCGGTCAGTGGGGAAAGCACCTAGCTGGAGAAGTGTAAATACACTACAGTCCCAGCTGCATAGCAAGCTTCAGAATAGTCAGGGTCACCTGGGTGGCTCAGTCGGTTAAGCGTCCTGCTTGGGCTCGGGTCATGATCTCACGGTTCGTGAGTTCGAGCCCTGCGTCGGGCTCTGTGCTGACAGCTGGGAGCCTGGAGCCTGCTTCAGATTCCGTGTCTCCCTCCCTCTCTCTGTTCCTCCCCCCTGCACATGCTCTGTCTCTTTCTCTCTCAAAAATAAATAAACATTAAAAAAATTTTTTTTAAACAAAATAGTCACTGTCCTTAATAGGGATGTTGCATTGCTACTTATTGGGCACAAAGACAAGGCAGATGCATGTGTATGAATGCGACCTCGGGGACCTCGCCAGAGCAGCTTCTGTACTGCCTAGGGGAGTCCTCCCTGGAACCGGACGCAAATGCCCCCTGGAAGTTCTTTCCAAACCCCACCCCCCTCCCCCGGACAGAATTAAGCCTTCCTTCTCTTCTGGTCTCCCAACACTTTCTACCCACGTCTGCCAGGTGTATGTGCATGTATACATTATGGCCGTGCGTTTGCAAAGCTGCCCTCCCACCCCCACCACACCGTGGAATGGCCTTCCCCTCGTTGTCGCTTCCGTCTTGGCCCCACGCCACGCACAAAGTAGTTGCTCAATAATGAATGAGCGAATCTGTTGTAGAATAAATACACATTCTTCTGTGCACAGGTTGGAACGTATACTCATTTGTTCCTAAAAACCGCCCAAACAAACAAGCCTTTTCCTTGCTAAGAGGATGCAGCCAGGGTGGAGGGCAGGGATGTATAGATACTCGTATGTCATACAGCAAGGAAAACCACAGAGCAAGTTTGTGATTTATTGCCAAGGCCAGTGTTTAAATAAGAACCTCGGCCTAATTACTTAGCTTTAATAAACAAAAGTGTGTTTTGATGTCACAGCCACCGACTTTCATACATTACACAGCCGTAATGAGGGCAGAAGGCTTTCTTTGGAGACAGGAAGAAACAGGCATCTGACGGCACCCACCGTGTCTGAAGCTCCGCACATCCCTCCGGGTCTGTGCTTGTCTCCAGGTGGGTCTCCTTTCTCAGACGGGTTTGGTACCAGGTCAGTGGGGAGGGGGATGTTTGTGGAGATGCTGTCCCTTCCTGGGAAGGAAAATGGAGCACAGCAGTTGGTTACAGGCAGGTGCTTGTATAGGGAGGTAGCCAGTGTCCGGGGCCACCCCTGCCCCCACCCCCGTCCACACCAGGCAGGTGTCTGATTCCCCACCACGAGGTCTACCTTGCAGAAGCCTCCCTCTCCCAGGGCAGGCACATCCAGCCATTCCAGATCCTTGGGACTTAACATTCCAAGCATATTTCCCCTTTCTTTCTCCGTGAGTTAGAATCAATTTTCACATTAGTAATGAAATTGTCTGTATTGCATTAGCCATTATCATTGGCTTCCTTGCCTCTTAGGGCTGGCCGGGCACACTGCCTCAGGTTCTCCTTCTCCTTCTGAAGTGCCGAGATAGGCCAGGGGCTGGAGTTTGCTGCTTGTCTGAGACCTTTAAACAGGCAGCCTACTTGGTCAGTCACCTAGAGCTCATCCTAGCGAAGGAGGAAGTCAGGAGAAAAAGAAGGGCTCGTTTCTCCATGGGCGAGTCAGTGCGATTCATTGACAAGTTGAGTCTGCACGATGACAGTGGTGACTCCAGGCCAGGACTCAGGGCTCCGACTGTATCCCAGGATGGGCGAGGAGCCTCCCGGCAGAGGGAAGGCCAGTGTCCTCGCTGGGCCAGGGGCCAGGTTAGAGGTTTCTTTTCTCCTGACTCTCTGTGCTGGGAAATTCTGTGCAAGGGAAGGGAAGTGGCCCTGACTACCTGCCCCCAAAGCTCCTGGGGAATCCCCAAGGCCAAAGCCACTTCTAGATCAGTTGAGAGGACTCAGGCTCTGGTTGGGAGAGGGCTCCCTAAGGTAGGAGGTTAGCACTGGGGCACTCTGCTGAGGGGAAGGTGCCCTAAGAGGGATCATCTCCCTGTAGGACGAGAGCACGGCCCCCCTTGCTGGGGTGCTGGGGTAGCTTCATGGGATGGTCCTGGGCCTTGCGTCACTATGGTCTTGAAGAGGTTCTAGGTAAGAGGTCCAGAAAATCACAGGGTGGACCCCTGTGGATGAACCGTGAGCATCTTAAACTCGCAGTGGTAATGGTCCCTTACCTTCATATCCGTGTCACAATGGGTCACCAAAGGAAGCCGTTTTGCAAACACAGTCTCCTTTGCTTTTTTACAACGACACCATGGGAAAGAGTACTATTCGCCCCTCTTTACAGCTGGACTCCCAAGTCCAGTGCTCTGCCTGGGATACACAGTTGCCCCTTGTGGCCATTTACCGTGAGGGAAGCTGGCCAGGGATCTAACTGGAAGTATTTTAGGTCCCACAAATCCTATTTGATCCGGAGCTTAATTCGAGCTGCCATCGGCAAAGTTATTATCATTATCCAAGGTATTTAAAGTGGTTAAATATTCAGAGCCATGTCAGCCTCTCCCAGCTGAACAGGGTCGCCAGACACAGAAGGCAGATGCCTCCGCTGGGAGCCGGACAGTGGGTCTCTGCAGAGGGCGTGTGTGCTGGGGCGGTTCAGTGGATCCCTTTGGGGGGTAAGGAGGCAGCCAGGTAAAGGGAACCGGCAGCTGTAGGCTGTTTGGCTCTTGAAGGCCTTCCAAGGTTGCTCACCAAAAGGAATTTAAAAATACTTGAGTTACTGTTGGGGTGGGATGGGGGGGAGGTTGGCTGTGACTTTGTCACAGGTGCAGAAAGTGTTTGGCAACAGACGGCATAGGGTAGGGCAGATGGGGATGAGAACAGAGCCCGTTGTGAGCTGGCCTGGCCTCGGTTCATTGAGCCCCTGTCCGTGATGGTGACCCCGGGTTTGTCAGAGGGTCTGGCAAGAGATCACCGAGGTCCCACAGAGCTGGGCATCCAGCCGGGAGAGAGCAGGGTGGCTTTATCATGAGAAAGTATGGCATGTTGCTTTAAGGGGGGGAAATAACCCAAACCACACAGTGCAGGCTCTCAGCAAAGGGGTGTGGTCATATTACCAAGTTTCTTCCTGAGGATGCTCACCCGGGGTTTGTAACCTGGGGTTTATTAGCACGTAGGGGTCACTGATAGGGTTCAGGGTCGGGGTACAATGTTGACAGCATTCATCAGGTTCTCAAAGAGGGCTGTAACCTCAAAAATACAAAGAACAGGGGCGCCAGGGTGGCTCAGTCGGTTGAGCGTCCGACTTCGGCTCAGGTCACGATCTCGCGGTCCGTGAGTTCGAGCCCCGCGTCGGGCTCTGGGCTGATGGCTCAGAGCCTGGAGCCTGCTTCCGATTCTGTGTCTCCCTCTCTCTCTGCCCCTCCCCTGTTCATGCTTTGTCTCTCTCTGTCTCAAAAATAAATACACGTTAAAAAAAAAAATAAAAATAATAAAAATAAAAAAAATAAAAAAAAATACAAAGAACCACTTGTTTGTTTGTTGTATAAGGCCTGCCCCAACTGGCCCTGCTCATCACTTCAGTGTATTCCCCCTTACAACACCCCACTCCCGCCCACCCCCCCCCCCCCCCCCCCCCACCGAAGGTTGGGGTCCAGGCACAGGGTTTAGGTATAATTTCTTTCTTTCTTTCTTTTTTTTTTTTTTTTTTAAATGTTTATTTATAAGAGAGACAGGGAGACACAGAACCCAAAGCAGGTTCCAGGCTCTAAGCTGTCAGCATAGAGTCTGTTGCAGGGCTTGAACCTGTGAGCTGTGAGATCATGACCTGAGCTGAAGTTGGATGCTTAACTGACTGAGCCACCCAGGCGCCCCTAGGTATAATTTCTTGAATGTGCTGTGCTAGCTCAGGTTTCAGGGACTTTGCTGGTGTTATTCTGTCTTTGCCTTCTTCCCCAGCTACCGAACTCCTACTCATTCTCTAAAACCCAGTGTAAGCCTTTGCTGGGCTGTTCCCTCTGGGCAGAGCTGACTGCCCCTCCTTTGAGCCGCCACTAAACCTTAACCAACTTTCCTGGAGCACCTGTCACTCAGGGTGTTGACACTGTTTATTCCTGGGTCTGTTTCCCCAGACGACTAGGCACTTCCTCAGGGCAGGGCTGGTCCTACTCACTTTTTTTTTTAAGTTTTATTTATTGTGAGATAAAGAATGTGCGCAAGTAGGGAAGGGGCGGAGAGAGAAGGAGACAGAAAGAATTTCCAAGCAGGCTCCACACTGTCTGCGTAGAGCCCGATGCAGGATTTGAACTCACGAACCGTGAGGTCATGACCTGAGCCAAGGTCAGACGCTTAACCGACTGAGCCACCCAGGTGCCCCTGAGAGCACATTTGTGTGTTTGGGAGTCAACCCGAGCATGGAGCTCTGCTCACTCAAAACCACCTTGTCTTCTAGTCTTTAGACTGTTCTTTTGGCTGAAACTATATTAAGTCAATTTAATGGAAGGTTATTTTCCTAAGATACTTTGTTTCTAATTATAAAATGATAGATGCTCGTTGAAGATCGTTTAAAAATACAGCGAGGCAAATGTGAGAGGGTGGGAGCCTTCAATCATCCTACCATGGAGAGTAAAATTAATAACAGTAATAATGAGTGACATGTGTTGAAGAATTGTGATGTAGTAAGCAACCATTCTGAGGGCTTTAAGACATTATTATTATTAACCCTTATTCATGATTTTTTAGTTTTTACTCAAAAAAAATTTTTTTTAATGTTCATTTATTTTCGAGAGAGAGAGAGACAGAGCATGAGCTGGGGGGGTGGTGCAAAGCGAGAGAGGGAGACACAGAATCCGAAGCGGGCTCCAGGCTCTGAGGCGTTCAGCACGGAGCCCGACGCGGGGCTCGAACTCACGAACTGCCAGATCATGACTTGAGCCAAAGTTGGTTGCTTAGCTGACTGAGCCACCGTGGCACCCCACCCTTCTTTATATGTGAGGAAAACAGATTCAGAGATGTTAAGTAACTCAGCAAAGGTCACACAGCCAGAAAATGAGGACATTTTAATGTACACAGTTTGGCTCCAGGACCCCTGCTCTCAGACTCCCTGTCTCTTATACGAAATAGCAACAGGGGCGCCTGGGTGGCTCAGTCGGTTGAGCATCCGACTTCGGCTCAGGCCATGATCTCGCGGCTCGTGAGTTCGAGCCCCACGTCGGACTCTGTGATGACAGCTCAGAGCCTGGAGCCTGCCTCAGATTCTGTGTCTCCCTCTCTCTCTGCTCCTCCCCCACTCACACTCTGCCTCTCTCTCTCTCACAAATAAATGAAAACATTAAAAAAAATAAACATCACTCTCTAAAAAAAAAAAAAGAAAGAAATAGCAACAGCTATGAATTTTGAAAGGGAGGAGTTGAAGCTGTTTACTAGGTTTTAACTACTCAGGACTCCAGAAATCTTGATTATAATTGTCAGGTAGGGACCACCAATTCCAAGAATCTTTAGATAACAACACCTAGAGGTTCTTTAATTCAGGCTTTATGAAGACAGAGCAAGAGTTATTGAGAACCATTGAGCTGCACTCCATAATGAGAAGTTCATTCCGTTGATGCTGTGTGATGAGCCGTGGATGGAACAGGGTCCTTCCCGCCTCAGCGAGGGGCGTGGCTCAGGGCCTGAGGGCTTCACACTTCACCTGTGGGCCCCACCTTGTGGCCAGGTGCCCCACAGTGTGGCCTGGGTACCCTCACTTTCTCCCGGAGGCACCTCTGTGGCCAGCGACCAGGAATCCTTGGTCTTTGCGGTTGGTCCAGGTGTTGGCCCTGAGACACAGCGGGTTCTGCGTCCCCCGTCCCCTCCCCCCCCCAGGGTCCCTTGGGATGACATCCTCCCTCGCTGAAAACCACCCCTTACAGCATTAATTGAGCCATTTCAGACGCGTTGATTCATCCCCCGTTGATGGGGGTTTGCCTGTGGATTTCTCAGGGCTGCACCTCAAGAAAAATGGCCTAAAACTAGATGTGGTCCAGAGAAGTGATCAGGGGTGTGTTCCAAGGAGGCGGAGAGAGGGGAGGGAGGGTGAGCCTGTGAGAACAGACCAGACAGTTTGGAACGATTCCCTCTGGAATAGCGAGGGACTTCCTGAGGGACCGTGCCCGCCCGCTTCCTGCCAGGCTGTGGGTGTGTGGCTTCTGCACCTGCTGTTCCAATGGCCCGGTTCCTTCTCCCCAGAGATCCACTCTGAGGAGGGGGGCTGCAGTCTGGGCCGCAGTGCAGCACCTTGAGGGGGCTGGGCACAGCGTGACCCCGTGGGTGTCCTGCCACACAGAGTGTGTGGAAGGCGGAGACTGGAGTCTCTGGTGTGCACAAGCATGGTGCCTGGGGCCGTGGACACTTCTATGTGTCCCTGCCCCTTCTGAGTCACAGACACCCTCCCATCTACCTCCAGCTCCTTACTGTGTGGTTCCTAGGACTAAGGAGGGAATTTGGGGGTGCTTTAGGCCTCCACGGACAGGCTCTAAAACGGAAACATAAGAAGTCTTATATTTCCAAGATTCAGAATCTTGCTGGAGAAACCAATTAGGACTTCGATCTCTAATCCCAGGTTCTGGGACCGAGCACAGCTTCCGAACGGTGAGGGGGCTCTGCCATCGCTTTGGCCGTCCAGCTTAAACCTCCTGCGTGCAGAGGCTCCCCCCGGGAACCTCCCCCCCGGGCTCCAGCAGCTTTCCCTCTCCACGCTGGCGCCTGGTCTGCTACAGGCCCTTGCCTGGGCCGCCCCACTACGGAGTGCTCCCTCCTCTGTCTCCCCTCCTCCCCTCGTCCTCCTCCTCAGGCGCCGGTGCGGTGCTCTCCACCAGGAAGCCTCACTTGGAAGCTTTTCCTAGAAAACACTCCTCTTCTCTTGCCCCCTCAGCACCCCGGGCAGACAGACCTCCACCGTGGCCTTTAGTGTCTTTGCTAGTTTGTTTTGACATCTCTCTTTGCAGCTAGACCCTGGGTTCCCGGAGGTCGGAGACCTTGCCTCGGGCATCTCTGCGTGTCTAGCTCCTAGCACCCGGGGACCTCAGCGGGCGGCTGGATGGCTGCAGGGACAGACAGACGAATGTGGTGAAGCAGAGCGGGACTCCCTCAGGCTGGTCACACCGGCGTGAGGTCTCACACACGCTTTCAAGACAGTAATCGGATAAGCGAGGGGAGAAGGTGCCCGAGTGGGGCCTGGAGCTGGTGAGCCCAAAGCACGGAAGACTTCTTCCTGTTTCCAGCCACTCAGAGGTCGTTTTTAGTCCTAACAAAAACATGCGCGTTCTCTGCACGGAACATCAGAAAATCTTTCTTAGGGAGAGACCAGAAATTACGTGAGCTCATCATTATTTTTTAATTAAAAGACAGCAACTGCTCGGTATTTGGTACATTCGGGCCCCTCCCTGTGGGTCCACTAATGCGCTGAATTTATTTTTTATAAGAATCTGCTATGAACCTGCTCGGTGGAGAGAGCCTTGTTAGAGCTTTAAGAAACTTCTCATTAGCGGGATAAATGTGCTGGGTGCGAGGGGAATGTGCAACGCACGGCTGCTGGGCTCCTGCCAGGGTGAGCAGGCTGCCTGGCCTTCTGTCGGGGGGACTCCCGAGTGTTCCTGAAGGAGCACACACGGGGGAAGGACGCCGGGGAGACGCATGCACAGGCATCCAGCTGAGAGTCTGACCTGGTGCCAGGACGCAACTCAGCCTGCCGCTCCTTCAGGCCTGCCAGACTCTCCAGAGGCCCCTGCTCCCCCCCCCCCCCCCCCCCCCCCCCCCGCCCCGCCTGCACCGGGCCTCGGGCCATGTTACAAGTGCTGGCTGTGGTAGGCGTGTAGATAAGTAAAAGGCCCGGGACACGGATGTCCAGGTGATGGGCCTTTAATTCTGACTGTGCGGCAGGGGTGGGTGAGGACGCACAGAGGACGTTGAAGCGGAGCCTTGATCGTTAGGTAGAATTGCATGAAGTTGAGGAAAAGGCATGGAGGCCGGGAAGGGATTCCAAGCAGAGGGAACACCCGAGCCAAGGCATGGTGGCGTGGGAATAGGAGGGGTGGTCAGAGAAGGGTGCACCGTCTCGCTCTGCTGGACGTCAGGCTTGCGGGAGGGAGGAGAGGAGTAGCGGCTGGAGGCGGCGTGGTTCCCGATTGCCTTGCTGGGGGGGACCAGAACGTTCTTTTCGAGGTAGGAGGGCCTAAGGGGAATGACGGGACCCTGTTGGGGTTTTGGGAAGGATATTGTGATGGCAGTATGGAGGGCCAACAGGTGGAGAGTGGGGGTCTCCAGAGAGACCTGAAGGGCACACGCCCTAAAGTGGAGGCACGTCCCTGGGCCGCCTACCCCAGCCCCGAGACCCCTTATGTTGCATCAGCAAACTTCTTTGGGGTCAGACATTTTGTGCGGATGCACGACTCCAGACTCACGTTCTAGGCCAGAGAAGCGTTGCATGTCAGAGCCGGAATAGACCCGAAGGTCACTCTCCCAGCCCCTTCATTTTACAGACAGGACACCAGAGTCCTGAGGGGTTGAGATTCATCGAAAGTCGCTCAGCAGAGGAGGCGGAATTTGCAGGGGAGAAAGGGCAAAGAACACCTGCGCCCATACGATGCCCGTCAGACACGCAGGCCCAGGCGCCATACGTGGCCTGTGGTCTTGTGCGGGGCCTGCTTCACCGTGGCAGGCAGCTGAGGGATCGGTGGGCTCGGAAGGATGCTCTCTTTCCTGGCTGGTCCTCCCGTAAGAGACATGCCCCCTGGAGGCCCAGTTAGTGGCAGTTGTGGACAGACGCAAAGTGTAGCAAAGAAAGAGTGATAACGTCCGGCCAGATGTGAGCAGTAGTAGCAGGTGTTGAAAGGGCTCTTTCCTTTAAAAGGATTTAGAGAAGGAGAGAGCAAGGGGAGGTACAGCCAGCATCCCGGCCCTGAGCCTGGAAAGGTGACGTGTCCCGAAATGCCACTCAGCTCATAGCAGGAGCCTGGGACAAAAAAGAGCGGAGGCTGAGAAGGGCTGGCTTGGGGGCAGCCAGTGGAGTGGGGGGGGGGGGGGGTGGTCAGTCTCTGAGCAGACAGAGCCCCTTGGGCCTGAGCACACCCCCCCCGACCCCTGACCCCCAGCTGCCCGGGGTGCCATCTGGAAAAGGCACCCGTGGATATCGAGGTATGAAGACGTAAGCTCTGCAACACGTCCAGCCACTCTGCTATCAATAAATTAGCTTTTATCATTTAAGCCAGTTTGAGTTGGGTTTTTTGTCACTTGCGTGGATTTGATTCCAAGTGCAATGAAAAGCCGTTAAAGGATTTTGAGCTGAGGGGTGACAGGATCTGATTTATATTTGAAAAATACCACTCTGGCAGCCATGGGGAGAAGGGACCGTGGCGGGGTGAGAGTGGGAGCTGGAGACCACTCAGGAGGTGGGAGAAGTGGCTTAAACACGGGGGCTGGTGGTGGCCGAACGGGCAGATGCCACGGTCACGGTGCACGCTGGCATAAAATCAACGGGACCGCCACCCACCAGTGATCTGGAGGGATGTGGGGCGCCTAGGAGGAGGACCAGGCTGCAAAGTGACATCTGACAGGTTTGAGGAGGAAGGGGCTGGGGTTTCTCCATCTGAGATGCTGATTATATGACCGAGTACAGAGATAACAGGTCAGCAGTCGGATGTGGGTCTCTTACTCAGGCTAGAGGTCCAGGTTGGGGAGTCGCCAGTGATTAGGAGGAAAGACGGTAACGTGTGGAGAAAATAGAGATGGGTGGGGACAGAGCCCTGGGGGCTGAGAGCCAGGCAGAAGTGGAGAGAGCATCATGGAGATAGGGAGCGAGGAGGCCAGGGCAGTGTGGTACCCAGCATCTCACGGCGGGGGAGGGCCTGGAGAATGGGGAGGGGAGGGAGCAGTCAACGGCGTCCATGGTGCTGAGGGGTCACACGGGAAGGAGACAAGTCC
This sequence comes from Panthera onca, assembly GCF_046562875.1. Classification (NCBI taxonomy): domain Eukaryota; kingdom Metazoa; phylum Chordata; class Mammalia; order Carnivora; family Felidae; genus Panthera; species Panthera onca. The sequence goes on along the minus strand of NC_138348.1, from coordinate 97,321,025 downwards.
AGAAGTGTCTGCAGGGTTTGGCAATAGGGGGGTCCTTGGGGACCTTGATCAGAAGCCAGACAGGAGCTACGGAAGAGCAGACAGGAGGAAGGGACTGGGGGAAAGAGCGTGGGAAGGTCTTTGAGGGATGCTGTGAGCAGACGCAGGGACAGGAGTCGTGGCTAGGGGTTGGAATGGAAGGTGCCAGTGAGCGCGTTTTATTTTTATTTTTTTTATTTCTATTTTTTTTTAAGTTTATTTACTTATTGAAAGAGAGAGAGAGAGAGAGAGAGAATCCCAAGCAGGCTCTGCATTGTCAGTGCAGAGCCCAATGCGGGGCTTGAACTTCCAAACTATGAAATCGTGACCTGAGCTGAAACCAAGAGTCGGATGCCTAATATCTGACTGAGCCACCCAGGTGCTCTGAGCGCATTTTATTTTTAAAGTCTGGAGACGCCAGAGCGCGTGTGTATAGTGGTGGAAATGACAAGGGGTACGGTGACCAAACTGATAATAGGGGAGAGTGGGTGACTTCCAGAACGAAGACCTTGAAAGAGGGAGGGGTTGGAAAACAAATGGGTTGGTGTATAGTCGGACGGATGACAGAGAATGTGACAAAAGACAGAGGCAAGTCTGTAGACCAGGTGGTGGGAAGTTTAGGGGGCTCCCGTTGACTTGTGTTCTCAGTGGACTGGGGGTCAAGGCCATGAGCTACACGTGATGGGCAAAGGTGTAAAATGCCAGTCTGAGGGAGTTGGGGTCGCTCTCCCAGGGATCTGTGGGGGGAATTGCAGACAGGACAATGATGAGCGCCTATTGGAAGCTTCTGGTTATACACTAAGGTGCTAGTAGCCAGCTGGTCGTGTGGGTTTGTCCAGAAATGTTCGGGTGCTGAGGTGCGGGCATGGAGAAGATGTGTAGTTGAGGGCAGGGGGACTTGGGATTTAGCTAGGTGAGAAAAGGTGGGGAGGAAGGCGCGAAGGATTAGGGGTAATTTGCAAGGGGGATATGCATCATTATAACACCGTATAATGATGCATATCCCCCAACTCTCTAGATAGAAGAGACACTGGAAATAAAGGTTTGGGGTCATCAGCTAACAGGCAGCAGTGAGGGTTTAGACAGATCGCCATGGGAGAGTGTGGGGTGAGGAGGAGGAAGGTCACTGACCAAACCTGAGAGTCAACACTTATGGGGTGAGTGGGGCAGCCTTTCGGGGAGACTGAGGGAGGAAAACCAGGCGAGGCGGTGCCATGGAAACCACAAGGGATGAGGAGATGCTGTGGCCAACCGTGTGGCTTGCTTCCAGGCAGTCCCCGAGGCTAGAATTGTTTACGTGGAGGCCACCCGGGAGAGAGGAGAAGGTTTCCAGGAGAGAGGTGGAGGGGCCAGCTGGAGCGGTGAAGGAAAGGGAGGAGGCAGCAACAGGGAGTGGGGTCAGAGGATCAACAGTGTTAGATACGGAGGGAACCAGACCCAGGTCTAGAGAAATGAGAAATCAGTTAATTTTCCAAGAAGCTGTAGGAAAAAGAAGTTATGATCTGAACTCGGGGGTTATATTTGGAACCAGAAAGCAGCACTTGTCTTCCTCAGGGCCTGGAGCTGTGAGTGAGAGAGTCCTCTGGGCCTGGAGAGGCGGGGAGAAGTTAAAAGGGGTCAGAGAACAGGCCAGGAGTGAGGACTGGTACTGTTGACTCTGAACAGGCCGAGTAACTGCGCGTTGCCTGCCCGTCTGTCACCTGTGCCCCGAGATTTCTCACCCTGTACAGAAGCTGACTGTGGGCTCCCAACAGATTGTGGGCTCTCAACACTGGCAGAGTGGGGGAGGGGCCGGGGGAGGGTCCAGGCCCCAGGGTCAAGGTCAGGCTGTAAACCCAAGAAACCACTTTGGAGGGAGGTGCTGCTGTGATGGGTTCCATGCAGGGACACTTACCTTAAGGCGGATGTTGTAGATTTCGCCACCCCCCACCCCCACCCCCCGGTCCCTGCCCCCCTACCTCCACAGCGCCCCCTGGTACCTGCCCCATGCTATCAGCAGCCACAAAGCTCCCTGAATGAAAGAAAGGTGGATGAATATCTGACATTAAAAAACTAAGGTCAGGCCCAGACGGGATTAGCAAAAATATCCGTGGATTGCACGAGTGTTTTGAACCCAGGCTATCACTGGCAGGGACAAGTTTCTGCTCTGAATAGTCGGCGGGGGCAATTCATTATTCTTTGCCATGAAAGCCTTTGCATGTGTCCTAGCTTGTTCCGCCCTCTGTTTTGGTGTCAGGGCGGTGGTCACATCTCCGTGTGGGACCACAGTGTCTCTCAGTCTTATAGCTCCCCCCCCCCCCCCACCCCGCACGGGCTCCTGCCTCCCCCTGGGTTTTCTTTTTCTCCAAGTTTCTCTTCCCTCTCCCCATGCTGGTGTGTGGCATAAAGTCAAGGGGGGAGGTCCGGGGCCCTGATCCCTTCCAGTCTCCTGTGAGGGGCTCGGTTGGAGAGCTCCTGGGCATCTTTCCGCCTCCTGCCAGATGAGGAATGTGCTCAGCTTGGGGGTGTGGGGAGGCCATCCCTGGAGGAGGTCTGGGGAGGAGACTGCAGCCACACTGTAATGCCAGCATCCTGGAAGGGTGGCCCACGGGAGCCCACTGGCGGGGCGGCTGCTCCAGCTGCCTGGGAGACCAGACCACAAGCTGCTGCCCACGCGCCCTCCGGGCTCTGCACGCTTGGGTCAAAGTGCAGGTGTCGCTGTGCCGTTGACCCATCCTTATCATGACTTCATGCTTCGCTCCCACAAATGGAGACGTGAAGCCCCAGAAAGCACGGTGTTTCTGTGCTCTTCGCAGGCTGGGATTCCGAATGCAGAGCCCAGCTAGCGGCTTCCTGTTTATTCATTAGGTGTGGGAGCTCTCATTACTGAGTGGTGAACCAGAAGCCACGGTGAGGCAGCGGGGCCAGAGGAGGAGTGGAGAAGCATCTCCGCAGCTGACACAGCACTCAGAGGTCTGGCTTTTGTTTCTCTGAGTCGGATTTGCACCGAGGTTGCTAAGAAAGCTTTCTACCGGGTCTGCTATGTGCTTGGCTAGCCTAGCCAGCACTCCCAGACTTGCTCATCTTCCCTCAGTAGAATTCACAGTGGGGCTGAGGCTGCTGCCAGATGCACACAGCAGGTATCCCTCCCTCTCCCGGCCCACCTGCCTTTCCTGACCTACCCACTTCTAGGCAGTTTCTTTGGCAGATAGAATTGAGAAGCGTCCAGTGTCTCCATAGGGAGGTGGGAGGAGGGGCAGAGGCTTTGCCCTCCACCTGCAGTTCTGTCGCCTCCCAGGAGAGCTGTGAGTGGCACAAAGTATGCAAGTTCCTTTTATATCTGTCCCCAGCCACTCTGTCATCATGAGAGGCCTTGGGGCTTGTTCCCACCGTCACCGTTACAGATGCCCCTGCCCACTGAGAATCATGGCCGGGCTCAGGCCATTAGTCTCAGGGGCAACAGAAATTGCTTTGCCTTGGATTTGACGATTTAGGCAATGACAGCGTTTATACGGGCCCTTCCTACTTATGTAGAGGTCATATTTCTAGTGGTTTATTTACAAATTGGCTGTTGGCGACTTGAAACCGGTTCTTAGAGAAATACACTTTCAGGTGGTGATTAGGCTTCCATGCCGGCATACAAAGGGCTGTTGAACTTGGATGAAAGCCGGGGATCAGACAGTTGGAAGGGGTGGGCTATAGGTCAAGGTTTAAACTGAAGAGAAGATTGCCAGGGGTGGGGGTAAGCCTGGGTAAGGAAAAGGTTACTGCCCCTGGGTCCACATAATAATGCAGTCAGACTGGGGCATGCATTCATTCATTCATGATTCCTTTCATCTCATACCCATATGCAATTCCTGTTTTCTCCATCCTCAAAATATGCCCCAAATCTAACCCCTTCTCTTGGCTACCACCACCCCAGTCCCATTTGCTTTCCCTCTCCACCTCCCTGCTTCCATTCTCCCCCTCCCCATGCATCCTACCTGCCCCCCCCCCCCACGCCTATTCTTAATATCACAGCCAGAGTGAGCCGTTTAAAATGCAAGTCAGCTCAAGTCATTTTGCCAGGATGACACAGGGTGCGTCCAGGAGGCAGCACCTACCCCTCCACCCCCTATCCGATCAATTCCGCTTACCTCCTGCCAACGCCACGGAGAGACGGGGATGAGGGTTTCTCTGGCACCTGCTTCCTTTTGGATCTGCCTAGTTTCCTTTCGTCCCTAGGTTCTTGCTTACTTCCTCAACATCCTGGGTGACATCTGTCTTTGGAGCGGGCTTAACACCTAGCCTTTGCTTTAGGACAACAAAAATGGCACCTCTTTCCTCTTACCTACTATGCATGCACACGAGAGGACAGGAGAACACTTCCTTCTTTCTTTCTTTCCTTTTTCTTTTTTTTTTTTTTTTCCTGCTGTGCTCCATAGGTTCATAATTGCAGTAATTCATCTCTTCTCCACTCTGTCCTTAATTGTGAGTGACAGTCACGTTCCCGCCCCTGTGTCAGTCTAGCGCCTCTGATTCCTCCTCCTCAGTCACTCCCCCCTGCTCCATCTTGCCACCCTTCCCTCCTGGGCCTCCAGCCTCCCCTTCCTGGGGTGGGCTGACATCCCCCACTTGGCTGACCCCTCCGGGCAGCCTCCTGCCCCTGGAAGTCACCAGCCTCCCGTTCCCGCTGCAAAGTTGGCCTGATAGGCTTAGATCACCCTGACTCTCAGGCAGGCAGCTGCCTCTTGGAGCTGCCCCGTGTCAGCCTCCGAGGCTGACTGTTTTCTCCTCTGCCTCCATCAGTGCGTTTCTGGGCCCTGTGTGATGACCACATAGAATTAAGGACTGCAGGAGCCCCTGGGGGTCATTTTGCTCTTCCTTTGCCCCCTGCCACTGGCAAGCACCGAGGACGAACGCTCTTCCCCGGCCAGGGCCTCTCATGTCCAGCTCATCTTCCATTCCCTGCACACCTCTTGCAGGCACCTGTCCTTGTGTTAGGGGAAAGAACACTCTACTTCCTGCTGCTGGAGTCACCTGCCTCTGATGCTGCACTCCTGCCGTCCCAGCCTCTTCTCTTGACCACTTGTTTACAGTGTCTCAGCCTCTCTGCCGTCTGGGTGATGGGAGCACCCAGCCAAGACAATCTGAATTAATTTTGCAAGTAAAATTTCATCAGACGACCTATCAAGCGCTTCACTAAATCAAGACATATTACATCTCGTGTGTGCCCTGGGCCCATTTATCATGAAAGTCAGCCCCTGAAATGCCAGACGAGCTTAGGCCAGAAAGGAAGAACATTCTTATGTGAAGTGAGAGGGGTCTTCCTTGTCTCCAGACCCGTGACCCCAGAGGCCTTTCTCTGCTCTTTTGCCGAGAAGGCATTGTTGGTGGCACTTGGGATTCAGGGTTAGATGGTCCGGAAACAGAACCCCTGCTTTGATGCTTTCTAGCTCTGCAGCTCTGAGCAAGTTGCTTAACCTCTCTGAGCCTCAGTTTTCTTAAACGCATAAAATGGAAATAATATCTACCTTAGAGGGCTATTACGAGATTAAATGAGACGAGCCTACGTGAAGTGTCTGTATTAGAGTAAGTGCTTGGGAAATATTAGCTCCTTTCCCCCTTATGAAGTAAGTAAAAAGCCTCATGGATGTTTTTGGTTCATTCAGTCATGCTGACGTAGAGGTATGAACAAGTGAGTCAATGAACAATGAACAAGTGAGTCGATGATGTGCCCGTGACGGTTCAACGTATTCAGTTGACAGAGGGGAGCGAGATGGCTTCAGGGGACGTTTTAGGTTCACGTAGAAAGAAAGCAGGCAGACGTTTTCACCTTTCGGACATGGCATGGGTTCCATCGGTGGGTCCCTGTCTTGTGTCTTACTTTTCTTCTTGCTCTGGCTCATCACCTGTGAGTGGGTGGTTTTACAGAGACTTCTGAGGTCCTTGATAGGGCCTCACCATAGTGATGAGCTTTGCTCACCAAAGGGACGCTCACCTTTTTGCTTTGTTGTTTGGCTTTGTTTCCGTCACCTTTCCAGGCAGCAGTTGACTAGATCCATTTAGGAGCAGGCAAAGGGAGGTAGAGGCACCTCCTTTCTTATGTGCTGACAACCTATGTTAGGATTCCTTCCAGAGAAGGAATGGTGGTGGTGACTCCGTGGGGGGTAGCAAAGACCCCCTTGGGCCAAGGAGTGGCAATTCTGCTCTAAGCTCGGCCTCCTGGGAGCTGGGAAAGTGAGGTCCTGGGCTCCCCAGGCCTGGTTTTGGAGGGGGCCCGGGCTCCCCAGCTTCCTCTATCTTCTCAGCTGTGCATGCATGAGGCATGTGGGCACCAGCACCCCTGTGAAGGCCGGTCATGTTTTGTCGGGTGCTTACCAGTGCTGCGTCCTGAGCAGAGAGGGCCAGACAGAATCTTTCCACCGGGAGCTCCCAGTCCTAGTCAGGCTGTGCTGCTTCACTACAGAATGAGTTACAGGGTATAACTTCCTTCTTTAAGTGCCAAAATGTGAAAATATATATATATTTTGGCCACTTTAAACATTGCCATCCAAATGGCCATGAGAGAAGTATCACTAAGGGGCGCCTGGGTGGCTCAGTCGGTTGAGCGTCTGACTTCGGCTCAGGTCGTGATCACACGGTCCGTGGGTTCGAGCCCCACGTCAGGCTCTGCGCTGACAGCTCGGAGCCTGGAGCCCACTTTGGATCCTGTGTCTTCCTCTCTCTCCGCTCCACCCCTGCTCATGCTCTGTCTCTCTGTGACTCTCAAAAATGAATAAACGTTAAAAAAAAAAAGTTTCACTAACAGGCATCTTTTTTTTTTTTTTTAAGTTTATTTATTTATTTTGAGAGAGAGAGGCAGGGGAGAGGGACAGAGAGAGAAGGAGAGCGAGAATCCTCAGCAGGTTCTGCACTGTCAGCACAGAGCCCGACGTGGGGCTCGAACTCACGCACCGTGAGATCATGACCTAAGCGGAAATCAAGAGGCATTCATTCGCTTAACCGACTGAGCCACCTGGGCGCTCCCTGTACACAGAACACAGTTTGATCATTTTTCTCATTACTCGGGGTCATTATGATAAACATGAGCTATCCCCCGGATATTCTGTGGCCCACATCACGTGGCCCCATACCGCTAACTTCTTGGGTCCTTTGTCTGTTTCATGATCTTCTCCTCTCTCCTCTTTACCAGTTGCTTCTTGTCGCCCTTGCCAGCCTGCCTGCCTCCCTGGTCTTCATGTCCATTTTTGCATTTAGTGTGAATAAACTCTATCTGCATTAGGCATAGAGTGGAGTCTGGGAGGGTCTCTTATTTATTTTGAAGTCTTGTTTCTTCTTTGATCTCAGAGTTGAGTCCCCTGGGTAGGTGGTGTTATCAGACTGCTTTGTTTTGTTGCTGCATTGTTTGCATACATGCCCGGTTTGGGTTTTTTTGTTTTTGTTTTTGTTTTGTTTTGTTTTGTTTTGTTTGCAGACATGCCCGGTGTTTAAGTTCATTTATTGAGACATAATTGACATTTAGCATGATATTAGTGTCAGGTGCACGACATAATGATTCGATATCTGTATAGATTGCGCAGGGATCATATATGACCAGTTTTCCAGATGGATTTTCAGATCATGGTAGACAAGAGACCTCACCTTCCGTGTGTTATGCTCTCCCCACAGCAGTGCTCCGTGTGTGACAGGGACCTCAGACATATGTGCACACTGAATTTATCAGTGAATCTACTTAATGAGATAGGAGATGAAATTGACTATAGCATAGAAGTACTACTTACTAGAAAAAGAGTATTTCTATCATGTGTACAAAAGAGACAGTATGATGGTGGGTAAGACTCGGTAAAAATGGGGGCTTTAATTTCAGCCCTTCCCTTTACTGGTTGGGTGATTTTAGATTACTCTGTGCCTCAGTTTCCTCATCTCAGAAATGGGATAGTGACAGTGGCTGCCTCACAGAGTTGTGAATTAAATGACAAGATAGCTGTTAAAATCGCTTAGCACGTACCTGGCATGTAGTAACCACTCGGGGATGTTAATAACAACGATAAAAAGCCTAAACGTTTGATTTGGTTTAGGAGAGTGGTGTGAGCTTCGTGGGTGGTTTTCTAGGGGTCATTCCTCTCTGCCCAGGATTTCCCCCTCCTCCTCTTCCCCTCTCCCATGCCTCTGGGAAGATCTTTCTTTGGCCTTGGCGCTAGATGGATATTAATGCAGAAATATGAGGGCTGGAGATTTCCACAGCCTTTGAATAATAGGCATTTGGAAAATTAAATATTTCTGTCAAGTATGCTATCAATCTTGGCTGTTTAGGAAGGTGAGAAATTAAAATTGCAAAACAGCCCGGGAGGGGAGCGAGTTGGCCAGCCCCCTGTGTGTGGTCTCCGTAGGAGGGTGGCTCTCAGAGGCAGCAGCTTTGGAACAGGAACGCGAGCATTCCCAGTTCCCCGGGGGGTTGAGGCAGGCAGGAGAGGGTAGCTTGCGGCAGACTTTGAAGTTCAGCCCGTTTTGATGGAGACTTCCCGCCTTGTGTTCTAGATCTGCATCTGGGGGCAGCTCCTGCTGGGCTTGAAGCCGCCTTCTCTTCTTTCCCTCCTACTTTGGCCCTACTGCCCACCCACCAGCCCTGCCCACCCACCAGCGAGGCCCCCTGCCCTCCTGCCTCGGAGGAAGCGGGGTGCTGCTGACCAGAGCCGTTCCGTTCCCGTTAGTTCCTTCTGCTGCTGGAGAGCCACTCTGGGCGTCCTCTGCCCCGGCAAAGGCAAAAGCTGTGAGAGGGTCTTGTGGAGAGGAAGGGCCTCCCAGACCACACAGAGGAGCAGCACACATATTCCCCAGGGGTCAGGACGCAGCAAAGACAAGGAGACGCGGGGGAGGCCTCTTTACATAGGACACTGTCTGTCTTCCAGAAGAACACGACCATTCCCGCAGCTGCTTCTCTCCTCCCCAAGCCCCAGGGTGGCCCAGAGACCCTCCGACTTATCCGTGTTTCTCTTTCCTGCTGCTTACCCATCCACGTATCGGGGTTTGACTCTTGTCTACACTGCATACATCTGATGTTAGGAGTGTGAACCAGCCCCCAGGTTTTGTGGACCCACATGAAACAGGCTACCAACAAACCAAAGCCCATCTGGGGGAGAAGGGCCAGGGCTGGTGAAGATACTCTAAGCCACGTGCTGTTCTTCCCTTCACGCAGTCACTTACTCAGCAAGCGTGGCTAAGTGGTTGAAACATGCCCTATGTGCTGGATACCGAGGAAATACACGTAGCGGCGAGAACAGACCGCTTACCTTGTGCTGGGCATTGTGCGACATCCTTTAAACACATTAGTTCGTTTAGCCCCAAGTCTTACGATAATATTGTTAGCTGTTTTAGTTGCTTTTTTAATATTTATTTTTGAGAGAGAGAGAGAGAGAGAGAGAGAGAGACAGCATGTGTGCGTGGGAGAGGCGGGGGTGGTGGTAAGGAACAGAGGATCCAAAGCGGGCTCTGTGCTGATAGCAGAAAGCCTGATGCGGGGCTTGAACCCACGAACTGTGAGATCATGACCTGAGCCCAAGTCGGAAGCTTAACCAACTGAACCGCCCAGGCGCCCCCGTTATCCGTTTTAATAAGGAAGCGGTTGTGATTCAGAGAAATGAAATGACCTTCCCAGATGGAAGAGCTGAGAATCAAACCCATATCTGACTTCTGATCACTTTTGATCATTTGCCAGTAAGGCCTTGTTGAAAAGTCAGGAGGGAGCCGGGCTCTGCTCCTGAGAAGCTCAGTGGAGAAGGAGAACAGGTGAGTATATTTGAGGGGCAAACTCAGGGAATGGGGAGGGCTTCCTGGAGGAGGTGACACCTAAGCTGAGTCCAGAAGGATGTACAGGAGGCAGCCAAGGGAAGAAACAGAGGTGGTGCTGTTATGCCCAGAATTCGTGATCCCCAAAGACCACCAGGGAGCCGAGTCTAATGCAAAAGCAAAAGAGCCTTTATTCGAGCTAGCTCGAGCTCAATCCCCTACCTGCACCGACGCAGCGGTGAGATACCGGGGAGAGAGAGCAAGTTTCAAAAGCACAAAGGTTTTATTGGGGTCTAGGGGCAGTTGGTGAGGTAATGGCTGTGGCCTCAGCCGATTGGCTGGGGAAGGGTCGGAGTCCTGTTACGCAGGTCACCGGGGCGTGTTTTGATTAGGAAGTTTGAACAGGTGAGCGGGAGGTTACTCAAGGGGAGGAGGCGTGGTCAAGGTGAAGAACACAGAACAAGATGGAGTCGGCCGGCGTAGGCCCGCCCTTTTCAGTGCATAGTAAGGCTGAGGGAAGAGCTTCAACAGACACCCAGAATTGAGTGAGAATTTGTGTCTGGGCAACGGCTGGCAGGCTGGAGCCAAGGTGCAAGGGAGAGAGAAGCCAGAGAGGTGGCAGAGATCAGACGTGAAGGGCCTTGTGTCAGGCTAAGGGCACCAGAAAGCCACCGGCAAGGATTTATCCATAAGGGAACAGGTTGAGATCCTCTGGGGATGGTAGGGTGGCTAGACGACAGGAGGTGGAAAAATCATGAGGCTGCGACAGATATTCACGAGAAATGTAAGCTGAAACTAAGGTCTGCAAGTCGACAAACTTGAGAGATCTCTAGAAGGCAGAATCCACAGGACTTAGTGCTGATTAGATATTGGGCTGTCATGTGGAGAAAAGGGAGAAACTGGGTCTGAGGGACCAGGGTGGGCAGGCTGTCCCCAAAGACGTGTGGCCCACCTGCTTGGTGGCGGTGGGGATCCTCACCACGGACACGAGCCCTGTTCTGGCCTTGTGTGGTTGAACTAGATGCATTCTGACCACTGGGCTGTGGGAAGCGTGTGATTATTGAGATGTCAGTCATGCAGGCAGGGGCCCAGCTGGCTCAGCGCCTACCCCACCCTCCCCTCCCTGAGGCAAACCCCTTCTTTGTCCCTTACAAACGAAGTAGGCTCTTTCTGTATTGGACATATGGACGGAGTCTATTATTGGCCTCTTTTCCTGTATGGCCTAGGGGGTGCTTGGCCAGTGAGTACTGTGTTTGGACCTAGCTTCTCCTAGGTTACTAGCATATGGCCATGGGGAAGGCAGCTGTCGGGAAGCCTTCAGTGCAGGAGGGCCAAGTTCCAAGTTCTCCTATCCCCCAGCCTCTCTGGGCTCTAGGGGACACTTTCTAGGGCCTGGATGAACTAGTGCCCAAGGAAAAGCTTGTAAAAAAGAGATAAGACAACCCCTATATTTCCGGGTTCCGGGGAAGAAAGCAGGGTGGGTGGGTGACAACTTGAACTTTCTGGAGTAAAATGTGAACTTCTACGAACTGAGGACCAAAAACTAAGTTCAGTCCGAGGCCAAGCTAGGCCAGCGGCTGGCAGGGAGCGGCAGCAGCCATCTTGTGGTTAAGGGTGGGATGGGTGCCCTTTGTTCACCATCCAGCAGGCTTCTTTGGCTTAGCTGACCTAAGCATTCATGGAACTCTGGCCTTTGGTCCTCCATCCAAGGAAATTCCATGTGGCACTCCTGGTTATTGGCTCTGAATTCCCCGCCACCCTTCGTAGAGCTTCATAGAAGCCCACCTCTTGTTCAGAGAGTTTATGAATCCCCATCTGCCTGTTCTGGGATCGGTTGTGCCTCCCGGGCCTACCTTGAGCACCAGCCACCAGTCTCGTTTGACTCCCGACTGATGCCCGAGGGCCTGGTACATTATCTGTCCCTCCCGGAGTAAGTGTGCCAGCTGTGTCTCATGAATTCAATACAGACTTCCAGGGAGCCTGTGGAAGCCTTTGGAAGTTGGGGGTTGGCGCGGGGTGGGAGTGCGGGGCGGGGGGAGGGGGTCGTCGTCGCCATCGTGGTGAGAACATGTGCAGTGGGGAAGCTGGGGAGTGGGGCTTGGTGACGTCCGGGAGGAATGGATTGGTGGCCCGAAGGAAGAGTCCTGGGGCCTGGGCGTGGACGGCGCGGTGACCGGCCGAGCCTGGAGCCCCCGCCCGGCTCCCTCTCACCACGTGTGCGCTAGGCTTTCGTTACTCTGGCAACTCGTCCAGCTCAGACGGCGGCAGGCAGCTGAATCCAGCCCCTTGTTAGGGGGGAAAATGCTCTCATTGAAGCGCCCGAGCGGAGCTTCTGCCTTTTATTGCAACCGGCGCCACCGGCTTCCATTTGTAAACTTATTAGTGTGCGCGCGCGGCGAGAGGGCCCGGGAATCCGGGCTGCCGCGCGCGGGGCGACGGAAGGGGGCGACGGCCGCCGCATGCTAATCAGGGGGCCGGGCTGAGCCGAGGGGCGGGCAGGGGCAGCCGGCTGAGAGCGCCCCTGCCCCTGCGTTGCCCTTGGCCCTGTCTGCTCCGATTCTCCGACGTTACGCTACGTCAGGAGTGGGGTCCCAGCGACTCACGGTTGGGAAGGGTCTTAGGACCCAGAGAGGAGACAGGTGCTTCCTGGGGCAGGATTCACCCCCCCCCCCCCCCCCAACTCGCCCACCCATCAGACGCAAGAGACTGAGAGGCTTCCTGCCCTGGGGGGGTGGGAGTTCCCCAGGCCCTGGGCTCCCTGCAGACGCAGCCCGTGGGCGCTTGCCCACCCCGCGTGGGGAGGCAGCCTGCGCCCGGAATGACGATGCGCCCGCGCCTCCTTATTCTGAAAGGGCAGCGGCCCGGCTGCGGTAGCAGGTAATCAGCCGGACAGATGGGGCCGGGCGCGGAAGTAGATGTTCTCAGTGGAGACGGCCGCCCTTCTCCCCGCCTCGCTCCCTGAAGCCTCCCGAGTGGGATGACGAACAAAGCGTGGGCCTTCCGGAAGTCGGCTGCTTTGGACCCATCTCAGGACTTCGCACAAGGGCAGCTCTTTGTTTATAGCGCCTCTCTCCCCACCCCCGCCCCCCCCATTTCCTTCTCTCCCACCTCCTCCCCCTTTCCGGTGATCTGCTCCACGCGGGGGCGGGGCGAGGGGGGCGCGTCTGACACCCCCTCCCCCCTTCCCTCCGCCCCAGTCCTGCTTATCCTGCTGGGGACCCTTCACCAGGGAGGTGACACACGCTTGGGGCCGAGGCAGTGATGCTGGGGCAGGCGTGGGAGGACGGACTGCGGAGCCCGCGTCATCCGGCCCGTGGGGAGCGCTGTGCTGCTCTCCTGCCAGCGGGCGGAGGTGCCCGGCCACCACCGCCACCGCGCGCGCGGCTCTGCCGGCTTTGTCGCCACCAGCTGCTGACCTCATTAGGGCTCGTATCATGGAGGAGCGGGTGGTTAAAGGACCATAAGAACCAGAGCTAAGTGGCTGCGAAGATATTGACAGCCTCCCCGGAAACTCGCTTTCCAATGAGCTGCTGTATCCCCTCCTTTAATTAGCAGGAGGGAGCTGGACAAGTTGTTACAACTGCAGGGAAAACGATAAAAGATGGCTTTGTATTAGTGTGGCAAATTTTATTAAACTGAGAGAAAGGGTAACTGAAACATGACAGCCGTGTGTGTACTGCCTCCTGAATTTGTAATAACCCAATCTTGTTCTGAATCATCCCTGCGTTGGCAAACGGAATATAAAGCATTTAACAGATCCAATATTGTAGGAGGTACAACAGAGAACAGCCGAGTGGGGAGGGACAGGTAAGGGAAGAGGGCCTCCAACCCAGGGCAGCCTTGGCTGGTTAATGAGACCCGAGCAGAAATAGGGGGTCTGGCTCACGGCTTTGTCTCATTAATTACTCCCGTCCCCCCTGGCTCTTTCTTACATCTCCGCGTTTCCGCTTATAATTCAGAGGTAATATCTGGCCACAAGAGAAAACTTAACTAATAGCACATTAGTTGGTAGGGAATGGACAAAGCCATCTTTTCCTAAAGGGAGTAAAGTAAGACAGGAAATCAAGGGGAAAGAGCTGAGCTATGCGGCTGTTCTGGGCTTGGAGGGTGACTTTGGTACTTAAGCTGGAAGGGGGATGATGCCACGTTTAGTGAGCATTAGCTGTGGTGCCAGTGACTGTCATCTTGATGGACACGTGGGTGAGGCCCAGAGAGGTTAAGTCCTATATCCAAGGTTTGGTAACATTGCAGCTTTTGGTCTTGCACTTTGGGCCTTCAGACTCTAGGTCTCAGATTTTAGCTGAAAAATGAAAAGGGGGAAAAAAAAAGTATTCGTTGGTAGAGACCCTTCAGTGAGGAATTGTAGTTCTTGAACCCTAGGGGATTTCAGGATCTTCCGGTGGAGGTAAGATATTATTTACTTTCTGCTCTTTGGGGAAGTGACTGGTCCAGAGATGTTAAGCAACCTGTTGGGGGTCATCCAGCCTGGAGTTGACTGTGGAGAAAGGAGATCAGATCCCACATTCCTTCCTACTGAATAAGGCCTCAGATGTTAGATAAATCCATGCTTTTTAAAAACAGGGTCTATTTAAGATGATCGAAAGCTACATCTGTAGACTAAGCTTAACAGCGTCTTCCTGCCATTTTCTTCTCTCCTGTCCTCAGTGGAGACAGACGTGCAGATGTGGAGACATTCTTACTTGTCCCTCTTCCTAGATCTGAAGGCTGGCCTTTAAGGCTGACCTCTCCCCTCGCTGAAATTTTTCCTGCCGAAGACTGAGCTAGACCCTCTGAAGGGTTTTGCTTCCCATTCAGGAGTGATTAACATGTCCCTTTTCCCAGCACGGAGAGGAAATGAGCAAAACAGTTCTGTTAAAAAAAAAAAAAAAAAAGACAAAAATATGTAATACAACCCCAGGCTCCAGTTTGGGTTTGCAAAGTGGAAAACAAAACAGAACCATTTTCCAGGTACTTTTATGTTATTGCCTCTATAATGTGCCCAAAAATATTTTCCAAGTGATTCATCTACAATCCAATAAGAACAACGGCTGTTGCCATTCGTATGAAAGGAGCCGGAGAGCATTAGTGAGCAATTTTATTTTATGAAGGGGAAGTGGCACAGGTGTTTGGAGCCATTTGCCTCAGGCATCAAGGACTGTGCCCGGGGCGTCTGTAGCTCCAGGCAGGGCAGCTGGCACTGTTGCAGGTTGGATAACAGACCAACCAGACAAGAATACCCCATGGTTAACTTTGGGACAGGGCTCCCCAGTGGTGGAGGCTTTTAACTTCAGTGCTCTGGTCTCCCGCCACTCAAAGATCTCTTTGTAGTCTGCTAATTTTCAAAAAGTATTGTTAACAGTAATAATTCACAGTTGCGAGGGACTTTGGAGTTCACCGCGCTGCCTTTTATCCATCATCTGATGGGATCTTGAGAACCACCCGGAGATTGAAACAGATACTTTCACCCCCATTTTACAGATGAGAAAACTGAGGCTTCGGAAAGTTTACTACTTTGTCCACAGTAAGAGCCCCCCTTTTTTTGTCCCCCCCTTCTCATTTCCATATGTGAGTGTCCCCTCGTAAATTACTGGGGATTTTATGTTGAATTCTGGCTTGGAGCAGGAGGTGTGGGCTTCCCTAAAGGGTAACGCTGCACAGTGGCGGTCACCGGGACAAGAGGAAGGCTGTTAACTAGGAAACACGAATGGTCAAGAGCACGTCAGGGTGGCGGAGGAGAAACTTGGGGCCTTACTCTGGCGAATACAGACTTGGAGGAAGCCGGACTGTCTCCGTACAGATGGGCAGGGGCTAGGAAGGGTAAAGCGAGAGCCCCGGAGAGGGTCTAAGTGGACCGACAAAGGGCAGATTGGGTAGATGAGTGTCCCTCTTGCTCCTTTCCCCTTTGTATTTCTAGGCTGTTAGAAAAGTCTTATCGAATCATTCTAGTCTCATTAGTTGTGCTTTGGGGATTACGGCAAAGGAACTGTGTCCACAGCAGAGCATTATTTGAAAGGGATGGTGGCTGTTTTCTGAGTCCATCCTGTTGGTGTCTGCAGTAATGAGTGGGACAAGATGCCGCTTAGGGGACAAGGGTAGGGGAAGAAAGAGCCTGCTGTCCGTCTCACTGGAAAGCCTCCCTCTACTGCCAACCGTAGAAGGTCAGGGTTTGAGGATTTTGAAACCTCATGGTACACGATGACACGAATATACTTGCAACTATACTGAACTGCACACTTAAGTGATTGAGATGGTAAACTTCATTTTGGGTATTTTACCAATAAGAAAAATCACTGATTGTAATACTTGCTCATAGTTATAAGTCAAAAGGCTTATAAGGGTTCTAACAACAGCCAGTATTTCTCTGCCTTACCCTTCTCTTACCTCTCAGCCTCCCTCCTTAGAAGCGATGGCTTTCAACTTGGTATGTTTCTTCTGACATTTACATACATACATAGGTCTAAATAATACGTGTAGTGCGGTTTAATGCATTAATTATATTATCTGTTGACTTTCTCTTTATGGTAATGAGGATTTAGTTCTCTTACATTGCCGTCTCCTCTGACTCTTACCCTCTATATAGAATATTTAAATTTTAGTTAAATCAATACTCAGGATTCACATTGTGCCTATTTGAGTATTATTCACAGCGGACTATTATATTATGGTTATGTTTCTTTTTGTTTTTTTCTTTCCCTGAAGTTAATAACTGCTTTGTTTGGCTTAATTTTTTTGCTTTCATTTTCTTGGTACTTACCAGTAGCCTCTCAGGAGAATTTTCCTCGGGGCACCTGGATGGCTCAGTCAGTTATGTGTCCACCTCTTGATCTTGGCTCAGGTCATGATCTCACGGTTCATGGGGTCGAGACCCACGATGGGCTCTGTGCTGGCAGCACAGAGCCTGCTTGGAAGTCTCCCTCTCTCCCTCTCTCTCTACCCCCACTTGTGCTCTTTCTCTCTCTCGCTCTCTCTTGAAATAAATAAGAAACTTAAGAAAAAAAAAGAAGAAGAAGAATTTTCTTCTAGGTCAGTCTCATCAGACACTTAGCTCCAACCTGCTCCCTGCAGACTTTGCCTCTACCCCGCTGTTGTGGCTGGATGACCAGTAAGGCTGTTATTCTGGGACTTTTCCTGGGACTTTTCCTCTTCTCTGGTCCCAGGGATTCCCTTTGCCTTCCTGCATACATTCCTTATTTCTAGGGCCTCACATCTTCTTCTTTTTTGGCTTGGAGTTTACTAGGAGTTTTCTCTGGTTCAGAAAGTGTGCAGTGGCCAAAGGCCTGGTGAGGACAGTTCGCAGTGTGGTGCTATGTGCCCTGGGCTGGTGCCTTCCGCACCAGGTGCACAGCACTCTCCTCCTCCACCCCCCATCCCCCCACTCCCCCCCCCCCCCCAGCCGCCTGGGTAGGATCTCCTGCTTTCTATAGCCCCTGTGACCCTATTTCTTATCCCTTCCCCCTGCTGAAGCATTTTGATTTTTAGGAAGGCAGGGCCCCCAGACATGTCGCGCTAGTGAGGATCAGAACTGTCTTGAACCCAGATCCACAGGGTCAAGTCCAGTGCTCTTCTTCCCTCTGAGCTGTGATCTGTGCTCCTCCTACCATGACCAGGACCAGTGCTCCCTGGTCCTTGCCACTGATCATCCCTCTGGTCTCACTCAACATCCCTCCCTTCTTCTCCCCTTCCTCCCTAGCCAGTCCCATTGTTGATGTGTGTCTTTCCAACACCCTGCGCCCTGGCCCGGTCCCTGTCCAGGGCATGGTGTCCCCCGGGGGAAACCCCAGAGTCTGCGAGATGACCCGGCATCTTATCCTTTTCTGGGTGGCCGGTCTGCTTGGTGCCTCCTCCCTTTGTCTGCCACAGAGCCCGCTCCCTCTGAATTAGCAGGAAGTCAGTGGAGGGGATTCCCTCTACAACAGGCCTGGTTGCCTTTGCCTGGAAGAATTCGGGTCTGAATCAAGCAAGGGAAGGAGGAGCGCATCAGGGAGAGAGTCAGGCTCCTCTCCATCAAGTCCCTTGTAACTCAGTAGGTAGGCACGTGTTGTGGTGGCAAACAGGGTGGGAGAGGCTGTCTTCTTCACAGGCCGGCTCTGGGAGGACTTGCCTGGCCCTGCTGGAGGAGGCTGCCTCCTATCCTCTCCTTTTTCATCCTCTCCTAAAGCATCACCTTTCCTGGGAAGGTTTCCAGGCAGAGTGGAAGCAAGACGGCCATTCATGCCGGAAGTCCTGCGCAAATACCATCCACAGATAATTCCCGCTCTGCCGTAGCTGTTAGTTTTCATCTGCCTCTCCACAAAACCTTTCTCCGAAGTGCTGAAGGGAACATCACTGATTGATTTGTGTCTTTCTCCTTTACATTTCCTCCACTCCCTCCCTCTCCTTCTGATTGAGCTAGAAATTAGCAATGAAATGACCCAAGTAAGGCCATTAAATATTCTGCAAGGAGAGAGAAAATCAAGAGTGTACACCATTCATTCATTCATTCATTCACTCACTCACTCTATGGTATCTTACTGATCGAAGAAAGCTCTAGGCTCCGGTGTCATAAAAATCACAGCATCTTGCTGTTTGAGGTATTAAGTGTATTTAAAGCAGTGTGACCACTTGTGGACTGTAGTCACCCCAAGGCCACGAGCCCGGTTGGTTTTGCTCACTCGGTATGGGGCCCTCAGGATCCAGCTTGAGCAGCAGGACAGGCAGTTTGCTCAGAGTGAGAGCCCCATAAATGTTTGTTGTTGATGGTGATGCTTGATCAATAAAGCTAATCCTGCCATTGTCATCAGGGGATAAATCAGTACTCGCGTGTGTGAGAATTTCCCCTTGAACGTGTTTCTGAGGGTGCTTAATCAGGCTCTTTATGGTTTCCAAGAGCTGGGGCATGATGAAAAGGGCCTTGGCAATTTGCTGCTATGGAGAAGTTGAGCAGAAAACAGGGACTCAGTGAATTAGTCCGGGCCCCACCGCCCACCCATGCTACCCCACAGCTGCAGGGGACCCTGGGCCTCAGCTCAGCAACCTTCAGCTCAAGCTTGCAGGTTCTTTGATGTCAGCTCAAATCTTGTCGCCCAAGGAGGGGGGAGGAGGAGGTGGATGTCAGGATGGAAAGTTGGAAAGTTGGAACTGGAGCATTTGGGACTCAGATGGTGGGGAGCCGGTATAGGAGAGAGCAGAGTGGGAGGGGGCAGGGGGAGCGGGTGGGGCTAGACTTGCAGCCAGCAGTCTGTGGTCCTCCCACCACAGACGGTGTGTGCATGGGCCTGAGCCAGGAGCCAGGGAGCCACAGAGGTTCAGGGCTTGGGGCTCAGGACCCGCTGCCAGCCCCTTCTGGGTAGGGGCGGCCTGGACCAACAGCTAAGCCTTTGCTCTCACTCCGGCTCTTCTGTGCCTCAGAGGCCTGGACAGAAGGTGGCTGAAGCGTGGCTAATGGCAAGGCCTTGGGACTCCTGCTGACTCCCCTCCACTGGCTCAGTCCTGAGAGCCTCTCCTGGCACATCCTCTGGCCTCCGGGACCAACCCAGGGCCTCCAGGACAGACTCCCTGATGTGAGATTTAGTCCTTCATCACGTGCCTTCTCTGCAGCCTTATCGTAGGCTTCCTGAGAGCAAGTTGGGAACCCCTTCCATGGTCCCAACATGCCCTAGCATGTGTCAGGGTGTGGCAGGGGCTCCATACGTGGTGGGCGAATGGAGCAGTGGGCCACATGCGATACGGCTATGCCAGAATGGGCAGGGAACCGGGCAGAGAGCACGTATCCAAGATGGAGTCTCTGGGCAGGATGGACCGCCATGGTTACGGTGTTCCCTCAAGGCGAGAATGATGGCGGGATGGTAATAGTAATGACAGCAAACACTTGAACAGTGCGTGCTCTGCCCCAGGACCTGTTGGAGCACCTTACGCAGATATTTTTCACTTAATTCATTTTTTTTTTTTTCTCGTTGAGTTCTTAGTACAGCTCTATGAGGCAGGTGTTCTTATTACTCCCACTTTACAGATGGGGAAATGAAGGCACCTGGCTTCCTCCTTGGCATTCTTCACGTCTCTCTCCTTCTGGAAGGCTCTAATGCCCTCCACCTCCCCATCACTGCGTTTCTTGCTCCTCCCGGCTGTTGGCTTGTCCCCCTTCCCTAGGACTGACCGTGTCTGGGCAGGGATCAGGCCAGTCTTGCTCATATTGCAGCCCCTGGTGCCTGGCGTGCAGTGGATATGGAGTAGATGCCCAGTAAATGGGTTTGAAGGAGTGAATGAACAGACCGAGAGCATCCTTTGCTGTCCCTCTGCTGAAGCACGCCTCGATCAGTCCACAGTGGGGGGAGCTCTTTCTTCTGTATTTCCCCACATTGCCCACTGAGCAGAGGAGTGGCCCAGAACCAGGCATCTCTGTTCAATCCATGTCTGTTGAGCACCTGTCGTGTGCCCGGGTCCATACTGAGTGACAGGGAAGGGGTCCCTGCCATCGAGGGGTTTCCCACATCTTCTGCAAAAGAATCCCTTCCCTTGAATTTCTCCTGAAGCTCTCCTGTGCTTTTTTGAGTCCCCCACCCCCACCCCCCCGCCCACTTTGCCTTCCGTGAGTTCTAGGAAAGGGCACATGAGGGCTGTTCCCAGTAGCCTTCAGAGGACCCTGCCATACCCGCCCCCACCCCTTCCCTCAGGTAGACAAGCTGAGATGATTCAGTTACGCACATTCGTGCCACGACCCTTTGATTGCTCCGTTTGAGGACAGGCGTATTTTTGGCAAAATCTGCAGCGTGGTAAGTTTTCTGCTCAGCCTGGGGCGGGCTGGGGGTGTCTTTCCATTTGTTGTCTCACGCCTCTCCTCCCCTCTCCTGGCCCAGCCACTGCCTTTTACCTGATTTAGTTTTCGCACCCGATTGGGTGGCTCCTCAAGAAACCCACCTGCATCACTTCCCTCGGGCATGTGGGTCTTAGCACCATCCTCCAAGCCCTCCTTCCCCACCGTGATGTTTTTGCAGGAGATGCCAAGGGTTTCCCGAACGGGGTGTGCTTGTGAGAGTGAGTGTGCTGGGGGCACGTGCCTCACACACTGACCCGGGTACCACTGTATGTACAACTCCTGCTCTTAGCTGGTTCTCTGCCACTCTCCCTCCAGAAACCGCCAGCCCCTCTGACCTCCTGCTCGGCATCGCTACGGATGCCGGCAGAACCCGGTGTGGGCATCCAGCACCCTCCACCCTCACCTTGTGCTGATGAACTGATCAGCAGAAAGCTACTGAGGGGGGCCCTGAGCAGACTGGCTCAAAGGGGGTCCAGACGACATTCAGCCATCACTGGAAGATACAGCCCCTTTCGTTTTCTAGGAGGCGACCATAGGAAAACAGAGTATGAATGGTCGTAATTTACTGGGCTCCTGAGTGAATTTGTATATCATTCTGATTATTGAATGTGTTGCCTAATTGTAGCTATAAAAAGGAATGGTCTGTCTTCCCCATGAAAGCCTGGTGCTGGCTAATTGTTGTTTAATTAGTTGATTCCAGTGGTCGAGGGGTGAGTTTGGAATTATAATTACAACTCCTATTATTTCAGGGAGATTGCTGAATTAATTAGTGGGACAATAGGATTCTTCATTGTTGACATCTTAAGAATCCATAATAATAACTTTAAACTGGGTTGCGATAATGGAAGTTGGTGATAGATTTGTCTTCTCTGCGGGGAGAGGCTGGACTTCGGGAGGACCAGGGCCTCCCTTCCTGCCCCCCCCCACCCCGCCCAGGAGAGGGATGGGAGTGTGGAGAGGCAGGGGTTCTTGACTTGGTGAGTTTTGACTGGCCAGGGGTGGTGGAGGAAGTAGGGAGAGCTCACACAACTGTGCTTGGCTTTCTCATGACCCGAGCAGGTGGAGGCCAAAGGTAATGGGAGATGAGAGAGAAGAGGAAGGGAAGGGTCCAGCCAAGAATGTGTAGGGTTTAATTCAAGGGTCGATGAAGAACCTTGCTTGTAGCTCTGGTGATCATGGACAGCCATGCTGGCCAGGAGCAAGTGGCAGTGTCTCTGGAGAGGCAGGCCCCAATGGTGACATGGCCAAGGTCATGCAAGGAGCCGTTGGAGCTGGCTGGGTCCTCGTGAGCCTGTGTGCCCAAATCCCCTCTGTGCCTACCAGCCTGTGCCGTGCCAGGGACAAGGTTGGCTGCTGTTTGGTTCCAGGTGACCTTCTGCTTGAGATCTTACCGTAGCTCCCGCTGGGCATGCCCATGTTGGGGTGGGGAGCTGGGAGGATTCTGCTCCCTCTTTTCCTAAGCTCTGCCCTCTCCTTCCCTCGTCATTTTCCTCCTCTCCTCAGGAGTCACCAGAAGCATCTTCCATCCTGGATATAAAAGAGAAATACTGCACTGTTGCTTCAGCAAGAGAGGTGATAATGAGAATATAGGAGAAACTGTTTATCCAGGTAGTTAATATATGAATCATCTGAAGGTCACGTGGCATCTTCCTTTCAAAGAGAGATTCTTGTCCCAGCCTCAGCTGCACACGTGGAGAAGTAGGGTGGGGTACGGTTTTGTCCCAAATTCTGTATCTTGTGGAGTCGAGCCGTTAAGCAAATGCCTGAGATGGAGGGGGGCCAGGTGGTTTTCTCGGTGGGTGAGTGGGTGGTGGCCTCAGAGTCTGAGTGTGGGAGGGGGTGAAGTCCTGTGGAAAGCACAGGATGGGATGACAGAGATCTCTTGGTTTGGAAGGACCTTCTTCCTTTAGCTTCTGAAGACAGTTGCCCAATGAAAGCTGCATGGGACCCCATTCCGGGCAGCATGTCTTGGGTGCTCATTTTCCCCTCTCCCCCACCCGTGTCCCACTCTGCTCTTCCAGGGCCAGGTATCCACTAAGGGAGCAGGAGGCCCGGGGAGCTTCTCGGAAGGCAGATCATTAAGATTTAACGGGACATTTCCTGCCGGACAGGGGGCTCTTAAGATGCAACTAATTTAGATAGCTAGGGGATCACAGAGTCGTTTCACCTGTCGGCTAGCAAAGGCCAGGCGTGAAATTATGCCAGTCCGTGCTGTTCTGTCTCCAGCCCTGCACAGCCTCACCCCTGGGCTGCAGCTGTGCTGGCCCAAAGCAGCTGCTGGACAGCGTCCCTCCCCCCTGGCGGCCAGGTGTTGCAGCACAGCCACACTGGGGGTGGTTAACAGTGCCGAGAGCTTCACGAGGATTGGTGATGCCGAGCAGGGCCCAGCAGCCACGAGCCCCTGTGCAGTGCACAGACTCCTTGGCTCTGGCCCTGGGGACCACAGCCGCAGCCCAGACATCCTTTTGATCCCCTTGATCCCCTGCAGCGGGTTTTCCAGAGCCTTGATCTGTCAGGATCCTACCCTTTTGGCAGAGTGAGCCGAACAGCTGAAGGGAGTGAGTTAGAGAAGGGGGTGCAGTGTGCGAATGCGTGCATGCGCGTGCATGCGCGTGTGTGAGACAAAGAATCAGACGGGCAGACAAAGGGAGAGACAGGGCAGACCGGGAGAAGGAAAGAAACAAGGCTGGGGGGCAGGGAAAGAGTAGGGCGGTGGTTGCCTTCCCCAGAGCGGGGACGTGTGGTCCAGGCTGGTCTCCGCCGTGAGTCTATACCCACAGCAACCTGGAAATAAGAACATGGAGGGGCCCAGGTGGGCACAGTCCATAGTCCTCTGGGGCTCTCTGGTCTGCGTCTCCGCTCTTGGGCTGAGAATGTGCTGGATTAAAGACCTCCAAGAAGCCAGAGAGAGGAGGGGGGTTTAGAGCTGCCCGTAGGCACGCGATGGAACCAGCTGTAGGTGTGGACCCCAGAAGGCTCTGCCACTTACAGTGGGGGCGCCCTCTCTGAGGTCACGTAAAAGTGAGGATGCTGTTGCCAACCGCACGGGGTTGTCACGAGTGTTAATGAGACAACACAACAAAAACTTCTGGGACATACCGGGCAGCGGGCGAGCCGCTGTTAGCCACCTTCCCTTCCTTCTGTAAACGAGCTGCCTAGTCACACACATGCTTGGCTCTTAGTCCAACACGGTATAATCAGACTCTGGAACCCGAGAACCATTTTGGAGCTGCACAGCAGGATGGGGGAAGGGGGCTGGGCGCCCCCTACGGTGCCCTGTCATGTATTCCTGTCTTGTGTGGCCCACCTCCACAGGTACTCAGAGTGAGAGGTGGAGAGGGTTGCTCATGCCAATAACCCCCCAGCGGCCGGGTTTGAGCCCTGGCTCTGCCCCTCACTGGCTGTTGCAAGTTCTGGGTTAGGTGCTCCCACCCAGGGGGGTGGGGGGTGGGGGGTGGGGGGTTGGACATCCCGCAGGCAGCGCTGTGCCTTCCCCGTGCCTGAGTCACGTCTCACCCCAAGGCGAGTGCCCTGGAAGGCTCGGAGGCAGATTCCTTCCTGAAGATACCAGGAAGTCCATGCAGACTTTGTGCCTGCCCTGGCACCGAGGATTCTGGAGAGGCTAAGGCTGGCGTGATGGCATGTAGGGGGAACTGGCGGGGCACCTTTCCAAGGAGGTGACACTTTACTCTTAGACCTGGAAGGTCAGAAGGAACCCCACACACGGAGGTCAGGGCAGAGCCTTCCGGGGGAGGGGGGATTAGGCTGGAGCAAAATCCCCCACGTAGGTCATGCTTGGTGTCCTTGAGAGACAGAAAGATGGCCAGAGTGGCTGGCTCGCGGCACACAAAGGGGAGGGTGTGCGGCCAGAGCTCCAGGCGTGGCCTTGGGGGCCCGGAAGGAATTTTGGATTTTGCTCTCAAATGAGACGAGGAGACAGGGGAGTCTTAAGCAGGGGGTGACATAATCTGATTTATATTTGAAAGTAATTCTGACTGCTCTTTAAGAGTAAACTATAGGGAGGAAAAGTCAAGAAGTGACTGAGTAGCAGGCTGGCTGAAAGCTGACAGAGGCTTGGGCAGAGGGTGGCCCTGGTAACAACGACACAAGCCTATCGGGCAGGATTCAGATACGTGTGCTTTCCTTTTTTTTTTTTCTTTTTTATTAAGGCCCACTTTACATGCACTAAAATTCACCATTTAGCGTGAAGTTCTGTGAATTTTGATAAATGCCCACATTGTGTGACCATCGCCAGTCAAGACATGCAGCGTTTCCCATCGCCCTGCAGATTCCCCTGGGCCCGTTTCAGCCCCTCCCCTGCCACCACCCCTGCCAGCCACTTGTCTAGTTTTGTCCCTATGGGTTTGCCTTTTCTTTTTTTTTATTTTTAAAAAAAAATTTTTTTTTTAACATTTATTTATTTTTGAGACAGAGAGAGACAGAGCATGAATGGGGGAGGGGCAGAGAGAGAGGGAGACACAGAATCGGAAGCAGGCTCCAGGCTCTGAGCCATCAGCCCAGAGCCTGACGCGGGGCTCGAACTCACCGACCGCGAGATCGTGACCTGAGGTGAAGTCGGACGCTCAACCGACTGAGCCACCCAGGCGCCCCTGGGTTTGCCTTTTCTAAAAAGTCATGCAAACGGAATCATACAGGATGTAGCTTTTGGAGTCTTAGCACCCACCATGCGTTCCTTCACTTAGCGTCACGTATTTGAGAGTCAGCCATGCTGCTCATAAATGAATAGTTCACTCCTTTTTACTGCTGGGTAGTATTCCATCTATAAAAGTTCTGGTTTATTCATTCACCACTTAAAGGACATTTGGGCCGTTTTTCATTTTTGGCAGTTTCAAGTAAAGCTGCTGTAAACTATCACATACAGATTTTTATGTGAACGTAAGCTTTCATTTCACCCGGCTCAATACCAAGAGTGGAAATCCTGGGTCATCCGGTGAGCGCGTGTTTAACTAACCACTGGCTGTGCCGTTTTGCATCTCCGCTAGCGATGTAGGAGAGTTCTATTTGCTCTGAATCCTCACCAACACTTGGTGGTGTTCTTTTTTTTTTTTTTTTTAAGTTTATTTATTTTTGAGAGAGAGAGAGAAAGAGAGCTGGCGAGCGCAAGGCGGGGAGATCATTACTTGAGCCAAAATCTAGAGTCAGACACTTAACCAGCTTAGCCACCCAGTTGTCCTTTTTTGAAAAAAATTTTTTTTTCAATTTTAAAAATATCTTTCTCTATTCTAATGGATAGGTAGCGATACCTCATTGTGGTTTTAATTAGCTTGTCCCCAGGGACTAATGATGTAAGTATCTTTTCATCTGCTTATTTGCTGTCCGTCTGTCTTCTTGGGTGAGGTGTCTGTTTAAGTCTTTTGCACATTTTTGTATTGCTTGTTCGTTTTCTTATTGTTGAATTTTGAGAGTTCTTTATATACTCTGGATATAAGTTCTTCATCAGGGATGTGATTTGCACATATTTTCTCCCGGTCTGTGGTTTGTCCTTTTCTGGTCTCCCACACCTGCTGTCTCTTCCTCTCTCTTAAATCATAAGACCCCAGGATATTTATGAAAATAGGAGGAAGACTAAAACCTCCTTTTATCTTTTATAATATTCTTTTATCACAAAATTTTATCATAAAATAATTCTTTTATCACAGCCCACTCCTCTGTTGTCATTCAGACAATGGTTTCGGAAGACAGCCTCTATGAGGCTTTTATCTTGACGGTCCAGATTTTGTAGTTTCTATTTTTTTTTTTTTTATTGTAGTAAAAATAACACAAATTTAGTATCGTGGCCATTTTTACCTGTAAAGTACCAGAGCACTAAATACGTGTATACTGTTGTGTAACCAATCTCTAGAACTCTTTTCATCTTTCACACCTGAAATCTTACACCCATTAAGTAACAGCTCACTACTTTCTGCTCCCCCAGCCGCTGGCAATGACCGTTCTTTCTGACTGTCTGAATTTGGCTACTCGTTAAGTGGCATCATTCCGTATTTATACTTTAGTGACTGGCTTAGTTCACTGAACACCGTGTCCTCAAGGTATATAATCCATGCTATAGTATGGGACAGATTTTCCTTCGTTTTTAAGTCTGAATGATATATTCCATTGTATACACATACTACTCTTCAAATGTCAGTGGACATTTGGATTGCTTATACTTTTGGATTATTATGCCTCTATAAAATTGGGTGTAAAAATATCTCTTTGAGACCCTGTTTTCAACTCTTTTGGATTCTTTTCATATCTCTTAACAGTGCCTTTGGAAGAGCAGAAACTCTTAATTTGATAACGTCTAATTTGTCATTTTTTTTCTTTTATGGAATGTAGTTTGGTATTGTATCTAAGTGCTCATTGCCCAATGCAAAGTCACAAATATTTCCTCCTATGTTTTCTTCTAGGAAGTTTATAATTTTAGATTTTTTTGGTTTGGTCCATGATTCATTTTGAGCTATTTTTATATACGGTGAGGGGTATGGTATGGGTTAAGGTGTTTTGTTTTGTTTTGTTTTGTTTTGTTTTGTTTTGTTTTGATTGTGTGTGTGTCTGTGTGTGTGCGCACAAATGGATATTCACGAGTTTCAGAACCATTTCTGTTTTTAAAAATTTTTTTTTCATGTTTATTTTTGAGAGAGAGAGAGAGACAGAGCATGAGTGGGGGAGGAGCAGAGAAGAGAGGGAGACACAGAATCCGAAGCAGGCTCCAGGCTCCGAGCTGTTGGCACAGAGCCTGACATGGGGCTTGAACCCACAAATCGCAAGATCATGACCTGAGCCCAAGTTGGACACTTAACCAACTGAGGCATTGGGCCCCCCTCAGAACCATTTCTTGAGAAGATTATCTTTCCTCCACTGAGTTTCTTTTACATTAGATATGTTTTTGAGATGGGATTGTTAGGATTTGTGTTTGGCTGTGGAACACGAGGGAAAAAAGAGAGGAATTCAGAGTGACTGAGTGTTGGCTCAAGCATCAGGTTGGATTATGGTGCGATTTTCTAAGATGGGGGAACATAGGGGAGAACAAGTTTGGGAGCTGGGAGTTTGGAGTGATGTTTTGGAAAAGCCCATGAGGCATAAGAACATTTGGCAAGGAGACAGCTGACAAAGGAGTCTGGAGTTCAGGACAGAGGTAAAGGCTGGAGATATACGTTTTGCAAGTCACTGGTGCATAGAAGCAGGTCAGCCAACACGTAGAGTGCCACACGCCCAGTGCAGCAATAGAGTTGTGTGCATGGGGTGGCGGGGCTCTGGGGCAAGGCATAAGGTGGGGAGCACGGAAGGACCTTAGGGGAGGTCACATGAGTGGGTCTCAGTGCGTGAGTAGGAGTTTGCCAAGAGAGGACTGGGGAATGGCATTTCAGGGGAGGGATTAGAACGTGCACAGGTGGAGGGGCGTAAAGCGTACGTTCTTCAGGAAACTACAAAGAGTTTGGAGAAGCCAGAGGAAAGACGCATGGGCAGGAGGATGGGGAGGGGATGAGTCTGGAAGAAGACAAGGCCGATTCAGGAAGAGCCATTAGTTAGAGAGCAGAGTTTAAACTTTCTCATGTGGACATTGGGTGAATCAGTGACAAACTTTCTGTGACGTCTTGACCATCCCTCTGTCGTCACGTGTTTGTTTCAGGTAAAGAACCAGGGCCATAGGGACCAGGAGACGGGAAGCAGGAAGGTCAGGGAGGAGGAGTTTGTTCACTGTGAGAAGCAGAGTGTCTGCACTTGACAGGGGTTGGAAGGATGGAAGGTTAGAGATGACGGTGAGGACATTTAGGACAAGTACCCTCCTCTTTTAGTGTCCCCTCCTTCTGCCCCACACCAGCAAGACTTATCCTTCTGAGTTGTAGAGTGTGTTTGTCCCTAGGGATCCCTGATTAGCTGAATCTCTCTGTGCTTTGGCCTTCCCCAAACCTAATGTGCCGTTGAAATCAAGACACCTGCTCGTTTCTCCTGTGCCCGGGCATGGCAGTGAGGGGGGGACCAGACAGGCCTTCCGTGGATGGGTGATGGGTCTGATCTTCATCTGTTGGCCTAATCAGACCCTGTCTGTCCTGACAGGAATACAGATGCGATGCTTCTTCTTCACTCTGTCTGAAATTGCTTTGTAATAACAGTAGGAGTTAGAGAGGCATTTTTATTGATTAAACAATCGAGGCGATTTGTCTTTACAAAACTGAAAATATAGAGGTGTCTCTTTCTCCCTCTGTATACATTACGCATGCTTATTTATTAGAGGCAACAGTCTCTGCTTATAATCAAGCTGATGTTTATGATGGGGCTGCTTTACAATGCCAGGCTGAGATGATATAATGGGAGCTGGGGTGAAAAGAAGCCTCATGTAATGACACTGACAATCAGGGGTGAGAGGCCCCCAGGGAAGGCGGCGCTGGCGGGGATGAGTGGTTGCAGGGAATCGTGGAGCCATTTTGACATGGAAAAAGGATTCTTCTAATGTCGCATGGGGAGAACAGCATGGCTTTGGATCGGATGGCTCAAGGTTGGAATCCTAGCCCTGCCGTTTATTGCCTGTGTCACCTCGGAGACGTTACTTACAGTCTCTGACACCCCAAATAGGGATAAGGACATCTAATAGGATGGCCTATGTGAATCGCTTAGCACCGCATGAGACATAGGGACAGAAGGGAGTTACGCTCTTTCTTGATCTCTCCAGAATGGGGTTCCAGGTCGGGGTGGGCGTGTTAAGGTGCTTGGGACGGCAGCTTGTGTACCGGGCAAGTCAGAGCTGCTCAGGATTGAAGTTTGGGCCCAGCGCATTCGTCCCAGATCCTGCTTGCGAGGCCAGCCTGCTGGCTCACGCAGCAGGCACGCCTGGTGTTGCGCCCGGATTCCCGGGCCAGGTACCGGTTAGCTGCGGTGCTGGGTGTGTTTTCACGGGGAGGCAGCAGGCGGCTGGAGGTTGGTGAGCTGCCTTTCCCACTGGGTGGGTGGATCATGGCCTTGTTGGACAAGGATGCCGCTGCTGGAGCAGCCGGCTGCATTATTAAGAGATCTTTCTAATTCCAAACTGATATGGCGTAATTGTTCCAGCCCTGCAGGGCTCTGTATGAAAACCGCTGGCAGTCACTTGGCTCCCGGGTTTGCTAAATCGTATTCATGAATTCAGTTTATCGCCCTGGATTGTGAGCCTCGGCCCACAGACAGTGGGCATGCAGACTCAAGAGGGCGGGCGGCTGGAGGTGAGCAAGACAGATGTCCGGAGCTCTCATCTCTGCTGTTTTGTGGCTGGACTTGGCCTGCCTTTGGGGACGCCCAGAATCCAGAGGGAGGCGAAAGAGCTTAGGTGGGGCTCTCTTCATGGTTCTGTCCTCAGGTTTCGCGGTGCCTGGATTTGGGGTCCGTGGGGGCAGAAGTTTCTTGGAGTATGGTGTTCTTGGTGTTGGGAGTGTTAGGGCGAGGTGACCACCCTGCCAGTCAACTCTCCCTCTTACTGCCTGGCAACTGATCAGTAAGTACATATCTGGTACTTACTGTGTGAAAGCACAGAAGGGGATAGGGTTTCACCGGGAGGAGGAGGCAGCAAGTAATACAGAGTCTTTACTGGCTAATCTCGAGTAGGTTTTCAGAGGGCAGGGAGTTACTGTGAGCTAGATGAGTGAGGAAAGTCTTACAGCAGGAGTGGGGTCTGTAGGATTCAGTTGGTGGGGTGGCCTGAGAGGCATCCCAGGAGTCAAGGGTGTAAGCCAAGGGCAAAGTGTTTGGAATAATGAATGGAAGAGTTTGGTGTCAGGGAATAGTGCGGGACAGCGTTCTCAACATTTTGGGTCGGATGATTCTTTGTTATGGGGGCTGCCCTGGCATTGTAGGATACGAAGTGGCTCTCTGGCCTCTACCCACGAGGTGCCAGTTATAGCCAAGCCTTACAGCCCCGACTTGTGACAACCAACTGTGTCTCTAGACTTGCCAGACATCTGCATGCAGAGTTGCCCCCAGTTGAGAACTGTGGTGTAGGGGATAATCAGAGATAAGAAGAAAGGTTGGCTGGGCCATGTCTGGAAGGGCCTTGGGTTTCACATTAAGAAGGTTGGGACTGTATATAACCCAACAACAGAAAAAAAATCAACCTGACTGAAAAATGGGCAAAAGACTTGAACCGGCATTTCTCCAAAGATCAATAAAGGGCCAATGAGCATATGAAAGGATGCTTGATATCATTAATCATCAGAAGTGCAAATCAACATCACAGTGAGATATCACTTCACGCTCCATGGGAAGGCTACTACCAAAAAAGAAAAAAAAAAAAAAAAAGAAATACTAAGTATCGACAGGGGTATAGAGTTGTGCACCGTTGGTGGGCCACAGTGGAAAACAATAATATGATTCCCCCCAAAATTAAAAGTACAATTACTGTATGATCTAGAAATCCCACTTCTGGGTATATAGCCAAAAATAATTGAAAGCAGGATCTGAAGAAATATCTGCACATTCATGTTCATAGTGGCACTATTCACAATAGCCAAGAGGCAGAGACAACCCAGATACCTAGTGATGGATCGGTGGATAAACAAAATGTAGCACATACATAGAATGGAATATTATTCAGCCTTACAAAAGGAGGGGAATTCTATCACAGGCTACAACATGAGGACATTATGCTAAGTGCTATAAGCCAGTCACAAAAGGATGAATGTGGCTTGATTTCACTCATACAAGGTATATGGTCAAGTTCATAGATAGATGAAATAGAATGGTGGTTGCAGAGCTGTGGAGAAGGGACAAAAGGAAATTGTTGTTTAATGGGTATAGTTTCACTTCTACAAGAAGAAAAGTTCTGGAGATCTGTTTCACAACAATGTAAATAAACTTCACACGACTGACCTGTGTGCCTAAAATGGTTAAGAGGGCAGGTTTTATGATATGTGCTTTTTACTGTAATAAAAAAAATCAAAAAAAGAAAAGACTTAATTCTGGAAATAACGGGGAGATATGGGCAGGTGATTCAGAGGTACTACTGTGCAGCCATCACCACCATCCATTTCCAGAACTTTTCCAACTTTGCAATCTGAAACTCTGTACCCATTAAATACTAACTCTCCATTCCTTCCTTCCCCAGCCCCTGGGTCACCATTCTTCTCTTTGTCTCTATAAATTTGACTACTCTAGCTCTCTCATAGAGAGCCCCTCCCTTTTGTTTTTTGTTTGTCTTTCTTTTAAACATTTATTTATTTTTGAGAGACAGAGCACAGGCAGGGAGGGGCAGAGAGAGAAGGAGACACAGAATCTGAAGCAGGCTCCAGGCTCTGAGCCATCAGCACTGAGCCCCATGTGGGGCAGGAACCCACGACCTGTGGAAAACAGTGGAAAGATCATGACCTGAGCTGAAGTTGGATGCTTAACTGACTGAGCCACCCAGGCGCCCCAGAATATTTGTCCTTTTGTATCTGGCTTATTTCACTTAGCTTAATGTCTTCAAGCTCTACCTTTTCATTAAATGTTTTTATTTATTTTTGAGAGAGAGAGAGAGAGAGAGAGAGAGAGAGAGAAAGGGAGAGCGAGCACAAGTGGGGGCGGGGCAGAGAGAGAGGGAGACACAGAATCTGAAGCAGGCTCCAGGCTCTGAACTGTCAGCACAGAACCTGGCATGGGGCTCGAACTCACAAGCCATGAGATCATGACCAGAGCTAAAGTAGGACACTTAACCGACTGAGCCACCCAGGCGCCCCACGCTCCACCTTTTTAAAAGCTGAACAATATTCCATTGTGTGTGCATACCCCGTTTGTTTACCCTTTCATTCATCAAAGATTCCCCCCCTCCCCAGTTCTTTCGTCATCAAGAGCTTTTGCTCAGTTTGGAACTACCTTCTCTGCCAGGGGTCACCAAAGTCAGATGCAGTATGGCACCCGGCTGGCTGGTAACATAAATGTCACAAGCAGGCCAAGTGGAAGGCAGTTGTTCAACAGCTTGTATTGGGCCCAAGAATGACCCCTATCTAGTTATACTAGCTAAGTGGTTCTCAAGTTTTACCGGGCATCCGCATCATGTGGAGAGCTAGTGAAAACACAGATTGCTGGGTCCCACCCCCAGAGTTTCTGAATCAGTAGAGAGTCAGGAATCCTGATGAATAATTCTGATGCTCCCGGTAATTCTGATGCTGCTGGTCTGGGAGAGCCATTCTACTTTGTAATTTTAACTCACTGCCCAGGCCAAACAAGACAGCTTGCAGGCTGTAGGCCTCTTCCTAGCAGAGGTCAACATCCTACCCTGGCCACCTTCTGAATGGTGAAGACCTACCTTGGGAGGGCTTGACAGTTTGGAGGCTCCTACTTTTGGCCCAAGATAGTGTCAGGAACTCCTCTTGGCTCAGCCACTGGAACCTCCTCCGTGTTGGTTACCCATGTTTCGTTCTACTGGGCCTCTTGAATAAGATGAAGCTACTGGGCTGGAGGGTAGAGCTCAGAGTGTTGGGAAAATGCACAAAGACACTGAGCCTTTGACCCGTTAGCTTTGGGAGCATTTCCTGTTTGCACTCTGTGCCTACCGGCGGGGGGGACTCAGGCAACAAAACATGACCCTTCCCATAGAGGATCCCCTTGGGCCTCTCACCACCCCCTGCCTGCATTGCCCGTCTGTCCATGATAATGGCTGTCCTCGGCAGGGCAGAGCACATTTGTCTCTTTTAATATATATTTAAAAGGTATTGATAGCCAAAAGGGCCGGGGGGACCCATGCACAGCCCTGCCTCGGCAGCTGGCATTTTCCCATGTAAAGGTTTCTCTCTCCTTCGCTCCCAGAAGGCCAGAACAGGAAAGGGCCTTAAAGGTCATTCGACCCAAACCCTTGAGGCCAGAGAGGGAGGTAAGGGTCACAGGGTCACTACATCAAGCAGGGGCAGAGTCAACCCTGGGACCCTGGTCTTTCTTACTGGTGCATCTTGCCAATTCAAGGACATACCCATGTATGAGGTATGTGCATAGGTAGAGGTACATACATACCTGGAGGTCTCAGTACCTTGGCTCTTTCTTCTTTCTCTTTAGTGTTTTCACCTCCACCCCAGCGCCTGCCCCTGACCTCCCTCTGCTTCCTCTCAGCTGCCCCGCCCTTCCCCCCAGGCCCTCGAGCCTCACTTCTTGAGTTCATCCTGCCTGAGCAGGACATTTCCTCACAGCCTCTGACTCGGTCTTTCCTAGGGCAATAGAGTGAAACTGTCACGCAGGCCCTGACGTCCTACCTGGAACAAACACTTGGCTTTGTGTATCAGCCTGGTGGCCTGGGTCTGCGGTCCCAGACGAATCCTTAGTTATTAATCCCCTGTACCCTGCTCTCCAGCCACCTGCTGCTGGCCTGTTGTCTCCCTCACTGCTGTACCTCTAGGCTGTGCACAGGGCCTGAGATGTAATTGGGACTCAGTGTGATTGTGGAGTCATTAAGTGGGTGCATAGATATGCTTTGTTCCTTCCCTTGATTTGGATTTGGGTGTCTTCTTGGGAACTCCAAATCCGACCTTACAGGGACTCATGCTTGAGCGAGTGACCCATGTCAGTGGGATCTTAGGCCCTTAGGAGGCAGCCTGTGCCACAGGGTCCCTTTCTCCAGGCCCCACCTAACCTTCATTTGTGGCACACTGACTAATGCCAGGCACCTGCTAAGTGATTCACACCCATTGTTGATTCTCTCAGCAGCCCCTGAGATGGGTAGGGCCATCTTTTTTGGTGCTGAGAGGTTGAGGAACTTTTAAGGGTCTTGCCTTAACTAGTCCTCGGCTCCCTCCCTTCCTTGGCTTTCTGGAGGCTGTTCTTGAACTGAGGCTTGAGACAGTCACTTCCTTCTGGTCTGGAGGGGTGAACAGAGGCAAATCACCCCACGTGGAAGGATCTGGCCCTATCTGGGGACTGGGCTGTCTCACCCCTCTTCCCGGGCCTACAGCCGGCCTCTGGCGGGTGGGCCTGGGCATGACGGTGCCCCTGCTTGGCAGGGGAGCGAATCCGTCACCAGGGCCATCCTACAGCCGCCTTCCCTGAACAAATCTGTGCCATTCCATGTCACCTCACGCTCCTCCTCCTGAGGTCTTCTCATCGTAGCCAGAGTTCTCATGTCGTCAGTTTAGCCTAACAGCGTGTTGGAAAGGTGAACCCCAGATGACTCAGGGTGCACCCCTGCTCCCTTCTGCCCTTCCCACCCTCCCCTCTACTGCCGCCTCTCCTCGGAAACTTCCCTAGGTCAGGGCAGTCACACACAGCTGTCCCCTGTCTTTGTCCGGGGGCTCTGGTGTTTGTTTGAAGCTCTGGATTGATGCTCACAGACCAATGTTTTTGGTGCCAGGGAAGTGCTGATACTTCCGCTTTGCTGAGTTGCACGGTCCTTGTTCCGGGCCCCCCTTCGAGCTCCCCCTCCTCATCTGTGTTTGCCGGCACAGGAGCTTGGCCCATCAGATGAGTCAGGGGAGAGATCTTGGAAGAGTAATTAATTTGAGCAGATGCGTGTCAGTGTCCTAGGAAATAACAAGATGTCGGTACAAATCACCTGTGCTTGCTCTGACCGCACAGCTCCAGGAATGCAGGTGGGCCCCTCTTTAGGAAAACCCACTAGGTCAAGGCCGTTTGCATCATCATCAAAAAAAAAAAAAAAAAAAAGTCACTTTACAGAAGGATTTGCTGCTAGGTTCCTTAAAATTGGAGCTCTGTTAGTTTATGTAACTGGTTTACAGGTCATTAAGTACTTGACAGAGAGGCTTTAGGGACCGGAAAACTTTATGTTCGAGCTGAAGAACCAGTGCCAATTACAGATTCTTCAGAAATGAAGCATCTCAGAGATTGTGTGTAAGCCCTTGGGGACATGCTGTCTGGCTCGCCAAAACATGGCTGCACTCACCCTTTTAGAGATGGTTGCCGGGGATTCCTACAGAAATGTACCTGTTTTTCTTTAATGATGGACCCTGCGCTACTTTCCCGATTGATCCCCCCCCTCAGCGCTACATCCCCTGGAGGCCGTTAGGGGTGGGAATGCCCCGCTGAAAATCAGGGTTCAGTTCCTGACCTTAGAAGATTTTCCTGTAGTCTGCTCCTTCTCTAGTAGACTCCCGCTCTGCTCCCCAAGGCTCCCTTGCTTACCTTCTCTCACTTCGGACCTCCCTGCTCCCCTCCCACCCCCTCTCAGGCCGAGCCCAGCATCTCTCCGCAGAGGATGCGGACCAGAGCCTGCTCCAGCTCTGCCCCTCTTCCTGGCCATGAGCGGAGTCGTTGGCACACTGGGCCCAGCTCCCTCACCTCCCAGTCACTCTCCTGCCTGCTTCAGTCTGACCTCTGTCCCCACCTCCCCTCCCCCCTGGGCAGGTCACCGGTAGCTTTCATGTGGCCCGGTCCCACGGACCCTTTGCTCATCTTGGCTTCTCAACAGCATTCGGCACCCTCTTCTGCTTGGAGACACTTTTTCCGGGCTCTGGACACTGCACTCCCCTGACTCCCTTCCCACCCCGCCTTGTGCTTGTTCCTCCTTTCCTCTTGTCTAGATATCGGATGTCCCAAGTGTCGGCCCCAGGCCGCCTTCTCTTTTGCTTCTGCGCTCTCTGTTCTTGCTAGGTGAGTGCACCTGTTCCCAGGCGCTAAATACCATCTATACAGATGACTTCCAGATTCCTCTCTTGAGCTCTGATCTTGCAGTTCCTTCCGTGTACTTGGATTTCTCATTCAAATGTCCTACAGGTATCGCAAATGTGTGTGTATATATATATATATATATATATATATATATATATATATATATTCCCCCAACAACCCAAATGCTTGATTTCTTTCCCCAAATCTGTTTCTCCTTCAATCTTCCCCTGTCTCACGAAATGGCGTCCAGCAGTTTGCAAGGCCAGAAACATGGGTGTCATCCCTGACTTCTCCCATCTCTCACCTCCCATCTCCTATCCCATCACGTCCAGCCGGGGCACCTCCCGCATGTGTCTCGAATTTATGCCAACTCCCCTACCACCCATCAGTCCAGGCCACCATGTTCTTTCCTGACCTGGGACAGTAGCCTCCTCCTTGGTCTCTCTACTTCCACGTTTGCTTCCTGTCCTTCCCTTAGCACGGCATTTTCAAAACATAGGCCATTTCATGTTACTCCTCTGCTTAAAACCCTTCAGTGGTTTTAAGGATAATGAATAAAATCCTGACTCCTTGCTGTGCCTTATGAGGCTCTGTATGATCTGGCCCATCCTTGTAATTATCCAGCCTCAGCTTGTGCACTCTTCTTGATTTGGTTGTCCTCCAAACAGCCATTTCCTCTTTCCTCCCATCTTCCATTGTAGCAGAAGCCTGATTGTGTTCACACAGAGGGGATTTTTTCCATGAAAGTGGTGGTGGTATTTTCAGGGGAGATGAGCCCTTCCCTCCACCTCCGTGCCAGGAGGGTGATCATGGTAATGCCATGACTTCAGTGCCAGTGTTTGGTTTCATGGCGGGTGTGTGATTGGTTCTGTGCCTTGGGACTCAGGGAAATGTCTGCCGGCAGCTTGTAGGAAAGGTGGGAGATTTGTGCATGGAGTTGTTGGCTCCATGGCACCCTTCCTGCTTCTCAGATGCTGGGTGAGGATGTGGTCCTGGACACCATCAGGCGAGACACTGCCAATGCCGAAGGGGTACAGATGGGGGAGCAGGTCCCCAAAGACATGACTAAACTGCAGAATCCAGCCTGTAATCGACAGTCTCCTCTTGAGTGGGATAATAAACGTCTTTATGGTTCCGGCCACTTTTCGGAAGGCTTTCTGTTGCTTACAACTGAACCCATCCTCACTGACACTCTTCCTCCACTAGCTATGTCAGCCCTTGGGCAGGCCACGCTCTTTCCTGCCCCAGGAGGTTTGCACATACTGTCCCCTCTGTTTGGATCCTCTCTACCTGGTCGTGGCCAGCGCGTTGGGTCCCACGTTGCCTCCCCATCGAGAGATTTTCCTGCCCCTGTTGTTTCTTTGTCTCTGCTCTGATGAGTTTCGTTGGTAGCCTCTAGCACATTTTGAGAGTATTTCTTGTGTTTTATTCTTTTCTTCCCGTCTAGACTGTGAGCTCCACATGGCCGGAGACTGTGTCTCTTGCACACTACTTTGGCCCATTCGCCATATACAGTACGTCACGGAGAGAAGGTCCTCAGCTCCTGTGTTCACTGATCGCGTGAATGGAGGAACAGTCTGATCCATGCTAACTCTCCCACCTTTGTCCTCTGCTACTCAGTGACATCTCACACTTTGTACCCTAGCTGTACTGCCCTATGATATTATAGTTTCTAGAATGTTCTCTAGTTTCTTTCTCTCTAGACCTCTGCATGTGCCTGGCACAGATCTTTCTTCTTCTCACCGATACTCCCAACACTTCCGTAGGTCTTGGCTGAGATGCAACCTCTTCCCAGAGCTTCCCTCCCCAGACCGTGTTCTTCCAGGATGTTGTTCTGACCCAGCAGAGCCCTTCCTGGACTGTAGCCTAGGTCCCTAATTGTCTGCCCCCTCCTCTGACTCTGAGCTCCTTGAGGGGCTGCCTGTTTATCCCTTTGTTATCACTGTACCCCTAACACCCGGCTCATAGTAAGTATTCGAAACTCGGTTGCTGAATTGATTTCCTCTAATGTTTCTGAGTGCTCACTGTGTGTCCTACGTTGTGCTCAGTGTTCGGGATACAAAGATGAATAAGAAATTGTCTCTCTTCTGACATTCTAGAAAGGGACACCACCCTGGTAACCAGTAGACATAATACAATGCGGTGAGTGTGGGCAAAGGGGCTGTGGGGACACGGATGAGGGAACGGTGAGTTATGCCTGGATAGTAGGATATGGGGAGCCAGGGAGAGCTTCAGAGATGAAGTGGGGAAACGGCCGGAGTAGGATTCCAGCCCACAAAGTTATTTCCAAAGAGGAAGGATGAATATCTGTATTTATGTATCTTTGTTTATGTCTGGGTATCTGTGTCTCTAGAATGTATAGAAGAAGGGGCCGGGGTAGGGAGGTAAGTGGATGGGGGGTTGGAGTCTGAAAAGGGGCTTCAGCAGCTAGACATGTGTTCCATCCAGTTACCTCCTCACCTGGTGCTTCTTTATGTGTAAATACTGGGACGGGGCATCGGAGGGCGGGGGTGGGGGGTGGGGGGGGGTGGTTGCTTCAGGACCTTGGCTTGGTCAGTGGCTACTCTCACACAGCTGGGAACACACCAGCCCCACGCCAGTCCAACCTCAGGTGACTTTGTTCCTACAGTCCCTGGTCGCCAGAAGCATCTCCATTCACCTTGGAAGGCTGACCTCTTTCCTCCTGGGTTCCAATCTGGTTCTGCTCCTTAGCTGCTGGGTGACAGGGTGCAAAGCCCCTCCCGCTGTGACAGGGTGATGATGCTTCCCAAGTGGGGTTCTTGAGAGGACTCAGGGGGATGCTGAAGCATGCAAAGCACTCTGGGAGCTCCGTGATTGCTAGATCCCTCCTTGCTCGTCCCCTTCTTGGCTGGCTCTACCCGACAGGTGTTGCCCTCTCCCCTGCTCTTGCCTCAGCCCTCCAACTCCCTCAGCTGAACCCCATGGCAGACAGCAGAGTCTCGGTGTAACGTGAAGGCAATTTCTT
The DNA here is from genome assembly GCF_046562875.1 of Panthera onca. Taxonomy (NCBI): domain Eukaryota; kingdom Metazoa; phylum Chordata; class Mammalia; order Carnivora; family Felidae; genus Panthera; species Panthera onca. The sequence goes on along the minus strand of NC_138348.1, from coordinate 97,281,927 downwards.
TCGCTGCTTCTTTTTAAACAACAAAAATCAAATTGCCTCTCCGTCGTACTTGGCTGCCTCAGCCGAGCGCCTTGCCAACATTTTACATTAAGGGATCTGCGGGGGTCCTCCAGGTTGTGGGCTGTGTGTGTTTTGCCTATTTGGTGCGGCTCCCACTTTGTCTAATTTCCTGGTACAGTGCAGCATGCTAATTTTTTTCTCCTCAGGTATGAGAGGAAAAGGGAAATTGCGGCTCTGGATGAGTCCCTCCTCAGCGGCCTCCTTGCGATGCCCCCAAAGTCGTGCTGTAGCCCAATTAGAAACCTGCTTGGCTTTTAGGAGCCAGAGTGCCTGCCGACGAAGATTCCTATTCTGGGCCCTAATTACCGCTTGATGGAATGAATAAAGACATTGTGTTTTCTGCATTTTACTTACAGAGTTGCTGATGCAGTGAATGTTGGATGAAACGTCTCTTTCCTCCAAAGAGATTAAAAACCAAGCGCCTCAGCGACTGATCCAAGTGGCTGTCTTGGCGACAGATTCCCTCCTGCCCCTGTGTGGCCCTGCAGTTTAAGCTGATCTGAGGTCAGGGAGCGTGGGTCCTAAGAGGGACCTGCACTTGATACTCTTGTGTGCATCAAGGTGGAAGGACCCCTTGGCCGTCTAGTGTGGCTGAGTACAAAGGAGACGAGGACTTATGGAGCGTTTGCTGTGTTGTCCAGGGTTTTCCCATCCATTCTGTCGTTTCCTTCTCACAACGACATTTTGCAAGAGGTTGCCAGCCCCATTGTGAGGGTGAGAAGCTCCGAGTCAGGATCCTGCCTGAGGCCACACACAGCTAGCAGGTGGCAGAATGGTAGTTTGAATTCAGCCTTCTGGTGCTGACTTTATGGTCTTTCCTCACTGGCCCCCGGACGCTTCCTGGCCTGCTTGGTCCAGTCCGCCTTAACCCTGAGGGAACCAACCAATTCTTTTTCTGAAGAGTGGATGGCAAAGCGTGGTGGTTAACGTCCACTGTGTAACAAACCTCCCCCCAATTTAGTGGCTTAATGCAACAAACATGGGGCGCCTGGGAGGCTCAGTGGGTTGAGCGTCCGACTTCAGCTCGGGTCACGATCTCACGGTTCGTGAGTTCGAGCCCCGTGTCGGGCTCTGTGCTGTCAGCTCAGGGCCTGTTTTGGATCCTCTGTCTCCCCAACTCTCTCTGCCCCTCCCTTGCTCATGCCCTCTCTCTCAAAAAATGAACAAACATTAAAAAACAAACAAACATTATTGTTTTTCACAGCTCTGTGTTAGCACAGTTGTTCTTTTGGTTTGGACTGACTTGACTAAGGCAGGGTCTGGGATGGCCTCACTCGGTCTCTGCTGGGGCAAACACCATAGAGTCTCCCCCTTTCCCAAAAGGCTATTCTAGGCCTCTGTTTCCATATATATTATAGGTGGATGTAAACAGAGACACAGGTACAGATATCCATCCTTCCTCTTTGCCCGTAACTGTCAGTGTGAACCCTATATTTTCTCGTTCATGTGGCAGTAGAAGGTTCCTCGGAGCAGAAGAGGGAAATCCTAATGGACAACCACTTTTAGAGCTTCTGTTATTTTATGTCAGCTCATATCTGGTTGGCCAAAGGAGGTCACATGTCCATGCTCAGATTCAGGAGGTGGAGAAGAGACGCCTCTTAACTGGAAGGGCTAGGGAGCCCCATGACAAAGGGCATACGTCCAGCGGTGGGAAAGCTGTGAGCATTTTGCGATCTCCCATAAAGGGTAATGTTCTTCAGAAGGCTGCTTCTCGATTCCTGGTCCTGTAAACTAAGGGCTTGGAGAGGGGGGCCTTATGGACCCTCTGTATCTGGACAGGATGTCACCAAGGCTGTGCCAGACAGATGTTTCTTTTCTTTTTGTAACGTGCAGAGAATGAGAAAACAGCACCTCCCTTTGGTAGTTTTTCCACAGCCTCATAACTGGCCATTATCTTCCATTATTTTTTTCTTTCTCTGGACCAGACGCTTGAGAGTCCATGTTTGGACTTGGTGGTAGGGCCCGTTCCTGCTCCGTGGCTTGTGGCTGCAGGCATGATGGAGGGGACAGCTCGGTGCTCCATGCCTCATCCTTTTTCTGGGGCTCACGCCTGCTCTCATTTCTCCGTCTGAATTTTACATATTTCCACCCCCATGATCTGGGAGATGCAGACCGGAGAGTTTTAGGCTCATCGAGGGAGGGAGAGGTTCAGAGGAATCAGTGTAGTGATTGAGTCTCTATCTATCTTGCCAGCTCCGTCTCAGATCCTGTATTCCTGGCCCACCAGCTCTCTCCTCCAAGGCCTCCAAGGCCATAGTGACCTGTTTTGTGAGCAGAAACCGCTCTCATCAGAGATTTGTGGCACCAGTTCCAAGGCAGCCTGCCTTCGGCACTTTTGGGGCGTGGGCTTCATTTCAGGGTTGCTTCTGAAGCTCTCCTTCCAATAGGGAGAGAACAGGGCAGTAGGAAGTATAAGCACCTTGGGCCTTTCCCAAGCTGCACCTTCTTGGGATCTGTCACTCTGAGAGCAAGTCAAACACAGCAAGGCCCCGAAGGCCTGTGACCCAAAGGTGAAAGGCTTTGGGGCTGCTTAAAACTGTTGTCTGGTTTTTGGTTTTATCCTTTCTGGCCTTGGCTTGAGCACCTAGCACAGGGCCCAGGAGAAAAGCTCCAGAAGGGAACTGGAATTCACCCCTTGACCCCTGTGCAGGTGGCTGAAGCCCTCTGGCAGAGGTTCTGGGGAGGACGGTGTTGGCAGCTCCCATTTAGATGGAAATGTAACTGGTGGAAGGGGGGGCCGGGAGGTGAGGCCCTCAGTGTGGGGACCCTGAGGCTATCTCACCAAAGGCTACACTGTTTGCTCTCAGTGGAGGCTGCCTCTCTGGGGGGGGGGGGGTGGAGGGGGGGTGAGGGGGTGGGGGGGTAGGGGGTGGGGGGTGGGGGTGAGGCACCCAGCCCCTCCTGGCCCCAGGCTGACTCCTTAGGCACCTGTACTGTCAGACTTTATGGGTTGCTCAGAGCCTAGAGAGTTTTGAAAAGGTGTTATGAGGGTGCGGGGTTTTTTTTTTTTTCCCTTTGTCTTAAAAAAAAAAAAAAAAAGATAAAGTGTTTTCCTGCAAATGAAATGTCAGATCAGCTTTGTTGGCCCAAATGGCAGCCTTCCAGAAGCAGTGCCTCAGGCTAACCCCGGGAAGGTGGGGTTCCCACTCTCGGGGCCTCCCCACAAGGCCTGCCTGGTTCTTGTCTGTTCCTTCAAGAGGGCTGAGGAGGGACGTGGGTCTTCACTTTGCTCCTCCACTCCGGGCTGTGTGGGGATCCCCTTCGGGAACGTTTTGTATTATGTATTAAAAGTGAAATCGGGGGAGGGGTAAATCTGTTGCTTGCTTCACACACCCAGAGAGGTCGGGGACCTGGAAAAATAAAAAAAAGATCGAGGACTCACGAGAACTCACCTGCTCCCTCATTTTGGGCCAGAAGGGCCTTGGGCAAGTGACCCGATTCGAATCACACAGAACATCCGTGGCATTTTGTTTAAAGATCAGATCCCCATGTTCAAGGGGGAGGGAGGCCATAGCGAGGAGGGGAGGTTTTTTCTCCTTTGCTGGCGATTTGCAAGCAGCTTGTTTCTTAATTGATTGTGTGTGTGGTGGTGCCTTGTTGTTGTTGTTGCTGTTGTTGGAATCACTCCCAGAAGTAAAGGGGCTGAGATGAGCAAAATAAATAAGGGATAAACAGGCCCATCGCGTGGGGGAAGCGGAAAGTAAAAAGCCACTGAGAGTTTGGGGTAAAACTGACTCAAAGCTGAATGGGGCACAACTGAAGCTGGCCCGGATGTGTTCTTCATCCAGAGTTAATGAGACGGAAAAATAGCAGCATAAATGATGCAAACCTAGGGCGCGTTTCCATATTTTGTTTTCTGCTACCGTGGGGCTAAGGGGTTGGTGTTTTCTTTAAACGTGGAGCCCCGGGCTTGGGGTGGGCCCCGACTTTTGCAGGCCCCTGCGGGCCCAGAGGACTGAAGTGGAACTCTAGCCTTCTGGGCCATTGATCCTCGCCTTTGATTTTGCCTGGGTCCCTGCCACCCAGCTCAGGCACCCACCAGGTACCCTGGGGCCGGCTTCTGTCTGCTCTCATCCTTCTCTTTCATCCGGGCATCTCCTTAAATTTCCAGCTTGCACCACTTATGGTATTGATCCCAGAGCTCCTGAGGGCCAGCTCCATGCAGATTGGCCCCTCCTCTTCGGGTGTTACCTTTGACAGGCCTTGGACCCTCCACTTCTGGTTTCTCTGTAATGATGAGGGTGTAGGAAACATCCTTTTGCGATTCTCAACTGGTAAGCATTTTTGCTTCCTGGGGCCAGTCTCCATTTAGTGGATAAAATAGAACTCTGTAGGAATTGATTACCACCCTGCTGACTTCTCACAGGCCGGCAGCCCCATTCAGAGACTGCTAGGCCCTTTCTGGGATTGGGTGAATGGCCCTAATGGGGACCGCCTGAAGAGGAAGGAAGGGACCGGCTTGGCATCACAGCCCTTTGGGGCGGGCATTGATAGCCCATTTTGAAGATGAGAAAATAACGGCCCAGAGAAGTGAAGGAGCACACGCCAGTCTTTTTTTTTTTTTTTAATGTTTATTTATTTTTGAGAGAGAGAGCACGAGCAGGGGAGGGGCAGAGGGAGAGAGAGAGAGAGAGAGAGAGAGAGAGAGAGAGAGAGAGAATCCCAAGCAGGCTCCGCACTGTCAGCACAGAGCCCAACATGGGGCTCGATCCCACGATCCATGAGATCCTGACCTGAACTGAAACCGAGAGTCAGATGCTCAACTGACTGAGCCACCGAGGCACCCTCTTACTGTGTTTTCATTAGTATTTCGTTAATACTAGAAACATGTCCACTGTGTTCAGTGCTAGCTCTGATAAGAGAGGTTGAAGGCAGAAGAGAAGGAGGAAGAAGGCTGAGGAATGATTTTTGACTGGGGACTCTCCAGAGCTGAGATCACAAATTGGGGGCAGGGGGGTTGGGTCCCATGCGCAGACGTGCTTTGTCCAGAAATGCTGTTCCTTTGAAATGACTTTGAACATCTTTGGGCAGGGAGGCACTTTCCAGTGAGGCCACAGGCCCACCTTTTCCCACTGCCACCTGCCTGCCCAGGTCACACTTAACTTTATTGGCTTGGCTGGCTCAAGAGAGTGATTCTACACATCTCTCCCCAATTCCGCGTTCAGTAACATCAGGTTGGTAGCTTGAAATTGGCCATTTTGGGCCTACTCACAGCATAGATATCAGCAAACGCTACACATCAGAGCTTTTTATTTATTTGAGTTAGTTTATCACTTGAAAGCTGGTGTACCTGCACCCCACTATGGATGGGCTTTCATCACTTGCTCTAAAAACCTCTCCCAATTTGTTCTAGCATGTTCACCTAAGTAGTTTATTTAATTCGGTCTCATTTTCTTCTCTCAAAAACTCTGCATGGGGGATGTCATTGATCCTATCTTGAAGACAAAGAAATGCATGTAGGGTAGGGCCAGAGCTGGGATTCAAAGATAAGTCCTTTGCCCCCTTGCCGGCTTAGCTCCTTAGTTCTCAACTGGGGGCAGTTGTGCCCGTCAGGGACATTTGGCGATGTCTGAAGACATTTTCGGTTTTCACAGGTGGAGGTGGCACTCTTGGCATAAGTAGACGGAGCCCAGGGGTGCTGCCGCCCCTGCTACAGTGCACAGGGCAGCCTCCGCAGGAGTCATCCAGCCCCACGTGTCAGTGGGGTCAAGGTCAAGGCGCCCTGGCATAGCTGATGGTGCCCCATCGAATATTTCCCTTCTTTTCCTGTCTCAGGGAGAGAGGAACTAAATGAAGATAACTTTCATTTTGGCCGGGAAGGGGGAGCACTGTCTGGGAAGAGCTGATGGTCCAGCCAAGGCAGATTTCAGAATGGGGCTGGTTCAGCCCTGACTGGTGTAGGCGCAGACCAGGGAGTCCAAATAAGCTCATAGTCACCACCAAGCAGTGGGAGCTGTGCCCTGAATGGAGAGACATGGGAGGATTTCACAAGAAAAAGAAGTAGGGGGAAGGTGATAATAAGCAGAAAGAGTTCCTGTCCTAAGAAGGACAGCCAGCCAGCTGGATTCTGTGAGCCCTAAAATCTGAGCTGGAGAAAAACGTAGTCACAATTCAAATGAGAGGTTTAGAGGGGCCACATTGGTGGTCCCCAAATCTGCCTCATTGTCAGAATAGGCCAGGGAATGTTAATAAGGAAAAAAAGGGGCCCCTGAGTGGCTCATTCCGTTAAGCGTCCGACTTCAGCTCAGGTCATGATCTCAAGGTCCATGAGTTCGAGCCCCCTGTCGGGCTCTGTGCTGATAGCTCAGAGCCTGGAGCCTGCTTCTGATTCTGTGTCTCCCTCTGTCTCGGCCCCTCCCCCACTCATGCTCTGTCTCCCTCTCTCTCTCAAAAATAAATGTTAAAAAAAATTTATAAGGAAAGAAAAATTTTTTAAGTTTATTTATTTATTTTGAAAGAGAGCGTGCACACACACACGTGGGGGAGGGGCAGAAGAGTGGGGAGAGAATCCCAAGCCGGTTCCGCACTGTCAGCACAGAGCCGGATGCGGGATTTGAACCCATGAACTGTGAGATCATGACCTGAACTGAGGTCAAGAGCTAGATTCTTAACCTACTGAGCCACCCAGGTGCGCCATTGTAAGGAAAAAAATTTTACATGGCCAGCCCCCACCCCAGGCTTAACTGGAAATACCAAGAGCGAGGCCCAGAACTCATGAGTTTTCAAAAATTTCCAAAGTGATCGTGATGATCCACCGGGTTGGAGGTCCCCTGGGATAGATGGATGTGAGGGCCACTCAACATCCAAATGAGTATTTGAGGGAGGCTAGGAATCAGTAGTCATTCATGCACCAAATGTTTGAAGACTCGCCCCAGGCAAGGCTCTGGGCTTGCTGCAGGAGGGCACATAAGCCGCCTGTCCTCTAGGTGAGCACAGGATAGTGTTAGGCACGGGTGACAGTCGCTCTGAGCCTTGTTTTTCTCACCCGTTGGACAGGACAGGTACTACTTAGAGCATAGGGTCTCCATGAAGTTGACTTCAAAGAACAATGTGAAAACCATCAGCAAGTTCCTAGCTGAGCCTCTGGGCCGTCGTGGTGTGTCCAGACTGTTCCAGGCGCTGAAGGATATTGAAGTGAGGGAGACCTGGTCTCGATCACCAGAGAGCTTAGAGTGTGGTAGGGAGGTGGGTGTGTAAGTCCCCAGCTGTCACGTACAGAACACCAGGCCACACTGTACACAGAGTAACACATGCCCTGCTTCCCGTGGGTCTGGGGCAAGAGCGTACAAGGCCAGGGAAAGCCGCTTAGAGAGAATTCCCAAGGAAGTTGCCGGATTTTGCAAGATGAATAAAGTTCTTTAGACAAGTAAGGTGCAGAGGGCTTGTAGACAGCCAGCGCGGAACGTGCAAAGGGGCAGGGGTTTAAACAAGCTGTGTCCCGGGGCCTCTGGATCTCACCTTCCAGAGTCTCTAGGCCCTTCATTGTTGCCCTCTTTTTCCCTCTTTCTTCCATCTTTTCCTCCTGGGGAGTGGCACATATCAGGTGCAGACACTTGAAAAAGTTCATCTGCTCGGTGCTTGATTTATCGTTCAAACCTTCGGTAACCGATTTCCAGTCTCATAAAATATTAAATACATCCATATATTGAATATCACATTTTGATATGTTTTCACGCCTCATTTGCCACCGAAGTCAAGGACAGACTCACATTTTTCATGGCATGGGGCCCAGATTTGTCCTCGTACGGTATTTTATTATATCCCCTTCCCCACCCCTCTGGTGCAGACCCACATTCCTCGGTGTCTCACTTGAACAGCCACCCTGACAGCCACTTGGCATGGACCTGTGAAGGCCCAGGGCAGGGAGGCCACATATATCATCTCCAGGAAAGGTTATTTACATAGCACTGTAAACATTTGCAGAAGGGCAAGGTCTCTGCCAAGCATCTCCAGATCCCACATCAGACGGTGGCCAAGCCAGTGGCAGAGGGTGAGGGGAAGAGGCTGTATGGTCGTTCTTTCCATCCTTGAGCTCGGGGACTAAGAGTAAGTGTGCAGAAGGAACAGGGAGGATGAGGACGTACCATGAGGGAGTGTGTGCTGTGGAGGGGTGTCCGGGCACTTGCCAGGGGCTGCGGGCAGGGAACTGCCAGCATCTGTGCGGTGGGTAAGCGAGAGGGGCATGTGGAGAGTGATTCCCAGGATAACGGGGTGGTGACGCCATTCAGAGAGAGAATTTAGGAGGAATAATCATTTGGGAGCAGAAAGGGGGTTGGCTAGTTCAGCTTGGGCATGTTGAGTTCGGGGTGCCACAGGGAAGCATCCAGCAAGCGGCTAATTGACGGGATCTGGAATTTACGAGAGAGATGTGGGCTCGAGACACAGATTTGAGCTTCATTTGGGTAGAGACGCGGCCAACGCCATGGGCTCAGATGAAGTCACTTACAGTCATGTAAGGGGTGAGAGGAGCTGGTGACTGAGGAAAGAGCTGGGGAACACGAGAAATTATGGCACAAGCTAAGGAAGAAAAGCCACCTGAGGAGTGACCAGAGAGGACAAACAAAAGCCAAGTGAGACCGCAGGAACCCAGGGAGGCAGTTTCCAGGAAGGAGGTGGGAGGAGGTAACAGTGGCTACCAAGAGACAATAAGATGGGACTGACAGCATCTGTCGGGCAGTGAGGAGGTCAGTGAGGGGACTCTAGGCTGGGGGCAGGGGGCGTTCTCAGTTGAGTGGTGGGAGCAGAAGCTAAGAGCAGAGGCAGTTGTGTGACGTTTATGAGCAAGGAAGTGTCAAGGTCAGTGTGGCATTTCAGAAGATGTTTCTGGAGCTGGCGTGCATGATCGGAGAGAAGAGAGGCAGCGAGGAGGCTGCTTCAGGCATCCCGGGTCCTGGCCTGGAATGTGGCAGTGGGCTTAGAAGAGAGGAGACAGATGGGCGGCAGCTTGTGTGGAAGACTTGATAGTGCTCAGAATCGCTAGGCTGAGTGGGGCGCTTTTATGGTGGCTCTCGGGCCGGCCCCGCTGGTCACACTCTGCTGGGGGCTTTGCAGACTCTGCTGTATCATGAGTGTGTGTGTGTGTGTGTGTGTGTGTGTGTGTGTGTGTGTGCGCGCGCGCGCAGAGGGGCGGGGGGGGGGAGGGGTGGTTTCAGGGCTGAACGCTGTTGTCATTGGCACACATAGTCGCTGCCCAACCCCTACCGAGAGGGTGACCTTGGCCGCGCTCCTAACCCCTCTGAAGCTTTTCCTCATTGTGGGCAAAACAGTGATGCTCACCTCCCAAGTTGTGAGGCTCCAACAGCTGGTATTTTCAAAGCGCCGCATGGGTTGTGATGACTTGTGTGGGTTTTTAACTATCATCAGGACCTGCGTCTTTGGGAGGCCCAGGACGGTACCTGCCGGAGCTGATCCTGCTCTCCTGCCCTGCTTCTCTGCTCGCTGGGCCCCGAGCACCCCCCAGTCGCACCCTTTTGGAAGCGCCGTCGCGTGCTGACCTTGGATGCTTCCCCCTCAAGGTGGACAGGCCTGGCTGGATGGCAGCCTGTGGACAAAAAAGTGACCTAGCAGCAGAAGCCTTTTCTTCTCTTCCCTCTTCCATTCAGGGCTGGTCGGCAACCCACTAGCAGGGAGCTTATTGAATCTGATTTGCTGAAGTACAATAGCAAATTGATTTTGTAGCCACCAGCGCCTGTAACAAATTCCGACTGAAGTTTGGATAGCACCATTGTGGGGTAATGACATTTTAATTGCGTGTCATATTTAGTCTGGCTATGTTTTGGAGGCCTGGGGCAGAGGCCCAGCCCCAGCCTCTCCCTCCCCCGCAAGCCCAGTCTGTGTGTCCCCTATCAGAGGTGTTAACCCCCCTTGCCCAGCTGCCTCCTGCCTGGGGGGCTGGGCAGTTGGGGGTGACGCTGGAGACCGCTCTGGGCTCAGATTTCCCCCCCTTTCTCACTCGTCCTTTGTTCTTCCCTCTCTGCTGCTGCTTTCTCTCCCTCTTTGTACTGTTTTACAGACCTGCCTCCTGCCACTTTGTCCTCCTATTGCCTTTTCCTCTTCCACACTCAGTTTTTCTACCCCTTCTTTTTCTGATCTTCCCTCTAACCTGCTGTGTGATCTTGGGCATGTCACTTACCCTCTCTGAGCCACAGTCCTCTCATTTATGAAACCAGGCGGTTAGGCTCGTTGGCCTCTGTGATCCTTTGGTGTGGATTCGATTCCTCCACGTCCCTCTCTCCCCCCCCCGCCTGTGCCTTTTGCTCCCTCTTTGGATTTCTCCCCCTCGCTTCTTGGCTTCAGTTGTGCTTTTTATGACCAGCCTGCATTTGGGCCAGGCAGGGAGCAGGACCTCCCGCTCTCCATGGTACGGGCCTAGGCTGCCTTTTATGGCCTCTGAGCCATCCACAGGAGACGGATTTAGGAGACAGCCGACTGCTCCCCTCCCCCAGAACAGCCGAGTAATTGAAGAAAACATGCATGTTAATGATGCATTTAGCATTTGGAAGTTAGAGGGGTGATTAATATGTTGTAAGTTGTATATTAACACCTTCACTGTGGCATAATGAAGACAAAATATACACTCTGAGATGAGATTGTTTATTCTCTTGTGCAGCACTCCTGGATCCCGGCCCCTTAAGCCTGAGAAAACACCGTGTTGCTGTGTGTGTGCAGGAGGGAGTGGGTGGGAGGGACAGCTTTCTGGCATCATGGGTCCTGCTAGTGAGCTGTCCCTCCCACCTGTCTCTCACCTGGCCCAGGAGCTGGGAGCGGAGGGCGGGGGACCCTGGCAGGTGGAGAGCTGGGGTCAGCGGGGGACCAGACGGTGGAGAACGCTGTTCTCCAGAAGGAGCGTGCCCGGAAGACGATGTGGCATGTTCTTCGTGGCTCGTGGAGCAGACTCTAGGCGTTGGAAGGAGCAAACGGGGTGCATCTTCAGACAGCCCCACTTCAGAGAGGGTGAAGTGAGGAAAAACAGGGAGATAGGAACCCCCTGGGGCGTCTTGAACTTCAGGGACTTTGGGGATTCACCCCCCCTGCTCTGGGGAGGTCTCCCCTCCTGGATGGGAGGTCCTTGCTAAGTCATAGGCTGGCCCGCATGAAACATGTTGATGGGACACTCTGACTACATTCTTTTTCCCTGTTGGTGCCTTGGTCAGGCCTTTTAGACTAGAGCCAGGGGCGCCTGGGTGGCTCAGTTGGTTGGGCGCCTGCCTCTTGGTTTCAGTTCAGGTCATGATCTCATGGTTCGTGAGTTCAAGCCCCGCGTCGGGCTCTGTGCTGACCGTGTGGAGCCTCCTTGGGATTCTCTCTCTCCCCCCCCACTCTGTTCCTCCCCCACTTGTGTGCTCTCTCGCTCTCAAAATAAATAAATAAACTTAAAAAAAAAAAAAAAAAGACTAGAGCCAGAGTCGGAGAATGTCAGAGCAGGGAGTCTTGAAAGAGCCTGCCATAGTTGATCGTTGGAAGCGGGGCACAGCTTGAGGCAGAACCAGGGATGCCAGACCGGAGCGCTAAGGCTGGGGACGGGTCCCCCCCCCCCCCCCGCCCCCCGACGGCGTCGCTCCTTTGGCTGCGTGGACCTGTGGATGGCTCAGTTGTGCAGGGTGGCCAGGGAGGAATTCATGTGTGACCGTCCCCTGCAAGTTCCAAAGTACAGAACAGTAGATAGTATGGGCACAGTGGGCACAGATTTGAATCTCAGCACTGCCGCCTACGGGCTGCACGGCCATGAGAAAGTCATTGCTTTATCCAACGAGGCACTAATACTTAAGATGTCGTGCCGCTACGAGGACCGCCTGTATCCCCAAACAGACCTACTCCACCATGATCGGAAGTGGTGTGTGCGTGCGCGAGGGGGTGTGTGAAATACCAAGCACGGTTTCTGCCACCAAAGGGAGGCACTCCAAAACGGAGGCTACCAGTGGTGCATTGTAATTCTTGTAATTCTTGTACTCTTGTCATCATCGTCTGCTTGCGTGGCTGCAGTCTGCCCACCCACTTCCCGCCTGCCCTTCAGGATTGAACTGATCGCCTCCTCTGGGGCTGCTGCCTTACCGCCCCCCGCCCGCGTCTGGATGTCCCCCCTCGTGTGTGTGTGTGTGTGTGTGTGTGTGTGTGTGTGTGTGTGTGGTACAAGCATTTATCCCTCTGCATTGTCGCCGGACTGTGCTTGCCTCTCTTCCCCACCTGACCGGGAGCTCAGTGAGGGCAGAGACCGGGCCTCGCCCTCTCTGGCATCCTCGGTACCAGCCTTTGGTAAATGTTGAGGCAAAAGAATGACTGATCTAACTGCAGGCCTGGTGAGCACAGCGTGGAATGGAGCCAGCGGGCCTGAACGTACCAGCTTCTCATTTTTCAAGATTAATCATCAGTTTTTTCATGCTTGGCGGGGAACGCTGTGCTTTTGGGGCTCAGGGTCCCCTCGTAGGGACGGGGAGCCCGAGACCCAGCTTACCTCTTTACAAGGCCAGTGGTACCTTCGGTCCTGCTGCTTCCACAAAACCATCCCGGCTAATTCCATCTTTTCTGCTCATTCTTCTTTTGACTTCCTTGTCATCTTACCTTGTCCACCGCTCACTTTGCTTACATAGCCTATTTCCTGCAGGCTCTTTGGGGATATACCTTATCTCTATCCCTGTTGGACACCTCTCGCCACTTTGAACTTTCAGGGTATGTCTGTAATAGACTCTACTATTAATATCGTCTAAATGGTGTTTCATTGAATAAATGAATGAATGAATGAATGAATGATTCCTTCCTATATTTCTAGTACAGGAACCTATCAACCTGTTATCTCATTTTTTGTTATGCTAATTTTCTTACTCCTCCAGGGTTCTAAGCTCTCAGAAAGCGAGGATCTTTTGAAATACTTCTGTGTCCTCAGAGTACTGGACAAATAGTGTTTGTGTTTTGTTTTGTTTTCTTATTTTTTTTTTTTTTTAATTTTTGAGAAAGAGAGAGTGAGAACAGAGGAGGGGCAGAGAGAGGGGGAGAATCCCAAGCTGGCTCTGAGTTGTTAGCACAGAGCCCAACATGGGGCTTAAACTCACGAACCATGAGATCATGACCTGAGCCAAAATCAAGAGTCAGATGCTTAACTGACTGAGTCACCCAGGCTCCCTTGGGCAAATAATGTTTAATGGGTAATTAGTTACTCATTGATTTCTTCAAATTCTCTATCCTATTAAGACTTTTGAAGAAAAAAAAAAACAAAACCTTATTAGCCTTGCTAAGGGGTAACAGCATTCGGAAGAATTGACTGAGCCTGAGTCCCAGCGATGAAACATATGGCATGTAGGATTCAACATGATGGGTAGAAATCCTAAGAGTTTTTCTGATCATGCCCTGATAGGCACCGATTACATTAATGAAGGCAAAAGATTTCAGTTGAAGGGAATTATTAGACTTGACAATAGAAGTTGTAAATGTATCCCTCATTAACAGCTTGGTTAATTGAGCTGCCTCCTGGTGGCTAGTGACCGGCACTGGGGCTTTCTCTGTGAAATCTGTGGAAGGAAGAGGGGACCTCTGCTTGCTCTGCTCCAGGCTGAGACCACGCCATGGCTCTGAGCTGCCGTCACGGGTGGAGTCCTGGGCTAGGGGCTCTTGTGGGCATGGGGTAGGGGGCATGGGGCAAGGGAAATGACCTCTGAGTCCAGGGAGGCGAGCGGGGCCGTGATCACGTGATGTGAACCTGAGCGTGCGTGAAAAAAACACTCCAAACAGTCACGCACCTAGGAAGCGTAGAGCTCTGTGTGTGGGCGGTGGGGATTCTGGGCTAGACAGTCATTTGAGCCGGAAGGGCCGGCCTCTGCCGGGTCATCTTGGGGTGTGAGGATAATGGGAATGATCACCACTATCTGTATGTAGTCGTGGGTGAGAGAGCAGGGGTTCTGGAGGCTGGAGAGACCTACGCTTGCAGCTGAGGCCAGCCACTTCCCAGCTGACTGACCTCGTGTGAGCCACTTAGACCCTTTGTTTCTTCATCTCTTGTGTGGGGTATTCTAGTAACTACCGGCACACCCGTTTTATCGTGCTTCGCTTCACTGCACTTTGCGGATACTGTGCTTTTTACAAGTTGAAGGTCTGTGGCAGCCCTGCCTTGAGCAGGTCTGTTGGTGCCGTTTTTTTCCAACAGCGTTTGCCCACTTTGTGTCTCCATGTCTCATTTTGGTGACTCTGACAATATTTCGAATTTTTCATGATTACTATGTTTTATTTATGACGATCTGTGTGATCAATGATTACAACTCACTGAAAGCTCAGATGATGGTTAACGTTGTTTTAGCAATAAAGTATTTTTTGTTACCATTTTATTTTTTTTTTTATTTGAGAGAGAGAAAGAGTGAGCAGGGGAGAGGGGCAGAGGAAGAGAGTGTGGAGTCCCACATGGGGCTCAATCCCACGACCCTGGGATCATGACCTGAACTGAAATCAAGAGCCGGATGCTTAGCCGACTGAGCCACCCAGGTGCCACTAAAGTATCTGTTTTCATGTTTATTTATTTTTAAGAAAGAGAGACACAGAGTGCGAGGAGGGGAGGGGGAGAGAGAGAGGGAGACACAGAATCTGAAGGAGGCTCCAGGCTGTGAGCTGTCAGCACAGAGTCTGATGTGGGGCTTGAACCCACAAATGATGAGATCGTGACCTGAGCTAAAGTTGGATGCTTAAACAACTGAGCCACCCAGGCGCCTCTAAAGTATTTTTTAACTTAGGGACATACATTGTTTTTTAGACATATTGCTATTGGACACTTAGTAGACTATAGTATAGTGTAAATATGACTTCTGTATGGACTGGGAAACCAAAAAGTTCATTTGACTTGCTTTATTGTGATCCTTGATTTACTGAGCTGGTCCGGAATGATCCTTGATTTACTGGTCTGGAACTGAACCTACAACGTCTCTGAGGCATGCCTGTATTTCTCTGCATCTTGTAGGAGGAGACGTGGCTCCCCAGCTGGGACTAGAACCCGGGTCTTGTTAATTCATGTCTTACACTTTTCCACATGCTACAGCCAAGGGAAAGGGGACCGTGTCTGTTTAATTAGCTAATGTTGGTAAGAGCTTTGGAGATACACAGCTCTCGATAAGAGCTAATCCTCTTAATTCTGCGTAGGGCTAAAGTGTGAATGGAATGTACGAGGCAAATAGCACTGAGGGAGTTGGCCAGGAGTGCAGGGCAGTCCAGAAAGAGAGGGAGGGAGAATGCGTTTGTGCCTTTGTGTGTGCATACATGTTCCTACGTGTGTCTGTGCGTGTGCACGCATTATATATGCTCGCCTTGAGGGTGCTGCGGAAATGATGGAAGGGGAATAATGTATCAGCTCGGATTTGGGGGAGACGCCCTCCATGTCTTTCCGTTACAGAAACTGTGTGATTCTATCCTTGGTTGGAAGGTGACCCCAGATTTGGAGACAGGGAAGCTCTTACGTTCTGAATACACATCTATATGGTCCAAGGGCATGATCTAAGAGCCTGGCACAGGGTGGGCTTTCTGCAAGCCTACCCACTCATTGTCTCAGGATGTCTGGTAGGATTTAAAAATTGGCCTGATGAATCCTTCTGGCGACGTCAGCAGCCCTGCTGTAACCTGGGATTGGGGAGTGCGTGAACGCTCTGTTCTACTTTGACTCAGTGGTACACAACCTTTTCTCCCAGCGTTCAGTTTTGGTCTTAACGGGATTGGTGGGTTCACCCTCTCCTCTGTTCCGTCCTTCTCTCCATAGGAAGGCTCTGCCCACGTCCTTGCCAGTTTCTTTCCTCTTCCCTCCCTCCTGCCCCCCTGCTAGGTGATGAGAGCAGGCCCTCGCCACAGGGCCCGGCCCACACCCTGTGTCAGGCTTGCTCCCCAGAGGCCCATCTGGGATGAAGACCCTAAGTGCAGGTGGTTACTCGGGAGGTGATCCCGGGGAACCATCATTTGCCTGAGAAACGAGAGCAAAGAGAAAGAAGACAATAGAGTGGGTTCGAGGTTGTCACTGTGGGCAACCAGCACCCAGGCCACTGGGGACTGTGAGGGATCCAGCAGAGCAGTGGGCAAGGTATCCCGTTGGCCACTGACTGCACACTGTGCCACGTCTGCCTGTGTACGTGGGCTGCGTGGGCTGCAGAGACTAGAAAGTTCTTGGGTGAGTCGCAGGTGCCTGCAGCTGGAAGTTCTCGGGTCGCTGAGTGCGAGGGGCGGTGGGCGGGGCCCCCTGGCTTCTCCCGGCCACTCTGACCCGTGCTTGGTCCCCTGGGGTAAGGGGAGCTCCTGCGGCCGTCCCCCGCTCGCACTCAGATGCCGGCCACCATCTAGGCTTAGGAGCATTTCTGCAATTTGTATTTCCCGAAGAGCCTGGCAGTGGTGATCTGATTTATGAAAACCGCAAACAGGCAATCATTTATCTAGGGTTTCCTGTGTGCCCAGACAGCGTCCGAAGTGATTTTCCTGCGCACCTCACCTTCGTTCTCGTGCTATTCCGCTAAAACAGGTCTCATTGTGCTTAGTTTCCATTTGAGGCAACCGAGAGGCGCGGGGTGCTTAGGTGGTTTGCCCTGGTTCATGCAGCTGGTAAGAGGCAGATCTGGGACTCTAACCAGGCCCTTCGACCCGCCCTGCACAGCTCTCCCGCTTCGTGTCAGGCTCTGGGGGCCTGCTTATGCAGGCGGGCATGTCGAGGTGCTGAACGGGCTGGGTGGGCCTCCTTCTTCAATGACACCCATATGAGATAGAATTGGTCTCAAAGTCCGTTAATTACCCCCTGGATTATGGATTGATCGGTACCTGCGCCTGGGTGGATGGAAGCCGCCTTTAAACCAGGCTCTGAGGCATGGCCCAGCCTCCGGCCCTTTGATGAATTTGTCTCTGCCTGGCAGGGTCTGGCAGCTGCCCGGGCCCAGCTCTCTCCTCCATTCCAGGAAGCCCGGCTATGCCAGCTCCTGCTTGTCACTCTCTTTGTCCCAGGGAGCCCCCGGAGATCTCTCAGTAACACATTCTACCTGTTGGGCCTGGCTGGCACTCCCCTTGCCCCCAGGGCCTGCTGCAGTCACTTTGTCATCAGGCTTCCTGATTGTGGCTCATGGACTGAGGGTCCCAGGGCCCTCTTTAACTGGGTGCTCAGTTTTCATTTTAATCGTACAGCTGAGGAGCCCTGGAGTAGGAGATCTTGATTTAAAAGCCACTAATTGCTTGTGTGTCCTTGTACTTCTCTTCTCCGGGCCCTAGTTTTTTCATGTGATAAGTAATAGAATCCATTATCCCTTGTAGCTCGTAGATCCCAGGGGTCAGGGAGACGTAGGATGTGACTGGGTTACACCAAGGGCAACAGGCTAACGACTGATTTCAGACCCAAGTCTCCCTTGGGTCCTGGCCATCTGCCAGCCCGCAGTTCAAGCACCCAGGGTTCTTATAACAGTCACAGAGACCTGGGGTCCTGCCTGTCCTAGGAGCTTGAAAAAATTGCTGGCCATTGATCTTTTTTTTTTTTTTTTTAATATTTATTCACTTTTGAGAGAGCGCAAGCAGGGGAGGGGCAGAGGGAGGGGGACAGAGGGTGTGAAGGGGGCTCTACACTGACAGGCTGACAGCAGCGAGCCTGATATGGGGCTCGAACTCACGAACCATGGGATCATGACGTGAGCCAAAGTTGGATGCTCAACCGACTGAGCCACCCAGGCGCCTCACTGCTGGCTATGGATCTTTATGGGGGTAAGGGGCAGAGGGAAAATGTGGAGACCCATGCATGCCTAGTGTGGCTGGGGAGAAGGGCTGTGGATGAGGCCAGATGTGAGCCACTGGGGCTTGGGCCAGCCCCGGGAGCGGAGGGGCCAGAGGAACAGACCAGGCCATGATGGATTGTACCCACTGGGCTTTTGGGTCAGTAATCCCTTCACTGAGGGATCCCGAGGTACGGCTTAGCCAGAGCTAAGTCATAAAGATAGCACTGGAGAACAGAGCTTTCATAAGGAGGTCCGGAGGAAGAACCCATTAGATTGTTCTTTCAAATCGGCTATGACAGACATGGCCCTCTAAGAACCATTACGAGCTCTCTCTCTCATCAGATGCAAGCTGGCTACTTTGTTCCAGAAGATTTGACCCTAAGCTGTCCAGCCAGGGTGGATGGAATAGGAGGTTGGCCCTACAGTGCCTCAGCCTGAGCTGGGCTCAGCTAGCATGCCCGAGTGTCTTCAGCCTCCCAGCCAGCCCTCAACCCAGCCCTCTCTGGACACCGTCTCTGCTTTCCCAAAGAAGAAAGCAACATTGACCGAGCCACCTGTTAGGTGCCTGGCACTGTGCTAAACTCTAGGGGATTCACCGGTGGGTCAGACAGAGACCCTTCCCTCGAGGGGCTTAGCTCCCATGGGCAGAGACAGGACGTGTGCACATGTTCCTGGCATCTGTGGAAGATGAATACAGAAGAGAGAGTGCCGTGGACTGGGATATAGGTGAAAATTCCCCAGGATTCACCAGTGTGAGGGTGGGGAGGGGGTGGGGTTTCTCTCTAGGACAACGGCATAAGCAAAGGCCTGATGGCAGGATCGTGTCCCGGCCCAGCATGGATGAGCCAGGGGAAATGAGGCTAGATCTGTAACAAGCACCTGGGAACAGTGGGCAGCTGTAGCCCATGTGCCAGATGGGAGGCAGAGCCTTGCGTGGGCGGTAGAAAGCTTGGAGCCGGACAAACGCCAGGTGCCGAACCCCTCCCAAGAATGGTCAGAAAACGCAAGGTCAGCAGGTGAAGCCAAGTTGAGCAGACAGGTTGCAGACATGAGACCAGGCTGCTCAGATTTGACCAGATACCCCTGTGCATCAGGCAATGAACCGATGAGCTTTTCTCGCTCTGAACAAGCCTGTGATACACCATGATGGCCTGTGCGAGTGATGCCAGTCTCCACCCCTCCGCATCAAGCTCTTTTTACCGGGCTCGGGGGTTCCTTGAAGGCCCCCCTCAGCCTCTGCTAGATTGGTCAGAAGGGGTTCCGGGAGTGATAATAGACCACTGCGGCTGGAGCAAAATTCGCTTAGGTCAGACATTCTCCTTGCCAACCTTTTCTGAGCCCCCTGAATGTTGGTGAAATGTTACACATTACGTAGTGATGTGTATTTTTCTGGAAAAGAGTCTGAAACTTTCAGTCAGATTCTCAACATGGCCTTTTCCCCTCCACCAGGCGGCTAAGGTTTAGAACCCCAAGGAGGTCTGTTGAGAGCAGCATTCTGTCTGCCTCCCTTTGCATTGTATTCCCGGGTCCAGCCCAGCACCTGACGCTTACTCAGTGCCTGCCTCGGCCCCTTGGGCCACTACAACAAAATACCACACACTGGGTGGCTCGGTAACAACAGGCCCTTGTTTCTAACAGTTCTGGAGGCTGACAGTCCAAGGGCATGGCAAGTTCAGTATAACCATCTTTTCACTCTAACCTCATGTGGCAGAAGGGGTGAGGGAGCTCTCTGGGGCCTCTATTATGGCCCTGATCCCATTCACGAGGGCTCCGCCGCCATGACCTAATCACCTCCAAAGTCTCCCCCTTCCCGATGCCATCACATCGGGGGTGAGGATTTCACCATACGAGTTTGGGGGGCGGGTATATTCAGTTTAAAGCAGTGCTCAATAATTGTTGGATGACTAGATGATTAAAAGGCATAATGGTTCATGTGGATGGGGAAAGCTTTTAATGCAGACGTTTACAGCCCTGTGGAAAACTTCTTGTTCAATTTATTTAATAAGCATTTAGTTAGCGCCTGCCATTTGCCGAGTGTTATAGAACTATTACTGCCTCAGCGACTACCACCACTCTGTCTGTGCTTCTTCCAGCCCCTATTTATTAGGCCTGCATGATGTGCCAGGCATTGTGTTAAGCCCTCTGCAAACACGATCTCGTTAATCCTTACAACAGTCCGGTCGAGTACATATCACTACCACTCTCTTACAGACGAGGCTCAGACAACAGCTAAGTCACTTGCCCGAGATCACACAGCCAGGAAGCGGAAAAGCTCGAATTCCACTTCAGATCTGCCTGACCCCAAAACCTGCATCCTCAGGTTAATTTCAGGGCTGGGTGGCTCAGTGCTGAAAACAAGGACTCCTCTAGCCTCGTCTCTGTTGCTGCAGATTGGCTGAGTGATGCCATAGAGCGGTCTACACGGCCTGCCCAGCCCAGAGCCCCTATCAGCTAGGGAAGGAACATCACTCCGAGTCCTGGGTGAGGTCAGGAAAGCTGCCGGGGCTGCACTGAGTCTGGAGGGTTGGCGGGTGACCCCGAGGGTCCTCTCCCTGCTCAGGCCTTCCTCGCGGTCCATTTTCTTGTCTCTGATCAGCTGGCTGCTTGGAGGTCTGCAGGCCCCTTGCCAGATGGGATCAGGGGATCGGGCACTTGGAGCTGTCAGGGAGAAATATTGGAATCATTTGAACAGGTAATCATAGGATATTGTGAGCTTGTTTGGTGCAAAGAAAGCTCATTGGCGCAGAAAGCCTCTCCCAGATAATCAATGGGCATTGCATCTGGGGGATTTCCTGTGGGTTGGACACAAAGGAGGCTTATAGTAGGGCCCTGGGATTGGGACAAAGGCCTGGGCTGGAAAGAGGCCACCAGGAGTGGTGGCCGTGCTGTCTTAGGGGGAGTTGGAGTTAGTGTGCCTCTGCCTTAGACTGGCAGTTGAAAGACTAAGATCTAGTCCCATCTTGGTTATTTACTAACCACACGGCCTTGGCCAAGGCATTGTTCTTTGGGCCTCAGTTTCCTCCTCGCTGAAAGGAAGGGGCTTGCTTGCGTGATTTTAGTCCATTCACTCTACACTTCTGGCATCCCTAGATGCTTCTCAGCTGGGGCAGCAAAGGGCCTTTGTAATAATTAACACGGCATGGGGTATAGTTTGTGCTTGTCTTCATGTGTCTATTAGCCACAACAGCAAATATGGAACAACTAACGTTCCTTTAGGACGCAGTACACAGGGACTCTGTGGGACAGGAGGCCTAAAGAGGGTAAGTGACTTGCTCCAGGCCACGTAGCCTGCAGGGGGCAGAAGTGAGTTGCTTGTCTGCACTTGGACTCCAACGTCCAGAATCTCAGCCGGAGAGATGGGCCAGCTTTTCCGTCTTTCTGATGTGATCCAAGAAATACGTTTCAGAGCCCAACCCAGATTACCCCCAGATAGTTGTATTATCAAACTGAAATACTATGTCTGTGTGCTGTGAGGGTTCCTATCTTCATCGCTCTTGGCTTTGTCTTTTCTGGGTGTCGTTATTGTATTAGTGTCTCGTGGCTGCCGTAACAAGTGATCACAAACTGGGTGGCTGAAAACAGCAGTTTATTCCGTCACAGTTCTAGAGGCCGGACGCCCCCAGTCAAGAATTGTGTGTTGTCAGAATTGTGTGCCTTCCAGAGGCTCTAGGGGAGAATCTGTTCCATGCCTCTTCCAGCTGCTGGGGGCTTCAGGCCTTCGTTGGCTTCTGGCTACATCACTCCAGTCTCTGCTGCCTGGCCACACGGTCCCTTGTGTCTCTGTGTCACGTGGATACGTGTGATCCCATTCAGGGCCCACCTGAAAACCCAGGGTAAGCCTTCCCCCCAAGGTCTTCGGCTGAATCAAACCATTTGCCATCTAAGGTAATATTCCCAGGTTCCAAGGATTAGGATG
Source organism: Panthera onca (assembly GCF_046562875.1). Lineage (NCBI taxonomy): Eukaryota > Metazoa > Chordata > Mammalia > Carnivora > Felidae > Panthera > Panthera onca. The sequence goes on along the minus strand of NC_138348.1, from coordinate 97,260,252 downwards.
TGGACCTAGCTTTTGAGGGACCACCTTTCATCCCACTACAGTTAGGGACTCGTGTATGTTTCAGTGTTTTTCCATCCGTTACCCTCACTATTCTTGCTCATCAGATAGGACCCCAAACTAATAAACACTGTATGTTAACTATACTGGAATTTGAAAAAAAAAAAATCAATGAAAAAAATACACAAAATTAAAAAAATATTGGATACGCCCTTGTTAGCCTAGGAGCAATTCCTTGCTGACACAAGACGTCACAGGCTTACCTGGGCATTCCTTGCCCTTGCCCTGGAACTTGTCCAGGCTGCCCTGATTTCTCTCAGCGGTGAGCACTGTTTCTTTGTGATACAGTTCATCCTATGTCATTACAAACATATTCTGGTTGCAATCTACTTAACTGATTTCAAGGACCCACAGTTTGAAAATTATAGTGCTGGGCTATTCTGCCTTTCCTTGTCCTTCCCACAAATTTCAGGAACTTCTTTCTCCTCTGGCTGTGAAGCGCCGGCAAAGGCAGAGCCATAGCTCCATTCGCTGGCCCTCCCTTGGCCCTAGGACCCCTGGCTGACGACCTCCCCTTTTTGGGCTTCAGCTCTCTCCTCCCTTCCCCTGCTCTCCCCTCCCCCACGTCCTCGCCTCCCCATTCTGCCCCTCTACATCACTGTCGGGCCTCCGCTTTGCCATTCTAAGAGGCTAATGTGAAAATTGCTCACAGATGGCACAAACAATATGGAAAAGAGCCTCTCTCTTCATTAGAGCAACACAATATAGTGTTTTTAAATGATTAAATTGTTATCGCAATAATTATGCCAAAATCCAAACATCTCCGTGTACTGCTTCAGCCTCTCATCAAGGGCTCCTGAGGCCCCCCGTGGGGGTCCTCAGGCAGCAACACCTACAGACAACCCAAGGACGGGCTGCCCAGTCCTTTCTGTGGCCTTCAGTGTGGCACCTGTGGACAGAGTTCTGGGCTGTGTGGTTGTGCTCACTGCAGCCTCTCACCTGTAACCAGGTACAAAGGCTGGGCCCCAGGCCAGGCTCTAGCAAATTTTTGCCTTTGGTGGCCTCCATCCCCCAGCAGTCCCCTCCTGGCCCCCCATCCAGGCTCTGCACTCTAAATAGCCCACAGGTGCTCCTGGAGGTCTCGCCCGCCTCTCTGCACTGGCCACCCCAGAATTCCTGGTTGTCTCAGTACCGTCTCTGGAGCCAGCTGGCACAGAGGAGGGAAGGCAAACTGAGTGAAGTCCTTCACAGGACAGACCCTTGATCTCTTACCCTTCCCAGAGTATTTTGCATTTTTTGGAATGCCTTGGGAATTGCTGGCATTTCCACCTTCCTTACCCGTTAGTGCGGACCCTCAAGTCTTTCTTCCAGTACTGTGAACAGGCTCCCGCCTCCCCTCCTGACCCCCAGCCCTGCCCGCCTGCTGCCCCAGAAAAAAAGCTCGGAAAACCACACCAGAGAGAGACCGCTTCATGCATCTGGTTATCTGATGGGGAGGCCATGGGGTGGAAGAGAGACTTCGGTAAGGTGAAATGCACCCGTGTTAAATAAAAGTAAAGACCAGCAATCATGAGACTTCATTTTAAACAAATATTTAGAAATAGATTTTAATTTCACAGTGCGATCAGCTGGGAAAGAGATCGAGCGGGAGGGCAATAAGGAAGGGAATGACCAAGGAGCAGCCGGGAGGGAAAACGGAGCCAGAAAGAGAAATGAGTGAAATTTTTTACGCTTATTTAGAGAGAGAAAGAGAGTAGGGGAGGGGCCGAGAGAGGGAGGGAGAGAGAGAATCCCAAGCAGGTTCTGTGTTGTCAGTGCAGAGCCTGACATGGGGCTCGAACCCACGAACTGTGAGATCATGACCTGAGCTGAAATCAGGATTCGGACGCTTACCAGACTGAGCCACCCAGACGCCTGGGTGAATTATTAACAGACTGCTTCATTTTAGGTTAGGCATTCAGTGTTACTGCCTCTTGTCATTAACATTGGAAATGACTGATGGGTCAGCTCTTCGGCTGCTCTTTCTCTTTAGATCTTGGAGTCCCCCCCCCCCCCCTTTTAATAGGGACCGCGCCATCTGTCCAGTAGAGGAAACGTTTTGGTCGGGGTTTCAGCGGACAGAAGTTCCATCTGGCCTGTGTTGTCTTATCTATTCATCCCCGGTTCCAAGCAGAGTGCCAGAGATATGGTGTCAGCAGGGTGTCTGGTGGGAGGTGGTGGGTGGACCGGTGAGTCAGCACTTCCAGGTGGAGTTGACACGTGGGGGGACCCACTGGTCAGCAGGGGGAGACGGGCAGATGAGGGTGTGGGGAGGTGTCTGTGGTGGCCACCCCTGCCCCGCCCCAGGCTCTGATGCACAGACACCGCTCCACACCCCTTGCATTCAGATTCTACCTCCGATTAAGGGCCCTGACACAATATCTGAAGAAATATGAAAAGCCAAGTTCATCTGCCAGGATAGAATTACATTAAGGAGGATGAAATTAAAGGCTTTTCATGGAAAGAGATCTCTAGGATAATTTGATGGAAGACTTTAATTATTTCAGAGTGCCCCCAAAAAAAGATGCTTTAAGAAAGAATTCACTTGGGGGAATCACATAAAAAGGTTATGTATGAGTACCTCTTTGAGTTGTTACAGCTGCTATTGATCTAGAGCCTGTTGGCAGTCCACGAAAGGGGGCCTCAGTTCCCTGCCCGTTCCCCTACATGCTGGTGACACGCCCCCAGGACTCTGCCCCCAGGGGAACAGCGGCCAAGTCATGGAATGTGGGTTTGAGTTACTCTCATTAGACACCAGGAAGAACTTTGAAGCCATTTTACCTGTTTGATTGACTTGGTGCAGATACTTTTTTGGAAGAAAACTGGTGAGCATCCTGTGCCACCAGAGGAGGAAGCATGACTTGTGTTGAGTGGGAAGGCAAGCTGTTCAAAAGGTTGTGCTGTCTCAGGACCACACGGGGTTGCGGTTCTAGGACCCTGTATCCGATGGCCTGACCGTCTTTCCACCACCAGACCAATACTGCCTGCAGATGAGCTCCCTTCTCAAGCTCACCTTGATCCGGGCTTTCCTCGGGGAGCACCGAGCCCCGAGAGACCCCCCAGAGTTCGCGCCGCCCATCACTCTGTCTGAACCTCCATCTGGATCCAATCTCAAGGATGGCCAAGCTGCTGTCCAGTCCTTGCTCTGCACCTACAAAGTCTGGAAACCCTCTCACCGTTCTGTCAGCCCATGCCTCCTTGTCCAGGGCTTTTCAGGAGGATGGTAGGGTCACCTAGCCAGAATGTTCTAGGGCAGAACACAATAGAATGTTTGCATGTACCTGATGTGATTGGCAGAGAGCCGGCCTGAGCACTGACCAACACCGATGGTCAGCACACCAGTTCCCGAGTGCCACCTGGTGCCTGGAGGCTCAAGGGTCTCTTCTGCCCGAGGCCCCAGGCACACGAGTCAGTGGCACCCAGGAGCAGACCTGGCCGTGCTGATCTATTCTTGGGAGCCCCTGGGCCGGTACTGGGGGTACAGGTGGGTTTGTATGGTTCACTGGCCATCTGCGTCATAGTCCAATTTATTTACTGTGAATCCCCAAGGATAGAACATAGTAGGTGTTTCACTAATATTGGTTGATGAATGAGCATCATGGAGCTTAAGTTACTCCAGATCTTTATTCATAAGAAGTTACACCACTGGCCGTTTACTCGCAGAACTGACATTAGATGGGAGCCTTCGCTCTCTTGGTCTTCCTTCCCCAGAGGAAAAGGCGCATAGCAGGTGCGGGGAGAGCACCAGACTGAGAGCCGTAAAGCGGAGCTCTAGTCCCCGCTCTGCCGGCGTTGGCTGTGAACGTGGGCTCTTCACCCAAGTGTCCATCCGTGCTTCTCTGCAGTGGGGTGGGCGGGCTCCGCTCCCTCCCCCCCCGGTTCTGGAGTTTTCTCTCCTTCTGTCTTCCCTGCTCCCTCCTGGGCCCCGTGCCTCTGGGAGCGCCAGGCTGGGCAGTGGGATGAGGCCTGCAGGACCAGCTGTTGCCAAGTCCCCTCCCTGTGGTCCTCACCTCCTGCCTGCTTGCCTTGTATGACCGGGGCCTTGCCATCCTTTTATCAATCTGCTGCACACACACAACCCCGGGGCTGGCCAGAAGCTCCTGAACTCCCAAGTCACCTCCTGGGGAGAAAGGCCACCTGTCCTGAGGGGCAGGCACTGCAAAGCTGTAAGTACAGCTCTTGGCCCCTCGGCTCCTGGGCCCCAGGCAGCATGAGCACGCGGTCTGGGGGCACCTGCTAGAGCCATGAACAAAGGCCTGACTATCCTTGCCTGGAGCAGCTGAGCCAGACAAGCAGAGAGGAGCCCTTGAGAGAGGCCCCCATCAGTCTGCGCACTCCCCAATTCCAGCAGGATTCCAGCAGAGTGCGAGTTGGGGAGGGGCAGAGAGAGAGGGAGATACAGAATCCCAAGCAAGCTCCAGGCTCTGAACTGTCAGCACAGAGCCCGACGCGGGGCTCGAACTCACGGACCGTGGGATCATGACCTGAGCCGAAGTCGGCTCATTCTTCAGGTCATAACATATCCCCGGCAGAATAAATGGCGAGGCACACTCCAGAGAAAACTCCTGAACTCACATCAAGGTGCTGCCCACAATCCCCGTGCCCCTTCATTCCCCTGAGCCTCAGTCTCCCTATCTGCACGATGGGCGTAGAATGCCCACGATGTGATGATAAGGGGAGAGCTTGTGACAGTGCTTTGAAAACCGTAGCCTTGGGGGAGAGGGGGCAGCTTGCGGCAGGCGTGCTAAAGGAAGGCTGGGGGAGGGAGGGAGGCCTGCTCCATGGAGGGGGTGCTATAAGGGTGGCTTGGATGCGGGGAGGAACTCCCCACTTGGCCAGCTGGTGGGTAGAGGGAGGAGGGTGAGTGGGCTCCGTCTTTATCCCCTGGGCCTTGATGTGACATCTCTGACCCTGGCAGCTCATGGATTTGAATGCTGTCTTCTCAGCTTAGAGGAGTTATTTATCTTGCCCTGGAAATATATCTTCAGTCCCTGGCATCAGGAGACCCCAGCCACCCCTGATACCACTCACTGCTTCTTGGCTGCCCGTTCCCTTGGCAGAAATGAGGATTCTGACTCTTGAAAACCTGTTTATTTGGTGTTCGCTGGGCCTCTCTGACTGTCACATGCCCCTTTGGGTGAGAGCATCCCTTGGAGACAGTAGGTTCCTAAAGCCAGGAACTGGGTTCCCAGCATCCCCCGGACAACACATAGCCTGTGCGGAGAGCCAAAGCCCGTGAAGCCACAAAGATTGCCAGCTGCATCCCGGCACCGTGCGCTGGTCCATGTTATTGTCAGATAGAGGAGGAGAGGGTCTTGTGGGAGCCTGCCCCGCGGGGCCCAGGCGGGCCCTGAGGCCTTGGCAGTCTCGTCAGCTTTTGGGGTGGGAGGTTTCTCCAGAAAGGGTAAAAAACCCCATGCTCAGTTCTCATTTTTTCCCTCCTACACCATGAAAAATAAATGCGAAGTAAAGAGGGTTTCAGGGAAAAATGCATCCCTCTTCCCTCCTTCCCTCCCTCCGTCCTTCCTTAAATATTTATTGAGCAAGCTGTGTATGCCTTACATTATGCTAGGACATCGGGCGTGAGGAGCGTGTCTCCTGCCCTCTCAGGAACTCACAGCCTAGTCCGGAAGATGCAATAACCACCAAACAAGGTAGTCAAAGCAGGCCTGCACGCACGGATGGCAGTGCCATAGCCATTCCGGCCTGGGCCAGCTTGGGGAAGCCCAGTGGAGTCCGGGAGGGCACCATGGAGGAGGTGGCCAGAGTTGGGCCTTGGACGATAGTGGGGGTTTGGAGAGGTGGGAAGCACGTGGTGAGAACAGACCTGGTTCAGGGTGGTGGTTGATGATCCGAGTTTGTATCCTGTCTCTACCACTGGACGCCCACGTGGTCTTGGACAAATCACCTTGCTACCTGAGCTTCAGTTTCTTCGCTGCAAGAAATGGGGGCAATACCAGTATCTCCCTCATCGGCTTGTTTGAGGATTACGTGAAATAAAATCCCAACCACGTGGGGCCAGGTTGCTCCAAAGTCAGCACACCTTTAAGAAATGGTAATCGCTGTTTTTCCCGCCGCTCCCGGTGCTGTCCTCTGCCCTTCGCCTTCCAGCTGCTCCCCCTCTATGCTCCTCGTGCTCTCCCAGCCTCCCTGAATCTCTCTTCTGGGCCACACGTGCACCTGGTTACGTGCTCAGGCCTCTGGCCAATCCCCTCTTCCCAAACAGAGGAGGCCAGAGCACCTCTAGCAGGTGTGAATAAACCCAGCTTCCCTCCTGCTCTCCTCCAATCGTCCTCCCCGGCAGAGAGTTTCCCCGCCAGCCCGCTGTTGTTTGTATCGACAGCTCCAGCCACCTTGGCCTCCCTGGCATCCCCCCCGTGCTGGGCAGCTGGGGAGCTGGCCTTTCGCTGGGAGAGGCAGGATGCTCTGCCCTCAGAGGCACTGTCTGCCCACCCCCTCTGGAGCCTGACATTTTGTCTGCACCAGGCCAGAGGCCTCCGTGCGGATTGGACCTGGCCCAGCCCTCCTAGTGTTAATCCAATATCGTGAGCCTGCGGTTTGGACTGGCAAAACTCTGGTGCAGAACGCCCGGCCCAGACGCGAAAGGTACTCGGTGGTTGTGCTGGTGGCAGGGGTGCAGTGGGCCCAGGGCGGGGAGCACCCCTTCCCGGCTGGGGTCTAGGAGCCCACTGAGCTCGTTCTGCAAGTCAAGTGGCTGGAGAGTTGCCTCTCTTTCCTCCCAGCCCCAGGCTGCATGGCTGTGCCTCTTCCTTGTCCTTCACAGCCTTGGCCGCCTTTCACCTGTCAGTCTCTGGGGTGAACAGAAGGCCCTTCAGCCCAGACGTGCGAGCCGAGCCCCGCGGGAGTGGGCAAGCCAGGCCTCCAGGGGCCTGCTCTTTAGCTCAGACAAAAGGCTGCCTGACCATTTTGTGATAATATTCTGAGAGTGTTTCGGAAACAAACTGAAACATGCTTGAAGGAGAGCAGTGAATCACAGTCTTGGGCTGCGTGTGTTCCTGGCAGCCTGCTGGGAGGAGGAGGCAGTCCAGGCTTTGAAGCAATACCTGTGCCGTGGTTCTGAGCTAACAGCCGTCTCCACCCGTCCCTGCGCTGCCAAGAAAACGTGACATCCGAAGAGACGCTAGCTCCTGACTCTTCTTCTCAGGGCGCCGGGCTGTGTTCTGGGTGGCTGGGACCCTGTCTCACGAGCTCCCGGTAAGGGAGAAACTCTTGGGGGTGAGCTGCTGTTATGGTTCCTGAGTCCATATCATGTTGAGCTAATGAGGGGCACTTGGGTGGCTCAGTCAGTTAAGCATCTGACTTCAGCTCAGGCCGTGATCTCACGGTTCCTGAGTTCGAGCCCTGCGTCGGGCTCTGTGCGGACAGCTCAGAGCCTGGAGCCCGCTTCGGATTCTGTCTCTCTCTCTCTGCTCCTCCCCCACTTGCGCTCTGTCTGTCTCTCTCAAAAGTAAGTAAGTGTTAAAAAAACAAATTAAAAAAGAGCTAATGATTTAGTTTTGCCGACTTTAAGATTATTCCAGGTCCCTTTGTGCATTACTATCAGGTGCTGAGGAAGGGTGGTGTGGGATGCTGGGAAGTACACTGACCAGGTTCTGGAGTCTTGGCTGTGGGATCTCGGGCAAGGCCCCTTCTCTTGTTAGACCTGTTTCTTCCTCTGTGAGATGAGAACGTGTGCCCAGGTGACGTCTAAGTTCTTGGAGAAGCCCTCTGGCCAAGGAGATAAGAATGTGCAGGGGCCATAGCGTTGGATGGTTTAGGTCCAGGTCCCTGCTTTGTCGTTGACGAGCTGGCTAGCCCATCTCTGCCTCACTTCTCTTGTTTGTAGAATGGGAGTAATCCTAGCACCGGCCCCTCCCGGGCTTTCGTGAGAATTAGTAGAGATGCACAGAAAGCATGGAGCGCAGCGTTTAGCTCGGAGACAGCACCCCAAACATGTCAGCTGTCACATCTCTCATTGCCAGCATCATTATCATCACCATGCCTTCCATTTCTGACAGTGCTGGCTGCCAGGCTGGTTGGGAGTTCCAGAACACTTCTCAAACTTTAATGTGCTCACAAATCACTTGGAGACCTTGTCAGAAGGCAGATTCTGGGGCGCCTGGGTGACTCAGTCGGTTAAGCGTCCAACTTCGGCTCAGGTCATGATCTCGCCATCTGTGAGTTCGAGTCCCTCATCCGGCTCTCTGCTGACAGCTCGGCGCCTGCTTCGGATTCTGTGTCTGTCTGTCTGTCTCTCTCTCTCTCTCTCTCTCTCTATGCCTCCCCTGCTATGCTCTGTCTCTCTCTCTCTCTCTCAAAAATAAATAAACATTAAAAACAAACAAACAAAAAGAAGGCAGTGGAGCCCAAGGTTCCACATTTCTCACCAGCTCTGGGGTGATGCTGCTGCTGAGGTCTCTAGGCCACGCTCTGAGTAGCCAGGGCACAGGTGCACATCTCGGGCATCGAGGCACAGATTGGGTAGACGTGTCATCCAGGGCCAGGCCTCCGAGTGGGATGGGAGCCTCTTGGGGTCCAGGAAGAGATGTGACAAGTCTCGTAAGTTCAGAAACCCAGTCATCGGAGGAGAGAGAGGGTGGAGGCCGGTAGGGGCCATGAGGTCAGGAGAGGTCTTTCCCCGCTGACGTCACGAAAAAGAGTTTGAAGATGATCCTTTCCTTGAACTCTTAATTCTCATAATTTAGGGCTGATTGTTATGACGGCCTTATGAGTCTTGGGCTTGCTTCTCAAATTACGTTGAAAGCTCTTTGAGGACGAGGGTCTGTGTCCTATCTCTTCTCACCCCAGAGCTCCCCAGAATCTATCTGGATTTGCAGGAGGCGCACGGGACACATCGGCCTGGAGCCCCAGCCTCGGAGCTTGGTGGGGTGCGGGGTGAGAACGTGGGCTTTGGAACCGGGTGGCCCCGGCTGCAGGCCAGCACGGCCACATACTGTCACGCAGCAGGTAGGGGCACGCGCCCTTCCCTCTGCAGGCTTCCTCATCTGGAAAACTGGGGACGGGAGCAGCCACCTGTGAGATTCATGGGGGTTAGGTGACAAAGCATGTGAAGGGCCCAGCTCATGGTGGGGCTTCCGTACCCGGTTGCTCCCTTTCTGTCCTCATCTCCCTTCTTTATTTTCACCTGCATTCTCAAGCTGCAGCATATGCCTTCTTGGCATCCTGGAGCCACTTAGAGCTCTGTGCTCATCTCTAGGGGCTTTGCTGTGCCGGCCAGGCCTGCCTCCATGTTCGCTCTAGGCCGTGAGTCACGAAGGTCTGAAACTTGTCCCGCTTTTCCTGAGTGCCCCTCCCCTTTCTGCCCGCCCCCAGTTCATCTTGCAGAAAACTTTTAGGAACGGTGCTCAGTGCTCGGTGCTCGAGGCGCACTGCCCAGGGAGTCCTGCGGGGGTTGGGGGGAGGGGTGGAGAAGCGCCAGCTGAATTGGGGATTCCCAGTCCCCTGCAGGTGTCTGCACCCAGAGCCTCCAGAGACCTCTGTGTTCGTGGGTGAACAGGCCTTTCTCCCGGAAACCTGGGCACGTTCGTTCTGTGTGCCAAGAATGGGGACACTAAGGTCCATTTCTCTGCGGGGCGTTGCTTCCTAGGGACACTTGCGTTGGGGGAGTCACCGCTAATGCCTCACCAACCGTCCATGTCTGTCACCCTCCTATTAGAGTTCACACGTGGTTTCCTTCTTCCTCGCTTAGAGCCTGTGAGGCCCGCCACGGCATCATCCTCATTTTATGGATGGGGAGACCTAGTAGTCACCTGGTTCACTCAGGGACACAGATGGCAGCACCTCTGTCACCTGGCTCTAAGTTCATTGCCTCTTGCCTTGGGTAACAGCTGCCCTCGGGGCCACTGGTGCCATGGCGAGGACCGGAGTCAAGCAAGAGCGCTGTCTGTGCGGTGACAGTGATTTCTGCGCCTTCTTGGCCTGAACCTTCATTTAGGATGAAATGCCGTCGGCAGGGTAATTATCATCATCGGCATATATTTAAAGTGCTTAAATATTTGAAGCCATGTGAGGCTCGCGCAGCTCTCTGAATCAGAGAGGCAGCTACTCGGGGGCCCATCTCCTAGGCATCCCAGCCCTTCCTGATTAGGAGCAGACGGCAGGCCCTCTTGCATCCAGCAGGCTCCGGCTCGTCTCTGCACCCCCGAGCACGGGTGTGTTCTCATGTATTGATCTTAAAATTTTTTGGGGGCGCCTGGGTGGCTTGGTCGGTTAAGTGTCCGACTTCGGCTCAGGTCATGATCTCGTGGTCTGTGAGTTCGAGCCCCGCGTCAGGCTCTGTGCTGACAGCTCAGAGCCTGGAGCCTGTTTCGGATTCTCTGTCTCCCTCTCTCTCTGCCCCTCCCCTGTTCACACTCTGTCTCTCTCTGTCTCAAAAATAAGTAAACGTTAAAAAAAAAAAAATCTTTTGGCTTAGAAGTTTCCAGCACGTTACCCCGCATCTGAAGTGAGACTGCTGCACCTGCCGTTGGTGGTGTTCAATTAGGGACCCGAGAAGCTATTCACTGTTACTATTCTATGATCAATTCTAAGCGCGAAAATGGTACTGACGGAGCTTTTTCAAGTAAAGGGGTTAAATGAAGATGAAAAGCTTCCTAGGTGAAAGGGGAAGGGCCGTGTTGGGGTGTGGGGTGAGGGCAGGGCAGGGGCAGGGCATGTGAACCCCTCTCCCCTCTGCCGGGTTTTGGTGGTGGTCGCCGGGAGGAGCCAAGCAGAGGCAGAAAGAAAGCACGGCCGGGTTGGGAGATTTTCGTGCGAGTAGCATCCCACTCGCAGAACGTCTACCATGAGATGTGCAAAAAAGGCCGCCGCAAACCTCTTAGCTTATGCAGCTGAGTAGCTGTGAGCATGTGGGGGTAGCCTAGCGGTTAGCAGTGTGGACTTTGGGGGGGCCAAACGTGGGTTCAAATCCCACATTGCTTCCACTTGAAACTGTGTAATGTCAGAACAGCAGCGGCACCTTGCCGAACCGCATCTCTAAAATGGGGCTCTTCAGACCTGCTTGCACTTTGTGGGAGGATTAAGAGCGATAATGTACGTAAAGTGCTTGGCGTGGTGCCTGACATGTTGTAAGTCACCTAATAAATGCCAAGAGGTGGACTGTGGTGCCCTGTGCTTGATGGCACTCTCTTTGTCTCTCTCGGAGGTGGTTAGAGTATTTGTTGTTGAACATGACAGCTAAGATTCGCTGAGACCCCGCTACATGCCAGGGCCGCGTGTGAGGTCGCACAGCCCATGGAAGGTGCGGGAGGGATTCACGCCTCCTTTCTGTCCGTTGCTGCTGCTTCCCAGGTGGGAGCAGAGGTAGCCCGGAGAGGCCTCCACCTGTTACACGCAGTCTTCTGCTCCCTCAGGGGTCCAGCCCTGGTTAGCTCCCTGCAGAGCCTGTCTGTAGGGCCCTGCTCTGGCCTTTCTGGAAGGAGCTCTCCCAGGTGCAAGACTCCCAGCCTGGCAGCTTGCCTTTCCCTAGAGGCACTTCAGAGAAAGTCTTTGTTCCCCTGGGGATCTATTCAGGGCAGAGTCTGTCAGACGGGGGACCTGTTGCTATGTCTGGAAAACCCACTGATCTGGAGACAGCAGGTTTGGGAACAGAGTTGGGAGACCATAGAGGTTCATCTCCAGAGCTCTCATGAGACCCTCACAGGCAGGAGGGGGACGATTCCCAGCTCCCAGGGGTTTTCTCTCTCTTCTCTCTGCCAGTCTCCTTGTCCAGCTCAGGGAGCCAGCGGGCGCATGACTGCCTGGATGCCGGAGCAGATGGCCAGACCGGGTGGCCTTTATCTCCTCCTTCCCCGGGGAAGCTAGAGGCCACCGTCTCCCCCACCCCCTGCTCAGTTGCGCTCAGTCTTGACAGCCAGGGAGCAAAGCCTGGGAGAAAACGGACCACTGGGACCCCGGGACCTTGAACAGTCATGGGATTTATTTCCTTCTCTTTTCCCCTTTCCGGACTGAGAAGATGGGAGGACAGTAGGGGGCAGCTAGGTGTGGCCAGAAATCCCTTTGGAGCCTTAGGTCGTGGGCTCCAGCTCTGGCTGCTGTGAATTTTTGTCAGAGGTATCTGGTTGTGGGGTCACACACCTAGCAATTCCCTCCTGCTCAGGAGCGGGGAAATATTTGGGTAATTCTTAGAAACGACGGAGCTGCCCAAAGCACGCTAAATCAGCTACGTAAACTAAGAGGCAGAGGTCAAAATCCTGTCTGTTCTTTGCCAACCTGCAACTGCAGATTCCCTGGCGAGCTGTGCGTGGACACACCCGTGACCCCCGCCAGCTTCCTTCTGCCCCGAGCATTTGTACATTTCTTCGTCTACTCCCTCCAGGGCCCCCTGCAAAAGGTGCCTCCCTGTACCGTGCCCCTTTCTCCAGGAAGAAGCGAGAAACTCAGCATGTCATACGGCCTCCAGGTTGAGCAGTGGCTTCAGGTGCTGTAAAGGGCGCTAGGGAGGTGCCCGCCATTGATGTCTCCTTGTTCCTGCCCAGTAGTAGTTACGATTTTGAGTTCAGGCAAATCCACTTTATCAAAAAGGAAATCCCCCAGGGAGGGGTAGTACTGTGGAGCTGCTTGTAGTCATGGACAATTTAGTATGAATTAATTAATCTGATGCTTTCGGTGTGGCTACAGAGAGAGAGGTACAGCGTAGAGTGGAAGGGGCATAAGGTCACTTGGGTGGTAGCAGAGGGATAGTGAAAGAAGGGAGCCAAGGGCATTGAAGATGAACAGGATCTCTACTTTGCCAGCTTATCTCTCATTTGTCTAAATTTTTAAAAAAAATTTTTTTTAAATGTTTATTTTTGAGAGAGAGACAGGGTGCGAGTGGGGGAGGGGCAAAGAGACAGGGAGACACAGAATCCAAAGCAGGCTTCAGGCTCCGAGCTGTCAGCACAGAGCCTGACGCCGGGCTTGAACTCATGAACCGTGAGATTGTGACTTGAGCCGAAGTCAGACGCTTAACCGACTGAGCCACCCAGGCGCCCCTTAAAATTTTTTTAATGTAAACTTTTTCATGGAAGTCTGTCAACTGTATAAACAAGTAAAGAAATCATAAGAGTGCGGGTTTGAAATTTTACAAAGTGAACACACCCTTATCCAACACCTGGGTTGAGAAATAGCACAGTTGACCCCCCACAGATGCCCAGCTAGTCCCTGGGACCCCAAGGTCTCCACTGTCCTGACTCCCAGTTTGCCTCTCTTTGAACCGTATGAACTCAGAGTCCTACAATACGCATCTCTTGCGTCTGGCTTTCTTTTGTTCAACCTCCTCTTCGTGGGATTCATCCATGTTACGGTTTGTTTTCGTTGCTGTGTTCCATTGTGTGGATATGTGTAGTTTATTGATTTTGTGCTTGGTCAGCGTTGGGATGTCTAGTTTTTGACTGTCATGAATAATGAGGCCTTGAAGGTTCTTGGACGTGTCTTTCTTGTAAGTTATTTACTTTGAGAGAGAGTGTGCATGCACGCGTGCACATACACACACACGAGCAGGGTGGGGACAGAGGGAGAGGAAGAGAGAGAGAGAATCCCAAGCAGGCTCAGCTCTATCAGCACAGAGCCTGACGTGGGGTTCGAACCCACAAACTTGAGCTGAGCTGAGGTCAGGAGTCAGATGGTTAACAGACTGAGCCACTCAGCTGCCCCAGACATGTCTGTCTGTCTTAGTTCTCTTTTACACCTCAGGGTGGATGGTGTTCTCCTGGGAAGCCTCCTCTGACCTCCATCTCCAGGGGAACTTAGGATCCCCCCCAACCCCCCGCCCGTTGCCCCCTCCATGGCACTCTGTAGTACTCCCCGAGGGCAGGAGTGTTGAACAGCAACATTTTAACTCCTTAGGCCGGTGCGTGGCACTGAATAGATGCTCAGAAGTGTTGGTTGAACAAATGAGTGAACAGATTTGCTTAGGGCTGGTCTTTATACCAGCTGGTCTAAGAAAAGCAGTTTAGGAAAGCTGTACTGGGTCATCTTGGGGACCGGCCAGGATTCCTCCCTGGAGACGGTGTTGCTCTCTGCGTCCTGAGTCCCTGAGAATGGGACTGGAGTTTAGGACCGTGGTCAGAGATGTCTGGCTGGGCAGGAGCAACCTTTTCTGGAAGTTTCCCAGAGACCCGGAGACTCAGCTCATACAAAATGAGCTTCTCCCTCCTTTGTGTCTGAGGACCCCGGTGCCCTGGGCTGCCCTGGACGTAGGCCTTTGGTAGCCGGCTGGGAGGGAGGAGTCGGGAACAACAGAAGAGAAAAAGAAGATGCAGGAAGGAAGGGAAAGCGGGGGTGGTGGCAAGAGGGAGAGCAGACACGTGAACAAATATTTTTCCTCTCCTTCCCAGAGGCAAGGCTCGGAGCCTGTGATCTCGGGGGAAGCGAGTGACCTCGTGTTTGGACTGTATTGTTTTCACTAGCAAGTGACAAAGTGGAAGCAGGAACATGAGGCTGTAGAAACACAATGTCAGGGTGCCCTCGAGGGATGGGCTCCTTTGCCCACCCCCCCCCACCCCCACCCCCCGCCTCAGCGCTTGGCAGACCCCTGTCGCAGCCCGAGTGAGAAGCTTCTCGGGCTCCCTGGCTGAGCAGTGTTGATTGAGCAGGCTTTTCTTTATTCATACACCTTTCGCTGAGCTGCATAGCAAATATGCTGTAAATTTCAGTGCTTTAGAGAGAGCTTGATGCATAAAACAGGACTACCTCCCCTAATATAACGGAGGCTGGTCAAATTCCACATCATACATCAAAGCTATTTGGGGTGCCACTGCTGTGTTTCCGAAGTAAACATTACTTCTCAAAGAGGATCCACACCCAGAATAATGACTTCTTGGAGTGATCTGAGGCTAAACCTGGTTTAATCTATTCATTTGGCTCAGCCCAGTTTTTTTCCCCAGCGAGGAGTGTGCTAGAGCGCTTAAAGCCCCCACTGCAGAAGGCTTCTTCCTCCCGAGCCCCTTTGCCTGCAAAACCGCACCTCCCCTGTTCCCCGTTATCTTGTTCTTGGCGACGGCATCTAAATCCCCATGTTATGCATGTATTTTCATTAATTTAACAATTAGGTCGTGCTCACTATCTGCCGGGCCCTCTTTTAAGCTCTTTAGCAAATACTCACTTCACCTTCCCGGCTCTGGGCAAAGGCACCTATCTTGAACCCCATTTTCCAAACAAGGGAAACGAGGCACAGAGAAGTTAAGTAACCTGCACAAGATCGCACAGCTAGTTGGTGGTGGAGTTGCGGTTTGTCCCCAGAGTCTGAGCTCTTCATTACTACGTTCTGCCGTCTCTCAATTACGACTTCCAAAGTGGCCTGATAACCAGGGGCCCACCTTTTTCAGCAGTGAGAAATAGCTTTCTGTGCCTTTCTTAACATCCTTCCTATCCGAGATGGCCCCTTGACCTTAGAAGAGTAGAGGGTCAGCCCCTGGGAAGGAAGTCACACCTGCACAGGGCTCAGCTGAATCCAGAGCACCGCGGACAGGTGCAAGAGTGAACTTGGAGTTTAGGCCCAAACGGTCTGAGCTCCGGATGGGAGAATTCCAAGGGCTCGCTTTTAACCGTCTTCCTGGTTGACAGATGTGCCACAGGTGCTCTTGACCGTCCCGGGGTTCGCTGTCCCTTTCTCCTGATGGTTCATCCCTCTGTTCTTTGGGGGTGGGGTGTCATTCTCTCCCTGGCCACCCGAGTTTCTCCTCCGGTGGCACCAGCATCCACACAGTTGTTCATTCTAGAAGCCTGGAACTCCTTCCCATTTCTTCACCATCCACGACTTATCACCAGGTATGTTAGTTCCACCTCCTAAAAAGGTCTCCGATGCAAACTTGCCTCTCCCTGTTGCTACCTTAGTTCGGGTCGCCCTTAGATCTCCCCAAGACCTCGGCTCCCATCTAACCGATCGCCCCAGACTCCAGATTTAACCCTCTAACACTGTTTTCGGATTGCAGTCAGAGTGATTTTTCTAGAAGTAATTAATTCTGATTGTGTCACTCGCTTAGTTGTAACCGTTCAATGGCTCACATTACCCTTAGGATAACATTCAAATTTCTAAGTGTGGCTGCCAAAGCCTTAGATGGCAGGGTCCTGCCTCCCTCTGGGCATCATTTCTCACTGCTTTCAGATCCCCGAAGATCCCTGTTTCCTCTCCCCTTCAGGTCACTCCCCTTCCCTCTGGCTGACTTTAGCTTAAACATGCTTGCTTCTGAGGAGTCCTCCTGATGCCCCGACTGTGGCATGGGGGACCCCTTCCCAGTGTTCCTATGGCAACCAGGCCACACTTCCTCCATGATAACACTGTGCACCTCGTATTTGAATTTGATGGCCGTCTGTATGTTTATCTGTTTTCTGCATTGTCATGTGCCTCCGGCACCTAGTACGGGGCTGGTTTGTGGAAGATAGTAAAAAACACCAAAACATTTTAGGGGCGCCTGGGTAGCTCAGTCGGTTGAGTGTCTGACTCTTCATTTCAGCCCAGGTTGTGAGGCCAGGGTTGTGGGATCGAGTCCCACATTGGGCTCTGCATTGAGCATGGAGCCTGCTTGAGGCTCTCTCTGTCTCTCTCTCTCTGTCTCTCTCTCTGTTTCTCTTTCTCTCCCTCTGCCCCTCTCCCCTGCTTGCGTGCATGTGTGCGCTCTCTCTCTCTCTCTCTCTCTCTCTCTTTAAAATAAAGGAAAAACAGGGGCGCCTGGGTGGCGCAGTCGGTTAAGCGTCCGACTTCAGCCAGGTCACGATCTCGCGGTCCGTGAGTTCGAGCCCCGCGTCAGGCTCTGGGCTGATGGCTCGGAGCCTGGAGCCTGCTTCCGATTCTGTGTCTCCCTCTCTCTCTGCCCCTCCCCCGTTCATGCTCTGTCTCTCTCTGTCCCAAAAATAAAAAAAAAAAAAAAAAAAAAGTTGAAAATAAAATAAAGGAAAAACAAAACCCCAAAACATTTTAGTAGTACTCACTACGTGAAAAGGGTGTTGATCGAGGCAGGAGACTTGGGTTTTAGAGGCTGCTCTGTCTGGCACCAGTTCTCGACCTTGATCAAGTCATTTACCCTCTCTGAGCCTCGGTTTTGTATCTGTGAGGTGAGGACCATGTATTAGGTGATTTCCAAGGTCCCTTGCAGCACTGAGATCCTGGGATCTGTCTTCACCAAGAGTTAGCTTTCCTTCACTCTCTTGATTTTCCAGGCTGTGAGGACCCACCGTCACCCTGCCTTTCCGTCCGTCTTCCTGTCCCTTCGGGATGTGCTGATAAGCAGAGCCTGGCTTCCTGACTTCAGCTGGGCTCTGACACAGCCTTGGGTTCTCCTTGTATCCAGGACGAGAACGCCTTGAAATTCTCTGATGCCCTTCTCACTTCATCTTGTTTGCTGTCAGAACATTGTAAATAGGAAGCTTCCAGTGCTGCCTTTGTGTCTGAATTGTCACAGGAATCGATAGGAAGTCCTCGAATCTTCATGCTCCTGAGGCCTCCCTTCCCCCAGCAGAAAGAAATGGGAGACTCCTGGAGGCCACAGCCCCCGCCCCAGAATACACACAGCCTTATCCGCCCTCTGAGGATAGAGTCTTAATACCCACTTACTGCTCACGCGTTTCTCGTATTGCTTCACTACATTTATTGAGCACCTTCTGTATAGTAGGCGTTGCTCTAGGTACGTTGGACACATAAAGAACCAAGCAGACAAAATTCTTTGTCTTGGGGAGCTTATTACGTTTTGGAAGGTGTGTGTAGGGGCAACCCGTATACATGAGGAACATAAATAAGGCAGTAAATTACATAATAAGCTAGGAAGTGGTAAGTGCTCTGGGAAGAAAGGAAAAATAGAACAGGGAGAATGAAGGCCTCCTGAGACTGGGATTTGAGTCGGGGTCTAGAAGAAGGCGAGGGCATGTGCCAGTCTTCCGGGGAAGGATGTTCAAGGCGAAGGGCAGAACCCATGCAAAGGCCCTGAGGTGGGACTATGCATGGAGTGCACGAGGAACTTGGGGGACTCAGGGTTACACTTCAGAGCGCAATGCCGGGTGCATAGGAGGCCCGCCACCAGTATTTATGGGAGGGTCTAAGCACAGACTGCTGGGCCTGCAGCCAGACGGGCCGCAATTCATCAGACCGGTGCCATGTACTAAATCTTCTCTGCTCCCGTGGGAGAAGCTGGCGGGTCTGAGTCAGACATGCTGTTTGCATCCTGGCCCCTCGCATATTAGCTTTGTGATCCTCGACAAATCGCTTACCCTTGCTGAGTTGCTGTTTCTTCGTCTTTGCAGGCGGGTTCTGACGAGGGCCTCAGAGGGGTTTTGTGGGACCGGATAGCGAAAACACGTGGAAGAGGCTTACTCACCTGCACATGCATGGCACAGAGTGGATGCCCAGTGATGTTAGTCCCCGGGACACCCTCTCCCTAGTCTTTGGGCCAAACGTTTATTTTCTCTGAGCCTCAGTTTCCTCTTCCAGAAACAGTATAGTCATCACCAGTCTGCCTTCTGCCTAGACTCCAAGTCAAAGGACGTAGATAATAGTACTTCCGACGTAGATGGCCAGTTTCCAGGGGCAGGGGACCGTGTTTATGTGTGTATGCACAAACGTGTGTGCCTATGTGTATAAATGTGTGTAAGATTGTGTGTGTGTGTGTATACTTCTGCAGGACCCAGGCGGGTTTCTCTTTTATGATTCGTAAATGCTTCAAGGGTGGGGACCCTGCCATTTTATATAAGACCTTACGCGTCTCACACACACTAGGTGCTCAGTAAATCCTTATTGAATGAATGAACTTGTGCTAATGGAAATGCTCTTTGCTGGATTAAACGTGTGGACAAAATCAGTAGAGCTGTTTGCTCCCAGGTAGTAGGAATGTGGTGCCGTTGCGAATTAGATTTGGAATATATTTACTGGGCGCTTAACTATGTGCCGGCACTGTACTGAGCACTTTATATGCATTTCTCGTTTAAAACTGCCAACGGCCCTGTGGGGTAGGTGCTGTTACGTTGCTGTTTTATAGATGAGACATCCGAGGCTGAGAGGTCAGTGTCTTGACCACAGCTAGTAAATGGGGGAAGCAGGGATTGGAGCCCAGCCTTCCGGAGCTTGCGCCTGCCTGAAATGTTACTGCCCCTTTTCATCGTCTGATCTCTCAGGAGGAGGAGGAGGAGGAGGAGGAGGAGGAGGAGGAGGAGGAAGGCTGCCCTTGCAGCCAACCCCGGGAGGAAAGTCCCTTCAGTAAAGGCATTTCTCAGGTCATTGGCAAATGACCCTTTGCAGTAAAAGGGGAAATGAGCAAGGGGTCACCTTGCCAGCAGGAGACCATGAACCATGAAGATGGTCAAAGATAAGGCTTGCATTGTGCTGTGTGCCTGAATTTGTCCTTTTCCTTTCGGCTTCAGAGCATGTTAAGAACTTGGTGGAAATATGAGAGCCTTGGGCCTCATGTTTCCCTGTTAGATGCCTAAAACCTGGCTACACGTATATGTAGATGCACATGTGGTATGCAATGCACGTCTGTATGAAGGGTGCGTGTGTGTGTGTGCATGTGTGTGTGTATCTACAGCCTTCAAGATGGGCATAATGGTCTGTCTCTACAAAGCCTCCTGAGCTGTGCTTGGGTAGCGCTGGAGCTCTCTGCCTTATAGCAGCACTGCTTTGGGCCTTCGCTGAGTGACTGCACAGCCTAGCCTGTGCCCAGTGACCGATGTCTCTGCCTATCTCTCCTTGAAAGCACGTCTGTGTCATATTAGCTTTTCCCCCCCTTGCCCCTAATGCCTAATAAATGCATATTGGGTGTATGGATGAGCAGATGAACGGTCTTCGTGCTACCGTGGCCTCCACCAGCTTTGGTGAGCCCGTCGTCTACCCCTGGTCACTCGTGTGGGGGCTGGTATCACGGAGGGTGCCCTCCTGTGGGGTGGAGCCCTTGGCCATGCTGGACATCCTTGGCATCCAAGCTCATGTAGGAGTATCAGGCTGCGTGGAGCTGGATGTTCTTCCCTTGCTCTCGGATCTGTGGAGGTGCTGGCCTGGACAGCCAGCTGTGGTCTGCTGGGAGACCTTTCTTCTGCAGTTCTGGAGCGTTCCCCATCTGGCGCCTGCTGGCTTCGCGTCCCCTTGCCCGCTGGCTTCTCCTTGGGTCTGTATGGAGAAGGAAAGTGTTGGGAAGTCGTTCCTCCCCATGTTTAATGTGTTCCCT
The DNA here is from genome assembly GCF_046562875.1 of Panthera onca. NCBI lineage: Eukaryota > Metazoa > Chordata > Mammalia > Carnivora > Felidae > Panthera > Panthera onca. Next base: position 97,240,069 of record NC_138348.1, on the reverse strand, counting down.
GCCTGCTGTGTCCCCCTGTGCTCAAGTTCTGGACAATTACCCTCCTGCCGGGTTCTGTTGCTGAGCACAGCAGGTGGGCCTTGTTTGTAATTCACTTGCACCATTAACGCTGGGTTAGCGCCAGAAGGGCGACTGATCCACTCTGTGTCCCCCAGCCCCAGATGCCACTTGATAGCAGGATGTTAGATTGGCTTGGGGGTCGAGGCATTTCAGAGCTCAACCTGAGGTGCTTTCTCCAGGTGAGAACTACGAGAAGCTTGATGTATTGGCAGTCACAGAGCGCTCCCAGTCCTCCACACTAATGGGAAGTCTGTACCCAAATGCCAGTCCCCTCAAATCACGGTGATTTGGCTTGGGACGATAACAGCAATAGTCACAATAACATAGTAACAGCTCTCAGGAAGCTCGGTACCAACACTACTAAGATCACAGCGAATCTTTGAAAGCCGCCTTAGGAACGTCTCCCATCTTCTCCATTTTGTGGGCAGGGAAGATGAGGTTTGGGGGAGGCTACCCACTTTCCCAGGGTCGTTGCTAGTAAGAAGCAGAGCCCCGGCTCGGAGAATGGTCTGAAGTGGACACAGAGTTTGTGCTCCTAACCCCTGCCTTGTCCTGCCTTCCTCTGGGAGGAATTATGTAGAGTTTTGCGGATGGAGATGGGGGGCAGGGGGGAGATCTCCCAGCTTGCCATCCTAATTGTTTTTTTTCCCTAGCATTGTTACTAAGATGAGTCACTGAGTGGAGGGTGGTGGTGGGGGCGGTGACGGATAGGATTAAAACATCCTCTATAGGTTCACTTTTATTAATTAATCATACATTCATTGAGCTCTAACTAGGTGGAAAACCTTGTCTTAGGTGTTTTGGAGGAAACAATGGTAAATCACTCATCTGTTCGATCAATCTGAGAGACGGGGAGTCAAGCGTGTATTCTAGAACAAAAGACAGAGAATAAAACGTTGGGGGTGGGGATGGAGGAGGTAAGGAGAAACCAACCAGAGAGATCAGTTTAGAAGGAGACCTTCCCGACTTTCTGATCACGTGTTATGAAAACGTTTTGGGGCCCCCCTGTGACACAGGGCATGTCGCACTGTCTGCTATTTTATGGGACACTGAGGGGCAGAGAGACTTGGGGACCCGGGACACCACGGTCCTGCAGGGGACAGCGGCAAAGCCAGGTTTGAACACAGGCCTCCTGACCCCAGGTCCTCCTGACCCCGGTCGCTCTCATTTGGGCCCTATCCAGTCTCTGCCAAATGTTTGATGATCCCATGTCCTGCTGAGGCCGCAACTCTGGAGCTGCCTCGAGCGAGCTCTGCTTTCCTTGGAGATCCGTGAAGTCTGCGTCCCTACCCAAAACTCGGTGGCCCAGAAGCTTTGATTTCCAGTTTGTGGGAAAATCTAGTACCCTAATGTTCAGGCAGTGCGGGGCCAGTTCCCTTCAGGGACGACTCGCCCCCCATTCACAGCCCCTCACACGTGGCTAAGTGCCCACTCACTGACCTCCCTGCTGTCCAGGCCATCTGGCACACCTTGGGCACGTTGATTTCCTTAAAGCGCAACTCCAGTATTGGCCCTCCCTTGCCCAGAAACTTTCGGCGGTTCATTATTGCCTGGAGGATAAAGTCCAAGCTCCTTAACCTTGGCGTTCGAGGCCTTCTAGAATCTGACCCCAACACTTACCTTTCTCTGGATAGCGTGCTTCTGCCAAGTGGGTTAGTCACTGTCCTTTGGACACTGTCCTTTGCTTTTCCTGGCACGTGCTGGAAGGTCTCCTTTCCTAAGCAGCGTGTGCCTCAAGGCTCAGCATGTGCCCACACTGTCCAAGAATCGTGCTCACCTGTCCAGGCCCAGGGATGCTTTCTGCCTCTGTCTTCCCAGCGCTTCTTTCCCGTTTGGCGGCGAAGGCTGCCCTGCCTTGTGGAAGCCGCTTCGTTACTGCCCTGCATCCTGCATTCACCAGTGTGCTGCTTGTGACCTCATACTTCTCAGTGAGCTCCTTGAGGACAGACCGCACATCCGAGAGGTCCGATGGCCCGTGACTGCCCAGCACATCACTGAGTGTGCGGCGTTTAGCCCCGCCCAGGGGGCAGCCTCATTGGCTGCCTTTCTCTCCCCTTCTGGCAGCTGGAGCTGGGCTCCCCTGGTTATGTGCCCGTTTTACCACGGTCCCTGGGTGGGGGGTATTGAGTGTGGGGACAGCTCCCCTGCTTAGCTAAGGAAGTCATATTTCCCTGAGGCCGCTCTGAGACTGTGTATGCCCCCGGACTTCCAACCCACAGACTTGCGTCGTGTGCCTGGAGATTCCGTGACTTCTTCTAGGTCATGGCACAGGGAAAGTGATGGGACATCAGCAGGCTGAATGAGAGCTGTGCTCTCTTCTGTGGCGTGGGACAAAGGCAGAAGCCCAGGGCAGCCGCTGGAGAGGATGCCCTCTGCATTCCTGACCCCCACAGAGACTAGCTGAACACAGCGGCACCCCCAATCGGGGTCTCCTTCAGGGGGAAGGCCCTCCTTTTGCCCAGGGCTTGGGATCCAGCCAAGAACTAGAGCTCGTGCGTGTATGGGGTGCTCAGAGGTGAGCGCTGAGGCTGAAGGTAGACTGGGATGGTGGGCGGTAGCTGGCAGAAGTGGGGGGAGCAGAGGGGAGGTGAGTGTTTGGCTTGGAGTGTGACTGGGACGGGAGTGTGTCCTTGGACCAGGCTCCAGGGCCAGCTCAGAACAGCCACACCTGCTCTTCTGGCAGCTGGTGACAAGTGGCCCAGAGAGGCCGTGAGGGACCTGGGCAGGCCCAGCAGTCAGTCACTGAGCACTTGAACCTGAGGTGTTCTTAGCCTCACTGTACAGAGGAGGGGACCCAGGCTCAGGGACGTAAGCAACGTGCCCACCTGAGAGCCAGTCATTGAGAAAGTTGGGATTCTTTATTGTTTTTTAAATTATTCACTAGATTTCTTAATTGAAAAAGCAATCCAATCTCTTAATACGCACACAGTAGAGAACACTTCAGAATGAAAAGCAAGTCTCCCCTCCTACCCTGACTGCAGTTCTAGAACCCTCTCCAGGGGGCAACTGGCCAGCAGCCAGTGACTGTTCTCTGCCTCTCATGGAGCCTGGTGCCAGGAGAAGGCCATCAATGCTAACGGAGCTGGAGGGCAAGGAAGGGGTAGATGGACCCTGCACGGGCTCTTAGGTGATTCCCAGAGATCGTGCTCAGCTTGCGCGACACCCACACAATAAGCCCAATTGCTTTGCCTCTTGAAGGGGACACCCCTTACTTTTTGGTGCACCTTTATTTTACAATATCTAGCTTCCTTATCCTCCTCACCCTGACTCCTCCCGTATCCCTGGGAGTACAAGGGGGAATGTCCCAGGCTTCCCCGAGGAATGAATACACCTAGGGATAGCTGCTTTGTCCCGTTCTGGCTAGGACTTAGGAAAAGACGACAGGACCTTACTTTCTGCCGATGGTGTCAGAGACACCGAAAAGACTGGTATGCACATGACTGTGGACAGGACAGACGCAGTGAGGTCTCTACTTGGACGTGGTGGGGCCAGGCCAAGGGACAGCTCTGTGTCTGGGACCCAGCAGCTCTCAGGTCCGGGCTTGCTTCTTTGTCACTAACATCAGAGCACTTTCCTCTGGCTTTAACCTCGGTGGAGCTGGGACAGTGTCTGCATACCATCACCTGTGAATCTATAATAACCCAGCTCTGGCTTCGGATGGTTAAATTCTGATGCACCTCCCCTCCCCGCGTCAGGCGGCTCCCACCCAGCCTAGCCTTCTCTTCTCCCAGGCTGCACGGCCTGCCCTTTCCAGATCTCAGATCTCCGTATGCAAGGTTGCAGTGCCGACAAGCCTCTCCAGGATAGCCCCTCTCCTCCCAGACACCCAGACAGCAGGAGAGGGAGAGCTGTGTTTATCTGCAGGTAATTAAAATGCTGTCCTGAAAAAGCAGCTTCTCTCTGCAACTGCCTTGTCCCCTGCTCACTCTCTATTCCTCTGTGGACACTCTTGCAAGGTCTCTCTGCTCTAAATGTGTTACCAACGGCTCCGGCTCTGGGCAATTTTATTTCAAAGCCTCGGCTCACGTGGTCTCTGCTAGGAGCTCGTCTCCCCCAGGGCCCAGCCTAGTGGCCTCAGATAAATGCCAGGGACATTTTTCACCATCCAGAGCCAGTCTTGCCCTTCGTATCCGACCCCTGGATCCTCTTCCTGGCTCACTAAGGCGGGTGATTAATTCCCCGTCTTCTCCCCGGTAGCCATGTCCTTTGCACCGGGAAAGAGATCCATATGCTGTGGCCTCCTCACCTTGCCTGTGAAGGAAGCTAGGTCCCGTACGAGGTTCATGGAGGCAGCCGGCATTAGATGCAGAGCCATATCCGGGACCTGGGGGCGCCTGATGAGGGAGACTGGACGTAAACACAACAGATACACGGAGATGTTTCTGTTTTCTAGCCTTACGAATCCCCTGCCATTTCCTTTTTTTTTTTTTTTAATTTTTTTTTTTGACGTTTATTTATTTTTGAGACAGAGACAGAGCATGAATGGAGGAGGGGCAGAGAGAGAGGGAGACACAGAATCTGAAACAGGCTCCAGGCTCTGAGCTGTCAGCACAGAGCCCGATGCGGGGCTTGAACTCACGGACCGCGAGATCATGACCTGAGCTGAAGTCGGCCGCTTAACCGACTGAGCCACCCAGGCACCCCGCCCCTGCCATTTCCTAAATGCACTGCGCTGGCCTCCACCAGCAGTCCGGGTCTCCTCCGTGTCGTTCCTCTGTCTGGGATCTCCTTCTCCCTGCTCCCTCTGTCCCCATTGAGAGACCTGGCCAACTCAGGTCGAACATCCTGTCCTCAGGGAAGCCTTCCCTTCCTGCCACATGAGGTCCCCCTGTCACACACTCTGTAGCGTCCTGCACTTTTCCTTCATTGTCTGTACTTGTGGCACCTGTGCCCTGGCTGTGGGATTAATATCCCTCCCCTGACTGTAAGCCCCAGGGCCTGGACAATGCCTGCTGGTAGACACTCAGTGGAAATATTCTGTTGAATGAATAAAGTATAAATCCTGTAGCGGTATTAAGCGTATTTATACACCTTGGCCAGGCTACCGGAAAGGAACGATATGCACACCATTTTGCTTAGAAAGCATTTCACTCACCTGCAAAGTAGCGCTCTGCTCATTCACTCATTTGGTCCTCTTGGCAACGCTATAAGGGGGGTGGTAGGAGTAGAATTTCCCCACTTTACAGAAGAGGGGTTAAGAGATGGGGCCAAAGTCAGCTCTCCACCGCCAATCCCTGATCTTTTTCCTCTGCTAGGCTGAGTCTGAGCGAGGAAGGAAGACTAACTTCTTCAGGGAAAGCTTGTGGTATGGCGTTGGCTTGGAGTAGCATTTGGCAGGTTCTTACCGTCCCCACCCCCCACCCCCACCCTGCAGTGGCAAGAGGCTTGGGAGACCATCTTGTTGGGAAAGGATGCAGGTGTGGTCCGGGGTACCTGTGTACAGGACCGGAGGGAGCCCGGAATGCGGGTGGAGAGAGGAAAGAAGGGAGGTTCACGTTGACTAGTTCAATAGCTTTTCGAGGGAGGTCCGATTGCCCTTGGTTTACGTTTGTGGAAATGAAGCTCTCAGAGGTTGAGTAACCAGCTTAAGGACACATAGTGGCGTCCGGGAATGGAAGCCAGGGACGTCTGTTCTGGTCCCTGGTAAGAGGCAGTTGTTTAGAAGTGGATTGAGGGCATCAGTCTGATACCTACACAGGAGGCGGCTTGGAGGGGAAAGGAGACTGGCTGTTCACCATGTCTTGCTCATTTGTGTCCAAGAATTGGGGACAGCCGTCCCTTGTCACGTGTCCTGAGTACTAGCAGATACCTGGGGTTGCTGTCCTCCCTAAATGTCCTCCCCTGATATCAGGCCTGGGCTGGGCCAGCCACGTCCCTGTATTTTATCTTGCTGAGTCAGGCCAGGTCCAACTCTCAGGGCGACACAAGCCACCTTTGGCTAACCTGGCACAGTCTCATCACAAAGTCCTGGGAGCATCTCCTGATGGTAAATGGTAAAAGCTGAGGACACCTGGACCGATTGTGTTGCCAAGGGACACACTCAGACTCATTTTTCCGTGGCTTGTGTCTCCTGATTTGAAAAATGTGCAGATGGGGCCTAGATCTCCTTGGATTCGACTCCCCTTCTCCAACATCATGATAATCATTATCATCACTTGCAGTATTTCCTCAAGTATCAACTGTGTGCCAGGTTTGGGATAGGAGAGAAGGCACTTGTAGAGGATAGTAGGACTAGGTCCTGGAGCTGGTGACCTGGGGCTCCCGTTGGCCAGGCGAGTTACCTTAGTAGATCTCACTCAGCCTCCCCCCTTTGGTTTCCATGTCTGCAGGTGGAGAGAACGAGAGTATCTGCCTCACAGGGCTCTTCTGAGGAGCAGTGGATCTGAAATAGTACTTTGCACAGAGGAAGTAAATAGTCAGCACATATTACCGCGGAGTGTAATTCCTAGAACTGCGGAATGGCACAACTTAAAAGAACTTAGAGATCGTTGACTCCAATTCCCTCATTTTACAGAATGAGAAACTGAGGCCCGGAGAGCTATCTCCCAGAGCCAGTGAGCACCCAGGTCCCTGCCTCCTGGGACAGACCTATGTCCTGGTGTCATGCTACTTGCCAGGGACACAGAATACTTATGCATGCTGCCCAACCATATCAGGTCTTGAAGGTTGATTCTCCCTTAAGGAGGCCATGGGGCCTGGGGGTGGGGGGGCTCCACTCCCCTGTCCTGGCCACACTGCCATCCTGCCTCCCTACACACTCTGTCTACGCTGTTGGCTGCTGCTGGGAGTTTCTCCCAGCCGGGGGGCAGGGGGGTGGGGGTCAGAACAGCAGAGAAACTCACATCCATTTGTCTTGAGGAGCCTGGAGCATCATGAGGAGTAATCAAGATCTTGTTGCCCACACATGAGAGGAAACCTGTAATTAATCTGGCTGCCCCTCTGAATTTCCTCTGTCCTCCCTGCCACCAAACACCATCTGGTAGCTGTCAGCCTCCTCTCGGACCCACCCTGGAAAATCACGATTAATAGCGTAACCGGCCCGTGAGGACGAGAGAGAGACCAGCAGAGGGACTGCTGACAAATCGGGAGACGAGAGGCCATTTAGCACAACTGGGCCAGGGGGGTCCAGACGGCGTGCTCGCTGCCTGAACACAGTGAGCCATGGGCAGGCTGTGCGGTCTGTGAGTACGAACTGACACTCTTGGGGATCTACAGGCACACCTACTAAGCTTCTCCTCGGTATAGGCAACATGGCAGGTGTGTCAGAAGGATACCCAAAAGGGATGTTCCCTTGCATCCCGTCACAGTCTGGTGATGGGGAGAGAGGGCATCAGTAAGCGTAGAGTTAAAGAGCCGCTCGCCCGTTCGTTCACCCATTTCATGAGGTGTATTTGCAGCCATTGCGCCAGGCGCTGTCCAGGTGCTGGAGGCGTCGCAGTGAATAAGAGGGAGAAGGTGTCGCAGTGAATAAGAGGGAGAATCGTCGCAGTGAATAAGAGTGTGCATTCAAAATACAAGCATGGGGGCTCCTGGGTAGCTCAGTCGATTAAGCAACCAACTCTTGACGTCGGCTCAGGTCATGATCTTGCGGCTCCTGAGTTCAAGCCCTGCGTCGGGCTCCGTGAAGACAGTGTGGTGCCTGCTTGGGATTCTCTCTCTCCCTCTCTCTCTCTGCCCCTCTCCCCCCTGCTCGCCCCTCAAATAAACTTAAAAATTAAAAAAAATATATAAGCATAGGGGGCGCCTGTGTGGCTCGTCGGTTAAGCAGCCGACATCGGCTCAGGTCAGATCTCACACTCCGTGAGTTCGAGCCCTGCATTAGGCTCTGTGCTGACAGCTCAGAGCCTGGAGCCTGTTTCAGATTCTGTGTCTCCTTCTCTCTGACCCTCCCCCATTCACGCTCTGTCTCTCTCTGTCTCAAAAATAAACACTTAAAAAAATATATATATAAGCATGGAAGGGGGGCAGTCAGAGATGTCTGGAGACATCAAGGAATCCTCTGCCTTGAGGAAGCCAACCCGTCCTGAGATTCTAAAAAAATGGAAATTAGGTTCTCCTTTCAGAAGAAGTGGTGACGTCTGCTTTTTGGTGTTTGGATGAGGAAACATCTTGGGCGGGTAAATGGTAGAGGAGAGCTGGGGCTGTACGTAGCACGTCTTCCCAGCACTCGTGGGGCAGTGTGCCTGCCATCAGGTACTACCTGCCACGGTGGACGGTGGGAGCTGGAGGTTCACGGGGGAGCCTGTGCCGTGGAGAAATTGGGTCTAGATTGGGAGTTCCTTGTGGGCAAGGGCTCCAAATGTAAGTCACAAGGGAACACTCCATGCTGACAGAGCCTTTTCCACATGCATTAGCTGACCGGATTCTTTCATTATTTCCACAGGTATTTTTTGAGTGCCTACTATGTGTCAGCCTGTGCGAGGCATTGGAGACACAGGTGGAAAATTCCAACGCGTTCCCTGCTCTCCTGGTGCTCATCACCCTGTGAGGTAGGCATTGCTGCTCCCATGTAAACCGATGAGGAGGTGGGCTTTGAAGGGGGAGTCAACTACTTGGGAGCGTTCCCTCAGTGAGGTTCAGAGCCAAAACCAGCCTGGCTTCCATCCAGGTGTGGCCCGATGGGCAGACTACCCGTGTCTAGAACCGTGCCCTCAGTGACACAGGAAAGGGCTTTGTTTGGATTCTCTGCCTTCTAGGTTCCCAAAAGTACCTTAGTGAGGCCCGGCTCTATTCAGGTGAGGACTGTCAGAGACTCTGGGAGATCCGAATCCATACTTAGATACCTGCTTCGAACTTAAATTTTGCCCAAAAAGAGCAGTGAATGCTTGTTTCCCTCCCCATGCTGTGATTACTCTTTGCCCGGATCTATACCGTGATGTCTGCGTAGGTTGTTGGTTTTAACCGCAGCAAATGTACAAAATGGACGAGTCAGACCGGGAATTTGGTTCATGTTGGTGTAAACTCAGCAAATGCCTTTTTACAAAATGCCTCCTTTGTTATTATTTTTTTAAGTAAACTGTCGCCAACGTGAGGCTCGCACTCATGACCCCAAGACCAAGAGTTAGATGCTCTACTGACTGAGCCAGCCAGCCGCCCGCTCCAGCAAATGCCTTTTTGATGTCATCTGTCCATTTATTCATTTGACCAATGTTAGTTGAACACCTGCTATGTGCCAGGTAGCATGCTAGGTGCTTGTCACAGTCCCTGCCATCACTGCTGCTGGTTCTGTGGGAAGATAGCATCCTCATAGCGGGTTGTGTGCCCTGATGAGGAATGTTCCAGGCCTGGTGGCAGCATATGGGGACGGGATCACAGAAAAACGGAGAGGGGAGAGGATGCAGTTTAGCCTATAGAAACCCAGGCCACCACGGGTTGAGGCCATATCCGGTGTGGAAGCTGGCCCAGAGGTGACATGTTTGAGAAGTCGGGGCTCAGGCTCTGCTAGAGTGTCAGGTGCAGTGGTGCGGGGTGGGGGGCGGTAGGGACAGGTGAGCGGGAGCCAGGTCACGAAGGGCTTGCCTGTTGGAGTGAGGAGTTTGCCCTGGATCCCTGAGGCAGCGGAGAGCTCGGGGAGACTGGGCCTGGAGGTGTCATGATCGTGTTTGGGTTTTAGTAAGAATCCCCACCCCCAGCCGAATGGGGAGCCACCCAGGGAGGGAAAGACCCGAGGGAAGGAGGCCAGGAAGGCTGCTATTGCCAAGGTCTGGGTCCCTGCCGTAGAATACCCGGATGGGGGGAGCGTGGGAGTCCGTGGTGATGCAGAGAAGGTCACGGAGGCAGAGTTGTCGGCAAGTAGTGACTGCTCAGAATGGGGTGTGGGGAAGGAGCAATCTGGGGCGTCTCTCAGCTTTCTGGCTTGGGTGATGAGTGGGGTGTGGTGCCGCCTACAAAGAAGGAAGATATAGGAGAAGCAGGTGGCGCGCGTGGTGGAGAGGATACCTTTCGCCTGGGACGGGGAGCGTTTCAAGTGCTGTGCAACACCAGTGAGATTTCAGGAGGCAGCTGTATTGTGCATTCGGCAGAGCGCTGGGCATGGGATGCTGATTTGGAAGCCACACCACGCAGGTGGTAAGGAGCCACAGGAGGAGGAGACATTCCCCAGGGAGGGACAGTGTTAGTGGGAAGCGGGCCTTGGTGCAGTATCCCCGGGATCATGTCTCTTTTATCCCTAAATTATTTAAATGTTTTTGGGGCGCGTGGGTGGCTCAGTCGGTTGAGCGTCCGACTTCAGCTCAGGTCATGATCTCGCGGTTCGAGAGTCTGAACCCTGCACTGGGCTCTGTGCTAACAAACGGCTCAGAGCCTGGAGCCTGCTTCGGATTCTGTGTCTCCCTCTCTTTCTCTCTCTCCCCCTCCCCTGCTCATGCCCTCTTTCTCTCTCTCTCAAATGTTAAATAAAAAACTACTAAAATATTTTTAGTTGAGGGGCTACTGGGTGGCTCAGTCAGTTGAGCGTCCGATTTTGGCTCGGGTCATGATCTCGCAGTCCATGAGTTTGAGCCCTGCATCGGGCTCTGTGCTGACAGTGCAGAGCCTGGAGTCTGCTTTGGATTCTGTGTCTCCTTCTGTCTCTGCCTCTCCCCTGCTTGCACTCTTTCTCTCTCTCTCTCTCTCTCTCAAAAATCAATAAACATTTAAAAATGTTTTAAAAATATTTTTAGTTGTTAACGGCTGCCCTCTTTGGTTCTAAGACCAGATTCATCTAAACATTAAAATGAAAACAAGACCTGAAATTTCGTTGTGCTTTTTGGCAAAGAATCTGAAAGCTTCATCTTCTTGTGCTCGTATGTAAGTGGTTAGGCTAGACAAGAAAAGCCAGTGGAGTCAGAGACCTGGCCAGCCCTGGCTTTGCCCCATAGCCGCCATGTGACCTTGAACTGGGCACTTCACCTTTCTGGGGCTCAGCTTCCTCACCTGTAATAGAGTTTGTCCTGTGTGTTAAATAAGAAAGAGACTGTGGAAAGAAGTTTGCAAACCACTGAGCGTTACAGTCATGTAACACGATGGCTCTCTTTATTCCTGTAAGGTTTGAGAGGAGATTGTTTTCTTTGTGCCCTGGGTTATACAGTCGAGGCTGAAGAGCAGCCTGGGACCTCAGACATTGTGGTCCTCACACGTGGTCTCCAGAATTAGCTAGGCTTCCGCCACGAACGACAGAAGTCAGGCCCGCACGAACTGGGTGTAGTTGTGTCATCACATAGAATTTACACAGGCTAATCTGACACCTATTTAGCAGTCTGAATAATAATTACCATGCGGCGTGCTGATCGGGCATAAATGGGAGGCATTTGACATAAATGATTATGGTTAGTATTGCTTTTATATAGCCTAACCAGCTTTTTACAGTTCTTTCCTCTTTGACCGTTTATTTACCCATTCAACAAATATTTACGGCAGCTGTAATATATGCTGGGCCCTGTTCCAGGCCCTGAGGACAGAGGAACAAGATTTCTGCCCCGTCCCCCACCTCCTTTGTCGGAGCTTGCATTGCACTGGGGAGACAATCACCGAACGATCGACTTCATCCATAATGAGTAAGAATGTCAAGCTTTTCTTGAGACGGTATTCGCCATAATCTGTCATTGCACCAATACCCATGAATTAAAGGACAAAGGTTCTGGGCCGGATTGGCCAACAAGCAGAGCTGTCTTTGCCTCTGAACTTTACCTTTATTTCCCTCTGACTCCCAATAGCAGGGGTGATTGCTCGAGGCCTTCCATCGGACAAGTACAAACTGTGCATCTGTTGTGGACTCTGGAGATATAACAGCATGCTGGCAGCTGTCCTTGCCCCTAGGAAGCCCACACTGATCCCATGTGTGTGCACATAAAGGCAGCAGCAATGGGGAGACGTTCTGTCAAAGCCTCTCTAGGCCGCTGCAGGGGTACATAGAGAGGGTCGGGATTCTGGCCAGGGGCAGGGGTGCAGGAGAGGAGAATCAGGCAGAGCGAACAAGGTATGCACAGGAAACTGCCAAGTGCTGGGTGTGGCTGGAACATTGAGTGTGTGTGGGGCGGAGGGGGATGTCGGTAAACAGACTTACCCGAGGTCTGTAACACACACACACAGAAAAGCGAACGTAATCGTAAGTATAGAGCTCCGTTTTCGCAAACTGAACACCCTTGTGTAACCACCGCCTAGAGTAAGAAACGGGACATCGCCAGCACCCCCAAAAGACCCCACCTGTTCCCATCCAGTCACCGCCCACCCTCAAGGGTAACCACTTGCTGGACCTCTAACAGTTGTACTTTTAAAAAAAATGTTTATTTTTGAGAGAGAGAGACAGTGCAAGCAGGGGAGGGGCAGAGAGAGGGAGACACAGAATCCGAAGCAGGATCCAGGTTCCGGGCTGTCAGCACAGAGCCCGACGCCGGGCTTGAACTCATGAACCGTGAGCTCATGACCTGAACCAGAGTCGGATGCTTAACCAACCGAGCCACCCAGGCGCCCCTGTTTTCCTACTTTTTATAAAAAGAATCCTATTGTACGTACTGTGCTGTGCCTGGCTTCTTTTGCTCAAATCACGTTCATGAGATTCATCCGGACGGTTACGTGGGGTTGTTGATTGTTGATTTTTCATGTCCACGTTACATTCCATCATGCGAATGTACTCTGTATTTCTCCATTCTGCTACTGGCCATCTGGGTAGTTTCCAGTTTGGAGGAATCCAGAGAGCGCTGCCACGAACATTCTAATCCATCTCTGGCGAGCATATCCATGCATTTTTGTTGAAAAGACACTCCTTGTGGGGTGGCTGGGGCATTAGCGTAAGTGCAAAACTCCGGATTTCAAGAGCATAAAGACCAGTTTTTCTAGAGTCGTATCCACGGGCTCCACATCCCTGCCAGCATTCCGTGTACTGTCCTTTTTTTAGGTCCTTCCACTGGGTGCATAGTGTTAACTTACTGTGGTTTGAAATTGCATTTCCTGATGCCCAGTGAAGCTGAGCGCCTTTTCAAATGTTAAGAGACATTTGGATGTAGTTATTAGTGGGATACCTGCTCTAGTCTTTTGCCCATCTATCTATTGGGTTGTCTGTCCAGGGGGTGGAGGAAGAATCATTTTAATACTACTTTCCTAACCCAGGGTGACCCGGGATTGGCATAGCCACGTGTTTCCTGGCCCCACCTTCACCCCACTGATGGGGTGCAGCTGGCAGGCTATCGACTCGGTTCTCAGGATGTCCGAGAGGTCTCAGGGAGGTCCCCCCCGCCCCAGTCCCCTCTCTAGCTCTGGTTCTGACGTCAGAGGCCCACCTGCCTCTGGAGGCAGAGGGGTTGGCGCAAGAAGGATGGGGAGGGGTTGGTTTTCAGCAGGTAGCAAGAGCAGGTGTGGAAACCAGCCGATGACCTGGTGTGCGTGCTTCTGTCCTCAGCATTTGCTGAGAACAGACCTCTCCCGCGTGTGCCAGGGAGGGACTGTTGTTGTATAGCCTGGCCGCTTGTCCGGCGTTATCTCGATGTGCAGGACAGCTCTACCACGTGGCTGTTGTCCTGCTGGGCTTACCCGTGAGGACACGGAGTTGGGTGGCCGAGAGAAGTCCTCAGGAAGGCCACCTAACTAGCATGTGGAGGAGCAGGACTCGAACGCGGCGCCGTCCCCACTCCACTCCCCAGCGAGCGGTGTGTGTAGTGTGTCCCAGGGCCGTGGCACCGCCTTGCTACCCCTCCCTCCTCTGCTCGCTCATGGCTCCTGTGTAAGAGCGGATGAAGGTTTTCATCCCCCGTTAGAGATTTAAGAACGGTGGAGCCCCACACATCATTTAGTCACCTTTACACCCGTGTGCCCCCGATCTGATCAGCGGGATGGAGTTAGAACCTGAGGCTTCTGTGGGCCTGGGGACAGGGAGGAAGGACAGAGGCCCGGAGCTGGCCTGGAGCTCTCCCACCGGCGGTTCTGGTGGGGCTTGCGGGCCCTCTCCCCGGGGGCCCTCTGGGCACTACCTCTAGTCACTGGGCTGGGTGGGTGGCTACCTAGCAGGGGCACGGGACTCACCTGCTCCCCACCCCTCCCCACTCTCTCGCAGAGTTATGTCATGCCCAGACCAGCAGAGGGCTCCATGAGGATTCATAGAAGATGCCCCGCGTCTCGGCGCCTTTGGTGCTGCTTCCCGCGTGGCTCGTGATGGTCGCCTGCAGTCCACACTCCTTGAGGATCGGTAAGTGCTGCTCATACGGCCCCCTGGGGACAGCCCAGCCCTGGCGGATGCCTCCTCCTGTTAATCCCAGGTGTCCACCGGGGACATCTGGCCCCACACTGTGCCCTCCTGAGTTTAGCCTGGCTAGGAGGAGTGGTGGCAGGGGGCAGCCGACAGGCGCACAGCTCCGGTCTGGTCAATGTGCCCAGCCCCCTTGTGAGACTAAGGGTGCCAAGTCCCCAGTTGCAGTGTGTGAAAGGCTCGGCCTGGCGCACGAAGGGGCAGCTGTTAGGGGAAGGAGGAGGTTGGGAGGAGCTGTGGGGATTCCAGATCCAGGGCTGGAGATCAGGGAAGAGATCTCCCCTCCCCTCCCCTCCCCGGAGAGTGTGCCTCAGATCAAGTCAGGGAGTGCTCTTAGTGACCCTGGCCAACTCCTTGGCGGGGCCCTTGACTTGGTATCTGGCTTGATTCTGGAGAGGGAAGGCAAGGCCCCTTCAGTGACACATGTTCTCTCCCCGGCCTTGCTGCTGCTGGGATGCCCACTCAAGGCGTGGGCAGGCAATGCTGCCACCTGCCCTGTCGGCGACCTCGTCCCTAGAGCGAGGACTGGGAGTGCCTGGGAAATCAAGTGCCTCTTCTTTCCCAGGACCGAGCAAGGCGCGTTAACTGCAGGCTGAGGCGCTGCAGATCTGGGTCCCGGGGACACAGCGTCAGCCTCAGGGACAAGGAGTTGGTTCGGTCCGGCATACGCTGTGTGGTCGTCTGATGGCCCAGGACTGACGTGGAGTGTCAGGGATTGGGGAATTGTGTGTGTGGATGGGGAAGGGGGTCAGTGGGGACAGAAGGGGGCACAGCAGTGAGAAGCCCAGGCAGGTGGGTCGTTGGTCCTAGGAAAGCTGGTTTAACAGCGGGACCCCTGGAGCAAGGCTGGGCAACAGCCCTGGAAGGTCTCAGACCTAGGCGAGTTATATAGACGGGTACCGATGCCCCTCTTCCCACACTGAGCTGCGGAGGGGGGGAAATGGGGTAGTGTCAACAAGGCAGGATCCTAGATCCTAAACCTGAACCTGAAAGCTTTAGAGGCTGATACGGAAGGAAGCTATCATGACGCCGAGTCCCAGGGAATTGGCTTTAAGCTGCAGCATTTCTCCGGCTGCAATCAGGACCGGTCCACAGTCCCAGAGGTTGGCGTGCTGATGGTGGTTGGGGTGCCCAGGGTGGGCAGAGGTGAGCCAGAAGCCGAGACCTGGCGAGACCATGCACCACGGGCCAGAGGCCGGACTGCATCTCAGCGAGCTGTCCCGTGTGAACTTGTGGGCTCATTTCGCCATGCATATGCAGCAGCAGCTGATTGGAATCAGAAATGCAGACAGGTGACTTAGTTCTTCCCCTCACCCTGCCCTCGACACGCCACTCTGCATGCTTAGAGAAAAGGAATTAAAAAAACAAAACCTTCCCTCCCTCTTCCCCATTTGTTTCTACCGAAACTTCAAAACCTAATTTAATTCTGCTTAGCAGCAATGCAAAACGGTTCATCTCCTTAAGATGCTTAATTTATAAGATGCCTACAGTTATTCAGCATTTGCTGCGAGGTTTTCTCCCCCTCCAAATGAGTGGATAAAGCGGTAACCCATCAATTTCCATTTGTCGCTAATGGGAAGCGGAAAGGGATTGAGCCAGAAACGGCAGCGCCTCACGGCCTTGGCTCTCCTGACACTTGTTCTCTGGGAGGGAAGCAGAAAGAGGAGCTGACAGAGCCCTCTCTTGGCTGCTACGCTGACAACGGAGGGCTTCAAAGGGACCGTTCGTGCTCCCATACCCACCCCTGGAGCATCGCTTGTCCAGCTCTGTCAAGACTCTGTTGGCCCTCTGTGTTTTGGTTCACGCCAGGCCACTTGCAGCCGGTTTCCAGCCAGGCTGGAAGGTCAAACCGGGCCCGATCCCCTGCAGAGGCCAGGAAGCGGAGTTAAGCCAACAAAGAGAAAGAAAAGAAAAGGGAAACCAGAGCCACAGTGCCAGGACCCGTTTTGCCGTCTCCTTGGTTATCCTGGGGGCCGGGAGCTTTTCTAAAAGTCTCCTGAACCTAATGGATGGAAAGGTGCTAATTACTGTGGGCTCCGGAGGGGATCTGGAGTGGGGCAGGGATGGGAAGAGAAGTAGGTCAAGAAAACAAGTAGCTGTGCTTGTCAGCGGGCAGCCCTGTGCACAGTGGGCTGGGCCAGCACGGGTGGTGGGGGGTGCAGGAGTCTCCCCCGACCTGCAGAGGGTGCTGTTCATCCCCTTTCCCGCAGGGTCACGTCTCCCTGCGTTTGGTGATCTGGGCTCCTTCCAAACCCCTCCGCCTCAGGATAGATAGCTCGGAGGGTGAGGCTGCGTGAAGGGGTGAGGAATCTCAGAGATGAATTGCCCGTCCTGTTCCATCCTCAGCCCTGCTTGTCCGCCGGTGACAATATGGATGTTTGTAAAGAGGTGGCCAGACCCATTACCGTGCCTGGGGACGGCTGCTTTTCATTCAAGTGAGGCACGGGGCGGGAGATACAGCCAAATTGTCTATTACAGTGCCCGGTGTTTACCCCCCGAATGAGGTTTTGGGTAAGAGAAAGGGATTTTATTTATGACTGTGAGGCTGCCTGCATAAATTCCCCAAACTCTCACACATATGTCAGCCCCCTTCAGTCATCTGTCTTCTGAAAATGTCTTTTGATTTTGCTTCTGTCCCTCTGGGTTCTCTGAGTGATGACTGTGGGAGCCACAAGTTAGTAAGTGCTCAGAGAAGACCCCCACCCCATCTCTACAGCCCGTCATTCCTTCGAAGGTTCATCATCCTGTCTTAGAGCCATGAAGGATTCTGAGGATCCCATTCTCTAAGCTGCTCATTTTATCCATGAGGAAGACGGCCTAAAGGGGACATCGCGAGTAGGTGGCCGGGCTGATGGCAGCCGGCACTAGAACCCAGTCCCCTGGACTCCTCTTACACTGCTTTCTTTGCCGCCCACTGGCGGGGTCCCCTGGCCACCGGGGAAGCAGATTCACTGTCAGCAGTGTTGTCTCTGGTGGTTTTCTCCCATCCTGTTCCTGACATGAGCAAAGGTCACCCTTGCCCAGAACACATTGAGTACTCAATGTGCTTAAGTATTGAGTACTTGGCTTTCCAAGTATTCCAATACTCCAAGTATTGAGTATTAGCTTTCCAGACTGTCTCCTGTTACTCCTTCCTCGGCCCCTCTTTCAGCCACACTGATTTGCTGTTCCCCAACTATACCAGGAAGGTTGACTCTGGGCTTTCCCCACCGGCCTCGCGTGCCTGGGACCGGCTCTTCCCATTCCGTCTTCTCTGCCTGGAAAACGACCACCACTACTCTTCTTTCTCCTCCCTCTCTCCTCCCTCTCTCCTCCTCTCCCATCACTGCTCTCCCTGGCTTAAGTAGCTCTTCCTCTGCAGAGTCCTTTCTCGCGATTACCCCGTCCCTCATGGGGAGAAATCATCTCTTACCTGCCATTTTCCCATTCCCTGGTACTTAACGCCTGTTCCAGCACCTACTGGGTTATGTAGCTGTTTTGGCCTTTTCCCACCAGACTCTGAACTCCAAGGGCGATCGACCTTGGACACACTTCGTGTATGCAAGTGTATCACTCAGACTCAATGAATGGGATGTGCGGATGAGTCCCTGGCCCCCTGCTTCCCCAAGAACATGCTTGGTATTGTCGTTTTAAAGTACTGTCTTCTGGTCTTACGTATATACGATTAAAGGCATAGACCTACTGGAGGATGGGGAAGAGAAAGGAGAGAGAGGAGAAGGAGAAAATGTCCAATCTGTCATTGACAATGGAGAAGGGGAGTGGCCTAAGGATCCTGATTGGGTTCCAAAGCAGATTTTGGCTGTAATGATAAGTACGGTGATATAGTTCTCCATTTATTAATTCGCTGGACTGCTGTTTGTTGAGTGCTCTGTGCCAAGCACTGAGGATATGGCAGCAGGATAACAATCACCAGAGTACCTCCCGCTCGGACAGGCTTTACCCTCTGCCGGGCACCGTGCTAGTATTCACAGATTTAGGGCAATCTCCATGTCAGAATTAACGACCCGATGTTACAGATGAAGACACGAAGGCTCGGAGAGTTTAAAGGACTCGTCCAAGGTCACATAGATACTGAAATTTGAACCTGTCCCCAAAGCTGTCTCTTTCTACTCTCCTTCACTGTGGCTGGGACACCCCCGGGGACGGTAGGGATATCCCATTATCCGCACGGTCATACTAACTCTATCGTGTTCTACCTGGTAAAGGATTTGACAGATGGAGCCATTGCTGATGGAGTTCTAGCTTCTGGTCGACTCTTTTACCCGCAAATAAGTTCCTCTGGGCACAGAGAACGCCCATCTCGCAGATGGGGAAACTGAGGGCTGGGGATTTGAGAGCCTTGCTCGCCGTGGCACAGAAGTCCGAAGGAGTGTGGGTGGCATCAGACCCACCAGCAGGTTTTGGAGCAATTGGACCTCTTTCTTGTTTAAAGTTTCCCTGGGTGGTAAAGTAGCAAGAGTCTGGATTTATTTGACACTCTGCCTTACTAGGACACCCAGGCGCTTTACAACTACCATTTTTTACTTGGTTGGTTTCCCCCAATGAGCTCCAAGTCCTGGAGAGAGAACGTTAAACATAGAACATTCAAATGTTATAAAGATGGAGATAATAAGAGAACTGGGGGAGGTAAGAGGGAAGGATAAAAAACAGTTTGTTTGTTTTTTTTATCCTGTTCTGCCGTGTATTAAATATATCTGACACACGGAGATCCAAATCTGCCAGCTGAATTCTGTGTCTTGCAAAAGATTCACTAGGGGGTGTTTTTGAGGAGGGGGCTCTCTTAATGTTGCCACGTGATGTGATTTATGGAATTTTGATGGGCACGTAACTTTTCATCGCTTTTCCAAATTGAGTCACCCATATAGGCAATCAATTGGTCTTTCACATTAGTGACAAATAGAAATTGATGACTTTCTCCTTCATCTGTCTCCTAGAAGGATTTCTGAGACACCGGTCTCTCCCCTGCCCAGCACCCTAGGGGATCTGTGCCTGCCTTATTACGTCCGTATTCCTGGGTCTAGCACCGTGCCTGCCCCATAGTCATACTTTCTAAATGTTTGCTGGATGCATGAACTGATGGCAAGTTTTGAAACTTGAGCTGACCTGTCAGATTTCTCCCTCCCCAGATACTGGTCAGTGCTCAAAAAAAGCAAGCAGCTTTATTTAACAATAAGTGTATAACATGTAATTTGAAGAGTAAATATCTTACCAAAAAAGTCTGTGTGTGTGTGTGTGCACGTGTGTGTGTGTGTCTACAGCATGTATGCTTGTCCAAGGCTGTCTCCCCCTGCCTCCTGACTCACCCCTGCTGCTACAGCTCCAGTGGGGAGCAGGGAGCCTCAGCTGTATCTACGCAGGCACCCAGGCCAGTGTTCTGTGTGGGGTCACTCAGCCCACGATGTCATCACCTGCCTTCACCTGCAGCCTGTCTTCTTCCAAGAGCCTCACACAGGATGCCTTCAGGAAGTTTAAATTCTTAGCCTTTCCAGAACGCTTTTGTGAAGTACGGCTTCCAGCCACAGTCTCTTCTGCTGACAAGTGGGGATTGAATTTGGTACAGACGGGCTTCATTTTACTGATAAGAAAAACCAAGTTCCCAATCAGGTTAGCAAAGGACCCCTTTGGCAGGTGTCACAACTCCTGACTCCCAGGTGCCTGGTGGCATTTGTGCCGTGGTTTGCAGTGTTTAACGTGTTCTTACACACGTATGAATTCAAGTTCCCCAACAACCTGCAAGGCAGGTGGGAGGGAGCACATCTAATGGAAGAAGATCCTGAGGTTCCCAGAGTTTGTGACTTGCCCAAGCTCATACGGAGGAGAGTGGTGGCTTCAAAGGGAGGAGAGGAGAGGGCACAGCCCAGGTGGTGGCTGAGTGGTTCTGGTGAGCAGAGGCAATATAGACAGCCAAAGTGACAGAGTCTTGAATAGCTTGTTGGCAGTATTCTCTTGATGGGTGGGACCGAGAGCCACCAGAGGCCAGCGTGCTGACACCCAGGACCTCATGAAATCAGGCTGAGCTGAAGGAGATAGACAAGTAAGTAGGAAATGTTGTGTTTTCTTAAATACATCGTGACTGATCTCTGGGACAAAACCGGGAAAGGTCCCAGGAGCAGGGCTATCAGAGCGAAGGGGTGGTCTGGTGTTCCCGGATTATGGCTAATTTTGTGTGGCTGCCTCTGTTCACTTGTGCTAGAACGGCCTGCTTCCCCCTGGGCTCTCGTTGTGCCCCTCACAGTGGGAGTGAATCCTTAGCAAGCTCTATTTTTGGGGGGGGGCTATGGGGAGAAGGTAGAAATTATGGAAAGAAATTTGGATTTGATGTAAAGAAACGCTTGTTAGATGGACGGAATGACCCGTGCTGGGTACCGAGGCTTGTACAGCTGGAGGTGGCCACAGATAGTTTGGACGGGGATTTCAGCATCCAGGTGGGGGTTGGGCCTGTTACCTCTAAGACCACTTTCAACCTGGGATTCTGGGATAGAATGCTTTGGCCTTTGGTCTGTTCTCCTACTCCCATAGGGAGACAGTCCATTATCATCGTGTTCTCATTAACAGCCATTAATAAGCCTTAGGATGGAGGTGACCATCTACTGAACTTAGGCCGTGACCTCATTTGGCCCCAGTTGCATGGGCAAGCCAGATAAGACACAGAGCCCTGCGGATTCTTTTCACTTCGTCAGTGGAAATTTGTCTAGGTGTTTCTTGTCTCCCCGCGGCCGCTGATGGGGGAGTCGGAGAAGCATGGGCACCAGTGGGAGCTGTTGCCAGACCTCAGCCAAGTGCCTGGGTGCGTGTGAGCCTGAGTGGGTGGGAAGCACAGGTGTGCACGAGCAGAGCCCAGACATCCTACTCTCAGCCTTGCGGCTTGGCTCCGGGCAAGACAGCGGCCACACTTACTCTGGCCTGCGGGATCCGTACCAGCTTGACGGGGCCTGGGCCTTGGCTGCTGAGGAACGCTGGGCATCGGGAAGGATGCAGACACCTGTCAGGCTGCTCAGCGGCCCCCCCCCCCCCCCCCCCCGCCGTGTCGTCTTGTGTGCTTCTTCCCGTGGAGCTGAGTCATGGGGTCCAGCTGTCATGGTGGCTGGGTTGGCGAGGCCCACGAAGCCCACACCGCCGAAGAGGGCCGTGGAAAGGGAAGAGAGCCCAGACCAGCTGG
Source organism: Panthera onca (assembly GCF_046562875.1). Lineage (NCBI taxonomy): Eukaryota > Metazoa > Chordata > Mammalia > Carnivora > Felidae > Panthera > Panthera onca. The sequence continues at coordinate 97,218,632 of NC_138348.1, read as the reverse complement.
GGCACAGCGTGTGCCTGTGTTGGCATACCCAAGCCCCTGGCCGGGCAGATGGTGCCACTGTGCTAGATTTGGGAGGCGCTGCAGCCCTGGCTGGGGCTCTCTGGCGTTGAGATTCTCTGCGTGCGTTACCCTTCTCGGAGGAGAGGTTCGCCATTCTGAAACTCTACCCCGAGGGCAGACATTAGCCACATGCTCTCAGCTCCTCTGGCTCTGTGTGCTCCTACTGAGGAAACCTGCGACTGGGGGGCGAGTGACCATCTGTGGCAACCCATGACAGGGTCCCTGTGGGTCTCTTTCTCTTCATCCCTTCTGCTAGGGCTCGCCCAGGTGTCTCCCATGGCTATTCCAGGTTTATCGGCAGCTGGCGGCCGAGGGAGAACGGAGCCAGGTGTGTTGTGGATAGCACCGGGGTTGGCTCTGGAAGGTTCCAGCATCGTGTAGATGTCGTATGCCAGAGCATGGGCTCTAGCCAGACTGCCTGGGTTTGAGTCTGAGCTCCACCCTTTACTGGTTGCGTGACCTCGGGCAAGCACTTGATAACTCAGTGCTTCGATTTCCTCGTCTAGAAGGTGGGGCAACGGGAGTCCCACCTCAGGCATTTATGAGAGGCCGGTGGGTTGCCACACAGAAAGCACTCGGAACAGTGTGAGGCAGAGGATCCGAAGCCGGCCCTGCGCCGTCTGCAAGCCCGAGGTGGGGCTCGAACTCGTGAACCGTGAGATCATGACCTGAGCCAAAGTGGGACGCTCAACTGATTGAGCCAACCCAGGCGCCCTTCCCCTTTTCCTTTTAGCAGCGTTTTCTTAAAATTAAAAAAAGTATATATTTATTTTTGAAAGAGAGACAGATACAGAGTGTGAGCAGGGGAGGACAGAGAGAGGGAGACACAGTCTGGAGCAGGCTCCAGGCACTTGAGCTGTCAGCACAGAGCCTGACACGGGGCTCAAACCCATGAACTGTGAGATCATGACCTGGGCCCAAGTCGGATGCTTAACTGATTGAGCCACCCAGCACCCCCCCCCCTTCCCTTTTTCTAAACCCTGCTTTAAATTCATCTCTTTCTCAGAGCTGAGAATCCTCACCTGGTTGGGAAAGCTCTTGCTTCCAGAATCTTCCATGCAAGTCGCACGAATGTTCCCGTGCTTGTGCGTGTGTCGTCATTGATGTGTACCCATCTGTCCCTTATTTGAATTCCATCGACCCCACAAGCCGAAGAGCATCCTGATGAGCTCTGTCGTCCCCCCCCCCCCCCCCCCGCCCCCGCCCCAGGTGGGCTTCCCACACTGGGATGATGGTGCCAGGTCCTGGCTAAGGGATCTGAAGGCTCTCCCATCTTAAAAACCACCCTAGTCCCACATCCCTCATCAGCTAAGCCGCTATTTCCCTCCTTCCCTTTACATGGAAACTCTGCAAGAGAATTGCCTGATCAAAGCTGCCTCCATTCCCTCTTCTCTCTTACCGTCTCATTAGGACCCCCTCCCAGAACGTTGCCCCTGCCAGGGATGCCCGCCTGGCTACATCCAGTCATCTGTCCCCAGGCCTCATCTTCCTAGCAGCACTGACGTAGCTCCTCACTCCCTCTTCCTCAAAACACTTCTTGCTCTTGACTTCTGGTCACACTCCTATCTTGATTCTTGCCCTGCCTTGCCGGCTCTTCCTTCTCAGTGTCCTTTGCCGGTTCCTCCTCAGCTCTCTGACCTCTGAATATGGATGCGCCGTAGGGTTCTAAGACAGCTCCCTCCACACCCGCCCTTTAGACACCTCATTCAGTCTCAGGGCTTTACGGGTTTATGGCTCTCTCCTCTCCTGTCCAGCTCCCACCTCTCCCCCAACTCCAGACTCCTGCCCCTGCTTACCCTCCCCATGTGGATGGCTAAGAGAAACCCAGACTTGACATATCCAGAATCGGGGTGTGGATTCCTCTCCCCGTGCCTGCTGCTCCTCCCATCTCCACCATTTCGTGAATGGGAGTGCCATTCGATCTGTTTGGACTCAGTCCTCTGTTGACCTCCCCAGGGCCTTCTCATCTCACGTCAGCGTAACAGGAAACATCCTTCCAGCGTCCCACAAGGCCCTCCACGATCTGCCCCACCGTTGTGTTACTTTTCCATCCCATCTCTTACCGCTCCGTCTCTTGCTCACTCCAGACCAACCCCGACCCCACGGGTTTCCTTGCTTCCTCTCAGACGTGCCAGGTATGCTCTCACCTCAGCGCTTTTGCATTTGCTGGGCTCTCTGCCTAGAACTCTCCTCCCTGGATGTCTGCATGGTCCGCTGTCATCTCCTGCAGGCCACGCCCTGCCCCACAGTACCCCCTCTCTCTCGCTCACTCGCTTGCTTGATTTTTTCTATGGCGCTTATCACCACCTGACAAACTGGTCCTACTTGCTTATCGTCTGAGTCTTCCCGTCAGGAAAAGCCCTTTGTTTTGTTCTCTGCTACTTCCCCAGCATGTCAGATAGTGCGTGGTGTATAGAAAGTGCTCACTAAATAGCTACTGAACAAATGAATAACGTGGCCCCAAGGGACGCCCCAAAGGAGCTTCACATTTGCCAGCTATTGGAAACCAGGGACGATGGTCCTCTCCCTTGACACAGAAGCAGTTCTGAACAAGTGCCCCTTTCTAAGTGCTGGTTCCCTGTCCCTGTGTTCTCTGATCCCTGCAGCAAACCCCGGGTCCTGGGGCCAATCTTGATCCCATTCCAAGGAAGCCTAAGCCAGCAGTTTAATGACTCAGCATCACAGTGAATCTTGGCTGCTGGTCTTACTTCGTCCCCTCAGATCCAAACACTAGGCTGGTGACTTACAATCATCCCCCACCTGTGCTGCCACTGCGGTGCTCAAGCTTCTGTCCTGTCATCAAGTCTGAGACCTCACTCTGACGTTTTGCCTGTGCGCAAGCTCCCCTGCGCCTGTGGTCGGGCCTTGCTGGTCTCCGTCTTCTGAGGGCCTGGGGACCTGAATCCGGACCCAGCCTCCCGGCTGCGACCCTGCCACCTGCTTCCAGCTCTTTCCTGACGCTTCCGGCATTGGCCAGGGTACCTGCCTGTTGTCTGCCAGCAGATTTTCCCGGTGCTGAACTCCGCCTGTCCACTTGTGCTGAGATTCACAAAATCTTGACGGTGGCAGGAACCCCAGTCTAACCCGTTCCACTCTGAGTAGTGCCGACTATGGCTTTTTCTTTCTACTGAGCCCACATCTGTCTGTCTGTGCCTTCCGCCTACTGTCCTAGCACTGCCCGTCCCTCAAGAGCATGCAGAGCCGGTCTCTGTTCTTCCCGGTGATGGCATTTCTGAGATCTGTAACACTGTCATTTCACAGCTCCTCCTGTCTCCCTTTTTTCCAGAGACGCATCATCAGTACCTTTGTTCCTTCCTTCTCAGCATCCTGGTCACCCTCCTCCGAATGGGTTCTTTTTCTTCTTCCCAGTTAGCGTGTGGCCCCCAAATCACAGGCAGGCCCTCCCCTTAACTGCTTCCAGTCGAACACAAGCACCTGTTCCAGGCTGGTGGGGTCTGGTCTCCAGGTTCAGAGCCCTTGGTGGACCCATTCCCACCAAGCCCTGGCTGACCAGTCTTTGGGCTAAAGGACGTTCATCTAGGTCGCACCTATGCCTGTGAAACGTCCCCCCTCTGGCTCTTCACAGGCTAGGCTTTGCTCTCAACACCCAGAGCCGGTGTCACCCCTGCAGCAAGGTGCTCCAGTGTCACCTGGGTAAACACACCTGTGTTAGGGAGCCTGGTGCCGGAGGTTTGCTGAGTTGTCACCCCTGTGGCTTCTTCCAAGATCTGCTTTTCCCATCCTTTCTAGTACATGGTCTTTCAAGCAGGGAGTGACATGGGCAGGGGAGGGAATGCCACTTTGCTGGCAACACTCATAAATTCGCCCCAGTGGCAGGGATCTAACAACATGAGACTTTGAGCTTTCAGCTCACAGATGAAAGAACAGGGATTTTCCCCGAGATGACAGAAAAGGGAAACATACAGCCCTGGGGGCCTCAGCAGGAAGCTCTGCTAAGGAGTTGTTCCAAAGAGGCACCAGCCATCAGTTTGTGTGGGAGGAGAATTTCACCAGGTGGCCCCCAACCCCATCCCCCGCCCACCTGCCACCAGCAGCCACCTGGAAGTCTCAGACCAACAGACTTTGGGCAAGTGGGCGAGCGTTGCGAAGATCACCAGTAAGGAATTCTCCTTGCACTTTGTGGAGCTCTTGGGGTTTCTGAACCTAAAGGGACCTTTACCTGGAAATGGTGGTTGAATGCTAATTTCCCCGTCAGAGCCAATTTGGGAAAGCCAGAGAGCCAAAGGAATTAAGATTAAGTGGATGTAAGTGGAGTTCGTGGAAATGAGTGAAGGCATCTGTGGATTGCCCCTATTGGGACTCTTCCCGTGTTTAATCAGCTTCTGCCTCATTGGCCCAGAGAGCAATGTTGGCCCCTGGGCAGACGGGGGCCATGCTCTCTTGGAGGGCCGCTGCTGTAGGCTTGGGGTGGTAGCGTGGGGTGGGAGGCTCCCTTTTGGGTCATGAGCTAGTGCCTGTCTTACTGGGAAGCCATAAGGGCGGTCCCCTCGGGGAGCTTGGAGTTCACATTTGAGGCTTCATATCCTGGGCACTAGGGAACAAGTCGGCGTTGGATTAAAAATTCATGGTTATGACTCTCCCTTACTGTCCATATTCCTTTAAGCAAATTACACCACCTTTCCTGCACTCAATTTCCCATCTGTACACAGGAGATAACAGTTTGCCATTGGACGTTATTGCATTAATTGAGAGGAGATGTGTGAAGTGCTGTGCCTGGTGTGTGCATCTAGTAATACGTAAGAAGCGTTAGTTCATTTGTTTTTTGTTTCTTTAAAAATAGCAACAGTTTGCTCAACGTCGTGGCAAACATCATCTTGGGTCTCATCATGGGGTAACGGGATGCGGATGGGCTTTACTGACAAAGTCAGAATTGAATTACAGTTTCAGCATGTGACCTTGGACAAATTACTCGGCAGCTGTTTTCTAGCATAAAAGGGGAGTAATATTACTCAACCTGGATGATTGTTGAGGCTTATGTGTGTGATAACACATGCAAAATGGCTAGCATGGTGCCTGATAACTAATAGGTCAATAAATAATAGTTATCAGCAGTTCTATTAATTATTACTATAATCACAATGATTACAACTGTAGTTTTTCTATTGCTGCCATAACAAATTACAATGAATTTAGTGGCTTAACCAAGAAAAATTCATTATCTTCCAGTCTGTAATTCTGCAGTCCAGCATGGCTCTCGCTGGGCTAAAACTAAGATGTCGCCTGAGCTGTATCCTTGTTGGAGGGCTCTAGGGGAAAATCTGTTTCCTGCTCATTTGAGTTTTTGGCAGAATTCAGTGCTTTGCAGTTATAAAATCAAGGTTTCCGTTTTATTGCTGGCTGTCAGCTAAGGCTGCTCCCAGCTTCTGGAGTCTGCCGCATCCCTTGGCTCGTGGCCCCTCTCCTCCATCCTCAGAGCTGGGGGTCAAGTCATTTTCACGTGGCAGCTCAGCCGGGAAAGGCTGTCCGAGTTTAAGAACTCAGGAGATTATATTGAGCCTACTGGGATAATCCAGGATAATCTCCCATCTCGGGGTCTATAACCTAAATCACATCTGCAACAGTAGATGAAACGTAACACACTGGCAGCTTCAAGGGATTAGGGGGTAGATGTCTTTGGGGGCCATTATTCTGCTCCTCTGTTTGGACAGCCTCCAAGATGGGAGGCTGAGCCACTGGAAAGCCTTCTCATGAGGAGTGCCTTATTCAGGGGACAGTACCCGCACTCGGAAACCGTCCCCAAGTCCAGTCCTCGGCCCACGTTGCCTGACTCCTCTCACGATCAGCCATCTCACAGGAGAACCCGGCAGTTGAGAGCAGCCAAGCCAGTGCATTTCCTTGCTGGGTGGAGGGAGCTCGATAGGACGGCCAGGTGACTGTGACCGAGATTGTACCACATGGGGAGAGAGAGCCGGGAAGAGACTGTGTAACAGGAAGCCCTTCATCATGTTCATTTAACACGTCAGGGTTCTAAAGGAGTAACCTACAAGCTGAATGTCATTCTGAGGCCATGGTAGGTGGGCTCAGCTGGGCTTGGCTGGGAGGGCTGTGTTTATTTCCTGCTACAGGGCCCGGAGAGAATAACATCCCCCAGGGGCTCGCCTGTCATCCTTCCAGAAAGGGACAGATCCTATAGTGCTTTGAGAAACAACATGATGTAGGAGGTACTGCTCTGGGCAAGGAATTTGGAGACCTAGAAGCTGGTCCAACCTGTCTCTCCATCCCCTGGTACTTACTGAATGCTTTATTGAATGCTGACAGCACCCTGCAGTGGGCCAGCCTCTTTGGAAGTGCAGGACAGAAACTGTTTGGTGAATGTTCTAAATAGGAAAAGGCAGGACTCTCAGACATGAAGGAGTTCGTAGGGCAGTACAAAACAGGGAGGCATCCAGGGCTAGAGGGTCAGCTCTAGAATTAAACATGGTGACGGTGGTGGTCCGGGGACCATGGGCACACGGGCATTTTGGGCTCGTTTTGCCTTTCCATCTCCCGCTTCCCTCCAGAATGGGCTTCATGGGAGGGTGATGGACCAGCCCTTGAGAAGGCCTTGTCACAAGAGATGGAATGACATCCATGTTTACCGAGCCCCTAATATGTGCCCATCACTTTCTATAGATGGCATAATTTAAATTTTGCGAGAGTCTCCAGAGGTAGAGTTGATAATGTCTGGTATTTAGGTATGGAAACTGAGGCTTGGAGAGGCTACGGTCACTCAAACAGAATCTGGAAGACCGTGGGTTTGAACCCAGGTTTTTGGCGGCATCCCTCTATTCTGTCCGCCACACCAGCTATCTCCCTTTCCTGCTCCCTGCTGTGGTGCCCCCCCCCCCTCCCCGCCGCCATGGAGCCCCTGGGGGAGGTGCGGGGAGAAGGTGGGCATGAAAAGGTTCACCCAAGACCCCTGGGACACCTCAGTTCTTTAAAGGAGCAGAAGGCAGACCCGGTACCTGTGCCCTCCTCCGTGTCCTACCCTTGCAGGCTTCCTGTTCAGACATTTGGGAGAGAGAAATTAACTCAAAATTGAACCATAGGAGTAGCGCTGAAGGCACCTTTAGGCTAAAAATAAGACCAGAGGCTGTACTGCACAGAGGGACGAGTCTGCATGCTGCCTTTATTTATAGCCACTTATTTATTAGATTCCAAATGATGTTTAACCAGGAATCATATGGCAGTGATCTTTGATTACTTATGCGGCTAATGGCTGAACATATATTATTATCGCTATTTATTCAGCCCTGTTAAATGTACCGGGTGCTTCTTTTCCTGGAAGGCACCGAGAAAAAGGGCCTGGAGAATCCTTGAGAAGTACGATCAGCAGGAGACCCCAGGGGAAGGAGAATAGAGGAGGTGGCTTGGCAGGTGGCCCCACAGAGCAGGCAAGGGGTCTCATCGAGAGTTTATATAAAATGGGGCAATCCGTTGAGGTAGAGGGAGTGGTGATGGGGGTGAGAGGGAGTACTCTAAAAGGGAGAGAAAAGTTGGGGGTAAGATTTGGGCCTCTGGGGGCCAGAAATGTCTAGGCTTATAATAATAGCAATGTTTATTGAGTATTGATTACATGCGAGGGACTGTGCTTTTCAAAATTATTTAATCTGGGGCACCTGGGTGGCTCAGTGGGTTAAGCATCCGACTCTTGATTTTGGCTCTGGTCATGACCTCACAGTTTGTGAGTTTGAGACCCGCATCTGGCTCCGTGCTGACAGCGTGGAGCCTGCTTGGGATTCTCTCCCTCTCTCTGCTCCTCCCCTGCTCTTACTCTCTGTCTCTGTCTCTCTCAAGGTAAATAAATAAAATGTAAAGATTAAAATTATTTAATCCTGTTGTCATATCCATTTTACATAGATGAGAAAGCTGAGGCTCAGAGAAGTTAAATGACTTACCCAAGGTCACACAGCTGGTATGAGGCTGGAGCCCCGTCTGCCTCTGGAGACCCTATGCCCGTTATACCAACCTGCCTGACTTCAAAACCAGTGCCCTTCTCCTCTTTGGACCAAGCTTAACTTTTTGAGTAAACAGCTTAGGAAGAGAATGGAAAGCTTCTTGTCCGTGGAGGCTGGAGTCCTTGGCTTCCCTGTGCTCTCCTGCGGTGCTTGACAAGCCATTCAGGATGAGACGTCTGCGGTCCCCAGGGTACAGGCCACTTACCTAACATAGTCCTGGGGGGCCCCTTAGGGAGGGGCAGGGAATGTGCCATTCGGGATGCTGAGGAAAGGTTTCTCAGATGGGTGGACCCCATCCTGCCTAAACCACGGAGTGTGGCAGCCAAGACCATGGAAAGTGACAGGTGGCGGGGATCCTGGGCACTTCCAGGCCCCAACGCACCAGGATCCAAAGCCAAGGCTTCCCCACCCGGGTATTGGAGGAGAGCGGGACCTGCCTCATGGGGAGAACTTGGCTCACTGACCTTCTCAACACCCACTGCCACCCCTCCCAGCCCCTGGCGCCCTCCCTGTCACCTCTCACTTACCCACTCTTTCGTAGTCTTGTGTTTCTAGAGGAAAGTGCAAACTTCTTTTCAGGCTATCTGAAGCCTTTGTAGGCAGGCTGCAGACTTTCCAGATGGCATCATCGTGCGGTACCACGCCTTCCTCCCCATGTCTGCCACATGACCACTCACTAGCCTGCCTCCCACCCGCTAGACACATGGGAGTCTCCAGAACATCCTTGCCTCTCAGGTGTCTGGGCCTTTGCTCCCTCTGCCTGGAATGCTCACCCTCTCACCTTGCCGGCCGGTGGGATTTTAGTCATCATTCAACGGCTTGCTGACCCGTGAGCTCCTCCTGTAAGACACCTCCCTTTCCACCCTTTCTAGCTCCAGGACTTTGCCTCTCCTGTGTACCCATTCCACGGTGTGTGTGACTCAAGAGACAACAGCGATGGGAGCTTTTTAGGCATTGGTTTCTCTTATTACCTGCACTCCCCAGGCCTTGCTCATAGCAGGTGGTAAATAAACATTGCTGGAATGAATGAGTAAATGTATGACTCATTCTTATCCTGGGCTGCTGTGGAGGAGGAATTTGTTCCACATGGGACCGTATACCCACTGGCTTTGAAAATGGGGACATTGGGGCAGGAAACAGGGACTAAATGAGCTAAGTTATGCATCTTGAAATAGAACAGCAAAGAGCCTGGAACATTCTGGTTGGGGGAAGGGGGGAAGCTGTTAACTGGCTGTGTCAGAGTTTGGAAGGGAGGAAGAGACCTGGGAGGGGGATTTCAGGTGCGCCCTCCCCATACCTCGTCCTATCTATCTGTCACTACAATGTGCTGTCTCCAGCCTTTCTAGTTATAGTGGAAGACGCTGCGTGAAGCATTTGACCTTTAGAGATTGTATATGCTTGTGACCCGGCATCCCAGGGGTCCCCTGCCCTGCTTGGCTCTGATGCCCGAGCCCCACCCAGGGAGGTGCCACCCCACAATGGAGTGGGTTGGCCTCAGGCTTTGTCCCCCTTTTACATCTTCCCTCAGTGGCCTTCCCTTTGTGCAGACGCGGCCAGCGGCTGCCTGGGGGTTTGGCCAGATGCCAGGGGGCCGGGGGACTTGAGGAGAGGAGTCTCACAGGGTCAGATCGGGTTGGAGGGAGGGGTAGAGAGGGGTCGGGGGACAGCCAGGCTGCGGCGGGAACGGTGACTGGAGAAACTCAGGGCTTGGGAGGGAAACCCAGGAGGAGAACGAGTCCCGGGTTGCGGGAACTGCTGACTCTCTGGGCCTCTGTTTCTCAAGCCGTGGTCGCCCCCAGCCTGGGGTTCGGTGTTTCTGTGCAGTTCTCGTCTCTCTCGGGGCTGCAACAGATGCATCGTAACCTCCCTGCTGTCCTCCTCCTCTGCTGTTTTCTCTTCCCTCCCTCTCTTCATTCTGCCCCTCCAAGTATTTACTGTCCACCTGGGTCTGGATTATCCCCTGATTAAGTGCCATTTAGCTGTTGGCTGCCTGTTCACTCAGTTTTATAGACACATTCAGCGTGGCACAGAGGCCAAGGCCTGATTTTGGAGAGGGAGGGTAATGAGAACAGAGCACAGCGGCGGCCCACTTAGACTGGATTTTAATAAAGTTTCCAGCTAACCTAAATCATCCTCGTCACGGGCCGCTTAGAGACCGCCAACCGTGCCTGTCTGCCCAGTGCTGCCTCCCCAGGCTGGGGTAGGCAGGAGAGCGCAGCACTGGGGCTGGGGGCCTCGAGGTGGGGAGCCCTGTCGGAGAGGACGTGCCCGTCCCCAGCAGAGGACCCTCCTTGCCGGCAAGGGTAGGGCTGTGGTAAAGGCTCTCCGAGGGGAAGCCTGTGGCCTTGCTCTTGGAGCAGCTGTTAATTAGTTGCAGATGATGAGATAATTCATAAAAATTAGCAGTGATTTCCTTCATTGTGTTAATATCACCGGGCAATAAAACTGCTGTTAAGGATGACTTTTCTCTGCATCGAGGAGCAGGACGTCAAGGAAAAAAAAACAGCCCTCCACAGGGGTGGAGGGGGAAAAAAGGAAAACAGAATCGGGCAGAGAATGGCAGGGGGAGCGATTTCCAAGCTTTGGCTGGAATCATCAGAACGAAGTCAAATTGAAATGCAAATCCTGGTGTCTCTCAGAGCACTGGCTGGGAAGACAATTTGGTGGTGTCACCTTGGCGTTGATGGGCAGACAGTCGGGGCCACGGGGAGGGCTTCCCTGGCTGCCCAGTGGGAGGAAAGATGCCAGCAACCAGAGGCTGTGGCTGCAGCCTCTGCCCCAAGCAGGCCCTTCCAGTTGGCCTGGAAATTTCCAGGAAAATTCTCCAGAGGGGGGACACACTTGCCTTTGAGGCCTATGAGGCATGATCTAGCCTTGACCCCCTCCCTCTCTCCCCGAGCTCTGCCCACACCGACCTGACACCAGTTTCTTCCCTGTGCCAAGAGCCTTCCTGTGTCAGGGGCTTACACACACACTGTTCTCTCTGTCTAGACCATTACTTGTCCTGCTGCCTTTTTTTTTTTTCCCCCCAATCTGGCCGACTCCTATTCATCCCTCAGGTAAGATATCATTTCTGCAGATAAACCTTTGGACTGTACTTCTAGTTCTGGCCCAGTCCCCACATTGGAGATGGGGAGTGAGGGATAGATGGATAGAGAGTCTTTTCTTGGCTTAAACCCTTCCTTGGTTGCCCGTGACCTCCAGGAGAAGGTCCCAACTCAGGTGCATGTGGTACCAATTTTATAGCAGGATTCATTTGCTATGGCCGCCATGACAGAGTGTCACAGACCGGGTGGCCTGCACAACAGAAATTTCTTTTCTCACAGTTCTGGCAGCTGGAAGTCTAAGATCACTGTGCTGGCAAGTTTGGTTTCTCCTGAGCCCTCTGTCCTTGGCTTGCAGATGGTCACCTTGTCACCATTTCCTCACGTGGTCTTTCCTTCTGTGCAGGTGCACTCCTGGTTTGTCTCTGTGTGTCCAGAATGTCCTCCTCTTATAAGGACACCAGTCAGATCAGATTAGGACCCACCCACCCCAATGAGCTCATCTTAACATTCATCACCTCTTTAAAGGCCCTCCTTCCAAATACAGTCACACTCTGAGGTATAGGGGGTTAGTTAGGGTTTCAGCATATGAATTTCAGGGGACACAGGTCAGTTCAGAGAGTCCCCCTACTTACCCCTCCCAGTCACATTGCCACCCACTCTGCCAACTCTGGGCTGTGCTTGACACACCCAGAACATGCCACAGTTTTCTACCTGCCACCGCACCCAGAACGCTTTTGTCCAAAATTCTCTAAAATGCAGTTTGGATGTCACAGTCCCCATGCAGTGTTCCCTGATACGTTCTCCCCTCCCTCCTGGTGCTCACACCCTTCCTCAGTGTCATCATGCCTCATAAGTGCCTAGGGTCTAGCAGGTTTGTTTATGGGTCTTTCCTGAGCTTGTCACGCTCTTTTGACTAACACAGAGTGGACACTCCATAAATTGTCGAGGGAACAAACGAACGAGTGAGTTGAAAGATCAAAAAATAGTTTGGGGGTACCATTTAATAATCCAGGCCAGCGATGATGTTGGCTTACAATCTGGGAACAGTAGAAGAAGTGAATCGTTCTTTTTCAAGTGTCATGATCTCATGGCTCGTGGGTTCAAGTCCCATGTCAGGCTCTGTGCTGAGCTCAGAGCCTGGAGCCTGCTTCGGATTCTGTGTCTCCCTCTCTCTCTGTCCCTACCTGCCTCGTGCTCTTTCTCTGTCTCTCAAAAATGAATAAACAATTAAAAAAAAAATGAAGTCGAATTGCCCAGTCTTGGTAGTAGATTGGACGTAGAGCATGAAGGAAAGGTCAAGAATGACCAGGTTTTGGGCTTGAGCAACTAGGTAGCCAGAGGTATTATTTATTAAGATGGGGAGAATGGAAGAGGAGCAAGCCTGGTTGGGGTGGAGGATAAGGGGAGATCAAGGATTCCATCTGGGAATCCACAGATGTCCGAGTGGAGATGCCAGAGTGTCAAATGGAAATAACATGTTAAACTCAGACAGGAAGTCTTGGACAGATATATAAATCGGGGTGTTATTGGGAGTCTTCTAGGGAGAGAACCATGTGGAGGGCCTATGACTGAGCTCACAGAAGAAAGATGAATCAAGGCTCAGGGGCCACTTTGCAAAATAGCCATAGTCTAGTGCAAAACTAAAGGACTTTGGTACGAATCTTAACCAGCCCCAAGTATTTTAACCAGCAAGAAAGAGTGGAAAGTTGTGAATTTTGTGTCTGAGGAGCATATTGGCTGATAATGCTAGGTTAGCCATAGAAAAGAATCGTCTTGAAAAACCAGTATTTCTTTTGATGGGCCAGTTGATACTGTGGTTAGTGCAGCCTGCCATCCTGCCCTGGATAAAGTAAACGTCAGTCTTGGAGCGTCTATTTGCCAGGCTGGGAGAAGTTTTCCCTAGTGATGTGTTGTAAGATTCTCAAGGGATACATCATGAATGCAGACTTGCAGATAAGTACAGAGCCTTTCCAGACCATTAACAAATTCTGCTAAGCATTCTTCTTTCCTGGGAAGAAAGAGTGAAACAAATAGAATATGCACTTGATTTAATTGATGGCTGATTGATCCAGTCACTCGTTCATACTCAGTGTTATGGGCAAACCACAAGTCAAGGTTGAGAGGAAGGATAGTATTTGATTCCGTGACCTCTAAGAGCTTGGGGAGATAATACTAACACGCATGAAAAATTGAATGAGGACGCAAGACAATTTAATAACTATAGTAAGGCAAAATATTTTAAGTGCCCAGTGGATAGTAGAGACAATATATGGTATAAGAGCCTCGCAGAGGGAGAACTCACCCTCTATCTCTGTTGAAGTAGTCAAGGGAAGCATTTCTGTGCTCACCTGATCCACTTTGGGAAAGTGAATAAAGGGTGCTCTTTAAGGCATCTAGGAAGTCCAGATGGGATGGGATGGAAATCTCGCCTGTGCTTCTGTTGGAAGATGACGTTTAGATCTGCTGCCATCTGTTGGTGAGTGTGGAAAGGAGCCAGGAGTACGGTCCTCAGGTGGTAACAACGAAAGCTGCCAAGAGGAGCCAGGTGCTGTTACCTAGCTGTCTGGGATAAGGTAGCCTTGGTCTGGTCCATTGTCATGAAAAATATGGTTCTCAGACTAGCAGCATTGACATCACCTGGGAATATGTTAAAACGCAGGCTCTCAAGCCCTACCCCAGACCTACAAAACCAGAATCTACAGTGTAGCCAAATCCCCAGGTGATTCTCACGTTCATTCAATTTTGGAAAACACCAATCTAGTCCTGGTGACTTAAGAATCTTCTGGGCTGCTTCCCGGACTCTCCTTTCTGGAAATTCTGATTGGTAGGACTGGGACTAGAGTTGGAAATTCATATTTTTGAAAAACATCCCCAGAGGATGCCTGCCATCGGGAAAGTTTTGAAATCTCTCAGTTGTGCCCACATCCTTGGGTCAGGCCAGCTTTCTCACCATGCGTACACCTTGCTGTTGGCTTTCTTCTCTCCGTTGAAATCAGAAAGTGCTAAATGGTGCTTTCTTGGTTTACTCCAATGAAATCAGAAAGTGCTAAATGGTGCTTTCTTGGTCTTCCTCCTCCCATCCTTCTTTACCTCTTGGTGACTGGTGCCATTTTGACTACACCTTCCTTTTTGATCTCAATTTCCATTCGAATCTCTGTTGGTAATGGTTTCCATCAGACCAGAGTCTTCCTTCTCACTTTTTCTACTCTTGACTCCTTTTTTGTCTCTCTTCGGGTTATTCTTCTTCCTTGAGTTCTTCCTGCTTCCCTCACCCTTTCTGGGCTGTCTTTTCCACTCTGTGGCTGTAAATACCATCTCTGTGTAAACAACTTCCGGATCATCTGCCACCCTACCCCTCTGCAGCTCCAGCTGTGTGCAGAAGGTCCCACACTTATTGATAGGGCCACTCAGGCCATGGGTCAGTAATGCTACCCTCAGAGGCGGTGAGTGTATGGGCTTCAGAACCAAATCCGGTTGGAATAATTTGTATAAAACGATAATACGTAGCAAATGCTTAATAAATATGAGTTTCTTTTATAAAAAAAGTTATTCATGATTGATAACTCTATCCAACTGAACTCAATTCCTTGTACCCACCCTGCATTTTCTTAGCTCTGTGTCTTTGCTCATCCTCTTTCCTCTGCTGGGATTATTTCCAATTTTGCCGTCTTTCAAGGCCAAACTGTGTTGCTACCTTGGCCAAGTCTGTGATCAACTCAATCCCAAATCAGCTTTCACGCACACTCCTGTACTTCTTTAACTGTCACTCCGATGGTACTTGAATCACATTATACCTCGTATGGTCATTACTTGGGTACATGGCATCTTCCCTGGGAGACTGAAATCTCCACTCGGGCCAGCTTATGACCTTACGATAGTTTTATTCTCTAAAAGGCGTAGCACTGTGCCTGTCCATCCCGTGCCAGGGAAGCTCAAATGTCCTACTGGGAGGGGATGGGCTGTGTTGGCTTTACATGTGAAAGTTAATCCATTACTCTCCATTCCGTATACTAGCAGAGTGTGGAGAATCAAAATACCAGACTGTCCTGATATTACTGCCTTTGGGTTTGGAAGGCATTGAGGTATTTGTGCTTTAGATTTACCTTGCTGATTATGTTTCTTCTGGCATACATTAATATGGGTGTGCATTCCATGAGCATACACCATCTGGAAACCAGAAGGGGATGATCCAGAAGCATGCTGAGCAGGGGGAGAAGCTAGGTTAGGATTTTCAAATGTCCTGTGGGGATAACCCGCAGAGTGAATACTCAACCCCAGCATAACTGAGCATTGGCTGTTTTACTATTATTCCTGTCTTAGCTTTCTCTGGTAAAAACCCTTTATAACACTACGGGCATTAGTCAAGGGCATGCAAATTACTTGTCATAAACAGAAAATACTTTAGGTGATGGAGCTGAAACACTTGCTTTTGAATTGATGTCAGACTATTATATAATATGGTACCTTATATTTGTGTAATGATTGGTCATTTATAAAGAGCTTTCGTGTATGTTATTATATCTTCCTGATGCCCTGAGGTAGATAGAGTAGCTCTCTAGCCTGTTTGACAGATGGGGAAACCAGGGTTCAGGGAAGTAAAGTGACTTCCCAGGCTCTCTTAGTTAGATACAAGCAGAACAGGGACCACAAGCCTTTGTCTTTTTATTCTTGGGTCCCAATGCTTTTCCCACTTTACCGTGTTCCTTTAATGAACTTCCAGTTCTTTAAGATGTTTATTATTATTCACTTGTGACATTTCCAGGTGGTTCCAGGTGTTTCCAATTTTCTGGTGAAATTCATTATTTTCATCTATCTTGTACATTCACTTTCCATTTTTGAACAAATTCATCAAAAGTCCTTTTAACTCTGATATCTGAATCACCCATGGATCTGTTTCTATCATCTGTTGTTGTTGTTGTTGTTGTTTTTTCCCCTCTTGGATTTTGGTCATATGGTTCTATGTCTAGGTATGCCTAATAATTTTTTTTTTTATTGAATGCTAGGCATTGTATAGGCTATAGACACTGTAATCTTCAAGAGAGAGTTCACTCTTTGCTAGGCAGAGTAAAACTAATGATCTTAATCCAATTAAAGACTGAACTGAGTCCAAACTGCGTCGTGTTTTGATATAGCTTAATCTACTTCTGATTCACCCCTTCCCGAGGGAGTAGCCAGCGTTGAGAGCCTGGCGTGTTCACTGGTTCCCTTCTCTGCTGGGTCCTGATTCTAGTCTTGTCTCTTCAGTACCTTGAAACTACAGGAAAATCTCTGTTTTGATAGATGCTTTGTGCTTAGGTTGTTTGTTTGTTTGTTTGTTTTTTGACCTTCTGCTCCATCAGCTTGAGAATTCTGTAAATGACCTCAGGGGAAAACTGGCCATGCATTTGAAGTCATTTAGATTTCTAATTTTCTCTTTCTAGTCCTAACTCTGTTGGAAGCTTTGCTGGCTTTTTTTTTTTTTTTTTTTTTTTTTTTTGGTTCCCTAGCCGCCACCCGATGCCAGTGCAAAGCCTGGCCTTCCAGCCTCTCATCCTGTGCCCAGAAATGGCAAATCCCTCCAGGTTAGAAGCTACTAGAGAACATCATAGGGAACATCAGCTCACCTCCCCTCACTTTCCTCTCTCTGTCATTGTAGCCTCTCTGATCCTCGTTGCTCCAACAGGTCTATGCTGCCTTAAAACAGAAGATTATTGTATTTTATTCATCATTTCTCCTTGTTCTCAGTGGAAGTATTGATCTGCCACATACTATCCCATCCTAGCCGGAAGTAGAAATCAAATGTTTATTATTAACGTCTAAGAGCCATGGAATTTACAAGGGCAATTCTTAGCTGGGAGTCTTGATAGGTGGCCCAGCCTACTGGTGTGAACCTTCCTGGAGGTATTCACTAGAGTGTCTAGGCTGCCCGGCCAGGAAGATGCCGGGAAATGGATGGGTTGTAAGCACATACCCGGGAGGAAGGCATTCATTAGGCTGAGGAATGAGCTTTCGGCAAGCTCAGGAGGCCTCGCCACTCCATCAGGTTTCTAATGATTTTGTCAGAGTGTTAATCCCCGGGGTGAGCAGCAGCATTTTGATATCAGCAAACAGATTGTGTTTCAGCCCAGATAACCCAATATGGAGTCCTGCATGAGAGCTGAAAATAATTTGTCATATTTTAATGGGGTGGAGAGAGGCTAGGCGGGATAGCTTACAATGGAAGTAGGGCGATGGGGCTCACTGTGAGGGTGGGATGGCCGAGAGGCACTGGACAAGGGACTGGCCCCTGTGTGGACCCCATTGGAGTGTGCTTATGTGTGTGGGTGTGAAAGAGAAAATGCATGCACAGAGAGTGCTTCCGGGATGTTCCCTTCTATCACAGAACCCTTTATGGGTGCCCAGTCTGGACCAGGTCCCAGGAATACAGAGATAAATAGAAGACCAGAGTCCAACCCTTAAGGACCTCACAGTCTGATGGTAGAGGTTGACAAGTAACCAGATGACTAATAACAGAGGTGCTGGGTTCTGGATGCAAGAATGTCCCTGTGGCATTGGGAGCACAGGGCAGGGACAGGGCTTGGGTGGGCCAGAAAATGCTTGAGCTGACCTCTGAAGTGAGCCGAATGGATGGGGTGCAGAACATTCCAGGCAAAAGGAACAGGTTGAGGAAATGTTCTGCTCCAGTATTGCTATAAAGTGCCCATAATGTTGCAGAAACAGAATTCCCATGGTCACTGCCATTACCCTGGTCTTTCCGACCTCTTGCCTGGGAGAACATTCTACCTGCCTCCCATCTCCTCTTCTTGAGTCTGTTGTACACCTTGAACCCGTGTTTTCTTTCTAACATGTAGACCTGGCCATTGTTCACAGCTCAAGAACTTCTTGGGGCGCCTGGGTGGCTCAGTCGGTTGGGCGGCCGACTTCGGCTCAGGTCATGATCTCGCGGTCCGTGAGTTGGAGCCCCGCGTCGGGCTCCGTGCCGACAGCTCAGAGCCTGGAGCCTGCTTCGGATTCTGTGTCTCCCTCTCTCTGACCCTCCCCCGTTCATGCTCTGTCTCTCTCTGTCTCAAAAAAATAAACGTTAAAAAAAAAATTTTTTTTTTAATTAAAAAAAAGAGAACTTCTTAGGGTTTATAAAGTAAAGTACCTAATAATTGGTGTGGGTTAAGCTCTTCTGCGATCTGACCAACACGTACTTCCCTTTTACTGTCCTCTTCTGCACCCTCCCCCATCCTACCCTGGGGCCCTGTTCTCTAGTCCTACTGGGCCACTCACCCTTCCTGCAGACATGCAGCTTTCTCCTGACCCCCTGGCTTCGGCTTTGTTCATGGTATTCTGTATAACTGACGAAATTCTACTCTTTCCTCGACACCCAGATCGTATGTCACCTCCTCTCTGAAAACTTCCCCGATCCTCCCCATCAGAATGATTCATTTCTCCTCCGAGCTACCTGATAGTTGGCTCTTCCTTTAACAGACATCCCGTCCTGCCTCTCTTACTGTGTTTTGTGCCGTCTATTGGTAGCAGCCCCGACCTGCACCAAGGCAATCTCCTTGAAGGCAGGGAGAATCCCTTCTTCATCTTGTAGCCTCCATCAGCCTCACAATGCCTGTGCGTTCCTGGTGCTCGATAAATATTTATTGATCGCATGAATAAATGAGTATTGAATGGGCTTTCTATGTGTTTTGCTCCAGGTGTCTCTTATTGTAATTAAAGTTTTTTTTTTTTTTGAGTCAATTTCAGGCAAAAAGCAAGATAAATTTTATGTGAGCTTTGAGAAGCGCTGTAAAAATGATTTATGGTTGGGTGGGAGGATCTGTGCAAACAGGTTGGGGAGATGCTCACAGGCAGCGTCGGCCCGAGCTTGTGCAGAGGCACAGCTGCCCCTCGGCAGCCATAGCCAAGGCCGGAGGCCCTCAGGCAGAATGCCGCGCACCCCCCACCCCACCCCCGCCCCAGGCCTGGGAGAAGCTTTAGAGTGTGGTGGTCAAGTACTGCATGAAAATGCTCACTCCTGAGAGTGTGTTAGGGTGCTGGTGAGTAGCATTCACATGTAATAATACTCTGCAGCCCCGTGTTTGGGGATGGTCCTTTTGTGTGGGGCTTGTGCTCTTAGGCACATTTGCACCGGTGGGGATAGCTCTTGTCTAGCACGTTCTGTCACTGCAACCCTGGCAAAGCCCACACGGGGCTCAGACTCGTGACCTTGGCCTCCTGGCCTCATGCTCCAGCCGGCCGAACCAACTGCCGCAGCAGGAGCTGGCTGCACCTGTCTCTCTCTATTTCAAGAGCGAAGTTGACTCTGGGCAGCTGGGCACCGGGAGCCAGGGCCCTGCCCGTCATGAGTCGGATGCCTGGAGACAGCAGTTCAGCGTGGAGAGTGAGAACACCTTCTGAGCAGCCGAGATGGGTCCCGAAGGGGCCGTTTCTCCCAAACGGGGACAACAGCCCTGGGACCTGTGGCTTTCACTTTCTGATGACTTGGCATCAGCAGCCAGGTGCCGTCTTGTCCCCTAACTCCCCCCCTCCCCCCCCCCCCCCCCCCCCCACACACACCAGCCATTGTTCCCAAGGTCCAGATTTAACTTTCTCTTATTTTAGTTTCAGGCCATTTCTTCTTTTAATGGTGTCCCAAGCTGCCTGAAATAATTCTTGCCCTTCTTTTATGTGGCTCTGTCTCGCATATTTATGGGAAGTTATCATGTCCTCGTAGGGCCCAGTTCTCTGGTTTCCACATATTATGTGCCTTTAACCTCCCTTTATAGGTCAAGCCTCCTAATTCCTTTAATCATTTTTATTACTTTCCGTCGTATTCAGTCTCCCTCCTTAGCTTCTTGTAAAAACAAGAGGGCGCAAACTTCAGAGTGTGTTCCAACCAAATGGGGGGCAGTCGGGGACCCCTGTTTTGGAGGCTTTTTGCTCCTTTCCCCCCGATGATGCTCTTGTGTATTTCTTGTCTTACCTCGGCCTCACTGTTCCCCAGTCATCTACCCTAAACTTTACCTTCCCGTGCAATGGGCTTATTCTCACTGTGATCCGATTCCCCGATTTGGGATGGGGATTAGGAGTCTGTAAGTGTGTAGATGCTAAGGTCGGGAAGATTGAGAGTGGACGGAGGCGCGAACCAGCAGGTACCAGTGCCTGGGCACTGTGGTGTCACGGGCACAGTGTGAGACTTCCACATGCATTACCTCCGTGATTCACACATAAGCATATGTTGCTGCCTCCTTTTTGCAGTTAAGGAAACTTGAGCTCAGCATTGTGAAGCTGCTTTCCCTAGAGTATATAGCTAGTGAATGATGCATCTGGGATTTGAACTCAGGCTGTGAGGCGACTCCAAAAAAGTCTGTCTTTCCACTCTATGCAGCCTCTTTTTTATTATTATTATTATTTTTTTTTTTTTAATTTTTTTTTTCAATGTTTTTTTATTTATTTTTGGGACAGAGAGAGACATAGCATGAACGGGGGAGGGGCAGAGAGAGAGGGAGACACAGAATCGGAAACAGGCTCCAGGCTCCGAGCCATCAGCCCAGAGCCTGACGCGGGGCTCGAACTCACGGACCGCGAGATCGTGACCTGGCTGAAGTCGGACGCTTAACCGACTGCGCCACCCAGGCGCCCCTATTATTATTTTTTTTAACGTTTACTTACTTTTGAGACAGAGAGAGACAGAGCATGAACGGGGGAGGGTCAGAGAGAGAGAGGGAAACGCAGAATCTGAAGCAATATGCAGCCTCTTTTAAAGAAAGTGGGAGAGAGGGTTTTGCAGAGGGAGTAGCATTAAGTTGAGGACTCGGTTTCCTTTGTCTTCATTGAACCCAGCTTCTGGGGGCTAGTGGCTTTGTTCTGGCATGGTCTGATAGGAAAAAAAAAAAAAAAATCCAAACAACAAACTCACTTGTTTTAGTCCTAATGCCTGTATCCTGAACTCAGGTTATTTCCCGCCTCTTGTGCAGTGGGACGCACGTGCCTCCAGCTCCCCTGCCCTTGGCCTGAGGGGCACATTGGAGCCCCCCACGCACTGTAGAGCTGGATGGAACACGTTCTGTAGCCTAGAGTTTAGGAATTTTCCCCGTAGGTTGACACTGCACCCAACCTTTCGCTGCTCCCGTCTGGGGCTGCTGGGAGGGTACCCTCCTCTGTTGTGTGCATTGGATTGGCCTGAGCATGGCCTCTCTCTGGGTGGCCTCCCATCCCATCCTTTCTGAGACCAGCCAGGCAACAGAGGGAAGACAGGATGGCCCAGCGTGGACAACTAGCCAAGTTTTAGTGGTACCGGCTATAATGGCTGCCTTCCCTGTTGCACGGTGGGAGGTAGGGAAGGGTCTACCATACCGGTGTACATGGTGGGACGTAGGAAGGGTCAACTGTGCTCGTGTACTTGGTGGGAGCTAAGGAAGGGGCCACTCTACTCGTGTCCCCACACCCAGCCTGTCATAGGAGTAGACCCACAAGAGCAGTGCCCCGTCAGAAAATGTCACGGGAAAGCCTTGGCTCGTCCATGGTGGAGACACCCGTCTGTTCAGAGCACCCTCAGCTCTGGGGAAGGTGTTTGAGGGGGTCTCAGTTCTCAGAAATAACTGCATGGGGGCACATGCACTCACTTCAAAACCCAACTGTGCTCGTCGTGCTGGTCTTTTTGCTGGGCATTGGCGAGACAGACGAGTAAGACACGGGATTGGTGTTCAAGGCGTGTGCAGTCTAGTGGGAGAAATGACACACAGATTATGATAACTCAGTGTGGCAGTTGCAGGGAAGGAGATTTGCACCGTGGAACCGGAGGCAAGGTGCCCACCAGCCTAGAACAGGGGTGGCAGAGGCTGGGATGGCTTCTAAGGGAGATGTCCCCTGAGCTGGGTTGAAAAGAAGATAGAAGGATACTCCAAAGGAGAATAAAAAGTAAGACAGTAAGGGAGTCAGGGATGTGAGGCTGAAGAGGAATCCAGGGCCAAGCCATGGAGACTCAGTGTGCCAGAGAACTTTGGGAGTAACAGCGAACTCTCAGAGAGGGGTTAGGTGAGGAGAGCGCCTTGGAAATTTACATTGTATTTATTTTTTAATTTTTAATGTATATTTATTTTTGAGAGAGAAAGAGAGAGAGAGAGAGACAGAGCATGATCAAGGGAGAGGCAGAGAGAGGGGAGGACACAGAATCTGAAGCAGGCTCCAGGCTCTGAGTTGTTAGCACAGAGCCTGATGCAGGGCCCGAACCCACGAACCATGAGATCATGACCTGAGCTGAAGTCGTATGCTCAGCTGACTGAGCCACCCAGGCGCCCTAGAAATTTACATTTTAGACAAGTCATCTCAGCGGTAAGCTGGAAGGCATATTTGAGGGTGATAAAACTTTACTTTTTATGTAATTTTTTAAATGTTTATTTATTTTTGAGAGAGAGAGAGAGAGAGAGAGGGAGAGAGGGAGAGGGAGGGAGAGAGAGAACGAGCAGGGAGAGAGGCAGAACGAGAGGGAGACAGAGGATCCAAAGCAGGCTCTGCACTGACAGCAGAGAGCCCAATGAGAGGCTTGAACTCATGAACCATGAGATCATGACCTGAGCCAAAGTCAGACTCTTAACTGACTGAGCCACCCAGGCGCCCCAGAGGGTGATAAAAAAGACCAATCAAGAGAAGGTTATAGTAGTCTTTCCTTCCTTCCTTCCTTCCTTCCTTCCATCCTTCCATCCTTCCATCCTTCCATCCATCCATCCATCCGTCCGTCTGTTCATTCATCCTTTGAACAGGTATTTACCCAGTATGCGTCTGGTACTTGGAGAGTGTTGAGTATGCAGAAGAAGGTAAGAAAGGCAGAGTCCCTGCCCTCCAAAGCTGATCTAGGAGAGGTGAGGAGACCTGGACCTGTCTTATAGAGCAAATAGAGGAAGGACCATGAAGTAAGGAGTCGTTCTGGAGGTCCATTTAGTAGGATTTGGTCATCGATTGGGCGGGGAGGTGGTGAACATGAGGGAGGAGGTAAGGATGTCTCCCATTTTCTAGTTAGGATGACTGTAGTGGCTGAGTCAGGAGGACATCTCCCATTACATCCCTAGCACCCCAATTAAGTATATAACCTAAGGAAGAGCAGTATGCCTGTCCTGCAGACTTAGCTGTGAGACAAGTTCACTAGCACCATCCCCTCTTTTCAGCCCGACCGCCTTTTATTCCCAACCATAAAAATCCTGGAGCTGCCACTGGGTGCCTGGGTGGCCAGATGATCCATCCAATGAGGCAGGCATCCAGCAAGGGGCAGGCAGTGAGCGGCAGATGTGGGGGACTGCAGGTGCCCACGGACATCTAAGCAGTACTGGTGCAGACACTGGATGCATAGCTCTGGGACGTGAAGGAGGGGTCTGGATTTGAAGCATCGCTTCGGCATTGTCGGCCGAAGAAACTATGAGAGCAGACAGCATGGCTGGGGGGAGAGTGGCGTGGGAAGAAGGACGCCGGCCTAAATGTCAAGATACCTTGGCTTGAATCTCCGCGTCGCCATTCATTGGCAGTATGACCTGAGCTCTTCCCCCTTGGAGAGCCTTGGACGCCCTCATCTGTAAAATGAGATGATCAGACCAGCTCAGTGTTTTCCAAACTTGTTTTTAGTGGTTCAACCTTTTGTGCAGATAAGATCACACACAGAATCCCAGGAGGTAAAGATGGGACCGCTGTGGTCAAAGCCAGAGCATCAGCGGCTTAGGGATGAGGTTCCCTTCTCCCTGCCTCCCAACACCCCACTGTGGCCCCCAAGGGTATTGTGGGGAGCACACTTTGAGAAGTAGAAATTAATGAGGTTTTTGAGGTCCCTTCCATCCAGCACCGGCCTCCTGGAGCCTGATTCATAGGTCACTTGGGTGTGGTTAAATAGACACTTGAATCTCCCGGAGGTCACAGTGGGGCGAGCGGGAGGCTAAGGAGAAAGAGGAGGCCTGGAGTCTATTCCCACTCCCCTCCAACAAACTCAGGATAATTTGTATCTTTCTGTAGCCTCATTAAAATCCAAGCCCTTTAATTTGTTTCCCTTTAAAAAAAAAAAAAAGAGAGAGAGAGAGAGAGAAGGAAAGAAAAGCAGCACAGACCATAAAACACTGCAGCCTTCCCTAATGTTTCCCCATTCCCTCCTGGAGTTCTTATTCTTCCTAGTTTATCATCCTCAGGCTTGATCACAGGAACCTTATTATTTCCTTTTCCCCTCCAGAGCATTTAGGAAGGTTAAAAAAAAAAAAAAAAAGAAAACCAAAAAAAAACGATCCTGAGCTTCAGCTGAGGCTACTTTCTGCTTCTCACCCCCTGCCCCCCAACCCCGTTGGAGGCCTGTACCATCTATGATCACAGTCCCACGGGAGGAGACCCACAGACCCCTGGCTAAGAGCCCTCCTCCCGCTCCTCCAGGCCCAGGAGAAGGTGGGGGAGGGATCCCTCACACAAGCTAAGCTGCACCTGTAGACAGAAATGGGTGACCTGTGTTCCTAGCTGGGAGTTTACAAACTGTTGCGTGACCCCAGAGGGGCTGTCGATGGGCCAGTGGCCTTCAGCTCTGGTGGCCCTGGGCTTGTGCTTGGAGGCTTTCTGTCTGCCACTACCCAACCACCGCCCCACCCCGACTGTCCAGCCTGTCATGGCGTCAGTCTGTCCTTCCAGAGAGGCCCTGGCTCTCCCTCCAGCCAGGGTGACGGCCATGACCTGCCAGTGAAGGGCCTCCTGCGGCTTGCCTAGGGATTGTTTCCAAGGCACATATTTCACCCAGGCCCCCTTGAGAACGACTCACTCTGTTCTCACTGCGAAGTTGGAGGGAGGTTTCTCTGGCCACATCGAGACGTTAGCTCTTCGGTGCCAAGGGTGCTTCAGGCCATGCTTGTCAGAAATTTCATTTATGCAGAAGAGGGAGAGAGGTCAGCCTGCGGGATCTGGCCTGGAAGGCAGCCACGGGTGGGGAGGGTGGAGACGGGCAGAGCCATCCCTGCCTCGTTAGCGCAGCCAAAGCCCCGTCTTGAGCTGAAGCGGCGGCAGGCCGACGCCCTTGGTGACCAGGGTGAGTTGCAGTGTCATTAGCAGAGCAGTCTGGCTGGATGTCGATCGGCCCTGTCGAGGCCTGGCGGGTTGGCAGATGGAGTCACCATGCAGACCACTGCCCGTGGACCCAGCTGTGTGCCGCCCCCAAGGAGCCCTCTGACATGAGAGCACCGGCGTGGGCCCGAGGGACCTCGCACCAGTCACGCAAAGCCCTGCCCCGTGGTCTGCCGGGTGGAGGCAAGCACGAAGCTCTCACATGCCTCTCACATGCCTGGGGGCCTGGACACTCTTCTCCTCCCGAGGGGACCTCCCTTCGTGCTCTTCCTGAAGCCCCTGTTCCAACAGCAGACCTCCGGCTCTCCCTCTCCAGCAGAGGGATCTGGGCTACCTTCTTCTGCAAGATGGGAGCGCCTCTGTGACTTGTCCTACAAATGACAATAGAGCTCACGAGATCTAATTGGCTATTAAAGGAGAAAGGAGCCCTATGGATGCTGCAGGCTA
Organism: Panthera onca; assembly: GCF_046562875.1. Taxonomy (NCBI): domain Eukaryota; kingdom Metazoa; phylum Chordata; class Mammalia; order Carnivora; family Felidae; genus Panthera; species Panthera onca. Next base: position 97,193,086 of record NC_138348.1, on the reverse strand, counting down.
ATTAACCCTGGGAGTGCAGAGCAAGAGGATGAATCTCCGCAGGGGCTGTGTCTGAGCATGTCTATGCCGAAGTGTGTCTGCCCCAGTGGCAGCCAGGGAGAGACACGCACCCACGTGGTATCTTACAGTCCTGCTCGGTGGGCAGGGAGGGACAGGGCCCAGAGCATCAGACCAGAATGGAGCCTCAGAATCAGATCCTATGCACTCAGTTCTGCAGATGAGGAAACCGAGGCCCAGGGAGGAGGTGGGACTTCCCAAAGCTACAAAGCCAGCTGGAGCCAAGATTGAACTTGAGGTTTAGGAAGGTCAGTCTTCCCTGCCTCGCGTCTGGGACGATGTGTGCGGGTCCCACACATCTTGAGGTGTTCAGGGTCTAACGAGGGAGGCGGTCTCTGCAGATAATTATAACCCAGTACGCACGGCACTGGAGGCACGATATGAACTGAGTAGCAAACGCTCCGCTCTGCCCAGGGGTACAGGAAGGCCTCCTAGGGAAGGTGAAGTCTAAGCTAAACTTTCAGCAAGGTGGTTCTAGAAAGAAATATCAGGGGAGGAGCCCGGGAAGCTCAAATTCAGTGAGGCCCAAAGTGAGAGACCTGAGGTCAGAGAGGGGCTTTGAAGCCCTGTGTCCAGCATGGAGTCAAGGTGTTATCCTGGGAGCGGTGGGGACTCGGTGTAGGTGGGGGCTTCCTCATGATTCTATTTGGAAGAGAACCAGGGGCAACCAGATGGACTTGGGATGGCGCTAAGGCAGCACCAGGGAGAGAGAGCTGGGATGAAGCCAGTGCTACAGGCCAGGCGAGGGATGTTGAGGCTTTGGCCAAGGAAGACAGTGGCAGCAGGGATGGACGTGAGGGACAGGAAGACGCCCAGGGTGACGCCCAGACCCTGGCGCCTTCAGCAGCGACAGCAAGCCTGCTCTGCTCTCTGGACCGTCCTTGCCAATGAACGGACCTCCCCCACCCCCCCCCCCCGGCCCGCCCCCCCCCCCCCCCAACCCCAGCTCATAGGCTGTCACACCTGAGCAGAGGCCTTTACAGATCTTCTGGTCCAACTCCTTCGTGTCTCAGAAGAGAAACAGACCCAAGGAGTAGATAAGACGTGTGGAACAGCCCCACCTCTGGACCCCTGATGTGGCCCTTGTCCGGTGTCACCGCTGGACTTCACTGGTGTTTGCGTGTTGCCTCTAATGAAAGAAGCTGCCTTCTGCCTCCACCCACCCAAAGTCACCTTTGTCCCCAACTTTTTCTCTTGGTCCCTCTGGTTGTGGCCCTCCAGTCCCATCCAGGGCCAGCTCTGCCTTGCAGTTCAACTGGGATTAAGCGGCCAGTTCTATTCTCAAAGGGGGGACCGTTTGAGCCCTTGGTTGGCTGTGCTAGTGAAGGGGGATGACAAGGGACAGCCTGAAGCATCAGCTCACTGCAAATCCTAAATGCCTGACAGGACGCTGTCTTCAAACTTGTCTCACAAAAGTCTGACCTTTAGGACAGCATGCGTTCCTTTAGCCCCCGCCAGCTGCCAGAGGGGAGGGAGCTCCGGGGTTCCAGATGAGCTAGGAGCGAGCTGCAAAGCACATGGGGGGACAAGTTCCCCAGCCGCAGAATGGCTTTTGTGAAGGTGTCAGCAGCACGCTCAGGCATGTGGGCCATTGCACACTCCCAGGGTGGGATTTGTATTGGGGTGGTGTGGGGGTGGGGCCCGTCCCTCTGGGAAGGGCTGGCAGCAGTGAGTGGGGGGGCCCAGAGTGGTCTTGACAGGGGGTCTCAGCTCCTGCACTAACCTGTTCTTCTCTTGTTCCAGGGTCCCAGGGGTAGGGGGTGGAGTGATTTGGCCAGAGCCAAAGTGATGCCACTCGCCTCTCTGGCCTTGTGTGGTGTGGCCTTTTTTCGCAGTTTCAGCCCAATCCATTTTATAACGAGTCTTTTGTAAAAGGCCACTTTGTCCTAAAATGAAATTTAGAGACAGTATATAACCTTTCTGCGCACGTGACTTAACACATAATGTCTTAGATATAAAGGATAAGTTAAAAGGAAGTAACAAAACGGATTTCAATACATAAATGCCTAGTCATTACTACACATGGAGGGCAAAAATGTGCCCCAGGTTTCCAGAAAGGCTCGTAGGGGTTGCTGTTAAGAACCGCTGGCTTTGGAGTTAGAGGGACCCCCTACTCACATTCTGTCCCTGGCCGCCGATTGCTGCGTGACCTTGGGCCAGTGAACCTCTTTGAGCCCTGGCTCCTCGTCTGTAAATTGCGCAGAACCGTGGCCGCCCCCCGGGGGGATGAGACCTTAACAAGATGCAGGATTTCGGAGCTCTTTACATGGGGCTGACTTCCCCCCTGCTTCTGCCCCAGATGCCCATCTCCAGGCAATATGCATAATATCCTTACCCTCACCTTTGTTCTGTACTTCACCTTGGGAAGCGATTTTGCTTGGTCATGCCATGACGCCTGGGTTCCCCCACCCCTCCCCCGCCCCCGCCACTCCTCATCTCTGCGGCTCCCGTCCCACCATCCCAGCGGGCCACTACCTGCTTCTTAGTTGCCCTCCAGCCCCTCAAACCTCCCTGAGCTTCTGATGGTCCTGAGGCTTGTTTGGTTCTGCCACCCTGGGACGGAGGGAGTACAGATCTCAGGAGCCCATTTACCCCACCCTGAGTTTATATGTTTTATATATTGTCAGTGTGTTGTTGTAATCAGGGCAAGTGGGCTCTTGGCTTTCATCTGCCCCCAGTGTGGTGGCGCCCCAGGTAAGAGTTTTTAATTAACACTCCATTACCCTCCTGCTGTATATAATGGGGAGAAACCCTGTCTGGCTCAGGGAATTCTTCCTGCGGGCATCACTGGCAGCCCCCAGCACATATTTTGTCTCCTGCTTTATGGTTCCCATCGCTACTAGGTGTTAATAGAACAGTCGCTTCAGTTCGTATGGCTGTGTGTGGCCCTCTGGCCCCGGGTGGCAAGGTGCTGTCCCACTGCCCTGATCCCCTCTTGGTGGCTCATGCTCTCCAGCCCCATTCCTCCAAAGCCTGCGGCAAACTGTACTTTCTGAGGAAAGATCAGGCTGGCTCCTCCAGGGCTCTTGCCCTTGAGCTTCTGGACTTGGGGCCACTGGTGACCACGGAGGCCTCCATAGCCCCATGAAGTGTAAGGTCTATACCAGGGCCTCTTGGTCCATTTATTCACCAAGCAAATATTTATTTAGTGCCTCCTCTGGACTGAGTACTGTTCTAGGCACTGGGTGTGAAGCGGTGAATTAAAACAGTCATCCCCGCCTCATAAAGAATATAAACAGTGAATTGTGTGCATTGTATGTGCAGGTACAGGTGTGCGTGTATCCAGTCTGTTAGGGGTGAGTATTAGGGAGAAAAATGAAGCAGGGAGGGGGGCTGGGGAGTGTCCGAGGGAAGGGGTGTGAAATGTCAGGGTGGCCGGGGAAAGCCTCACTGAGAAAGTGACATTTGAATAGAGGCTTAAAAGAAGTGGCAGAAGGAGCCATGCGGACGTGAGGGGAAGAGCATGTCAGAGGGGGAACCAAGTCCAAAACCGCAGAGGCCCCCGCCAGGCAGGAGCAGGCCTGGCCCCTTCAGGGCACGGCGCGGGGACCACGTGGCTGGTTGGCCAGGAGCAGTGGCAGAGCTGCAGGAGGTAAGGTCAGAGATGTGGATGTGAGGCTCCGGGGGAGAGATGTGGGCGGCTGGCACAGGCAGCAAGAACGGGTGGCGTTCTGCACAGATTTTCAAGGTAAACCCAGCAGAATTTCCTGATGGCTTAAACAGGAGATGTGAAAGAAAGAGGGGAGGCAAGAGGGACTCCGGGGCTTTTGGCTTGGCTCCGGAAGGATGGAGTTGGCGTTTGCTGAGACGGGGAAGGGACCTGGGCCGGTTTCAGAAGGAGTTGCTGCCTGAGTTCGGTCTTGGGCTCAGTCTGAGAGGCCGGTCGGAGGACTGGCGGCTGGCATTTGAAATGTGAGTCTGGAGTTCAAGCCCTGGACTGTGCTGGAGATACAGATTTGAAACTTATCAGCCTACAGATAATGCTCAAAGCCGTGACCCTAGGTTTGTGTGGCTAGAGAAGAGGACCAAGGACAAAGCTCTCGGTGCTTTGACAATACGAGATTAAAGAATGGGTGTGCCTGGGTGGCTCAGTCGGCTAAGCCTCTGACTTGATTTTGGGTCAGGTCATGGTCTCATGGTTCGTGAGATCAAGCCCTGCATTGGACTCTGCCCTGGCAGAGCAGAGCCTGCTTGGAATTCTCTCTCTCTCTTTCTCTCTCTGCTCCTTCCCCCCTTAAAATAAATAAATATTTTTTTAAAAGATGAAAGAGAGAAAGAGAAGGAAGGAAGGAAGGAAGGAAAAGAGATTAAAGAGATGGGAAGGTGCAGCCAGGATCTAACAGCAAGAACCAGATGAGTGTGGTCTTCTGGAAGCCAAGGGAAGAGTGGTCTGCTTTAACAAATGCTCCCAAGAGATCCAGTAACATGCGGACTGAGAGGTGGGGCTCACTCCTGTGGGTATTTTTGTTTCACTTTGCTTTTTAATGCTCCCCATTGTCTTCGCTCCATGGGTCACAGTCTGGGAAAGAGTAGCTGAGCCAGGGGTAGGGATGTTTCTGAAGGGCTGAGCCCTGCAGAAAGCAGCTTGGGTAGAGGTCAGGGGAGGAAGACCTATTATATCAAAAGGGAAAGAAGAATACATTAGCACACTTGTGAGTTCGTGATCTCATTTTACTCCCGCGGCAAGTCCTGTTAGGGCAGTATTTGTAGTGTTATTCCCCTTTTCAGATGAAGAAAATAAGGTGCAAAGAGGAAGCGCAGCTGCCTTTAGGTCTTAGACTCTTTTTTTTAAGGTTATTTATTTATCTTGAGAAAGACAGAGCGCACATGCGAGTGGGGGAAGGAGCAGAGAGAGAGAGAGAGAGACAGAGACAGAGAATCCTAAGCAGGCCCCACACTGTCAGTGCAGAGCCAGATTCAGGGCTCAAACCCACAAACTGTGAGATCGCGACCTGAGCCGAAGTCAAGACGCTTAACCGACTGAGCCACCCGGGTGGCCGTGGTCTTGGACTTTTAAATCAGTGTTGGCTGATACAACTTCCGGCAGTGATGGAAATATTCTATGGATGCTTTGCCTAATATTGGATCTATGGGCTATGTGTGGCCATCAAGCACTCGAAATGTGTCTAGTACAACTGAGCTGTCTTATCAATTGTGTTTAAGTTAATTTAGATTTAAATTTAAAGAACCACCTGTGGCTAAAGGCCACGTGAACAGACAGTGCGGTGCTAAGTGGGGAAACCTGGATCTCTGACCCAAGGCCTCGGGTCTTCTCAGTCTGCCCTCTGCTTCCCAAGAAGGTAGTAGAATGTTCCAAAGAGGTAGCCTGGCCTGAGCTGATATGTTTTGAAGAGAGCAGAGGGGGAGAAGGAGATAATATATACAACTTAAGGGCTCACCTAGACTTGTTGTGTTTATTGGTCAGTTGATAGGTTCTCCAGCGTGCTCTGAAGCCTTTAGAGCCTACTGCTCAGCTCAGCCCCAGCTCTGTGGGCTGGGTGAACCGGAGAGAAGCACATACCTACTATTTGTGATCATTTGTAAATCCTGCTGTCTGTCCATTTCCTCTCCTTGTTGCAGCTTTCCTTGTCTCTTGTATCTCCCCAAGCAATTCCTTTGAAATACTGTTATTTAAGCCTCTTGGGGGGGGGGGGGCACTGAGGATGTACCTGGTGTTCCTGTCACTGTCTCATTAACGTCTGTGTCCTGCTTTCTGAATCACTAATAGATTCCTGCAGGCAGGTGAATTATGCCAGGTCCTGCTTCCGGGTCAGGGTGGATACAGATACAGGATGCTTTGGTGTAAGGAGTACTGGTCTCCATCATCATTGTGTCATTAGAGCCTAGACAGGTGCTTTGACAATTGGGAGAGCTCTGTGTGTCTCTATTTCATAATCGAATGGTTAACCTTAGACTCATACAGTCTCGGTTCAGGTTTCTGGTGTCCATCCGCGAGCTTCGTGGCCAAGTGCAAAATACCGAGCTCTTTGAAACGGCCTCCTCACCTATCAAATGTGATAACAGACTTTCTTGTGTTCCCGTGAGGATTGAATGAGGTAATAACTAGAGAAGTTTTTGCACAGTGCCTTGCACCTATCAGGTGCTCGTTAAGTGATAGTGTTTTATGGTGATGTGCGTTTGGTTCATTTTTCACTAGACTGGGATCTTCTGCAATGTAGGGACTGCATTTTACTTACCATTGTCCTCTGTAGCAATGCTGTAACCGTATTAGGATCTTTAAAAGAGCCGTATGATTCATTGCTTGCTAGGCACCTCTGGCCCCCACTCCGGAGATACAGCTGAATGAGACATGGACCAACAAACAGGGAGCATTTAGGTGAGCCCAGGCTTAGGGAATTCATAGCTTCTATCTCAGCTTGGGAGCCTGCTTGTAATTTGCAGACAGTCTTACTGCTTCTCCTCCCCAAGGGGCCGTTGAATTTGTTTAGATTGCAGGGCTGTCCTGGATAGTTCACCTACTAGAATGTAAGCTCCAGGAGGATATTTTAGTCTGTTTTATACAGTGTTGTATCTAGAGCAACACCTGCTGTATGTGGTAATTGCTCAATAAATGTTTGTTGAATGAAGGAATGCCCCACAGGTAGGTATGAGATGCAATATTTTATACAAGGGTCTGTAAACTTTTTTTTTTTCCCTAAAGGGCCAAATAATAGATGTTTTAGACTTGTGGGTTATGTTGTCTCCGTTGTGATTTACTCAGTGCTTCCATGATAACATACAAGCAGCCATAGACAAATGAGCAGGGTTATGTTCCAATAAAACTTAATTTACTAAAACAGGTAGCATGTGGTATACCATTTGTTGAAGAGACTATTCTTTCCCCATTGAATAGTTTTGACACTCTTGTTGAAAATAAGTTGGCCATAGATGTTTGGATTCATTCTGGATTCCCAATTCTATTTCATTGGTTTACCTGTCTATCTTTATGCTAGTACCAGAATGTTTTGATTACTGTAGCTTTGTAGGTATTTTTGAAATCAGTGTGAGTCCTCCAACTTTTTTTTTTTTTTTCCAATATTGCTTCCAATAGTCAGGGTCCCTTGCAATTCTGTATGAACTTAAGGATCAGCTTTTCCATTTCTGTAAAAATGCCATTGGAATTTTGATAGGGATTGCATTGAATCTGTAGAATGCTTTGAGGAATATTTCTACCTTAACAGTATTAAGTCTTCTAATCCATGAACATGGGATGTCTTTCCATTTAATTAGATCGTCTTAATTTCTTTCAGGAATGTTTTTTAGCTTTCAGTGTACAAATCTTTCACCTCCTTAGTTTAATTTATTGTTAGCTATTTAATGCTTCTTAACATTAACATGAATAGAAATGTTTTCTTAATTTCTTTTTTAGATTATTCATTGCTGATACCTAGAAACACAAGTAATTTTTTAAAGTTTACTTATTTCTGAGAAAGAGAGAGAGAGAGAGAACGAGCAGGGGAAGGGCAGAGAGAGAGGGGGACAGAGGAACCAAAGTGGGCCCTGTACTGACAGCAGAGAGCCCAATGTGAGGCTTGAATTCACAAACCATGAGATCATGACCTGAGCCGAAGGCAGACACTTAACCGACTGAGCCACCCAGGCATGCCTAGAAACACAACTAATTTTTTTTATGTTGTTCGTGTACCCTGCCACTTTGCTGAATTTGTTTATTAGCTTTAGTAGTGTTTTGGTGGATTCTTCAGGATTTTCTATACATAGGAAAAGGTCATCTGCTAAGAATGTGTTTGGGCCCCTACTTCATTCCACATACAGAATTGAACTCAAAGTGGATCAAAACCCTAAGTATAAGGACTGAAACTACAAAACTATTAAAAGAAAACATAGGGGTAAATTTTCAGGACCTTAGATGTGGCAGTGGATTCTTAGATTTTACACCGAAAGCATAAGCAAAAAATTAATTAACTGATTGGATTTCATCAAAATCAAAAGCTTCTGTGGAATCAAAGGACGTTATCAAGAAAGTAAAAAGACAACTTACGGAATGGGGAAAAATATTTGCAAATCATATATTTGGTAAGCATTTAGTATCTGGCATACAAAGAACTCAACGACAAAAAGACAACCTAATTTAAAAATGGGGGGCGCCTGGGTGGCGCAGTCGGTTAAGCGTCCGACTTCAGCCAGGTCACGATCTCGCGGTCCGTGAGTTCGAGCCCCGCGTCAGGCTCTGGGCTGATGGCTCGGAGCCTGGAGCCTGTTTCCGATTCTGTGTCTCCCTCTCTCTCTGCCCCGCCCCCGTTCATGCTCTGTCTCTCTCTGTCCCAAAAATAAATAAAAAACGTTGAAAAAAAAAATTAAAAAAAAAAAAAATAAAAACGGGCAGTGGATTTGAATAGCCATTTCTTCCAAGAAGATATACAAATGTCTATCATCTGTGCACGAAAAGATATTAAACTTGACTGGTCATTAAGGAAATGCAAATCAAAACCTCAGTGACCTACTACCTCACACCCACTGGGATGGTTCTACCTTAAAAATAGAGAAGCGTTAAAAAACACACAGAAAATAACAAGCATTGGCAAGGATGTGGAGAAACGGGAACCTTTGTGTACTGCTGGTGGGAATATAAAATGGCGCAGCCGCTGCGGAAACCAGTTGGGCAGTTCCTCAAAAAGTTAGACGTTGAATCGCGATATGGTCCAACAATTCCACTCCCCAGTAGGTACCCAAGAGAAATGAAAACGTGTGTCCACGCATATGTTTGTATGGAATATCTTGTGTATGATATTCTTGTATCATATGTATATGAATGTCTTGTATATGACTTGTATATGAATATCCATAGCATCAGTAAAAGGTGGAAACCACCTAAATGTCCATCAGCAGATGAACCGATAAGCAAATAGTGGTCTGTCCATACAATGGAATATTATTCATCCATAAAAAAAAGGAATGAAGTCCTGATACATGCTGCAACATGGATGCATCTTGAAAACGCTATGTAAAGAGGTCAGTCACAAAGGGACAAATATCTTATGAATCCCTTCATGTGAAATATCTGAAATAGGCAAGTCTCTAGAGACAGAAAGCAGGTTAGTAGTTGCCAGGGGATGGGGGGACATGGGATGAGGGTGATTACCGAAAGGGGATGGGGCATTCTTTTGCGTGATGAAAACGTTTTGAAACTAGAGAGACATGGTTGCACGACATTGTAAATGCATATGCACCAAATGCCCCTGAGTTTGGTGCACGTGTATGAAGTCCCTTTGAAGCACATGTCTGAAATCAGATGAACTGTATGAATTTCACCTCCAGTAAAAACACGCAGGTGGCAGGATTTGGCCCGTGGGCCATCATTAGCCAACCCTTGTTCTAGAGCACTCTTTCCAAACTGCAGGCCAGGACCCATTAGTAGGTTGGGACATCAATTTAGTGGGTCGCAACCAGTAATTGTAGCAAGCTAAAAAAGAATGGACTAGAACACACCAGGGGCATCCTAGACAGCAAAGAGTTATTGTCTCATGAAATAGTCTTTCGGTTTTATACACAGAGGTATGTGGGTCTTGGTTAATGATGTGATAGATATTTTTTTTCCCCGTGGGTCATGGTTAATAAAACTTCAAAGCCACTTTTTACACAGTTCCGTGACCTCTTTTTTTGGGGGGGTCAAGTTCAATGCCAAAGTCCAAAGCCAATCTTCATTTTCCACTCGGCTTCTCCAGAGGCCTAGTATCTCAGACTACTCTTTGACATCCTCCTGTAGCTGCTGTGAGGCCTCCAGGACCCCCTTACTCCCAGCACTGGGTCCCAGAACTGCTTCCTGCTGTCCAGCCTGGTCTGAGCATTGCACAGTTCCATGGTCATGGACCGTGACCAGGCCCATTTGGTATCCACTCAGGGGAAGCACAGAAACCTCCTCCTGCCTGTTTATGGAAGTTTGATGATCCACCCTGAAATCCACACCTCTCCCAGGAAGGGATGGAAGGCCCAAGGTCCGACCCTGACCTACCCCCAAACCTACCCCTCTAGCCGCTCTGTGTAGATTTCTTGTCAACATTCAGACCAGGTTTCTTCTGGTCTCCTGTCTGATTCAGCCCCCGTGTTTTGTTCATTTCCTGCTTCCCCACCTCTTTCATTGTGACTGTGTCCATTGCTGGGGCTCTGAGGGAGTGGGTGTGAATGTGCACGTGGGGATGTGTTCATGGGTCTGTACGTGAACCTCTGCTCAAGTCTGCCCTGAGTCCCTCCTCTTCTGCGGAACACGGGAGCACGGAGGCCATTGGATAAGCCACACGGGCGAAGGGACGGCAGCTGGACTCCTGGCTGATAGGCTGTGTGTGGTGGTTTCTGAAGTTTTAGGAGCACAGGGAACCCCTCACAGGTTGATTTCTGGCCCAGGAAATACTCAACCCGCTGGGATCTTAGTCACACCAGACAAACGGGAGCAGGTGGTCTGTTCCATGCCATATCAGAGCACTATGGAAGGTTGAGAGAGGAGGGCTTAAGAGCAAGGCCCTGGGAAGCTGTTGGCTGAATTGATGGCGGCCAGTCCCAGCCCCTCTGTGGGGTGCCTGCCCGGGGGGGGTCTCCTGATTTCTCTTCGGGGGCCTTGTCCCTTACAAGCACTGTTCTTGTTGTCATCACCATGTTACCATACTGGATTCTGACACCACATGGCCACGGCCTGACACTATCTCAGGCACCGTGAAAGGAATAAATAGCCAGGGATCCTCTCTGACTCTTGCAAAGATCCTGAGGCTCCTCAGAGTTCTCGTTATAACCAAGCAGGGCTTTTTTGTATTTATCAACATCGAACCCCCCACGCCCAGGCTTGGGTGACCCTGCCAGCGCTGGGCTCCTCAGGAGGATGCTGCATCGTGCTGCTCATTTACAGAGACCTGGAGACAAGGAGGGGGCTGTGTGTGAGAAAGTATGGAGACGAGCTAGCTCTAGAGAGCTACAGGGCGGGGGCTGTGTACCTGAGCTAGAACCACATGCCCTGGGAGCTGGAGCTGGCAGCTCTTAATGTATCACTTCACGGGCTGAGACCCCCTGACTTGGCCACCAGCCTGCCAGGCACAGCCCCTCTGCTCAGGGCAAACCGTCGAGGGGAAGCCTGAGGAGGGACCTGTCCAGGAGGGCAGAATCAACTCTGAACTGTCCCCCTGCAGATTCATTTGTCTCTTTCCAAGAATCCATATGGCGTCATAACCTCAGAAAGCCCTCTCGGTGACAGACTGGCAAAGGTAAGGGAGAGGGACCGATAGGCAGGACAGCCAGAGTGACTTAATACAACTATAGTCATTTATTTCGCTCACGAACCTTCCGTGAGGCAAGGCTCAGTGGGGGTGGGTTCAGAAGGCTCGTCTCTGCTCCATGATGCATCGACGGGGGTGGCTGAGAGTAGGGTGTATGTGTGTGAGTGTGTGTGTGGACCTAGACCATCCGCTTCAACATGGCTCACTTAGGTGACTGGCAGGTTGTGCTGGTTGGAGACCCATCCAGAACTGAAGACCAGGGACCTCTCTTCTCCTCCGCACGGACCTCTCCATGTGGGGTCCTCCTCAGGCTGCCTCAGCTTCCTCACAGCACGGCTGCTAGGTCCCAAGACTGAGCAACCCCGGAGAACTGTGCAGAAGCTGTATTGCCTTTTATGGTTGACCTCACAGAATCACATAGCATCACTTCCATCATAGCCCAATCCACCCCCCGTCCCCAGACTCCGGAAGAGGGCCACAGACCCCACCTCTCAATGGGAAGTGTGCCAGGGTCTCGTCATGAGACAAGCGTACGGAATGGGAGGTGTGACCATTTCTGGAAAATACAGTCTCCCCGTGAGCCATGGAGAAGGAATAGTCATTTGGATGTCATCACATGCTCGGAACCCTAAGGGACTTGGTGATGTAGTAATGGGTATAAAGGCGAGGTGCTGAGGAAGCGAATCTTGGCCACAACCCTCATTTCTGCTCTGGGTTGGGCGGGGGGCACAGGCATGAAGCTTTCGATCTGCTTCTTTGATACACGCGAGAGACCCTTTGTGAGAAAAACGCGAAGTGGGATTTGTGTGTGGTGAGTCTCCCCACCCCCTCCCACCTCTATCTCAGCTCACCAGAAATCCCTGATGAATAATCCTGATCAGGGAGAAACCAGAAATATCTTCCTACTTAACAGCCAGGCAGAGGCGGGGATGAGTGTGGGGCTCGGAGGTATAGCCTGGCAGCTGGCAGATTGGCCAGCTTCTGGTTTTTTGGTTTTTTTTTTTTTTCCTCCCCCTTTTGAATCTCTGGGCCCTGGAACGGAGCCACGTCCAGGGAGATGCCCTGAGCCCGATGCTCCTTGTGGGAATGTGAACAGGCTCCAGAAGACAGAGGCAGCTGCTCGTTCCAGAAATGAAGCTGCCCCTCCAAAGGTTAATTGCCCTCAGCTGTGTTGGGCCAGAAAACAGTCGCTGAGCCCCCACTGTCCTTCTGATGTTCTCCTCTCTGGCTGCTGCACAGGCTGAGGCTCTGCTGTGCGGCAGTCCAGTGCTCCGTGGCCGACAGCCGAGGACTGCTGTCCGCAGATGCCCGTTTCCCGTCTCCCACCCCCCACCCTCTCCCTCACTGAGGGAGGTTTGCCTGGGTGTTCCTAGGACTCCAGCAAAGCCAGCTGGCTCCTTGCTAATGGCCCAGAGCCTGAGCAAAGTCTGGGTGGTAACCTTTACCTGCTTGGCCTAGGGATATTTATAAAACCCAAGAGCCTGGGGGCAGACTCTATGGATGGGAGATATATTAATAGCCCTCAGGAGGACTGCCAGCTTGGAAACTCAGAGTCCTTTCCGGTCCGTGTTTTTCAAAGGGCGGGTGGGGGCCGAAGATCACCTATTTAGAATCTTCCCTGGAGAACTTCTTTCAAACGCAGACTTGCAGAATCTTCACATCTGGCATTTGCATTTTAAGGAGCACCCCAGTGATTCATGAGAATCCTGAAGTTTGAGAGCCAACTGTAGCCCCTCCCCCGAATCTAGAATGCCAGCGTGCCCACTCTGTGACTTTGGTTGTGTTGGGTGCCGGAGACGTGAGGGTAATTAAGACATGGTACCGGCCAGGGAAGGGATACTCCAGAAATAGTTCCAGAGATTCCTGGACTAAGTGTTATCATCTGAAAATGAGGCTTCATTTCCTTGACCCCTTTCATCACCTTCTACCAGGGTTTTGGAATTATTTCCTAAGGGATTCTCTCCAAATGCTAACTAGCTTATAGAAAACAAAAGGTCAGTTTGATAGGAGTCCTGGGGAATTAATGCCATCTGGTTTTGCAATGTGGGATTTTAATAGTAACCATACTTACCTTTTATATGACACCTTTGGCTATCCCTGCAAATAGACAAATCTAGAAACTGTTTCATACACAGAATGCTTTGGACAGCTGTTCACGCGTTTCCCAAAGCTCCTTTCTTTCTGAGGCTCTTTGAGGTTTTCCGGTTACACCAAAGAGAGTTTTCAGTTTTCCGAAACAAGATAAAATAAAACAAACAAACAGGAAAAAAAAAAAAAAAAAAACAACAAAAAAACCCAGAGTCGTGTAGAAGAAAGAACCCTGGACAGAGAGTAAGATGACCAGGAAGTCCTCCCTTAGCCACTTATGACCCATGGGACATAGAGTGTGCCTTTCTGTCTGCATTTTCCCATCTGCCACACTGATTACCCCCTCTCCCCACCCGCCCTGCCTCCCTCATAGGGATCAGACGGTGCAGTAGTCACGCGCATGCAGCACGTTCTGATAAGTAAAAGGAACTCTGAGTTTTGTTTCAGAGATGCCTCTGGTCGCGGCTGAATCGTGGCCAGCGAGAGGCAAGACAAAAACAAAATGAAATGACTGACCCCAAATCTTAAATCCTGATGCCATAAAGTACCAGTGTCCTTCCTGTGTGCCGATGAATCCTTACCGCAGCGTTGAGCAGTAAGGAGGCCAGATGTTCTCTGTACAGCGAGGAGATTGGACTAGATATTTTCTGGGGCATCTTCCAGCCCTAAAATTAAATAACGCCGTTACTTGTCAGATGAGAAAACTGAGTTGAACTGAGCCGGGGCATGGGGAGGTGAGGAGGTCTGACTGAGACACCCGGCTTGTGAATGACAAAAGTCAGGATGCAGCTGGGGCCTCTGGCCCTCCACCCACGTTCTTCTGGTAGACCGTGCTGTCTCACGCTGACCCCTCACCGGCCAAGCAAATATTGGTTCTGAGTCTGGCCCCAGTTTGGGGTAAACTGGTCCCCGCTTCCGGCTGTGTAAGGCACCAGCTTTGTGGGCCCCTTTCTCCTGATCACTGCCACTCACCCCTCACCGTAGAGCATTTCTTAATCGGTTGGAATGAATGGGGGTTTCTGTGAGCAGGGGGCGCCAGGTACCCCTGGTATTTCTCCCAGGAAGAAAGCGCACCTCCAGACTCTGACTCCCCAGTGGGTCTGACCTGCACAGATGGAGACCTGCACACACACACCCCCGCTCCCCTCCTCTCTCTCAGCCGCTTTGCCAGCTTTGGAAAGCGGGATGAACTGTTGCCGCTTTACTACTTTAAATGTTAATGATTTGTATTATTTTAAAATCTGTTTGTGTGCCCAGAGGCCTCTTTGCCAGAGGCCCAGTGAGTCAGGAAGCAGGTAAATAAATAAACCTTCAGCAGACTCCAAGACTATCATTCTCTGGAGGGCAGCGCAGAACCTCCCAGCTGTACCCAGGATGCCTGTAGGAGGTGGGGAGGGTGCCCTGGCTGCCGTAGGGCTCAGGGTGGGCCCCTCTAAGTTGTAAGAGGCGGTGAGCACCTCTGCGCCAGAGCCTGTTATGTCCAGGAAGCGTGCCTTCCTCGAGAGACATTAAATATTAATAGCAACAGCAGCAAGCAGAGGCAGAAGGTAAACAAAAGTGAGGTATAAAATGTTCATTTTAAGATCAGCCGTGTTCACTCCTCAGAAGGAGCATTTCAGGCATAGGGCAAAGGCATTTATCTTCTTGGGGCTTCACATTTTCAGTGGGCTGGCCAGGTTGGGGTGGGCATCCTGCATTTTATCTGTCGGCCCTAGTTAGAGACCTCCTGGGGACCCTCACCTGTCTCTGCCACAAGCCTAGGTCAAGGCGTGCAGGGGGAAGGAGCATATTAACCCTGGTGTGGTTCATGCCTCTGGGCCTGGGGGTGTTGTGGATCCATTTCAAATACTGCCAAGTCACACCCTGGAGTGGGGCGTGTTTTCATTGAAGGGGCATCTCCCAGGATAGCCCAAGTTCAGGAAGATAGAATCCCAGGGCAGAGATTCCCGTGACAGAAGGGAGACCACCTTTTCTAGTGTCTGGCAAAACCATATCAAACAGATCAGTCTTTCCTGTTTCCCAGGAAAGAACTTCCCCAGATGTTGCTGGCAATGGTACTATCCAGTGATAAGGTGTAGCTAGCTAATGCATCTGGAAGCTGCAGGAGTCCTGTTGGCTTGGAGGGGAAAGGCACTTCCTCACCAGAACTTGAGGTCAGGGCAGAAAAGCCTCAAAGGTGACATACGACCCAGAGGAGACAGGAGGGGTGTTCTGAAGGGATGAGAAGCCTAGAAGTCCTGGGTCCACCCAAACATACTGTACTCTGAGTCCCTTCACTTAGAATCCGGTTCATTCATATACTCATGCATTCAGAAATACTTATTTTGCACCTGCAGTGGGCCTTGCATGGTGCCAGGTGCCCCAGAGACGGTAACGGACAGACCTGCCAAGGTCCTGCCTTCCTTCAGCCTTCGTGCGGCAGAGACGTTAGATTAGTAGGTGGTAACTGTAAAACGTTTAAGTGCTCTGGTACTGAAAATACTTTGTGCTAAGGGAGCTGGGGTGCAGGGGCACCCGACCTGCTCTTGTGGATGCTTTCCGGAAGCCTCCTCAGAAGAGCTGTTGGAGACGCTGTGTCCTGATGTCCAGCCATGTGGTATGCTGGTTTGGGCGCTGAGCGGAGAGGAGGCAGAAGTGGCAGAAACTGTGTCCCGAGAGGCAGGACTTGAGAGAGAAAAAGGAAGGGTGCCTGGGTGGCTCAGTAGGTTTAAGCGTTCGACTCATCGTTTTGGCTCAGGTCATGATCTCGCGGTTTTGTGAGTTCAAGCCCCGCGTCAGGTTCTGTACCGGCAGCGTGGAGGCTGCTTGGGGTTCTCTGTCTCCCTCTCTCTCTCTGCCCCTTCTGCACTTGGCCTGCTGGTCTCCGGGAGCATCTCAGCCAAAGCGGTCTGTAACCGTTGTTCTGCTCAGTCAGGAACTCTCCAGCACAGTTCTGTGCTTTGCAGAGGCAATATCAGCTGAGGCCACAGATTCTCACATATTTGCCGTCTCCTAAATGCCTCCTCTGCTTAAATCCTGCCAGGGACAGGTTGCTTGCTGCCTCTTGAGCGTCGGTTTTTCCTGATGTCAAGTCCAAATCTGAGCCTGTTGCTTCCCTCTGCAAGCCCTGGTTTGGCCCTCACGGGCCTAGGGAAGCGGGCTCTTAATTCTTGATGGTCCTTTACACCCTGGAAGTCGGTCTCCATGCCCCTTCCAGATCTCCTCTTCCCAGGATGAGTATTTCTTGCCCCTTCAGCCACTTGTCACGTGGTTTGATTCCTCTCCGTGTCACTAGCTGGACTCTGTCCTCATCTAGTTTGTCATTGTCCTTCTGAGAGTGGTGACCACCCTGGTCACCGTGTTGAGCATTAATCCGGCTAGAGTCGAGATCAGAGAGGCCGTCCCCTCCCTGACCCACATGCTGTGCTATTAACACAACCCAAATTGTGCTTTTTAAAAAATGAGTAGCAATTCGTCACCGTCGGCCCTTATCACGCTTGTGGTTTTAGTAACGAATGAGGAAAGCCCACCTGTTTCTGTAAAAAAAATTTTTTTAACACTTACTTGTTTTTGAAAGAGAGAGAGACAGAGCGCAAGCAGGGGAGGGGCAGAGAGAGAAAGGGAAACACAGAATCTGAAGCAGGCTCCAGTTTTCCAGCTGTCAGTGCAGAGCTTGAGATGGGGCTCGAACCCACAAACCATGAGATCATGACCTGAGCCGAAGTGGGACATTTAACCGACCGAGCCACCCAGGCGCCCCCGCATCTTTTTCTTTTAGTAAACCTACCCAAAGTGTCCCCCTGTTTATAAGCCTGCTATTGAATTCTAGAACCCAAATGTAAGACTTTGCATTTTCCGCCTGAGATTTTATTTTGTCGGGTGCCCTCAGTATTCTTTTCCTCTGGTCCTTCTGAATCTGGGTCCTGTCACCTGACAGGCTGAGTGCACGCCCTCCCAGTTTTGTGCCCTCTGCAGATTTGATCGGCAGGCTCGGGGGGTGGTGCTCCTGTGCCGTGAGCCCCCAGACCCTGGCTGGTAAACTCCGTATGGGCTCAGGAAGAAGGCTGCGTGGGCCCCCCACCCCTCGTGGCTGACACTGGGCTCCTCAGTAACTGTCATGTGGTAACTGGCAAATGCAAAAGCAGCAGCGTGTTTTGTGCTTCGAGCCCTTTCCCAGGCTAGGTTTAATTGCAGTGGGATTTATGGCCGGGGCTTGTAGGAGGTAATAGATGTGGCTATGTCTCTTTCATCCTCGCTGGCTACAAAGGATTTCTCAGGGAGGAGGGGAGACAACGGGACCAGCTCTGCAAGGTGGCCACAAGTGACTGGATGAGCTGCGGCCGCTAAGGTCGTCCTAGGAGATGTACAACATGAATATTCATGGTTCCGTTTGCCTAGGTGGGACATCGCTAGCCTTATCTCTTCACAGCAGCCTTGGAGGAGAGAGAGAGGAGGGCTCGAGTCTCCATTTTACAGAACGGGAAAGTGAGTCGAGAAGGGATTTGCTGCCGATTCCCGGTCGCACTGAGAGGAACAGAAGGGAGGCTGGGATCTGGGTCTCAGACCCTGATCGTCGTACCCCAGAGCGCACGGCATGCCCAGCATTACTCACAGCATTGCACTTCTGCTCCTCTTCCACCTTTTCCGTGCGAGATAACGGGTGTGACGGGCATGCTTTAAACTGACGCCTGGCGGTGCTGTCCACAGTGTCCGTCGTTAGGACCGAGAACTTGCTGTGTCCAAGACATGGTGCCGCACCCCACACGGGATGCCGTGTGCGTGATGCGCTATCCTGGCTTTTCGGTAGGAGTGAAGTTTAATGATGCCAGGAATTCACCCGGCCTGGAGGCTCTTCCTGAGTTTATATCCACAATCTGGGGCTTTGGGAGAAAGGAAAGTGCTGGTGCCTGTGTCTGTTGCAAACGGGAGTAAAGACAAGGGACTCTCAGAAGGAAAAGACTGATATCTTCCTTCCTCCTTCCTTCCCTCTCTTTCCACCTCCTTCCCTCCCTCCATTCGTTTATTCTCCCAGTTATATTGTCTGTCAGCAACTATTTATTGAGCACCTATTGTGTATCAGGCACTGAACCACATGCTGTGGACCCAGTGGTGAGCAGGCAGAAGCAGTCTGTGGCCTCTTAGGACTTAGAATCTAGAGGACGATACAGAGGACTAAGCGCTGATTGAAAAGTGTCAAATACGTACCTCACAGGGGAAAGGATGGGGTACCGAAGGGTCACTTAGCAAGGGCCTGTGACCTGATCAAGCCACTAGAGAAGCCTTCCTAGAAGAAATCGTGACATAAACTGAGAACTGAAGTTTAAATAAAAAGTGAGCGTTGGCACGCGTGTACAGAGCATGGAAAGGCAGGGCCGTCAAAGGGAAAAGCATGCTCACAGGCTTGAGTGAGAGAGTACCTGATATTCTCATGAAATGTAGGGGTGGGGGAAGGGCAAAGAGATGGGCCTGGAAGGGTAGATAGGGGCCAGATCATAAAGGGCCTTAGCAATCCTGTTGAGCAGGGTTGGACTTTAGCCTAGTACAGGGGAAAGCTACTAAAGAGTGAGAAGCAGGGAAGAGCGTGATCAGATTTCTTTTTCGAGACACTGCCGCAGCTGCAGTGAGGAGAGCGAACCGGAGGTGTTCAGTTTGAGTCCTGCCGATTCTGAAGTGCCTCTGGGCTTCCCAGTGGGGCTGTGCCTCCTGTGGGTAACTTCATATGCACGTGGATCTGGAGCTCAGAAGACTGATGCAGCTGGCGATAGGGATTGACCACGTCTGTGCTCGCACAGGGTCACGAGCGCTGGTCCAGACCAGGTGCTGGGAGTCTGCTTTTCAAACTGTAATTGAGGCCCTGGGGGTGGATGCTCCCACCAGAATGGAGCAGAGGGCCGGGGACAGAATCCTGAAGAGACAGGATTCCCTGCCTCCTGTAGCAGGGCAAGCAGATAATCCAGGAAAAAGAAGCCCTTTTTGGAGTCATAGCCAATGAAAGCTGTGAGTCCTCTCTCAAAACAAACAAAGAGACCAAAAGCTCACGAGCCTCCCAGAGGCTGGCCGGTGAAGTCCATCTGATCAGAAGAACCCGCAGCCCTGGGCACCTCCCAACAGGGGGCACGGATGTCTGCTCCTTCACCCTCCTCTCCCTTTCCCCGATTGTCTGCCCCCGCCCCTTCACATTTCCTCTTCTAGACATTCGTTTTCCCCACCGATGACTTTCCAGTCAGGTATGGAGAATGACATTTGCAAAGGGCTCTAGGATTCTTGAATCCTGGTGGCCCCAAGCCACTGGAAAGGAAGCATCACGCTCCTACAGCGTTCTCTCTCGCGCCAGGCTCCACAGTGACTCGCTGGCTGGCTGCCGTGGGGGCAGTGGACTCGGGCACAGAGAGTCTCACTTTGCAGATAGAATGGGAGAAACTGAAGCAGAAAATACGACACGGCCTCCTCTGGGTTCCAATTTTAATTAAATTCAAATGAATTTAGCCTCCTCTTCCTGAGCCTTTTCTTTGTGGGGAGCGCAGTGGATTCCAGGCGTGGGAAATAAACCAAGCAGAGGCACCCAGTCAGTAACAATCTGAGCAGAGAAGGGGCTTTGGGGTCGCTTAAGAACTGGTTGCATGGGAAGTCGCCATGAGGAGAGTGGGGCCAGAGGGTAGGCGGGAGCCTGATGGCGGTGATCTTAGATACAAGGAGGGCAAGGGGTCCAGACCGTTCTGTAGGGCAGTAGGGAGCTGGCCACAGTTTCTGAAATGGGAGTGACCGTGTCAGAGCTGAGGCGGAGGAACCAGAGCCTGATTTGCGGAAGCTCAAACCTGGGTTGGTGCAATTACAGAACTCATTAATTTACCCAACGTGACTCGAGTGCCTGCTATTTGCAGGCTCAGATCGCAAACCGAAGGACGCAAAGAAAGGATGCAGTCGTTGCCTTCAAAGAGTTGGCAGGCTGGCTGGGAAAACAGAAACGCAGTGTGACCAGTAGACAGGGAGGAAGGAAGCTCAGGCCCCTGGCCCGCCCCCACCCCAGCCATCACTCACCCTGCACAGGATCCCTTCCAAGAGGGCGAAGAGAAAGAGAGAATCTTCTCCTCCAGGGGCTCGGAGAGAAAGCATCCCTGAGTAGACCCCTAATGAGGGGTTCACGGGGAGGGGTGGTCTGCTGCATGATAGCTCCCTGAACCACGTTTAGTGGGTTCGGGCCCTGGTACAATGGCCTATTTGCACAACCCTGAGCTGGGATTTTAGCTTGAAGGGTTAGAGATGGAGTCTTGGCAGGGATCAGGGGCCAAATCTTATAAATATTTGCTGTGGGGACCACTTCATACTCAAGAGGGAGGGGAGGGGATGGTGAGGAAGCAGCCCCTGGTGCTCAGACTGGCAGTCTGGGGTCCAGCCAGAAGATTGCCACATATGACCGAATGACTTCTAAATGATGGGCGCCTGGGTGGCTCAGTCTGTTAAGCATCCAACCTCAGCTCAGGTCGTGATCTCCCAGCTCGTGGGTTCGAGCCCCGTGTCGGGCTTTGTGCTGACTGCTGAGAGCCTGGAGCCTGCTTTGGATTCTGTGTCTCCCTCTCTCTCTGCCCCTCCCCTGCTCAAGGTCTCGGTCTGTCTCTCTCTCTCTCAAAAATAAATAAACATTAATTTTTTTTTTAACTGGAGGCCAAATGCCCCATGCTTGTGGCAGACCTGGCTGCCTTTCTGGAAGCCAGGGGGTTGGGGGGAACTGTCTGGCTGGGCTAAGGCAGCAGCAGGCAGGACTGAGGGCAGAGAAGTAGGAAGGGACTGCAAACACGGGTGGTGAGCAGCCCTGCAGGGCAGGAGCAGATGCTTCCAGAAAAGTGCTCTGGGGTCCTGTTGGAAGTACTCATACTGTCAGCAGGGTGGGGACCCTGCCACCCCTCTGGGTTTCTTCTGCCCTCGTGCAATCTACTCCTGACTCTGCTCTCAGGTGCTGTGAGCCTGCCAAGGCCCCAGCAATGCTAAGGTGGTGCAGAAGGACAGGGTTCGCCTCCCCTCTCTTCCACCCCCACCCCGACCGCCTAGCCTGTTTACAAGGACCGTGTAGGGCCAGGAAATTCGAGCCCCAAAGCCAAAAAACTGGGTTCCAGAGTTTGGTTTGTGTCTGTGGCTATAGCAGCTGACCGCTTCAGTCCCCATTTCCTTGAAAGAAGGGAAGGAAGAATCATCCTGCTTCCTGTCTCACCAAGATGACGTGAGGAGGCTGAACGAGGTGGTAAAAGAGCTCTTTGGTGGAAAGCACTCTCTCTCTCTCTCTCTCTCTCTCTCTCTCTCTCTCTCTCTCTCTCTCTGTGTGTGTGTGTGTGTGTGTGTGTGTGTGTGTGTGTGTGTAGGGGCTTCTAGTGCAGAAACCTAACCCACAGTGACATTCTGGCTGAATGTGCACGTATGGGGACTGAGCTCCACGCTGTGCTGGGGCAGAAAATCACCAAGGCGCACCTCTCAGAGCCTCGCTGGTGCCAGCTGTGTCCCCTGAACTGAGACCATCGCCTGCTGCAAGAGGGCTTGGGGAAAGTGCAAACAGAATTAAGTCAGTGCGGCTTTTCCCCCTTAAGTGTCTGTCTAGACACACACATGGTTCCGGGAAAGGAAGGTCATAAGTCATGTGCTTGCTGCTTTGGGTGCTGAGAAGCCTGTGGTCTCCCTTCTCTTCCGATGCCTTCCTGCCTTCTGATGCCTTACCAAGAACAAAGACGGGGCTCAGCGCTGGAGCCACGAGACAGCGGCGCCGAGACTGTCAGTGGAGTTCCCAAGGTAGCAGCATGCCATCTCCCAGTGCCTCTGGAAGGCAGTCGGGGCCCCCCGGACCCCTCTCCTCTGCCTTTACCGGGGCATTCTGGAAGGGAATGCAGCGGGGAAACCTCCCTCTTGATAGACTGAGGAGTGATGCGGCTAACGTGTCTAAGTTGCTAAAGCATTCATATTCAGAAGTGGATGCTGGCCAGTTTCCATTTTCCCTGAGGACTGAGCGAGAAGAAATAGACGTAGACAGCCACAAGCCGGATTTAGGCTGAGGTTAAGAAAGAGCTTGGTGTCGTTGAATAGAGTGATTTTGCCCGGCTTCGTGCTCCTGCTTCTCTTTGGTATTCTAAGCTGGGGACACTTAACCTGCAGCTGTAAGTACAGCCTTGTCCCAGCATGAGATTAATCCTGGCCCCAAGACGGAAGAAAGGAGGGAGAGCATCAAGCGCATATTGAGCGCTGCCTGTAGGAGGAAGCTGAGCATAGTGCTTTTTTACCTCCTGTGCCGTCCTCAGCTCGGACAGAGAGATGCACGTCCAGGGCTGGAGTCTGATGCACCGGGAAGGTCAGCCCCCCTGCTGATGCCTGTCTCCCAGCACACGGTCCGTCCACCAGTGCCCTGCCTTGACTCAGTCTTGCCTTGCCTTGGCCTCTTTGCCTTGGGCCCTTACGTCGAGGCCACAGGAAGCTCCTTACTCTGTCTGCGGCCTGCCTCCCTAGCTGGCTGCCTGGACCTTGTCCCCCTTCCCCGTCATCCTGGCTGGTTTCCCTTTCATGATAACTCTCCTCTCCATCGTTCATGACTGGCTGAGTCTAGCTTTAACAAGAGTTGCTAAACCCGCCCCCCCCCCCCCCCGTCCTTTCTAGAACGAGGTAGAGCTTTAAAGAAGGAAAACAACGGGCTTTTAACATACAGAAAGAGTATAGCAACTTGCGTAGACACACATGAGGCAGTGTTTCCTGTCCTCTGGCCTCAGAGGTCATTGGGGTGGGGGGGATTAGTTGCACAGAGGGCCTCCTTCCGGAGACTACCTCGTAGCAGGTGAAGGTTTTAGAGTCAGATCTAAATTCAGATCCCAGCTCAGACACTCCCCTGTCTGTGGGACCTTGGATCCCCTGCCTGACCCCTCGGATCTTGAATGCTGGCTCTTTTGGTAAAGGGAGACTGATAGTGATACCTGTCTCTTAGTTGTGAAGATGGGCTGAGATGTGCAGTCAGGCTCCCAGAGGCCTGGCAACCTCGTACATGTTAGTGCTACCTCCTGCTTGCCCTTCTCGTTTTCCTTCAGGCCTCAGGGGTCAGAGTTATCTGTAGACACCCCTTCCCATACGAAAAAGGCGTTTCATTTCAGAACCAGATGCATCTGGCACGGGAGAGCTAGACACGCCCCTCTCCCACCTCATTTTCAAAATCGGAATTTACGAAACAGAAAACTAATGGGCAATGGCTAGACATAGAGCGGAAGGGACCTTCTTTGTGCATGGAGGTTTTAGCTAGATTCCTTCTGCTACACAGCATCCTTGCCCGTGTGACAGAGAGGCCGAGAAGAGAGGCTGAAAACAAAAGGCGAAAACATGAGGAAATGTTGGGAACTTTTGTTTCCTACGGGATCAGTTAGAGAAAGGGATAAGTAGACCAGAAAAGTCAGATTTGGGGAAACTGAGATTTGATTTGTAAAAATTCAGGTTCTTTCAGGAAACAAATTTATGTAAAGCAAAGTGCACCTGAGCTGAGGAACAACACTCTGCTGCCCCATATCTAGAAAGTGGAGCACACTGTGTGCGTGTGTGTGTGTGGAGAGAAGAGAGGAGGGCAGGGGGGAGATTGAGAAGCAAGGGCTCCTGCTGGCATGACCATTAAAATGACTTCTCCTGGTCACAGTCATAGCACATTAAGGTCTGCCGAGACAGGATTGGTCATGAAATTGATCAACACCGTGTTTTGTGTTTGACTCTGGTTTATTGTAGACTGTTTTCTCCAGACATCCTCTGATGTGTCTTTGGCCGTGAGCAAATACAGATTTTCCCACCATACTCCAGGTCTCAAGGCTGAGTCCCCTGCAGTTCTACGGCCATGGGGGAGAAGGGGTCATTTGGGGTGGTGCCGGAGAGCGCCCCCCACCCTGATCCCAGGCCTGGACAGTGTGGGGGGGCAGGCTGAGTGTGTGTGTGTGTGCCCTGCCTTGGTCGGGATTCGCTCAGGGAAGGCAGTAAGCTCTCCAATGGGAAGTAATGGTGCATAGCCATGGGTAGTTGGAGGTTGGAGTGGTGGCAGAGTGGGGGGAGGGGGGGAAGAGGGGAGGAGCCAGCACAAGGATGAGCATTTGGGACTTCATATTTATTTGGGGAGGGCAGAGGCCGGGGAGGGGCAGGGATGGATGTAGACTGAAGATTTTAGTTATGTGTTAAGAATTTTACCGTGGGGGGTGCCGTATGCGTTGGAGGGGGACATACTGCAATAAAGGAAATGAACAAAGAGGTAACTGCTGTGTTTCCGAGCGTGATGGAAGGACAGAGGAGCCAGGAGGCGGTGGAGGAAGAGGAAAGGAAGAGAGAAGAATGGGGGACAGAAGAGAGAGGGGTGAATAGTTGAGGGCTGCTAAGTTATAAAAACTGGATGAGTTTATGTCCTCGTGCAGTCATTCATTCACTCAAGTAATGGTTACCGAGCACCACGTGTTCGGCTTAGCACCGCAGGGAGGATGCGGCTCAGGCTCTCCTGAGCTGACTTGCTAAGGGCAGGTCTGTAGCCACAAAAATGGGCAATTACAGTCGCTGTGGGAGCACATAGGAGGGCCACCGGTCGGGGAGCTCGGGGAGGTGGTTCAGGAAAACTTTTTGGAATAGGTGACCTCTAAGTTGTGAGCTAGTCATCCAACCCAGATACTAGAGTAAAGGCAAGAGAAATAATGGACACACACGAGGCCACCCGCTTGGCAATTAAGACATCGTGGGTGACCGTCAGGAGAGCAGTTTGGGGAGAATAAAAGCTATGACAAAGGCAGTGTTTTAAAATACAGTGTGTTACTAGAAAACTTGAGGTATTGGTGAAGCCAACAGATCAGGAGATGACTCACAGTTCCCCCAGAGGCGGGGACATGCCACACCTTGGGGACACGTGGGGAAACACCAGGGCCGGTCTGGAGGCAGGGGAGTGAGGCTAACATGTGGGCAAGATCCGTTGTTGTGGTTTTTGTGGGAAGGGAGGGGTGAGGCAAGGCGAGTAGGCTTTGGATTGGCTGGTTTGAGTCATTCCTGTGGGTTGTGGAGCAGAGGGGCTGTCCCCCGTTGCCTGGGATGATGAGGGCAGGTGGATGGTGGCCTGGCGTGGAAGAGCCCAATAAAGGAGGTGGTTGGAGGTGTGGGCTCAGGATTGGCTGGTTTGTATTTGAAAAGTAATTATCTATCATCTTTAGGAATTGGCTGACCCTGAGAGAGGGTCAGTCCATCTGTGGCCTGTAAGGCCCCAGAGGTCCAAGCCTCAATCCAGAAAATGACAGACATGGTTAATACAGGCAGTTAAAGGAATCATCATAGATAACATTTTTTTATAAGATTTATTTCTTTTTGAGAGAGAGAGAGAGAGAGAGAGGGCGCAAACGAGCGCAAGTGGGGGAGGGGCAGAGAGAGCCAGGGACAGAAGACAGCAGCGACCTCAATGCGGGGCTCGAACTCACGAGCCATGAGATCATGACCTGAGCTGAAGTTGGATGCTCCACTGACTGAGCCACCCAGGCGCCCCATCATAGATAATATTTAATGACCCCGTCTATGTGTCAGGTACTCTTCTCGGTAATTTACAGGTTTCAGCCCAGTTTTCACAGCATCTTTAGGAATGAAATACTAGTTTACAGATGAGGAAACTGAAGTTAGCTTGAGCTAAGGCACCCAGCTAGGAAGTGGCTGGAGTCCCACCCAGCACTAGGCTTTCGGGCCAGCTCACCCACTGTGCTATGCCGCCACCCTAGTGGGTGCCCAGCAGGTTACCGCAGGGCGCAAGTGACATTCAATCAGCCCCAACCATTTTCACTCCAGGGGAGAATTTCTTGCTTTTCTGTGGTGGCATTTTTCTTTTTCAGAACCCTCTGCTTGATCCTACCGCTTCCACCGTGATAGAAGTAATGGCATTTTGCAGCTGGATTAGCTGAGGATCAGAAAGATTGTGAGGCTTTTCCGAGGAGGCATCTTGATTCAGTTGGGAGCCAGCCTCCTCACTTTGTCTGGAAGGAACTGGCGATTCCCACCCTGGGAGGCAGGAACAGGCTTCCCCCAAACATTGCCCTTTCTTCATTTGCATGCACACAAAGTGTCTCCAGGCTTCAAGGAATCTTTTGAAGGGGTAAAGACAGTCAGTACTGAAGCCTTTGGAGCATTGAGTGAACCCAAATGAGATTTACTTGGTAATTATGTTTTCCTTAAGGAAGTTTAAAGGAGGTGGTAACTAGCAGGGCTTTATTCAGAAACACAGCCTTTCAGTAAATGGCGCCTCAGTAGCAGCACCGTAAACAAAAGATTTTGAAGGGTTCAAATTCTGAAAGGCTGCGGTGAGCTGAAGAGGGAGAAAGGAAATAGGATTGGGGTATAGGTTTCCATTTCTGATAACTGGCCTTCCTTCCTGTTTGGGTAAGGCCCCAGGGTCTGTAACAGTCTTCAGTTAGTATTGGCTCTTCTTGAAGGTACCCTAAGCGTTTCCTTTGGAAGCTGGAGCTCAGGCACCTGACTGGGAAGACCCTCTAAAGGTCTATGGTGTGAAGTGTCTTCCTTTACCCCTTAAAGGTGATTAGACAGGCAGCCTTCAGGAAAGACTGAGCCGTAAGTGTTCTGTAAATGGGGCAGCAGAGTAAGATGGGGAGAGGTGGCGGAGGGGGGGTGGGAAATAGCCCCTGAGAATCCCTGTACTTCTGGTCATCAAAGAGGACCTCAAAGGACCTTGTGGTCCTCAAAGAGGACCTTGTCAAAGTCAGGACAGTTCGCAGCAAGAATGGCCTTGATTTCTGATTTTGTCACAAAGTTGCCTTGCCCAGACTTGCCTGCCACCTTCTGGGCTTCCTATCCCACATGCAAATAAGCACTTGCCTCCAATACCCTTTGCCGGCGATTTCCACCCATTGCTGTGCTTGGGCTTTGTCCCTATCCCTTGGCTTTTGTGCTGACCCTCAGCAGGAGGGGACAGCTGCTGGGTCTCCCTTGTGCATGGCCTGTGAGAAGTCTCCTCGTTATTAACACAGGGAAGGTAATGGGTAACAATCAGGTCAGGACTTCGAAGCCTGTCATTAACCAGCCTTTAACGAGCTCTACAGCCTAGGGCAAATCATTGAATCAGAGAGTGTCAGGACTAACAGGCCACTGAGGTTCGAGGAGAAATGTTCTTGCCCTGGGTCACACAAATATACCCAAGTGGTAAATTTCAGGTTTTGGAACCAGATCATCAACCTAAATGTTGGTTTTTCCATATAAAGTCCCATATAGTTTCCCACGTGCTCTCCTGCTTATTTCCAGAACTGGGTCAGTGAGTCTTGCCCAGCCTTCCTCACAGTGGGCAGGGCATCTGAAAATGCTTTGAAGCTAAGAAGCTCTGTACCAGTGTTTCTCAGTGGGGGTGGTACCGATTTTTTTTTAATACTTTAATAATTTGAGGTATAATTACATATAGTAAAATTCACTTCTTATAGTGCACAATTCTGTGAGTTTTGACGAACACATATGAGCATTTAACCCTCCACTGCAACCAAGATATAGACCAGTGGCATCACCCCCTAGAAACTCCCTTGTGTCATTTTGTTGTCAGACCTTCTCCCCACCCTAGCTCCTGACATCTACTAAACTGTTTTCTAGCTCTGTAGTTTTTTTGTTTGTTGTTTCGTTTTGTTTTTTGCCTTTTCCAAAGGATCATAGAAGTGGAATCAGGCAGTGCTATAGACTGGTAGATGGTTAGGTTCCTGAGGCTGGAGCCCTCATGAATGGGATTAGTTCCCTTATAAAAGAGGCCCCAGAGAACTCCCTCTCCCCTTCCACCATGCTAGGACATAGAGAAGACACGGCAGTCTGTGAACCAGGAAGTGAGCCCTCCCCAGAAACTGAATCTGCTGGTGCCTTGATCTTGGGCTTTCCCGCCTCCAGAACTATGAGATACAAATTTCTGTTGTTTACAAGCCATTTAGTCTATGGTATTCTAAGACCTACAGTAGTATAGCCTTTTTTTCAGTCTGGCTTTTTTTCACTTAGCATAATGCATTTGAGAGTCATTTGTGTTGTTGCCTGTAACAGAAGTGTATTTCTCTTTATTGCGACATAGTATTCCATCGTATGGATGGGCCACAGCACGTCTGTCTATCTGTTCACCAGCTGAAGGACTTTTGGGTTGTTTCCAGTTTTTGTGACCATGAGCAAGGCTGGTATTTTACAGTAATATTAACAGAGGAGGCATTTTGTAACTGTGTTGGGTCACTTCTGGCTTCACAATGATTGAGGAGGGAGCATTACGGGTGTTTAATGGGCCAGCACTCTACAAGGTTCAGGAGAGTCCACAATGAAGACGTATCCTGCTTCCTGCAAGACTTAGGTGTTCTACCGGACATGTTTGTAAGTGATAAACTTACTGACCTATAAATACCTGAACCTAGACACGAACTACATTTTATTTATACATACAGAATATTTTTTTGGAAAAGCTGAGCATGCATTGAATTTTCCACTAATGTAACTACTAAGTAATTTTGTTGTGTTCTGAACTTTACCAAAACTTGTTCAACGTTTTGGAAAATTCCATCACTCTTCATTAGTGTAGCCAACTCAGCATGTGGCCTTTGAGTTGCTAACACAACGTTCCCTGTTGGTCTGAATTTATAGTTGCTGTGCTCACGGTGATTCTGCATAAGGTGCAAACATCTACTTCATCGTGTCTTACGGGTTAGTCATACTCAAGTGTTTGCATAATAAAATAGTTCATTATAAATTACCTGTGAAATTATTTCTTTGTATTATACAGAATTATGTGGATTTTCAAACACAATGAGACAGATGTGTGCGGTTATATGTGAATTTTATTTCAGAATAGAAAAGGCGTGTTATAAAATACTGGTTTTAGAAAGGGAGTGTTGGTTCTAACAGAGTTCATGACTCTTTACAGGAATTAGGTGGTCCAGACACTTTATCCAGAAGCCTAGGCAGGGCCTTGTCCTGAGTGAAAGGTTGAGGCTGGCAGCTGGCAATTTTAGGAAAATATTCATGTTCTAGAGTTTGCTGTGGCAGAGGGCTTGGTTCCCTTGGCCACATCCAGAGGTATATGGAAAAATAATTCACTAATATTCATTGGGCACCTAATATGTACCAGGTGGTATCACCGTCCACAAGGAGAATTTTCACGGTGGTGGTGGAAGATCTACATGCTGACAATATTTATATATACGAATGAACGAAAAAGAGAAATACAGGCAGAATGCTAAGAGTAAGATAAAGTAGTGAACAGTTTTGCCTAGGGTATGAGTTCAGACCTATATGATGAGGAAAAGGCAGTGTTAGCAAAAGCATAGGGGAATAGCATTCCAACCAGAGGGAACAGCAGGGGTAAAGGCCCTGAGATGAGACGCATATGGGGCTCTTTGGGGGACAAAAAAAAAAACAAAAACAAAAACAAAAACAAGAGCAGGTGTCTGGAACAGAGAGAATATAGAGAAAGTGGAAAGAGATGGAATCCAAGGAAATGATATGCTCCAAATTAGGCAGGGTCTTACGGGCCATGGTGAGGTGTTGGAATTTGGTGATCTGCAGTGGGAAACCTTTGGGTTGCGTTAAACAAGGGAAATGACATAAGGTGAGTTATGCTTTAGAAAGACCACCCTGGCTACCCTGAAGGGAGAGTGGAGGCAGGGAGGCCAAAAGTCTAGAAGAGGAGGCCTTGACCAGGGCAAAACATGGAGGCGGGACCTAGTAATTGAATCAGGGATGTGTTCTGGAGGGAGAATGGCCAGGGCTGATGGAGACGGTGAATTTGGGGTGTGAGGGTAAGAGGTTTTTGGCCTGAGCAATTGGTGGGGGGGCGGGGGGGGGGGGAGGAAGTGGTACCATTTATTGAGAGGGGGAAGACTGTTGGAGATGGTAGATTGGAGGGGGGAAATTGGCTTCTTTTGGCCAAGTTAAGTCTGAGGCACCTAGTAGACTTCCATGTGGCCATATCGATTAGTAGTTGGGGTAGATGAGGTCAGGTGAGACATGCGGCCTGGAGATAATATGTGAAAGTTAGCAGGAGAGATTTTGGTGAGATAGTGGTGGCACAGTTTTTGGACCTTCCCAAATCCCCACGTAAAGGAGACAGAACAATGGGAGAGCAAAGCCAAAACCCTGTAGGCAACAGTGACAACGAAACTAGGTGATAGGGTTTCCCCCATGGAGTCCCAAGTTACAATAAGATGGGGAGGACCCATGAAACAAATAGAAGACTTGTTGATTGGTTATTGATTGATGCCCATACCTGGTTATTGATGTCCATACCTGATGAGCAGGGAGGATAGAGGAGAGATGGACCTGAGATCAGGAGAACCTCCAAGTAGCAACACATGTTCAGTGGAGATTCTGGTGGGGCACTTCGAGAGGAGCAGCTGAAATTGGGGGGCCGCCTTGGTTCTGCTCCCTACAGTAGTAGGTGAGGGCAGGGAGCCCAGCACGCAGGCCGAAGGGGCTGGGATGGTTCCTGCATGTTCTTGAACCTGACCTGCCAGGGCTCCCTGCCAGAGTCCCCCCTGGAGAGCAACTGCAGGGGTTGGAATCAAAACCCAAAGCGTTGGGGAAATCATAATAAAGTCCAGGTAAGAGATGGGGGAAGAGAACAGGACCAGGAGATCTCAGCAAGCAAGCCTCTGTGTTTTTAACATCACATGAACCGTACAAGAGGGAGCTCTGTGGAGTTAGAAAAGGCACCTGCACGAAGCTTCTTTATCAAAGTTCAGGAAAACTCATTTCACACAAAAATGAACTGGTTGTATCCAAACCCCATAAAAGTTCCTGTAAGAGAGAATGAGAGTAATATCCCTGCAGGCAGTGAAAGCAGGTGTGTCCAAAGCAGGAAGACCTGCTCCAAAACAAAACAAAGCAAAACAAAGCAAAACACAACAACCCACTAACATGCTGTTTCCACAATGAGCTTAAATTTAGCAGTGATACCAGACATGAAACCTAACACAAATCGGGATTAGAAAAACTTAGAAATTTAGCGATAGAATTTAAGAATTCAGGGCACCTGGGTGGCTTAGTTGGTTAATCATCCAACTTTGACTCAGGTCATGATCTCCTAGTTCATGCGTTTGAGCCCTGCATTGGGCTCTTTGCCCCGATTCTGTGTCTCCCTCTCTCTCTGTTCCTCCCCTGCTTGCATTCTGTCTCTCTCAAAAATAAATAAAGACGAAAAAACGTAAAAAAAAAAAAAGAATTAGAAATAAGAGAAAAAATATTGTTTTACAGATAAAGACTAAATGACAAAGAACATGAAAGCAAATAAACATTGTCAATAATGCCTTATGAGAAATAAAAGACGTAAAGGAGGAAAACAAAATTAAAACCAAAAAGAAATCAAGAGGTAACCATGGTTTGAAAGAAAGTGACAAATATTGAAGAAGGCAAAGAAGATTCAATACGTGGGTGATGGGTATCCCTGAAGAAAAAAACAGAAACAAAAAAATTAAAGTGAGACAATGAAACAAATCCTAAAAATTAGAATTCAGGAAAAAAATCTCCTGAAATTAAAAAAATATATATATTTAAAGCAGCACATCGGAAAAGCACACTGTACATTTGAAAATACTGACCCAGAAAGACCAAGACATATTCTAGTGAAATTCCTGAGCTTTAAAGGAAAAGAAAAAAAAATCCTTAGGGCATCTAAGCAGAAAAGTAAGTGACTGATACGGGGAAGAAAATGATACTGTCATCAGACTTTTCTGCAGCCACATGTTATGACAGAAGAAAATGGAGTGACATATTAAAGGTGCTCCAGAAAGAAAATGTGAATGTGAGAGCCAAGGATTTTATACTCCACAAGATTGACCTTCAAGTATTAAGAGCACAAACTATTGTCAGAAGAGCGTGTAAGAACTCAGAGAATTTTGTTCCCACAAGTCCTTCCTCAGGAACCTGCTAGAGAATGAGTTCCGATAACCAAATGACCAGAGACACATTGACACGAGCCCGGGAGTGAACATTAAACACACAGTTCCTTGTATCACCAGAACTATGTGAGGGTTGGAAGGGCTGTAGTATACGATGCGATGTCGACATGATCTGACAGTATAGACATAGTCTTAAGAGAGGCAGGGGGCACCTTGGTGGCCCAGTCGGTTAAGCGTCTGACTTCGGCTCAGGTCACGATCTCGCCGTTTGTGAGTTCACGCCCCATGTTGGGCTTTGTGGTGACATCTCGGAGCCTGGAGCCTGCTTCAGATTCTCTGTCTGCCTCTCCCCTACCTGGGCTCTCTCTCTGTCTCACTCAAAAATAAATAAACGTTAAAAAAAAAAAAAAGGTGGAAATAGAGATAACATTTCCAAAAACATTCTAAGACTTTTTAATAATCATAATTGCACATAGTAGTGTTTGTATTGATACTGTTGGTCTGAGACTGTTGTATGTCTGGTGTGGGATAAAGCAAATGAGTCATTCTGGGTTGTTCTAATTCCATCATTGCTGTCTCCTCGTGAGCCAGGAGTGTCAGTGTAAAAAGAATGGAAATACAGATCATCAATAGTGTAGAAGGGGCTGATAGTATAGTATAGAAGTAGTAGAGAAGGTAAAAACCCTGTCGACCTGAACTGCATTTTTTATTTTATAAATTTTGCGTGCATGTTTTATAGACATTGTATTTATATGTCACACATAATATATGCGATATCATGGCTCTATTTTATTTTGCCGCCCCTGGCTCCATCCACTGAAAAAGGCATAGAAACTGACCAAAAGATGCAACCAGATTATGGTCTTGCTGCACCATTTCCCACTAAAAAACCAGGGCTGCCCGGAGAAATGACAGATTCCCCAGGTCTGGGCAGGAAATATACAAAATAAGACTGGAACAGGTCATGTCAAAGGCCAACTTAAAGAGATTCCCGTTGGTCAAGGGGACAATTTGAGCTTTAATAAAGATAATAATTGCAGTGAATTGAAACCCATGTTTAAGCACGGGCTTAATATGTGTATATCCGTGAGTCCATAATGACATTTTTTAGGTTTATTTTTGTTAGTAATCTTTATACCCAACGTGAGGCTCGGAGCTGTGACCCCGAGATCAAGAGTCACGTGCTCCACCGATTGAACCAGCCAGGTGCCCCCTCATAATGACATTTAAAAACTTACCTAATTGGTCATTATCTGAGGATGACAGGAAGCTAATCTGTTACCTTGAAAACCAGGTAAATAAAAGGCAATGAGCACGTCTGCTATGTTTCCTCTATGAACTGTGACCCTGGGTAACCAACTACTAGGTGGATGTAGCGTCTTTGTGTAAAATGATCCAGGCTGATATATGAAAACTAAAGGAAATATGAATTAATGGATCTAGGTTTAGATTTCAGACACTGAGCAACAACAGTTGCTAATACTGAAAAAAGAACAAAAGGCAGACATTATATGCCTCGTGACGAAAGGGCATAGCAGCATTGCTTATAGTCTCGGCTAAAGGTTTGGACTTGAGCTTGATGCAGCCTCTGGATGGGAACACAGACAGTTGCATGCTGAATTGCATTAGGAGTGTGCAGGCTTCAGATTCCAGACTGTGGGAAACCCCACGGGCAGACGAACGGATAGGTTGTAAAGAAAAGGAGGAGACGAAGGAGAAATTCTGTAAGTTGAAGAATATTGAAAGAATTTCGAGAAATGGGCAAGACTAAACTACGGTGTCACGTGGGTGACAAAACCATAAAAGAAAAAAAGGAACCCAAGAGATTACTATAAAAGTCAGGAAAGCGGCTATGCTCAGAGGAGAGGATGGGGCTCTGGTTGGGTTGGAGACCAGCAGGCCTTCTGGATGGCCAAGAGAGCTCTAGATCTTCACCTGTGTAGTTATTATGAGGGCATCCACCTTGTAATAACTCACCAAGCTGTTTACTTGTTTTGTGTGCTTTTCTGCGTTTCTCTTTTATTTTACAATAAGCAGGTAGAACAATATATTTTTAATGTTTATTCATTTATTTTGAGATGGAGAGAATCCCAAGCAGGCTCTGTGCTGTTAGCATGGAGCCCGGTGAGGGGCTCAAATTCATGAACCATGAGACCATGACCTGAGCCAAAACCAAGAGTCGGACACCCAGGTGCCCCAGAACGATATTTTTAAGTCATGAATCTGTAAGTGGAATTTAAAGCCACGGGAATGGTGAGGTCACCTGAGAGAGTGTAGAGAGGAAAGACAACCCAGGGCTGAGTCTTGGGGGCACCCCAATATTTGGAAGTCTGGGATGAAGGAGGGATTGAGAGGGAACAGCCATTGAGGCAGGAAAGCGAAACCACAGCTAAGAAGAAACAGATGAGTGAGCTCTCAGGGAAGCTTCAGGAAGAAGGTATTTCACTGA
This sequence comes from Panthera onca, assembly GCF_046562875.1. Taxonomy (NCBI): domain Eukaryota; kingdom Metazoa; phylum Chordata; class Mammalia; order Carnivora; family Felidae; genus Panthera; species Panthera onca. The sequence continues at coordinate 97,158,431 of NC_138348.1, read as the reverse complement.
TGGATGTATCTGAGAGGCTAAGCAGAGTGATTGCCCATGGGCTTCAGAGCGATGGAGGTGATCGGTGACTTTGGCCAGGGCCATCTCAGAGTGGAGGAGATGAGCCCAGAGGGGTGTGTTGAGGTGAGAATGGAAAGTGAGATTGAGACTATGAAGACCACGGTTTCAAGGGCGCATCGTGTGATATAGAAGAGGGGCTAAGGGATGGGTCAGCAAAGCCCTTGAACAACCTTAGTGCCAGGCAGCAAGGGCATCCTACCCAACTCCATGACATGGGCATTCTGCCCAGAAGATGAGCTACATGGCATATTCTTCTGCCAGAGTCCATCACCTTCCACCCCACACCCCTCCCCACACCCTGCCCCAGCCAGTGACCTGGAGCAAGCTGGTGGGGGGCCAGCTGGTGTTTTCCATGCTGGGCAAGCGGGGCCTGAAAGGCAGGAGGAACCACGCTTGTTGGCAACAACAGACAACTGTCGGGAGGATGCTACTTGGCTCAACGAGCCATCGGCCCGGATTTCTGATCTCTGGTACCACCTGCTTTGGCAAAGCTGAGAGAGCCGGTTCTCCCCGCGTCTTGTTCATGCCTTCCTTCCGAAGCTCAGCAGTGGCCCTTTCTCATCTCGATGAGACAGGAGGGCCTGGCGCCTGATGACAAGGCAGGCGTGGAGCGGGGGTCTGCTGTTGGAGACGCAGCCAGTGGGGAGCCGGCTCTGACTTGTCCAAATAGAGAAGCACAGTAGCCCTTTGTTCGTTGAAAGATCAGAGCCAAAAAGTTGGGGCGGAGAAACTTTAACAGCATGTCTGGATGCCTTCTTCAGAGCAGCCTGGCAGTTTAAAAGGAGCATGGTAGTCCTTGATCCACACCTGTCCCCCAGACCTCCACTGCCCAGTTTGATAACCCCGCCCACCCTGCAGCCACGCATCCTCAATGGTCAGGGGCACTCGAGCAGGATGGCATAGTGATACAGAGCCAGACTTGGGGTTCCTCATCTGTATGGAGATAGTGTGGAATACCCACCTCAGAGAATTCCTGTAGGAGTGAAATGGGTTGCTGTCTCAAAAGTACTTAGGACACAGCTTGCCACACAGGGGGGCCAGCTTAGCTGATCTGGCCCCGTAAGCTTTCCATGGGTGGTCTGGACATTTCTGCGGTGCCTCCCCGGCAAGCCTTGCAGCACCTCCCAGAGCTCTCACGGGGCTGCAAATCTGCACATTCGGCCTGCTCCCTGCCCCGGGGAGTCGTAAGGTGCAAGGGCGCCAGAGGAAGGTTTCTGTAAACGAGAAAACTGAGGCCCATAGGAGAGAAATCCTCCTTTTTCTCTTTTGCTTCTAGAGTTTTCTCTCCCATTCTGATTTTCTGGGAGACAAAATGTTTCGCTCTCTCCTCTAAATACATCGGAGCCAGAATCGTACACTGCTTTGTGGATAGATAGCCTTTCGATCCTCAGGTGGCAATGCTCAGCATTAGTTCTACATGATACAGTTGTTGTCTCGTACTTGTGGTGAATTTACACGGAACTGGCCCAGTCCCTGCCTGTCTAATATCTAAAGGGCAGGCCTAGGCTAAAGGTGACTCTTGTGGCTGTAAACAGAATCGCACTAACAGGACCACACGCCCACCAAACCCATTGCCCGTGTCAGACGACTGTGCTCCAGCCAGCAGACCTCACGTGCTGCAAGCTTGTCCACCAGAAAAGCCCATCTGGTGGCCAGAGTCTGTATTTGGTAAATGCAGATGGCTGGTTTGCATGACATTGAACAGCTTGGGATCTGGACTCCATGGGCAGTTGGCTGAGCCTGTGCAGATCCAACCAGATGTCTGGCATCGCATAGGTCTAGCTTGCTCTCTCTTGCAACCCCCCCCCCTCCCCTTCTGAGCCCACTCTCAGCCTCCGGGAATTTTCATAAAATGCCTGAGCCTGGCGGGACTCTAGAATCTACAATCTGTTATACCTGCGCATAGCAGTGGGTTGTAGTTAGGCCACTGGGACAGTCACATGCTGCCCAGGCAGCTGCTTTTGATCTGAAGATCAAGGGGACTGAGGACAATCACAGCTGGTGTCTCACAGAGGCAGTGGCTCTCAGCCCCAGACTCCCCACCTTCACATGAAGGGCAGAGACTCCAGCTAGAGTAAGGGTAAGGGCTGGGGCATCCGCTCAGGAACCTGCCGACCCCACATCATCCACGGCTGCCCCATGGCCCTGTCTCAGCCGGGCCTCTGAGCGTCACGACCTGCCGTGCACCCCACCCATAGAGAGTGAGCCCCAGCAGGCGGAGGGCGGGGGAACTGCCAGGGAAGCAATCCAACATTGTCTGGTGACCTGGGTAGCTATCTCGGGTATCTGCCTGAGATCCTGGCTTTCCCGGGTTCCCTGCCACTGTGTTCCCACGGAGCGGGAGGGACTTTTCTCCTCCTTGTGAGCGGGTCCCCTTCCTTGTGGGTGCCTTCGTTAATGCATCTATAAAGTGCGGTGGCCTCCCTCAGCCTTCTCCTGGCCATGTGCTTTGCAAAACGCTCTGATTATGGGCCATCTCCTGTGTCTCTCCCACCTCTCCTGTGCACCTTCACCTTACCAGGGAGACAGCGTCTCCCTTTGGTTTTATATGAACCCAAGGGCTGAGACTGCTTTGAGGGACCCGACCCTCCCCACCCTCCCCATATCTCTGACCCTTCCAGGTCAGACATAAAATGCCTCTGTTCTCCTGGGTATCCCACACATGCACATGCCCACGTATGCAAATACTCACACATATATATGCATCACAATCATTGTCTTTCCCTCCCTCCCTCCCTTCCTTCCTTCCTTCCTTCCTTCCTTCCTTCCTTCCTTCCTGCAGCCAGAACCTGTTGAGTGCCACTGAGCCTTGTGGTAGATGCTGGGGCTTGAGAGAGGAGGAGTAAGATGAGTCCCTGCCTGCCCTGGGGGAGTGGTCAGGCTGAGAGAACAGGCCTGGAAACACCCAATGGCCCCAAGCAGGTGCAGCAGTAGAGATGTAGAGGAATGTACCTGATCTGGGAATCTGGAGATGGGGATCTCATTCAGGAACTGAGGAAAGGTTGGGTATCATCAGAGTTAGCATAAGGACGGTCCTAGCCCTGCCAATTACTGTGGAGTTGTTGCATAGATGATGTGTCTAAGGAGGCAACACAGGGTTTAACACGGATGAGGTCTCACAAATGTTTTTTTGACTTATATTTTTTGACTTCCTAGCTTTATGCCCTTGAACAAGTTAGCTAATCTCCTTGAGCCTCAATTGTCCCATTTATAAAATGGGACCAATCTTATCTGCCTTTAAAGATTATGGTCAGGACAAAATGATTTACTGCAAATGAAAGAGCTTCAGGGTGTGAACTGGCCCCTTCACTGTAACAAACGGCATGGCACTGTGTGGAGGGAAGTCAGGATCTGGGTTTGCTGCAGGGAATGACAGGTTTGGTCCTTTTAGGTGCTCTGCGGAAGGACTCTCGCGACAGCGACTTCAGGAGTGCGATTCTCCCAGCCCCTGGTCTCTCCCATGCAATGGCTGTAAAGCACTTTGCGGTGACAGAGCCTTTCATGAATACTTCCTAATAAATACTTCCTAATAACAACAACCTATTTCCAGAGGGAGTGGGGCTGGAGGGAGCATTAAAGAAACTGTTGGGGGTCTGTTAAAACCAGGCTCCATCAGACTCCGCGTGGACTCGGGAATGTTCAAGAAGCTGTGTGGGGCTTCAGCCGCCTCCTTTCCCCCCACCAGGCCTGGACATGGGACCGAACCCAGGATACCACCGTCCTCAGCTTATGTCACTCAGTGTGACTTTTGGTTGTTTATGCATTTTGCTTTGGGGTTTTAATTAGTACCAAATGGGCGGGGAAAAAATGCTGAAAGCCTTGTTCTCTGGCCGGTGCGGGGAGTAGGGCTGCAAATGGTGACAATAATAATGTCAGCCACCATTTACTCGGCGCTGGGTCTCTGGCAAAACAGGTGGCGGCCTCATACCAGCTACGGACTGACCACCCAGGGGATGGAGTGTTGTTTCTCCAGCGTGGAGGAAGCAGGAAGAGAGATAGGCGGAGGGAGTGGGGCGGTACGGGGTGGAGGGAATGGTGTTTGTAAAAATAAAGACTCATGAGGAGATGTATGTGGAAGGTAGTGCTGGAAAAAGCAACCGTTCTAAGTGGAATATTAATGGAATCCATTTTCTTGCCGTCTCCTGCAGGAACGCTTTGGAAGTGCAAGGGAAAAAATCACTTTGCAGTAATAACTGTTATTTATATAAGAGAACAGCATTGGATAGATCAAAATGTGAGGTTTCAAGGTAATAACTGGACCCTCACAATCATCATTATCCATTTAAAAGGCAATTTCTGGGTAGAACATTGATAGAAATAAATGGCCCAATCCTACCATGGTGGTAAATAAATTTGTGTTTCACTTTTATGATTTGATTTTATTCTGAATTGGATGGGCCTTGGGGGCTGAGGGAGTTGGGTAGGGGTGTAACTAGCAATGACCTTGGCCCGAAGCATCTATACTGATGCCCAAATATGACTGTTGGGGAGAAGCCTCGAGATTCTATCTTAGTCCCAGCTGGAGGGCAAACAGTGGAAACAGGAGCAATTCCTGACAGAGTCTGCTGGACTCTTCTAGAAAGTTTACTCCCAGCCCCTGTTGTTTCCCTTCCCCCACCTGCCAGCTTAACCACCATGGAGGAACATTCCTACAGATTGTTTCCTATTCATACTAAATCTATATACTTTTCTTCTTTCCAAAACAAATGGGGAATCGTCCTCTACGTATTGTATTGCAATTGGCCTTTCCCACTATATTGTGAACAGCTTTCTATTCAGTTTATATAAATGTACCTACTTCACTTTAAAAGTTACATGCTCTTCCTTTATATGAATATTCTGTTGTTTGAGTAACATTCCCCTTTTGATGGACATGTGGGTTGTTTCCATCCTTGTACTCGAGTCTTTGTACACTTACGGGAGCTTTTCTGGAAAGTAATTCTTTGAAGTGAAAGATTGGGGACAGGGTATGAACATTTTAAATTAGAATCAACTAGAGCATTACTGACCTTGAAAAACGGGACCAGACAACCTCTGTCCCATACGTCAAAGGGATTCTTGTGATGTCAGACAGGTGGGCAAAATTGTGAAAGATCTTTCTGGAAATTGGTGCTTTTGCTTATTTAGGGGTCAGGACAAAGGTTGAGAGGGAGATGAAGCTGGGTTTGGAGTACAGGATGTCGAGCCCCATCCCCACTGATGATGTCAGTTATGTGACCTGGGAGGGATTCGAGGGTAATGGGAGCCCCTTGTGCTACTTCATCTGGTGACAGTAATACCTGCCACTGAACGCTAAGCCTGAATGAAGCCCTCAGGGCTCGCCATCCAGCATCAGGACTCGCCATCCAGCACCAGCGCTGGGATTCGAATGGTGCTATTAACTCACGATTTTGAGTGTGGTTTTTAACCCCTCCCTGGGTCAGATGGACACCATCGTACACACAGCTCACAGAGTTACTATATGGATTGAATATTATTTTTTCTTGTAATATTGCTTTGTAAAGTAGAAAGCGCTCCTTAAATGTCAGTGTCTTTATTGATAACGCATCTGGGGTTGATTTAAAGCGGACCAGTGTTCTCCCTCCTCCTCCAGCCTCCCCCACAGTGCCGAGTGTCCTAGGACCTAAAGAGCAAGGATGTCTTTTTGTTCCTCTTTGCTCGCTGACCTTGGGAAAGTTATCAAACTTCTCTAAGCCAGAATGTCATGTCCCCTTCTGAAAACTTGAAGGAAACACAGTCGTTTAAGGAGCTCAAACTTGTGATCCGTAGCGTCTTTTGCCAGAGAACATCCATCTAGTTTGGTACGTGTAAGCAGAGGTGCTCTGCTGACTAGAGTGTGGGTTAGATAGGTAAGGAGGTAGGACGGGTAGGGAGGGAGGACAGGCAGATAAGCAGATAAGACAGAACAGTCAGGTAGGACGAGTAGGGAGGTAGATACATAAGTCATGGGAGCAAGATGAGCCGTGCTAACTGCTACTTCCTCCAAACCCCTCTTCTGTCCTGCCTAGAGGGGAGGGCTCTGTGCCCTCAGAGACCAAGGACTCAGAACGTGGAGTGCTGGCAGAGAAGACACCCTAGGAGCCAAGGAACTGTCCAAGGTAGCAGACTGGCAGTAGCTTGCTTGCACACATCCCAAAAGGTGGAATGAAGTTGCCATTTGTAATCAGCCGTGCTGTGGGGGAAATCAAGAAATATGCAGGAGTTGCAGGCATCAGATGGAAAGGTCTCTTCCGTCATCATCAGGAAACCCAGATTCCTCAGAAGAGAGGCGGTAGAGCTCAGGCTTTCTCACCTTTTCTTAGCATATCACTCAGTAGAATTTCAAACACAGACAACTCTTGAATTTATGAAGACAGGATGTATGAAGGCAGGTGTTGGAAGAAGGGGACAGTTGAACTGTGTGGTTGAGGCTCTGGAGTTGGAATTCCTGCTGTACCACTGGTAGGCTGTGTGACCTTATGTAAATCACTTAACCTCTCTGAGCCAGGGTTCCCGCATTTCTAAAACAAGGGATAATAATACCTTCCTAGCAGGCTTGCTGGGAGAATTACATGAAGTAAAATGCCTGGAACCTAGCAAGCTCTCAGTACCGGTGGCTCTGTGAGGTAGAGCACCCCTGAAGTAACAGCTATGTGTGTGCTGTTGCCCAACTCCCAACAACCAATTAAAGTCCACAAACTCAAGCCTTCCCCAATAGCAGCAGGCACTGCCTTGATGTGCTAACAACCCCTAATGAGTACCATGATCATCAGTTACACAAACAAGCAATTAGTGGGCGAGCAGAAGGCGCTTCTTCAGCGTATCCTTTTCATCTGCTGGTCGTTAGCTCACATTAGCCGGAAGCTGTTTAACTAACTGCATGTCCTAACAGGCGCCCGGCGACTCAGTTCTGAGCAAGACCTGGGCATCCCCGGCCTGTCTCAACACGCCGCAGTCCTGTCCCCTCTGAGGGTTTGTGGCAAACCGAGTCTATGTTAGGGGTGGTGAAGGTGTCTGGAAGGAGGCCAGGGAGTGATGGAAAAAATCCAAAACCCCCATAAACGGATTACCCTAGATGTAAAGTCAGGAGTGTTAAGGTGGTTTGAGGCTCATGAGAAAGTCAGACAAATAGCTAAGGCTTTAGAAATTGCTTTAGAAATATTCAGAAGAGTCCGGAGGTGTGTGTGAGCGGGGAGAGGAGGCATACAGGCTTCCAGGACTCCTGGTTCCATATGCCATTCGCCATACTTGAGCTTAATGACTTCTTGCGAGCACAGCCCAGTATTACTGTTAATATGTTTTGTATTGTGGTTAATATTGTGCACACTATTGTCAGATAATTTAATCGGAATTTTAACATGGTTTCTAGAAATGGGCACAGGACCTGGCACAAAGTCTTCGTGCACAGACACATGCACAGACACACACACACACACACACACACACCAATTCTGAAGGCTCGCCCTCTTCAAGTATGCTTTTCAAATAAGACCCAAGGTGAGGGCCATGTGGGTTTGAATCCTTAACATGATGTGTGAACTTGACTGTTTGCAGCCCAAGCCCATGATCCAGTAACTCAATGGTTTAATTAAGCTTATCACTGCTACCCCGAGCCAGGCGCCTCTGTGGATTAATGTAGCTAATTCAGTATCCTCTCTAAGAAGCACGGTCCGGAATGTGATTCTGTTCTGAGAACCAGCCTTCAGCCTCTCCATTCACCACCGAACCCTGGTTGGGGGGTTTGCGGTCGTTTCCGAAGGTGGTCTCGGGAAGGCTGCGGACAGGTGAACCCCCCCCTCCCCGCCCCTCTGTGGCCGTCCTCAAGCACTTGGCTGCTGAGTCTACCACACACACTCCTAGCCTCCTCCTTCTTCCTTCCATCTCCGTCCGCCCCTGCTGAGCGCTTTTAATTTGCTTGAAATAATTGATTCTGTCTTCTTCTCGTACCTCATTTTCTGCTCGCTTTTTTTTTCTTTGATCACTTTTAAACCTCTCCTTGATATAAGCAGGCCCCCATGTCTGCAGGGAGAAGAGAGAGTTGGGTATGTGTCCTGGGCTGCTGTGTGGCAAACAGATGCTGTAATGTTCCTGGCTGTGACCCCGGCTTCTTGAAAGCACCCAGCACATGAGAGAGTAATGACTAGCTGGAGAGAATGATGAATGAACGAATGAATGAATGGAACGTGACTTGTCTTTTTCTGGCTCTAGTCTTTGTACCTGGCTCTCATCTGATGCTGAATGCCCCCCTCACTCCTACTCATCATTCACAATAGGACTCCAAACCTACTTCCTCTGCTGACCATTGGATGTCATCTCGTTCCAAACTCTCATTTCAACAAAGAGTAAAGTGACCCCCACCCCCACCCCCACCCTAGAGTCACCTTTCCAGGATTATCTCACAGCACACCTAGGGCAAGACTTCATTCAGATCCTGAGATTCCTCTGGAGCTCCCGGCCTCTCTCTCCTGGCAACTCGCCACTTGTTTTCTGTCTTTACTGGTTATTTTCCCCCTACAATTATTTAAGGAGTGGCTGGGGGATTGGCATCAGGTTATTGTTCTTTGAGACCCTTCACAAGATAGATGGCAGTGTTCGCTACCCAGTATTGAGCCCTCCATTAATATTTGTCCGTGCTTATGAGGGTGATATTAATATCTTGCCTCTGAGAATTTCGGTGTCTCATAGATGTGCTGTAGCATTTTGCATGTGGAAGATAAGGTTTCTATTGAAACCACTGGACAGTGAATCACCCAGGGTCCTTTGGGAGCAAGAGAGGCTGGGCAAGCTTCAGCCTTCCATCTGCCTACGATTATTATAGAAATCTGCTTCTCTTCCCCGGCACCTCTTACAAACCATCCCTGTCTTTCTCGGGACAATGGTAATGCCTTTTAGCCAAATTCCAGGCAATCCATGTCATTGGTATGTGTGTCAGGAGTGGGGCCGGGGAATTGAGCCCAGAAGAGGTTGAGAACCTCTTAATCCAATCAGCCTCCTATGGATGGTCTGCTGACCATCCATTGCCTGGATTGAAAACTTCGTGGGTATCTGTTTCTAACTCACTGGCTTGGGCTCAGGGGCTGTTCTTGAGTGTTTTAAGCCACCCTCTCCTCTTTCGTCTTATTGCCCCCCGAGCCTTCAGCCTAGGGTGGGTGTATTTAAGCAGGAGTGAGAGCTGCATGGGTTTGGGGGTTTTGTAGGCAGAGTCACAACTGTACTCGGCCCCCCCTTGTACTGGTTTGTGCTCCCGTGAGTTCTGCGAACACTTCCTCCCTCTTCTCCCTGCCCATCACAGTCTTCTGCTGATCTGGTGTGGCTGGGGAGGACACAGAGCCCTCCCAAACTCCAGAGTAGCTGTCCTGTGGACCCGGACAGCCGTGGTGCCAGCTAGAAGAGAGCCCCCTCTTGCTCCCGTGGCCCCGGGTGCTGTGGGCATGACTTGGGGGAGGGGCTGCAACACGACCAGTGGGCTTCTCTTTGCCCAACTCTCATATGGTGATGAGGAGCTCCAGAGAAGCGAACAGCCCTGCCATTGTCCCCGTGTACCCCCATTTGTGGAAATCATGCTGCCGTGTGGATCAGATCAACCTGCCGTGAGCTTTCCAGGCAGCAAAACAGAGCAGAGGAACTCCCCAAAAAGAGTCAGACCCCAAAGGTCTGGGTTTGCTCAGCTGAGACTCGGAGGCTTAGCCAAGTGCAGTTACCACAGCCTCACAAAGGAGAGGCAGCCAAGAGACGGGAAATACCCACCGCCACTCTGCAGAAGGGCGGTCCCACTGAGGCAGCCGCGACATGACTCCCCGGGGGAGGGCTAATGGGCTCTGGCGGGGTGGCGAAAAGTTTCGGAATTACTTGAAAATTTGCTTTTATTATTTTGTTTTGCTGACGGATGAGAAAGAGAAATCAATCTGGCAGTAGGTCCCAAGTTTGATGTTGTGCTGTGTGTGCGAGAGCCATTTGTTAATGGGCTTTCTTGGCAGTGCAGGGGGAGCCGAGGGGAGGCCAAAGTCTGGCGTAGAGCATCCCTAGGTGTTTGCTCTGCGCGGAGCCTCAGAGGTCCTGGTGTGACCTCCGCGTCTTAGAGGTGGAGAAAGTAAGGCAGAGAGAGGCAGTGACTTGCTGGAGTTGACATAGCTACTTTGTAGCAGAGTTGAGACCAGGACCTGAGGCTGTCCCCCACCCCACCCCCCCACCCCCAGCTGATACCACTCTGTGGAGAGACGAGGGATAAGCTACTGAGCACAAAAATGGAGCCTCTTTGTCTCTCCCATGACGACGGTCATTAAAAACATGTTATTGAGGGGCACCTGGGTGGCTCAGTCTGTTGAATGTCTGACTTTCGATTTTGGCTCAGGCCATGATCTCACGGTTTGTGAGTTCAAGCCCCACATTGGGGTGCGCCCTGACGGTGCAGAGCCTGCTTGGGATTCTCTCTCTCCCTCTCTCTCTGTTCCTCCCTCTCTCATTCTCGTACACAGGCTCCTCAAAGTGAGCTCTCCCATGTGCCATTTTTTAAAAATGGTATAAGAGTCTACTGATGAGCTATTCTGTACTGAGTACTTTAGATAAATTATTCCACGTGATCTTCACCAAGTCAGGAGGTAGGCATTATTATCCTCATCACCGATGAGGGGATGGAAGTTCAGAGAAATGAAGTCATTTGCTCAGAGTCCCGTGGCTGGCTTGTGGTTGTGTTAGGATTTGAACCCGGCTCTGCAAGGCTCAAAGAAACACATGGGCAGTCAAGCCGGGTTGCAACCGCGAAAGTTAAGCAAGGAGAAGTCTCCTTGCAACAATGTTTGCATCAGATGTGACTGGTGCAGAGGAGGGGGGGGGGGGCGGGGAAAGACTCCAGCAGGAGAATCTCAGGGGGAGAGGAAGCTATGCTTTCACCTTGACAAGACCCCCTCTGGGCTTGCTCACCACCCAGGCCCCCTCCCCATGCACAGTGAACCGGCTCTCCCAAGCACAGAACCCATGCCTGGCAGGAGGGAGCAGAGCCCTGCCCGTGGCTGCCAGCAGGAAGCACGTGGCAAGGAGGCTGCTGAGTGGAGGGCAGAGGACCAGGCAGGGGGTGCTGCAGTGCTATTACAATTAAAAAAGGAAAAAAAAAAAAAAAAAAAAAGGGAGGGGGGGGAGAAAAAAAGAAAAAAAAAAAACCCTCGGTGGTTCTTTGGCTCGGAATCCCAATTTGCATCTCATCTGGGAGTCATTTGCATAGGAAGCCCTATCGGTAGCTTTATGAAATAAAATAAATAAAATGAATGGGCTGGCGAAGCTGGCAGGCAGACTCCCAAAGCCTGTGCTCTGAGAGGGGAGTTATTGCTTTGTTGGGCTCTCCTTAGAGTTCCCAGGAGCCCTTGCTGCAAGGCTCTTTGTGGGGGCGGGGGAGGGGCGGGATGCAGCTTTGAGGGAGCAGGCAGGTCAGGGTCATGGTAGGGCAGCCACCTGGATCCGGTAAGAGCAGCCCCGCTGTTCCAGCAGAACACAGGTCTGCAGGTTGCTCCCGGGCCCTGCCCCTCCCTTCCCAGCTCCGCGGGCCTTCCAGGCTGGGCTCTGTGCTTTGAGAACATCGCTTCTCCAAGACAAGGGAGCACAATAGTCCTCGGCAAGCTTGTCGAAACGAAGGTCCCCTGGTCCCAGCCCAGGGACTGACGTGGTGTGTCAGGAGTGGGGCCCAGGGATCTATCTGTACCTCCAGCACATAGCTGGGGGCAGGGAGCTCACCGTTTGAGGACCCCTGCTCCCAGGCACTGGGGTGGGCTCTGATAAGACACCCAGTGTTCCCCACCGGGTGACAGCATCCTCATACCAAGCCCTGCCCTCACAACCTGAGAAGAAGAGATGACTGATGAGGAAAAGACCCTCCCCAGATGGGCCAGGGTCTGCCCAGGGCCACTCAGCCAGGGAGCAGGAGAGTTTGACGATCTCGTTCTTGAGGGGCCCCTGGGGGGCTCAGCCGGTTAAGTGTCGGCTCTTGATGTTGGCTCAGGTCATGGCCTCATGGTTCGCGGGATCGAGCCCCGCCTCGGGCTCTGTGCTGGCAGCGTGGAGCCTGCTTGCTATTCAGTCTCTCCCTCTCTCTGCCCCTCCCCTGCTTGTGCCCTGTCTCTGTCTCAAAAGAGATAAATAAATATGAAAACAAACCCTTAAGGTGTCCTTCCTGAGACTTCAAATCCAGCTCTGTCTTAGTAGAAGTCCTTGAAAATGAGGCGGCGGCTCTCCTGGAGGTGGTCCGTGGTCACGAGTGGGGAACAGAGGGCGTCACTGTGCAAGGGGAGTCATCCTCAGCATGGTGGCCCCCTCCCATATTGCCGGATGCTCAGCCCGCCGGGGTGGGGCCAGCCCATCATCGAGGAGTGGCTCAAAGACCAAAGGAGTCCCAGTGGGATGGGGAGTGGGGATCTCCGCTCCCCTCTTGAGTTCCGCGGCTTCTTCTCATGCTCCTGGGTAGTCTTACAAAGCTGGCCTTTGAATGAGTCCTAAAAGGTCATCAGTTTAAATTTGTGTTTCCCTTTTAATGTTTTGTTTTGTTTTGTTTTGTTTTTTGAGACAGAGAGAGACAGAGCATGAATGGGGGAGGGGCAGAGAGAGAGGGAGACACAGAATCGGAAGCAGGCTCCAGGCTCTGAGCCATCAGCCCAGAGCCTGACGCGGGGCTCGAACTCATGAACTGTGAGATCGTGACCTGAGCCGAAGTCGGACGCTCAACCGACTGAGCCACCCAGGCGCCCCTGTGTTTCCCTTTTAAAGTCACCCCACTTTTGTAGATTGACTGTGTCTCATGGCCCCCTCTATGGCAGCCAGGTGGCAGGGAGCTCATAGCTTCGCTGAGGGGCCAGGCTCCCGTTCAGAGATCTCCTCGTGGGTGCTTCTCTTCTGTTCTGCTCTCTGGTCCTGAAAGCAGGGGAAAGGGCCACCTGTTGCCATTGTTTACGCAGCCAAGGCGCAGAGTGTGGCCAAGAATGTGACACAGAGCAGGTTTCGGGGCCCGTTTGCCTTCTCTGCGCAGTGCGGTCGAGGAGCCCCTGTTCCATCCTGGCTTGGAGGCTGCAGGGATGCCGGAATCGGCTGGAAGATGCCCTTTGGGTGCCCCCTCCTGGGCGTGCCCCCCCCCCCTCCATCTTGCAGCCTCCAGGGAAGTCATCCTGAGAGTGTGGGTTGCTCCTCTTACCATGTCCTTGGCGGGGGGTCGGGGGGATGGGGGGAGGCTGAGTGAAGGATGGGTGATTTGGCGACGACAAGAAAGCTCTGGAGCTTTGCCCGGCTTTCCCCAGAGCAGAACAGAGCTGCTTTGCCTGAGCCCTGCTCTGCATTCAGCCTGTCTAGGTGAATCTGAGAGGTCTCGAGGGCGTCCGGCCAGAGGCTGGGGAACAGAGGCAGATACCGAACCCTGGGCCAGCGGACAGCAGTGTGGGCTGTGCGTGTGTGTGTCTGTCTGCCTGCCTGCTGGGAGAGACAGAGTGAGAGAGAGAAAGTTAGGGTGGCTCTGCCTAGCGACGGGAATAGTAGAGAGGCCATCAATACTGGAATCTGTTTGTACCACTGTCATTCACCAACTGCAGCCTGGGACAAGGCGTTTAGTTTCAGTGGCCCTCTGTTTCCTCTTCACAATAGAGATCATAACCGTCCTAGCCAGTTGTGGTCAGACAAAAGTAAAGTAGGTAAGCGTGTCCCCTCTAGATGCCAGGAGATCATGACCCTGATGATACTGAATTCAAACGAGAGTCTCCATACCCCGTTTTCATGTTGGGCTGAAATAGTCATGACTTTCAACGCAACGAAGGTGTACTGTTCTACACCCAGCCCTGTTTTAGATGCTGGAGGGGATTGGGTAGGGAAGATACAGCTCAAACCCTTGTTTTCCAGAGTTAAGAGTCTTAAGAGTGAGATGTCAGAAAAATGAAATCGTCCGAATCTGTTTTGTCTTGTATTCTGGAGCAGCTTTGCTGAGATAGGATTCACAAACCCTGCAACTCATCACTTAAAGTAAACCAGTCCGTGGTTTTTAGCATGTGTGCAGATGAGTGCACCCATTAACACCATCACTTCTAGAACATTTGCATCACCTCAAGAAAGAAACCTGGTGCCTTCTTTTTTTTTTTAATTTTTTAATTTTTTTTTTTTAATTTACTTTTGAGACAGAGAGCATGAATGGGGGAGGGGCAGAGAGAGAGGGAGACACAGAATCGGAAGCAGGCTCCGGGCTCCAAGCACAGGGCCCGACACGGGGCTCGAACTCACGGACCGTGAGATCGTGACCTGAGCCAAAGTTGGATGCTTAACCAACTGAGCCACCCTGGTGCCCCTAAACCCGGTACCTTCTTAGCAGTCATTCCTCAACCCCCTCATCCCTCCCAGCCCCTGGAAAACACCTGTCCAGTTTCCGTTTCTGTGGATTTACCCGTTCCGGATATTTCACGTGAACAGTATCCTACAAAATGTGGCCTTTTGTGTCTGGCTTCGAACGTGTCACGTTTTCAAGACTCACCCTTGTAGCATGTGCGAGGACTTCATTCCTTTTTATGGCTGAATAATATTCCATGGTGTGGATGTTCCACGTTTTATTTATCCATTCATCTTAATGGACATTGGAGGGTTTTTTTTTTTCCTGCCTTGTGGCTAACGTGAATAACACTGCTCTGAACGTTAGTGTCTAAGTTTTGGGGTGGACACATGTTTTCGTTTCTCTTGGGCCTATTTCTTGGAGTAGCATTTCTGGGTTATATGGTAATTCTGTGTTTAACTTTTTGAGGAATTGCCAAACTGTTTTTTTGAAGGGGCTACACCATTTTACATTCCTGCCAGGATGTGTTTGTCCTCATCCTGTCTCATGTGGTTTTGATTTGCATTTCCCAAATGGCTAAGGATGTTGAACATCTTTTCATGTGCAGATGGGCCATTTGTATATCTTCTTTGGAGAAATATCTATCCGGATCTTTAGCCCATTTTTAATTGGGTGATTTGTCTTTTCATTAAATTATAGGAGTCCTTTATATATTCTAGATACAAGTCCCTTAGCATATACATGATTTACAAATCTCCTCTCCTTTTGTGTGGATTGTCTCTTCACTTTTTCAGTGGCGTCCTTTGAAGCGAGATATCAATCTGAATTGCAAAAAAACGTGTCCATGTTAATTACATTGAAACCCCATTACTTTGGGCTCTGGTAATTTGGAATTAGTCAGGGCAGAGGTTCAAAGTCCATTTGTTCAACAGACAGTGATTGAGATGGTCTCTGGTCAAGGCCTGGGCTAGGCACGGAGGATATAGGGGCAAATGGGGTGAATAGGGTAGTGCCTGCCTTCGCAGTCCACAGTCTGTAGTGAGGAGAACATTCACGCATTATCCAGCCAGTGGGCTGAGCCCTGATGGCAGAGCCCCGGGGAAGGAAGAGCTAACTCTGCTCTTCAGAAAAGGTTTGCTAAGCAAATGAGCAGTGAAAACCATTTAGGAAAACAAAGTGCTTTTGGAGAGCCCCTCAATCCCCGTAATGACTTTCATGGTGATGCTAACGGAAGACACAGTTGGCCTTGTCCTCCTGTCCTGGGAGGCATCTTGGCTTGGTTGCTTCTGCTGCGTCTTGTGAGGTCCCAGACATTCTATCATCTTGGCTCCTTACGATGACCTGGCGGGTAAACTGTTACTGTCGCTATTTACAGAGGAGGGAACTTACTTGGGGAGGTTAAGTGGCTTGCCCAGGGTGGCGGAGGTTAATTGTTGGGGTTGAGTGCTGGACGTGTGCCTCCCCCAGCAGCATCTGTTTACGGGATTCCAGACCCCACCCGTGGTGCCTTCCCCAAGACAGGAGGGATGCTTCCGGCCTGATGGTAAAGCTGGTCCCCGGCACCACCCGAAACTGATGGATGGCATTGCTCTTGCCACACCGGCCTGAGGAATAACAGTTTAGCGTAGGCGCCCTCTCTGTATCGTGCCTCACACTCCGGCAAATGGCTGGAGCCCGCCCTCAGATCCTCTGTGGGCCCCAGTGGCTCCCGGCACGTCTCTGACTCCTGACCCTGAAGTCCTCTGTGGTGTCCTAACGTGGAGGAAATGTGTCCCCCTCTGCTGCACAGGGAAGGAAACCGCACTGGCTTCTCTGCTCAGTATCCTAAAGAAAACCTCTCTCTTGTTTTTGCTTGTTCCTCACTGCATGCCCTCTAGGATTTGACTCAAAGCGTAGGGTGATATCCATGAGCAATGCTGGACCCCAGATCATTTCTCTTCCTGCCAGTTCTTAAACGCTTAAACCAAGCTTACCATCGCTCGCTCTCTCTCAGGGAGAATTTCCTCTCTTGTGTCTTCTCAGTCCCTCATGCAAAATGATCCCAGTAGTCCCACCCTGTAGATCTTCCAGATTTGCCATTGACCTGATGTGAGCACACAGCTCGGATTCTGGCCCCTGGGCGGCTTCATTTCTCCAGAGGCAGGAAGCAGGTTTCGGGGAGCATTTAGGCCTACCACACCCGGAGGCTGCGACCCGGCTACCTTCTCTGCGGACTTGATGCAGCCTGGATAACTCCGCTCCCCTTCCACTTTGCCTCCCACTGTACAAGGCACCTGCAGCCAGACATCCCAGCCTATGCTCAGCTCATTTCCTGCCTGAAGAACACAGTTCAGTGGAGCTGATTTTTCTGCTCTTGAAGGAGGTACAGAATTCCACCCTTGAGTGAGCCCCGTGTACTTGCTCATCAGCTCAATGGCCCGTGAGTGTCTCATCGGTGGCACGGCAGCAGCATCAGGTGGGGCTGCCCCCTCTCCCGGCAGGGGAGAGCCTCCAAGAGTGGACCCAAGAGGCCACTGGTGGCGAGTCCTTGGCCATCAGGAGCCACCAGCCCTGCAGACACCAGCAGACTCCCTAAAAGCAGCCTTTGGGGAGGCAGCTGCTAGGCTGGGCCTGGCGTGTGTTGTGTACTGGGCCATGATACTTGTCTTGGGCCTTTCTGGAAGGTAGGGTGACCTACTGGAAGGAGAATGGGCTTCTTGCCAAATCGTGGCTTGACTTTTCTCAGGCTATGTCTTTGGGTAAGTCCCCTAACTTCTCTGAGCCTCGGGTAGCTTATCTGCGAAACGTGGATGATGGTACTGTCTGTCTCCCAGGGGGTTAGGAGGCAGAACTATGTAACATATGGAACATTCCAGTGACCCAGGGAGGCCTCAGTAACCATTAGCCTCTCTCTATCCATCATCAGTCTACCTCCTTAGCTATAAAAGGGAGAAAAATTGTGGGGTCAGGGGGCAGCAGTGAAACCTCAGTCCCCCAGCCCTCTCTGTTTTACTTTGGGGGTTGCAAAGTAAGACTTGGTCTCCAAAAAAGGGGGAGGGCTACATTCAAACACTGGTTTTCCTTCTCGGGCGTGGAGCCACCGGTCTGCAGTGATCAGAGAGCTGTGACCATGTCTCACGTGTCTGTGGAGGAGAGACTGGATGAGGGGAAATGCTGATTCCATGCGGGTCCTGCCCTCTGGGCTTCTGGGGGTGGGCTTTCTGCACTCCCAGCACTGGATGCTGTCAGAAAACAAGAAGGGAACCCGAAGCCTCGGGCTGTTCCCCTGGACCTCTTCTCGGCAATACCTTAATGAAAGATTTTGCAGATCCCTCGCAGTTGAGAGAACCGACAGGGTGGAGCCCACTCTTGTAGCCAGCAGTGGGGAACCATGCAGAGTAACTGGCCCCCACTTCACCAGAGAGAGGAATTATTTCCAGGGCCAACAATCCAAGTGTCAGGGATGGTGTTAGCTCCCCGTGCAGGATAAAGGTCGGGCTGAGCTGCGAGCCAGGGGATTGTCCTTGGCCTCTATGGGACCCCTGAGGACCCATTTGCCTGGACATCCCTTACTCTCAGTGCAACACAATCTGTGCCCCTTAACACTACCCTGGGAGCAGGGGTGGCTCGTTGTTCAGCAATAGGACACAACGTGGGTGCAGGACCTCCCCTGCACCACACCCCTGCTTTTAGCTATCTGCCTCGCTTTTCCCATTCTGAGGACCTAGGGGGCCTTGTGCCTAACATCCGTGTTTCCGGAGTGTTTTTGCAGACTAGCTACTTTATTCTGGAGACTTCTGAGGACCTCTTAGTGCTTTGCCTCTATATTTGTCTTTTCCCCAAAGGCTATAAACCAGCATTCCACAAACTTTAGGTTTAGTCTAGTAAGGTATGACTTGCCTTTTTTTTTTTTTTTTTAATGTTTTATTTATTTTTGAGACAGAGACAGAGCATGAATGGGGGAGGGGCAGAGAGAGAGGGAGACACAGAATCCGAAGCAGGCTCCAGGCTCTGAGCTGTCAGCCCAGAGCCCGACGCAGGGCTTGAACTCACCGACCTTGAGGTCACGATCTGAGCCGAAGTCGGAGGCTCAATCGACTGAGCCACCCAGGCACCCCATGGGTATGACTTGCTTTAGAGAAAAGGGTACCATTGGCAGATAAGTTTGGAAAATGGCGCATGTTACATTCCACTCTTAGCAGCGCCGAATCAGGGCCTCAGCGATGCCCAGCGGTGTAACGAGGTCTCTGAGAAATCCTGCGGTGAAGACAATGGCTTAGCTTTGTTCCTTGGAATTATTTAAATCTCAGACCTTGCACACTTAATAACAGTTGAGTGTCTCTTGACTATATAGGTCGTATATGACACGGAGTGAAACATTGCAGAAGACAAAAGGGAGTAGCTGAAGATAATCACCGGATGTTAATTGGTCTACACAGGCACGAATAAATGAGAATGTCTCGGGTGTCTCTTACCTAATGACATCTCATGGGACACTGCTATTCCACAAAATATAGGCAGGGAAATGCTGCTTGTATGCCGTTTAGATAACACCTAGTTACCAGGCACCGCGTTGGGCACTTAGGGCACAGTGGAGAACAAGACAAACATGGTCTGGGCTATAACGGAACGAGAAGACTAGCAAGGAGTCAGGGACAAACACTTAATGGTAGATACATGGTGTGTGTTACAGAAGGGTGAGTCCAGGGCTCTGTGGATGGGGACAGTGTATAGCCCTGGGACATTACCTAGTCTAGGACGTCACAGATGGCCTTCCTAAGATGTTGTTATTTATTGTGAAACTCGAGGGATGAGCAGGGCTGACGGGACAAGGGACAGGGAGAGGAGAACCTTCTGGACAAAGGGAATAGCATGTGCAAATGGCCAGAAAATTGAGGGTTGCTTTAGTTTGCAAGTAGCAGAAAACCAAACCCAGTGCAGCTTAATGGATAAGATAATGAATCAGCTTCCACAGCAGGAAGTGGAATTTGGGGGGGAGGCAGGGCGGGCAGGAGCCATTGTTGTTTGTTTCTGGTGATTCAGTGATGGCAGCAGGGATTCGGGTTGCTCCCACCTCTTGAGTGCGCTGGCCGTGGCATTGGCTTTATCCTGAGATTGGCCCCCCCTGATACTGTGGGCTTTCAGTAGCAATGTTTTCAGGTCTAGCACGAGAATGAGCACCAGACAGAGTTCTCTCTCCACGAGTCTTAATGGGCCAATTTGGAGCAAGCTAACCACCCTGAACCAATTATTGTCATGGGGGAATGCCTGGCTCTGAATGGCTTAGTCTGGGTTCTTACAAGAGAAACACTGGTAGGAGACTACTGTGATTGACTTAGACCAGGAATCACCAAACCTTTTTATTTCCATAAAGGGCTGCATAGTAAATATTTTAGGCTCTGTGGGCCATACAGTCTTTGCATATGGTGCTTTGTAGTGGCCGAAGCACATGAACATAGCTGTGCTCCAATGAAACTTTATTTATGGATATCGATATTTTAATGTCGCATCATTTTCACGTGTCACGAAATAGTCTTCTTTTTTTTTTTTTTTTTCCCCAACCATTTTAAAATGTCACAGTTCTCAGCCTGCAGGCCGTCCAAAAACCCTCCCAAAAGATGGGTGGCAGGCTAGATTCGGCTCATGGGCCACATAGCACGCTAACTTCTGATTTAAACTAATCCCAGAGCAGGGTTCAGTCCCTAAACCATGTTGCTGTCGTACAGTGTGCGAGGCGGGTAGAATGGATGGGGAGACAACCTCAGTGTCCTTCACTGGGACTCTTGAGGGGCCGCAGGAAGTGGCTTGACTGTGAATATGGGACATTATAACATCTGGGCAGCGCTTCGTGGTGCACAAAGCCTTCGTCAACAGCGCGCGGGCAGCTCTTCCCCTTCTCCCTGCCTGGGTACTGCCATGACACCCTCCCAGCTTAACTAACATACCATTTAAAGCGTGAGTTTTGGGAATCGGTGGCTGGGCCGTCTCCCTGACATTTCCCAGTAACATCAAAATGCGTGCATGTTAGCAGGGCCTTCGTGAGCGCGGGACCCCCACGTTTGTTGCCAGACCCTAAGGAGCGCCTGCAATTAGTCAGTAAGAAGTCACCGAAAGACTCACCAGGTTTGCAGCCCCCCTGGGTGCAGTCGGGGAAGCAGGAAGGTTGAATGATTCTCCTTTATAGCGAAGGCGTGGCATACAAAACAAACACACACAAATCTTTCCAAACTCTGCGGTGCAGAGCCACTCGGGTGACAGTGGCATGATAAAACGACCTCAACTCCCAGCATCTGTTTATGCCACACAGTGAAAGTTAATGAGGGCTGACCCTCAGCAAAACTGGGAAGTCAACCAAAGTGCAGTTTCTGACTCCAGCTAGCCTTTCTGAAGACGCGTTCCCGCCGTCTCAGAGGCAACTCTTCCCCGGCCCCATCACCCCATCAGGCTCTGTGTCCTCTCTGACCTTGCTCTGTCCTTTATAAAGAAGGATCTGCCATTGGCCAGTCCCACTGGAGACTGGCTGGCAGGGTGTGCTTTGTTTTGAATGAATTTTAGGGGTTTTTTTTTCCTCACCCTGTGTATACATTTTGGTATTTTAGGCTTAATTTTGTATTTCATGCGATGAGACTTTGTCTCTGGGGCAGATAATTTCTGGCCAAAGCAAGCACGTGGTGGGGATCGATGCTGGGAGAGAAAGGGCAGACGTCACAGCAACATCCGAGAATGTTTGGGTTTTACTCTATTGTTTACAGGGTGCGTATGCATGCCTGCACGCACACCCACTGTTTCTCACAAAACTCTGGGAGATAGTAAGGCGATGATAGTGTTGTTACCATTATGCCCATTTTATAGGTGAAGAAACTGAGGTTCAGAGAGACTAGAAGCCCAGAGTTGCTCCATAGCTAGTGTATTGGTGGGACAGAGAGTTGAACCTAGAAGTTCAGACTGTGTCAAAATGTGTGAGATGCGGCTTCTTTCCTAGCCCCTGGCCATCATTTTTTCCAGGCCTGTTCATCAGGACAGCCATAAAGATAAATCTAATTAGGAACTTTCACAGCTAATGGAGTCACTTAGCTAATCCCGAGGCTGATGGGGCTGCAACTATGGAAGGTTCATCCGTCCTTCCTCCTTCCCTTTTTCTTTTTTCTCTTTTAGCTCATGGGAGTAGGAATAATAAATATTATGTCACCATGGGGCACCTGGGTGACTCAGTTGGTTAAGCGTCTGACTCTTGGTTTCAGCTCAGGTCATAATCTCACGGTTTCGTGAGTTCAACCCCCGTTTCGGGCTCTGTGCTGGCAGCACGGAGCCTGTTTGGGATTCTCTCTCTTTCCCTCTGTCTCTGCCCCTCCCCCACTCACACTATCTCTGTCTCTCTCAAAGTAAATAAGTAAACTTAAAAAACTTTTTGCAAAAATATTGTGTCATCACTGGCTTGTAGTCATTCATTTATTGTGTCAGCATTTATTGGGCACCTGCCACATGCTGGGCTCTGTGCTGGGCACTGGGGATGCCAAGAGGAGAGCTGTATGCCCTAGCCTCTAGCATATGGACAATTACCATGCCGTGCTTAAGCATTGGGATGGAAATTCGGGCAGGGAACAGTGGCTCATGGGGAAGGACATCTGCCCCAGGCTCAGAAGGTCAAGAAAGGAGTTGGTCCCGAAGCTGAATTTGGTGAATAGCCAAGGATATGCAAGAAAGAGACTTCTAGTCAAAGAAGGGGTGTGTGTGTGTGTGTGTGTGTGTGTGTGTGTGTGTGTGTGTGTGTGGTGTATGTGCGTTTTACATGGGACAAATGAGAGCGTGTTATATTCTAAGGGGAAAGAGGGGTGGGAAGGTGGAGTTAGGAGACAAAGCATGTGAAAAGGTGGAGAAGGGCAGGAGCTAAGATATTGCTGGAAGTCTTGGTCTTACACAGGTGAGGGGTGTCTCTTCCCCTGGGACGGTAAAGAGAATATGCATAAATATTGATGCATTCATTCACTCATATCATCATATTAACTCATCAAATATGTATTTGCTGTGATGGGCCAGCATTACTAGGCTAGGTAATGAGGATATAAAGTTGAAAATAATGAATTCAATACATATTTGCTGAGCCTCTATCTGCTGTGTGCTACCCTGACAATAATAGCAATATGTATTAAGTGTTCTGGTTTTCATTTGAAGATTTTCGCATGTGTTCATTTAATCATCAACACAGTAGATGCTAATGTTATTACTGTTTTTAGATGGCTAAACTGAGGCATAGAGATTAGGCGACCTGCCCAGTGTTATATAGTTGTAGATGGCAAGAATAGGCTTTGACCCCGGTCAGCCTGTGCTCTGAAGCCCATGCTTGTAACCACTGAGAGTACCGTCTCGAGGAGCTTGCAGACCCGGGCGGGGGGGGGGGGGGGGGGTGGTGGTGGTAGACAGATGTTCAGGCAAACAATTAAAGTACGGCAGATGTTTATTTCTGGCAATATGGCTGGCTAGATAAACCGAAAACCCCTCTCCTAGAAAATACCAAGAAATGCTGGATAAAATACAGTAACAAACCTTTGAGCTCTAACAGAACAAGAAGGAAAGTAAGACACCCACCAGGGACCGAAAATGAAGAGAAAGCAGAAAAGTGAAGTGGTAAGCATGTAAATTGATGCTGTGGCAGCCTGGAAAGGGGAAGTAGGGGCATTGCTAGGATTCAAGAAGTTTGGATTTCATTGGCCATGAAGAGGTAAGAGGCAAGACCTTGGAACTGTGTAAGACAGAGTGTTAGAATTGAGAATCCCACACAAAGACGCCCTCAGTGAAATGGGACTTATAAAATAGTCCACTCCTAAGCACAGGGTGATAACTTGGGCACTGAGTGAGAATAAATAGCCTCTCTGAGACTTTATAACCAGGGGGTACCCTTAATGGGCTTGAGGTTTGAATTTATACTGCCGGCCCAAGAATTAGCAAGTTGCAACATCAGTATAAAAAGTGGTAGCAGGCTGGTAATGATCCCAAAGCTCCTGACCGCAAAGCAGAGCCCCACAAGTGGATAAATCTCTCAGCCCTGGCTGCAAAGGATTTCCACAGATAAAGCCCATAAATGAGAGTTCGCAAGTGTAGCAGACATCAGGGTCAGACCCTCAAGAAGTACAACTTGAAAACATTGGACTTCAACAATACATTAGACCGGGTGGACTTATTAGACATAGAACAGTCCATCCGGCAGCAACAGGATACACATTCTTCTAAAGTGCGCAGAGGACATTCCCCAGGATAGATCACATGTTAAGCTCAAAACAAGTCTTAATAAATTTGAGAAGATCGAAGTCATATCAAGCATATGTTTTTAACCCATAATGGTGTGAAACTAGAAATCAATTACAAGAGCAAAACTGGAAAATTCACGAATATGTGGAGGTGAAACAACATACTACTAGATGACGAATGGGGCAAAGAAGAACATTAAAGAGAAATTCAATATCTTGGGACAAAGAAAACTGGAACATACTAAAACCTATAGGGTGCAGCAAAAGCAGCTCAAAGAGGAAAGTTTATAGTGATAAACCCCTACATGGAGAAAAAAGAAAGATCTCAAATAAACAATCAAATTTAACAACTCAAGGAACTAGAAAAAGAGGAACCGACTGAGCCCAAAGTTAGTAGAAGGAAGGAAATAACAAAGATCAGAGCAGAAGTCAATGAAATAGAGACTAAAAAGACAACCGAGAGGAAATGAGTAAATTCTTAGAAACATACAACTTACAAGATTGAATCATGGAGAACTAGAAACTCTGAACAGACCAAGTACTGCTAAGGAGGTTGAATCCGTAATCAAAACCCTCCCAGTAAGCAAAAGCCAGGACCAGATGGCTTCACTGGTAAATTTTCCCAAACCTTTAAAGAATTAATACCAACCCTTCATAAAGTTTTCTAAAAAGTAGAAGAGCAGGGAACACTTCCAATCTCATTTTATGAGACTTTACTTCTTTACCTGAGATCAAAATCGAACAAGCACACTACAAGAAAAAAAAAATATTACAAGCCAATATCCCCAATTAACATAGATGCAAAAATCTTCAACAGAATAGTAACAAACCAAATTCAGCAGGACATTAAAAGGTTTATACATCACGATCAAGTCGGATTTATTCCAGGGATGCAAGGATGGTTCAACGTTAGCAAATTAGTCACTATGATACATCACATTACTGCAATGAAAGGCTGAAAATCATAAGATCATTTCAGTAGATGCAGATATCCTTTCATGATTAAAAACTCTCTGAGTATAGAGGAAACATACCTCAACACAATAAAACCGCATGAGACAAACCCACAGCTAACATCATACTCATTGGTGAAAAGCTGGAAGCTTTTCTTCTAAGATCAGGAATACGACACGGATGTCCACTACTCTTATTCAACGTGGTACTGAAGTCCTAGCCAGGGCGATTAGGCAAGAAAAAGAAAAGAATATCCAAATCAGAGAGGAAGAAATAAAATTGTCTCTCTTTTCAGATGACAAGATATTATATACTGAAAACCCTAAAGACTTCACCAAAAAACTGTTAAAACTACAAACAAATGCAGTAAAGTTGCAGGATACAAAATCAGCATACAGAAACTGGTTGCATTTCTATACACTAACAGTGAACTATCAAAAAGCAAAACTAAGAAAACAATTTCCTTTATAATAGTATCCGAAAGAATAAAATACGTAGGAATAAATTTAGCAAAGGTGGTGAAAAATCTGTACGCTGAAAACTATAATTTATGAAAGGAATTAAGGCAAATGGAAAGATATTCTGAGCTTGTGGATTGGAGGAATTAATATTGGTGTAAATCCATACTACCCAAAGCAATCTATAGATTCGGTTAATCTCTATCAAAATCCCATGCCAGTTTTTACAAAAATAGAAAAAAACAACCCTAGAATTTGTATGCAGCTAAAAAAGACCCCTACTAGCCAAAGTAAAAGCTGGAGGCATCATACTCTTGATTGCAAACTGTATCACAAAGCTAGAGTAGCCAAAACAGTGTGTACTGACTTAAAAAGAGCCACATAGATCAATGGAACATCATAGTCCAAAAATAAACCCGTGTGTATATGGTCAATTAATTTATGAGAAAGGAGCCAAGAATATATAATAGAGAAAAGAAGGTCTGTTCAAGAAATGGTGTTGAGCAAACTACAGCCACATGCAAAAGAATGAAACTGGACTTCTGTATTACACCATACATAAAATTACGTCAAAATGGATTAAAGACTTAAATTTAAGCATTGAAACCGTAAAACTCTTAGAAGAAAAAATCAAGGGTAAGTTCCTTGACATCGATCTTGGAAGTAATTTTTTGGGTATGAGACCCAAAGCAAAGGCAACAAAAATAAAATACGTGGGACTATATCCAACTAAAAACCTTCTGCACAGCAAAGGAAACAAAAGGAAAAGACAACCTATGGAATAGGAGAAAATATTTTCAAGTTATATATGAAACATATGAAATCATATGTGAAACAAAAAACAAAAGAGCTCAATCTGATGAAAGTCGGGCAGAGGAACTGAATAAACATCTTTCCAAAGAGGTCATACAAATGGCCAACAGGCAGTCTGAAGGCAGAATTTCTTCTTCCTTGGGAATCTTAGCCTTTTTCTTTTCTTTCTTTTTAAGTTTATTTGTTTAAGAGAGCAAACAGGAGCAGGGGAAGGGCAGAGAGACAGGGAGAGAGAATCCCACACAGGCTCCACACTGTCAGCGTGCAGAGCCCGATGTGGGGCTCGCACTCACAAACTGCAAGGTCATGACCTGAGCCAAAATCGTAAGTTAGACGCTTAATCGACTGAGCCACCCAGGCACCCCTTTAGTTTTTTTCTTATAAGGCCTTCACCTGATTGGATGAGACCCATCCACATGATGGAGAGTAGTCTGCTTTATTCACGGTCTACTGATTTAAATGGAAATCACATCCTAGAAAATGCTTTCACAGTGACATCGACTTGTATTCGACCGTGTATCTGGGTCACATCACCAACCTGACACACAGAATTAACCATGGCAAAGTGGGACCTGATAGCCTGTGTTCTCTCTGTCATCTGTAAGGCAAGGTAGGAGAGTGGGGGGTCAAAGATACCATGGTAGGATCATGGCATGGGGTTGCTGAGCCATGTGGTGGCCCAGCTGAGGGTAGGTGAATGAGGGAATGGATGAATGAATGGATGAAAATCTAAGTGACTGCGGAAGGACTAGATGATGCATGTGTGGCCCCTCTGCCACTGAGGTGGGACAGGAGATAAAGACAGAGGTAGGTGCAGCTAGGTGTTGGGGGTGGGGAGGAAAATGAGGGAGCCCAGCATTTCTTCCTTCCCACCCCTTTCTCTGCCCTGGGCACCCTGGGTTGCTTTATGATTTCAATACTTTTAGCTTCATTTGAGTTGGTATTGGATGAGAGCCTTGTGACATGGCACGCCTTATCCCATGTTCTGGAACGCCCCTGGGCCTCTGCCTGTTCTGCACCTGGTCTGTTGACAAGCCTGGGGCCCCAGCTTCCCAGAATGTGGCGTGGATTGAAGAATCTGGACTCTCACGTGTGAAACCGCATGCAAACCACACAAGAGGAACCCCTAAGGGGGAAAGGCTGGGGATGTGCATAGAGGTGCGCCAGGGGTTAGGTGGCTAAA
The DNA here is from genome assembly GCF_046562875.1 of Panthera onca. NCBI lineage: Eukaryota > Metazoa > Chordata > Mammalia > Carnivora > Felidae > Panthera > Panthera onca. The sequence goes on along the minus strand of NC_138348.1, from coordinate 97,131,476 downwards.
AGGCCTGGAAGTTAGTCCCCACTTTTCCTTTTGCCACCTGTTTGACTTGTGCAGACCTAGGCTACCAATACTGGCCCCTTAGACCTCAGCAGGTTATCTAAGGATCTAACGAGGTCACTTCGCAAATTATAAAACATGACAGTAGTGACAGGAACTGTTTGCGGATATTTCATGGGCGCACGGAGCGCAGAAAAGGGGAATTTCCAGTGCGTCGGTGGAGTGGCATGGGGTAGAATAGGTCTCTGACGTATCATCCGGGAGAAGACCTTTACCGTGCACCTGCTGTATTCCAGACCCCATGGGGGCCGCTTGATATGCGGCTTATTTAAACCGCATGGAGACTCTAATGGCAAACCCTTGGGTCAGACAAACCACGCACATTGCCAAGGGCCAACACGAAATGGTAGAGCGGAAAGTGGAGTTTGAGAGTACGGGACTGTCTCCCCATCACACAGTTCACCCCTCTTGGGTTGTTTGCGAGGTATTTTTATTGTCGTTAGGGCTTGGAGATGTAATGCACAGCATAGTGATTATAGTCAACAATACTATACTGTAAACTTCAGAGTTGCTAAGAGACTGGATTTTCATTGTTCTCACCACAGAAAGAAATGTTAAGTGATCCTAATGTTAGCTCAGTGGTAATCATATTGCGGTACATAAATGTATTACACCAGCGTGCCTACACCTGAAAGTAACACAGTGTTATATGGTAATGATATCTCAATAACAAAGAAAATAAAATATGGTCGCTGGGGTCAGGCCGAGCCTCTTTTGCCACTCGGTGGTCCCCTGGTAGACAGTTGACCCTGTGGTGCCATGGCAGGCTGGGAGAACTTCCCTGAAAAAGCGTCTGGCGTGGCTGAGAACCTGGGCACCGAAGCCGTCTTATCAAGAGTATTAACGAGGGGGCACCTGGGCAGCTCAGTCGGCTGAGTGTCTGACTCTTGGTTTAGGCTCAGATCATGATCTCACAGTTCACGAGTTTGAGCCCCACGTCAGGCTCTGTACTGACAGCACAGAGCATGCTTAGAATTCTCTCTCTCCCTCTGTCTCTGCCTCTCACTTTCTCTCTCTCTTTCAATGTAAAATAAACTTTAAAAGGGGGGTGGTGGTGTTAACGACGCTTAATAGACCTGTCAGAGAAAGGCCAGCCTCTAAGCCAAGTCTGATCTGCCCTGAATCATCTGCTCTGTTACTGCTATGCAGACGCTACTTAACGGTGCCCTCTGACGAGTTCATGAATTAAATGTTGCGGGATGGCAGTAAAACGGCCCCGTGCTCTTCTCTCTTCCTGCACCTCTGGCACCCATGTGGGCCACAGTGGCAGGTGGCCAGCGCCCCAGAGTCCTGGTGCATTAGGGGGCCAGGCATTCTCCCACCCGCTGGGCTTTGCATCCCCTTCCTCTTTGCCTGACCTCATTAGGAATCTCGGATTGGTGACCTTTACAGAAGGGACAGCCTCCATCTCTATCTACTCCAGTCTCTGTCCCCAAGGCATGGGGTGGAGGGGGGGGTGTTGGTGGTCACTGGATGTTCTTGAACAGGATTTAGGCTCTATTAGTGATCTGCCACTGCATAACAAATCATCCCAAAACTTAGTGACGGAAGCAGTGTTTATCGTCTCATGCGGTTCTCGGGGTCAGGAATCCAGGGGCTGCTTACCTGGGTGGATGGGCTCAGGGTCTCTCACAAGGCTGCAGCTGTGCTGTTGACCATGGCCGCTGTCAACTCTAAGCTCACACACGTGGCTGTTGGCAGACCTAGGTTCCTCGGTGGCTATTGGCTGGAGGCTTCAGCACCTGACCTTGTGGGTCTCTCCATAGGGTTGGTCGATGCACAGCAGCTTGCTGTCCCCAGACCAGAGCCTGGGTGGTGGTGGGGGGTGGTGGTGGTGGTGGTGTGTGTGTCCCTAAGATAGAACACGGTGTCAGAAGTGACATCCCATCACTCCTATTGTCTGCTGCAGGGCAGACCAACCCTGGTAAGGTGTGAGGGCTGTGAATCCCAGGAGGCTGACGTCATAGGGGCCACCTTGGGGGCTGACTAGCAGAGACCTGTACTGGGACAGCAGCTAGGGACCTAGAAACTTCGCCTGGAGGTCTGCCCCAGGTACTGTTAACAGGTTGCTCAACTAGCACCTTTGAGATAAAGTTCAGATTCCTTCATTTATTTAAAAATTTTTTTTTATTTTATTTTTGAGAGAGGGGGAGAATGAGAGACAGAGCGTGGGTGGGGGAGGGTTAGAAAGAGATGAAGATCCAGAATCAAAAACAGGCTCCAGGCTCCCGGCTGTCAGCACAGAATCCGATGCGAGGCTCAAACTCAGAAACCGTGAGATCCTGACCTGAGCCAAAGTCGACGCTTGACCAACTGAGCCACCCAGGCGCCCCGAGTTCAGATCCCTTTAAATGGCCTAAAAGGTCCTTCACAGCCCACCCCCCTCACCACCACCACCGCCAGCTTCGTTTTCTCCCTTCTCTCCATTTACCCCCGGTCCCTGCTGGATGAACAGGGTGCTTTCATGTCTCTGCCTGTGGATTAGGCAACTTCCCTTCCCCAGCCAGTAAATGTATATTTCACGACCCGGTGTAACTGCCTCCTGCTCTGTGAAACCTTCCTGGATGACCCCCCACAGAAAGTGGAGGTCTCTCCCCAGCACCCCAGAGTCCCTGTACGTGTACCTCTACTACAGCATCGACTCCTTCCTCACCGACAAGTATGGCTCCAGGGCCTGCTGTGTGTCCACTGCTCTGCCGGGGCTGGAGACCTAGCGGGAAACACAACAGACAAAATCCCCGCCCGTCCCACAACCCTCTGCCCACAGGTTTACGTGGCAGTCGGGACCAGCCCGCCACATATGAGGAAACGCACGGTGTGCCGGATGTTGATAAGTGCTGGGGACAAAACCGATGCACAGCAGGGTGAGGGGAAGCGTCGGGGACAGTGGAGACAAGGGGCTATTTCCTACTCGGTGCTCTACTGCCACGCAGAGCAGAGACCCGAAGGAAGTGAGGATTGACTCGGGGAGATAGCTGGAGAAAGAGTGTTCTGAACCTGTCACGTTGGAAAACGTGCTTTCATTTCATTTCTGGTTGCTCCTCGATGGCAGGGACCGGGAGCACGTCGACTCGGCATCCCCGCTGCTTAGCACAGTGTTGCCTTGTAGAAGCTTGGGGAACAATGAGTGTCCTTTTGATGAGTGGGGGGCTGAAAAGTGCGAGAGACAGGATCAGACACCCAGCGAACTCCCACCGACTCCAGGACGACTGATGTGGGGAGAAAACCGAGCGAGAGAAATTTGTTTTGAGGATTGAGGGCTTGCTCCGTTGTACATCCCTATGTTTTATAGACAGAGGTGAAATGAACGTGAATTTAAATAAAGACTTTAGTCTGTATTTAATGATGCAGTTATTAGACTGCATTTGGCAATGCGTCCCCTGACATAAAGTTTTAAAATCAGCCTTTTCAAACACTAAATTACCCTTTGGGTCTGCCAGCTCTAATGATAAATAAAAGCGCAAGTCGACCTCATTACCCTCAGATTCATGGAGTGGGGTAACGTTTGGGAGATTAACCGGTTCTGGGTGCTGAGGAAGGAAAGTACTAAATGATAGATTCTGATGGCAAATCAGGGGCTGGAGCCACATTTGCAACCAAGTTCATTACGCAGAGGTCGATGAGCCTTTGTTTCTAATCAGTGGGAACTCAGATCCCTCCACATTCTTGTAACAGAGTGGCCTGTGGATGCCTTTGGCTCAGGCAGCTCGGGATAGCAGACTACTTGGAGGCAAGGGTGGGAGAAAGCACTGACTCAGAAGAGGTGGTCTGAGATGTCTTTGTGAGTCCAGAGAGTGGGTTCCCTGGGAACCTGTCCAGCCTTGGATGGGACACACCCCTGCTGCTCATCTGTCAGCCTGGGGAGGGGTGAGTGCTGGCTCGGTAGAAGAGGTGCACCAGAACCAGTTGTACCTTCCTTCAGGAGGGAGGGGGAGGTCTTTGAGAAAGGCGTGGTTGGCTGGGTGTGATTCTTCTCTGCCCCCTGTGAAGTCCCTGGGAGGTGTGTGTCCAGTGACACAGAGGAGGGACCAATGGCTCCTTGGAGGAGATGGTACGTAGCCCTGTGTGGGCCAGGAGGAAAGCAGAGGAGAAGAGAAGCTCCCATAGGCCCTGACTTTCCTCATCCTGAAGCCTAGACAGAGTGGGTGGTCAGGATGGGGCAAAATACAGCTGGTGGGTGAGTCCATGAGGAGGGGAGAAAATTTCAGGAAAGCGTCCCCTTTCAGTTCGAGTTACTCCGGTGGGTGGGTGGTGAAGGAAGAGAGAGAGTTGGGTTGATTGCCAGCCAAAGGCAAGAAGACATGGATGCCTCATGCTGGCAACCAAACATTCTAGAACTCTGTGTCTCCTGGGAGTGAGAGCCTGAGCCCAGAGTCACACAGATCTGGATTCAAAGTCATAGTGAAAGAGGTCAGACCCCTGATTTCAGGGGTCTCTTTTCTTTATCATCATCTGTAAAATGATAACCGTAATGCCCACCATATAGGGTTGTGGTATGTGAAAGTTAAGAGGAAAAACATATACAAACTTCTGGGCACATGGTAACATCCAGTAAATAGTGCTTTTTCCCCCTTTCCCTAAATCATGAGAGAGGAAGCCTCCGCAAGTCAAATAATTCTTTCTGTCCCCTCCTCCCTTCCCTGCCTTCTTTCCTTCCTCTCAACTAGCCAGCTACTATTTATGCATCACTTAGCACATTAAAGGTGATTTACTACACAGAACATTCTAGGAGAAGCATTGTGATATACCTGGCAGCGTATTGTAGTGGAGCAGAGGATCTGATGTTTGCTTCTAATCCCTCGACACGTCAGCTGCGTGTTCTCGAGTGGGCTTAATCTTTCTGGGCTTCTGCGTACTCATCTATGAAAGGGGGACTGGTGGGATTTTACCGTTATCTCCTGGATTAGCACAAGATAGATACACGTGAGATTTGATGGCCGAAAGTGCTTTGTAAGCTATAAAAGAACACACAATTTTTTTGTGTTTTTTTAAAAAATCATTTCTAGGTGTGGTAACATATACATAACCCAAAACCACCTTCATCATTTTTGCGTGCGCAGTTTGGTGGTATTACGTCCATTCACGTTGTTTTGCAACCATTGCCACCAGCCAGTCTCCAGAACTCTCTTCCTCTTGCAAAACTCCGTACCCGTGAAATAATAACTCCTCGTTCCCCGCATCCTCCAGCCTCTGGCAACTACCTTTCTACTTTCTGTCTTTATGAAGCTGAACACTGTGAGGTATCTCATATCGTGGAATGGTACAGTATTTGTCTTTCTGTGTCTGGCTTTTCGCTTAGCAGAATGTGCTCGGGCTTCATCCATATCGTAGCGTGTGTCAGAATTTCACTCCTTTTTAAGGGCGAATAATATTCCGTTATAGTTATATGCCACATTCTGTTTATCCGGCCATCTCTTGACGGATACTTGGATTGCTTCCATGTTTTGGCAATTGTGAGTAATGCTGCTATAAACATGGCTGTACAAACATCTCTTTGATATACACCCATATACATCAAACTCTTTTGGATATATACCCGGAGGTGGAATTGCGGGATCACATGGTAATTCTGTTTTTAATTTTTTTGAGGAAACCCTGTACCGCTTTCCCTAGCGGCTGTACTGTTTTACGTCGCCACCAATGGTGCACCAAGGGATCCACTTTCTCCACATCCTCACCAGTGCTTGTTGTTTTCTGGTTTTTTGTTTTGTTTTATTTTTTTTGTGTTTTTTTTTTTTTTATAACAGGCATCCGAATGGGTGCGAGGTGGAAAGAGGACACGATATTAGTCATTCCTAGAAGCAATAGATTTAATTGTAACTTACCTCCTTCAAAACAGAAAATAGAGAGGGATTGGAAACAGATTGATGAAGATGGGGTCCCTCCCTGGTTAGAGGTCATGGTTTAGAAGGGATCTGAGAGTCTCTGATGAGTGTGTCTATTACAGGTCACTTGTAAACAAAATCTGTATGATGGCTGGGCAGTGGGGAGTGGCCCCTTTGCCTGGGGTGACCACTGAAGGTACGTGTGAGAGTTCGTTTTGGAGCCAGACCTTGAGAACAACCCGGTTTTCAATGCATCGAGATTGCAGAGGAGGGATGGAGTGGTGCATAGTCTCCAAATGGAAATGGCGTGGATCGAAGACATATCTCGGAAAAGAGTCAAGTTTGTTCAGGGTGTGGTCCCTGGAGTAGCGATGTCTGCAGCTCCCGGTAAGCTGTTAGAAATGAAGGTGCGTTGGAGCGCCTGGGTGGCGCAGTCGGTTAGGCGTCCGACTTCAGCCAGGTCACGATCTCGCGGTCCGTGAGTTCGAGCCCCGCGTCAGGCTATGGGCTGATGGCTCGGAGCCTGGAGCCTGTTTCCGATTCTGTGTCTCCCTCTCTCTCTGCCCCTCCCCCGTTCATGCTCTGTCTCTCTCTGTCCCAAAAATAAATAAAAAACGTTGAAAAAAAAAAAAATTAAAAAAAAAAAAAAAAAGAAATGAAGGTGCGGGGGTGCTTCCCACACCGATACTGAATCAGAAACTCTGGGAGCAGGACCTGGCAGTCTTTGCTTTCATACCCCTCCAGGGGCTCCTAATGCAAAGCTCAAGTTTGTACAGAGGAGTAGAAGCTGATGAAGCTGGGCGTGGGTTACAGGCTAGTTTATGAAGCGTAGTGCTGGGCCAGGGAGTTCCAGCTCTGCTTATAACCCTCCAGTGCCTGCCCGTTGCAGCCAGAATACGATTCAACTTCTCACCATGGCCCATGAGGCAATATGATCCCCTCTGTCTCCCTCTTCACCTTCTTCCATTCTCCCCCTCATTCACTAAGCCACTGAGCGCCAGCACCTGCTGAGGCCTTTCTTGTCGGGCTCCTTTGGCTCGGAACGTCCTTGCCCTCTTCCCCATGGATGGCTTCCTCCTCCTCCTCATTTGCCTCTCAGCTCAGGTGACGCCTTTTCAGAGATGTTCCTTCCCTGACCCCTTCCATCGTGGTGTACCCTAGTTTTTTATGGCACTTCCTGCTCTCTGCAGTTATCCTGTACATCCTTCTTTACATGCTCATTGTCTGCTTTCTCCAACAAGGGCGTGACATCTTGAGTCTGGGTCTCAGTCCAGCTCACCGGTCTCTTTCACAACCTGGCACCGAGTGGATATCCAGTATTATTTTCTTCATTCCGTAGACCCTGGGATGCTTTTAGGTGCTTCTGAATAGTGAAGGTGACACCCTCAAAGTGCTGGCTGGGGGTGTGGAGCAGGAAAGGAGGGGAGCTGCTGAGGCTAGAGTGGAGTTGTGAGGTGACAGGGGTCTAAGCTGGTGGTTCTCCCCGGGGGGCAGCCTGCCTCCCCCTGCCCCAGGCCAACGGCAGTATCCAGAGGCGTTGGGTGGGGGAGGGGGAGCTGTGACAACTGGGGAAGGTGCTACGGGCATCTAGTCATGGTGGCCAGGGTGCTGTTAAACTTACTACGTGCCCCCCACCCCACCCCCGGAAACCTCCTATAGCAAGAACATTCCTGGTCCAGGTATCAGCAGTGCTGAGGCTGAGAAACCCCGCTCTAAGCGGGCTGGTGGTTGCAGGAGTAGAAAGAAAAAAAAAAAAGTGAATATTTTCTATTCAACAGGGTACGATTTTTGTCCTCATCTGTGCCTGCAGTTGTGACTTTACGTCTTTCTGGCAACAGAATCAGCAGACCCCAAGCACAGAAAATTCCCCTGGGAACGTGCGTGTGTCATGCTTTCGCCCTGTTTGACTTGGCACCTGTCTCACGCTCTTGCTGATCCCGCTTTTCCCCTTCTTGTCCTCCTCCTCTTCCTTCTCTCCCTTCCTCCTCCCTTCCTCTTCCCTTCACCCTTTCTCTTTCCTCTTGCCTTTTTCTTCCTTCCTCTCTCTGCTTCTTCTCTCTCTCTCCTCTCTCTCTCACTTAACTGCTCATTATGAAGATTCGGAGTTTAGTGGGTTTATGGTCTCAGTCCTTAATTTTTAAAGCAGGTAATTGCATAGTCTATACTAAATTAAATTTACTAGCTTTTTCCTTCTGTGGCATATGGCATCTGAATGGGGGTTGCTTTTTATCTCCTGCAGGTTAGAGCTATTTCTTTTCCCTTGTCCCTCTGTGCGTTTGAATATTCTGATGACGGCCACAGCATTGTCTTCAGGAAACTCAGCCAGTCAGGCGTGAGGTTGCCAAGACCCAGATGTGGTCTGCCGAGTCCCGCCACAGAACCTGGGCAGATGCCCCTGTCAGCGTGTCTCACTCCCGCATGTTGGGCTGCTCGTCCGGACCCTAGGTGGCAAAGGCTGTTGATCTCCCCTGACGGGGCCACCCAGCCCCTCCTCACCATCCCCTCCACCAAGCACTGCCTCCATGATTCCCCAGGGATACCCTGAGGTGCCCAGGGACACCAGCTAAAACGGAAGTTAGTCTCAAGGAGAAATATGGCACACGTAATGAGTTTTTGAGGGAGGATAGACCTGAGAGGTATTTGTTCTGGTGAGGTGCTACGGAAGATGTTTGAGACGTCAGTGGACTATGTGGGAGGTGCCAGCCTCTGGGAGGCTGATGGGGAGTGAGACAGAGTTCCTACCTACGTTCTAGACGGAGGCTCCACGGGAACATTGCTTTCCAGCACAGCGAACAGTGACTGTCCTCCCCAATCACAAACAGGAATTACAATGTGAGTTAGAAGTTTGACACATTTTGTTGATATGAAGCTCCTCTCTTCCCACATTAGGAAGAAGGCAACAGAGCAGCTGACATTATCTGAATTTTTTTTTTTTTTTTGAATGAATGAGCAAATGAACATTCTGTTCTTCTCCCTTTGTGAGGCCCTAGCTTACTCTCTCAACCCCACTGTCCTCCTGGACAAATGTTCCCTGTCCGGGTCTCACTCCCAGGGGGGATGAGGACAATGAATAGGATCCATTATTTGTGCTTTGACCTCCTGGGAAAAGAGACAGGTAACCATAAGGCGGAAACAGTCAAAGTCATGGCCTTTTGGATTCTTCTGGCCATATTCGTGCAGAGAACTCAAAGCTGCTCTAATCGGTCATTATCTCTTACTTGCCCTCTTTGAGTAGAGAGACGTCAGCATCATCCACAGGTGCCAGACTTCTAGTTCCCCTTGTAATTGTCACTTCTGATTGGAGGTGACGAGGTCCTGCGCTATAAGCTATAGGAGGCATGGCCCTCCTTTCTTCACACTCTTGGGGAAAATGCAGAGACAAACACAAGAGCCCCTCAGTCCTCTAATGGCTTAGGGTCTCTCCATAGACTCAGGGAGGGGGATGAGGTAATGATGATGTAACCAGATGAAGACTGATGGGGGAGAGTCACAGACCATGTGGAGCGCCGGTGACTCAGAGGTGGAGGGATTCTGGGGGTGGCACCTGCCCGCTTCCCCGCCGAGCTCACCTGGCAGAGTCTGCCTGGCACACTGCCTGTGCTGTCTGCCTCACTCCCCACTTTTGTCTCCCCAGCTAGTCCCTGAGTCTTGGAGATCAGGGGCCCGTGTTGCTTCGTGTCTCCACCTCCTGTGTTCTCAACTGCGTCTGCTCTGCTAGCTCATCGACTTGAACTCCCCCGGACAGTGAAGCTGACCCGGGCTCAGCGTCCTCTGGACGCAAGGCAGACCTCCCTGGCATCCTTGGATGTGCTAGACCCGTGAGGGCTCCCACCAGCCCCCATCACTCCCTGAGCCTCTGTCTTCCTTCTGCTTTAGCCCATAACTCGGCCAGAAGGCTGTCACCGGCAGCTATTAGAAAAGACAAACAGGCAACTCCAGCACCCGCTAGTTCTCTCCCCTGCCTGGCTCTGTGCGCAGGGAGCCTTGAGCGTGGGTATGTCAGGCACTGCCCTGCCACCATCGTGCGTCTGGTCCAGCCAAAGCCGGCCAGGGGAGCTGCCACGGGCGAAGCCGGTGGCTCCCTCTGTGACCATGAGAACACTTGGGGACTGTCCTCCCCCAGAGAGAACCCAGAGGGAGACAGCACAATCCAGAGGGAGAAAGGAACAGCTTCGGGTTAACTGGGAATATCAATGGGGTATGCAGAGACCTTACAGAGTGGCCGTATTAATAAGGCACTAAATGCAGATGTAATTGCTGGTTATGGCAGGGACTTTATTCATAAATTTCTTCTCAGGGGTCATGTCCTTTTGTTAACTATGGGAGCATGAAGGATTAAGGGATGAAGCTAAAGGTGAACCGTGCTGTGAAAGTCCAACAGTCAACACACATCAGGCCCAGGTCTCTTTTTTTTTTTTTTTTTTTAATTTTTTTTTTTTTTTGACGTTTATTTATTTTTGGGACAGAGAGAGACAGAGCATGAAGGGGGGAGGGGCAGAGAGAGAAGGAGACACAGAATCGGAAGCAGGCTCCAGGCTCTGAGCCATCAGCCCAGAGCCTGATGCGGGGCTCGAACTCACGGACCGCAAGATCGTGACCTGAGCTGAAGTCGGACGCTTAACCGACTGCGCCACCCAGGCGCCCACAGGCCCAGGTCTCTTGACAAGTCTGGAAGGCACGCGTGTTTCGTGTCTGCCTGGATCTGTGCTGAGTCCGGTGGAGGACACGGGAGACGATGGGACGTGGTTCCTGCGCTCGAGGTGTTCACCGTCCAGAGAGCCACTCGTGGCGCCAGGAAATGGCACTGTGCCCCCCTCTCATGTGCTGGCCCCACCGCCCGTCCTCCCTGGGCTCACTTCCCCCTGCCGCTCTGTGCTTTCTCCCCAGTTCGTACCCCCTCTCCGGACCTCCCTGTGGGCCCTCTTCAGCTTGACACGGAGCTCCATTCTGTGGGGAACCCAAATCTGTCCCATGGAATGCTTCCCTTTCACCTGTTTCCGGGGACAGCTGTTCACTCGAGAGAGTGGCAGATGTATTTCCCTGCTTCCCAGTGCAGCCCACAGACATCCCACCCGTCCTGCGGTGTCCCCCAGGACGTGTCTCCATTCACCTTGCACCTGCCGTTGTCGTGCACGGCTGTGATCCCTGGCTCACCGCCTCCTCTCTTCTCTACCTCTCTGTTCTCGCTGGATCATCTGTGTCCATGAGTCCATCCCTCTAGTCCCATTACCTTGAGGATACTTAAGGGACACCTCCAGCGGCCTTCTCCTGTCCACATCACTGTCTAATCCACCCCCTGGATTGTGGCAACGCTTGACCCTCTTCTGCCTCCGAAACCCTAAATTTCAAACCCCACAGTCTTCCTATATACTCCCCCCTTTTCCATCTTGCTCCCACTGGTAACGCTCTTGCCATATCCACATGTCCAAGTCCTATGCAGCCTCTCAGCCCCGCAGGGTCTGTTCATTTGGATAACCTTTTGTGGGTTTCACCAAACCCTCTCCTGGTAGTGCCTTCACCTCCTTTGTCCCCTCGTCCTGCCCTCCCACCCAGTAACTCCCACTGTTGATACTTCTGGCACCTGCCTGCCCTGAGGCTGCTTGCAGAGAGACACCGACTTCTCTGCCTTTCCACCTGGCCGACACAAAGACATTTATTTACACGTTGGAGCGCCTCTTCTAAGCCTGAGCCTGAAACCGTCTCCCCCATCTGTGCCGTGACGGCTCAGAAGGTGACAGTCTTGCCTCTTTTCAGAGAAAATAAAGCTCCCAAGCTCAGTCTGTCTCAACCCCCCTTCCCCCAAATGGTTATTTAGAGTCGTATCGATTAGTGTTACGTTTGCATGGTCTAGGATGAGAGGCACTATCTCTTGAGCGCTTGAAATGCGGCTTGTCTGAATTCAGATGTACTGTTGGGTACAAAAGATACATTGGATTTTACAGTTTTAGTATGAAAACAGTACAAAAGATCTCAACGATTTTATACGTCTATATATATTCGATGTTATTTATGTGTTTTGAGAGAGTGCGTGAGTCGGTGGGGAAGGGGCAGAGAGAAAGGGAGAGAAAAAATCCCAAGCAGGCTTCATGCTGTCAGTGCAGAGCCCATCATGGGGCTCGAACTCCCACATGGTGAGATCGTGACCCGAGCTGAAATCAAGAGTCGGATGCTTAACCGACTGAGCCACCCAGGGGCCCCTCAACACTTTTATATTGATTAGATATAGAAATAGTAATACTTGGAAATTTTGGTTAAATAAAATGTATTACTTAATTTCATAATTTCACCTGTTTATTTTTAGGTTTTTTTTTTTTTTTTTTTTAGTTTTTATTTCTTTCTTTAATTTATATCCAAGTTAGTTAGCATATAGTGCAACAGTGATTTCAGGAGTAGATTCCTTAATGCCCCTGACCCATTTAGCCCATCCCCTCTCCCACAACCCCTCCAGTAATCCTCTGTTTGTTCTCCATATTTAAGAGTCTCTTATGTTTTTGCCCCCCCTCCCTGTTTTTATATTATTTTTGCTTCCCTTCCCTTAAATATCTTTTTACTTTTTTAAATGTGGCTCCTGGAAAACCTAAAGTTACAAACATAGCTTGCGTTGTATTCCTGTGGGACAGCACCGAGGTGGAACATAGGCTAAGCTTCAGTAGCAGAGAGACCGAACGTGTCGAATTTCAAAGATCGAAGGGTATGGCTCAGGAGTGTGAGTGAGTCTATAGGTCAGTCATGATTCAGGGCTGGCCGGAGGGAAGCCAAGAAGCCTTGTTGCCATTATCAGTCTATAGTTCCCCTCCACTCGATTCCTGGAGTGTCACCATTTCCAATGTCACCATTTCCAGTTGGCAAAAAAAAAAAAAAAAGGAAGGAGCGTCTAGGGCATGGGGATGGCCCGATGGTCCGTGGTTACTTCGACTCAAACTCACGGGCCCACTTCAGCTCCAGACCTCCCCCAGCTGCAGAGGACACTGGGAAATGTGGTTTGTAGCTGGGCAGTCACGTGTCCAGGTAACACTGAGGGTGTTTCATTGTTAAAAGGAAGAGAAAAAAGGAACCCCTGGTGGCCAGCGAGCAGTCTCTGCCATGGCTTTTCCCTTCCCTCAGCCTGCATGAACCTGTACCCTGTGCTCTAGGCTCTTTCTTACTGGCCTTTTTGCAGGACTTGCTTCCAAAAGTGCCCCCTTGCTGCTGACATTATCCGCTTCTCCCTCCCCTCGGGCTCCTTCTTCTGAGCCCTTGTCCTCGGAATTTATAGCCCCTTCCCTTGGGCAATGTGACTCACTCCACCTCCGCCCTAATCACGCTCCTTCCCCAGAAGAGAGCTATACCTGACTCGTTGGCCCTCTTAGCCCCTTCTCAAGCAGCTGGGTCTGCGTGCTGCCCCCACCCCTCCCCTCAAATGGCTCTCACCGGGGTCCCTGGTGACCTCCTGGTTGCCAAATCTCATGGACAATTCCCAGTCCTTATTTCGTTTGACTTCCAGCCGGCCTCACCGCTGCGTCCAGCCTCTCGCATCAGCTTCCCTTTTTCCACATTCTCCCCAGGTGTCGAGTCCCCGGGGTCTTTGACTCGACCCTCCTCCTCTCTCCTCGCTGGCAGATCCAAATTGTCATTGCCAGCCTCGCCCTGCGCTCTCCCAGGTCTGCGTGTCCAGCCTGGATGGTTCTCTGGGAGCCAGGCCAGTGACTGTCCGCTGCTAAACGGTGTGCCCCAAACTTAAACGAGTACCACCCCAATCTCATCATCTGCGCCCTTCTCCAGAAGCAAAACAGAGCAGCCTTCGTCGTTACCCCGCTGTGTTCTTGATGTTGGTCAGTGACGTCACCATCTAAGTAGTCAGGCCAGAAGCCCTTTGTGTCTCCTCCTCCCCCTCCACAGCCGGCCACCCTTGCCCTACACCTCGTGAATCTTGCTCGGCTCTGCCCCCCCTTCTTTGATCTTCGTTGTCCTGCCCCTCAATACCTGCCTCACCTCTTTTTCCTGGGCTATTAAAGTCACCCCCAAACTCACCTTCCCTATTCAAATTTCAGTTACCACCCCCCTGTATCTTCAGTGCTGTGAGTGATGGCGCTAAAATGCAAATCTGATGATGTCACCGTCTGTCACAGGTCCTTCTGTTGTTAACCTTCCGGGTCCCTGGCAGGACAAAGATCCTTCCTGCTCGGGCTTCTGTCCTCCCTTCCAGCCGGTCCCGCATCCACTGAACCAGTCACGCCTTTGGGGGCTCTGCACACTGGAACACGCCTCAGTTCCCTGCCTTTCTAGGGAGCTCACAGGCCTACTTCGAGGCTGCCTCTTCTGTGAAGCCTGGTGCGTAGGAGGCACTGAACACGTGTGTGCGTGAGGCCTTCCCTAAAACGTCTCTCTCTTTCCCAGAAAAGCTGGGGGCTTTGTGATTTTTCTCCGTTACACCACTGAGTGTCTCCACCCCTTCCCGGAAATGTCTTTGAGAGCCAAAGACCCAGTCATAGTTTTCTGCCATTTCCCAGTGCACCTGGACGGCTCATGGGTGGATCATAATGGGGTTCTGTCCTATTACTTACCATATTGGGTTGTGGCCATTTGATTTGATGGCCCTATCTGGACGCTTTGAAAGCAGAAATACATCTTACCCGTCTCTGTGTACATAGTGCCCTGCTTAAGATTGATGTTTAATAGGTATTTGATGAATTAATAAACAAAGGAATGATTAAGTAGATGGATGCATTGCCTCTGTCACTTACAAAGCACCGGGTTAAGTGCTAAATGAATGGCACGGACCGTGAGCACGTTAGGGGATTGGAAGAGGGCAGAATCAGCATGGGCCAGAGCAGTCCAGCACGTGCCTGGGTCAGGGCGCCGGACTGTGGAGGACGGGGGCACCAGGCAGGTGAATCTGCCATGTGGAGACGCTGGGTTAGCGCAGGAGAGCCTGGAGGCGGGAAACAGGTAAGGGGTATTGCGGGAGAGAGGCAGGGCTGGTGGCAGGGGAGGCAGAAAGAGAGCAGGGGTCCTCGGTGGGCAAGTGGAGTGGCCAAAGGGCCAGAGAGAGTGCAGGACGGCTGTGCCGTGGGCCACGTGTAAGAGAAGGGCCATTCATTGAAACTGGGAAGGCAGAAGGAGCCCCCCGTTCTCTGAAAAGATAATGGGTTACCTTTGGGACATGGAGTTTGGCGGGACCTCCAAGGAGACATTTCCCTTTAGCACCCAGAGATAGGAGTCTGGCGTGGAGATTGGGCAGCGGGGCAGGGGATAGGGGTTTTGGAATTACCTACCTGCGTGGAGCTGTTAGTTGAGAATGAATCCTTCAAGGGAGAAAGTACACAATGAAGAAAATGTGGACCGAGGACTGAATGCGGAGGGTGAGGTCTGGGGAACACTGCCAGCTAGGGCTGTATGAAAGAGGGAGGAGGGGCGCCTGGGTGGCTCCGTCAGGTAAGCATCTGACTCTGGGTTTCGGCTCAGGTCATGATGTCGTGGTTTCGTGGGTTCGAGCCCCGCGGCGGGCTCTGTGCTGGTAACACGAAGCCTGCTTGGGATTCTCTCTCTCTCTCTCTCTCTCTCTCTCTCTCTCTCTCCCTCTCTCCCTGCCCCTCCCTACTTGCACTCTCTCTCTCTCTCTCAAAAGCAAATACATAAACTTGAATGAATGAATGAATGAATGAATGAGGGAAGGGAGTTGGAGGCAGAGCAGGGTTGGAGCAAAGGTGACCAGAATGAAGATCAGACTAGGGTCATAGCATGGATGTTAAAACACGGCAACCCCAAAAAAAGCCTCCAGTCGCATATGACTCAGAGCCTCAAAACCCTAAAAGGCCACAGAAAGACTTTTGGATCTGGAAGGAGGGAGAACCTTGGTGATTTCTGGGGACGAATTCAGCGATGGCGGAGGCTCAGGACAGAGAAGATGCAGAGGAATTGGAGGCAGTAGGTATAGACCACAGAGTTTAAAATGTCTCATTTGCTGAGGGTGAGGAGAGAGGGTGGGGAGAAAGTGGGAAGGAGCCAGAAGAGTAGTAACTTTTTTCTCATCACGGCATTTTTTTTTTAAGTTGAAGTATAATTTGCCTACAGTAAACTGCCTGTATTTTGAAGTATACAATTTGGTAAGTTTTGCCATAGGTACACCCTTCACACCATCACCACAGTCAAAGTAGTGAAAGTTTTCTATTTTTAAATGTTTATTTTGAGAGGGACAGAGAACAGGGGAGGGGCAGAGAGAGAGAATCCCAAGTAGGCTCCACGCTGTCAGCACGGAGCCCCTGTCTGGCTTCCTAAATTCCGTTTTGTCACTGAGTAGTCTTTTGTTGTATGGATATACCACAGTGTATTTACTCACTTCCCTCTCGATGCTTGTTTCCATCTTTGACTATCACAGAGCCAGCTGCTGTGAACATTTATGTACGAGTCTCTGTTTAAACCCAAGCTTTCCTTTCTTTTGGATAAATACCTAGGAGTGGAATGGCTGCGTCATATGGTTGGGGCATGTTTCACCTCTTAACGAACGATCAAACCGTTGGGGCTCCTGGGTGGCTCGGTCGGTGGAGCGTCCCACTTCAGCTGACGTCATGATCTCCCGGTTTATGAGTTCAAGCCCCGCATCGGGCTCTCTGCTGACAGCTTAGAGCCTGGAGCCTGCTCCGGATTCTGTGTCTCCCCCCCTCTCTCTCTGCCCCTCCCCTACTCACACTCTGTCTCTCTCTCAAAAATAAGTAATAAAAATAAAAATAAATGATCAAAGTGTTTCCCAAGTGGTTACACCATTTTACATTCCCGCCCGTAGCTTATGAAAGTTCCAATTCTTCCACATCGTCGCCAGCTTGATGTGGTTGAGCTTTTTAATTTTAGCCATTCTAAAAAGATTTATGGTGACATCTTGTTATGACTCATGATGTGGAGCAGCATATCTTTATATGTTATTCACCACCCATGTAACTTCTTTGGTGAACTGTCTATTCAAATCTTTGCCCGTGTTTTAAAAAGTTGGATTGCTTGATTTCTTATTATTGAGTTTTTGAGAGTTCTTTGTATATACTGGATGTAAGTCCTTCATCACATATATGCTTTCTGTATAATATTTTCTCCAAGTCTGTGGCTTGTCTTTTCTCCCATTCATGGTGTCTTTGGAAGAGCAGACATTTTAAATCTTGATGAATTCCAGTTTGTCAGTTGTTTATTTTATGGGTTTGGCTCTTGGTGTCATGTCTAAGAAGTCTTTTCTAATTAAAAGCCACAAATATTTTCTTCTAGAAGTTTTATAGCATTAGGTTTTACATTTAGGGCTAGGATCCATTCTGTGTTAATTTTTATACATAGCACAAGGCAGGGTTGGGAGTTCTTTTTTTTTTTATTTTTTTTTTTATTTTTAAACGTATGGATATCCAACTGTTCCAGTATAATTTGTTGAAAATACCGTTTTTTTCTAACTGCGCTTTTGTCAACATCAGCTGGCCATATACGTATGGGTCAGAGTAGTAATTTTGAAGGAAGGATTAGAAGTTGGCATAACATCCCTCAAAAGCCAAGACAGATTTGGCTTAAACATTTACGGAGTGCCTCCTGTTGTCAGGCAGGATGCCAGGCACTGGGGATAGAAAAGATTCAAGAGGGGAAGTTAAAGATGAAACTGATCATTGAAATAGAGTATAAGATGCATGGGATTCTATGGGGATGCATGCTTGCCGCCCTTGATCAACTTCTGTGTTCAGGGAAAGCTTCTGGAAGGAGGGGGCGTCTGAGTGGAGGACTCATTCTGAATAAGAGTGATCCGTGAGCAAAGGTGGGAAGTCAGAAGGAAGAGCCTGAGTAAAAACGTGCAGGCACTCAACGGCATGTGTGTGGGTTTAGGTGGTGCTAGGGTAGTTTGGTATTTCCAGAAGGTAGAGAGGGATGAGCAGAGAAGGAACATAAGGTTCGAGAAGGAGAGCCAGGTCTTGTCTGCCATGCCAAGGAGTTCCATTTATTTTGAGACTCAAAGCTAAAAGCAGGGGTTTGCACCTTCGAGTGACGGGCAGCTGTGTGTGGGCATGATGGGGGACTGCCAGGTGGTGGCGGCAAGTTTGGTGGGAAAACCAGAGTCAAGAGGTTGCAGTTGAGTAGCCGACGTGAAAGGACTGAACTTGGACCGTGGTGTTGAGATGGAGAGCAGGGGACTGATTCGGGATACAGTGAGGGGCAAAGCCGGGGCCTTTGGAGGTAAGGAGTTGGGGTGAGGCCATGATGCTTGTATGGCTGGTGCTGCCATTAGCTAAAGCCAAGGAGAACATAAGAGGGAAGAGGATGAGTTTGCCTTGAGTCTTAATAAATTTGAGATGCTTATCAGACATTTACGTGGAGATGTCATCAGGCAGGTGACCTAGGACATCCTCCTGGAGGGGGCTGTGAACAAGATCACTTAGGAAGCTTCTGAGGGAGGCAACAAGAAGGCTCTGCACAGACCCTGGGGCCTCACCAGTATTAAAGGGTAGGCAAGAGACTGGACGTTGAGAGAATGGTCAGAGGAGCAGCAAGAAAATGCCAGGGACTTCTTGTCATGGAAGCCAAGGAAATTGAGGGTTTCAGACAAAAGACTCAGAACTTGGGACTCGAACACTCAGCACCCTCAGGTTCAGAGGAAACTGAGACGCAGCTTAACCAAGTGGTCTGGCAGCTCACAGGCTGTGGACCCAGGCTGCCATCAAGAGCTGTGTGACCTCGGGCAAGTTGTTTCCACCTGCCCCTGTCTCTGTGTTCTCACCTGTAAAACGGGACCGTAAGCTGTGGGGTTGTGTGGAACTAAGCAGAACAATCATACGATGTCCTTGGAACAACACCCGTCAGATAGTAAACAATACTGCCAGCTAGTGATGCGGTTAGACGGAGAATCAAAAGCGTCCCCTGGCTTTGCACACATGGTTGTTGACAGTGACTTTGTGCATACAGTCCGAGTGGGGTGGTGGGGGCACAAGGCGGATTACAGCAGTTTAAGGGAAAAGGAGATGAAGTGAAGTTAGCAACAGTTGAGTCATCACTTGAGAAGTCTGGCTCGAATCGGAGGTAAGATGGAAGGGACAGTCAGAGGGTGACACATGGTCACTGTGGTCCATGGAGGGTCCCTGGGGGAGGGGAGGGCCTGAGCACGTTTTAGCAAAAGGGAACGAGCTGGTCTGGGGAGAGACTGAAGGTAAAGGAGGGAAGGGAAGTGTGGTGAGAGGCAGAGGGTCAGGAGGGGACAGCTGGGCATGGTGAGGTGGCAAGGCGGGGGGTGGAGGGTGGGGAGGCTCTCCTAGAACCAGAGACCTCATTATCTGAGCCTATTGGAAAGGGGCACCTGGCTGGCTTAATTGGAAGAGCATGTGACTCTTGATCCCCGTGTCATGAGTTCAAGCCCCACATTGGGTGTAGAGATTACTTACTTACTTACTCACATACTTACATGAAAAAAAAAAAAGGTGGGGGCACAAAGTGAAGGCAGTTCCAGAAAGTGGCCTCGGATTAATCTCTCTGAGGACTGGGAGAGGGGGTGGGAGCTGGGCAATGGCTGGAGGTGAAGGTCCAGGTTATGGGCTCACTAGTGTGCCCCCCCCCCCATTCATATGCTGCTTCTTTTTTTTTAATGTTTCTTTATTTTGGAGAGAGAGACCGAGTGTGAGCAGGGGAGGGGCAGAGAGAGAGGGAGACACAGAATCTGAAGCAGGCTCCGGGTTCCGAGCTGTCAGCACAGAGCCCGATGCGGGGCTCGAACCCAAGAATCCTCAGGTCATGACCTGAGCCCAAGTCCAACGTATTTCAAGACTGACCCGCCCCCCTGCAATTCATATGTTACAGTCCTAACTAAGAGACTGCATTTGGAGATGATGTCTTTGAAGAGGTAATTAAATTAAAATGAAGTCGTTAGGGTGGGCCCTAATCCAGAATGACAAGTGTCCTCATAAGAAGAGGAGATTAGGATACAGATGCAGCTGTGGAAAGACCACGTGAGGACACAGGGAGATGAACTGAGGAGAGAAGCCTCCGAAAAGCCAGTTCTGCTGACATCTTGATCCTGGACTCCTAGCTTGCAGAACCGTGAGAAAAGAAATTTCTGTTATTTAAGCCCCCCCCACCCCACGTCTGCCCCAGGAAACAAATACAGTCCAGAATGTGAGGGGGAGCTGGCCGGGCAAGGCCAGGGGCAGATGGCAGTCCTGTGTTGCACCCCAGGTGAGGAAGAAGGGTGTGGGTTTCTGGTGGAGCGACCCACACAGCGATGTGACCTCCTCCAACAGGAAGGATGACAGGGACCATCAGGGGTAAGAAGAGAGCCTCGAGAAGTCAGAGGTGAGCATGGGAAGCTGGTGTCAGGTGAATGGTGATCCTGGGGCTGGGGCTCGGCCTGGGAGCAAAGCTGACTGGTTCCCTGGAGGCTCCAAGCATCTCTTTCTCTGAGCACAGGGCTCTAACAGCTGCGGGCGGTGTTACAGATACTGCCCGTAAAGGCTCTCCCGTAATTCTCTGCAACCCCCACCGCCCCCCCCCCCACCCACCTTACAGAGATAAAAGTTATCAAAGTGCTTGGAAATCTTGAGTAGAGAGATTCTAGAAGACCCAAGGGATTAAAGGAGGCTGATTTTTCCAACCTGAGGGGTGATTTCCAGGCTGTTGAGAATTCGGGGAGGGAGAGCTGGTGGGCCGGCCCCCAGGTGCCCTAGAGGCCCCCACGCGGGCCCTGCACCCTGCAGTGCCGGTTCCGAGGGACTGTTCTCAGTCTGAGCGATATCTCATGCTTCTGCACCCCCTCCTATTATTCACTCACTCAATAACCATTCATTAAGGGCCTCCGGCATACGTGTCTGGAATCGTGAGGGTACAGAGATGAATTTGGCTTGGCCCTCACCCTCAAGGAGCCGGCCGCCTCCGGGAGAGAAGACGGATAAACAGATAGGCATAATAAAAAAGTCAAAAGTGATGAGTGTCTCATGAGAGGTACAGAGAAATTTCTGTGGGAGTTTTAAGGAAGAGGGAATTAATTTGGGACGGGGAACCTGGGAGTTTCAAAGGAAGGAGAGATCACTCTGAGCTTTTAAGGTTCAATTTAGTTGAGGGAAGTTACAGAAAGACCTCGATGTTAAGGTAAGCACCCTTCCAGGGCAATGAGTGGTCGCTGGGGAAATCTCAGGAGAGTACTGGGCTGGGGAAGTCAAGGAGGGCTTCTTGGAAGAGGTGGGTCTGAGGAGGAAGAAGGAGGGTCCTTATAAGGAAAGGAGGAATAGGGGTGGAGCCAGTGTCAGCAGAGGCAATGGAGGAAGGAACGTAGGCCAGTCCTGGTCCTGATATAGGGGCGCTGTCGCTATGGGGGTGAAAGGGAGTGCTCTGCGGAAGCCAGAGTGCAGAGGCCCTGATGCCATCTTAGAAACTCAAATGGGACCAACCATTGGATAATGGGGAGGCCTGAGAACTTTGAGCAGGTCAGTGATAATCATGGCCACACTCATTGGGTGAACCAGAAGGGAGTAGAGTGGGCAGAGCCAGGCCAGCCAGCCCCAGGGGAGGTGTCCTCTCTGGAGTAGACCTCGGTCTGGGTCTAGAACATGGAGGAAACCTTGGAGGGGAGGTGGGCACAGAGTCGGGAGGCCACCCTTTCCTTCGCATGAGCCTGAAAGGAACTCTGAGAGAACTGGGCAGAGGTAAAGCTCTTGGCTTGTGGGGAGAAAGGCCCAATGTAAGGGGTCACCAGCTCCCTGGGCATGAAAGAGGCATGTTGAGGGCTTATTGTGGAAGAGTCCCCGGGCACAGAGTCCCCATGGCCGGAAGCATGAGAAAGACCCTGGCCCCTGATTGCATCTCTCCGTCTCAGCCTTGTCCTTGCTGTAGCCCCCGATCTCCCAGCCGTAATTACCATGCTTCCTCGTTGACTTCTCTGAAGAACCATCCCCGGGGCTGGACGATGTGCCAGATGATACTGTTCTTCCTTCGGCAGGCGGCTAGGAACTCTGAGCAGCATCCTGGCGTAACCGGACAGCCAGGCCTGGGGGACAGGAGCGTCAGCTGCTCACTCAGTCCTGAGTACGCTGCTCTCCAGACACACACGGGGCCCCTCGCCAGGGACTGCCAAACAGCAAGCCTGCTCTTGGTGACTGCCTGTTGGGGACGTGTTCCTCTGGTGTCCTAAGAGCCTGAGCCTGTACCTCATCCTTTGTGCCCACAGCCCCGGAATCTGGGTTCTGACCTCAATATGGCCGAGGCCAACCAGCCACCCAGTTGAGGCTGTTCCCAGACAGGAGTTGATCATTGTCAAAAACCTAAACCCTGAATTGAAAAGTGGTGCCCAGAACAGCATGGAGGTTGGAGAGAGTTGCAGAGTCCCTTCGTTGAACCCAGTGGGGAGGAAAAGAAGAAAGAGGTGCTCAGGGGACCTCATATGCCCCTTAATATAACATTGCCACATTCCCTCTTCCCCACCTGGTCATGATCCCTCTGTCTCCGGGTGTGTCCAGTGATGCTCTGTGAGTTGATTATGTGGTGTTCCATGGCTGGCGGCCGTCCTGTACATCTGGGTTGGTGTTGGCACATTTTCCTTGTCATCTCGGGCCACCATAATGGAACACCACAGAGTGGGTGGCATCCACAACGGACATTTATTTCTCACAGTTCTGGAGGCCAGACGTCCAAGGTCAAGGTGCCAGCAGACTCATTTTCTGGGGGGAGCCTGCTCCCTGGCTTGCCTTCCTGCCACACCCTCACACCGGGGGAGAGAAAGAGAGAGCTCTCTGGTGTCCCTCCTTGCAGGGACACTAATCCTCTCAGAGCAGGGACTTAGCCTCATGACTTCATTTAACTTTCATTACCTCTGAAAGGCCCTGTCTCTAAACACAGTCACTTTGGAAGCTGAGGGTTCAACATGTGAATGGGGGGGGGGGGGGGGACACATTCAGTTCCCAGCATGTGTCCTGAAGGTGTGCTGTCGAGGAGAAGAGACCCGGAACAGACGATCGTATGTGTGTTGCCTCCTGTTGGTCCAGGTGGGATTGTGCCCTTCGTGTACTGACGTGACAGAGACAAGTGAGGCGTCGATAGCATGAGCCTGATCCAAACATCGCTGAGGGAGCTCCCCCCCGCCCCCCGCCCCCCTAGAGGGCTGAGCTCCTTCCCAGACTTACAGGGGACGTGGGCATTTTCCGAGAGATTGTTTTATTAATTTACTTGGTTACAAGTGATTTACTAATATTTACAAGGTGATCGATGGAAAAGTTGGGGAGAGCGAGGTCATATGGCCCAAAGAGAAAAAGGCTCCCAGTTTAGAAATTTACTGGGGGTTGGGAGCATTAGCTAGGGGAATTTCCAGAGGCCCAGGGTCCTGTCTATTAGTGTTTCAGAGTTGATTTGCCTTGATGAGACTTTCTTTTTTTAATTTTTTTTTTTTTTTTTTTTTTTTTAACTTATATTTTGAGAGAGAGCGGGAGCAGGGGAGGGGCAGAGAGAGAAGAGGACAGAGGATCCAGAGCAGGCTTCGTGCTGTCAGCCTGTCAGCAGCAAGACAGCAGCGAGCCCGATGCGGGGCTCGAACTCATGAACCTCGAGATCTTGACCTAAGCCGAAGTCGGACACTCAACCGACTGAACCACCCAGGGGCCCCAAGACTTTCTTTATGGTGTGTGAAAGGCTCGTGCACCCTGTTGCGATGGACTGAATTGTGTCCTCCCGAGATGCATGTGTTAAATCCTAACCCCCAAGATGACCTTGGGGGAGGTGGGACCTTG
This sequence comes from Panthera onca, assembly GCF_046562875.1. Lineage (NCBI taxonomy): Eukaryota > Metazoa > Chordata > Mammalia > Carnivora > Felidae > Panthera > Panthera onca. Next base: position 97,107,898 of record NC_138348.1, on the reverse strand, counting down.
GGGAGGGGATTCGATTTTGATGAGGTCACAAGGGTCGGGGGCGGGGGGGGGACTTCCGTGATGGGATTAGTGCCCTTCTGAGAAGAGTCCAAAGAACGTTGTCCCTCCCTCTCCGCCATCTGAGGACCATGTAAGAAGGCAGGTGTCTGTAATAGATCCCAACCATGTTAGCTGATCTCAGATCCCCCACCTCCACGACTGTGAGGAAAAAATGGTTGCTAGATAAGCCACCTAGTCTGTGGTTGTTTGTGACAGCAGCCTGAGTTGATTGAGACGCACCTACCTGGTACACCCTCTTCTCGGCAGCAAATTCCCCTGAAGACAAATTGCACCGAAGGAAGATGAGCCTTGGTTCAGGGCCCAGGGTCTACGTGAGGTTGACCTGGGGTTACCTTTTGCCTCTACCGCTCACCAGCCCTGTGAATTGGGGCAGGTCCCTCGACCTCTCTGACCTCTGTTTTCTCATCCTCAAATGAGAATAACACACAGAACACACACTTCTCACAGAGGTGTTGCAGAGATTGAGTGAGATCGTGTCTACTAAGCACTTACGCTAATGTTGTCACTGAATAAATGCGTGCCCGCTAACGTAAAGCTCACGTGCCATGGATCTAGTCCCTCTTTCCCGTGACTTGTGTGGGATGGCTCTGCCCATTCCTGGCATTTCAGATGTCTCTTTTCTATGCTTTAAGGCTAGACTAGTGATTTCTTTTTTTTTTTTTTTTTAATTTTTTTTTTCAACGTTTTTTATTTATTTTTGGGACAGAGAGAGACAGAGCATGAACGGGGGAGGGGCAGAGAGAGAGGGAGACACAGAATCGGAAACAGGCTCCAGGCTCCGAGCCATCAGCCCAGAGCCTGACGCGGGGCTCGAACTCACGGACCGCGAGATCGTGACCTGAGCCGAAGTCGGACGCTTAACCGACTGCGCCACCCAGGCGCCCCTAGACTAGTGATTTCTAATTCTATTTTATTTTATTTTATTTTATTTTATTTTATTTTATTTTATTTTATTTTATTTTATTTTATTTTATTTTATATTATTGTGTTTTATTTTATTTTTTTAAATGTTTACTTATTTTTAAGAGAGAGAGAGCATGAGAAGGGTAGGGGCAGAGAGAGAGGAAGACAGAGGTTCTAAAGCAGGCTCTACACTGTTAGCCCCGAGCCCGATGCGGGGCTCGAACCCACAAGCTGTGACATCATGACCTGAGTGCCCCTTATTTTGTTTTTAATGGTGCGACTTTTTTTTTTCATATCGAGTCTTACGTGGAACCCCAAATATCCAAAACTGATGGGGAGGTGTGCTGGTTGAAGCTGGCGTGGGCTGGAGACCTCCATGTGGCCTCCCCCGCTGCTTCCTAATGGGACCCAGGGCCCTCCAAGGAACACCATTTGAAAATCATTTCTGTAGGTTGCCCTTCTTTTCTCTTCCCAGGGTCCTCCTCCTGGGCCAGCCCCATACAATCGTTTAGATTTTTGCTTCCCAAGTAGTAGTCTCATCCTGGTCTCGCTTTTCTGAGGCCACCTGGGCAGGTTGTGGGTGTCCTCAGGCAGGTGGTGATCACGCCAGGTGTGTGAGGACTTTGCTACTTAATTCACGGAAGCCCACTTAAATGCCTACGTCTTTGGATGCACCTCCGTTGCCCAATGTATGGCCCAACCTGTGTCAATGAATCTGATTTTCATCGTTCAACAAGGCAACGCGTATAAATACATCCACAAATCAGAAAAAAAAAAAAAGGCTTTGTAATATTCTGTGTCCTGGTTTTTGGTTTGGAAAATGGGTCACAGTAGGTATGGGAGCAGGATCCAGAGAAGACAGCATGGGACCTGGGTCTCTTCAGTCCACACCAGCCACAGAGATTCAAGGGCCACGAGTCGGTGAAATCTATTTGGCGTGATTCCCCGTGATGCTTTTCTGAGCCTTCAAACCTCTGAAAGATAAACTTCATATTTCTCCTTTTTTTTTTCTGTAACAGCTTTATTAAAATATAACTCAGATACCACACGATTCACCCACTAAAAGTATACGACTCAGTGGTTTTTAGTATAGTCACAGCATCATGCATCTATCACCATAATCAATTTTAGAACATTTTCATCACCCCGAAAAGAAACGTTGTGTGTGCATTAGCAATTACTCCCCCATGCCATCCAGCTTTTCCACCACTGCCGCCAGGCAACCACTAATCTACCTTCCACCTCTGTGGATTTACCTATTCTGGAAATTCCATATAAACGAATCATCCAATATGCAGTATTTTGCGTCTGGCTTCTTTCACTTAGCATCATGCTCGCGAGGGTCATGCATGTTGTGGCATGTGTGAGAACTTCCTTCCTTTTTATTGTCACGTACCGTTCCATTGCGTGGATATACCACATTTAGCTTATTCGCTCGTCAGTTGATGGGCATTTGGGGTTTTCCACTTTGGGGTTATTATGAATAGTGCTGCTCTGAGCATTCACATACGAGCTTTGTAGAGATGCTCGATTTTGTAACTTCCTCTGCCGAGAGAATGAACGATATCCCGAGCTCGATTTGTTGAGTGTTTATACCATGTGCCAGGTACTATGTTGAGCACTTTGCATACACTGTTCCCGTAATCTTCACAGAAGCCCAAGGACTGGGCGCTCTCCCCATTTTCCAAGTGAGGAAACTGAGGTCTCGTAGCTAATTCAGGATGGAGCTGGGATCCGAACCTGGGCCTCTGTGCTACCTGAATAGGGCTTCCGGAAGTTGGGCAGCTATCGGTACCACCTCCCTCCAACCATTCCTATTAAGTCACGCCGATGAAATCCGTGTGATGTGTCACCCACGTACGTTATCTTACTGAAGTCTCACACCAACCCCCGGAGGTTCTCTTACTACTGTTAACATTCAGTGAGGAAAGGAAGTTCAGAGAAACTGCCTCGCTCACCGGCTGCCATGGTTCGTCAGTGTCTGAGCCGGGAGCACCCGGGTTCGGCAGGACCCTGACCCTGCTCCTTCGTGCCACAGCTCTCCCTCTCATGCCTGGCTTCCTTTAACCCTCTCATCTCAGGGAGAGTTTCGCAGAGGCCCAGAATGCCATTTTCACAGGACAGCCACCGTCTCCCTTCCTTTGCACACGCGGGCCGGTGTGCACATGTACATCCAAGCGTATCGCCACGCCTGGGTCTCAGGACCTCGTACACATTGGCCCCCGGGGCCTTGCTATGACGTGATGGGGTTCCTGAGGTAGAGATGCACATTAGAATTCATGGCTGCGCCTGGCTACGAACCACGACCCTTAGCATGTAGAGAGCTGGCTTTGGGAATAGTTCCGAGGACGGCAGGGTGGAGGGGGACGCGGGGAGCTGCCTGGAAGAGGAAGGTGGCAGTGGGGGGAGACTGGAGAAAGAGGAGGGTGACGGGAGAGGGTACCAACTGTCTCCGTGTGGTTGCCTGCCCACAGCTGCTATCTTGGATGACCCCATGGAGTGCAGCAGAGGGGAGCGGCTCTCCATCACCCTGGCCAAGAACCGCATCAACCGCGCTCCTGAGAGGCTGGGCAAGGCCAAGGTCGAAGTGGACATCTTTGAGCTTCTCAGAGACAGCGAGTACGAGACTGCAGAAACCAGTACGTAGAATGGGCAGGGCTGCCCTCTGCTTTCCTTGCTGGCAGAGGAGGGGCTGATAGTGTGAGCTGTACCCCACACCAGGCCTGCGATCAGCCGTTCCCAAGAGAGGGAGAGAAACATGCACCAGGAGGCCCCACAGGGCTTAGTCTGGATGAGGTCCCCAGGTTTCGTTGCCAGTTATGTGTGGAGTAGAATTAAGACAGGATACTCATTCGTGCATTCACCCACCCATTCATTCCTTCATCTATTGATTCATCCAACTCCTGGACGTATCGTGCGCAAACCGCTGAACGAAACCTTGTGTGTGATTAAGAGAGGTATGGCCAGCCCAGGGCCAGCTTAATCCAGGCACATCTGATCACCCGTCTTGCAATTTTGTGGTGAGGGCAGCACCGTGGGACTTGGGATGGAGTTTGGCTGTTGTGTGGGTGACCTTGGACAAGTTACTTTTCCCGTTTAACTCAGTTTCTTCATCTGCAAAATGTGAGTGCTAGCCTCTACTTTGCAAATCTTGCAGGTTGGTGTGAGATTTAAATCACTTAAAATAACACACGACCCTCTGCAACAGGTCACTCGAGTCACATGCGTGGAGCCCCTACTATGTGCTAGGCACTGATTTTGATGCTACTACCCTGAGAGCTAGGTGTTATTGGCCCCACTTTATAAGAGAAACAGAGGCTCAACGTTGAGTATCTTAACGTTGATTATCTTGCCCATCCACAGAGCTAGCTGAGGGCTGAGCGGGTCCGGAAGCCTGCATTCACGTGGTCACCCTGCAAGGCCGGCACCCCGTCTGCTATGCCCTCCCTGGAATTCTGTGGTGTGTTGCTGGTATCCCCTTGACGACTTTACAGGATGAGCTTCCCACTCGGTGCGCTGGTGCTCGTAGCTGAGCTGGAAATGAACAACCCCAGTGCAGAGGGAAGGAGAGGAGCCTCTCAGCCCAGAGAGGTGATAACGTCTCTTCCCCAAGACTTTGCCCCGTCTGCTCCCTTTGTAACACACGTCAGCCTTTGGTTACGCTCACTGGCAAAACCGGACTAAAATAAAAGAGCCACCTGCTCAGGTGTACATGTGAGACACCTGGTCTTCTGTGTGTGGACTCAGCACTGCTCTGATCTGGACCATTAGTGTTGCAAGAGAAGAGACATATCACACTGGCCCACGTGTGGTAGGGAGGACGTTGTGTGGCTTCGGAGAGGGCAGGAAGGGAGGAAGCCTAGGATCTTTGTCTCATAGCTCCGTTATGGCTCTTGGGATATCGAATCTGTGCTGTTCCCTCTCTGGCTTATTGCTTTCCCTGGCTCATTCATCATGCACCTGTTCCATAATGGCCATGCAGGCCCAATGTCTATTTATTCAGGAAACTTTTAGTGAGCATTTACTCTATTTCAGGCATGATTCGGAATATCATGCATTGGGAACGATGCAGAAAACAAGGTAGACACGGTCCCTGCCATCAGGGGTTTACAGTCTCTGCTCAGCGTGCACGTCAGTGGCAACTTCCCTCGGCACCTCTTGGTTTGAATTTGCAAGGTAGAGGATCTGATGGGTCCAGCTCATCTTGCCATGGCAGATGTCACAAGTCACAGGTGTTGGCCAGATGGCCTGATAACGACCCTTGGGGAGAGTGAACACTCTTAGGGACCATACAGAACAGGACTGTTGAGTCCAACAGGATCTATTGACACAGATTCCTGTGGACAGGGGAATGAGGGAACAGGTACCGGAAATAGTCCTTCGCTTATTCATTAGTTCAGTCAATAAATATTTAGTGAGTGCCTCTTGGACTCTCTTCTCGGCAATGGGGATCCAGCAAGGAGCAGATGGAAATCCTAGCTGTCAAAGAGATGAAATTCTAGTACAATGAAAGGAAGATTCCAAATGTCTCTACACCTTCTGAATGAAATCAGAAATACCAGCAACGTCTTGGGAGATCTCCTAGTCCAGTCTGTCGTGGATCTTTGTCTAGGAGGTTGGGTCCCAGACAAGGATCTAGGTTCCTAAATAGCTTTGCGGTGCGTACTTTGAAAAGCCAGCTCCTCCCTCCTTCCCTTTGGTTTCTTGGGGCAGAACAGAGAGCACAGATTGCCCGTTGTGGTTGGGGGTCATTAGCAGATGTAAATTTCCTCTCCCAGTGACCCATGCAGCCTGTCTTAGTAAAGTCAATACATCTAAAATATTTAGCCAGATGAATCAGGGGAATGAAGGAAACGGATACTTTTATTCCACGTTACAGAGCTTTGGGGCGTCTTTTTCATGCCCTTCTTTTAGGCGCAAGTATTTTATTAGCTAGTAACCCATGGTTCAGCTTTTACATCTCACTGTGTTTGAGGCATGATTAGCATTCGTTAGAAACAGGGTTTCTGGATCTTTCTACCCCAAAGGCCTTTCATCTGAAGCCAGAGCTGCTTCCCCACAATGGATTTTAAACACCACCCAGATAGTTCATAGGAATGTTCCAGCCCAGCTGTTTCCCTCCCGAAGTAAGGGAGAGAACAGGCGGTGGGTTAGTGCTCTCGGCTGATTCCAGGCAGGGACTGGACTTCAGTGGCCGTGTTGGGGGAAGGAGATAGGAGGGAGATGGGGTCCCCGGATCAAGGAGGGACGGTAGATCTGCAATCCCTACGTTGGGGAGTCTGTGTTATAAAGAATGAAACATGGATATTAGAATCAGACCGGTCAGTTTTAAATCCTGGCTCTACTGTTTATTAGCTGTGTGTGCATAGGATGTACTATAGTTTCCTTGTTTTTTGTGTTTTTTTTTTTTTTTTTAAGTTTATTTTGAGAGAGAACATGAGCCGGGGAAGGACAGAGAGAGAGAGGGAGAAGAGGAGAATCCCCAGCAGGCACCGCAATGATGTGGGGCTCAGACTCATAAACCAGGAAATCATCACCTGAGTAGAAATCAAGAGTCAGATGCTTAACTGCCTGAACCACCCAGTCACCTCTACAGTTTCCTCGTTTGTAAAATGAGGGTGATGGTAATATCACCTCCTAGGGTCGCTCAGGGCACAGCATGAGTCGGTGGAGGTGAGATGTTTAGTACCGTGCGTGTTACTGGTACTCGGTAAACGGCCCCTGTGGACTTTGTTGTTGGCTTTCTTTCCTCGTCTCCTTTGAGCAGGCTTCCTTCCTGTCTTATCATCCTCTCCCTCTCTCCTGTGTTCAGACTCCAGCCACCTGGAGGTGACAGCACCGTCTGCCTCCCAGCTCTTCTCGAGTGGCCTGTCTTAATGTCAGCACGCCTCACGGGGCGTCCGCCGTAACTGGACATTCCCTTTCCCTTTCCAGTTTTCCGGACTTGATGCACCTGACAGCGTGGAGCCTTTGGAAGTTGTGATGGGCCACCCAAAGCCAGCTGCTGCTCAGTGTCATGGGCTGTGTTTTCCCCAGGCTGGTGGCCCAGGGCTAATTTGCATGATTAACTTAAAACTATCTGAGTCAGTCTGGGGCCCTGAGCAATGCCCCCAGACTCACACCTGTCACCCACGGCCAGGAGCTCTGTTCCAAGGGGACGAAGGAGACGCCAGCGGTTCTTGGTTGTGGAAAGCAGAGGCCAGCTCTAAGTTTGCGGTAGCAATCCAGCAACGTACCATGCTGTCCACTTTCATTAGCAGTAGGTGGGTTTCAGAAAGTTCTGGATAGATCACGCTTTAATGAATTATGTTCGGGGCGGGACTATCCATCGAGGAGAACAACGACTCTTTCAAGAATCTAAGATCTCAAAGTGTCAAGAAACCGAAGATGCTGACGTCCAGGGTTCCACTTCCTCATCTGATGGTTGAAAACCAGGCTGGGAGATGGGAAGGACCAGACGGGGCATTAATTAACAACAACCCCAGACGCTGGAAAGTTACAAGTGCAAAATCACCTCCTCTTGTCTCTGGTTCACTTAGATTTTCAGATAGTGGGCTTATTTAAAGTGAGGGTCGCCCGTAAGGCTTCCTCAAGCCCACGTGGGGTTCCCTTCACCCCTGCCCTGTCACCGTCATTGCCTCGGGCTTCTTGATGTTTGGCTTCCCGACTCCCTCCGCGCAGCCCGCAGATCTGAAATGAGAGGGATGGACGAGACCTGCTAGGTCATCTCTTTCCCGCCTGGCCCTTTCCCTCCCTGCTTCTGTATCTTATCTGCACCTCAGCCTTTCTCGTGCAGGGAGGTTCCCACAGGCCTTGCCCGGCTCTGTTCCACAGATCAGCGCGTCTCCCGCGGCTGCCGTATCTGAGCTTAACTGAGCGCCCGCCCCCTTATCACCCAGACGCCCGGAGGCACTGTCCCTGCTGCTGCCAGAGCCAGTTTGAAGTTTAATTTACTGCAGAGCCAGAAGCAGGGGCCTCCCTGTCAACCCCTCGCCTCTGCCTTGGCTTGTCTCTGTGAGGCCAAGCGTGCTATCAGCTGTCCACACTGTTTCCCCTGGAGACCCAGAGGCGCACTGGTTATCCGGCCCCACGCGGCCCCTGTGCCCGCGGAGAGGAGCACGGCGTGGGGTGCTCGGGCCGCAGGGTTTTGCCCTTCCTCCATGAGCTCCCGAGCGCCTCACAGGGTCCAGCGGCATGACCTCGGGTGATGCAAAGCTGCCTCCAGTAAGTGAGGGCAAGCGTTCCTCCCATCAGTTCAGTAGACCAAATCCAAGTCCGCGTCAGGGGAGAAAGTGAGAAGCCAAGAGAAAGTCTTATGAACGGCGATGAGTCACTCAACAAACATCCCTCACTGCCCCCTCTCTGAGCTCCCCACATCCCATGTGTGTAATGTGGACTCAGAAACGCATTGAAATCATCTGATCCAACCTCCTCATGGCTGGGGGGCAGGTGGGGAGACAGAGGCTCACAGTCTTTCCCAGGAGGCAGTTAAAACCCAGAAACGTCTGAAACGTGACATAAAGTTCAGTAGCTGTGCCGCGTGGCTCAGACGTGGGCAGAGGGCGGGTGGAAATACGTAGTGTTTAGCTGCAGCTGGTGGTCAGATCGTGCCTCTGGGCTGGACTTGGGAATGTTTGGCGGGCAAAGAGAAGAGAAGGCACCCATGTGGACTGCGGGGTGGCACGGGCCAGCGCTCGAGGCAGGAAGCCACACTGGCTGGGGGCACAGTGACAGTTGGGCGTGGCTAAAGCAGAGAGTTTCTGTGGGGCAGTGGTGAGGGCCGGGGTTGGAGAGCGGTGTAGACTCGGGGTCAGGGTCTGGAGTCGGACGGGCCAGGATCCTAATCCTGGGCTCTGCCAGCACCTTGGGCTTAGCTCCTGTGCCTCAGATTCCTCGCCTATAGAATGAGGATAATAAAAGTTCTTACTTTAAGAGGGGTTTTTTGTGTGTGTATGTGTGTGTGTGTGTGTGTGTGTGTGTGTGTGTGTGTATTAAATGAGGCGATGGGCTGACAGGACTGAGAGCAGTGCCCAATATAGGGTGAACTCTCGATAAATTTTACGAAGCAGCAGCAGCAGCAGTAGGAGAAGTAGGAGTAGGAGTAGAAGGAGAATTCGTATACCAACTTCTCCCTCGCAGGGTGACTGTAAGAATTCAGGGCGCCGGCCCGTCTGCCAGCCCGGCGCCTGGCACATGGAATGTCCCAGTAAATGGTGGTGCTGTTCAGGACCAGGCTGAGGGCTTTCAAGAGACGCCCTGGGTGGGGGGAGCCAGCGGCACTTGAGTTCTCTGACCAGGGAGAACCCTCCCCCCCCCAGCGCAGGATGGTTCAGAGGCCTGGTGCTGTCACCGTCACATGCCCCCTTCATCGGCTCGGGGGTCGGCAAGGCCCCCCATTCAGCCCTTGTCCGCTCTCGGAGGGTTAAGGATGGAGCACACTCCCGCAGGCTCTGGCACAGGCTGGTTCTTCCAGGGTGATGGAGGCCGTTGTTTGCTTTGCTCCGGGGCAGTCAGGCTTCGCTTTGCACTGGGTTTGCCGCGTAACCAGACCCAGAGACCCTGTCCTCCCGCCCGACTTGGGCTTTAGCATCGCGAGGTGTTTTGACCGGAAGGGGGCTCGGAGTTCTCCCAGCCCCTGCTGGTCCACCTCACTGTCAGCTCCCCGTGGCCAGGCCTGTTCACCAAGGGGCTCAGGGAGCCACTGAGTGACTCATCGAGTGCCAGGCTGTGAGTGAGGAGGACCCTGCCCCACCCAGGAAGCTGCCCCTGCCCTGGAGGGCCTTGTAATCAGCGATGCCTACATTTAACCCCTCTTACGCCGTCTGCATCACAGACAGACCCTTCCTCTCCCTGTAAAGAGTCAAGAGAAGGACTCAGGGTCAAGGCCAGAACTGGCATCTTGAGGGGAAGAACCACCCCATTCTCCCCTTACAACACCCCATCATGGTCTTTTATTCCAGCAGCTTCTCTGACCCTGGTCTTCCGATGCCTCTGCTGGCTGGGAAACTTTGTTGCCATGGCAATGTCATTCACGTCTCCATTCCCTCTCTTCCCTGCCCCCCTGGGAGGCAGAGGTAAGGTGCACCTCCCTCCCCAGCGGTCCCTCTCACAAACTGCCCAGGGCTGTCATGCAGCTGGGCCGGGCCCATCGAGTCAGCGTTCCAGAGGTTTCAGAGCTGAGGCCCTTTATAAAGTTTCCATTTTTCTTGAGCAAGGCATCCTTCGTAAGGAACGAAAGAACGATTCCCAGACCCCAGGAGGTCCCCAGGCCATGGGGATTATTGGATCATTTTGGATCATTTCAATTCAGTTGAGCAAACATCTTTTGAACAGTTCCTTTTTGTCAGAACCGAACTAATGTGACCCAAGCCCTCAAGGGATTCCCAGTCTATTGTGGGAGATAGACAATGGATGGTCGGAACGGCACAGGTCCACAGACCTCTAAGGCTGGATGTTTTTAGAATCTAGAACTTTCCAGCTACGGGAAAAGTCATGAGGTGCACGCACCATGCATCAAGTAACCTCTCTAGCGGGGCTTCGGGCAGAACCCCAGACTCAAATAAATGCATACTTACGTTCAAATATTCGCATACTATAAATAACCTCACATCTGTCTGTTTCGATCAGATTTTGCCACCAAATGAGCTTGATGAAAACCATCCAGTTTCAGAGCCTTTCGGATTTTTGGAATTGGGAATAAGGGATTGTAGCCTTCTAAAAGAATTTATTTTTAGGAGAAGCTTCTCTCTATTGAGGCCCAACATAATGAACCAGCTTGGGGCAGAAGCTGGCCAGGAATTCAGAGAACAGGGAAGGATCTGTCTCAGCAGCTCCAGGGCAGGACTGACTCAGAGCCACAGTGTGATGTGGTAGAAGGAGGGGGAAGTGTGTTCTTGCCTGGGGGCAAGGTCTGAGCTGGGCACTGGAGGATCAGTAGGAGTTTGCCAAGCCGAAGGGCAAGAGAGGGCCTAGACCACGGTCACCTGGGGGCGCGAATAGTGCTAATGGACTCCCTCTCAGAAAAGTGTTTTTAAATGAATAAGATAGAAAGGATGACCAAGGAAACCAGTTATATGGCAATGAGTTAAAAATATTTGTATAACGATACATTAACAAATGAGCTTCTTCATTAAGGTATTAAATGGCCACACCTAGCAACAGGTGCAACTGCTGGCCTGATTTTGAAATAATGATATAAATGTTATCTTGAGATTGTCTGAAGCACTGCAACGTGGCAGGAAAAGATTTGGGGTGTCCGTTGGTGACAAAGTCACACGTACTGTTGAGATACCGTGGTTGTCGCCTATGTTCACAATTGAAGGAAATGCCAAGTTTTACTTAGGAGAGAAATTAATGATGTCGCTTTCCCCCCGCAAAGTGTTCACAGACCACTGACTTCTACCCCCCAGATCTGAGGCAGCAGGTTAAGAATCCCAGGTCCGGTCAGGGAGAACTACTTGGGACCAGGCTCGAGTAGGAAAATTGGAAGTATGTTCCTGGTGGGGTGGTGTGGAATAGTCAGTTGTGCGATGGGAGGAAGGGCTGGGAAGGTAGTATCCTTTTTTTTTTTTTTTTTTTTTAATGTTTATTTCTGAGAGACAGAGTGTGAGCAGGAAAGGGGCAGAGAGAGAGGGAGACACAGAATCCCAAGCAGGCTCCAGGCTCTGAGCTGTCAGCACAGAGCCTGATGTGGGGCTCGAACTCACAACCTGAGATCGTGACCTGAGCCGAAGTCGGACGCTTAACCGCCTGAGCCACCCAGGCGCCCCAGGAAAGGTAGTATCTTGAGGAAATCACACACATTTGAATTTTACTTCCTCCTTGGAAGAAACTTTTTTTTTTATGCCTTCTGTATTTTATAATGATGTGTTATAAAATGAGTAGATGCTCATTATAGAAAGTACCAGAAAAGAAGAGGGGGAAGAAAATCATGCAACGTCGAACTGGCCAAAGCGATCCCCATTAACGTCCCAGTTAATCACCGTGGGACGGTGGGAGCCTGCAGGGTGCCAAGGTGAAGGTGCCGACCTGGGTTCAGGGACTGAGGGTGTGAATCCCGACTCTGCCCTTTAATTTTTCTGTCCCACTCTCTCATCTGTAAAATGAAGTTGACAGTCATAGTTCCTATGTCATCGGGTCGTTATGAGAATTAAATACGTCCGTTCATATAAAGTGCATAATTAGCTCTCAGTAAATGCGGGCTTTTATAACATCTTCTTACAGTTGTTCCTGAGCGCCTGTTTTTTGTATTTGCTTGGTTGTAGCCTTCATGTGGATATATGTATAATTTCATATCCTGCTTCTTTCTCTTAATATTATTTCATAAATATTTTTAATACTGTCATAAACTGTTCCTAAGCATTTTAAATACCTAAATAATACTCCATGTGGGTATATGACCGACATTTAAGGTAAGTGTTCCCTTATGACTGGACCTGTAGCTTATTTCCAGTTTTCCATGGAAAGTGTTGAGCAGGCAGCAGGGTGGTTCAGCAACTATTTATTGAGCACATAACTATGAAGCACAGGCCCTGTGTTAAGTATGGAGGATACAGAAGTAAATAAGACAGGCTTTCCTCTCTGCCATGGACATGATGGGTGCGTGATACCAGAGCGAAGTCCCCGTGGCAATGTCTGGCAGGTGGTTGGAACTTGACCTTTAACCCAGGACATAGGTCGGAGTACGGGATCACCTGGGCAGGGAGGAGAGTAGAGGTCAAGGCAAGGGTGAGATTGCCCGGGGAGAGGGAGGCACAGATCAAACCTGGATTTAGCAGGTGGAGAAAGGAAGAGGAATCAGCAAAGGAAGTGAAGAAGACTGACCAGAATCAGGGTTGGACGGTTATGAAATTCAAAAGAACACAGCAGTCAGCCGCATCAGGTGCTGCAGAAAGAGAATGGGATGGGAAAACTGCTAAGAGGTCACTGGTGACCTCGGGAAGCAGATTCAGTAGAAAGAGATGGGATGGGGGTCTGGACCGGAGGGGTGGGTAGGGAGGGGTGGGGTGGCTGCAGGGAGCTGGGGGGGGCTTCGAGATAGCCAAATGGGCACCGGACAGGATGGGGTCAACACCCTTGAATTCCGGTGCTGGCTCTGACCTTTGTTAGGTGCCTGACTCCTCTAAGGAGGAGTCACTGAACATCCCTCGGGTGGTGTTTCCTTATCGGTAAAATCAGGAACTAAGACGCACTAAGGTGCAGGAGTCTGACGGCCGACGAACTTAGAGCGTCTAGTGGCCAGTAAGAGTTAAGCTGGCTGAGATCACATGGCCTAACTTACATGCCAACTGCTTTAACTTGGAAAAGCAGTCTTCAGAGATGAAGCCGGCTTGTGGCTACTTTGTCACTGGGAATGTTTCAGGCACAGTACAGATGAGCTCCGCTCGGGTACCCACGGCCCGCAGCTGAGATGCCCGGTGTGGCGGGATCCCTGCGTGAGCCTCAGGCTGGGAGGACAGCCTGTGGTTTGTGTGTGAAACGGCAACACTGGGATTTGGACTCTGGTGCTCCCCCCGTGAGGGCCCCTGAGGGCCATCACGTGGCTGTGTGGACCAATGTTTAGGACCCCACCCTAGGAGAAAGAACATCTAGGTTGCAGGTGTGGCTTTGCAGCCGCCTCCCCAGTAAGGAACCTTGGACTGATCCCTTAACCTCAGTTTACTGGCCTTGGAAATGGCTCAGCCTGACTCTTGACGTGAGTAGGAAGAAAATGTGTCCAGAGTCAAGTTTCGAGTTGTGCAGTGAAGAATGCCTTGCAGGGTGTCCTGGAACCTCAGTGCATATTCCAGCGGGCGACTCTTGGGTTCTGATACCACGGTCAGGTTCTCTCTGTCACCTCCTTTTTCTCCCATCCTTTGGTGCTCAGTCTGTAGCGTTTTAAAATCTGAGATTCTCTCCTGCTCTTCTGATTGCATAGTCATCCATCCCTCCACTCATTCGTTCAATGACTGTGAGCTGGGCACCTAGAAAACCTTGTGCTGGACACCGAGGAGGTGAGAAGCGGGGTCTTAGAGACAAGTATGGCTCAGCTGCTGCCCTTACAGGGTTTGAAATCTAGTGAGAGCAGAAAGACATCTAAGCAACAAGCTGAATTCGGCACATTTACAAGCGTCTCAGTACAGAGGGATCCACGAGGGGCCTCAGGGGCCCTGGGGGAGATGGGGAAGATTAATTCCACACAAAGGAGCCGGGGAAGGCGCAAGGAGGAGGGCATTTGAGGTGCTCTTTGACAGGGTGAGTGTCCAGAGTAGAGGAAGGAAGGGCTCCTTCTCCGTGGGGAAGCCCAAGATCACAAAGGGCCCAACACACTCGGGGAAGCAGGTGCACCAAGCTGGGGTCTAGGTGAGCAAGAGTGACAGGGGATGCCATCGAGACATGAGACTCCTCCTTGCCTCTGCCTCTCTCTCTCTCTCTCTCTCTCTCTCTCTCTCTCTCTCTCTCTCTCTCCCTCTTGTTTTCTCTTTCTGTTTATCTCCCTCCTGCTCCCTTGGCTTTAGCTGAGTCTGATTTCTTCTCTCTGTATCCTCTCTACCACCCTTTGTCCCACTGCTTGTCTGCCTTTCTTCCTCCCCTTCCTCTTTAAATTTTTTTTTATTTATTTTTGAGACAGAGAGACAGAGCATGAATGGGGGAGGGTCACAGAGAGAGGGAGACACAGAATCCGAAACAGGCTCCAGGCTCTGAGCGGTCAGCACAGAGCCCGACGCAGGGATCAAACTCACGGACCGTGAGATCATGACCTGAGCTGAAGTCGGACGCTTAACCGACCGAGCCACCCAGGCGCCCCTCCCCTTCCTCTTTATTTATTTATTTATTTTTTTTTTAATTTTTAACGTTTATTTATTTTTGAGACAGAGAGAGACAGAGCATGAATGGGGGAGGGTCAGAGAGAGGGAGACACAGAATCCGAAACAGGCTCCGGGCTCTGAGCTGTCAGCACAGGGGCCCGATGCGGGGCTCAAACTCACGGACCGCGAGATCGTGACCTGAGCCGAAGTCGGCGCTCAACCGACTGAGCCACCCAGGCGCCCCTCCCCTTCCTCTTTAGATTTGAGGGGCTGACAGACTGCACGGCAGGTGACCGATCTGTGAGCTGGGCCCTCAGCCCCCAAGGCAGCCATGCTGAGGCTCCCAGCACCCTCGCTGCAGGTCTGGCAGGATGGAATCCGCAGGTTTCCGCCGTTAGCCCCCGTCCTTCAGTGACAGCCAAGACAATTTACACACCCTGTTGGCTGTGGCCGTATGTTGTCATAACCTGGGTCATTTCCTCATTTAATACCTTCCATAAACTCCAATAAAGCTGTCCTGGAGCCCCATAGTCCAGAAGAGGAGAGGCACTGAGTTTGGAAAGGTGGGAGGAGGCTGGGGGGAGAGTGGCGGAAGGTGAGGGTCCTGCAGGTGAAGGTTGGGCGTGAGCCTGAACCCCAGGCAGGGGAGCCGGCCCCCGTCCCGCCTGATGAGTGCCTTGTTTCCTTTCCTGCTGCCCACGCTCCGTCCTGTTGCTGGCCGCAGTGTGTCAGATCCTCCCCAAGGGGGTGGTCGCCGTCCTGGGACCCTCCTCCAGTCCGGCCTCCAGCTCTATCATCAGCAACATCTGTGGGGAGAAGGAGGTGAGTGCTACGCCAGCCCGGGGACTGTCTCCGGGCTGGCAACCTGTGCCCTGGGCCCAAAGATGTCATGGATTCTCAAGGTCTGGAGGAGCCCATTGGGGCCTGGTTGGTGTTTACCAACAACAGCAACATCACAACAGTGAAAAGAAGTGGTCCTTTGTTGGGTACTTACTTTTCTCCAGGCTGTTTCGGTGGAGGGGACACGGAGGGGAGATTTCACAACAGGACTTTTAAACTGAGCTGCTCTGGGTCTTTGCGTCCCGGGGCGGGGTGTTGCGGGGGGGCGGGGGGGGTGGCCCTTGGAGGTGATGGGTGGAGGGAGAGGCTGTGGACACCAAGAAGACAGAAGTCTGAGCTCCCCAGGAATTGCTTCATGATTCTGTTTAGATACGGCGATTCTGGCAAAGAATGCCTTTGCGGGGGAGGCACTGCTACATTTTATTGCTAAAATAAAGTTTGAAACTCTTGCTGTCTAAGTTCTCTAGGAAAAGGTTGTCTTTGGTTTTCTTCCCCATTCACCAATTCCAGTGTTTACTTCTTCAATCAGTGAATTCTTCCTCAGGTGTCACCTTGAACTTGAGCTTCCGTCGTTTCAGTGTTGAGATCATTTCCACTGGTTCCAGTTCCATGGGGGATAAAGACAGTTGGGGATGAGTTTCTGAGTAATAGCCTGCTCTCTGTTCCATCAACTCTCTCCCTCCTTTTCCCCTGGAGAAAACGAACTCGAAACTTTGTTGTTTCGCTTATTGCTGGAACCCTTCCTAGTTTCTCCAGGAATCTGTCAGTCTTCCCTTTCACATACATCCCTGGGAGACAGTGGCAAAGTACCCCCTCAGCCCTTCTCTGCCCCGAAGAGCCTTCTAGCCAGGGTCCTTCGAGAACAGACAGAGCTTGGTGACGGGAGGTGCAAGGTCAGGAGCCGGGGAGAGGGCAGGGCAGAGGGACAGAGGAAGGAAGGATCAGTCTTGCACCTTTTCTGGGGCCTGGAGGCTCAGCCTTCCAGGAGCAGTAGCTTTGGGAGGATCTGATTCTAGAAATAGGAGAAAACCCACCACGGGACAGATACTGCCTCAGCAAGCCGCCCCTGCTGCCTATCCTCTATCCTCTGGAGCCTAACCCCCTCCCCCCGGTCCCCTGGAGCCTACCACCACCCCCCTACTGTCCCCTGGAGCCTACGCCCTTAATGTCACCCACTTTTCTCACGGTCAGAAGAACGCCCGGCGAATCCCTGAGTCTTTGCCCAGATATCTATCTTGCCTCTTCATGAACCCACTCTCAGAATTGTTACCTGCGCTTTATTTTTTTATTAATTTTTTAAATTTAGTTTTGAGAGAGAGCATGTACAAGCGGGGGAGGTGCAGAGAGAGAGTGGGACAGAGGATCCAAAGCGGGCTCCACGCTGACAGCAGAGGGCCCGATGTGGGGCTCCAACTCGCAAGTTCCACGATCATGACCTGAGCCGAAGTTGGACGCTTAACCGACTGAGCCACCCAGGCGCCCCGTTACCTGCACTTTAAAGTGTTTTGCCGTCCTAGCTCTAGTCCTGTGGCTGGTCTTGTCCCCCCACCCCCGCCTCCCCAGCCCTGGGCCACTGCCCTATAGGCTAAGCCCCCTGAGCCTTCTTGCCACAGGCCAGGTCTCTGCGGAGAGCTCCCCATCTCTACCCCCTCAGATGTCCTGAAAGATGATTCTTGACTCATCCTAGGCCAAAAAAGGTGCTTCTGTCTTCACTGCATTCCCCCGCCACCCCTGTACTCAGCGCCCCCCCCCCCCCCATCTGACAGGCCTTGGCCCCAGGAAGTTAGAGCTGATGTTTAATTTAAATCTTTCTTGCCGTGCTCCAAGAAACAGCTCAGATCTCTGGCAGGCTGTTATTCCAGCAGTCCCTGTGATCTTCACCAAGTGAGGTTGCCAAGACTTCAGCTCCCCGTTTCCTCTTTTCTCCTCTCACCCCCCTCCCCATCACACTGCCTCACTGTCCCTTACAGTCACCCCCCAGCCCCCACTCCAAAATGGCCTCCTCGTGGGGTTCAGTGGATTTTTTTTTTCCCTCCGCTAACACATATCCCTTAACCCTGTTTGGCATTTCAGGCCAGGGGCAGAGACCCTGATTTATAACCGTGTTCCCCACCCTGCCACCCTGGCCCCTGTGCCACTGACCAGCCGGACAGGTTGTGCTGCCCAGGGAACAGCCAGCCGGTTACCCCTCCTTTGTCTGGTCATGTCCCTTCCAGAGCATCCTTTCCTTTCCATTCAGATTATGCATTTCTTTTCATATTTTATGAGGCTGAACTGCCTCACACTGATTCCCCTCCGCTCCAGGGAAAAGAAATGGAGTTCTCACCGAGGAGTTCGCTTTCTGCCTCACTTCTCCTTCCCCCACACACCTCCACGATGACTTGCTGGGATGCATTTGCAATTGCAAATCAATTACGGATTGATCTTTGTCCTAGAGAGAGAATCAGCTGGATTGGCCCGGGCCAACCCTGCCTGGGCCCATCAGAGCAGCTGGCTGGTTTTCCAGCCGCCTGCAAGATGGCCGGGCTGTGCGGAAGACTTCCCACCGACTCCACTTTCTGGGGAGGCCCCTCCAGCCTCACCCCTGCACGGAAGAGTTTCAAGAGCTTTTTCAGGAGCCCCTAGATTTGGGGAGAAAAGGGGAAGGGAAGCAAGTAGGCATTACTGGAACACTTACTACATGTTAGGTACTGGGCCATTGTGTCCTTCATACACAGGCTCTCATTTCCTCCTCCCCAAAATCCTCATTTGTCCTTCACTTTCCTGAATATCTGGAATATTTTTCCTGATCCATCTCTAGGGTCTGTGGATTCAAGGGTGTCTCTAAGGTTACACTCTGTTGGGGGTGAGTTAGCTGGAACCGAGTAGGCTGGGTGGCCACACAGGAAGCGGCTAGCCAGCCTGGCCACCCTGCCCCTGCCTGGCCTTGGCCTCCATCTTGCTCCTTGGTGAACGGTTTCTCCTTTTAAGGCGCATTTGTTCTTTATAGACAGATTGTATGGGATGCAAAATACAAACTGGGAAGAAGGACCCCTTGTGACACCCCTTAGATCCACCTCACTCTTCTGAGTCTTGTCTCATAACTCGCCAGGGTTTCTCCAGGTGTGCATTTTTCAGTCTCTGCTAGAAAATATTGGGTGCCCTCTCTGTGGTTCAAGGGCTAATCCTAGTTGAATTCAAGAGTTTCCTGATTTCTGCTAAATCTTCGCTCTCTCCTGCCCCCAGTCTCAGAGGAGCTCTGGTCTCTGGCTGACCTCTCCCAGAATCTTAAAAGGACAAGGTAGCAGACCCCTATAAACACCGTCTCAACATTATCCCAGACTTCGGACTGGCCCAGGCAAAGAAAGCGTCTGCAGTCATTTCTGAATAACCCACTCTAGGAGCCGGTGAACTCACCACCAGGAAGTCCTTTCTGCTGTCTACCCCCAGTCCCGCTTGCTTTAACATCATTCCAAACCATGCTGGCTGTACCTTGGCCCTCCCATAGTGCACTGGTCCTAAGGAAGGACAGGGGTTGAGGTTTCCTGAGTCCATCTCCGATAGACGCAAGTAGCCTTCGGCTCTCCTGGCTCTGGCTACCAGGGATGAGGGTGACAAAACCAAATCAAGGTGGATGGCAGCTTATTACGCTTTAACTTTCCTATTACCCACCCAATAGCCTAAGCTGCCAATAAAGCAGCATCACAGCCTGTTAATATCTCTTCCCGGGAGAAGAGAGGCAGCAGGCAGGGGCAGTGCCTGCCGGAAAGATCAGTAATAGACGCGGAGAGAAGCTGACACGGTCCTAATGAAGCCAGAGCAGGTTTTTATTTACCTGGCTCTGTTCAGAGGCTCTCTGGATGGCTCCTTAGCCTGCGGCAGGCGCTCCCTACTCCATGTGTATGTCTGTGGAGGCACCCGGTCCAGGCTGTCACATAGGAAGTTTGTTGGGAGCTGGTTTATACACTTGTCGGCCAGGCTGGTCTGATGGGACTCCTTGCTTAGTCCCCAGGGCAGTGTTTTTCTCTTTCTGTCGTCTCTGCTCTGATTTATTAACTACAAATAAAATATCATAAGGATTACGCCTCCCCGAGCCTTTTGTCTGGCTGCCTTGCAGTGGGCAGTTGTTCTGAGAATAAAGACCTATTGTTTTGGCCTCTCAGGGCCACAGACCCCAGCTCCAAGGCCCACAGTATGTTTATACGGGTCTCTGGTGGAAGCGGTTCTCATCCTGGGTGGTCCTGTTTTAAGCACTGTCAAGTACAACATCAAGGATGTCATCTTGTCTTCTTCCTCTGGTGAGGGTCCCGAATCCCGCAAGCTGCACCTCCACCGACGTGCGTCGAAGGTCTTCCGTAGACCTTCTTCTTACGCGGAAGAATCCACTGTCCACGGCCCCGCCTCACTCAGGCTTGCTGGCTTTTTCACTCATCCTGGATCCTCCCTGCTGCCTATTCTTTGCTCCTCCTCCCAGGTCCCCCATTTCAAAGTGGCCCCAGAGGAATTTATCAAGTTCCAGTCCCAGAGATTCACAACCCTGAACCTCCACCCCAGCAACACCGACATCAGCGTGGCTGTAGCTGGGATCCTGAACTTCTTCAACTGCACCACCGCCTGCCTCATCTGTGCCAAAGCAGAATGTAAGTTTCCCCAGCCGGGCTCCACCCCACACAGTCCTGGCTTGTGGATTTCAGCCTGATCGATTTGCCCCTGGCTGGGAGTAAGCCAGGTTGGGGAGGGCTCCCTCAGATGGCGGGGATGATTCCCATGTGTCCTTGGCTGTTTGTCTATATGGTGGCAGGGAGGGAGGGAGAGAGAGAGACATCCAGGAACACCCTTTGCCAGGCATGGGCGGAACAGAGAGAACTGGGTTACAGGGAGACTGGCCAACCTCCAAGCCTTTTTGCATCCACAGACTCAATTCCCACATTTTCAGCCTCATTGTTAAGGAGCTACAAAAAAGAGAGAGAGAGGGAAAATATAAAATTGGATGCATTTTGTACTTGATGGGTTGAAAAGCTTCTTCCCCTGGAGAGCGGGTTTTGCTGATGGAACGAGGTCCAAGGGCAATTCCTGATAAAGCATTTTTTTGCAAATGCAGGTTTTAGAAATACGGTGTCTCTGACTGTCAGACGATTTGTAACATAAATTTAGTGTTTATGAGATTTAGCTAATTTAAGCCAGCAAATCTGTGCATCTGTGTGCTTCCAGTGACAGCTGTGTACCCACATGTGGTCAGGCAGGTGCTGGCCACTACCTGCCCCTGGGGCCCAGTGCCCGAGCCCCAGGCATCTGTGTCCTGTGCACCTCGCCTATGTAGGCCTCATCCTGCAGGGCTGGGTGGGCTCTGTTGGCAAAGGTTTGTCACCTCCCATCGTGGCTCCTTTTTTTTTTTTTTTATGGGTTCCCCGAACTGCTCTGCATGCTTAAGTCTTTTCTCTACCCCGAATCGCTACAGCATCTGTAAACAAAGGCCCTTTCCCTGTCAAGGGTCAAAACCACCTTCTTTACCAGGCACTTGCACCCCACGGCCTCCCGGTGATGGGTATTCATTCCCTTATTCGCATAAACACAGATGTATGATTTACTCGGGGCTACCCAAGAAACAAAGTAACAGTCCCAACCCTGTGTACGTTCTATATAGTTTCTTTAATTATTACAAGGACCCAGTGGGTTTTGAGGTCTTGGAATTCCCCCATGTGGAAGGTAAATAAAAGTCAAAATCCAGTTCCTCAGTCTCGTTGGCCACCTGTGGACAGTGCAAACACAGAACATGTCCGGCATCCCAGAGAGCTCTACCGGACAGCACTGCTTTAGACGAGAAGTGTTTTGTGGCCAAAATAAAAAACGAAAAGGAGAAACGTTTGGATAAACACTTCATTCTGTTTCCCCCTCATGGAGATTCACAGCACACATTAGCACGGATGCTCTGAGTTGTCCTGTGGCCAAAGCAACCACTTACCTCTTCCCTTCCAAATAGTTTTGACCATGAGTCCCAAAAGGCTGCTGATAGAAAAGCCCACCGGATGCTAGTAGTTGATAGAAGGGAGTTGGGCAACGTCGCATTCCACCAGCTGGCCCTCCTCGTACGGCATCCTCGAATCGCCGGATGGTGTCGCAAACTCAAGGATTCTCCCCTAGAAATGTTTGCCAGAGACCCACTCGGGCAGGACCGAACTGGTGCCCTCCATGCATACGGCAGGAATGTTAAGAGACAAAGGACAGGCCGTAAATCTCTCCTGGCAGAGATCCTCCTGCAGCCCTTCCCTAGTGCCGAGTCCAATGTCTCACCAGCCTGATGGGAAGTTCTTTCTTACGTCTAGCCTCAGTCCTTCTTGCGCGTAGGGTGAGCCCTGCTCTCTCCGCTTCAGCTCTTCCTGGGAAGGAAGTTACTCCTCTGTCAGTTAAGCACCTCCTGTGGACTGAGCACTGTGCTAGAGTCTGTTGCCTCCTAGACCAAGGCTCTTTCCCTTAGAATCACAATATTCCTTGACATTCATACGAGTCCTTGCAGATGGCAAAGCACTTTCAATTACGATTTTGCCATTCCATTTCCCTCCTCCCCGGTCGTTCCAGAGCCAAGAAAACAGAGTCTTGAAGCTGCTCGGGCACCTGCTTGAGGTCGCACAGCTGGTGCGAGACTCTAACTCAGGTCCTCTGACTCTGAGCCGGAATGTCCTCCTCCACGGCCCCTCCCGCCCTCCTGGTCTGCACAGACAGACTCAGAGCCCCAGCTCAGGGTGGGCACGTTGTCCTTTGAGGGGCAGAGCTCTCTCTGGAGCAGCGTGTCCCCTCGCTCCCTTGAGCGGGATGCAGGATGGCCGTGCCCAGACCCCGTCCTGAAAAGGATGAGCCTGCCCAAGTCCCAGAGAGGCCGGGCCACAGCCCAGGAGGGACTCATCGACCACACAGTGCTGCCTCTGCTTGAAGAACTCATCCATTGAGGCTTGCTGAGTGACTCCGGTCCCACCCACCAGGGCCCAGGGAAGGGCGGGCAGCGCAGGAGAAGTTCAAGGGCAAGGAGGATTAAAATCTAATCAAAGGGTGAAGAAATCAGGGACTGAAGGGAAATGTAGCTCAGAGCTTCGGAGGAGAAACTCTGCCATCCTTCCTTATTTTTTTTTTTTTTTTTTTTTTAAATTTTTTTTTCAACGTTTTTTATTTATTTTTGGGACAGAGAGAGACAGAGCATGAACGGGGGAGGGGCAGAGAGAGAGGGAGACACAGAATCGGAAACAGGCTCCAGGCTCCGAGCCATCAGCCCAGAGCCTGACGCGGGGCTCGAACTCACGCCCCTCACGGACCGCAAGATCGTGACCTGGCTGAAGTCGGACGCTTAACCGACTGCGCCACCCAGGCGCCCCCATCCTTCCTTATTAATGCAGGTCCAGAAGACACTGAAATTTGAATTAGGAACAGGCATCTAATTCTATTTTCCAGCCATCGGAATTAGGCATAACAGAGATCATTCCATGGGGAATCGTACCACTCGCTCTCCTTCTCTCCAAAAGCAGATTTTTAATAAGCGGGTTTTGGACCAAGTAGAGTTGTATTGTGTTTTACATTTTTTTTTTTTTTTTTTTCTTGAATCGGGGGAGAAAGAACACCCACAAGTGCTTAGTTGTAATGAGGCTGGGGGAGAGGCAAGGGGCCTGGGCATGCCATATTGGTCATCACCATTGAGCGTAGGGGACGTGGCTGTTTGGGGGCTTCCGAGGAGAGTTGGGGTTCCCACCATGGCCCCTGAGGCCCCATTGGTGAGATCACCCAGCCTTGACACACAGTAAGCTTTTGAGACGCTCGGGATGGACCCAGAGCCTTAGACTCCCTTTGGTCACAGGCATTACGTATCTTCCTGGTACCTTTGTGTGAAGTTCAAATCACATGTATATTTCTTACGTTCGCCTTGGCGTTCTAAGTATTTACGCTCTCTGTGGCCATGTCGTGTGCCGCTATGCCTTCTGCCACCTGTTTACTTCCTGTGTGACCTTGGGAAGGTGACTTCGGAACTCTCTAGCCTCCTGTTGTCTTGCCTATAAAGTGGGGACAACGACACATCCCTGGAAGGATGGCCGAGGGCATTCAATAGGATGACATACACCGAGCATGACACGGCAGCCACACTTAGGAAACAAGAGGCACACTCCAGTTTTCCTTCCCTTCCTTCTTGGAGCCCGTTTTTGTTTGTTTTTTTTTAATTTTTCTAATGTTTGTTTTTGAGAGAGAGAGACTGAGTGCGTGCGGGGGAGGGGCAGAGAGCGAGGAAGACAAAGAATCTGAAGCAGGCTCCAGGCTCCGAGCTGTCAGCCCAGAGCCCGACGCGGGGCTTGAACCCGCGAGCTGTGAGGTCGTGACCTGAGCCGAAGTGGGTCGCTTAACCGACTGAGCTTCCCCGGGCGCCCCCGTTGGAGCCCTAGTGAACAACGCCAAGTCAGGACCTGGAGGACAGCCACCAGAGTTCAGCTCTGTCCTCCTACTGTCCCTGTGCTTGCGAAACTCAGTCCAGGTGGTGGGAGAGGAGCAGACTCCGATCCCGGGGAGGAGGCACAGCTGGAGAGAAGTGCAGAATGTGCAGTAAAAGAGAACCGTCTTTGGAGTCAAACCAAGCTGCTCCGCCACTCAGGAGCTGTGTGATATCACGCACATCACTGCGCCTCTCTGAGCCTTAGTTCCCTCCTATGTAAAGTGGGAATAATACTGCTTTTCAGGGCATTCGGGTGGAAGGTATGGGGGCCCAGAACATAATAAACATTTACTCACTGTTACTGTATCCTGTAATTGAGGTCATGGCAGCAAGGGGTGGAGGAGACCCCCTTGTGAAAATACTGGGGCACTAGTGGACCTCTCCATGCCAGCCCCAGGAGGCACTCACTGTGGGAGGCCTTATCCTCATATGAGAAAAAATTAACCATTTGTTGAGCACTCACTATGTGCCCAAAACCCTGCTAAGGCTTTTTAAAGTATCCCATTTAAATCTCACAATAATGGGGGCGCCTGGGTGGCTCCGTGGGTTAAACATTCAACTTCGGCTCGGGTCACGATCTCACGGTTCATGGGTTTGAGTCCCGCATCAGGCTGCGTGCTGACAGCTCAGAGCCTGGAGCCTGCTTTGGATTCTGTGTCGCCCTCTCTCTCTGCCCCTCCCCTGCTCACACACTCTCTCTCACAAATAAATAAACGTTAAAAATAAATAAACAAACAAACTTCGTGATAACCATAGGAGATGAACTCCATAAACATTCCTATTAGATGCATGAGGAAAAGAGAGATTAAGTGTTTTAACACACATGGTTCTTATTACCTCCTCCCCCTGCTTCTCCAAGTACTGTGGAAAAGGCAGAAGAGAGAGACCTTTTCTTTCCTCCTTCCAGGAGACAGCAGGAGTGCAGAGGCCAGGCTCTTCCCACACCCACCCTCACCATCAGAGAAGATGGCCCACAGGGCCAGGCAAGGCAGAGGACAGCCCTCCTGTGAGCAGGAAGCCTCACCTCGTCCCCCAGGCCCTGTCTCTCTCCTCCTCTGGCTCTTGTAGCCTGGTCTCCCCTGCCTGGCCTCAGGGCCAAGCCCAGCTGTGGGATGAGACAAAAACCAAGAAGCAGGTGAAATGCACCATTCAGGCCCTTGAACTTGTTCTGTGCCTTTTCCCTACTGGCAACACCGTAGACTCTCATTCCCATCCCTCCATCAGGATCTGCTGCCGAGGAAAGGTCTGAAAACTGAAAATGACACACCCTGAGGCCTGTGCGGCCGGCACGGGGAGAAGGGAAATGGAGCCTTTCCAGGTTCAGGGCAGTGGGTGCAATGGTGAACCATGTTATCTCCCTAAATCCTTGCTACAGACCTCTGAGGTCACTATTACATCAGCTGCCTCCCACAAGATGTCAAAGTGCTGTCTGTTCTGGGAGTATTAGCATTTTTCTAGAACCAAAGCCCGTAGCCAAGGGAATCAGCCTGTGGAGAGAGAGGGATGCCAGTCGAAATGGGTGTTTATTCTTTTTTTTTTTTTTTTTTTTTTTTGATACAAGGGTCCTCTGTGCCCCTGTAGACCCATCACTTAGGTATTTGTGTCCTTGTCCTACGGCCCTGTCCAACCCCGGCTGTGCCTTTCACAGCTCTTCTCTCCTCCTCCCGCCCTGCCTGGCCCCCTGCCTTCCGGTTGCAGAAGCCAGCCTCCCTCCTTCTTCCCAGAACAGCCGGCCTGCTGAGGCTCTCATCGATCCATCCCGTTGCATCCTGAGCGAGACTAATGGGTTCCCCAGGTCCCTCTCAGCCCTGGACTTGGCAGGCAGACCTGCTGCTGGGCCAAGGGCCCCGCAGGAGAAGAGGGCTGGGGTGGAGGTGGAGGGGAAGCTGGGAAGAGAACAGCTCTTAACCCCTCTGGTGGCAGCAGCAGCCTTCGGCGAATCCCTTAGTGCCATTAAACAGATCGAGGGGAAGAGAATGACGATTGGAAAATGCCACACTGCGCTGAAAAACTCCTAATGTTCCTAATGTAACTAAACCACACTTTCCCTTCTGCAAATTCCTTCCACTGCCCGGAATAAAAAAGAAAAAGGGATCCCTTTCTGATTCATAGAACTGAAGAATCCCTAGACTGGAAAAACATCAGTGTTCTTCTAGAGCAACTTACCATTCCCTGGGTTAATTCACTCTCTGACAGTCATCAAGAGGGGCTTCAGGCTTTCCTTGATTACCTCCAGTGACGGGGAACTCACTACCTTATGATGCAGTCCACTGCATCTTTAGACAGCTCAGACAGAGGTTCTTCCTTAGGTTAAGCTAAATCTGTCTCCCTGTGACCTCCATCCACCCTGTTCTAGGGTGTCGTCCTTCAGGCTGCCAAGAGCAAGTCTGCCCCTTCTTGAGCCAGGCACCCCCTTCCTTCAGCTGCTCCTCAAGTGGCATGGTGTCTGTTCCCCACTTGGCACCGCTGCTCCCCTGCTCTATTGAGATGTGGGGTCTCTCTCTGCACCCCCCCTCCCACGCCACAGTCTCCCAGGGAGTCTTCCCTGGGAGTCTTCCTTGGGAGTCTCTAGTTCAGCCCACCAGCCAGCACTGTGCCCCCTGCCTCACGCTGGGTGTGTGCAGAAGAGTTTGAAGTGGGATTCCTACCCACCACCATGAAATACTGAGTGCTTATGCATATACTATAATGTATATACATATATGCATGCGTATACGCTACCAAATATTTTACATGGTTTCTAACCAAGAGCCGTATTTTGCGGATTGGATAATAAATCTGGGAAGAGGAGGAGATGGGATGAAAGGACAGTTAGGATGTGAATGGGTGGGGGAGGGGTCGAATGGAAACCAGAGTTGTGAAGCATCTTCTAGGGGACGGATACTGCTCTGCTTTACTTGACATCCTCTTACTAACCCTGTAAGGCAGTTGTTATCCTTACTTTACAGGTAAGGACACTGAGGTGCTGGGTAGGGGTGGGGGTGGAGGGAGCCACCAGAACTAACCAATCCCAGCAGCACCTGGAATTCACCTGCCACCCTGTTCCCTGTCTGCTGCTTCCAGCCTGGGAAAGGGGTGACGGATCAGAGATCCTGGGTGGGATGCAGAGCCCTCCGAGCACTCGCTGCCCTTCTCCCCTCCCTGTCCCCACCCTGCTTCTCACTCAGCATGTGCACAGTATGCTGGAGGAGATGGGGGGGGGGTGCTACTTCCTTGTTGAAAGGGCAGCAAAGCACCCCAGGGGCAGTCGGGTGAGGCACGCTGGGCATTAATTGAAGCAGGGTCCCCAGTTTATCTCACGTCTAGGAGGTCTTCCCTGGAAGCTTAGGGCACCTGCCAGTTTTAAAGGGATGAACTGCCCCTATGCTGCCCTGGCCAAGCGTCTCCATGCTGTGCCTAATCCCCGTGGCATCCTCCAAGCTTCCCCGTCTCATCCCGCTGAACTGCACCGCCACTCCGAGGAATCCCAGGGGATTTGGCCTCTTTCCCAGGCTGACTCTAGAGACTCTACAGACCCTCCCTGCTACATTCCAGGACCAGTAGCCTTGCCCTCTGCCTCCACTCCCTTACTCACCCCTCCAGCTGCCCTCTCCCCCATAGCATGCCCAGGCAGATCTTTTCTTGAGCCAAAGAGATGGCCAGCATTCCAGGAGCACCGGCTGTGGCCTCCCCTGCCTCCCTTGTATAGGGTCTTTGGGGTCAGGTGCTCCGACCTTCGTGCAGGTGGGGTTTTGCTTTTCATGACCTCTGAGGAAGGCGTGAATATTCTCCAGGAAGGTGAATATTCTCTCCATTTTACACACAGAACTAAAAGAGGCTGCCCCGTGGAAACCCAGATGATTTAGCCCATCAAACAAAATATGGGTATGGTGGGAACCTTGTTATAGACTTAGTTGCAAGTCCCTGCACTCTAAGCTCCCAGAGGGCAGGGCCTGTATGATACCTCTTCTCTGCTGACGTCCTATGGGCCCAGTGCCTGGCTTCTTGGGACGCACAGATGTTGGTTGAACAGGCTTGGACTTTAGTCCCTTTTCATTCGGCCTCACTGAGCCACACCTGCCTTTGAGCTGTTGTGGGGATGAGTAAATGCGGAAGGAACAGTGAAACCACACATTCCAGCATCTCAGTGAGTTCTCCCCTGTTACACCCATTTTGCAGATGAGGAACGGAGCCTCAGAGAGGTTAGACGACTTCTCAAGATCACACAGCTGGTGAGGGTCAAGCCCCTCCTGATGGGGGTGGTGGTGAGGGGCTGCAGGGGGCACAGACAGCAGTGGGAGTGGAGGTTCACAAGTCTCCTTCGAGACCCTGTGGGGGAAGGAAGGAGAGGCCCACTGGTTCTGGAGCCTCTTTTTTTTTTTTTTTTTTTAACGTTTATTTCTTCTTGAGACAGAGAGAGACAGAGCATGAACAGGGGAGGGGCAGAGAGAGAGGGAGACACAGAATCGGAAGCAGCCTCCAGGCTCTGAGCCGTCAGCCCAGAGCCCGACGCGGGGCTCGAACTCACGGACCGCGAGATCGTGACCTGAGCTGAAGTCGGACGCTTAACCGACTGAGCCACCCAGGTGCCCCATGGAGCCTCTTTTGAATGACCGCCCGCCCCTCCCAGAGTTTTCCCTTCCTGCTGCAGCTGCCGGCTTGCCGGACCGCCTTGTTGGGACCCATGGTGGGAGGATGGGGGTTGGCACTACCTTCCCAGAGCCCCTGGCTTCACCGCCGGGCCCTCGGGCTCCACCCTGCCACCTCATCCTTGTCAGATAACATGCCCGGTGTGGGGCTTTCGTCCCCGAGTCCAGAGATGTAAGACACACGCCCCCGAGCCCCTCCTAGGTTCTGTGTGTGCTGCTGCTTATGCGTGTGTCCTGAGAGGCACCCGGTCTCATGGGAAGAGGGCTGGCTGGAGATGACAAAGTGGGGACTCTGGTCCCAGCTGCGTCCCTGTGTGACTAGGCAAGTTTCATCATCTCTACAAATCAAGGGAGGTCGAAGAGATGCCCTTCAGAGCCCTCCCCGCGCCCCCCTCCCGGTCTCTCTCTCACCTTTTGACCTTTGAGGGTCGGGAGGGTGAGGAATCTGCACCAGGGGAGTCTGGGGTCACGTTCAAGACAGGCCTGCAATGAACATCCTGTAGCTGGGGCAGAGAGCGGAGCCCAGGGGCCTTTGGTTAGAAAGCCAGTCCTTCCTTGCCATCCAGGGTATGGAGCCGGGTCCAAAAGCCTCATGTTTCCCTCTGTGTGTGGGATTAAAATGCATCGTAGGATTGTGGTGAGGACTTAGAAAAGCCACGTAGAATATTTAGCCCATTTTCTGGAACAGAATAGAAACAATCAGGATCCAATAACTGTTACTCTTGTCGTTGCTTTTGGGAACGAATGCCTTTGCTTCTCTTTCCGTTGGAGTTGAGACCACTGTCTTCCCGGGAGACCCCACCCTCCACCCCTCACACACACCTTCTTCCTGGCCTGCCTTTTCAGAGGCAAAGCTGAATTGAGACCCTTGTGTCGCAGTGATAACATTCCAGAAACCCTCCTCCCACCCCTGCTCCTAGACAGCAGACAGCTGGGGGGAGGGGGGGAGGTGGTGGTGGGGAGAGTCCTTCGCTCACAATCCCATATTTTCGCTTTGTTCTGGGCCCACGTTATTGCCTGCTGGAGTGCAGTTCAAAGCCTGTCCTCTTACCATCATAATGATACCTGGTCTTAATGCAGCCACCCTGCTCTGAGGAATTCAAAGGGTTTTGTTAGGCCTGTTAACTGGGCCTTATGATCTTGAGGAAACGCCTCCCCCACATCTACATGAAAACAAAGGCTGGGCTCTTGTAGGGCTAGATGGAACATCTGTGAACATCCATGGGCGTTCGTGATGGGTGAGGCGTGGGCCTGAGCACTTTACAGATTATCTCAGTTAGTCCTCGCCACCGTCCTGGGAGCCGGCTGCTGTTACTTTCGTTTTTCAGATGAGGAAACTGAGGCCAAGAGCCCCGGCCACATGAAAAGGTCACTTCATGAGTGGGTGGCCAAGTTAGGGGGAGACCCCAAGCCCGCTGGTCTCTGAACCCTGGTCTCGGCCGCTCCCGAGCGCTGTGGGAAGGAGAGTGGGCCCTCAACCCACTCGAGGGACCTCCGTCTCTCTTTAGAAGAGCCTTGCTGAGGGCTTTGGGGGAGGCCATAGGGGCTCGGGAGCATCCTTTTTACTTTAGAAGGGACTGTCGAAGCCCACAGAGGTTGAGACGCCTGCTCAGCACCGGCAGTAGGGCCGGACCCACGACCCCGCCTCCAGCCCCGGTCTTTGCTTGTCTCGCTTTTGCTCCAGTGTCTCCCCAGGCAGCACGGCGGACCCTCAGGGGCTTCATCCTCTCTCCCCTCCAGGCCTTTTAAACCTGGAGAGGCTGCTGCGGCAATTCCTTATCTCCAAGGACACACTCTCCGTCCGGATGCTGGATGACACCCGAGACCCCACCCCGCTCCTCAAGGAGATCCGGGACGACAAGACAGCCACCATCATCATCCATGCCAACGCCTCCATGTCCCAAACCATCCTCCTGAAGGTGGGAGCCGGGCCGGGTGCGGTGGGCGGGGAGCATCCTTCTCCCTCCTCCCTCTCTCCTCCTGAGCTGGTGCCCTGCTCCCTCTTTGCCTTGGGTGTTCTCCCTGGGTCATGGCCTCCGAACCCTGGCAGACTTCTCTGTGCTTCACTTGCGATGGATGGCTCCTGCAAGCTGAAAGAAAAAGCAGAATGAGGATGATGTTATAAAAATATTAACTCCTGGTGCAGCCAGGCGGGCAGCCCCCAGCTAAGACCCTGCCAGGGTCGGTGGGTTCCCAGGAGGGGCTGGGGCAGTGGGGGCAGGGCACTTGGGGCAGAGGCTGTGTGCCAAGTGGTTCAAAAGTACTTCCGTATTTTGACAAGCTGGGCAGTCCCGTGAGTGTGTACCGTCCTCTGTGATCCCCGTACGGTGTACTAGTTTGCAGACTGCTGCTGTGTAATATCCCAGCATAATCCTCTCGATGACTGTGTGGGGCCGGTATCCTGTCTTCCCTCGACAGATGAAGACACTGAGACTCTGGGAGAGGAACGGCTTTGTCCGAGGCTCCACCAGTGAGGAGCAGAGTCGGGCCGGTACCCATTGTCTCTGACAGCTAATCAGCAGTTTCTTCTACCTACCCCTCCTCAGAATACAAGGGGCAGGGTGGCAGCCCCTGGATCAGAACTCACAGTAAGAGAACCTGGAGCTCTGTGAGTGAGGCCCATCTGAGAACGAGAGAGAGACAGAGGAAGACCAAGAGAGAAGTCAGGTGCCAGGGGAACAGCTGGAAACATCTGGGCAGCCTCAGAGTCCCCTGCCACCAGTTCCTGGGCTGGTGGCTGGGCTAGCCATGTAACCCCAGACAGACCCTGCTGCGGGCTCCCCTGTGGCTCCCAGCAGCTCCCCCAGGCACACTGGCCTCTTCCAGGGCCCCTCTAATTGCACATTTAAACTCAACCTGCCATCTTCCACTGGGGGAGCGAGGCTCCTTGTTAACCTCTGCCAAGCTGTGAGGAGCCCGCCAGACACTCAGCTGATTGTCTCTTCCTCCCCTTCCCCCTCTCCCTCTCCTACCCACCCCTCCTCAGCTAGTTTTGGTCTCAGAGTTAATAAGAGATTTGAATGAGTTCTCTCAGTACTGAGGGCTGTCCCTTCAGCCCGTTGCTATAGTAATTTTGCACAGCTCCAAACCCACGTCTGTCTGGGAGCATATACTCCAACTCTCACACATACATACACACACACACACACACACACATGCACACACACACACTCACACAGAATTTTTTTCTGTATTTCTTTTCTTATGTCTGGGCCTATGATCAATGAAGTTATCAATGATGGAAAAAATCCTCTAGGTTTTAGGGGAAGCTGGGGGCAGGGAGTAAGATAATCGTCCCCTTCCTTGCAGAGAGCAGTCAGGACAATGCACAGTCCCTGCTGCAGTAGCCAGAGCCCATCCCTGGACAGCCTCCAGGCTGAAGCCTTTTGGGGGCATCCCTTATAATGATAGTGTAATAACCTCCGGAATGCTTTATGGCTCCCAGCATGCGTGATCGGGCTCTTTTATTTTCTAATAATATGTCTGTCGTTGAAATTTTAGAAAGTACAGGGGCGCCTGGGTGGCTCGGTCGGTTAAGCATCCGACTTCGGCCCAGGTCATGATCTCACGGTCCGTGAGTTCGAGCCCCGCATCGGGCTCTGTGCTGACAGCTCAGAGCCTGGAGCCTGTTTCAGATTCTGTGTCTCCCTCTCTCTGCCCCTCCCCTGTTCATGCTCTGTCTCTCTCTGTCTCAAAAATAAATAAACGTTAAAAAAAATTTTTAAAAAACCATATAACCGTTCTCACCTCTATTCAGTTCAACTTTTAAAAAAAAAAAGAAATTTTAGAAGGTACAGAAAAGCACATAGAAGCAAATAGAAATCATCATAGCTGCTTCTTTCTTTCTTGAAGCCTTGACTTTGAGGTCTGATAGAAAAATCTTACAGGGACACATGGAAAAGTAAGACATTCCGTCACCCAGAGACAGCCACTGTGAAATTTTGTGGTCTAGCCTATCTACCTTTGTAGACACATTTGTTTGTTTTCAAAATGATCGTCGCACGGCCCATGTACTTCTGTAACCTGCTTTTTTTCCCACTCAACGATATGCCATGCGTTTTGCTTTGTGTCGTTACGTATTTGTCTGCAAATATTTTAATGGCGCATCATTTCTTATCATGTGGGCATACCATAATTTATTTAACCATCCCTTTATCGTTGGAGGTACAGGTTGTTTTCAATCTTTTGCTGTAATAAACAATGTGGGATGCGCATCTTTGTACATAAATCTTTATGCACGTTCACAAATATTTTCTTAGCATAAATTTCCAGAAGTGAAATTACCGAGTTAAAGATATGCATGCTTTTAAGGGTTTTGATATGATTTGCCAGATTGCCTTTTAAAAAGGCCATAACAATTTATACTCCCATAAGTGTATAGGTATCTTATGGCACCCTTGCCAATACTGGGTATTTTCATTCACGACACTTTTTTGTCAATGGCTGTGCTTTTGAAGAAAACTCTCCCCGTAATGACAATTATTGGCAAAGGGTTCTGCTGGGTGACCAGTGGCAGGCTTTCCTGGGACCACTTGTTGCCCTCAGCCCCTGTGACCTTAGAACCAAGCCCGTCAATGACGAGCGAGGCTTCGGAAACCAGTTCCCTTTGTTTCCGTTTGACTTCCTAGTGCCCCCAGCAGGGATGCCCTGCATCGGGTCTGGGCTGGGGCTGCAGGCAACTCCTCTCCAGGGTTACAGCACAGCCCTGGGGGCTGGGGGGTGGGGCTCCACGAAGGATGGATTCAGTGTGGGAAGCAGTGTGAGCAGAGAGCACAGGGAGCTTCCGGAAGGCTCGGTGTGCACACGCAAGCCTGGCCCTGGAGCTTGGCAACACTCTGCTTGCTGTCTCTCGATTTCAGAAGGATTTGCAGAGTAATCCCCTACTTTATTGAGCAGCTGTTCCGGCAACAAACTTCGTGTTTACCCAGAATTCCGGTCTTAAAAACCAAGGATCTCTTGTCTTTTATCTTTGGGTAGCAGACTTCACAAATGGGTTTTAACTATCTGACGGTGCCCCCTCCCCGTCCCCTGGCCCCTGCCCATCCCTGTAACCAGGGGGCTCCCACCCATCTAGGCAGTGATGAACCGGCAACGGCACTTTTATATGGACTGTTGGGGGGCGGGGATGGGCATCAGGCCATACCAGCCTCTTGGCAGTTGAGGAGGAAGCAAGGCCTCGAGCCCCATGTGACCGACCCCAGCACCGTCTTGCCCTGGTGTAGAGCCCTTCTGTACTTCGGTCTCCAGTGGAATCGTGGCAATAGAAGGACTCCAGCCTGCTCTTAGAGGAGTCTGTGGGGGCTCCTATAAGAACGTTCACAAAGTTACCAGAGTTCCTCAAGAGAAAAACACTTTGTAACAGGAAAATGTAATCACCCTGGCCCTTGTTTTCCCCTCACGCACCTCCATAGTCCCGACAGAAGCGGTTTCCCAGTGGCCCTGGGGCTGCAAGATACATGATGAAAATCTGACTGTCAGAAGGCATGAGGACCCTGGGGAGAGCCGGGCTCATTATTTACCTGATCTACTTGTCGGCTTCTGTGGCACCTGTCATGCTCAAAGCCGGGCACACTGACGGGGGAGGTTGGTGTGGGGGACCTGTGATGGCTACAAAGATCAGACAAGAGGGAGGCTGTTCTGGAGTCACAGCCTCCCAACTCTGGGACGATAACACGCGGGTGTGCTCTGATCAAGGGTGAGGCATGTCACAAGCAGCTTGTTCCTTACTACTAATAAAGGACCAAAGTTTGCAAATGATTCACTTGTTTCCTACATTACTGCAGATTCAAAGACTCTTAGGAGCCTGGCTCGCTCGCATTTGTCGGGTTGAGTTAATTTGGGAATTGCCTACAACCCACAGACTCTCCCGACTCTGCCTCGGCCCCTGAGAGTTGTCAGTACCTCCATCAATATCACGGTCCTCTGGGGGAGAGTATAGTTTGGTGAAAAGGACTGAAATTAGGCCGCCTGGCTTTAATTTCATCTTTTTCCACTTATGAGATGTATGATCTTGTACCAGTTCCATAGCCCTTTGGTGTTTTGATGTCCCTGGCTGTCAACATGGGGCGTGGGGGAGGAGTCATAGTGCCTACCTCATCGACTTAACCCAAGCGAAATGCTTTCTAGTGCTTGGCCCATACTAAGGAGTGGGTACGTACTAGCCATTGTTATTGCTAATAGTTTGGGAGATAATTATTTTAGCCTGTTTTATTATTTGCTTCATTTCCCTTAAAGCCATTTTGGTTTCCATAATATCTGGTTATATCCGTGGGAATGTGTTGTGCATGAGAACATCAGCTGCTGTGAGTGTCACTGCAGGGGTGGAGAGCAGGGTGGCAGGGGAGAGACCCTCCACCAAGTCATCCTCCAAGTCAAGGGCAATGTAAGAACCGAAGGGAAGGGGGTCAGACAAATGGCAGACACTTGGAGCCCTTCCTGTCATTCACTTCTAGTGGGTTTTTGTTTTCTCTCTAATCTCCTTCTCTTCCCTTTGCAGGCAGCTGAACTCGGGATGGTGTCGGCCTATTACACGTACATCTTCACTAATCTGGTAAGACATTTTCACAGCTCACCTCCTTGGCACAGAGTATCAATAATTAGAGTCAGCGGGGTGTGACGGAATGAAGCCCAGGAGATGGGGAATGGGGGAAATTAAAGCAGAGGAACAGAAGCCAACCAGAGAGGCAGGGCATTCTAGAAACATGGAAGTCCAGGAGCTAGTGGGATTCTCATCTCAACAACTCTTAGCCTTGGGAGGGTGGGAATTGGGGGAGTCTACTGCCTCCATCCAAATGCCACCAGCTACCTAGCATTGAGTCCTCTGGTGGATGTGTCTTCTCTGTAGGTCCAGTTACTGGCCTGCAGTCCAACCATGGATTGTCAGACCCTTAATGCTCAAAGGTAGGACAGCCGGGCCCCAAAAGTACACATCGTACGAGGTTAGAACCGGATCCACCTACAGAGGCTGCCTTTGCCGAATCCCCTTATTTTGCAGATGAGAAAAACAGGTCTATAGAAATTTTATTGACTCAGGTTGGAGAACTAGCTTTGCCACACACTGTGTGCTCTTCAACAAGCATGGAGCCTTGGTTTCCTTGTCTGTAAAATGGGGATAAGAACAGATATGTCAGAGGGTTGCATGATTTAATCTACACGGAGGCATTTTGAAACCGTAAAATACTAAGAAATATGCAAGGTTGTGGTGAAGGATGGACACTCCGTAGAAGGAACCTCAGAGAACTGGTTTTTTAAAAAATGTTCTAACTTTACTTTGAAATGATTATAGATTCACAGGAGTTGCAAAGATAGTACAGAGAGGTACCGAGAGGTACCATGTACCTTCAACTGAGTTTCCTCCATTTAGTTACATCTGACATAATTGCGGTGTGATTATCAAAACCAGGATATCAAAATATCCAGTCTATCAAACCTGTGTAGATATATGTAAATGCCACTGTAACCAAAACGACCCCATCTCATCACCCAAAGGTCTCCCTCATGCCGCCATTTTGTCTCACCCGCCACCCTCCCTCCCACCACCTCTAACCCTTCGCAACCCCTAATCTGTTCTCCATTTCTACAGTTTTATAATTTTGAGAGTGTTACATAAATGGAATTGTGCAGTGTATGACCTTTTTCACTCAGTGTGATGCCCTTGAGACCATCCAAGTTGCATGAATCAGTAGTTCGTTCCTTTTTATTGCTGAATCGTATTTCTCGGTGTCGATGTACCACGGTTTGCTTAACCATCCACCTACTGAGGGACATTTTGGTTGTTTCCCCTTTCTGACTGTTACAAACAGAGCTGTCATAAACAGTCATTCAGAGAAGAGGTTTATTTTATTTCATAAATGCGTGGATGTCGAGATCACTTAGCTCGGTGGCCCCTTCATGCAGACGTGCTTTTGACCACCTCCTGTGTAACAGGGACCGGGCCAGGCATTAGGGAGGAAAATGAGAATAAGAAACCAAGCCTGCCTTGGGAAAACTCAAAGTACCTACTGCAGTGCAAAGGGGTAACTTCTAGTAGATGTGTAGACAAAGCACTCTAGATCCTGCAACAGGGGCCACTTGCTCAATGTGGGACAGGCAGGACATGCTTCACCGAAGAAGAGGCCTTTAGGCTATGCCTTAAAGGGGGTTAAGGGTTTTTTCTAGATTAAAAAAGGAAGAGCGTTCTGCCTAAGAAACAGCTTATCCACGTCTCTGGAGGTTTGAAAGGACATGGCAAGTCCAGGAAACAGTGAGTCACTTCAGACTTACTGCCTGCTCCAGGATGGGCATGTTAGCTAATTACTGTTCATTTATCTATTTACATCCATCCTTGAAAGTTACTTACTGAGAGGATTTAAGGCCGATGTCAATGAATTTTAAGATCCCTGCTAGGTTGGGGAGCAGAACACGACATCTACAGGTTTGACTCTTAAATCTTAAAGTGAAAAAGGCTCTGGAGAAGTTACGACCTTCTCAGCCAACATATGTGGTGGGCGATCTAGGGGATCATGCAGTGTCCCTCCTGGATTTAGGGACCTGCTTTCCTGAAATGTCCTGCACGGTTGAGGAGATGCCTGCTCACAGACACAGGCTGGGACTCTGTGATCTGTATTCTTTTCCAGCTGTATGTAGGTTCTTATGAAGAGCCCTTTCTCGGGGCTGCTGTGGAATTGCTATCCCTGAAGCGTGCGGAGGCCTTTGCTCTCAGAGTCGAGACATTTTGGAGGAATCGAGTGTGGCTTCTTTTCTGGTATAGGGACTCCCTCAACACAGGCTTGCCAGAAAGCCATTCAGCGTTTCCCAGTTCACCACCCCCACCCAACTGCCTACTCTGTTGTTGGAATTTTTTTTTTCAATGCTTAATTCTTTATTTAAAGAGAGAGCACAGTGGGGGAGGGACAGACAGAGAGACAGGGACTCAGAATCCGAAACAGGCTCCAGGCTCTGAGCTGTCAGCGCAGGGCCTGACGCAGGGCTCGAACTCTCGAACCGCAAGATCTTGACCAAAACCAAAGTTGGACGCTTAACTGACAGAGCCACCCAGGCGCCCCCTGTGGTTGGGATTTTTAATGGAGTCCTAGCATACATACGGAAGACCACACGAATCATAGGTGCACAGATTAGTGAATGTTTTTCAGGTGATTGCACCTGTGTAAGCAGCACCCAGATCCAGCATTAGAACACGACCAGCACCCCAGTCCCTCTCATGCCCCCTCCCAGTGACTACCGGGCAAAATGTAGAACAGAAAGAATTTCTTTGTTTGCTTATTTATTTTTTTTCCTATCCAGCACTGCTGCTGTAAATCACGGCATTAACATGTAAAAAGGGAGAAAAGGATTAGACTATTCCCAGAGCAATGCAGAAGCATTTGCTTAAAGTAAGGAGGCATCTGGGGGAGCCCGGGGAAGTTGGCAGCAGAGTAAAGGGAGATGGAAGTACAATCGGGTTCCATCTGGGGAGCTGGGAAGTGGAGGGAAGAAGAGGGAAGAGGCAAGCCAGGGGCTGCCTCATGCACCCCCGCCAGGGGTGCCCCCCACATTGGGCAGCCACGTCAGCAAAGGAGGACAAAGTTAAGTAGCAAGTCATAGCCGTGACTTAGCAGATGGAAGGAGGCCAGTCATTTGGAATATGAGTTCCCAGGACAGTCACCAGAACGAGGTGGAGTTGCTTGGCTTGGAGATTTTTAAGAACGCATCACCCACGCTATGTACTGCCACCGCCTCTTTTCAGGACTGATAATAATGAGTGTGACGATTTATCTCGTGGAGAAAAAGCACAGGCCTGTGAAGTCAGGAGACCCAGGTCTATGCCCCACTCTGCTTTATACGCTGTGTGGCGTTGGGGGGGAGTCACGCTGACTCTCTGAGCCCGTTTTCTCCTTTGTAAAAAAAAAAAAAAATGGGGATGATAAAACCTCACAAGTTTGTTGTGAGGATAAGTCAAAACTGCATTGTCAATTGAAAAGTACTGTGTGTTTTTAAGGCATTGTATTTGTTTTATATATAGCACTGTGATACTTGCAGCTTTCAAAGAGCTTTCTTTTCTTCGGGGGGCCCGAAACTGAATGTGATGAGCTCTGGGAACATGCCTCAGTCAGAGAGTTCTTTGAACCTGGAATTAACAGGACTCACACAGTTTGTAAGTTTGCAAGGAAAAATTAAAAAAATTATATCTGTATGAGTGATGATGGCTGAATAACATTCAAGAAAATAGGAGCAGAGCCATTGCGAGAATCAGTGGGAGAATATTCTGGAAGCCTCTCGTTAGTGCTTTGGCTTTCTAGAAAGGACAGGCCCCTATCAAGAGTAAAGAAACTATTTGTAAGTCCATTCTTCCCGCCTAGTTGCAGTTGAAGCCTTGGAACAGAGAGGGAGGGGCTTTGTACAGAGGGAATGAGTTCCCTCCATGTTTCTCACATCCCTTTCCCCCACCTACACATGCCGCCTGGACTTTAATACTTATATATTCCTTCTCTGAATTCCTCGGGGATAACCATCATGGCCCAGCTCTCTGAATTCTGCCACCGTGATGCAGCGGGTGCTCAGATTAGCTTTTTGAAAGCTACCACCATGAGCTGGAAAAGCATGGGCCTTGACATTAGGCAGATGTGATTTAGCACTCTAGTTTGACCAGCTACCGGCTGTGTGATCCTGTGCAGGTAACTTAACCTCTCTGAGCCTCAGACACCTCATCTGTAAGTGGACGCTCATGATACCTGCCTCTGGAGATGATAACCACATAGCAACCGCCTCACAATACACGTTTCGTAAAGAGAAGGTATTATTTTTAGAAGTCCTATTGATGCTTCCCATGTGTTAAAAAGAACAGGCGATACTTATCTGCTACCCAGCCTCTAATGGCCTGTAATAGTGACTCCTGTAATGCCATCTTATTTATTTCCAAGGGATGAATAGAACTAGGTTAGTTACTATACATGGCTGAACTGACCAGTGTAGGGTTTGTTTGTGTTGGTAATTACTGAGTAATTGATCAGGTTCTCATACTTCATTCCCTTCTAGGCATTAAGAAGGCTGATGGATACTTCCATTTTTAGTTTTTTGAGGAACTGCCATACTGTTTTCCTGATGGCTACACCGGTTACGTTCCCGCCAACAGTGCGTGAGGGTTCCAATTTCTCCATATCCTCACCACCACTTATTCTTACCTTTTTTTGTTTCTAGCCATCCTGACAGGTGTGAGTTGGTACCTCATTGTGGTTCTGCTTTCGCATTTCCCTGGTGATCAGTGATGATTGAGCATCTTTTCATGTGTCTGTTGCCTATCTAAATACCGTATGGTGCAATAATTCCACTTCTGTCCATATTTACCCAACAAAAGTGAAAACTCCAGTTCAAAAAGATATACACACCCTCTATGTTTATTGCAGCATTATCCCCAACAGCTAAGATATGGAAGTAACCCAGTGTCCACCGATGGATAAATAGATAAAGAAGATTGTGTGTGTGTGTGTGTGTGTGTGTGTGTGTGTGTGTGTGTGTGAGTGATGGAATATTACTCAGCCATAAAAATGATGAGGTCTTACCATTTGTGAGAACACAGATAGGCCTAGAGGCTATGATGCTAAATGAAATAAGTCAGACGGAAACAAATACTACACGATTTTATTCATATGTGGAATCTAAAAAACAAATCAACAACAAAAACAGAGACTCACATATAGAGCAGAAACTCATGGTTGCCAGAGGAGACGAGGGTGGGGGGATGGGTGAAATGTGTGAAGGGGATTAAGAGGTACAAACTTCCAGTTACAAAAAAAATTTACATCATAGGGATGAAAAGTACAGCATGGGGAATATAGTCAATAATATTATAATAACTTTTTATGGTGACAGATAGTGACTACCCTTCTCGTGGTGAGCATTTCATAAAATATTGTCAAATCACTGTGCTATACACTTGAAACTAATGTAATATTATATGTCAACTACATTTGCATGACAAAATAAATGGAAATTAAAATTTTTTTTAATTTAAAAAAAGAAGGCTGGTTGATTTAGGGCATCTGTAATAAATGAATTCGATTGACTGCTCTAGATTTGATCAGTTGATTGCCCATCATAAGAGCTGGGAGAAAAATATCCATCATGAATCAAACTTCTAACCCATCAATTTAGTTGACCCTATAGAAAGCCGTTTTTTCTCTCTGTCGGGGTCTGGGCAGCAGGAGACTGAGTGTGCCAGTCCCGAGCTTTGGGGGCCAGGGGTGACTGACACAGGGAAGGAAGTGAGCCAGAGCTCGCTGGCCAGGAGGACCATGCAGCTACCATGGACAGAGCCAGGGAGGCCTGGACAGGTCCAGGGAAGAGCCAGGTCTGGTGGTACAGCAGAGGCCGAGGCTCAGTGAAGGAGTGACAGTGAGATGTCAGGCAATGAGAGAGACACTTCAGCGAGATGGGAGAGACCAGGGTATAGGGACAGGCCCTCTCCTGACCAGAGGAGGGTGTCATTGGTGGGAAATTTATAGATGTTGGAGGCACACAGTTGTAGCAAACAGCAAAACAGATGTCCAGGGCTTTTATTTACACATCTATTTCAGAATGAGATTTGGGATAGTTTGTACTGGGGTCGGAGGTTTGGTGAAACAGCTTCTTGCCCTGGTTCTGGTTCTGATGGGTCGCGATTTAGTCCCAACAAAGCAAATCTCTAATGAAC
This sequence comes from Panthera onca, assembly GCF_046562875.1. Taxonomy (NCBI): domain Eukaryota; kingdom Metazoa; phylum Chordata; class Mammalia; order Carnivora; family Felidae; genus Panthera; species Panthera onca. The sequence continues at coordinate 97,066,570 of NC_138348.1, read as the reverse complement.
AGGTGGGAACAGGCCTCTGTGGGTACCTGGCTAACGTGGGAGCCCAGGGCAGAGGAGTGGTAACTTCATAACTTTTAAAACTTTAATGGAAAACTACGAACCAGGATGTTCATTTGGCCAGAGATCAGGACGGGAACCAGAAGGAAGCAAGTCCTGGCACGTAGACCAGAGGGAGGGTGAGAGTCCAGACCCAAACAGGGAGCAGAGCAGGGCAAACAAGAAAATTACTTGGCATTAATTACATTCACAATGTCATACAACCATCATCACTGTTTCTAAAACTTTCCTTTTTATCACCCCAGACAGGAACTCTGTACCCATTATGTAGTAACTTTTCATCCCCCTCCCCCCAGCCCCGGGTAACCTCTTACAGGTTCTCTGTCTCTGTGCCTTAGCCTTTCCTCGATATTTCATACAAGTGGAATCATACAATATTTGTCCTTTTGTGTCTGGCTCATTTCACCAGCACACTGTTTTCTAGGTTCATCCATGTTATGGCAGGCATCACAGCTTTATTTTTTTTTTTTTACTTTTTTTATGTGGGAAGATACACAAAACATAAAATTTACCATTTTAGCCCCTTTTAAGTATACCACTTAGTAGAAATAAGTACACTCACATTGACGTCGTCACTATCTGTCTCCAGAACTATTTTCAGCTTCCTGAACTGAAAGTTCACACACCTACTGAACAATAACTCCCCATCCTTTCTTCCCCCCACCACCCTGCCCTGACCGCTGGCAACCATTGTTCTTTCTGTTGCTATGAATGTGCCTGTTCTAAGTACCTCTTATTTGTCCTTTTGTGTATGACTTACTTCACTTGGTGTAACGTCTTCAAGGGTCATTCATGTGTCAGAATTTCCTTCCTTTTTAAGACTGAATAACGTTCCATTGTATGTGTAGACCATTCTGTTTATCCATTCATCCATCAGCCGATACTAGGGTTCCTCAATTTTCTGGCTGTTGGAGATAATACTGCTATGAACGTGAGTATATAAATATCTGTTTGAGTCCCCGCATTCAGTCGTGTTGGGTATAAGCCGAGGAATGGAATTGCCGGATCAAATGGAAATTCTATGCTTCATTTTTGAGGAGCCCCCCAAATATTTTCCAGAGTGGCTGCACCATTTTTCATCCCTACCAGCAATGTGTGAGAGTTCCAGTTCCTCCACATCCTTACCAACATTTGTTAGTTATTTTATTTATTTATTTATTTTTTTTTAATTTATTTTTTTTTTTTTAATTTTTTTTTCAACGTTTTTTTATTTATTTTTGGGACAGAGAGAGACAGAGCATGAACGGGGGAGGGGCAGAGAGAGAGGGAGACACAGAATCGGAAACAGGCTCCAGGCTCCGAGCTGTCGGCACAGAGCCCGACGCGGGGCTCGAACTCACGGACCGCGAGATCGTGACCTGGCTGAAGTCGGACGCTTAACCGACTGCGCCACCCAGGCGCCCCTATTTATTTATTTTTTAATAATCACCATCCTCATGGGTGTGAAGTGGTCAGATGTGTTTCTTATTTCTCTCTGGAGTTTGCAAATCAAAAGAAGCAAGGCTTCTTTGTTGAAGAATGGCTGAAGTTGAGAGTCCTACTGATTAAGAAGCTTTGTGAGGAGAGAAAGTAGCCAGTGTGTTAAAAACCCAGTCAGAACTGGTGAAAACCCCCAGGTCAGGAGCTTCCTGGCTGTGTGCCCCCTGAAGCTCTTAGGGACCTCAGTTTCTTCATGTGTAAAGCGGGAATAATAATATCCATCTCAAAAATTTCGGGTGAGATTAAAAATCAGCTATTGATAACACTTTGCATCTGGTAGGTCATACCAACTGTCATAACAGATAAACCCTTAAATCTCCTGGCTTTACACAACTGAACTATATTTCTCATTCAACTCAAGCCCCCAGAGGGTGTTCCTGATAAGTGGGCAGCCTTCCATAATGTTGTTTGAGGGCCTAGGCTTCTTCCGGCTCTTAAAAATGTCCTCCTAGTGGCCCGGAATGGGAGAAAAACATGGCGGATCAGACACAGGAGGCTGTGAGAGCGACACACAGTATTTCTCCTCATGATTCCATTGGCTAGCACCCAGTCACATGCCTGCACCTACCTGCCTACCTGCCAGCAGGGTACTGTGCACCCAAGCAGATGAGGAAACGGGTTTGGTGATCCGTTAGCCACACCGCCACATTATTAAATTATTAATCATTGTCACACATATCTTTCACGTGTGCTGGAAAAACGATTAGCGTGTGAAGCCCTGGCAAGTCTGTTACGGGACAACTGATCGTGCACGTGGAAGTCTGACTAGCACCTAGTCATAAGGGTGTCGGCTCCCTTAGAACTAAAAGGGTCGGGGGCGCCTGGGTGGCTCAGTCGGTTAAGCGCCCGACTTCGGCTCAGGTCACGATCTCGCGGTCCGTGAGTTCGAGCCCCGCGTCGGGCTCTGGGCAGATGGCTCAGAGCCTGGAGCCTGTTTCCAATTCTGTGTCTCCCTCTCTCTCTGCCCCTCCCCCGTTCATGCTCTGTCTCTCTCTGTCTCAAAAATAAATAAACGTTAAAAAAAAAAATTTAAAAAAAAAAAAAAAAAAAAAAAACTAAAAGGGTCGGCCCCTGGAGTGCGTGTCCAGGATGGCGGTCCCGTCTGGCACCTCCAGGTGGGGCACGCTCAGGACTGTTATGGATTCGCCGAGCTCGTTCCCCTCTGGAGTCTGGAAGGAGTCTCTGTCCTCCACTCGGCCTCGGGCTTTGGCAGAGGAACCACTGTTCGGCAAGACTGATGGAAATTCGGACAGAGGACGCGAGGAATTAAGGGCCTTTGGGCAAAGCCCAGTTGGCCGCTGAGGCAGCAGAGGTGTCGTCTGAAGAGAGAAGGTGAAGGAGGAGGCACAGTTTGAGCTAATAAATCTGGAGGGATTACCAGCTACTAATGAACCCAGGGAGATTTGCAATCACCGCCTAATAGAAAAGATAAAATCACCCTAATCTGTTGCCAGAGACTACAGATGGGCCCGGTGCCAAAGGAAGGAGCTGCAGCCTCTGGGGAGAAGCGTAGAGAGTTAAGGTTAAGGGTCACGAGTGGTGAAATGTCAGCGAAAGGCAGGAAATAGTTGGGCCCTGGGCTGGCAGGTGTCGGTGGCATGGCTGGCTGGGTGCCGTGATCACCGATGCACTGTGGTGCCCCAGGCCGGGCCTACACCTTGGTGCTCCTGGTCCCACCATTGTGCCGGAGGGCAGACTGCCATTTGTGGGGTGTAGAGAGAGGCCACGGCCACCGCAGAGTTCTTCCCTTGGGGAATCTAGAGAGAAGGGGCTGGGTGCTGGCCGTGCCATGTTGGGAGACATGGGGAGGGTTTGCAGCGGCAGGAGCCCTCGTCAGATAGAGGACAGGCCAGAGAAGCAGCTATGACTTCTAGTTATAGCCCTGCTGTGAACTAGCTGAGTGACACAGCAGTAATGATGGTTGACTTAGTGAATACTTTCCACACTCAAGGCTCTGTCATTAGTGCTTCTCAGTTATTCTCTCACGTAAACCTCAAGACCATTCAAGCGGGAGGCACCGCTTTATTCCCATTTTAGGGATGAGCTAGGGGAGGCTCCTAAAACTCAAGGTAGTAGAGCCAGGTCATGATCCCAGGTGGTTCTAGCACTTAACCACTTCATTCTATCACATTTGTGCCCCCGTCAGGCTTGACTTCCTCATCTATAAAATGATGAGGTTGTGGGCACCTGGGTGGCTCCGTGGTTGAGCGGCCGACTTTGGCTCAGGTCATGACCTCACAGTTGGTGGGTTCGAGCCCCGCGTCGGGCTCTGTGCTGACAGCTGGGAGCCTGGAGCCTGCTTCGGATTCTGTGTCTCCCTCTCTCTCTGCCCCTTCCCCACTCACGCTCTGTCTCTCAACATAAATAAATAAATAAACAAACATTAAAAAACATTTTTTTTTTTAATGATGAAGTTGTATTAGGTGATCTCTTGGGGTCTTTCCAGCTCTGAACTTGTTTTATCCTACACCCTGCCAGGGGCATTCCACATCACAGCACCCTCAGATTGAGAATGTTTCCTGGAGGTGAGGGAGAATGACCATGAACTTGGAGGGCCTGCATGGCCCACGAGAGCAGTTTCTGTTCAGCCAACAGCTCCTCGGCTTCCCAAAGAGTAGCCAGGTCCCAATGAGTCCTTGCAAGGAATAACCCTTCTAAGCCCCTGTCTCTGTCTTGTTTGGGCAGAATGAATATATGCAGCCAGTTTTTCTCCTCCGAGTTCATTTTTACTGTCAAGCAGACCAAGCCTATGTTTATTCTTCTAAAGGTCTATCAGAGAGATTAAGGAATTGGAATTGCTGAAATGATTACAGAAAGGGGAGCCAGGGCAGACAGGGAGGAAGAAAACCATTGATTCCAGAGGAAGTGCTCACTGTCCGTCCCTTCTGATCCTTGCTTTGGTGAGCCAACCCTCCCTGTCTTTTTTCAGATCTTACTTAAATGTCACTTCCTCAGGGGGGTCTCCCCTGATACCTTCCCAGCACCCTGTGTTCCGTTCACAGAACATATTTGTGAAGGACGTGGAACTCCTCAGTGGGCTGCCAGTAAACATTATTCCCTTCCCTTCCTTCTTTCCTGCTTCTCTGTTGGGTATGTCCATCCTTAAACCTCAGTTTCCCAATTTATTGCCTTTAGTTTCATCAGAGCTAATATCAGAAACCTTTCACAATTGGCTTCTCACCTAGTTAGAATGACAGTTCCCACGGTGCTCAAGCGTCTTCTGTAGCTTAGTCTTTTACCAAAAGCACACACCGTACGGGTACACACTCTTGCACACACACACATGCACACACAGAGCTAGCCAGCAGCTAACAATCCATCAGTCAGACAACTTTCTAGTGCCAGAGCAATTGATTCTAAAGTGTAGTTCATTGCAAAATTATTAAGTCAATCTACATACTTCACCTTTATTGAGCCTTCTAGAAGAACTACCCTGCATAATACAGTACACTTTGGTGAATAAATATGTTTTTAGTGTAACTAGGAAAGGAGTAATGGAGTGGAAGCTCCCCATGTGTCTGTCTGAACCTCCATTGTACCACCCCCCTCCAAAGCCAACCCTATGACGTAGCGGGTCCGGCAGTATCGAATGTCTCCTGGGCACACACGCGGGTATGCCAGCATCTTAAGGAGAAGCTCTTAACTCCAAAATTGTGCTCTCTGGCTGCTGACCCCCCTGTGCCTGTGCTCTGAGCTAGGTCGCTGGTACGGAGGGGGTGTATTCAGAAAGAGGAATGGCAGGGAGAATTGGAAGGAGATTTAGGAGGTATTGACTGAAGAGTTATTCGTTGCAATTGCACTTGGGGAGACTGTGGCTGACTGCTGGAAGCCCCTTGGCCCGAGTTATAGGATTATAAAGTGGTTAGTCAGCCGTGATTTAGCGACTTACCTTTGGAAAATGCTAAAATCGACTATACTTATTCGGCAGAGATTTATTAAGTGCCTACTGTATGCTGGGGAATCCAAGCAGCTGCGTGGTGGGGCTTGAAGAGCTCTGTTTGTAATTGCGAGGTATGGAAGGCCAGAGGAGGGGAGCATTTGGTGCTTCTTCGGGAGCGTGAAGAAAGGTTTACAGATATGGCTTCCTTTCATCGTGTTTTAAAGGATGGTGAGAAATGAGAATGGCTGAGGGATACGTAGGCAGAGGTAAGGCATGAGTCTGAGCAAGGGTGTGGGGGCAGCAATGCGGCTGGAGCGAGGGAGGGGGGTGGAGACAGATGGAACCAGAGCCAGCAAAGCCAGGTTTGGGTCAGATGACATCCCATCTGCCCCACAGAGTTGATGGACTTTTTAACATTGGCGTTGGCAGGCCCAGGGTCTTGTCTTGGCTGTCCCACCAACTGACCATGTGTGTACCCTTGAACAAGTCCTTCCTCCCCTGGCAATAAACTAGAGGGTCTCCAGAGATCTCTCGACTCTGAAATGCTGTTGACTTCATGAATTGGACTCCATTTATATGATAATGGCTGAGTGACTTCTCCTGACCAGCATGTTTACCACGTGAAGTAGGTGATTTTCCTCCACACGGCTTTTCAGTGTCTCTGTCCGCCTTGCATATCTCTCCCGTGGCCCCCACAGGCCAGGTCCCCACAGTGGGACCGAGCACCCCTGACTCTTGAGCTGTGCGGCTCTCTTACTTTCCCTTGCCCGGAAGTAGCCATCCTGTCCCCTGTGCCCAGCCTGCTTCCCCAATGGATGACGGGCCTCCCCGGTCTCAAAACTCAGTTTGTGCCAATATGGTAATGGATGAGGATAGCATCGAATTTGGGGACCGTTGAGAGCATCTGGCTAAATCTTGTCATTTCACAGTTGTGGACATAACTGAGGAGGGAGTTATGACTCACCTGAGCTCTCCTAGTGAGAGCCAGGAGTGGGGACCGGAGGTCCCCCGGCCCGCAGGCCCACACGTTCACTGGATCAGCACTGACGGAGGACTCACTGTGTCAGGGATGCAACAATGAATAAAGTTCCGTCATCGAGGAGGTCACACTAGATGGAGAGATAAACCCAAGTAAATTATTGTAAGTGAACAGGTTAAATAAAGCGAGGAAGATCTTCCCAGGGCGTTATGGGACCATCAAACAAGGCGCCCTTGGCCTAGCCCGACAGCTTCAGGGAAAGCTTCCTGGAGGAGGCTGCACCCCAGGGGCCTTTAAAGAATCTCTGGGGATTAGCCAGGTGGAGAAGGGGGATGGGCAGGACGTTCTATCTAAATGAAGGATACACACAGTTTAATGCCTTAGACAACATTTGCTTTTTAACCAAGGCCTTAACCAAGGAAGCAGATAATGTGGAAAATTGTGAAGTTGGTGAGGAAGGTGTTTTGGGGTGGGGAGAACCTTTCAGAGCCTTCATTCCTCACACAGGCAGCCAGCTTTGCTGTCCTGTGTAAGGCGGGCGGAGAGGGGAGGTTGAGTCCCAAGTGGACCCGAGTTAACACCTCGAGTGCGGACGTAGCTTGTCACACATGCCTGAGACACTTGAGGCTCACGTGGATAGCTGTCAACAGTTGTCCCCCTGCAAGGTGATGGGCACTACTGACCTAAGGAGAGAAGTGAAGCCAGGGCTGCCTGGGGAAAAGTAGGGAGATTGGGCCGGTCCTATAGTGGGGTGGCCCTGATGTGCTCATGAAGCCAGCTACTTGTAAGTATCCGATGGACGAACGATTCTGCCCCGTTCCTTGTCGTGAAGCAGGCTCAGCCTGGACTGGCAGAGTGGCCCGTCCTCTGCTCTTCTTTATTGGCAGGACCTTCAAAGCCTGAGCCCTGGGGAAGGAAAGCCGCAGGCGGCTGTGGTGGCCGTCAAGGGGGCAGATGACAGAAGGCACGGGTCCAGACCCGACTCAAGGTACCAGGTGGTGTAGATTAACTTCAGCTGGAGCTCCAGCAGCCCTGGGCCGGCAGGACTCGTGTCTAATACTCAGTCCTCCTGTGTTACTGCTGCTCTTCAGATGGCCACCCCTGCCTCGGAGCTTCTGAAACTTCCTCTCTCCTCACTCTTGACCGTACCCGGTAGGGGGCTACGGACCAGGAGGCGTTTGAATCGAGCCACGGCCTGCCTGGGCTGCAGATGTGTGGCTATGCTCACCAAGTCACGTTGGGCGAGAACCTTCCCCTTGGCCAGCCCGGGTGACCGAGAGAGTCATCCCGAGCTGCCTAGGAGGCTTCTCCAAGAACTACCATATTTGAGATATGCCGCTCGTGTTTCTTCATCTGCTGTCTACCCAAAGCAAGAGTTGGTCTCAGCCGGGGCTGATTAATCGGTATATCTGAGGGGGCGGTGGGGGAATGAGGCACTGTGGTCAATTATCCTGGAAGAACCAGGCACCGGTAGCAGGGATGCGGGATCATTGAAACTGGAAATGACCCAGTTAGGCCTTTATCCCAGAGCTTGGGTTGGGGGAGGAGCCCGGCATCTGGGCTTCGCCCTGGGGTCTGGTTTTTAAAGCTGAGTCAGGAGCTTCCAGATGCACTTGAATCCTTACCACGTGGGGCAGGGGATGCAAGAGTGGAATGAATATTGCCAGGAAAATCGATGGAAACCGGAGAAGCATTCGATAGGGGGTTTTGAGACCCTAGCGGAGGCGGAAAAAACTGCTTCGCATCGGAGGAGCCAATTATCAGACAACCCCTTTGCTGATGTTTGACAAACAGCATGACAGTGAACGTGGGTCCCGCGGGGCTCCCAGAACTAAGGTTGAGATATTTGTGTATCATCCGTTTAACAGTAATTGAAAGTTGTTCCCTCTGTCTGCCCCTACACGCATACCCACACACGCGCACACGCTCATCTACGCCTGTGTGTGTCGCCGACTGGGTGCACCAGACTGTGCATATGAAATCAATCAAATTGAAATAAGAAGTAGACCCTGGGGACTCCTCTGGTTTAGAATCTCTAGAAACGTAATGGAAATGGACCCCTGTGACTGCCCAGGCCTTCTGTGCAATAGAGCTTTGGGAGAAAGGAAGACTTGCCTTGCCCTCTGTCACAAATTTGTTAACGATTCAGAAGTGCCATTAATTCAGTGAGAGAGGAATCGGCCTCCCCTTCTGTCCGGTGACCCAGTAGTCCCCGGTCATGTCCAATCACGGGTCTGATCATAAAAACCTACCCATTTACAGGGCGGCCTGGGTGGCTCAGTCGGTTAAGCATCCAACTCTTGATATTGGCTCAGGTCATGATGTCACATGGTTGTGACATGGAACTCTAAGTCGATCTGGGCACTGACAGCGGGGAGCCTTCTTGGGATTCTCTCTTTGCCGCTTCCCCCCCCCCTCACGCGCAGGCACTTTCTCTGTCTCTCTCTCAAAATAAGTAAATATTTAAAAAAAAAATCTACCCGCTTCCATAGCTGGCAATGAAATAGTGATCGCTTCCTGATTCTGAGTACCACCCATGTGCAGACACCGTTCTAAGCATTACGTCCAGGATCTTGAGTCCTCAGAATATCACCACCAGATAGGTGTTCCAGTTCTACGAAGCAGGAAAGTGAGAACCAGAGAAGTTTGAGAGCCCGGTCTGGGGTCCTTCAATCAACATGTGCTGAGCTTGTGGAGCTGAGAATTTGCCCGTGACCTCCCAGCCCACACCTTGTCCTTATCACACTGATCTTTATTGCTTTTTCCGTGCTGTATTAATTTTCTGTTGCTGTGCAACAAATAACTCCAAAGCAGCTTAAAATAACCCCGGTTATTAGCTCACAGTTCTGTAGGTCACATGTCCAGCATGGCATGGCTGGGCTCTCGGCTCGGGCTGAAATCGAGATGGTGGCTGGCCATTTTCTCATCCGCAGTTCGGGGACCTCTTCCAGGCTCATTTCTGTTGTCAGGATTCATGTCCTTGTGGTTACAGGACTGAAATCTCTGTTTTCTTCCCAGCTCTTGGCTGGGGATTGCTCTCAGCATTCAGAGGCCACTCTCTGGTCCTCTGTGACATCCCGATCTCATCTCACTAACAGAACCTCCTCCTATGTCAGCCTTTCTCACACTTGCAATCTCTGTGACTTCCTTGTCTGTAACCAGCCAGAGAAAACTGGTTTTTTTTTTTTTTTTTTTTTTAACGTTTTATTTATTTTTGAGACAGAGAGAGACAGAGCATGAACGGGGGAGGGGCAGAGAGAGAGAGGGAGACACAGAATCCAAAGCAGGCTCCAGGCTCTGAGCCATCAGCCCAGAGCCCGACGCAGGGCTTGAACTCACGGACAGCGAGATCGTGACCTGAGCTGAAGTCGGCCGCTTAACCGACTGAGCCACCCAGGCGCCCCAAGAGAAAACTGTTTTTAAAGTGCTCAAGTGCTTAGGTCAGAACCACCTGGATAATCTGTGCCTTATAACATAACATAATCATGGAAGTAGAACCCATCATAGCCCCAGTCCTGACGAGAGAGAGAGAGAGTGAGTGAGTGAGTTGTGGGATGGGGGGGGACTCTTGGGGGGCCACCTTCCAATCCTCCCTACCACGCTGCCAACCTTGTATGTTGGTTTATTTCTTTTGCCATCTGTCCCCGCCATTACCTGCTGAAAGGATAGACAAGAGATACAGCCGTGGAACCAGGAAGAAGGGACTGGAGAGTCTTGGGACAGGAAATGACGTATCTCCTGAGAGGTGATACAGCCAGGTTCTCCTTGCTGGCCCGCTGCAGGGCTCTGGGCAGGGAGCACCCCAGTCCCTGCTGGTGGTCCGTAAACCAGCCCCAGAGAGAAGATTGAGAGCCGGAGAGGGAAACTGAGGCCACTTGGCACTGCATTCGCACCACAGGAGCTCCTGGTCCTGAGGAATTTGGGCCCTGCTGAGAAGAATGTTTGCGGTTTACTGAATGTTTGGAAAGCATAGGGAGTCTGAGAATAAAAGACGTTATGGCAAATCGTATTATTATTATTATTACATTATAAGTGCTATTGTATTACAAGCACCATTAGGAGTATCAAGTAATGTTATTATTAAGCAATCCAGCTTCTCTGTCACCAGCATCAGGCTCCACTCAGTGTCAGAGGCATCAGCAGCTCAATTAATCACCATCCGAGGCTCCCCCCAGCCCCGTCTTTGCGGTTCTGACACCTCACGTTCCCAGCCCAGCAGTGAACGTGACATCTGCCCAACCGGGTGAAGCCTCCGGCAATAACCCCCCTGGATTTCAAAACTGGATTTATCTTGCCCAGGAGTTAAGATCTTCTGGAAACCATTCCAGATGCTCTCTCTTGCTTGCAATCCTTCAGTAGCTCCCCATTACCCTCAGGATAAAGTCCAAAGCAGCCTCTTACGAACCTCCCTCTCTGGGCTTTACCCTGCCCTGTTCCCCACCACCCATAGCCCGCCCCAGCCAGACTGAGAGACGTACAGTTCCCTGAATTTATCACACACCCTCGCTCCTGGGGCTCCGGGCTCCTCCTCCCATCTCTCCATCCGGGTGGCTCCTGCTCTTCCGTCAGGCCTTGTCTTGCAACCAGCCCTCAGCTTAGGAAAATCCACAGAAATTCTGATACAAGGGACCCCCTTGATCCGTACCCCTAGCACTTGTACTGACCAACTGTCTGGGACTCGCCTCCGGCTTGCCACCGAGTAGGTATATATAGACCTTGAAGACAGCGACAGGCTTTGTTGTGTATCTAGTGCCTAGTGGGATGTGTCATCTATAGGAGATGCTCATATCTTTTGTGCGACGAATGAGGTAAAAATGGCCCAGATCTGAAAGTCTCCTGGTATTACAGTTCCCTCCCCTGTGGGAAACAGTCTGAGAGCCCGGTGGCCTGGGTTCTGGTCCTGCCTTAGTCACATTCGTCCTGACTGATCTTGAGCATGTCAGAGACAGCGAGAGTCCCAGCCGCTGCGGGAGCCCATCGTTTTGGTCCTGCTGCAGAGATGCCGAGGGGCAGAGTCAGTAGGAGGCCAGGGCTACGGATTGACCGCATCACTCACCTTCCTCAGAATCTCCTTATGTCCCTTGTGAAAGGGATGCCTCGAGTCTCTACGTGCCTGAGGCTAATGAGTTGGGACCTGGGAAGAGGCAGGTTTAGCGCCTGATGTGGAGACGGGAGGCCTGATCAATGGATCCTGAGTGCAGGGGACCTCAGAAGTAAGGAATCGATGTCTGATAAAGGAAGCAGACCTGCAGAGAAGCAGTAGCAATCCCCAGCCTAAGGGGAGAGCACAGTGTCCACTATTTCTCATGTCAGTTTGACCCACGGAGGTTTCAGCTTCACAGTTGATAACCACTTATTGAGTCCCAGAGGCACAGAACAGATTTCTAAGTGCAAAACGAAGACGGTCACGGCTGCTGGGGTGGAAATAGGAAGGTCTTTCCCCCTAGCCTCTGCCTTCCTCTTCCTGGGAGCAAATGACCAAAGGCTTTGGAAAGGCGATCCCACCCTGATGGGTGTTTACAGGTGAACGTTAATTCATTTAACGAGTGTATATTGAGCATTTGCTAAACACAGGCATGGGGTAAGGTACAGGGAACAGATCAATAAACGAGACGGAATATGGTCTGCATTTGAAGTCCTGTTTGTGGATTCGTGTTGGGAAAGAGAAGCAGAGAAGGGACTGGGTCCCTGGGAGGAACAGATACGCGTGTTTAGGTCACGGGGAGAAATGAATAGGAGGCATGTAGGGAGAAGAATCCAGGAGATCTGGGGGCTGAGAGGTTTAGGACCAAATCTCCCATTAAATGGAATTCACTGACAGGTATGAATTAGCCTCCCAGCTGCTACTTTCTTCAAAGCCCTATTCCACAAAAGCGATTGCCCAGCCTGCAGAGAGCAGAGGCTTTGATGCAGATTAACAGACAGACAGAAACCGGGTGTGGGGAGGGAGGGGATGCACGGGTACCCACCGCTCTGGACTCCTCATGGCTGGAGCCATCAGGGCTTTCCTGACACAAGCTGAGAGGGCACTTATGAGACAGGGGTCTGGGACCTGGCCTCCGCCATGCCTTGGGTCCCCGGAAAAAATGAATGGATATAGCCATAGAGAAGAGCCTCGGGAAGTTGAAAGGTCCATGCTGTCCATGGGGTAAGGTGAGGGACAAGCGGCCAGGCACTCTCTTCTTAGGTTCATTCAACCAAAAGTGTTGACTTCTTTCTCTGTGTCGTGCACCAGTGTAAGTGCTGGTGATATGAGCGCATTTGTCTCCAGAGCACCCAGTCCTTGGAAGGCAGCTTTGGACAAACTCACATGATATAAAGTTCTGATGATATATGTATATCTACAGTGGTGGCCGGGTTGAGGCAAGGGCTCGTCCCGCCTGTCTTGGGGGATGGAGGAGGTCAAGGTGAAGAATGAACAGAGGAGTAGACAGGGTTCACAGCATGAAAAGACGTGTGCGTAAACCTAAGTTTGTTTTTGCCCTGTTTGCGGTCAAGAGCATTGGGAAGTAGAGGGGGACTCGTGATCAAATGTATAGTTTAGGAAGATCCTTCCAGCAGTAGCCCCGAGAAGGAGCTCGGAGAGATGTAAATGGCTTAGTTGGTAGTCCAAGAACAAGCTGGTGAAGATCTGAATTGAGGCAGAGGTGGTGGGGATGGTGGGCAGGCGAAAGATTCAAGAGATGTGGAGGATGTAAAATGTTCTCGATGACCAGGAATGAATACATGCACAACTGAATGAGATGGGCAACGTGAGAGAATGAAAGAAACAGAGAAGGAGTTACAAATTCTAAACTGAACGGCAGGTGGATGATGGTCACGTTCACAAGTAGGCAACCAAGGGCGGGAATCGGATGGGGGAGGAAGGATCAGGAGTTCAAGTATGGGAATGATAAAGTCTTAAGGATATCTTGCTTCATCATAACAGCCTAAGAAGTTGGAATCCTTTGGTGTTCTCAGTACTCCTGGGGTGAGAACATAAAAGGCTGTCAGTCATGGGGGCACCTGGGTGGCTCAGTCAGTTGAGCGTCCGATTTCGGCTCAGGTCATGATCTCGTGGTTTGGGAGTTCGAGCCCCGTGTCGGGCTCTGTGCTGACAGCTCGGAGCCTGGAGCCGGCTTTGGATTCTGTGTCTCGCTCTCTCTCTGCCCCTCCTCTATTTGCGCTCTCTCTCTCTCTCAAAAATAAAACATAAAAAAAGTTCTTAAAAAAAGGTTGTCAATCCTGAGCAACCTCAGGGAAGGGCACATGTATTTAGTTTATCCTGTGCCTCTTGGTGACCTGGTTCTGGGTGCACAGTCGGGAGAAATGGGATAATAAGCACTGATCTTCTATGCCAGTACCCGGGTCTTAATCCTGTGTCTGTCTTTTGGGTAAGACACTTAACTCCCAGGCACCTTGGTTTCTTCTTCCCGCAAATGGGAATATGAATGTCCTTGTGGGGACCAGAAGTGATCTATGGAAGTGCCTTGTGAGCTAAGCAGAGCCGTGACGACAGAAGCAGTGAATGTTATTAACTCAGTAATAAATAGATGTTTAATAAATGACTTGGGCTTTAGGTGAGGTAGGCTGCTGGCCTCCCCTCTCAGGCAGTGAGAGGCCAGGGCTGGGCATGGAGGTGAAGGGATCAAAGGCAGAGTCTTGGGCGAAAGCAGCCACAAAGCAAGGGTGTGTTTGAAGACACCACTGTTAAGAATAGAAACCAGGGGGGGCGCCTGGGTGGCTCAGTCGGTTGAGCGGCCGACTTCGGCTCAGGTCATGATCTCACGGTCCGTGAGTTCGAGCCCCGCGTCGGGCTCTGTGCTGACCGCTCAGAGCCTGGAGCCTGTTTCAGATTCTGTGTCTCCCTCTCTCTCTGACCCTCCCCCGTTCATGCTCTGTCTCTCTCTGTCTCAAAAATAAATAAAAACGTTTAAAAAAAATTAAAAAAAAAAAAAAAAAAAGAATAGAAACCAGGGGCACCTGGGTGGCTCAGTCGGTTAAGCGGCTGACTTCAGCTCAGATCACGATCTCATGGTCTGTGAGTTCGAGCCCGCGTCAGGCTCTGTGCTTACAGCTCAGAGCCTGGAGCCTGCTTCAGATTCTGTGTCTCCCTCTCTCTGACCCTCCCCTGTTCATGCTCTGTCTCTCCCTGTCTCAAAAATAAATAGAACGTTAAAAAAAAATTAAAAAAAAAAAAGAATAGAAACCAAAGAAAGACAGAACCCAACTAGGTCTGGGTGGCAGAATTCAGGGAGATTCCAGAGGCCATCAGGCATCAGAATGGCACGTTTTAGGGGTTGTCCGTGGGCGTGGCAGGAAGGGAGCTGTTCAGGTTCTTGGGCCACTGCCACGGGCCACCAGGAGCTGAGGGTTTCACGCAGGAACAGAGAGGCTCGCCTTTGTGGCACAATCTGGGAGCCTCCGCCCCATGCTGCCTCCTCGCTGCCTGTTAACGATGCCTGAAAGTGCACGCAAAATGCATTCCTTGAGCGATTTTATTGTTACTATTACTAATGCTAATCACTCAAGGAGTTTGTATCTTCCTTTGAGTTTGTATAGTGCTTTTCCTGTACGTGATCTCTTTTAAGCCTCACTGTGAAGTGTTTTTTTCCCCCTCACTTTGTAACGAGAAAACTTGTCTAATTAAAAGAGATAAAAATAAAGAGATTAAAAAATGCAAAAAGCAAAGATTGGTTTCGGAATATGGGATTTCAGTGAGGAAAATCGAGGACAAAGTACCAATTGATAGTATGTGCCTTAAAACGTTATAACTCTACATTTATGCCTGCTCTGTCCGGAACAATTATTCTCCTAATCGTTTAATTAAACCAATGAGGCAGCTTTGGCTTTCACTGCCTTTCTCTAGGCACTAGGGACGCAGCAATGAGCGAGAGAGCCGACAAGCCAGCAGGGAAGCGTTTGTGGCGCAAACGATGGTGACCGCAGAGGCGTCTTAGGGATGGCTGAGGGTCCTGAGCAACTCACGCAAGACGGCCA
This sequence comes from Panthera onca, assembly GCF_046562875.1. Classification (NCBI taxonomy): domain Eukaryota; kingdom Metazoa; phylum Chordata; class Mammalia; order Carnivora; family Felidae; genus Panthera; species Panthera onca. The sequence continues at coordinate 97,051,196 of NC_138348.1, read as the reverse complement.
AGTTCACGAAGCTGCGTTCACTGCCCACTTCTCGATGCACCTCGGCCACACACATCTTCAATCATACCGCCTTTCTTTCCACTTCCTTCCCACCTGCTGCACCCTGGGGTCCGCTCACTTTCCTTCTCTGGGCTCTTCATGCTGAGCATACGTGGTGTGGCACAAACCTTGGCTCGCCCGTGCTCTCGGGGTCATCGTTTAGTTGCTCGGTCTGGGACCCCCACCAAGCCCCAGACCCCTTCCCTTTGTGATTACAATCCTTCTCGTGCCGAGATTTAGTCGATGTGTGGTGATCCCCTTACTCAGTCTATCAGTGTCCGTTTTGTAGCTGCAAATCTCATCGGTCTTACGAGTCGTGTGTTCTGAAGTCAGTTTTAACTCCATTTTGCTGGCAATTCTACCGCCTTCTCCCAGTGAGCTCGTAGCACCCCTGACCCTTGGTGGCTCTCCCCACCGCGGCCGCACAGTGGTGAGTAGTAGGCGGTATGAGAACACGGAGCCCTGGCTTTGAAGTCAGCTGGGCCTGGGTTTGAATCCAAACCCCTTTGTTGACAGCTGTGTGGCCTCAGAAGAGCCACATCACCACTCTGGGCCTCAGTTCCTTCAGCTACGTGATGACTGTGGCAGCTTCTATGTCATGGGGCTGCCGTAAGGATGGATTGAAATCCTGCGTGTGAAGTGCTTAATTCGGCCAGGCACATAGTAGGCGCTCAATTAATTGTAGCGGTTGTTATTATTGTGAATATTGCTTTGTCGTAATTATTTATGGTTGGAAGATCTGGAACGCCAAGCCTTCTGTCTTGACACAAATAGCCACACCAAGCAATTAACACCTTATGGCAACTTATTTAGCAAAACTTTTCTCATTTGACGAGTAGCTAAGAAAAGCTTCCTGAAGAGTGAGGGGGAAGAGAAGGAGAGAGGAGAAACCCCCAAGCCCGATATTTCCCTTTGTCAGGATCCAGCTGTAGCATGGGGAGCAGGAAGAGGAAAGAGAAGGGGGCAGCGTGGAGGAGGGACGGCATTTGGAGGGACGAGAACTCACAGGTTACGAATGCCTACTCTGCGCCAGCCGCTTGCCATGGATTATCCCTGCAGGGCAGGTATTCTCTGCATTTTACAGGTGACCAGGCAGCAATTCAGAGATGTTACTGACCTGCCCGAGATCACTCAACTAGTTTGTGGCCAGTCAGGATTAGAACCCAGGATTGTCTTATTTCAAACCCTGTGTTCTTTCTGCTGCACCCTAATGTCTCCTGATGGGACTGCCACACGGCACAACTCCAGGGGCCACCCCTCACACTGCCATCGATGTAAATGGCCCCTGGGGGTTGTGCAGTGGAGTGGCCACGTCTCCTGAGATCGGATGTGTGGCCTTGGTTAGTTAACAGGCTGTTAGAAAGGGGAAACGATGAAGGCCTGACCTGGTGGGATTGGAAAGGGAGGGATGGGGGCGCCCGGTGACTCTTGATCTCAGGGTTGTGAGTTGGACCCCTACATTGGGTGTAGAGATTATTTAAAGGTACAGTTTTTGGGGTGCCTGGGTGGCTCGGTTGGTTAAGCGTCCAGCTCTTGTTTTTGGTTCGGGTCATGATCTCACGGTTCATGAGTTCGAGCCCCGTGTCGGGCTCTGTGCTGACACTGCAGAGTCTGCTTGGGATTCTCTGTCTCCCTGTCTCTCTGCCCCTCCCCTTCTCTTACTCTCTCCCTCAAGATAAAAAACATAAATAAAAATAAATAAAAGAACTTAAAATAAAATCTTTAAAAAAACGGGAAGGGAGGGACAGACTTAAGAGACATTCGAGGGACGTGCAAGAGACAGATTTGACAAAGTTGGCAATGGACTGGATGGGGAGTTAAAAGATGAAGGAAAATTTGGAATTTCTAGCTTATGTAGCTGGGGGAAGAGTAATATGCTACTGGGTTAGAAATACAAGGGAGAAGGGGCTGTAGGGCAAATAGAACATCATAGAATGCCATTTCCGCTACTTCCCCGTTTGACGCGGGCCCAGGCCCAGGTGATGTAGGGTGAGGTAATGGACTGCACCCGGGGGCCTCTGTTTGGCTTTCTGCATTTCTCCTTAGAGAACTGAATCTGGACCATTCAAACCTCTTGCGCTTTGCGCTCTCGTCGCCCGACCTTGTCCCCGGGCTCACAGCCTGCCCGTGCTCCAAGCTTGGCGGCTGGAGAGCCATGAAGTCTCTGCAGCTGGCACGTGACCAGATGCCCGTTGGTAGACCAGGACCCTGGAAACGTCCCACCTGCTGGAGAAAGTGAGGGGACACTCAGACGGGTTGTGCCACTCGTGACGATGACCTCTCCATGGTGTTCTCAAGCCCTGCTCCACGCCTGTTCAAAATACCCCTCATCCAAGGGTAACCCCTGAATTCGTTCACGACATGACCTTCGGCTGTAGCTATCGAGTTCCCTGCAAATCATTGCATACTCAAGAATTCGCACACACGCCCTCACCCGTACGTGCGTGCGTGCGTACACATTTAAGAATGTCCTGATGCGAAAGCCAAGTGGTAAGAAAACAAGCTGTCAAGAATGTGTCTTTTGAAGCACGATAATGCGACGCGACGTCCAGAGGACAGGCGGGGGGTGGCGCAAATTTTACGCGTGTTCTTACGCCTGCTTTAGGAGCAAGACTGTGGATTAGTGGTAAGAGTTAGGCGCGCTGAGGACCCCAGGGTCCTCAGTCAATGAGAAACATCTTCAATCAACAGTCCTCAGCCAACATTTACCAAAGAGCCTCTGGGTATCAGGCCCTGCTCTAGGTGCAGTACAGAGCCTGTCACAAATTCATTCAGACTTGGAGTAACGGAAGATTTGGTCTTGGCGTCCTCTGCCATTCGGCTTTACCATTTGCTCTTCCCCCTGCTTTCCCGCGGTGTCACAACGATGGAATCCACTCCCATTGGGAGTGGGGACCCTTAGGATTTCCCTTCCTGAAGCACTTACAAGAAGAGAATGAAGGCTCCTGTAAGAATCTGTCCCACCCCACGGCTTCCAGTCTTTCCTCTCCTTTCAGGGAAGGTTGCAGCCAGCCAGGCTGTGTGGTTAGGGGAACATAGGGAACCCAAGGGAGCCAGGTGTGCATTCTTAGAGCTTGTGGTGGGCAGCAGGAACCAGATGGCTTTTAATCCCCTCCAATCCTCAAATGTGTTAACTTTAGGAAACATCCCTCTCAGCAAAATGTTTCCACCGCTTGATTTGGGGTTTATAATCCATGTTTGCTTGAATGCGTTTAGAGTAGCGTTTCCCTGAGCACATTTTGTAGAGCACTACTGTGAGACGCTCAGGTTTTGGAGGGGAAAAGCGTTCCATGGTCAATATGTTTGGAAGGTTCTGGGTTGAACAGAACGTAAACGAGCTGCTTTGCTGGAGGACGTCTTTAAGCCTTTTAACATGCTAGCGTGTGTTACGAATCGTGAAAAGGCAGGTGTCCTAAGCAGTCTGTTCTTACCGTAACGTGGAACCTTGCTGTGGTGCAATTCCTGTTAACATCCTGGAAAAAGCTAGTGTCCTGAGGAACACACTTTGGGAAACGCTGGCTTAGAAGATGTTCATTGTATAGAAACTGGCGGTTTTGCATATTCATTTAGAAATCAGCCTTCAACGGCGGCAGGAGAGGCCAGGTTTAGACATAAAGAGGCACTTCCTAACTGAGAGGGCACTCAGGGAGCAGAGTCTAAGAGTGTCCCGGGAAATTTTGATAAGAGAACACACCGCCCCCTTTCTTGTCCTTCCACAAGCTCTCCCGTGAGTCATTATAAATAGATTGAGTTATCAAGGAAGCTGCTGGATCTTTTTATCTTAAGGGGGCCTTTGAAAAAGGATATAATTGAGGGATGAGAAGGTAGGAATTAAAAGCAAAAAGACACCCTGGCTGACTTCTGGAGGGGCTGTCTCTTAAGTGTCGGTAATTAACTCATTCATTCTTCCTCTGCCCAGAACACAGAGTTGAAGGAAACGCCTTTCCAACTCAGGTTTCCACAGCAAATGGAACTCAGGTAGAGGGTCAGAAGCTGCCTGAGATCTCAGGGTCGGATTTTGGTCACTGTCATACGTTGAGCGCTTCTGTGTGCCCAAGACGATGCCAAGCCTTTTGCACGCATTTGCGGAACCTGGATTTGAACACCAAAGCCCTAGTCACTCTATGCTCTTATGGCCTCTGTGAGTCTGCAGACACCTGAGACGTCAGGGCTCCCTTGAGATGAGCCTCCTTCTGTCAGCCTGCGTGGGGGAGAGGAGGAAGAGGGGGAGAGATGATCTGTGGCCACGTTGACAAGGAAACCAAGGGAGAGGGGACATCTTCCAGCTGGTGAGGCCCCTCAGTTGCCTGACAGCAGCCTGGCTCTTTGTCCCGCCACACCCCTCCCCTGCCAGATGCATCTCTTCTTCTTAGCCACCTGTGCCTTGTGCTGCTGGGAGGCCACGGTGCATGGACAGCTGCCCTGTTTGAGAGCTCGGAGATCGTATCAGTTTGTGAATCAATACGTTCTCTGAGGTGTCTGTGTTCCCCTAACGGGAATGTGGCAGGATCTAACATCTACCTAATCCTCATCCGACTCCACGCTGTCAGGGATGAGAGGATCCAAAGGAATCTTTGTAGCTTCGGTCTGTAAGCTGCAGTTTATCAGGCTAGACTCTGGGCACGGGAGATCAGACCTGTGGCCTTGGCAGTGGCTCTAGATGTGAGGGGCCAGGCCAGGGGCCTGGAGGAGCTAAGTCTTAAGGAAGGGAGTCTGCCTGAAGGAAAGCAATGTTTCTGCCCAGCCGGAAAGTAAGCCCCAGGCACCTCCCATCTGTCATGTCAGGCAGAGTGGCCGATGGGTTAGTCCTGGGGTCCGTAACTACTGTGTGCCCACGGGGTGTGGAGCCGTGTGTGAGGTACTCAGAGCGAACGTGTGACGAATGTGACTTCAGTGTGTGAAAGTGACCTGACTTGCATTCGGAGAATTCTTCCAGGAGCAGGATTGGTGAGCTAAACCAATCCACACCCTCTTGCCTGGTTTCCTTGCCTAGAGCCTTAGAGGTCCTGGACGCTGAGCTCAGCCCTGCCTGAGGAGGGCGATTCTTCTCCCTCTGACACGGACTAGCCTTGATGGGACTCATGCCCGCAGGTTCTAGCTTGCTGAGGGATCAGCTGGCTCCGGCCCAGGGATTGCAAGAGGGCCACGGGTCCTGGGAGAATTCCCTTGAGTTTCTAAATGTCACTGCTGCGCATGGGGTTTCTCTGACTGCCTCTTCTAAAGTAGCAGCACCCCCCCCCCCCCCCACCAACTACAGCCTCCCATAGATGACCAAAATTATATCTATTTATTTACGGGCTTACAATCTGCCTCTTCCATCAGCCCACACGCTCCTTGAGGGCAAGACACGTGTCTCTCTTGTTCGTATCTTCTGTACCCAGAACATCCTTTGTGCCTGTGTCTAGCTCATGATAAACACTTGAATGTCTGTTAAATGAATGGAAAAAAATATAACAAGTGAAGGCACAACCCTCCGTGCAGACCGGCAGGTTGAGATTCTTCCACAGCAAACTTGGTTTGGCCACTCTTCTGTTGACAGTCCCCTCGGGTCCCATCACCTACAGGAGAAAGCCCCTGTGCTCTGGCCTCTGCTGACCTCTCCGGCCTTATTTCTCACCATCCTCCACGCCCCTGCATCCCACGTGCTCACCCAGTGACTCCCAGACATCGGTGTGCAAACAGCCTTGGCACCTGCTAAAAACGTAGACTCCTGGGCCTCAGCTCAGGTGATTCAGATGGTGTTGGGTGGGGCCCAGGGATTGTCACTTTTTTTTTTTTTTTTTTCCCTTTACCGTTACCCGGGAGGGGTGCCTGGGTGGCTCAGTCATTTAAGCATCTGACTTCAGCTCAGGTCACGATCTCACGGTTCGTGGGTTCGAGCCCCGTGTCGGTCTCTGTGCTGACACCTCAGAGCCTGGAGCCTGTTTCGGATTCTGTGTCTCCCCCTCTCTCTCTGCCCCTTCCCCGCTCACACTCCGTGTCTCTCTCCTTCAAAAAATAAACAAACATGAAAAAAAAAATTTAAAATAAATAGTTACCCGCGAGACTGGGGCACCTGGGTGGCTCTCAGCTGGTTAAGCATCCAACTCTTGATTTCCGCTCAGGTCACGATCTCATGGTTCGCGAGTTTGAGCCCCACATCATCGTGCTCTGTGCTGACAGCACTGGGCCTGCCTGGGATTTTCTGTCTCCCTCCGCTGCTCATGCTCTCTCTCGCTCGATTTCAAAACTAAATAAATAAACAAACCAAAAAAAAAGACAGCCGGGAGAATTCCGATGGCAGGTGCTCTGGAGACCACACTTTGAGGAGCCATGCCCTGTCCAAGTACATCGCAGGCAGCTGGCTGGGGGGGGGGGGGGGGGGGGGTGTCACACTTCCTCACCTCCATGCCTTTGTATCACGGCCACTTCTGTGTGGCATCGCTTTTGCCCATCTACATTCCCCACCCAGAAAATGCCTCTGCCTCCTTCAAGACTCAGCTCAGGGGTCGCGTCTTCTTTGGACACAGCCCTGCTTCCACCAGGCACGTTAGTTTTGTTGTTTTCTTTCCTCTCTCCGTACAGCACGTGTCGCACACACCTCTCTTAGAGATCATTCCGCTTTTTTCGCTTCTTTTCTCCTCCCCTCCCTCAACACCGTGAGCCCTCTGAGAACAACTCGTGGTTCTCTCTGGACCCTGAGTACCGAGCAGGGTGCCCACCCGCAAGTGTCCGTTGGACCAGAAGTCCTTCTGGTCCTCCAGATGTGCCCCCCAGATGCGCCCCAGCCAAGTGCGTCCCCACACCTCTTCCCTGGCTAACCTAACCCTCTTCTCTGACTGCCGGGTCTTCCAGGAGTTCTCGCTCCAGAGAATGGACAGCCTCGTGGATGATCGTGTCAACATCCTGGGATTTTCCATTTTCAACCAGTCGCATGCTTTCTTCCAAGAGTTTGCCCAGAGCCTCAACCAGTCCTGGCAGGAGAACTGCGACCACGTGCCCTTCACTGGCCCTGCGGTAAGTACCTGCCGGAGCCCCCGCTACCCCCGGTGCCCCTTCACCTGCACACACACACACTCCCTCCTAGAGCCCTGCCCTGCCCGGCCCCACCCAGCTCAAAGAGAGGTGTGTACGGGTGCTGGGAAGTGGTTACGAGAGAGGTTTGACGGGGATGAGCTGTAAACGGAGAGCTTGGTGGAGGGGAGCAGGCTGACCGCCCTGCAGGGCCACGGAGCCGTCGTTTAGTGATGTCTGCGCGTCCCCTATGGCCAGACTCCCGGTCGTGCTGTTGCTGGGGCCTGCCTGAGTTTAGGATCCAAGAATCCTCTGACTGTGGGCACCTGGGTGGCTCAGTCGGTTAGGCGGCTGACTCTTGATTTTGACTCACGTCATGGTCTCATGGTTTGTGAGATCGAGCCCCATGTCAGGCTCTTTGCTGACAGTGTGGAGGCTGTGTGGGATTCTCTCTCTCCCTCTCTCTCTGCCCCTCCCCTGATCGTGGGCGCTCGCTCTCTCTCAATAAATAAACATTAAAAAAAAAAAAAAAGAATCCTCTGAGTGGAAGGCACTTTTAGTTCATCTGCTTCCTCATTTTTCGATAAAGGAAACTGAAGCCCAGACTGGGAATGGGGGTAAGGGTGGGGCCGTGGAGGTCTTGTTCAAAGTCTAACGCCAGGGCTTTTGCAGGGCAAAATTCGAGTCGGAGACTCCTGATTCCGGGTCCACGGTTCTCTCCATCACACTGGACCACCGCCCTGAGTAGGTCCTCATCCGGGGAGGCTTCCTTTATGCCCTCACCCACGCTCTTCCTCTCTCTACTCCCTTCCCCTGCGGCGTATGTGATGGAAGGGAAGCCGTCCCTGGCATACTCCGCTGGGTTTGATGTCCTTACTCTGTGAGGACAGGTCAAGTATGTGTGCTCGTGTCCGTCTGGTAAAAGGCAAGTTCTCAGGGGACTGGGATTGCCTGGCTTTCTAGGTCCCGTCCCAGCCGTGTGACGTGTCAGCCCCACGAAGCCCCATAAGACAGCTTGGGTGATGCTCACATAACTTTCTGAAGGAGCTGCCATCAGTATCTCCACTTCGCAGCTGATGAAACTGAGGCTCAGAAAGGTTAAGTGAACGGCCCAGGGTCACACGGCTAGTGAACAAAGGAACGAGCATCAGAACCCAGTTCAGAGTTTTAACTGCTCGGCCATCTTACCTCTTTCTAGGGCCATCACTCTCTTGCCTCTGTCAGTCGGCCTGGGGAAGTGAAAGTAGTTCGTGGGTATTTGTCATATGAGTGAGTAAGTGAGGCAGGTGGAACAGTGAGCTAGAGATAGAAAGAACCGGAAAAGAAGTAGGCCTGAGAGGTGCAGGGGAATTGGGCACCCCACTGGAATGGGACATTCTGTGGCTTTTAAAATGGGAGCCATATGGGGCACCTGGATGTCTCAATCAGTTGAGCATCCAACTCTTGATTTCGGCTCAGGTCATGATCTCATGGTTTGTGGGATCGAGCTCCATGTTGGGCTCTCTGCTGACGGCACGGAGCCTGCTTGGGATTCTGTCTGTCCATCTCCCTCTCCTTCTCTCTCTCTCTTTCTCTCTCTGCCCCTCCCCCACTTGTGCACATACTCTCTCTCTGAAAATAAGTAAAAAATGGAAAAAAAACATGTAAAAAATAGGAGCACGCCTGCCTCTGATACACGTCTGGGGCAAGGACATTTCTGAACATCTGCACAATGGACACCTAAGTGGTTGGCCAAGGCGGTCATCCAGTGGCAGACTTGCTGAAGGCAAGGGCATGGACAGAGTGACCTCCCAGCAAACATTGTACTTCTTTGATTGCATAGCCTGGTAGAAATCTTAGGGAGGAAGAGGTAACTAAAGGGTCAGAGCTCATGCAAAGCTCAGGGGGCTTTGATCAAGGAGCCAGGTGGGAGAAGGGCACTTGAGAACTGAGTTTCAAGAAAGGCTTAAGGGGCACATCCCAACAACGTATGTTAGACCCAAAAGAAGTGAGAATCCGTAGAAAGGAGTTGGCAGGGGTGAAACATCTGAAGAAGGGGGATTCTCATTGCCGGTAGATGCGTCAGGGACAGCGCGGGATGTCTTCAAGCACAGTGTCGCGGTAGGACCAGGTGCATCCCTCCCAGCCGGATGCAGGCCTGTCTTCCCGGTCCTGCCACCGTGGCTCCGGTATTTGGATGAGGCTGGCGGACCGGAAAGACTCACAGCATAACATCAGGAAAGGAAACTGCTGCCTGCTCTCCAACCCAGGCTGTCCCACGTTTGGCATCTGGCCCTCGTGAAATAAAGGTTCCGTGTGACGTATTTCCAGTTACTCTCTGAGGGTCTCAGCCCTTCCATCAGCATTCATGTTGACCACAAGCAGGCAGGCGAGAGGCCTTCCCTGGGACCCAGTGGGGGAATTTGTAAGGACCCAACGAGGAAGCCAGCCCCGTGCCTCTCACGGGTCTCTAGGGCTGGCCGTGCTCACACGTGCCGAAGAGAGTACTGGCCTCGGAGGCACAGGATCTGGATTTAAATACCAGCCTTGCCGTTTTCTTGCTCTGTGATCTTGGGTCGCAGTTTTGTAACGCTTCGGGGCCTCAGATTCTTCTTCATCTATAATTTGGGGCTGATTATGCTAGACCACTTTAGAAGATTCTCGGGAAGATAAAGTGGGCTATAATGCCGTCTTAAAGTGACAGTTACTCATTGAATGGGCTTATTCAACATGCTATCTGCCAGCCACTGGGATAGGCATCAGTAAATACATCAGGTCGCTTTTGCTAGAAATGCTGTGTAACGACCAGCCCCTAAATCTCACTAAGCGTGTAACGCGAAGCATTTGTGCCGCTCGTGCATCGGAGCACCTGGGGGGAGGGGGGGAGGGGGGGAGGGATTAGCTCCGGATTCCTAATCTGGCCGGGGATCAGCTCGTCTAAACAACTCATTCAGTGAATCTGGGCTAGGGCAGTTCTGCTCCACATTATCTCTCCTGCTTCCCCTGGCCCAGCAGGGAGGCCAGCCTGGCATAGTCTCGTGGTAGTGGTGGCAGGACAGTAACAGATCATGTGGTAACACACCAGACCTCTTAATCAGTTTCCCAGAATGTCCCCTGAGAGGGATGCTGCTCCCCCTGTGGAAGCAGAGTGAAGCCCCTCAGTTCGGCCTGGAACGATCAGGGAGGGCATCCCAGAGGAGGAGGAAGCCAAGACCGCCCTGCTGCTCACTTAGTGTGTGAGACGCTGTGCCGGGTGGAGCCGGGGCCGCGTGTCCTGTCACGTGGAAGCAACCCTCCTGACCTCATTTTTCTCCTTCCCAATCCCAGTCTCAGACCTCCCGAAGCCTCAGCACCTTATGTTCCTCAAGAATGTTGGGGGGCATTCAGGGAGGGGGCGTGTCCAGAGGCTCCCTCCATGCTGGGGGTGGAGAACAAGAGTACAAGCCTATTTCAGAGGGGAGGTGTGAGGAGCTTAAGGGCAAGCCTGACACCTAGCCCCGGTCACCGGGAGGGCACAGCTGGTCCTGGGTCCCGGATTGTGGTTGTACCTCAGTCGGCTTTCTCTTGGCCAAACCCTGTGGTTTTCTTGCCAGCAAAATCGGGACATGTGTTCTTTCTAGCTTAGGGGACCGGGGCGCTCCCTTCCATTTGTTTCATCCGTGCACAGAGCTGAAGTCTACGGCAGCACTTCCCACGGAAGTATCCCACCCCCACCTCTTTTTCCTCCTTACGACATCCCAATAGCCAGCGAGAGTGGTCACACACCCCTCCGTGGCAAATGAGGAAACTGAGGCACAGAAGAGTGAGATTAGAGCCTAAGCCTGCCTCTCGGTGCCAGGAGCCTTGCACCCATGGTCTCGGTGCGACCCCTCCCACCCCCCAGAGAGGGAAGGGAAAGTGTTACAGAAACCCCACACCCGGAAGAATGTGGAAAGAAAGGGTGAACAGCTTCAAACAGCAACAAATCCTTCTTGAGGATTCTCACTTAGCAACTGCCTTTTGAAAAGCGGTGCTTCTTCCTGTCTCTTTGGGGGCTGAAATTCCCAGCACAAACAGCCCAGCCCTTTCATTTGCCGGGGAGCTGGAAGGCGAGAAGTAATCATGTTCCAGGAAGGCACAGGCTGGTTCTGTCTCCCCTTCGAGCTTCCTAAAAAGGCTGCAGCCAGCAATTCCATGGGGACCTGCTCTCTGCTGCCTCCAGGGCCCTCTTCTTTTCCCCCTTCTCCTCTGCCCTCAGTCTCCGTTCCAATCTCTCTTCCTTCTCGTGTCTTCTCCCCGCAACTCTTCCCTTCCCCCGCTTGACATCCCCCATGACTCCTTTCCCTCCCTTTCTCTTCCGCCGCCTCCCCTACGCCCCATGTGCCTTCTGCACTCGTCGCATTTCCGAGCTGCGGGACTCAGCGGTTCAAGCTGAGTGTGGCCGCCCGGGCCCGGGCGGCACCACCAGCTGGCTGACCGCAAGCCACGCCCGTGCCCCCTGCCCAACACTGTGCAAGCTGCAGGCGGGAGAGCCGAGGACGGAGACACAGAACCGCCACTTCCCCACGCCGGCCCCATTAATCACGCTGCAAAGAACAAAAATCGCGGAAAATCATTAAAATTACAGATGGCTAGGTTAAGTAATTAGAATTTAGGCTCAAACAGATGTTTGTCATTAAGTGTTTATTTCATTGAATAAAACCCAGATTGTACGGACTACTCGATGAGATTTTAATGGTTCCTGTCCTGGTCTGATATTGAGGGGTAGAGATTAAGCTGCAGAGGTTCAGAGACAAACGGGTATCCAAGAGAATGGGCATCGGGAGAACTAGGGCGAGAACATCGGGGGAGGTGAGGGTTACAGGTGTGTGCTTGGGAGATACTCTTAGTTTTTCCTTCAGGGGAAGGGGAAGAAACTCAAGCCACAACTCCCTGAGTCGGATCGATTCATCTTAATTTATACTAAGCCTTGCACTCCCCTAAACAATTTACAAACAGCTCAAAAGAAAATAACAATGAAGAACCAAATAAAAATATTAAAAAGCAAGAGAATCGAGAGTTCCTTGCCAAGCACCATTTTGGTGCCAAGAAAGAGGAGAGGATTTTAAACAAGGATTGAGCCGTTTGGGGGATTTAATATTTAGAAGACACGGGGACAGGGAAGAGCTGAGACAAGACAAGAGAGACACACTCACAGATGGGGCACGGAAGCCACAGGAAGAGGCCGGGCGGTGGAGGGAAGGGTGGTGAATGGGATGGAAGAGAGAAGGAGCGAAGACAGAGGGGACTGGGGCCTCAGAGTGGAGCATTGGACAGAGTGCTGTTTTGGTACCAGAGCTGCTTGTCCCCCAACCGCAATCCCAAATGCTTGCCAGAGCTAAATTAGTAAATAATAGCAGAGGGAGGAAACAAGCAGAAAAGCAGCGAGCTGCTTGGGGATGGAGATCGGCGGCGCGATCGGACAGTTGACGAGGCAGACATTACGGGCTGTCGCGCCGGAGGTGAAATGGGCTGAGTGGAGGAGATTGGCATCTGGGGGCAGATGAGCAGGAGGAGTTCAGGACGGGCGGCCGGGGCTCAGAGCAGCCGCTGGAAGATCCAGGTGAGAGACCAGGGCGGGCTGCCAGGAGCCTGCGAGAGAGGGGCGGTCGGGTTCTGTCCGGAGCGCCCTGAGGAGACGGGAGTCTGGAGGGATGGTGTTCGGGGCTTGGGAGGTCTTCAGCTCAGATCGGCCCAGGCTGAGCCGCGGAGAGGACCGTGAAGCCCCGAGCGCACCGGGGACAGTCACCGTGTCGCCTCTCTGAAGGAAGTATGCAGATGGAGAGGAGACAGGGGCCTTGAGGCTGACCCTTCCACCGGCCCCTGCCCCCAGCATCCCCCTCTGGGGTGTCATTACTAGAAGCCCTGGAAGAATCTTGAAGGCCCCAGAGACGTCAAGGAACACGGCAAACAGCCACACGCCAGTCTCCCGGCATCCGGATCATTTGCTAATAAGAGGACATCAGCCAAGAAAACCGCATCCCAGACGAGTGGGAACAACAACAAGCATGTGACAGGAAGGAGCGTGGGGCCTGGTGGGAGGGTGTGAGAAATGGCGCGGCGAGCTGCGTCTGCCGGTCTATGGGGACTGGGGTCTCTCGGGGACTAGCATGCCACCTCCTGAGAAGAAGGGCCTCTGGAGGGGTGCGGCCCAGGCCTCTCTGGGGGGCCTGGGGCAGCTGTGTCCTGGGAGGAAGGGTATCCCTGTGGCCTCGGTACTGGTTAAAGTACATCCAGCTTCCAGCAGGGAGAATCCTGTATTAAATCGCTTTATGCAGAGAAAGGAAATGTGTCACCTCAAGTCACAGCAGGTCGAGAGTCGAGACTCGGGACTGGTGTGTTTGGAAATCGGGTTTCCTTCCGTTCCCCTTGGTGTCAGATCCATCCTCAGGCTGGAGCTAGGTTGACTGCTATCGGCCCAGGCATCACGTCCCAACACAGTAATGCCCAGTGGAGGAAGAAGGGCTGCCTCTGGCAGAGACAGGAAGCTCTTCTGAGGAGGGGCCCCTTGCTCTGGGCCTCAGTTCATGTCTCCTTGGACAGACTTGGGCCACTTTTCCGGTCCTGAATCACTTATCGGTAGGGGGATGGGATGACTCTTGGACCATTCAGCGTCACTGGAGGGCTGGTGCTGGGTCGGCCACCCCTGAAGCACATGGCTGCTTGGGGGATGGAGCGTCCCGCGACAAAATGGGGGTTCTGATAGGAAAAAGGGGAGAAGGGCGCGATCTAAGCAACTGATAGTAACCTCCCACTGCCCCTCTGTCCTGCTTATAAGTCCTGTCCCAACAGAATTTCCAGATGGCTCTTAACGGAGAGGCTAGCGTGAAAACAAACCCATCAGAACAGGAGGCACAGTGGGTGATGGCCGAACCCAGGACAAGAGAGAGGCCTGCCCACTCTCCTTCCCCTGCTGACTCTCTGGCCCAAGAGTCTCTCCTGTCTGCTGTTGAGAAGGTGACCACATCTAGAAGATTGCCCATGTAGTCCCGTGAGGCCGGGCACAAGAATAAATCTGACAGAGTGAGGATTCACCACCAGCTTCTCAAGAGGAGACCGGGGGGGGGGGGGGGGGGGTTGGTGGTGGTGGCGGGGAGCAGGGTGGAAAGACCATGCTGCAGACACAGGAGGAAAAACCAGACTGAGGAGAGGATCCCGGGCATCTGGTCCTGGTCCTGCCACTGCCTTGCTTGGTGACTTTGGGCAGGAGATGATTTCTTTGAGCCTCGGTTTTGTCATCAGTAAAAGGAGAGAGTTGGACTATTTGATTTCTAGGATCCTTTCCAACCTAACAGGCTGAGATTTTGAGACTTTGCGGACGGAGAGATTAGCTGGGAGACAAAGGAGAAGGCGGGACAGAAATTAGCCTACCGTACCATTTAAATAGCCAAACAGAAGGGTCTAGGGGCCAATGTCAGTAGGGGTAGCCAACCCCCCCCTCACCTCGGGTCAACGTTTGTCTAAGCTGGAAGGGGAGAGTCTGTGGCATTGATCATTTCCATATGTCCTCTTGGCAAGGAAATGTGAGAGGTCCATTAATAAAGGAGCCACATGTGCGCAGGGGAAAATGAATTATGTGCAAAGGACAAGGACAGTTGTAGGCTTGCTGGGAAGCCTCAAGTGCCAGCAGGTGACCCTCAAATCAATGAAGAAGGAGCTGAGCTGCAGAGGGGAAGGGCAGTGGCTAGAGGAGAGAGAGCGGAAGGTGACCGGTGGGAGGGACTCGGGGGAGGTGGCTGGTCACCAGGACTGCAGAGGATTCTATCGGTCCTGGCCACAGGGTGCTTTGGGACCAGGGGACAGAAAAGATGGCACTGAGAGGGAAGAAGGCCCAGTGCAGACACCGGGGACCCGGTGCTCCTGCCTGTGTGGATGTCTCAGAGGAGAATGGGAGATGTTGAGGTCTACAGTGCTGCCAGATGGTGGAAGCTGAATAAATGTGGGAAGAAAGAAAAGAAGGAGCGAGAGAAGGGGGGGGGGGTGGGCTAAGAAGGGGGAGGAATGAATACACGCGCGAGGCAGTTTTACAGTACAAGTGAGCTTGGATCAGGGCAGAGAAACTCTATTGGGCTGTTCTCCCCTGTAATTGCCTTTTAGAAAGATTATCCCGAGTCAGCCTCCCCAGCTGCCGTCACAGGCAGGTGGCAGAAGTGCAAAGGGAAGAAGTCATTCTTCCCAGCCTGTTTCCTGCCTCGCAGCTCCCCGTTCTCGCTACTCCCCATAGCCTTAGTTCAGCCAGCAACTGCTTCCTCAGCTGACACCTGCCCGCACCTGGGGGTGCGCGGCCCCCGCCCTCAGGAACGGTGGCACCTGACCTTTGCAGTTTGCAGAGCACCTTGCGGATCTGTGAGGCAGGATGCTGCCAGTCGTTTGCAGAAACCGTTGTTCTCTCCAAGGTTCCACGGCGTGTTTGGGATCGCTCAGCACCTGCGCGAGGGCTGGGATCCAGACTCTGGGTTTGGTCTTCCCGCTTTCAAGCTCTTTCTCCTGCACCTCCGGCCTCAAGATGCTTACACTCTGTCTTGAGAGCTTGAAAAAGATCCCAGCGGTCCCAAGGTGGCCTCCCTGCCCCCGCCCTCGGAGGGGTGTCTCTCCCAGGGCCTGGCCAGGTAGGAGGAGGCTGTAAGAAGTCACAGCAGGGGACCGTCCAGGGGGACAGTACTGAATTGCCCATGGCAATGTCGCTCTTCAGTGGAGGGGCTTGCTTGATAATCGGATGGTGTGTGGGCCTCCGGACCCCAATCTCACTGCTCCCCCGGGGCCTCCCCTCAGGGCTCCTGTATGGTTTGACGCTATCATCATTTACTCCCCGTAGGTTTTTCTTGTCAGGGACACTGTGTGCCCAGCGTGGTGTCATTGCCTCCTGAGAGGGCCCACCCCTCAAGGACGGGCATCTTCTGTTTTTCTGCACCTCCCCAAAGCTGCGGACATCCAAGTGACCTCATCGAGTAGTGCTCTGGCTGAGTCTTGTGGGCAGATTTCACTCCCAAGCTTCATTCAGTTCAAGAAACATGTCTTGGGGGGTCCTGCCACATACCAGGTCCTGGTGCTAGATGCTGTGAGGGATACAGAGTTATGACCTCGGTTGGTCCTGCCCGAAGAGCTTGCAATTTAATAGGGAGGTGATAATATGAACAGACCTCACTGGCTTCTTCCTCTGGCTCTAATTCCCTCTGCAGCGCGACCCCTGTCTGCATTTCTGGTTTATTGCTTCTTCCCCTCCCACCTCCCCCCACCCCCCGCAAGTGCACACCACACTCTCCACCTCTCCATTTTCTGGAGTGCCTTTCTCCCTTTCCCAGCCGCTCCCCCTCCCAGATCCAATGACAGTCCTACCAAAATCCTTTAGCGCTCAGTGCCAACGCCGTGTCCTCCGAGAAACATTTTCTTCATCACCCCACGGGATCCTCCTCTATGGACCCCACAGACCTTTGTGCGCCCCCTCACTCAGTTTCACGTTACTCTTATTTGGGTCCCGCCTCCCCACACGCCTCCTCCATCCTGCTGTAATCTGTCACAAGAATAGGGTCCTGCTCATCTTCGGGCTTTGAACTCAACCCTGTGCTTCAACAGTTACCCGTTACACGGAGTGGCACAAAGTAGACTGAGGGTAGGATGGTGTCTCCAGGAAGAAAGGACATCGTGGGGTCTTCTAGGGGTCAGGGACCTTCCGCTGAGTGTTGTGGCACGGGCATATCCGAACGTAGTGTCCCGGGTCCTTCCCTGTCCTGAGGTAGGCAGCTCCATCCCCTTCTTGGGGATTCTGAGAGCAATGGAAGTTGCTACACCCCTGGAGCGGAGAGAGAAAGGGATAGCCTTGAAGTCGTTTGGGGTCCAAAGGGATAGCTTGATGATCGAATCCCAGAGAAGCCTTTGCCACCCCTGTCTGCCTTGGGCAAGCGCCTGGACTCGTAGGTGAGGAGCAGAGCGGGTCCAGACACAGGAGGTGAGCCAAGGGCGACAAAGAGGTGCCCTTATTTCTTCTGTTTCTCTTTTCCCTTGTCTTCCTCTCCTCTTTTCTTCCTCCTTTCCCTTCCCTCCCCCTCCCCCTTTACACCGATCCCTTCCTCTCTCTCTCTGCCCCCCGGCCCGCTGTCCGCCCTCTCCCAGCTCTCCTCGGCCCTGCTGTTTGACGCCGTCTATGCTGTGGTGACTGCGGTGCAGGAGCTGAACCGGAGCCAGGAGATCGGCGTGAAGCCCCTGTCCTGCGGCTCGGCCCAGATCTGGCAGCACGGCACGAGCCTCATGAACTACCTGCGCATGGTGAGGGGCGGCAGGGGCCCTGCGGGGCGTGGGGGGGGGGGGATCCCCGGTTCGAGGCCCTGCTCCTCCGGGCCTCCGCCGTACATCACAGTCCCAGAGACAACAGCCATCTGCGGTGACCCCGTTCGGTGCACCGCGGATCACATTTGTCCTCTGATCCCGGAAGTCCCACCCAGGGGGCCGGGCTTGGTGCTGTGCTGCCCACGTGTCCTCTAGCGGGACGGAAATGGCTCTCTAGCCCACGAAGAAGACCTCCCGGCAGAGAAGCCTGGTGCACCGTAGCTCGCGTTTTGCATTGAGAGTCAGGTCTCCCTGACTTCTTGCAGGCCTGAAGGTGGGTGTCCTCCAAAGAGGACAGATTCTACTAGCAGCCAACAGCCTGGAGGAGGGACACGGGAGGATGTGAGTTCAGGCTCCCGTCTCGGCATTGTGTTGGTTTATACGGCAGCTGCGAGGTCCCTGGGTGTGGGGCGTCCTTCTCCTCCTCCAGCCCCAGCCAAGTCTGAATTGGTTCCAGAGACATCGCATTTGTAGTCACCAGCTCCTGTGGCTGAGAGACAGGTGGGAGAATGGACCTTGATGGCCTCATTTCTCTTGGGCATCCTGAAGAACACACGGGTGGAATGCTTGGAGCCAAGTGGCAGACGGGGCCTGTTTGGTGCTGTAACTCACTCTCTCTTGGACAGGTAGAATTGGAAGGTCTCACCGGCCACATCGAATTCAACAGCAAAGGCCAGAGGTCCAACTATGCCTTGAAAATCTTACAGTTCACCAGGAACGGTTTCCGGCAGGTAAGTCCTGGTCTGCCGCCATGGTGGCACATCCTTCCTCGTTGTTCCTTTCCGTGTCCCCAGCCTTCCCGTTTCTCCCCTGTCATCAGGATGGCCCCTGCTCTCCCTTGTCCCCAGGAGCTACGGGCCGCATCCTGGGCACAGATGCTGGCATGCACAGGCCTCCCCGCTTCCTGCCACCGCGTCCGCTGGCATGAGTCAGGGACTGCTGTTCTAGCAGATTAGCTAGAGGGAGCAGTCAGTCATGCTCTGTAGGGGACGCCGGTGGCGGGGGGGGGGGGGGGGGGGTGGTGAGAGGGAATCACATAAGGAAGGAATTCCCAGGCCTGGCCCGCTATTTTGGGTTCCTCTACTCCCTGAATTTCGCCCTAACCCTGAAGTAGTGTCAGGTTCCAGAGCTTGCAGGGAAGGAACCGACTGGATCCCTTCAGCATCGGAGTGGATGGCCGGTCCTCTTCCGCCAGCTCTTTCGTGACTGACCCACGCCCGGCTGATGCTGGTCACAGCCCTCCTCTCCCATCTGCTACCTGTCTTCTCCTGTCTGCCCAGGACGTCTCCAGCCTCTGAGGCCCCTTCCAACTCCCCACTCCTTTCCACATTCTCTTCCATCAACTCCTTCTCCCTTTCTCCCGTCCTCCCGTCCTCTCGCATCAGAGGAAACAGGGATTCTGACAGCCATCCCAGGTGCCTCTGAAGGTCTCCCAGCCTCTCCATCGCCCGGATAATCAACCCTCTATTCTTAGGCTAGCCCTTCTCCAGCCTTAGAAAAGCCAGAGAAATAGGAAATGATGCACTGATTAGAGCGGGAAACAGACGTATTGGAGAACATCTGGCTGTCAGAGTAGCTGAACAGGGCCTCTGAAGGGTCTCACCTTTCCGGGAGATCATTAAGATTCTTCTTCCAATTCCTCCTCCTCCTCCTCTCCCTCCTCCTCTTCCCTTCTTTTTCTCTTTCTCTCCTTCTCCATGGTCACCGTCATCACATAGCAGCTTTCATTTCTTAAGTTCTTGCCACAGGCCATACACCATGCTAGGTGTGTCATAGGTATTTTCTCATTTAACCTTACAAACTAAGTACTTTCAGTTTCTTTGTATTTTAATTCTTTGTCACCTGCACATAGAGACGATCTTATTTCTTCCTTTCCAATCTGGATGCCATGCATTCCCTTTTCTTGCCTTATTCAGTGGCTAGAACTTCAACGTTAATACTGTTAAGTTGTTTCCGACCTTAGGGGGAATGCATTCGGCCTTTCACCATGAAACTTAAAAACACGCTGCTAGTTGTAGGTGATGTGTAGATGTTCTTTATCAAGTTGGGGGTGTTCCCTTTCCTAACTTCTCGAGAATTTTTACCGTGAACGGGTGTTGAATTTGTCAAGTGCTTTGTCTGGGTCAACAGATACAATCATATTTTTTTCTTCTTTAGCTGGATCGTATGGTGGATTATATTAATTGATTTTCAAATGTTTAACCAACCTCACACACCTGGAATAAATCCCACTTGGACATAGTGTATAATTTTTAGACATTGCTGGATTTGGTTTGCTAATATTTTGTTGGGGATTTAGCATCTAACTTCTGAGTGATACTGGCCTGCCGTGAGCGTAGGGGGTTTTTTGCTTTGTTTTTACCCGCTTTGTGTGGTGTAGGTAACAGGGTAATACTGGCTTCACAAAATGAATAGGGAAGTTTTCCTTTCTCTTGTTTTCTGGAAAAAGTTGTATATAAATGCTGTTAATTCTTCTCTAAATGTCTGGTAAAAGACTCCAGGGGAAGCCATCTGGGCCTGGGGATTTCTTTTGCGGGGACTCATAAATTACAAATTCAATTTCTTTAAGGGTTATAGGACTATTCAGGTTATTTGTCTCATCCTCATTAGGGTTTGTTCGTCTTAGTTGGTAGTTTGTGATAGGTACTTTTATTAATCCCCATTTTATAAGTGAAGAAACCCAGGCTCAAGGAGATGGACTGACCTGGTCTTGAATGGTTAGTAATGCCAGTTGGTTTGGAACCCAGAGATCTCTGACTCTGACGCTGAAGTTCTTAGCCATTATGACAGACAAATCATGCATCAAAATCACCTGGGTAATTTGTTAAAAATACAGATTTTTAGACTCCACCCTATAAAGGTCTGATTGGGTAAGCCTTGATTAGGACCCAGGAACTGATATGGTCATTGAGCACCCAAGGTGGCCCCAATGAAACCCTAGGCTACGCTGTGGAGTCCCTGCCACATCTCTGTCCCACCATCCTGTCCCCATGTCTGAGAGGCTGCAGTTCAGCCCTTCTCATGACATTGAGTGCAGTGCCTTCCAGAACGACAGCGATTATGCTAGGCCACAAGGCAAGGTCACCCTTCTTGGAAAACAAGATAAAAGGAGAGTCCAGGTTTAGGTAGATAGCCAGAAACTCTGGGATAGAATATCACCAAATGGTCATCGCATTTAGCTAACCAATAAATGAGGATGTGCTATGTGTCAGGCACTGTGCTGGGCACAGAGGGAACCAGGCTGCAGAAGGCACAATCCCTGAACTGAGAAAGAGCTCAGAGTCTGGTGACACAGGGCCAAAATAAGTGTAATTTGGGGTTATTAAGCTCAGATCTTGCCCTCGAGCTCATAATTCCCTGAACAAATGAAGCCTCCAGCCTGGAGGGAAATTGCTAGGTTGACTCTTCCGTGAGCCCCCACTGTGCTCAGGGATGTGAAGTGAAGAACGCTCATTCATTTTTTCAATAAATACCTGTTGATGCCTACTATGTTCCAGACTTTTTTCTAAGCACAGGTTTTAAAAAATGGGCAAAGTGTCTGCTTTTGTGGGGCCTATATCGTAGTATGGGACAAACACTAGGCAAGCAAATACATGTATAATATAGCGTCAGTAGTCATAAGTGCTATAGAAAAAAAAATTAAATAGGGTAAGGAAATGAAGTGCGTGGAGATAATCATGGTGGGGAAGCAGTAGTTAGAAGAACATAATGTTCATACCAAGCCCCAGACTTACTCCATAGAAAGCCCAATTCTAGGCTCTGAAACACTCCCCATTAGACCTCAGGCCTGCTTTCTGCCCCCCAGAAAGAGCCCCCTTCCATCACCCAAGCAACACCTGCGGTGGCAGTTGGCTGGTGACCCTGATCCCACCCTCTGCTTGAATGACAGCTGATTAGGCTCAAAGGACCTCTTCTTAACTCTGCTTCTCTAGCAGCTGCCACTCAGCCTGGCTTTTCCCAGCTGCCAGGCTGCAGGACTGCCTGGGTCATTAAGAAACAGCATCACCAGCCCCCGGCCCCGAGGTCCTAGCCCAGCCCAGCCCAGCCCAGCAAAGGGTTCTGCTCTGGGACATCCCAACCAGCAGCTACTGGTCCTTCTTTGGCGGCACATGCTGTCGGTGTAGATAGGGCATCTCCAACCTAGATGTGCACGGAGCGACCAACGGTGCTTGCTATAATTGTGCATTCCCAAGCCCCATAGCTATAAATTCTGAGTCGGAAAAACTGAGTGCCTTTCAGGAATCTGCATATTCTTGATAGCGCCCAGATAGATGATTACAGTGCAGGTGGGCCACGGGCTGTGTTTTGACAAATAGCGTTCTCTGTGCATAGAATTTCCTCTCGACCTCCCCACGTCCCATCCCCATCTTTCTGAGCCAGTGTGACCGTCAGAGAAGATGGTATTTTTGACCTTCGGCTCCCCTAAGTTTTTAAGTTTTTATATAAATTCCAGTTGTTTAACATAAAGTGTTATATTCGTTTCAGGGGTACAATATAGTGACTCAATCCTTCCGTACATCACCCGGTGCTCATCACGAGTGCCCTCCTTAATCCCCATCACCTATTTAACCCTCTTCCTCTGGTAACCATCAGTTTGCTCCCTGTAGTTGAGTGTCTGTTTCTTGATTTGTCTTTCTCTCTCTTTTTCCCTTTGCTCCCGTTTATTTTGTTTCTTAAATTCCACACATGAGTGAAATCATTTGGTATCAATAGTACGATTGTTGGAGCACAGGGTGATTCTCTTTTTAACTTTTTTGAGGAACCTCCACACTGTCTTCCCGAGTGGCTGCACCAGTTTGCGTTCCCACCAGCAGTGCAAGAGGGCTCCTTTTTCTCCAGGGACACGACTCTTGACTGGATTTATTAAGTGGATTGTGATAATCCTCTTTTATTACCCATTTTTCTTCAACAGATCTAGTGACTGTCCTGCTGCTTTCCTGTCTAGCTCAGGTTCTGTGAATATCAGCGAACACTGTATCATGGGCATGGAGGCAGCTTTGCAGTTCTGGTCCCCAGGTCCCATCTCAATCACCAGCTGAATCTTTGCCTCTTGATAGGTGTCCTTCCCCTGATTATTATAGGATGAAGAAGTGGTTTGGGGAGTGATGATTAATTGGGTTTCTTTTCCAGGGTGGGAGGAATGTCAGTATCTCTGCTCTAACATTCTTCCAATGCCATCCAAGGTGGTGCTGACAGAGGAAGGGAGAGTGACCAGGAACAAGGGAATTAACATCTCTTGAGGACCTGTCGTGTACCAGACATCACGCAGACACTTTGCACAGATCACTTCTGACCTGGCGAACAGCCCTTGAAGGCAGATAAACTCCCACTTCACAAATGAGGAAACCGAGGCTCAGGAAAGACCAGGAACTTGACCAAAGCCCACTATTAGCAAGCATTTCGGGCAGAGCTGAAATTCACGCTCAGGCCTGTCCAGCTCCAAAGCCCATGTTCCTGGCTTTCCCTCACTTCCCTGGAATCAATCCCTAAGCCCCCAAATCAAAACACTGTACACAGGCCTGTGGCTTGTCTGCCACCTGCTCCCAGTGACCTGCTGGGCTGGGCTTTCTTCAGTAATGGTGTCTTCTCATCGGGCTTTGGTTTCGTTCTTTCTCTTCCTGTCTGGGCGAGTGACTATTAAGAGCTGGTTTTGATTATTTAGAAAGCACCACACAGGGACCCAGTGGGTTGTAATTGGTAAAATGTCTGAACCAAATGCCATATTCCCTGCTGGTGGCTGATTAAGGGATTATTACCATTTTAAAAATAGTCTTTCAGAATCCAGGGTTATTTTTTTTTACCATTTAAAAAAAATTACTATTTTGATTCTGTTTAGAGAGTGTTTTCCATCTTGGAATTCTGTTGGGAGGGGGGAACATGTTCCCCAGAGTATCCTCTAAGTGACATTTCTGAACCTGGACCAGCTCCATATTGCTTATTTATGGCCATAGAGGTCAAGGCAATTGCTTCTAGGTGCCCTAAGCCCATCCTCCAGTGCTGCCGATGTGAGATCTCCCTTCTCCATCCCACAGTCTCCCTTCTCATTTCCCAGAAGATGCCCTGGATGGCATTGGAATAGTATAATCTCCCTACTTCATTCGGGATAAATCAGATTTGAAAGAGACAAGGGAAAAATAGAAGTACAGCATTAGCGGGCCCTTGATTTCCTTCATTTCACTTAGTCTAACGGTCAGAGATTCTGAGCAGCCCTCAAGTGACTTTGGGAGGGCTGTAATAAGATGAGCACACCTTTCATCTAAGGATCGGAAGTGACTTAACAGGCTCTAATTAAGCCTTTGGGAGAGGGAGGGCTAAGACATGGGGGCCGGACCTCCCTAGCCAAAGATGCAGATCTCACTTTTCCTGTGAGACTGTATTATCACCAGAGGAGTACCTCCATTTTCTTCCTCTGTGGGATGTGGATGATTTGGCCCCTCGACGTTTGTCCTCGTTAAACCCAAGGATGATTGACACTAGATTTGCTTGGCACTGTCTTCTGCTTGCCTACGGTTGGGTAGCAAGCTGGCTCTACTGACGTATGACAGTATTAGCTCACTGTATTATTGGGTGTCTCCTTCATGGCACCCCATACTGGGTGGTATACAGAGATGTTTAAGATTTGTCATCTTGTATCAGCCGTACCTGAAGGCCGCTCTCTGTCTTGCAGGTGAAGAAACTGAGACAGAGAGAGATAAAGTAATGTGTCCACATCCGCACAGCTAGTACGTTCCAGGCTTAACTGAGTCCAGGTCTAGTTATCTTCAATGTCCACATCTTTCTTTTTTTTTTTTTTTTAATTTTTTTTCAACGTTTTTTATTTATTTTTGGGACAGAGAGAGACAGAGCATGAACGGGGGAGGGGCAGAGAGAGAGGGAGACACAGAATCGGAAACAGGCTCCAGGCTCCGAGCCACCAGCCCAGAGCCTGACGCGGGGCTCGAACTCACAGACCGCGAGATCGTGACCTGGCTGAAGTTGGACGCTTAACCGACTGTGCCACCCAGGCGCCCCAACGTCCACATCTTTCTACTTTGCAGCTTGGCCCCAGAATGTGTTGGGGGAGACCTCCAAGGCGTCTAGTCTAATGTCCCATCCCGATGCAAGAATGTTTTCCGTGGGGACCCCGAGAGAAGCAGCCACCTAGCTTCTCCTTGAGTCCGTCCTGGGCTGGGGGACTCACTACCTCCCCAAGGACACATTCCCAAGTCTTCCAGGTACTAGATCAAAGTCTGCCTCTTCATTCTGCCCTCAGAAGCAGCCGGAATGGCTCGCTTTCTCTTTCACCCTTTCTTTCTTTCTTTCTTTCTTTCTTTCTTTCTTTCTTTCTTTCTTTCTTTCTTCTTTTTACCAACTCTTCATATATTTGAAGATAGTTCGATTTCTCTTCATTCATTCTCTTCTTCCTAAGATTTAGCATTAGCACTGTTTGAGCACCTCCTCTGTGTCAAGGGCTGGGAATGCAAGATAAAGGAGTCATGGTTTCTTCAAGGGCTCATGGTCTTTGGGGAAAGGCAGAAATTGTGGTCAACAGTTACTGTAGTGGCCTCTCTGATTTGTTTCCTTCGGCAAACAGTGGCCCATAACCGTTCCCAATGCAACGTGGCTTCCAAATCTGGTGCCACTGACGCTTCTGGGTTTGTTTGGGCCTCTCTTAAAACACGAGGCCCCAATTGAGGACCACACTCCAGATGGGGCCAAATGGCACAGAGCTGAGAGCACCACCCTCACAAACACTAACTTTCCATTCCCTGCATTAGCTTCCTTTCCGGAATTAGCCTTCAAATTTTTGATTCACTTTGAAATCGGGACCTTGGGGTCAATTCATTGTTCCACGTGCCCCCCTCCCCCCAAAACACCCGGGGTTATTTTCACATGAACTTTTCATAGAAACCATCCCTGAGCCACCCTTTCCTTGGACCACTTATCTACTTAAGTCTGTTCCTATGGAGATGGAGAGATTTGCAGATCTGGCCAAGAGTGGGCGAGTAAAAAGCCTTGGGAACTGATGGCCATGTTTCGTTTTCCAAAGCTGATGTAAACTCAGCTTTTTGAGGGGCTGGTTCTCTGGAATGACTTGCGTGTAGTTCTAACGAGGCAGGAGGATGGGCCAGATGGCTTTTGTGAGTCACCCTTGCAAACCAAGAACTCAGGGGTCCCATGTCCTCCAGAAGCTTCAGGCTATCCAGCCCCAGCTTCCTGAGTCCCTACAGGTCCCACCGCTTGCTAGGAGGACAGGCTGCCTCTCTTGACTTTCCTCTCCTGCTGCCTTCCCTGCAGGCCCACACACAGGCACGCCTGCCCCTTTGGCGGGGACGTCTGGGATGGTGCAGTGTTTGTGGCTTGTTTTGATGGCACCCCTGAGTCGTGTAAAGGCAGCCAGCCACATGTCTTATCATGGCCGGGGACGCGGGAAATATCTTCCGCTGCTTCGATGGCAGTTTTAACAGACCTGCTGGTGGCGTCCCCCCCACCCCGTCCCCACCTCCAGACCCGCTCCCCACTTCAGAAGCAAACAAACCAGGAACACCAGAAACCCCTAAAAATACCGTGTCGGATGAGAGCCTACGCTACCATTGTCTGCAGGTGGCCCTGGGAGAAGAGTGAGGGCCGGGGTTGGGGGGGGTGGGGGTGTCTCCTGTCCATGCGGGAGGCGCTGCCCCACATCTGTGCCCTTTTCCCCGGCCCCTGCCTCACGAGCCTCGGTGACAGCCCAGGTCCCATCTGCGCGAATGAGAACAGCCATCACGGCTCAGACAGGTCGCCAGGGGGAGACGCTGCTCAGAGAGTGTCATGCCTGCTACCGTCTAATACATTTTCAGTCTGGGGAAGGAGTTTACCATAAATATGCAGATCCTTTGAAGCTGCCTGTGCGGAACCTGGCTCAGAGCGCTGGAGCGGGGGTTTGATTGCTGGAAATCAGCGGCCTCGTGTGCCAGCTCCCCGGCTGGGGGACAGACCTGAAAAGAGGGGGCCGGCTGGGGAGGCCACTCGGCGGGCCGTTCCCCACGAGCCAGCGACGTTGCCTTTGATGAGGAAATTCTGAGGCGGCCTGTCTCGGGGAGAGAGGGGGGCCTGCTTTGAAGGTTACTCAGAAGTCACTTACGGCTTCCTTTTAGTTAAGGAGTCAGGAGAAGGGAATTGGCGTGAGGTTTGAAATAGCCGACGTCTCCTAGAACATCATAAATTCTTAGAGCTGGCGGAGACCCGAAAGGCCATCTGGTCCGGCTTTCCCGCCGGAGAATGTGGATGGGCCTGTGTGTCGCCCGGGGCTTCAGACCCCTCAGTGGCCCTGTTGGCTCTCAGAGTGAAATGGCCGCTCCCCAGCGAGGCGGTCACACCCTGGGCCCTGCTCACCTTGAGCCCCCCCTGGTGCCACAACCGCCCAGATGCTCTGCCTCTCCTGTGGTGTTCTCGGTCACCCACCAGGGCTGGGCACCCCTTCGGGGCAGACCCGGCCCTCCCCTGCCGAGAGTGGGGCTCAGCACAGGCCTGGAGAAAGGGATGAGCCGGCGACCGGGGGTCTGGCGTGTGCCAGGGTCCGGGGACTGTGTGGGGAACATTCGGGATGTGCCGTTCGGCTCTGAGGAGCCCTCCCATCCCGTAGGGACGCCAGAGCCCTGGGGACCTAGGATGCTGTCACGAGAGCTCTCTAAAGCTACTGTTCCCCAGTCTGTTCAGAGTTCATATGACAAGCCTCCCTGCTGACAGCTGGAATTCGAAGCCGTGACATGAAAAGGCCTGCAAATCACCATCCATGTGTCCCTTCTCATTTCATTCGATGCCCCCAGAGCAGCACCTCTCTAGTTAATTAAAGGGCTCCTCAGTACCTCCTCCTGTGAGGGCATCTGGCTTTCCCGGCCACCCCCCAGATGACAGCCAAGGGGCAGATGAGCTGGCTTTGGAAGGCCGTGACCTGAAGGGCCCTCTCTTCCCCCTGTCTCCCTGGCCCACATACATCTGGTTCTTTCTCCCAGAGCCCTGGCACTTCCTGCTTATCAGCTTTGATGGGAAATTCACTGACTGCAGAAGCTTATTCACACATCAGCCGGCAAACAAATTAGAGCTACTTAAATTTTCAAACGGGGGGCCGCGTTTGGGCAGACGAGCGGGGCTTCAAAGTGCCGCAGTTTAAATATATTTCTTGCACTGTGCCCCATCACGCGTCCCGCCTGAGCCCAGCCTGGGGAAGTTTGCCAGTACAGAGTGACTCTTTTCTGCGCCTCTTCAGCCAGCTCATGCCTGGGAGAGCTGGAAGAGGCTGACTGCTAATTTGGTCTCATGAAGCAGCGTCATCCGCTCTGATGCGAGATGGGCACGCCACAGACCAGAGGTGTGGGGAGTGAAGGCGGGGGGGTGGGGAAGGAAAACCCAGGGAGGTGACGGGGAGCCGTGTGCAGGGGCCCCGGCTGTCACGGTCCCCAGAGTTCTGTTCCTCAGCGGCTCCCCCGGTAAAATAGGGTTGATGGTCGTAATAATATCTGCTTCGCGGGCTTTATAGAATTACTGTGAGAACAAAATGAGATGCTGTTTATAGATGTGTTTGGGGGATTCTCCTTTACGGTGCAAAATTGAGTCCTGTCATCTCTCATGAAGATGTCTGTGTAGATAGTTCTCTGTATCTTGGAACGCGGCATTCCCGGACCCTTGCTTGTCGGCTGGTTCATGGCAGAGAGAAGGACAAAGCAGGGCTGAGCCATGTGCCCTCATCACTCCCGCTGCAAGCATGCTGCGAAGGCCGGCCCGTGCTTGAGGGAAATAAGCTCTGCCTTCCAGCCCTCCCTCCCTCCTTCAGGGTAGGCTCCTCACTGCCTTCCTCTCCCCTTCTCTTCTTCTCCATCCCTGACCTCTGTCCTTCCTCTGCTCCTTAATGTGACAGCATCCCATGTACCACCACTTTGCAGTGGCTCTGGGAGGGGCGAAGACAAGAGCCAAAAGTCAAGGCTCCATTCCTTGGGGGAAATCTGGACCATCTAGGGCCTCTCTAACACCACACCCCCACGCTAGAAACTCCCCATCTGCCCGGAGTACAGTGAGGCCCAGCCGCCGCCCTGTGGGCCCACATCCCTCCTGGGGCAGCGATGGGCCACTCTCAGCCCTTCCCTGAGAGCTGAGCATTTTACCAGGTCTTGAAGGACAGGGAACAACCAGCCTCCTTCAAGCGCAGACACTTCATTAGAACCATTAGCTCAATTGGCATCTGCCGCTCAGAGCCCAGAGTCGTGTGTTATTAGTACAACTGCTTTCCCAAGACACTTCTCCACCTGGTGAGTTGAACAAATGAAGCCAGGCTCTCTCCTTGCCCTGACTGTGGCATGTTCATTGGCAGTAATTTCCTTGGAAGATGAAAAATCTCAAGCATTCCTGAGCTCCCTGATAAATTCTCTCCTTGGCAGCTAATTTGCAATACCTTCCACCTTCTGGGAGGTGAGAGGGGGATGTGCGGCTGGCCCTTCATATTTACAGGCTCTGCCATGCACCCACCCCGTGCCAGTCTGAGCCAGACCGGTTTGGTCATCCCACCCGGACGTTTGGAAGAGAGTCGGTGAGATGTTGGACCACACGAGGGAAAAGGAGGGCCTGATAAAGAAAATTATTCAACTCCCAAAGCACTTCTGTCCAACAAAGAGAAACAAAACCACAAAAATGAAAGGCAGTCTGGGCACTGTCACTGCCCTGAGCAGGGAAATTTGCTGAAGTCCTGAGCTGGTCAGAGAGCCTAGTAAGTCCCCGAGCGCATCTTTGGAGGGTGGCGTTTTTAGTCCGAGCTGCTGTGCACTGAGCTCCACTTCTGTCCTGGATGGTATTTATCTGTCGCTAGAGTCCCCGAAAATGGCCGCTGTGGGTTTGTTCTGTTGGGCAGAAGTGGTGAGGGCCGGGGCAAACGCCACTTCGCATCCCAAAGGTTCGGGATTCGGGATGGAGGTCTGGGCACATCTTGGCAAAAGCCCAACGTTTGAGCACGCACAGAGTGCATCCGATCCTCATTATTGGTGGATTCCATTCCTGTCCACTCCCTAAAATTCACCTTATCCCAGAGTCTGGGCTCATGGTGCTTCCTCAGACGGGCAAAGAACAGTGAGGGGGCGCCTGGGTGGCTCAGTCGGTCAAGAGTCCCACTTTCACTCAGGTCATGATCTCGCGGTCCGTGAGTTCGAGCCCTGCATCGGGCTCCGTGCTGACAGCTCAGAGCCTGGAGCCTGCTTCCGATTCTGTGACTCCCTCTCTCTGCCCCTCCCCTGCTCACTCTGTCTCTCAAAAATAAACAAACATTAAAAAAAAAAAAAAATAAGACGTGCAAAGAACAGTGAAAAATGTGAGTCAGCCGACAGGCACGTTCCCAGCTGAGGTCGAACAGGCAGTGTCTGCCTTCTTGTTTCAGCCCTGGTATGGTAAACACGTGGCCTTTCTTGTGGCCCACTTAGTGTCATGTCTTTCACACCGGTGTGTTTTTTCCTGGTCACTTTGCTGTTGCAAATGACCCCCCAGCTTAGTGCAGACATGCTGTCTAGTGGAGCTAAGCTCAAGAAATATGTGATGTGCCTTACGGACAAAATACAGGTTTTCAGAAAGCATCATTCAGGCGTGAGTTATAGCCTGTTGTTTAATATCAATGAACTGACAATATATATTCAATAAGGTGGTGGTAAGCAGAAACACGCATGAAGCGAGGTTATGTGTGGTCTGGTTGATGAAAATGTTGTAAACAGAGGCTCCTAGGAACCTAATCCCGCATCTCCCTAGTTCAGTGTTTGTGGCAACTTTAGTGAATGTCATTCAGTGCAAATGATGAGAATCGACTGTGATCAGATACAGCCAGGAGAGAAGACCAGGAATGTGTGCACTTGTCCTACGGTGGCCTTTTCTCTCTGTATTCACCACCCCAGACCCCTCCTCTCTTGTTATCTTATCATGCCAGAGGGCCTCATCTGCTCCTTGAGGCCCTGGCCTTTCTTCTGGTTCCCTTGATATAAGAAGTAGAATCTAGATCTTACAATCCTGGGGCCAAAAAGGAATCATAAAGGTCCTCTTGACCAATACTCTCATCAGATGTTTGGATTCTTGCAAATGTGTTTTCCTGAAATAGAGTGTGTGCTTGAATGCCCCCAGTGTCGCGGAACTCACTGCCTATAGAAAGTAGAAAGCTCTTGTTAGAAAGATTTTCTATCTATGGGGCAGAATTACTTCTTTCTGCAGCCTCTTCCTTTTGTCCTTATTTCTGTTTCCTGGGTCCACACATGTATCCTTCCCATGTCTGCCTTTCCTTTTTCCTTATATAATATGATTTTAATATCTTTACCTGCCTGCTCAGTTTCCTTGGAAAACACTCACTAGTGTGTTCCACTTAAAGAAGGTGCTCCACTTAAGCTCCACTTAAAGAGGGTGCCTGGAACAACAGTATGCAGTTTTTCAGGTGTGGTCTGAGTAGAAGACTCCTTTCTTCCCTCGCATCAAACCAGTCATCCCTTCGTAAATGGTATCCACAAGGGAGAAATGCTAATGCTTCCAATTTATTTTCATGTTAACCAAACACAGGGTCTTAGCCCCAAGACCAAGCTCTAATGGAGAAATGCCAGGCATCCGCCACGGGGCTCAGAGAGAGCTACTTCATGGCAGGAAGGAAAGGGCCCTTCCTTACACCCTTTTCTTGATGGCCACCTTCATGGTGCTTCTTCTACATGCCCGGGTAGCCGAGCTTCCAGTCACCTGCCCAAGGCCTCTGTGTTGTCCCTCTCGGAGCTCTCTCTCCCTGGCTTTGCCCCCAAGGCACTGAGAAACACTATACCACATCATAAAATATACCCAGCATTTTTAGGAATTCAGGTTAGAACTGGATAAGACTAGACGATATCTTTCTTTTATAGGCTAAAAAAGAAGTGACTTTCCCAAAGGAATTTCATAATGCAATTAATCAGATCTTTATTGAGCACCCGTTATACATTACGGGCCAAGCACTGTCCCGGGAGCTAGAACTACGAAGAAGAATTTATTAATGCAATCACCAACTACTTACTAAGCCCTGATTCCATGCTAGGCTTTAGGGATATGATAGGGAATGAGACAGGGCCTCATCATTCATGGAGTGTATTGTCTAGTAGGGGAGATGGGCTTGAAACAGATAATACCTAAAATAATTGTGTGATTACAAGTGTGATGCATGCTGCAAAGGAGAGGTTCGGGGCACTCTGCATGAGTCTTTATGATGGGGACTTGACTGAGTTGGGGGTGGGGGGCATCCCCAAGTGAAGGGGAGCGTGACGAGCCCAAACAAGGGCCTCCCAGAGCGGGTAGTCTGGTGCGGGCCTCTGAGACCAGAGCCGGTTGATGGCACAGCCAGGTTGGGAGGCTGGAATTCTGAAGCTTCCCTTCCTCGAGTTTTATTTAAATATCCTCTTCTAGGTTGGAATCAAAGAGAGGGAAAAGCAAAGGCTGACTTCAGGGATGCAGACTCTCAGGAACCTTACGGCAAATACCAGTGGATAAAGAATAGCAATTCAGATGTCCCCTAACTGTTTAACTACACATCCACAGCCCAGGAGAATTAATATGTTGGGGACAGTGTAGTCCCGTGGACCTGCCCGGGTCTGACTCTGTCCTAACTGTGGAACTTTAGGCGAGAAACCTCATCTTCCCGAGCCTGAGCCTCAGTTTACTAGTCTGTAAAACGGGATGATAGAAGCATCCACCCTAGTCATGTGGTGGGGAAGATTAAGTTAATGAATATAAAGCATTTAGTCCAGTATCTGGCATGCGGTAAATAAATGTTCAAAAGCAATAGCTTGTATGATTTTCCTATAGTTAGTCTTTATAAGTGACTAGGACTAGGAGTTTATTGAGGCCAAAAAAGTATTTATTGAGCATCAGCTTTGTTCCAGGGACTCTGCTAGGGGCTGATGATAGTGAACAGGCAAGGTATCCGATACTTTTTTCCTACTTTTGGAGCACGAACCGCATGTAGGTTGCGATCCAAGATGCACGTTAACAGCACGGCTGCGCATAACCGAAACAAAAGCTTATGAAACGATGGTTGCCCCTGTC
The DNA here is from genome assembly GCF_046562875.1 of Panthera onca. Lineage (NCBI taxonomy): Eukaryota > Metazoa > Chordata > Mammalia > Carnivora > Felidae > Panthera > Panthera onca. The sequence continues at coordinate 97,018,808 of NC_138348.1, read as the reverse complement.
ACGCGCGTTGTGCTCTGATATAGTCCGGATATATATTTCACTTTTAAGGTTCAGGTCTTGACCCCACCAAATTGATTTCCTAGCCCACTAATGGGGGGGAGCCACAATTGAACAAAACACTGCTTTAGACCAACTGGGTCGTGGCTTCATAGAAATTACCCGTGAAATTCCTTTGATATACCACTGTCTTCCCAGTTTCCTCCAGGCTTGTTTCTGATCTCTTATCTTTGGCATTTGCCATTGTGGTCCTTTGATCCTGAATTTTCACAACATTCTGCATGGAAACACATATTTTGTATTGAAAGAATATTTTGGCTAAGGGACGGTCTTTGGCCGACATCAGCAACACCCTTTGTTCCCCAAATCACCCCTCAGGCAATCAACTGGGTCCTTAGTTCTGACCCAGTCTCCCACCTCCCACTGAAACTAAACTTTTATGGTTGGAGATATTGGATTTAAACTCAGTAAACATTTAATTCCTTCATGCCCGGGGTGTTTACTGTAGCGGCTTACATTACAAGCCTTTTAACTGGCCTTCAATCAAACGAGGTACAGTCCTCTACTGTGGAGACTCTGAATCTGTAAGCCCATCTCAATTCATTCCTGGGGTCTCTAGCCATAGTGTCTCACACCTGACTGTCATTTTTCCAGCCTATATGTCACACAGTTCTGTGCACTCAACGAGATGCCAATATATATTATTATATGCATCCTTCCTAATGAGCATTTCGATTTTGAACCCTGAACCTGAGGTTTAAAAAAAAAAAATGAGTCCGTGGTTATGGTTTATCCAATTTTGGATGGTCCCAGAGAACAAGGATCTGGAATGAAAAGAGCTTCCGTGTGGATAGGACTTCAAGCTTTTGTCACACATGTGATCGTCTCAGATCATCCCAGTAAGTAGAGAAGGGAAGGAAGATTCCCCTTATCTTATCGGTAGCAAAATGGACTTCCCAAGCCACATGGCAAGGGCAGGATGAAACTTGAAGTCAAATCTCCTGACTTCTGGTCAGCTGCATTGCCACCAGACTGTACTACCGTTATCTCACATTCGTGGCCCATCAAAAGCCATCATAACACTATCTCAGTTGATTATCAAGTCATGCCGTGCCATATGGACAAGTAGGTTCACTTGTTTCCATTTTACGGATGAAAAAGATTTAGGGAGGTTAAGTGACTTGCCCAAGACCACACAGCTTAGGCATGGCAGACTAGGAAAGAAAATGTGGATCTTCTGGGACATCCCTCCCCCCCCCCCCCCCGCCCGAACCCTGCATTCCCTTGTGTCAAGTCCCTAAGCAAGCACCCTGCACCTTGACCAGGATCACTTTTGTGGGGTCTGTAGCGGACCGTCTTCAGGGCTGTATTCACCAACAAACTAGTTTATAGTGATCAGAGAGGTATGTGGGAAGATCCAGGTCTTAAGGTCAAGATGGCCTACACCTGCCCCAACTTGACCAGACAGTAGAGTAGTAAATAGAACATGGGCTCAAATCCCAGTTTAACCTTCTGTTAACTGGAACCCACAGCAAGTTGCCTGACATCTCTGAGTCTCGGTTTCTTTTCTTTCACGAATTTGCTCATTCACCCAATAATAACTTGTATGAAGTGCCTGTGTTAAGCATTATTATTGTCGTCTGAAGTGTCTACATCTCTCAGGTGGGAAGAATAACAGGGCTGTTATGCAGAATTTGGGAAATTTATGGAAGCCAACCAGTGGCTGAGTGCCCAGCACACAAGGGTGATCGATAAGTATTTGCAAACTCTGACTGTGGAGCAAAAGGACTCACCTGGCCTTGGAGTTACGTCAGCTTCTGTAGAAGCTGGATCCCGACAGCGCTAAGTGCAAAGAACAATCATCTAAATGCCCATAAAGTATTAAATGTTGCAGAGTGCACACGCACAGACACAAGCAGGGATGCGAGGAAATCCCTCAGGGCTTTCACAGCGAATCCCTATTTTACCTACTTGGGACAGAGCAAATGGGCAAAATGACAGCCCGGAGTGATTCTAGGCGGGAGGGAGAGGGCTGTGAGGGAGAGGCAGGTGTGGCTGCTCCAGGCAGGACCACCCGCCTCAGGTGACAGCAGAGGGCTCTCCCTTGATGACAGAGCAAAAGAAGACAAGCAGTGAGCAATGGTCTCGTTGCTAAGTGCACAATTACAGCCTAGCCAAATGTTCTGAAAGGAAAGAGAATATGGTTTGGGGACAAGTTTGACTTTGGGAGAAAAAGGAAAGGCTTCCTGGGGGGGGGGGGGGGAGTGACTCTCAAACTGAGGCCTGAAGGATTAACTGTTAGGAACTAGGTCTGGGTTTGGAAAACGTCTACAAAGGTCCAGATAGCAAATATTTAGACTTTGTGGGCGCCTGGGTGGCTCAGTCGGTTGAGTGTCCAACTCTTGATTTCAGCCCACAGTTCAGGGGCTCAAGCCCTGCGCCAGGGCTTTGAGCTGACAGCGTGGGGCCTGCTTGGGATTCTCTCTCTCTGCCCCTTCCCCACTCACGCTGTCTCTCAAAATTAATAAATAAACATCTAAAAAACATATATTTAGACTTTGCAACTTTACCCCTATAGATGAAAGCAATCATGGATGCTACGTAAGTGAATGGGGGTGGTTAGCTGTGTTCTAATAAAACTTTACTTCCTAAAACAGGCAATGGCCCAGATCTCGCCTGTAGGCTGATTTGCCAACCCCCGAAGAGCTGAGAGAAGGCTAGGGGTCAGGGGTGGTATGCAGCAAAGAAAGTTCTAGAGGGGTCTGCGTGCACACAGACCCTGGCAACAGGAGCTTGTTGCACTTGAACACGTAGGTGTGGCTGGAACGCAGAGAAAGCTGGAGCGAACCGTGTGAGGTGAGCGTGGAGAGTGGGCAGAGGCCCGCTTTGCAGGGCCTGCTGGGCCGTGTGAAGGATCTCTGTCCTTAAAAAGCAAAAGGGGGACAATTGAAAGGTTTTAAGCAGGGGCTAATGCGATCATATTTGAGATTTTGTAGGGATGACCGCCCAGGGCTATGTGGAGAGCAGAACAGAGGCCCAGAGTGTAACCTCGTCCAGGGGAAATTCCATGGGGACCAGGACTAGAGTGGAGGCCAGGGAAGGGGGAGAGTCCGGGAAGTTTGCCCACTTGCTCAGGGCCACCAGGCCCTGTGGTGACAGTGCTAGATGCTAATGCGGGACTCCAGACTCCACGTGACATGCTACCAGCTCTTTCGGGAAGCAGCAGGGGACCCCTGTGGTCATGGCCCTGGATAGGCATTTCCCGAGGCATATTGCTGAAGGACTGAACAGCTTGCTTACACTGCCCCAGGGTCACACACCAATTAAATGCCGGTCCCAGACACTCATTCAGTTGTACAGCCAGTGGCCTTCCCAAAGGACTGTGGGTATTCTGTATCGATGCCACGGATTCCATTCACCAGAGCCCCGGCGCCCCGGCCAGCCTTATCTGTGTTCTCCTTACCACGGTTCCTTCCAGCCTGGTCCCTTGGTTGCTCGCCCTGGGGTCAAAGGCAGCTGTCCCGACAGCACTACCAAGTGACAATTCTTAAGGAGAGTAGACGCTGTGAAAAGTGGACAAATTAACTTCTCAAAGCACAGAAACGAAGTGGCCATCTACATTTCAGCAATCCATAGCAACGTTATCTCACAGCACAGTGTAATAATAACTGGCTTTGTAACAATGACACCGTACCAAGGTCAAGACGCTCACTCTGTTTGAGAGGACAGTGGAAAGTAGAATTCTCTTTCACAGAATTTTCGGGTAAATAATTGAAATCTCCAAACTGTTAGTGCTTAAGGAGCAAGACGCTAATTAATGTGTATGGACCCAAATTAGCATAAGTCGTGTGTCCTTTAGGAATGTTGGGTAAATGATACTTTCTGTGCCCGTGCAAACACATCCCGTATCATTTATTTTCAGAAATGCTCATATGCGACTGAGCACTCCAATCATAAGATATTTCTTGTAGGAGCAGCAGAATGGGTTGTGAGACAAAGTACACATTCATTTTCAAAATTATGATCTCCATTAAGCAGCACATTGGCCTTGTTTTGAATCCTGTTTTTTTTCTACTCACCAGCTCTGTGACTTGGGTTGGTTATGATCTTACATGGACTTTCCTTTCCTTCCTTCCCTTTTTTTTTTTTAATTTATTTTGAGAGAGAGAGAGAGAGAGAGAGAGAGAGAATGAATGGGGGACAGGCAGAGAGAGAAAGGGACAGATGATCCAAAGCGGGCTGTGTGCTGACAGCATAGGGCCCAATGTGGGGCTCAAACTCACAAACCGTGAGATCGTGACCGAGCCAAAATCGGACACTTAACCAACGGAGCCACCCAGGCGCCCCTACTTTCCTTCCTAATAAAGTGAAGTGGCAATGAGAGTTGTAAGCATCTACTTCGAGCATCCAACACAGAGCCTGTGAGGGCAGGTGGGCCTCAGTGTGGTGATGGAGCCAGCTTGCCCCAGCTAGCGAGGGCTGCTAAACACATCTCTTCCCGACTCTGTTCCGTGACATCACGTTGGTAGCCTGCACTCAACCTTAGCCGGGAGTGTTTACTCCCCAGCGTTACAAATCGGAGCCTTTTTTTCCTGCAGAGCTGGATTTTAAACATTTCGTGGCCCACCACCGAATCCCTGTTAACCTCTACGCCTTCGCCTTTCCCCGTCATCATGTTTGTCGTCTGAGCTGCTCTTCCTGCGATGCTCTCCTTCATCCTGCATCGCAATCCCCTGGAGGGCTTGCTACGACGCACATGGCTGGACCCTTCTCCTAAGTCAGAGTTTCTGACTTAGTCAGTCTGGAGTGGGGCCGAGGAATTTGTACTTCTGTCCCTGGTACTCTGATCCCGGAACCAGACTTTGAGACGCTGGTCTCATCGGTCTAATAAACTCAAGTCCACGGTGCAAAGCCCTCTGTGGGGCACAGAAGAGATCCACCTTCTGCCTCAGACCGCGGCGTTAAAAATTAATGAACGCTTGCATAGTACTTGCCCATACACTGTCTCATTTAATCTCCCTAAGTACTCTATGAAGTAATAATCACTATTTTAACCCCCACTTGGTAGACGGAGGAAGCAGGCTCAGAGGGACTGAGTAACTTACCCAAGGCCACACAGCTCATAAGCAGAGAACCCAAGTTCAACTCAGGTCCTCCCGCTCCGGGGCCACTGCATTCGTGATGCACACAGCGTAGCGCTCAAGGGCGAGCGGAGGCTGAAATCCGGCCTGCCCAGCTGTGCACCTGCAGGGCGGGGCCACATCAGCCCAGGAGGAGGGGGCCTTTTCCTTACCTGCATTAAGGCTCCGTATAGGCTAACGGTGTTGCCCGAGTCCACGGACACGGAGGAAAGGCAGAACAAGTGGCAGAGACAGAAAGTGCAGAGGGAGGCCCGTGGAAAGACATTATTTGAACATAATCAGGCCCACACATGTGGGCATGTGCAAGAGGCTTACAAAACAGCTGTTCCTGCAGGAGGTTTTGAGGGCAGGCGTCAGCACGGTGGAGCGAGGGAATCTGGCTGGAGGCAGAGTCACAGATTGTCAGCGATGAGAGCCGGATCTCCTGCCCACCGCTGGCATGTGTGTGGCATGGAAGGTGCCCGGTGGGTGGGGCAATTAGCCTGTATCCCAGGGCGCCTGGCTCTGTCTCTCGCTTTCCCTCCCACCGCCTTTCTGCAATTAGATTGCTCTGAGGAATCACTGCCAAGCCGCTTTGTTGCATCTGACGAGTTTATTAATTTCTTGGGGGCTAATGGGAGGGTGGGTGGGAGATGCATTTCCTGACTAGCGCTTAGGGGCTAATTAGTCTCTTTGCTGTGTCCCCAGAGGTGGGGGGTGGGGGCAGTACACTGCTCAGGCTTCTCAGATCTGGCTCCGGGTAAATCATTTCTATCCCTGGCTTTTGTGGGAACTTATCTCGTGGCTTGGGTAAGATCGGGGAGTCCGGGGCCGGGGCAGGCGGTTCATGCAGATCGGGTCCCCTGAGCGCAGCCGAGGTGGGAAGGTGAGGCTGGGGGGAGCTGTGTCTCGCGGGCCCTTCGGTGACTATAGATAGGACTCTGAGAAGTTCACTCCTGTGTCAGACATCCAAATGCTGACATCCAGCCCAAGCGTTCTTTATGTCCTTCTGTCTAAATCTGGCCCTTCCCACCCTCAGAGACCACGGGGAACCATTTCTCGCCATTTTGCAGACGGGCCGGATCTATCTTCAAATGAGCCTCCTCCGAGAGGATAGTCATTTCCGCCTGACTTTGTGCAGGGTCCAAACCCAGGAGAGGAAAGCTCTGTCCGGGGTTCTTGCCCAATGGCTGAGGCTCCTTTCTCTGGTTTGCTGGGCCCGCTTTCATGAAGCACGTCTCGGCGTCCCTACCCAAGGCCCAGCAGCAGAGACAGGAGAGTCTCGTTCTGGGTGCCGGACAGCTCTGGGTTCAAGCCCGGGTACCACTACCGAGTGGATGAGCTTCGGCGAGGCACTAAACCTCTCCAAGCCCCAGTTTCCTTATAAATCAAAACACCACCACTATCCGCAAAGTTGCGGGGAGAGTTCAGAGAGATGATAGAACACATCTAGCCCAGCAGGTGTCTGGTCTCTGTTTTTCCCCTTCCCCTTTGTGCTTGAAAAGCCAGAAGCTCATCCCTCATTCTCCCCACCCATTTCGCCTGCAGAGAGAGGCAGAAGGGAAGCGCAGCAAGAACCTGATGTGGCTGGTCCCTTTGAGAGGCAGTTAGGTGCTCCAGAGACCCAGACGAGGCTCCCTCGCCTTCTGTCCATGTTTCACCAACAGCAGCAACCTGCTGACATGAGATGATGGCTTCCCCTGCTTCCAAGTACCAGCCCCTAAGCGAGATGCTGGGGCATGAGTGTAAACTGGCCAAGCCCCACACGGGCTGGTGGGGAAGACAGGCAAGCAGAAACGTGCAGTAGGGCATTGGAAGAGCCAGGCAGGACGGCCACGGAGGCTTCCTTGGGAAGACGCGCCTGGGGCTGAAGCTCAGGCCTCTCAGCCAGTGGGTGAGGTGGCCCCAGGACAAGTTGGGGAGGCTCTTTTATTTCAATGTCAGTTTCTTTATCTGTCAAACGGGACCTCCCGTGTGGACGTGCACGAGACACTGCTTGTAAACTAGAAATGAATATGCGTATGTCCAGGACCCTTCTGCCCGTGCGGAGGCGGAGAAAGCTGCCCACCCCCTCTTCAAGTGGCATCCTCACAGAGTCTTGGAGAGGAGTTTTGGGGTCATCTGGGTCATCTCCCCTTTGGCAGGTGAAAGGCTCACCCGTGGACACCATCGGTCCTGTGGCTTGGCCTTCCCCTCTTCAAGCTCCAGGCCAGGATGTCAGAGGGGTGATTACTGTTCCCCAAGACCCTCAACCCTCTGGCCCTACGGAGTGGGAGGGGGTGGGGACCAAGGGTGAGATGCGTCTTCGTTGTTGTTCAGTTTTCCCCAAGGGGAACCCAGAGCCCAGCTCTGGTGAGCAGAGCCACATGGCATCCATGGAACTTGTGACGGTTTTCCAGGGAAGCTGCTGCTGGTGCCTGGAGGTGCCTGGCAGAGATAGATGTGTGCGTTTCATTGGGTTTCCAGCCAGCTGTCAGCCACGTCTCCTGGCCGCCCACTTCGGACACTCAGCAACAGACATGATTTGCCAGGGGCTTCGGCTAGTAGAAATATATTGGTATTTACACACATGCGTGTGCACACACGCACACATACGTATTTATAAAAAGGGTTCTGCTGAGAAAACAAACCATCTGAAAACCCAGTGATGTTGAGCTTAGGTGTAGATGACTTTCTAGAACGGAGAGCTGGGTAAGTTGTGTACTTTTCCCCCTAGAAGTGAAGGCAACGGGGAAGAGGGAGGAAAATAGTGTCAGGCTAAATACGTTCTGATTATGACCCAGGGAAGGTTTGCTATTATTCCCGTTTTGTAGATGAGGAGACATGCTCAGAGAGGTTCAGTAATTTTGGGGGGAGGTTACGCATTTGAGGTGCATGCTCCTGGGCCTGGCTGAATAACCTAGCCTCAAACTGGAGCATCCGTGGTCTTGGTTGGCTCAGAGAAGAAGGCAAGGCACACATTACCACCCCCGTTGATAGCTGGGGAAACTGAGGCTCAGAAAGATCTAAGCAGCTTGCCCGGGTTCTCACAGCCAGCAAGTGAACCGACCAGGGCAAGAACCCAGCTCTTTCCTCTCCGGGTTCGTTCACTCGTTGAACCCTCAGCGACGTTCACTGAAGGACCTAGTGCGATGTCACTTCTGTCCGGTATACCATTCTGATTCTTATCTGGATAATCAGAATCACGGAAAGGAAAGGCTGAAGCGAAGGAGCTTTGTGGCTCATGCCTGCCACAACATAATGTGATCCACTTGGTCCCTTCCCTTCTGTCTGAGAGAATGTCGCCAAACTGCATTCGGTTCCTGATTTGTTTCTCTGCTTTCCTCCTCTACCTCTCCTGGGTCTTTGCCCCTATCTTCCTGTCCCCTCTCCGATCCCTCCTCCACCTTCCCTGACCCCGTCAACCCTATGGAACGGTAACCCTGCCCTAATCCCGCCCCTCTTGTCCATGTTCCATATCCCTGCCTCCTTCTGTGCCTTACATATAGCCCAGCCGAAGGCAGGGGACTGGCCTCTCTGCTGCTTCTCAACCCTGGAGGCCTGCGTGACCTCAGCAACCCCGCTCTCCCCAGCCGCCTCCTTGCCCCATTTCTTCCCAGCCCTCTCTCCTTTGTCTCCTCAGATTGGCCAGTGGCACGTGGCTGATGGCCTCAGCATGGACAGCCGCCTCTACGCCTCCAACATCTCCGACAGTCTCTTCAACACCACCCTGGTTGTCACCACCATCCTGGTAAGCGGGGTGGTCCTGGGCCTCCCAGCTGCAGCTCCCCACGGTGCCTCTTCCAGCTCCAGGAGCTCCCGGGGTCCCAGTGAACACAAGACGGGCGCTCTAATCACAGCACCGAGGCCAATTTATGACAGTGTAATTAAACTCGAGTTGCTGTTTCATATGGAAATGATATTTGATGAGTTCCAGAGCAGCTGGGGAAGAGCGATGGGGTGAAGAGACACCACAGTTTGTGCATACCTCTTCCAGGGGCACCCTGACAGCCAGGGTGCTGTGCATGGCCCGGGGAAGGGAACCTTATGACAGAGAAGCCCAGCAGGGGGCTGGATCCGGTCCACCGGGGTGGCCCCTACTCTTTCACGGCAGCCTACTTTGCTTGGTGCCTACTGTGTACCAGATGCCCCCCTGCAGTGGACATCTGAATTCCAGTGGGTTTTTATGGCCTGTTTCTTCATTTCCAGACGGTCAAAAGAAAGTTCTCAATCTATAGAGCAAGGGACCATCTGCCTTTTTTATTTGATTCAATTCTCCTCAACAATTACCAAACCCTTCTCCCCATGGATCAGGCACCGTGTTCATTCCTGGAGACACGAAGATGAAGAAGACTCGGTCTCTAGCCTCAAAGAGGTCATAATTTAGTAGGTGGCCTGGGTCAAGTGCATTCACGGCCAAGGTCGGCCTCTTCCCCCGTGACGATCTCGTGTTTTAAAAGATGTATCCGTTAAACCAACTGCATATATTAAGCAATAATTAGTTTGTTTCTCTCCCCTCACTCTCTGCTTTTGACTAATCAAAAGCATATTTCCCTGCCTGGCACAGTATCTTATCAGCAGGAGATAACCAATGCTGCCACACTGATATAAGTCCAGCCCAAAGCAGAGACTCGATGCGCTGGGTAGTCTGCTCAGCCTTATCACTGCTACATGTGCAAGGTCTGCAAATGCGTCTGTTTCTTTAGGCTTTCTGAGATAATGAAACAGCTCAGGGACCCCCATCACTTCATTCATGAACTCCTGGGGCACAGGAACCCTAGACTAGAATTTTTGATCTGCGGGCAGACTGGGGTAAAAGTCAGGAAAAAGGTGCACAGCTAGCCCTATGGGGGTTGAAGGAGGAAGGGGTTCCCATGCCATCAGGAAGGTTAGCAAAGCCTCCCGGAGAAGAAGGGACACAGAAGACAGGCTCCAAAAGACAGGGAGAGATGGGGAGGGAGAGGTGAATGAAGGACAGCACTGTGGGCATTTAGGAAATGCTGAAAAGGGCCGTTTTTCCAGGAAATGGGCATTGGTAGAGGAGGGAACAGGAGGCCAGAAAACGGGCTATGGTGCTTAGGAACTTGAATGCCACACTGTTGAGTGTTCCCTTCATGTGAGACACGGAGTCACTGAATATTTTCATTCACTTTTTCAGTGAATATTTGGGGGACACTATGCTGGGTGCTGTTGTGGGTACCCAGGAATAGACAGAGCTGAGATCACAGGCGTCAGTTTGGACCCATTGAGCCAGGGAAATCTGAGCAGAGACCTGACGGGGAGAGGTGAGAGCCAGGTGGCTGTCCGGGAAGGAATATTCCAGGCGGAAGGAGGAAACGATTGGAGCGAAGGATGGAGAGAGCAGTTCCAGCTCCCAGACTGTTGGTCACTCCCCACTGTCAGCTCCAGCTTTAGCCTCTCTGAACCAACCTGGAAATGCCAGAAAGATTGGAGAGTGGTGGTATCACCACAGCCCCTGAGGGCTCCTAGAGCCTGGCTGAGCTGGGCAGTGGTGAGCTGCGGTCCTGGCCAAGGGGGGGGGGGGGTCAGCACACAGCATCACTGTTGGGACCTCCCGCCCGCAGGCTTCTGGAGTCCCATGCTGTCCGTCCCCAAAGCCCGTGCTCTCACTGAGGCCCATTTACCTCTTTCACCTGAGCACGAAGTCCTGAGAGGCTCCCTTCTCAATTTCTCAGTCTACCTCCCCATACTCCCTGCCCCTCTGTCAGCGTGGTCTTTCTGAAATCAGAATTATGCTGTTATTTCGTCACTTACAATCCTTCAGCACTGCCCAGGACCCTCCACCCCTGCACTCCGAGTAGAAACCCCTCCTAATCAAGCCCAGCCTGCCCTACCTGCTTCCTCTCCACGCAACTTGGGATCTAGCAGTACCAGACTGCACGACACTTCCTCACTGTATCATGCCCTTCCCTGCCTCTGCCCCTGCTGTTCCCTCAGCCCAGAATACCCTTCCCCCGAAATCCCATTTCCAACTGGAAATGCCTCTGCACCCACCCTTCGGACCTCTCTTCAGATGTCACTTCCTCCGTGAAATCTTCCCTAACCTGACTCCTGCCCTCCCCTGTCTCTAGCATTTTGCCCACACCTCCGTGGTGGCATTTCTCCTATCAGACGTTGTTGTTTACATTCTATATCCCCTTCTAGAATGGGAACTCCTCGAAGATTGGGGTTCCTGACGCAAAGTAGGAGCTCGGCGATTAGAATTTGAATAAAGGAGTTCCTTCCTACAGGGTAGAAGGATGTCCCTTAAAAGCCAACGCGAGTTTGAGAGGGAGATGGGGACATTGCTGGGTTGTACTTCCTGCCTCTCAGGGGCTAAAATTGGACGGTGCTGAGAGCTTTGGCACAGACCTACGGGGACACGGAGACCACAGGGGTGTGTTTCCAGATGGGGAAAGTCAATCTGACTCTGTGTGTGTGCGCACGCGCGCATGTGGTTCACATATGCACACGTGTGTTCATCAACTGTGACAGCAGGGCACTTTGGTGTCGGGTGACGTTTAACAACATGGTAAGTATGATCCGGACACACGTCTTTTCTTGTGCCTCTGTGTCTAAGATGGCTGCTACAACTCTCACGAGGAACGATTATCTTAATTTAGTCCCCAGTGACCATTTGTGGGTTATCCTTGGCAAACAGTAATCCTGAACGACTCACCCCTTAACACTCAGCACATATCCCTGTCGTCTCCTGTTCCTGTCTGGGTACACTTGGGACATGTGAATGATTTATTGGTTAATAGCACACACACAGAATTAGCCGTAGCTCTTAACTCCTTGAGCGCTTACCCTGAGTTGAACATTTTGCCTGTGTTCCCCTTTCCCTTCTCCCAACCCTCATGCCAGCACAGAGGGGCTCCGGCTCCAAGCCAGCACTCGGCCCCTACATTTTTCAAAGTGCTGGGGAGCCCCAACCTTCCTGACAGTTTGGCTTTCCCACGTTTCCTCCCTCCAAGATCGGCTTTTTTTTTTTTTTGGATGTTTATTTTGTTTTCGAGAGAGAGAGAGAGAGAGAGAGAGAGTGCGCGCAAGCAGGGGAGGGACAGAGAGAGAAAGAAGGAAAGACAGAATCCCAAGCAGGATCTACACCCTCTGTGTAGAGCCCAATGCAGGGCTCGAACTCACAAACCGTGAGATCGTGACCTGAGCTGAAGTGGGATGCTTAACTGACTGAGCCATCCAGGCGCCCCCAAGATTGGCCTTTTGTATGTTTACTATGAACGTGCCCGTGAGCGTTAAGTTAATTTGAGAGTAGAATGTTTCTGGGAAAAGAATTTCATGGTACTCCCTGGGATAAGTAAAGGTAGCCTGGGATGTTGCCAACCCAGGGCTGGAACCCCCAGCCAAGCCCTGTGCATTCACTCAGTCCACAAGGGCCTGGTGCCGGAGCCAGATAGGGGTACCAGGGAAGGGGAAGAGTCCATCCAGGCCCCACTTACATTTTACCTGGGAGCATGGCCTAGAGGATGACTGGGCCATGTGAGGCAGTGAGAGTTCTGAGAAATGAGTTGGCATCAGAGGAGGCGATGGGACCCCCAAGGACAGAGGTGAGTTAGGTTAGGCGGGAGAAAGGGAGGGAGAGCAGCTGGGGCAGAGAGAAACCCTTGAGTGGAGGACAGCAGGTGTGGAAGACAGGAGACTGGTCCACCTCATGGACATGGCAGTGAACTTGGCCATGAAACAGAACCAGGCCACCTTCGACACAGAGCTCCCTCTCCCTGACAAACAGCCTTCTGCCTTCTTCTCTCCTACTTCACGCTCACAAAATCACCCTCCTGTACCCTCCCCTCATGACTTCTGGGCTGTCTGACTCTCAGCCCTCCCCAACCCTGAAGCCCCTTCTGACTTGAGCTCAGCAAACCAGTGTCTCAGCACTTGTGTCTCTTAGCTTCTAGCATGATCTCCACCTTGATGCTCAGCCATCTCATCTCGTGCGGGTCCCAAGCCCGGTCGTCCTCACCATCCCCACTCACAGCTACCCATCAACGGTCAGCCTCCCGACTTCCTCTGGGCCTTGGTACTCCCTGGGCCCACGTCTTACCCCTTCCTTGTCATATCCCCTGAGCAGTTCTGCTAAGCCCTTTGCACACCAAGCCTTCAGTCCCGCCCCAACGTGACTCTGGGGCCTGGCACGGATTCCCTCACCTCTGTCCCTTCCCCTCCTCTCTGTGTCCACGTCCATGTCTCCACCTCACCTACAGGCCTCCTTCCCAGCTTCTTTGCCGCCTTGGCCCTGTCTCTTTCCACTTGGCCCCAGGACCTCACTGCACCAGCTAGCGCCTCTCTTCCTTCTCTGATCTCTCCTTCTCAAGGGATTCTTCCTTTCTACCTGCAAATACACCCTGGCCTCTCCCATCCTCAGATACCATCGCCACCCCCTTGCCCACACCCTGCTGCCCCTCCAGCTGCCTCCAGCTTGGGGGATTGTAAGTCGTGGTGTTGGTGGGCCCTCGGGGAATCCTCCAGCCCAGTGGTTTGCAGATGGGGCAACCGAGGCTGGAGGAGAGACGAGGCCAGTAGAAGGTGGGTGGAGAGGCCGTGTGCCTGCCTGCCTTTATCTCCTGACTTCTCAAAGTTCCGGTACCTTCTTTCTCATGCACCTTGCATTCACTCCCCGTTCCTGTGGAGTCCTGCCGCCCCGCTGCACCTGCCGTGGGAGGGTTGCCAGCAACACCTGGCCAGGGGCCCCCTTCACAGCCCTGCTTCATCTCTGCAGGGGAACGTGTGCACCCTCCTTCCTGAACCTCCTTGCTCCTTGGCTCTCATGGCCCCATTCTCCTGATTTTCAACTTTTCTGGTTGCTTCTGCTTTATCTTCTATGGCTGCTCTTCATTTTCCCACTGTCTAAGATCAGGGCCTTGTCCTCTTGTCCCCCTTCTGTCCTCCCCCATTTCTTCCCCCGCCGATGGCCTCACATTTCCTGCAGCTTCAGCCGTCCATTCTGTACAGAGGCCTCCCAATCCCTGCCCCGGTCTTGCCCTCAGTCCACATTTTAAGCATTCGGTCAGGGGTTTCCTCCGGGATAGCCTGCCGGTACCCCAAATTCAACACGTCCCCAATCGTCTTCCCTTCCAGACCATCCATGCCCGTGATGACACCTTCCTCTGGACATCCACCCAGGCTCCAATAGTCTGAGGACCCCTACCCTCTGTACCCCACACCCCACCTGCCCTCAAGCCTGGCCCTCTCTGTGTTTCTTCCAGCTCTCTGCGCTCTATCCTGAGCCAAACTATGGCTCAGGACTCAGTATCTCACATCAGGAGAGAGTCTGCCCTAGCCCCAAGATGCTCTCTCTTATTATTTAATATTCTTAATCCTTAAGTCTTTCAAACCATCCATGTTCCCCTACTATGTATGTAGGCTGTGTACCCACCTTGCCCTGGCACCCAAGGCCCCTCTGACCCTAATTTATCCTCCGGGCACACAAGCCATGCTCCAACTGAATGGAGGGTCCGTTGTCCCCTAAAGAGGCCATGCTCCTTTGCACTCAAGATTATGCCCTTGATCTTGCCTTTCCCCTGCCTCTGATGCCTTCCATTAACACTATTCCATCTGTATTCCATCCCCCTCTGGAACCCAGCTTGGGTTTTACCTCCCCCATGGAAACTTCTCTGGACGTTTTCCCCAGAGAGACCCACCCCTCTTCCCAGAGCTCTCGTGGTTGGACCTGCTCTGCCTTGGGTTGCATTTGGTCAGTACATGTTCTTACCTCACCCGCTATATTGTCAGTATCCTAGTATCTCATAATGCCCTGTGACAGGTCCATGTGGAATAAACAAACAGAAGGGAAAGAAAGAAGGGATGGGAAGGGGGTGAGGTCAAATGATGACCTTGCACCAGAGGGAGGAGCTTCAGCTTGACCCTCTGTGCACTGAGACCCTTGTGTGTTCCTGGTAAGAGAAGTGTCTTGAGGCCAGGAGGGGAGCTTATTGCCACCTCCAGAGCAGCCCATCGCCCCAGTCACTTCCATCCCTCTACCTCGTCTCCTCCCCGACCTCTGCCCCGGCACCCCCATCCCTCGTGGCTGAGACACCAGGGCTAAGATGAGAATGACAGCTGCCCAGTTTTGCTGCAGGAAAACCCGTATTTAATGCTGAAGGGGAACCACCAGGAGATGGAAGGCAATGACCGCTACGAGGGCTTCTGTGTGGACATGCTCAAGGAGCTGGCAGAGATCCTCCGGTTCAACTACAAGATCCGCCTGGTCGGGGATGGTGTGTACGGTGTTCCTGAGGCCAATGGCACCTGGACGGGAATGGTCGGGGAGCTGATCGCTAGGGTAAGGAAAGAACAGGTGGTCTAGACTTGGGGGTGGGCTGGGGAGGGGGAATTGAAGGGCATGAGGTTTGCCGAATGCTCATGAACCATCCACGTATTCAGGCAGTCATGCCTTTTTCATGTATTTGTCCATTTTTTTGCACAAATCTTTTCCGTGCCGGCACTGAGCCAGGCACTGGCGGTAAACGTTAGTAATGCAGACCGCCATGATCCCTGCCCTGTGGCTCTCCCAGTTCAGCACCTGTAACAGGTAATGGAGGTCTTGACCAATTAATACGGATTTGAGGTTTGGGTTCGGGGTCCGTTTTCTGGATACGCCTGGTGCTTTCTGTTCGTTCCGACGATTTTACGGCTCGGTAGCACCCCCTGGCAGAGCTTGGGTGGGCCCGGGAGAATAGAACACACCACATCAGTTGACTTTGACACTGGAGAAGTGGCGGTCAAGGGAGACATGGTAAAATAACAGGGGGAAAAGGTTCAACCGTCAGAGGAGATGGTCACGGTTACGGCTATTTCGTTATTACTTCTCGTACTACTCTCTGCTGTCGTTAACGTGCTTCTACAGACCCGAGCCAAGGTGCACTTGGACAGGCTGTAGATTTTCAGGGTGAATGTGGGGAGTTGGTTAAAATGCAGGTGAGCATCATAGAATGTCAGTCATCTGTTTGGTTAGAGCAAGGATATAGAAAGTTCTTCCTGGGGGACATCTCTTGTTTTCTTGGCACACACTGTTAACAGCTGTACAAATTAATTAAGTCGTTACTGTTTCACGGCCCCTATTTCCGTAACCGAGTTTTTGTGGCCGGGTCCTGGTGATGGGCACTCAGTGCAGAGAGCACAGACCTGGGTTCCTAGCACGACCTTGAACCAAGCCCTTTCCCTCTCTGTGCTTTCCATGTGCAGAAGGAGCCCCTGCAGCCTCCCAGTGAATGCCAACGTGCAAGGGTTTTACATACATTATCTTGAATCCTCTTTAAACATACCCTTTAGCTCGATGTTATCCTCACTTTACAAACGAGCCATCTGAAGCTCAGAGGGCTTGAATGACTTGTCTGAAGCCACATAGTTAGTATGAGACAGGGCTGGGATTTGAACCCAGATCTGTATAACAGCCGGGCCTGCGCTGTTCTCACCGCCGCACCCCACCGCAGCTGGACTTTGATGTCACCAAGAAAGGTACCCTTCCAACTGGGCCCCGCCTTCTCTCCTTCCTTTTCATGCTCCCTCCCTCCACACTGCTCTTCCCTTCTTCCTGGCTTTCTTCTTTTCTTCCCTTCCTTCTTTTTTCTCTGCCCTTTATCTCTTGAGTTAATACGATTTTAACCCTTTATATGTACCAGGCTTGGGGTACGAGATACGTTTTTGCCATGATCGTCTTCAAGGATAAAAATATCTGTTGGGTATTAAATAAGCAGTCTTTGATGCCTCATGGTGAAATGGTTTGTATAGACAGGAGCATGAAAAGCTATTTAAGAGGTGAGGAGAAGGGGTGCTTAGGAGATTGCCTGGCTGTATAGACAGCATTTGCAGTGACCCGGCAGGGTACATAGCAAGACTCTGAACCCTCCAGTGTGAGCTGTTTCAGAAGTGAGGCCTTGCTGGCAAGGAGAGGCTCTCATACAGAGGACAGACCAGTCAACAGAAGGCCACAGAAGGCCTCAGAAGGCCTAGGGAGCCCAGGGAGCATTTCACAGGGGCAGGGCATAGGGGTGAAGATTTCCTCAGAGAGCTGTCTGCTATCTTGATTTTTTTTAATGTTTTTATTTAGTTTTGAGAGAGAGACAGACAGAGTGTGAGCGGGAAAGGGGCAGAGAGAGAGGGAGACACAGAATCCGAAGCAGGCTCCAGGCTCTGAGCTGTCGGCACAGAGCCTAACACGGGGCTCGAACTCACACGCCGTGAGATCATGACCTGAGCTGAAGTCGGATGCTTAACCGACTGAGCCACCAAGGTGACCCTGTCTGCTATCTTTGAGATTCGAGCCCACCCTGCTGATGGTGCCCATGCTTCAACCCCTCATCCCCCACCCCCCAAAAAAAACAGATTTTTTATTTGCATTTCACTGCAGAGGTGGAGCCCGGTGGTTAAACCCCAGGAAGCTGAACTGCCATGACTTTTCCTTCTCTTACCGGCAAACTTGGTCACCTTGAGTCCGTTTCTTCAGCCCTCCTTGGCCTACCTGGTGACTGGTAGGGCGACTTCAGGGATGTCAGAGTTAGTATACAGCCAGTCCCCTTATCAGCCCCCTAATGAGCTATGACATGGACCGGCAGGGAGAGGGGAGGAGCCTGGGACTCAAGGACACGCGGCTACACACTGAATGACTTAGGCAATCAGCCAGGGATCTTCAACTTCACCCCAGATTGGCTTTCAAGCCCAAACCCTTGCTGCTTTGGTCTCATCTAGACATAGCTACTCATATCAACTAGTTAATTACTTAAACCATTAATTCAATAAATATTTATTGAATGCCTTCTGCTATTCCAGATGTTGGAGATACAGTGGGGGGGACCCCATAAACGCAGACACTGCCCTCATGAAACTTACCAGCGAGAGACAGATGTTAATGAAGGATCACATGCATATAGAATTTCAAACCGTTAGCGCAAGGGAAGAAAAGTAGAAGGAGCCGTGAGGACGTATCAGAGGGCAGTGGGATCCAGTCTCGAGAGGCGAGAGGGCAGGGGAGGGAAGTCTTCCCTCGGGAAGTGACGCTGGAGCTGGTATCTGAAGGATGGGACGAGCATCCCAGCCCAGAGGCTGTCTGGATGCCACTGGGATTGATTCTGGGCTGGAACGGGTGATGCTGGGACCACCACCTTCCCCAGGTTCAACAATTCGATGTGTCTGCCAAGATGTTCCCTAGGCTTCCATTAGTCCTAAAGCCAAGATCCATCCTGTCGTACAGAAACATTGCAGAGGCTGGAACGGCAGGGCTTTGAATGTCCCAACGGAAGGAAACCTCAGAGCTCACCACATCTAAATCTGTCACTTTTGCAGACGAAGCAAGGGAGGGTCAGAGAGGTCAAGTAACCTGCCAGAGATCACATAGCTAATAAGTACCGAGTCCACATTGAAGCCCTGGGCTCTCTGGCTTCAGCGCTCATGGTCTGAGAGAGCACAGATCCCGATGTTAGACCTAAGCTAAAGTTTCAGTCCATGCGCTTACTGGCTGTGTGTTCTTTGCCAAGTTATTTTATCCTTTCTGTCCCTTCTGCAAGCCTTCAGTGTTCATTGGGAAGAATTTTAAGGATCTAAAATAACACACACACACATGGGGGCGCCTGGGATGGCTCAGCCAGTTAAGCGTCTGACTCTTGATTTCAGCTCAGGTCATGAGCTCACGGTTCGTGGGTTCGAGCCCCGTGTCGGGCTCTGTGCTGTGTTGAGCCTGCTTGAGATTCTCTCTCTTTCCCTCTCTCTCTGCCCCTCCCCTGCTCAGTCTCTCTCTCAAAAAGTAAATTAACTAAAAATAATAATAAAATAACACACACATACAGAGGAATAACACACACATACAGAGGGTTTGACATATAGGAGGCATAGGAGTTGCCTTAAGTCAGGGCTCCCTGGAAAACTGAGCCCAAGGGGGAAGTTCCCATGCTAATTGAGGGTGTGCACTTCCAAGGCAGCAGAAGTGAGGGGGAAGGGAGGGGAATGGCAGGCCAAGAGGACATCTGTCCGTCCTTCTAAAGGAGTATGTCCCTGGGCTGGCCATAGCTCTGCTCCAAGCCCAGCTGAGTGTTCGCTCTTCAGAGAGACCCAGGAAAGTGCCGCCTCACCGGACAGCCCGTAGCGATGGGGAGGAGAATGCACCTGCTGAGTCTCCTCGGCTGAGGTTCACCCCGCAGGGTGTCACCTCCCCATGTGCCCCAAACCCTGTGGCTGCCTTCAGACAAGTCAGATCTTGAATCAACAGTGACAGCTCCCCTAATTCAAGCTGCAGCCAATGGGTGTGAGCAGCTGACCCCCTTCCTGCCTGCGGCCTTGTCCAGTGACAGAATGTGCTATGGATTGTTAGGACACAGCTGCTGTCACGCCATCTGTCCAGGGGCCACGGGTAAAACTGAGCATGACTCCATCCCCCTCCTCGCTGGGGGAGCCCGGAGGTGAGCCTTAGCTGGTTTGGACCAGGAGTGATTTTTTTTTTTTTTTAAGTAAGCTCAAAGCCCATCGTGGGGCTTGAACTCACAACCCTGAGATCAAGAGTCACATGCTCTACGGACTGAGGCAGCCAGGCACCCCTCAGGAATGATTATTATTAGGCTCCTGGAGGTACACCAGGTTGTGTCTCCGTGACCCCCTCTTGTTCAAGGAGAATGCCTTCCCCCATAGGAAAAAAAAAAAGGAAACTAAGCCCGTCATCTGTTAACAGCTGCAAGTGAAAACAGTTGTTCACAACATCACACTGGGGTAAGCCTGAGATTCCGTCATGGGGGCGCAGCATTCCTGGGCCAGTGCGTCCGTGCGCACTGTCCACGCCTGTGGCTTTGGGGGCTGCTCACCCACGTGGCACATGTGACATCTGGGGGAAGAGACCGTGTAAAGGGTGAGGCCCCCGGGGTGTGCATGGACAAGGCTGCCCACCCGCTTCCCCTGGACAGCCAGCAAGATGAGGCCTGGTTGGCCTGCAGTAAGAGAGACAGAGGCTAGATATAAAGGGGAATCACACCCCACACACAAGGGGCCGATAGCCCTTGGCTAAGGAATCTCTTTCTGTAGACAGTCTGAAGAGCACAACAGCTTCCCGCATGTCTGAGTGACACGGAGTGAAGTACAGAGGCGTGGGCCATCTCCAGTGGGTGTTCGAGAGCCTCAGAGTTCACGTCCATTATCACCTGCTTATCCAAGGCTCTCGGGCTTGGACACATGGCCTATTAGTTGTAGAAGAGCATTCAAGCATGTGTTCTGCATCTGTTTGGAAATCATCGGAATATGTCTTTTGGCACAAATCCCATTACAGGTGGGAATGTGCTTGGAGTGACAAGTAGATTCACATAAACTGGACCAGGTGGGTGGCCTCTCCCCCCGGTCCTGTGGTTGAGCCGCAGAGGTGAGCGGGATGAATCTATTTGGGGAGGCTCTCGGATCTGGATTCGTTTGGCCCCAGTCAGATCCTTCCCGGATGAGCCCGTAGCAGGCCTGCCCACAGTGATGGTTTGTCTTGATGGAGGTGAACTTGGAGGGGAAGGGGTGGAGTGAAGTAGTGTGAAGAAGGAGGTACCCCAGGAACAGTCTCAGGGATCCTCCTGTGTCACTCCAGTAAACTTACTTACAGTGTTAATTGAAATTGTTCAAGGTATTCAGATACAAAGATGAGTGGGTGGCTCCCGGGTCTCTCTTTGATGGGAGATAGTTGGGTGAAAGTTGGGTAAAAGTGAGAAAGGCATTGATGGGGAAGAGCAGGGTATGGACCAAGGGCTGAAGGACCGGCTCCTGATTCTGCTGGTGACGTGTAGGAGAGACACCTGCAGGGGGTCATGTTTGACCAGAGTCTTTAAGGACCAAGAGAGGTTGGCCAGGCACAGGAGGGACATGGAGAGCAAAGAGCGTGCCGGGAGGGAAGGAGCATGAGCTGCCAGGCTGAAGATGCATGGATATTTCCATTTTAGGTTAGGATGCCTGAAACAGAGCATGGTGGGAAATGAGGCTAGGAAGCAGGCAGCGGTCATTGATGAAGGTCCCATGTGACGAAGGGCCCCCAGTGTGGAGTGTGGACGGCTGGAAGAGTGGGACAAGACAGAGGCAGGGGAGCCTGCCTGTGCAACAAAGGTCTTGGCTTTCTTAGACTCATTTCAGGAGTAAACTTTTGGATCGTGGGGCTACCTCATTTATGCCTTGTCTGGATGCCTCTTGCTTCTTTGGTTAAGCCATTAAAAGGCTTATAATAGATGCTACTTGTCAGTGGTCAGATAGTGAATCCTTTAAATTGGCTTTCTTTTAAAAATAATTTTATTTTAGAGAGCAAGAGAGCACGCACAAGTGGGGGAGAGGGGCAGAGGGGGAGAGAGAGAGAGAGAGAGAGAGAGAGAGAGAGAGAGAGAGAGAGAGAGAGAATCTTAAGCAGGCTCCACACTCAGTGCAGAGTCCAGTGCGGGGCTCGATCCCACAACCCCGGGATCATGACCTGAGCCAAAAACAAGAGTCGGATATTCAACTGATTGAGTCACAGGTACCCCTTCCCTTCTGATTTCTTAATGAATATGTATTTTACACAAGTGAAAATGGGGTCATAGTATATGTTAATACAGAAGTCACCAGGACACAGGGACCAAATGAGAGTGGACCACGAGAGACAGGTATTTCAGTAAGAAGACTCCTAGATTTCTAACTTGGACATCGGGGTGGATGGTAATGCCAGTCGCTGAGGTGGAAAATTCAAAAGGAAATCAGGTCTGCGAGGAAAAGGGAGGACGAAGTTAGCTTTGGAATGGGGAACTGTGAAATGCCTTTCGGACATCCAGGTAGAGGCATTCAGCAAGGAGTTGGCTACAGTGGGCTCGGCACCCTGATGCTGTGGGTGCTAGGGTGCGCGGTGAATCGGAGGTGGCTGCTGAAGCCACGAGTGGGGAAGGAATCACCCAGGAGGAAAACACAGGCTCGGGAGGCTGCCGAAGGCCCCGGAAAGAAAATGGGTAAAGACGTTTTCCACCCCTTGAAAGGAAGTACAGAAAGTTAGCGATACAGAAGTCACTGGCAAGAGCAATTTCGTGAGTGGCCGGATTGAGATACGATGGCAGGGGTCGAAACTGGGAGGAATGAATGGTCTGTAAAGAAGCCTTGCTTTTATGGGAAAGCAGGAGAAGGGGTTGTCGCTAGAGGGCGCTGTGGAGCAGAAAGGTTGGCTGTTGTTCAAAATGAACTCCCTATGGACAAGAGCTGCCCAGAGTTGAGAATGGGGGCGGGGACGGGGGGAGGACGCAGAGCCCGCCACGAGGCTGGAGCAGTGTCAGGGTTGGGTGACCGTCAGGACCGGGCCGAGCACGGGGTGGGGGGTGGAGCATTTGTGAAAGGGTTTTGGAGTCCTGGCCAAGGCGCGAGAACTTCTTCCCAAGGCGGATAACTGGGAAGCAGCGCCATCAGGGGCATATCCGTCCGGGCTGTTGTCTCCGTAACGCTTCACAAGATTCTGCAGTGATTTCCCATCTGAAACTGCTTTCACCAGTATTCGCTCCTTACCCGTTTGACAACAGCGCCGTGAAGTAGATGTCGTTATCCCCATCGTAGAGATAAGCCACCGGAGACTTAGAAGTACAAAATGATTCTCCCAGTGTCCCACAGCCAGCAAGCAGAGAAGCAGGGTCAAGCCCAGGCACCAGTCCGCGGCAGGACACGACCTCACCTGCTGCAATGGCAGCCTCGGGTCCCCGCAGCCACCATTGGCATTCACTTTGGAGATGTCCTCCTAGGCAGAGGATTTGGAGGGTGCCCAGGACTTGGTACCCAGATCTGGCTCTGGCCTATGAAGGGTTTGCACGCCATCTGTGAAGGGCAAGAGCCGGGCAGACGGCTTCTGTGACCCCTTCCTCTCTCCCCCAGTGTGGGTGAGGCGTTCTTGTCGGTTAAGCCCCGAGGACTGGTAGCCAGGAAGGGGAGAGACTGCATTTCACATCCTCGGGACCCAGCTGCAAATCACATTCGGGAAGAGGAAGCCTCCTCTGGCTTCAAAGTTCAGAACCAACCACCCTGTTGGCATTCAACACCGTGTTGGCAGAATGGCACATTTAGGTTCAAAGAGAAAAGGGCTTTGGAAGGCTTAGAACCAAGGCTCGTAAGCCTTTGACATCAAATCGCTCTTTCCAGTGACATTTTGATGAGTTAAGTGTAAATGAAGCCGAAATGCCTCCTTCCATCTCCCCTGCCGGGCCCCTTTGAGAGAGGATTGGGGAGCGAGTTTGCCAGAGGCCTGGTATTGTGGGCTGTCCGTGGCCTCAATCCACTTGGGAAGGTTGTCCAGAGACATTTTGCTGAACTAAAAAAATACCACAACTAGTCCCCCTGGGATTACTTTTCACCATGAAGCCAGACTATTTTAACTGCAAATAGGTCAGAGAATTCTATTCTTTAAAAGAAAGATACCAATCCAGGGGCTAAAACTGAGTGTTCAGCGCATTCCCCCATGTGATATCCAAGCTCAGGGAGAATTTTACTCTATCTTCCCCTTGGTTTCTGAATTTACTCAAATCAGGAAGAGATGGGGTTCAGTGATCACTCATTCATTCATCAAAGTACCCACTCCCTGACAAGCACTATCTGGATGTGGGGAATGGCCAGTAAGGAGTCCAGGGTCTACTCTAAGAGCCAGAAAGGTAAAGCAAGAATTACAGTACCATGTGATACGCGCTGTATTAATAGTGATAATAATCATGGCTGACATTTATTGAGTGTTTCCTATGAGACAGGTGCTGTTCTAGGCACTTGACTGTATTAACTCATTTAGTCCACACAGCGATCAAATGTTGCAGATGAGGAACCTGTTCACGGTCAGATGGGTAGTGAGGGGCAAGGACAGGTCTGGCAGAAGGACAGGCAAGGTGGTACAGGTGTGAACGGGGAAGGGCTCACCAAGGAAAGGGAAGTATTGAGGATGGAGAAGGATCCTCTTGGTAGAAGAGAATGCTCTAGATGCGGCAAACGCCAAGATACGTACTGAGCAGCGTGAGTGGTTCTGTGTGGCTGAAGTCAGACATGGGAAGGAGCAGAGGAGAGTAGGGCTGTAGACAGGGGCCCGTTGTGATAGGACTCGTGTGTTTGGATATTTAAACTCTGTCCAGGAGGCTAATGGGGAGCTGTTGAAGAGCAAGATGGTCTGTTTTGTTGGAAGAAGGGAGCGGCATTATTGGCTCTGGCTTGGTCGCCAAGGTTCCTCTGGCAGGAGAGAGGGGAATGGACTGGATTTGGGGAGACCAGATGCAGGCGTATTCACTAGACAGCTGTCCCAGGATCAGGTGGATGGGATGGGCCTCGAGTCAAGGCAGTGGCAGTGAAGGTGCCCAGAAAAAGATGGCGACATGTGGGGATCTCACCATTTAATTCTAGGGCCCATTGAGTGGGGGTGAACGTCCCTCTTGTGTAAGCCTTTAAGTGTGGGTTTGGGCACCTGCCTCTCAGGGAAAGAGGGATGGCTGTTTGACTCTGGGAATGGCCCTTTCTAGAAGAGCATCGTGAGGGATGCAGGTCAAGTCGCAGTGCTGGCCTGCGACTCCCCGAGACCCGGACGGGAGAAAATCCGTCCTGTCTGGCTCATTATTCACAGACCATTGTCCTTGAGAAGAAAAGGGCCAGAGCCCTGGACTGCATGTTGGGCCACGGCCGCCTCCGCCCTCC
The DNA here is from genome assembly GCF_046562875.1 of Panthera onca. Taxonomy (NCBI): domain Eukaryota; kingdom Metazoa; phylum Chordata; class Mammalia; order Carnivora; family Felidae; genus Panthera; species Panthera onca. Next base: position 96,994,086 of record NC_138348.1, on the reverse strand, counting down.
CTCTCAGCAGTCCCTGCCTTTACACGACTCTGTCTCATTTCTAGTTCTCAAAGCTTCTGTTCTGCCACGCACCTCCTTTTACCTACCCGATAAAAAGCCAATAAAAGCAGTGTTGAGACTGCAGCCACACTCCCATTCTTCTGAGATGACTGTGACGGCGGCCACCAATACAGCTGGGCTGTCCCGTCTACCTCTGGGGACTGCTTCCCTCTCCCCATCCAGAGGCGACCTGCGCGCACCCCGCAAGATTGGGACGAGCCCCCAGATCCACCAGAGGGTTCTGCTAAGGCCTTCAGGGTTTTTTTTTTTTCTTCCTCTTACTTCCCTTGGCTTTGTGGTGAATCAGGATGGGGGTCTCCTGTGCTCCAGACATTTGGTCACGTCTCTCCTGAGTTCCAAGCTGAGCCCCCAGGAAAGCACGTAGGAGGAGAGGGGGCTGATCACTCCTGACAAGGGCCAGGCACTTTATAGGAACTCCACGCGTGGCATTTCATCTAACCCTCATATGACCCGAGAGGCAGGAATTCTTGTTCCAGCGTGCACAGATGAGGATATGGAGGCTCAGAGTTGAGTGATTAACGCAAGCGCAGATACACCCTGGGTGGCCAGAGCCCGGACTCCTGCCCCCCCCAGACCCCAATCTTGCGCTCTCCTCACTGCGCTGCAAAGAGCACATGTGAACTGCTGACTGGCACACAGAACGCTTGCGGCCGAACCTTCCCGATCTGCTGGAACAACGGGGAGGAAGGAATAGGCTGCAGGTGGCTCTGAGTGGCCAGCTTGAGAGGGACACCCGGATGACACTTCTGTCCTCCCTGCCGTTAATCCTGGGGGTGGGGGCTTTTGTAACTGCTTCCTTCTTAGAGGCTAAGAAGGCACAGCCCCCGAGAGGCCAACACCTGGAAGTGCTCGGATTTGAACCCAGGTTCCTTCCCTCTAGGAGCCCTCCAGCTAGAAGGGCAGGCAGACAAGCAGAAATTTCTAGAACACAGCAAAGCATTAAGAAACAGTTCCTTCGAATCCTACGGAACGAGGTGCCGTACAATAAGCGTTCTTTGCATAAACTTAGAAAGGTCACCCATCAGCGAGTTTATGTCAATGCAGATGTCAACCCAAGGCTTAGAAAACCAGGCTATCAATTGAATAATCAATCAGCAGAAGGTAATTTAACACGTACTATGTGTAGGTCACTGTGCCCTTTTACCCTCGGTGGGGGTAAGAGGACAGATCAGATTTGGTTCTGCCTTTGAAAGGTTACAGACGAGGTGGTGTGGAGGTAGGGGGAGTACAGACCCATCAGAGAAATGTTTGCTCCGGTGTGGCCACGACGGATGTGAGTTCAGCCCTGAGCAAGGCGGGGCCAAGTAAGGGCATTGTGCATCACCTGTGAAGGTACACAACCTCAATCCTTATCTCCCTTAGAGTGGCCTTGTAGAGTGTGAGGTCCAGAGAAGGTCGGCCCAGATTCAGGAAAAGACCTCGACAGGAATTGACATGGGACTCTCGGGGGGATTGGGCTTCAGTCGTGTTCAGAGTTATATCAGCAGCTTCAGACTGGGAATTCCTCCAAACCCCATGGGCGTCTAGAAGCAGGCTGGGAAATTGTCAGAGGCTCACTTCTTGGGAATTATTTCCTCCTTCCCCACTGAGTGCCAGCTGTTAAGGGGAGCGAGGGGTCTGCAAAAGAAATGGAAATGTATTAATTAAGGCATCTGAAAGCCTTCTAAGAGATTGGCTTGCTGTTCAGCAGAAGAGACAGGCAGTAAGGAATTGATGTGGGGCAGGGGTGGGGAAGGAAGCTATAGAAAATGGTATGTTAGTATCTTCTAAGGGTACTCTGGTCCTGATTGCCCACCCCATATGGCAGAGGTAAGATGTTATCTGCAGGCTCGTTCATATTCTGGGCTCTAAGAACTCTTTCTCGAACTCCAGTTCAACACCTGGGCACTTAACCTCTGTCTCAGTCCCCAAAGTACGTTCTTGTTCACCATCTAGTTTTAGCAATTCGGCTCCTGATTATTCCTCAAGCCTGAGTCTACCCCTGGTCCTTGGGCTCCCTTTCTCCACAGGAGTAAGGATCCTACCCCTGCACCTGAGGCCAGAGCCCTAACTAACCCTGCTGATGTATTTCCCATCCTCAGCCAATATTACCTGCCCGTGGGTACATTGATTCAACATCAGTTGTGGATTCAGGTAGATAAGACACGGTTCTTACTTGCCCTGAACTCACATGCTATATACATAGAACCTCCAAATACAGTTGTACAGGTAGTATATTGTACAAGGAGTGAACAGGGCCTGAAACCTAACACTCGCACTGCTCACCAAGCATGTGCAGTGGTGGGGGCATGGATCCACCTGTAGATTCTCTTCCTACAGAGAAGCCTTTAGTTTGCCAAACCATGTGCCCACTACGCCTGCTGAGAGGATCAATTTTTTCTAAGTCATACAATGGCCCCAGCTATACTTGGAATGAGGTCCAATGTATAAAAATAATGAGACCATAGTATGTGATGTACGCAAAATGGAATCATACAAAACTTTGTGGGAACACAGAGGAAAAAGGAAACTGTTCGTCTCCAGGAAGCCAGGCAGAACTTTCGAACAGAGCTAATGATAATAATAGCTATTGTTTGTTGACTACCTACTACCTGTCAGACATTTATCATACATCATTTCCTCTCCCACAACAATCTTAAAAGATGACTATTATGATTCACATTTTATAATGAAGACGCTGAGGTTAACCCCAGCTTAACGGAGAGGCTAATTCAAGGTCACACGGCTAACAAGGGATTGATCTGGAATTCAAAGCCAAGCCTGGCTGACATCAAAGTCCACAGCCCTTCTAACACACTATGATGCCTGAAAGGCAGGTACAGTCAAGTTGGACCTTGATGGACAAGTAGGAAGTGGACAAGCTCCAGGGGGGAAAGAGTTGCAGGCCGGGAACTGTGTGGGCAGACGCAGAGTCTGAAATATTTGACAGCCTTAAGGAACGTGAGTAGTGCGATGTAGGCTCATTACAGGTTGAAGGGAGGTCAGTAGCTTGAGGTGATGCGGGAAAGGCATGGCTAGGCCAGGTGGTGAGGATCACTGTAAGCAGTTTGGGCTTGATTTTATTTTTTTAAGATTTTTTTTTTTTTTGAGAGGTGGGGAAGGGGCAGAGAGAGAGGGAGTACAGAGGATCTCCTGTCTGCACAGAGCCTGATGCGAGGCTCGAACCCATGAACTCTGAGACCATGACCCGAGCCCAAGTTGGGTGCTTAACCAACTGAGCCACCCAGGTGCCGCAGGAGTTTGGGCTCGATTTTAAAGATTTAAAAGATAGTAGGGAGTTTCTGGGTTGTTTGTTCGTTTGTTTGTTTGTTTGTTTGTTTGTTTTTTAAGCAGAGGACTGACCTGAGTAGGTCCTTGGTGTAGAAACAGACCCCAAGGAAGTGGTTCTCAAATTGTGTACCTTGAACCAGCAGCATCAGCATCATCCGGGACTTGTGCAAAATCCAAACTTGGGGGCCCCATCCCGACCTACTGAATCAGAAACTCTGGAGTGGGGCCCAGCAGTTTGCATTTTAACAGGTTTTTCAGGTGGTTGTGATGCACGTTCAAGTTCGAGAGCACTGGTTGGTGCCCGTGATCTCCAGTTCGGGAACCGCTGGTGCCTATGCCTCTCGACTTTGAGAACCGCTGGTGCCCGTGCAGTTCAGTAGATGGATAGAGTGGGAAGGAACTGGAAGCAAGGAGACCAGTGCAGAGACTACTGAATAATTCAAATGAAGACTTGAATGATGGCAGCAGCAGTGAGAGTCGAGTTGCGGTAATGGATTAAGCAGGCATTGCAGAAGTAAAATGGATGGGGCTTGGTTATTGAATGGGGAGAGAGCAAGGGAGGGAGGGCAAGGGCAGACTCCGGGCTGACTCCTGCTCTCTGTTTTGGATGACAGGTGGCTGGTAAAGTCATGAACTGAGAAATAGTACATAGAAAGAGAGTACCTTTAGGAGACGAAGACATACACGGAGTACATGACATGGGTCTGAAGTGCCAGCAGGACTCTGAGGGCGAGAAGGACAGGAGGTCGTGGGTGAGGGAGGCCAGCGGGAGGGCAGAGCTGGGCCTGCTCTCCAGTTGGGAGTCATCAGGATACACGCGGTGCAGAAATGGAAGGAGTGGCCATGCTCACCCCTGTCCCCACACCCCTTTCCTGCCCCCTGGGCCACCTGTGCAGATCTCTGCTCTTCCAGGTGAAAGCTGTGAGGGCAAGTCACCCAGCGTTTCTGACCCCCGGGTCTTCATTCTCCAAGTGGAAATAATGGCAGCCAACTCCGGGTTAGAAATCAGTGAACTACAGTCTCCATAGTGTGCCTGTCATGTGGTAACTCACAGGGAGTGCAAGCCCTCTCCTGTCCCTGTCGCCTGTTACCCCTCTCTCTCTGCAGGAGGCTGTCCTTGTACTTCGTCTCTGGGCCTAAAGCTCAGGTCCTCAGCCTCCCTGCCATCCATCCCCCTCTACACACACACACACACACACACACACACACACACACACACACACACTCAGGGATGTGCACCTGCTCCCTTGAGATGTAGGCACCCGGGGCTGGTCCTTCCCTCTCCCAGGCTGACCTGGGTTGATTCCTCTTTGCCACACCATGCCTGGACACTACCTAAGTTTACCAGATCAACAGAGCAAGCAGCCCATAACCAGTCCTGCTCTCACAGTGGGGAGGTCCAGCAGCTTTCCAGATGCTACGTGCAATAGTGGTGGCCTGCTGTACTGTTCTGAGCCCCCCTCTTTTCTTGCCCTTTTCTTGTGGGAAAGGGGGGCACAAGGAGCAGAAATTGGAGGGAAGGTTCTCCGGGCCATCTCTTGGGGGAAGAGGCACCTGTGTTAGGTGACAAGGTGCTAGGCAGTCCACATGTCCTCTTAGGCTTAGAGAAAAATACCTTGAGTTGCAAGTCAAGGTCTGTCCCTGAATCGTAAATTAGCAGCTGAATCTTCCTGGGCTACTGTTGCTCACATGTTAAATGAGCATATCTCTTCCCCCTGTGCCCTGTTTTGCATCAGCCACAATTTCACCAATATCCCTAGGATCTGAAGGACTGATCAAGAGCCCCCAGGGCCCTGTATCTCCTGTCACTTGGCTCTCGCTCTCTCTGCTGCATCACTACTGGCCTTGCCTTGGTTCCTTGGACACAGCATGCTTCATGCCAACATACAACCCGTACATTTGCTCTTCGTTCTACCAAAAATCTGTTTTCCCCAAGTCTCCAATCTACTATTTCCCTCTCATTATTTAGATCTAAACCAGGTGTCACCTCCTCCAAGATACATTCTTTCTCTGCCACCCTAAGGAACCCCCATCTTTTCTCTTAGTTACATTCTACCACATTACCTTGTTGTATTATCTTCAAAGAGATCATCACCATCTGAAATCCTCTTGCTTATAATGGGACTATTTGATTCTTGTGCATCTCCCTTCACTAGAATGTGAGTTCTCTGAGATCAGGGACTACATCTGTCTTATTCGTGTACTGGTAGCATCTGGAACAGGCCCAGGATACACTAGCACTCAGCAATTATGGGATGGATGGATGGATGGATGGATGGATGAGTGGGTGGGTGGATGAGTGGGTGGGTGGATGGGTAGATGGATGAGTGGATGGTTGGGTGGGTGGGTGGATGGATGGACGGATGGACAGATGGATGAGTGGATGGATGGGTGGGTGGATGGATGGATGGACAGAGGGATAGATGGATGGACGGATGGATAGATGGATGGATGGGATGCTGTGAAGGCATGTGCAAAAGAACGGACCATTACACCCCCTGGCCCCAAGAAAGTTCAAGCCTGGACAGAACAGCCTGATGCTAAGAACCAGGTACAAGTTTTCAGATGATCCCTTTGACTAGCAACAGGGAAAGCACACAATTGGCCTAGATATGCTGGTGCGTTCAGCAGGTTGGTGCTGTAGGAGTTGATGTCTTCTCTGGGGCTGCCCTTTCGCAGCAGCCATCGGGCCTACACAGGCTTCCTATAAATCTCTGCCTTCCCCCACAATGCACAGCTGGGCCTCCAGCTCACCCCCCTGCATAAGCAACCTCACCCCTCTTTCCTCTCGCCAAGGTATAAGGATGTCCAGGGCTGGCTGTCTGGCTTTAAATTGACCACCACCCCCCGACCCCCGTCTCCTAATTTGTTCCCCGAATCACAGCTCACCTCTGTCCTCTCTTGAATCTTCAGTTAGCCTAACTGGGTATCCTCTCAGCCCCCATCACATACATTCATCTTCCAACTGCCCTTGGAGTAAACCTTGTCCCGTTGTACTTGCTGGCTTTGTTTCCTGAGTCTGTGTGTTGAGGGGTAGCAGTGGCCTGAGCATCATGGAGCAGGCTCCCGGATCACCTGCCCGGACGTCTGAGTCACCTCACCTGAGACTCATGTGCCGTGCTCAAGCCCTTGTGGCTCCCTGTGCTGACCTTCTGCCTGTCCCTTGGCTGGAAAGTACTCTAAAGATAATTAACGGGCGCTTTTGACCGAGCACTCACTACGTACTAACAATCACTTTGCAAATATTATCTCATCTAATCGTTAAAGAACCTTACAAGGCAATGTCTTCTTACCCCCGTCTTGTAGATCCACAAACAGGCCCTGAGGTGAACTCATCCAAGCCACGTGGTGGCTGCAAAGTGGCGGACTCCAAGCTCAGATGGGTCCACGGTGTGTTCTTTTAATTACCACACAGAGCCGCCCCGAACACATACCAGGCTTTGCTTACCTAGCGGTACCTCAGTCATCAGATCCTGCTGCTGTGGCTCCCTGCCCTGCCCCAGCAGGCAGGCCCCGCTCATCTCTTGTCTCCCTGTGAATAAATAGGCCTGCTTCAAAGAATCTGAATGTGACAGCTCCCTCTGTCCTCTGGCCATCTCTCACTCACAGAAATGAATTTGCACCAGAAGGTCTTGTGGTGTTCAACTTGCTTGTTGCCATGGCTTGGCCTCCCCGTCTCACAGTTCTCGGCCAGAATCGTTATATGCTTTGAGGGGCTTATTCACAGGCTATTTTTCTTGCCATCCCATAGCTTGTCAGGAGCAGCTGACATCCCGCCATTTGTCAGCATGAGAACCAGGCCTGTCTTGATCGTGCCAATGGTGGTGTTTTGGCAGCTCTCGAAGCAGCCGGGAGCCCTGTTCTGCTCCACCCTTTCTAGAACCTGTGGAATGATTCCTTATCTTCTGCAGCCCTCAGATATGCTCCCCTGCTTGGTGACACATTCCTGTTCCAACTGCGTCCACATTTGCAATTGAGGCAACAGAACAAAGGCCCACCTCTTTTAAAATGGCAGCCTGGGGTCCATTCAATGAATTTGGACTGCTCGGAAAGATGCTGTCGACTCTTGCCAAATGGATCCCCTATCCAAATCCGGGAGACACCCTGAGCAGACCCACCACATCCTGGATGGCAGTGGAACAGTGGACTGGGGCCCTGGCTGGCAGCTGGGGAGTGGCGAACAGTGGGGCCACAGGCAAGAGATCAAAACAAGGTGGATGGCGTCAGGTAACAGCACGCGTGTACGTTGGTGTCCGTCGAAAGTGAAGGGGACTCACATAGGAGCAAATCGGGTAGAAGGGCTTAGCCTTCAGAGGACCCCCCCCCCACCCCGCCCCAGGCAGGATGGCGCAGCCCAGAGTAGAGGCCAGGTCCTGGGGGCTTCAAAGAGAACAGACAGGATAGAGGCAGGATGCCAGGATCAGGAAGAGCGTGACAATGGCAGTGAGCATTTGTTGATCAATGAACATTTCCTCTGCATCAGGCCCTGTACATTAGCTCATTTTACCCTCACAGCCCAGTGAAATAGAAGCCGTTACCCTTCCTACTTTGCTCATGAGACAACAAGTTAAGAGAGGCTAAGTGAGTTGCCCAAGGTCACACAGCTACCAAGAGGCAGACTTAAACCCGGGGCCCTCTGACAACTCTCTGTCACAAAGCACTACGAGAGCATTGCTGTTGAATCTGTGACAGGCTGAATTTCCCCTCTCCTCTAGGTTTCAAGACCCACCTAGAATGGGAACCACTCAGTGCTGGAGGGTGATTGCAGCTCCTAGCAGGCTTCCCCAGGGGAAAGCCAGGCTTCCCCGGGGCTTTGCCCGGTGTTCATTGGACAAAGAGTTGGCTCGTCCAGAAGTTTCAGTCTGTTCAGCTGTTTGGACCAGACTAGGGAGCTAGACTTTTCTCCATCCAGATGCGAATGCAAATCGCGTTAAAACATCCAGCTGTCCCTTCCCGTCCTTCTTGAATTAGCCATCACTCAGGCGTTTAAACAGAGATCCACAGTAGTGTCCCTTTCTTGGGTGTGTGAAGTTCCCAGACTGTGGCACAGTTAATGCAGCCGCTGCAGCCCCTGTGGGTTTCGGAGTCAGCAAGGTGCTCAGTGTCAGGCGTGAAGGCAGCCATTCGTTCTTCTACTCGGGCAAATCACTTAACTTTTTGAAAAACATTTTAATTTAAATACACAGATAGAAAAGCACATAAATCTTAAGTGCCAGCTTGATGAATTGTCACCAAGGGGACATACTTATGGAATCACTATCCGGGTCAAGAAATAACACCATGACCAGCACGCTGAGGGCCCCTTGTCCCACCCCGCCAACACGCCTCCTTTCTCTCTATACACCCCTCCTTCCCAAAGGCAACCATTACCCCCAATTTAATACCACATAACTCTGCTGAGCCTCATTCCCCAGTCTCTAAATTGGCTACTGCTGACCTTGTAGTTGTTGTGGAGCCAAATGCAGCCTTGGGAAAGCACTTTGAGGATGTTATTATTGGTAGGCACATGACCCATATGAACAAGGTGGGACACCTTTCTGAAGTCGACCAGATGGACTTTGCCACCCAAGAAGAGTGGCCAGAGGTTTATGATGACGTCTCTAGCTCTCTCCTCAAAAAACTACAGGGATCCCTGAGAAAATGCCCTCCCCTCCTGCCCTTTGCAACGGTTTTGACTTGTGCCTATATTGATAAGAGACGAGAACAAAGCTGGGGCTACCCGGTTCTTGGATCTGACTGGTCAGATCACCGCTCACCCTTGCTCGTGCCGTGGGGCAGCTCAGTGGCCAGTCTGAAGCAGAGCTGGGGGCTCCCTCCTGTCCAACAGGACAGTGAGGGCTGAGTGAGACAGTGGAGGGGACTTGTCGGCTTGGAGTAGAGACGGGGGAGGAGGGGAAGCTTCTGTAACTTCAGCAATGCTTCCATCACCTGGTGCTGCTTGATTTCATCGCACCGAAACAGTCCTAATAACAGGCCTGTGAGTGGCACCATTTCTCATTACAAGACTGACAGGTGGGAAGGGAAATAAAAGAAAGACAGCATCGTGGGCTAGTGGTGCTGTCAGATTCCTCCAGCAGCAGAAGCCACTTGCCTGAGCCTGTCTGAACCTGAACGTGCTCTCACAGCGTAGGCCCGGAACCTTGTAGGGCTGGCGTGGTCAGAGCAAGCCCCCTGCTTATGAAGTCGGGGCTGCGAGTTTGATCCCCCCGTGGGCCAGTTAGCGGCGCTCAGTGGCGGGGCCCCACGCTGTGCCCCAGATCCCACCTGGCTTTTTTGGCAGCTGGCGGGAGTGGGAGACGGGCAGAAGTATGAAAGCTTGCCAGTAGAGATCTAGTGCCTCTTAACACACGGCCTGCTGGTGACTTTATTGTCACGTGGCCTGGGGGATTTATCAGTTTGGGGGAAATGGGGTATTCATAAGGCTGTAGCAAAAAAAAACACATTACAGGTTCCTGCCTCCTGGAGCTTGCATTCTAGACAATAAACAGCGAAATGAACACATAAATAAGACAGCTTTGCATTGTAATGTTTGCTGTGAAGAAGACACAACAGGACAATAAGACAGAGCGTCAGAGAGAGGGGTCCGTTAGATGGGCACACGAAAACCACTTGGAGATCTGGACGGTGGGAAGGAGCCAGCCTAGCCAAGGCCAAGGCCAAGGCAGAGCCCTGCAGCCGGAGAAGAGCGTAGATGTGCAGATGCAAATGAACTTGCCCTGTCGGAGGAGCAAGACGAAGGCCAGCATGGCCGGAGTGTGGTGAGTAGGCTGCGGGCCCTGACGCCCGTGGGCCGTGGTCAACGATTACAGCTGACCCTTGATCGACTTGGGTTTGAGTGGCCTGGATCCACTTAGACACAGATTTATTTTCTATACATACAGTACAGTAGTGTAATACAGTACGACATATTTTCTGAATAGCATTTTCTTTACTCGCTTCATTGTGAGAATATGATATTTAATGCATATGACCTACAAAATACGAATTAATCGACTGTTATCGGTTAGGCTTCCGGTCAACAGTAGGCTATTAGTAGTTAAGTTTTGGGTGAGCCAAACGTTTTACGTAGATTTTCGACTGGGCAGGGGGTCAGCGCCCCGCCCCCTGCATTGTTCAAGGATCAGCCTGTACTGTTTGTAAGCTGAGAAGTTTCTGTGGGTTCTTTGCCTGCCCGCCCAAGGGTCTGAGGATAGATAGCATCAGGAGAGTCCATAAACTTAGAAGAGGAAAATTTACATCTATTTGGTTTCTAAATTTAAACTGAAATGTGTTATTTCTTTTAATTACGAATGTGGGCAACAAAGCATACTGATATGAACCATACCTGTGACTTTGTCACCAGTCATGTCAGTATAGTGCTGGTCTTAGACCTACCTGTAGCTCCAAGGTCACTGTGGCACAAAGATGTAAAAATATTTTACAACTGGATTTTTTTTTCCCCCAGTGCTTATTTATTTTTGAGAGAGAGACAGTGCGCAAGCAAGGGAGGGGCAGAGAGAGAGAGAGAGAGAGAGAGAGAGAGGGAGACACAGAATCCGAAGCAGGCTCCATCCAGGCTCCAAGCTGTCAGCACGGAGCCCGATGCTGGGCTCGAACCCACGAACCGTGAGATCATGACCTAAGCCAAAGTCACACGCTAAAGTGACTGAGCCACCCAGACAGCCTGACAACTGTATTTCTGTGTAATACACTTATGCAATACAGTAAATAGAATAATCATTTTTTAATTTTTTTTTATTTTATTTATTTTTGAGAGAAAGAGACTGAGTGCTAACGGGGGAGGGGCAGAGAAAGAGGGGGGACACAGAAGTCAAAGCAGGCTCCAGGCTCCAAGCTACCAGCACAGACCCCGACGCGGGGCTTGAACCCACAAACCGTGAGATCATGACCTGAGCCGAAGTCGGACGCCTAACCGACTGAGCCACCCAGGCAGAATAATCATTTTTAAACATTTCTAAAGAAGGGGTTCACAGACCTCACCAGAGTGCTGAAAGGGGCCATGGGCATAAAAAAGATTAAGTCAATACAGACTAGAACAGCATAATCTGCTTTCGTTTTTCAAGAGACCCTTGAAAAACTACATTTGGAAGGGGAGAGAGGAAGAGGCAGGACCGCACCTGAGCTCCGTTTACATAGGTTATTACATTTAATCCTCACAGCAAACATAAAAGACATTATTTCACCCATTTTAAATTTTTTTTTTTTCCCAACGTTTTTTATTTATTTTTGGGACAGAGAGAGACAGAGCATGAACGGGGGAGGGGCAGAGAGAGAGGGAGACACAGAATCAGAAACAGGCTCCAGGCTCCGAGCCATCAGCCCAGAGCCTGACGCGGGGCTCGAACTCACAGACCGCGAGATCGTGACCTGGCTGAAGTCGGACGCTTAACCGACTGCGCCACCCAGGCGCCCCTATTTCACCCATTTTAGAGAGGAGGAGACTGAAGCCCGGACTGGAGGTAATTTGCTCAGCTGGCGAATGGCAGGGCTGGGATTTAAACAGACATCTGTCTCTCCCCAAAAGGCAAGAAGGCCCATGGCCCGTGAACGGGAGACTATGACAAGAGGTCAAAGGTCAACATTTGCTCAGACCCTCCGGTGCTCCACCACTTCACTGGTGGCTGACCTGCCAACCCCTTCTTACCTTCAGCCTGGTTCTTAACTGAAATCTGCCCGCATAGGCCAATAATACAGCCCTGAGCTGAGCCAACTAAATATTTCATGGGGATTTTAATTTAACTCTAAAGAAATTCATCCAACCCTGAGAGCAGACTGTCACCTCGAGAAATAGCACCGGGGAGCCCTCGGACCTGCGAATGACATCGCCGCTTCCCCAGGAATACTAACGCTGCTCTGGCCCTCTGCGCCCCGAGCATTACTGAGGACGGACCCAGCCCAGTGAGCACGGATAAATCCCACACATTTGGGCTCAGACCGGTTCGCGAAAGCTCTGATCAGAGCCTCCCCCTCGATAGGGGCGGGCAGCCTCGGGGGCCCGGGTGCTGGCTGGTCGGTGCGTGCGGGCATGCGTGCTAACTGGGTGCTCTTGTCTTTGCCCTTACCCCTGTTCCCATGTCCTGAAAGCAGAAGGGGTGGGGCTGGCATCCAGTGTCCCCAGTGGACGAGGACGCCGGACGTCGTGCAGATGGCATGTGAGCCCTGAGAGTGAGTTCATGCTCGGCCCCAGTGCCCACGGGGAGGAGGGGGAAGACAGCCTGCCTCCTGTGGCAGGAGAGCAGATGTGCGCCCTTCTCAGGCATGTTATTAGGAAGGCCTAAGTGATGACTTCTGCAGAAGCTCGCGCCAGGAGTGGGAGTGAGCTTCCCCCGTCTCCTTCAGAATCCACTGCCGCTCTGCCTGGTGACCTCAGTGAGTCATGGCAGGTCCCTGGGCATCTCACTAGGCGGGGGGTGGCGGGGAGGGGGGTGGAGGAAGACACCCAGCAGGTAAATCGATCAAAAGACAGGAAGTAAGCAGATAATCTAATTTCAAATGGGCTGAGCTGCAGATGTTAATCTGTGCCACTGCACAGCAGGGACTGAGGGCCGGCCAGAGTCTAGAAACTGGCTCCATGGAGCCAGTCCTTCCTCTTCTCTCCGGCCACCGGGCCCGGCGAGGACGTGACTGTCCTCACCATCCCTAGACTTTCCTGGGGGGAGAACGAACACCTCTCCCCTGACAGCCGCCTGTAAGCACAGAACCTGGGCAAGCTCTCTCCTGAGCGGGCTTATGGGGGGACTGGGCCTGGGAGGGTATAAGGGGAAAAGGGAGCCCTCTGGCCGGGATCCAGGGCCCCGAGTCTGCCTTAGGCTGGAGGATGAGGATTGTATCTGACCGATCCGGGTCATGACCTGAATCTGGTTGTAACATTCTGACTTCCTGATAAAATCCCCCCTGCTTACAGGCACGTGTCAGACATCTGCCTGATTCTGCTGTCAGCATGAAGGGACTCGAGGGCAGGCCACGTTTGGTGGCTTGTCCTCCCGTGTCCTGCACCGTGGGCCGTCCTGGTTGTTCATTAGGGACTCGCCGTGTGCCCACTTTGGGAAAATCACTGTGCCCAGTGCAGCCATCAGAAAGCCACATAAATGGTCCTAATACTCCATATGGGTCTGAAGCTCACTTCCTCCTTGTCCTAGCTCTGTGTACTTGAGCAAATTACTAACCTCTCTGGGCCTCGGTTTCTCTGTAAAATGAGACCAATGGCAACTTTGAAATGCTATATGCATTAAATATTTTAAAATCCTTGTCCCTGCTTCTTATAATCCAATGAGGAGCTAAGATATGAATGTCTACAACGACACTAAGAATAATTAGAAGGGCTAATATCTTCTGAGTTATTCTGTGCCAGGCAGAGCCTTTGCACGGGTTCCTCATTTAATTCCCACAGAGGCCCCATGAAGGTAGGAACTGCTGTTATGCCCACTTGATGGAAGAAGAAACTGAGGCACAGAGAAGGTAAGTCCTTTCCCAAGGTCGCACAGCTAGTAAGTACAGAGTTCGAGTACGAGCCCTGGCCCCCTGTTCGAATCCAGGGCATTATATGGCCTATGCCACGTGAGTGGTATAAGCAGTGTCTTATCACCTTTGGTGATATGAGGACAGGCTCATTCCTGGGGAGGCCATAGAAGTTTTTGCAGAGGAGGTCAGCTGTGAATGGGCCTTGGAGGGTAGGTGGCGATGTGGGTTGGACATTCTAGGTGGAGGAAGCAACGCCTTGGGAGCCACTGCTGTCAGGAAGTACAAGGTGTTTGGAGTCAGCCGAGCCAGACTGGTGCAGGGTGGGGGAGCCCAAGGGGTCCTGGGAAGTGAGGCTGAAGTCACAGGAGTTCATGAGGGCGGACTTCAGGGGAGTGGGGATCGTGGATAATTTTTTAAGAGGGAGGAAGGGTAGAGTTGTCGTGGTGTCAAAGTTCATCTTTGTAGAAAAAGAATATTAATAGCCACTATGTATTGAGCCTCTGTATATGCCGGGCCCCGTGCTTTGCGCGTTACGTGTCATTTGTCCTCACAACAGCCCCGAGCTGGTGATTATCGTCTCCATTTACAGAAGCGAGAAGTGAGTTTGGAGGGGATGTAAAACCTACCCACTGTCACAGTCGGGGACTGGCAGGGCTGGAACGTGAGCCCGATTTGGCCTGGTGCCGGTGATGCGTGGCAATGGAGTCAGAGACGTGGAGGGAGGGCTGTGTGTCCTTGACATTGACCTCATTCAGGAGGGCCGGGCAAGGGGCTGAGAAGAATGGCTGGCTAGGAGGTTCAGCAGGATAAGGGGTGGAAAGCATCTCTGGGACGTGGTACCATGTCCAGCTGGCTGATGTTGATGGAGTGGGGGCATGGACATCAGGTTGCCCTGTGTGGAGTGGTATAAAGGGCAAACAAGCGGGGCGCCTGGGTGGTTCAGTCAGTTAAGCGTCCGACTTCGGCTCAGGTCATGATCTCGCACTCCTCGAGTTTGAGCCCCACGTCGGGCTCTGTGCCGACAGCTCAGACCCTGGAGCCCGCTTTGGATTCTGTGTCTCCCTCTGTCTCTGCCCCTCCCCCACTCATGCTCGGCCTCCCTCTGGTTCTCAAAGATGAATAAATGTTAAAAAAAATTTTTTTAAATAGCGAACATGGGAAAATAATAATGAGGATGGTCCTTTCTTGCCTCTCTTTAATCTTTTTTCTTCACTAGAGCCAATTGAATTTGGTGCAGGTTCACGATACAGCCTCTGAAATGAAACTGCCCAGGTTGGAGTCCCGGCTCTGCCTTTTATTTGCTGTGCAACCTTGGGCAAGTTCCCTAACCTCTCTATGCCTCACTGTGCCCTGTAAAATGGGGATAATAATAGTAACTTACCTCCTAGGGGTTTTGTGAGCGGTAAGTGAGATGACACACATACTGTGCTCGGTCCAGCTCCTGACACACAGGAAGGGCTATAGGTGTTAGCGAGGTTAGTATTCCAAACTGTATCTTGTAGGCCATCCACTGCTTAAAATACTCAGGGCCATCCAAGTGCTTTTCAAGCTGTCGCCTCTTCTGCCTGCCTCTCCAGCCTCATCTTATAGCAGGCTCCTCAGTCCTGTGTTCTCCAGCCACTCTGGCTTTCTTCCAATCTCTGGAATGCACCAAGTACCTTTCTGCCTCGGGGCCTTGGCACATGCGGTCCTTCCACTGGGCGTGCTCACCCCAGGCCTTCTCACAGGTAGCTCCTATTCAGGCAACTGCATCTCCTCTGGGGGAAGCCCCCATAGACCTCCCAGACTCTATCCACCCCCTCTTGTACCTTCTCATGGTGCCTTATATGACCCTTTTATAAAACCTGTTGCAGCTGTCACTTTACAAATAGTTCGACTGTCTCATGACTGTCCACCTCCCCTCCGGACTGCAAGCCCTCTGCTGCACGGGGCCACGCCTGTATCTCAGCACCTTGCACGCTGCCCACAGCAAGGTGGAGAGTCTGTAAAGAGGGGTGAGGGAATGCTGAGCGTTGCAGAGGAGGAGGGGACACTGGGGGCTGTGCAGGCTGTCGCTGCCTACCCCGAGAGCCCACACTCAAGGGGGGAACCCGGGACACAGCGCCTGCTCAGTGGCCCCATATCATCCTCAGCCAGGGCCTAATGTGCGTTAGTTATCCTTCCCTGGCAAGCCTCCCTGATGGACTCGGACGGAGCTCCTCCCTATCTGGGTATTTATATGCGTTATGCCAGCTCCCATCTTGCAGCCTCAGACCGGCCTTGCTTGGAATTCGGTAAGCCTCTTCGATATACAAGGGATCTCCAGACACAATTACCTTGGAGTGAAGGTTTCCAGGAATGCTCAGTACAACCTCATTCTGTGTAGCATTTTCTCATTCCAACTGTAGCCTCCCAAAGCTTTCCAGAGTTAAGTAACACAATTACAGAGTTAAATAAATGGCAGCAAAGAATGGGAGGCACTATGGGGCCTGAGTAGCAGGTGAAATAAGGGATGTGCAGATGTGACTGGCAAAGGAGCGGAAAGGGGCTGGCATGGAAAAACAGCTGGGCCCCCCGCTGCCCAGGGGGCAGGAAACTGAGGACTTGGGGTGGGGAGGGGGACCCGGTAGAAAAAAAAAGCCAGAGAAAAAAGATCTAGAAGCCCATCAGAGATAGCACAGCAGATCTGAGAATTCAAAGGAAGCTGGGGAGGTCATTTCATCTGCTGTCCCCAGAGGAGGATCACATAACAAGGAAGACACTGTGGGAAATGACTGAGTTTGGTTTCCAAGCTGAGTGTCCATTTTTTCCCTGAGTTTTCTAAGCATGGGGACAGCATGAGGCCTCAGAGGGTCCTTAGGTGAATCTTCAGAGACAGGCAGCCACACCAGAGAAGCACGTCCTGTCAGCACAGCTCTGTGCATGTCCCAGGTCACCCGGGAAAGACCACCAGGGGCCAAGTTTCCAGAGGCCTCTGCCCTACCTGGAAGTAGAACAGCCTGGCTGCCCCCAGCACCCCCGCCCAGATGTTCCTACTCATCCCGGGTTAAGATATCTCATCCCGGGTTAAGATATCGTCTCCAGAGGCCCTTGTTGAGATTATCATCCTAAAGGCAAACATTTACCGAGTACTTACTTTGAACCATTCGCTTTCTCAGCAATTCTAGGAGGTAGGCACTGTGATGACCCCCACTTTGCATACGGGCAGACTGGGGCTTAGAGAGGTTCAACGTCTCGCCTAAAGTCACACAGCAAACAAGTGCGTACTAACAGAGTCAGGACAGGTCTGCCCCACACAGAAGGCTGAGTCTTAGCCCTGTGTCAACGGCCACTCCAGACATAGGTCCAGCATCTCTCTGGACTCTCCCAGGCATTGTCCACACTGTATAGCCCGGTAAAATGAGTCCCAGAGAGGCCAAGTTGCTCTGGGCACATGGCCTTCCGCCCTGTCCTACCTCTCTTTAGCTTGGTTCTCTGGGAGGTGGGAGGGGGAGGCTGGGCTGAGGCCACCGGAGGCCATCGGCCAGTGCTGCTGGGGCACTGCTGAGGGGGTGGGAGCGCATGTTGCCCGAAAGAGGGCAGCAGCTCTCTGAAAGAGGAGAAGGACACAGAAGAGTGTTTCGTTCCCTTCGGGCTATCCGGGATCTGCGGCCATCAGACGCCTTCCCGCCTTCCCGGCGGTAGTGGTGTTCTCAGGGAGGCGCAGGGTGGCGGCAGCAGGTTCAGGCGACCCGGGAGCCCTGCTGGGAACCTGCCGCCTTCTTCCCAGCCAAGCCCCAGCTCCCGGGAGGAGAGCGGCAGCCACACTGGGCCTCCAGGCTTTGATAGCAATGGAGGCAGTTGCATGACCCCTATTAAACTCCACGAGGCAAAGGATAGTCTGTTTTGGAAGTCACCTCCAGGCTGGCTCCAGCCTGCCCTCCCCTTGTAAATTCTACAAACATCCAGGAGATAAAAGAGGGGGATCTCTCAGAGGCAGAACATGAAGCTCTTCAAAGAACACTTTCAATTGAAAATGGGGAGGAGAGCGGGTTTTCGGAGGGAATGTATTTATATGCCCCTGTGTGCCCGCGCATGTGCGCGCGCACGCACACACACACACACACACACACACACACACTCACTCAACACCCCAAGATCAGGAACACCATGCTGCATACAGAACTCTCTACCAGTTCTCTTTTGTCAGCCCTCCCTCTCTTCCTCTGGCTCTGGGGGTCCCAGCCTTTGCTGGTTTCCCTGCCCGTGGGACCGCTCCCGGACCTGCTCTCCAGACGGTGGTGCACTTTCCCGACCTCTCTGGATTTTCTTCCCCTGCCTGGGGTCCCTGTCGACTGCTGCTCTTGGCCCGACATGTCTGGCAGTTTCCTCCTCCGAGCTCATTCTCCCCAACTGCTCCACAGCATCCGATTCTGCCGACCGCCGTCATCTCCTTGAGCAAAAGGAGTCGGTTAAACTAAGCTCCGCCTCTTCTAGCAAAGCGAAATGCCAAGTGTGAGGTCTGGGAGCTGGAAGAAGAGTTTAGAGGGCATTTGGTTGAACCCTTTCATTTTACAGTGGCTACAACTTTGGCCCAGAAAAGGGAATGACTTGCCCACGGGCACCATGAGTTTGTGGCCCAGCTGCAACAAGAGCCGGGTCTTGAGATGTCCTGCCTACTGCTTTTTCCACGGGAGAGCACAGCCCTCCTGCTGTGAGCAGCCAAGAGACCCGGCAGGGCTGGCCTGAGCTATGGGCATGCCCGTACTTCCTTCCTTCCCCCACACTGACAGTTGCTAACAGTTTAACATTCCCACCTCCCTTTGGCTGTCCATTTGGTTTCGTGGCATATCGTCTCATCGAAGATGGCTGTATAGCATAATGTCTTTTTTTTAAGGTTTACTTATTTATTTTGAGAGAGACAGAGACAGCGTGAGTGGGGGAAGGGCAGAGAGAGAGAGAGGAAGAGAGAGAGAGAATCCCAGGCAGGCTCTGTGCTGACAGCGCAGAGCCCGATGCGGGGCTCCAACACAAGGGAGTGTGAGATGGTGACTTAAGCCGAAACCAAGAGTAAGACGCTTAACCGACTGAGCCACCCAGGTGCTCCTGTAGCAGAATGTCTTTTTAACTCAGATGAAATAAAATGCAGGCACATCTTTTGGAATAACCTGACCCTGAGAGGTTGTTGCTGATACTTCAGGATGCACGGAAGCCAGGGTAGACAATTACTATTCTATACTAAGTTGATTAAGTGTAAGAAACAGCCACGAGCACACCTCCGTGGTTTCTTTTAGCTTTTTCCCACCCCACCCCTCCTTTCCTGCCTCCCCTGCCCCCAACTAGTTTGGGAAGCATCTCTTAGTGAGTGGACAGAAATGCCCTGTCGGAGCCTGGGGCACACACCCCCTCTGGGTATGTGGTAGTTCTGTAAGCACCCAGGAAAGTGTCACTCCTGTGACACCGTCCATTTCCACCTTTCTCTCCATATGGAATTGTTTTACCATAATGTCATTGTTGGCCAACTTTTATAAACGTGTGCCATGATTTCCAAATTTCAATTCAAAGTTTGCCCTTTTTGGAGGAAAGCTGTGTGAGGAAAAGAAACTTGGGGATAGAGGAGCGCCTAGGTGGCTCGGCGGCTGAGCGTCCGACTTCGGCTCGGGTCATGATCTCACAGTCCGTGGGTTCGAGCCCCGCGTCGGGCTCTGTGCTGACAGCTCAGAGCCTGGAGCCTGTTTCAGATTCTGTCTCCCTCTCTCTCTGCCCCTCCCCCGCTCATGCTCTGTCTCTCTCTCTCTCAAAAATAAACAAACATCAAAAAATTAAAAACCTTGGGGATAGAGTTGTTGAATTTGGTTAATTTGGGGGGTGGATGGAATATGTGCTCTTAAAGAACCAGAGGAGGGACCGGAAGCTGTGTACCTTTGCCCGTTTTATGAGTTTTGGTTTTCCTGATCTTTTCTTCAGTTCCTTCAATCCAACCCACTTAACTCGTCTCCTCCGAAGGTTCATGCAGGGCTTGGGCTGCCAATTGGCTGGAAACCCACACTCATGAGTCTGACATCGCACCTGCTGGGCCTTTGTGCTTGGTTGATTTCTGTTGCTGTACACCTGTGCTCTCGAGTGGGCCTCCAGCCAGTGCCGCTGTCATCGGGGGGCTGAGGTTCTGAAAGGCCCCAGCAGCCCTCCAAAGTGTCCCAAATGAAGGTGTTAACAATCTTCTCATCAAACTTCATTTTTTAATCTCAAGGATTGATTCACTTGATAGCAGCAATCAGCGCTCTCTTGGAGAAACGCAGAATGAGCACAATGAGGCATTCACATGTTTATTTTTTATTAAAAATCTCTTACGTCTTCACCCTTGTTTCTTTTATTTAAGCCCGGTCTCACTTTATAAGGCCCTGAGTTTGTTAACCTACGCCAGGATCACGTGGCTGCTCTGGCAGACGGAACACGGACCAGGAGTGGAGACTCAAGGTTGAAATGCAGAAGAGACTGACCTTTGCCAATGGATTTATCCTTCTTGTACACAAATCTCAGATTCCCTTGTGTGCACAATGAGGGCCAGCGTGTTTATCTCTCTATTTTCTTTGCAGTGATTTAGGAAGAATCATGTACGTGCATGTGTGTGTGTGTGTATGTGTGTGCACTCGTTCAGAACAGCCCGGCCTGTTTGTAGATGGTCGGACACTTCCCTTTCTTATTTCTCTCTACCTCTTCTCCATCAGCTGATCCACCAGAATTAGAAGAAGGAGTTAAGCTGAAATGGAAACCAGTGGAGGCCAGTCTGAGATACACGCCCCGGTTATAAAACATGGCTCTTCAATATTTGTGGTAGTCAGGATCACGTGGGCAACTTGTTACAAATACAGATGCTGGTGACCCGCCAGCACAGTCTGATTCAGGGGTCTGGGATGTGACTCAGAAATTTGCATTTTAAGGGCACCTGGGTGGCTCAGTTGGTTAACTATCTGACTTCGACTCAGGTCATGATCTCACGGTTCGTAAGCTCAAGCCCCATGTCAGGCTTTCTGCTGTCAGCACAGAGCCCGCTTCAGATCCTCTGCCCCCTCCCCATCTCTCTCTCAAAAAAAATAAACATTTTAAAAGATCTTTCTGCCCCTCCCTCCCCCTCAAAAATAAACATTAAGAAAATTTAGAAATTCGCATTTTTGTAAGGCCTGCAGGTGATTCTGATGCTGGTGGTCAGAGACTAGATGTGGAGAATCCCTGTTAGAGAATTTCTGGGAAGGGTCCTCGCCCTGTCTTCACCTCACATCCTTGGCTTAAGGATGAGGTCAAGGACATCTAGAGACATGAAGCGACTAGGCTAAGTTAGTTGATGAGGGCAGCACGCAGACCAGAACTGTGTACCAGTTCTGGGCTTGTCCCCTCCATAGCATGTGCAAAGGGAGCCGACCCAATAGGAAGAAATTGAATTTGCTTTGCCAGAGGATGGGTTTCAGTTAGGTTCAAGGAAGGACTTAGTGGCCAAGAGGAGCATCGAGGAAGCCTATAGCATCTCCTTACCCAGAGGGCTTGAATTCAGGACAGACTGTTATCCAAATTGGGCACCTGAGGTGCAAGTAGAAGAAAGAAAGAAAGAAAAAGAAAGAAAGAAAGGAAGGAAGGAAGGAAGGAAGGAAGGAAGGGGAAGGAAGGAAGGAAGGAAGAAGAAGGAAGGAAGAAAAAGGAAGGAAGGAAGGAAGAAGGAAGGAAAGGAAGGAAGGAAGGAAGGAAGAAAAAGAAAAGGAAGGAAAGAAGGAAAGAAAGAAAGGAAGGAAGGAAGAAAAAGAAAGAAAGAAAGAAAGAAAGAAAGAAAGAAAGAAAGAAAGAAAGAAAGAAAGAAAAAGAAAAGAAAGGAAGGAAGGAAGGAAGGAAATGTCCTTGGAACAGATTCTGGTGGTTTTGCATGAAGGGCCAGAGACCCTTCTTTTAGTTCTATGGCACCTGAATTTTAACCTTAACAGCAATGTAAGTGGCCAGTGGTCCCGGAAGCCCCGGGTCCAGCCCTAGCTCTGACAAGGACAGACTCTGTGACGTCGGGCCACCAGCTCAATTTGAGCCTCCGTGTCCTCACCATGAAATGAGTGGGGTTGCATTAGATTGTTTCTCATTTCCGTGGTTACATCATTTTTGTTTTTCGCTGTAACTGCCTCCCACCACGCGTCCTCTACAACCTGGCAACTCTATCAAGTTCTGTTGACAGAGCAAATTAAGAAGTTGAATTTAAAAACTACTTGATGTTGAGAATCCAGCAGCCTGTGTGCCAGTTTTCCCTCGCCTAGGGCGTTGCGAGACTATCTCTGAACGGTCTGTAGTGATGCCCCCGGCTCTTTATACTTACTGATGTATTTAGAGGGGTCTGACCTCAAATGACCATGAGCTATAGCTTCAATACCCATGTCCTGTTATGTTCAGGCCTGGGATGTACTGTGACTATCTAGAGTCACTTCCCACACAGAGAAACCAGACCAGAGTGACATCTCCCCAGTAGTGATGACCTCTGGTCACAAGTCCCCATACCTGCATCTAACATGGCCACCCCACTGATGGGCTTTCTCTGTCCCTTTCAGAAAGCAGACCTGGCTGTGGCAGGCCTCACCATTACTGCTGAACGGGAGAAGGTGATTGATTTCTCCAAGCCATTCATGACTCTGGGAATTAGCATTCTTTACCGAGTTCATATGGTAAGAGACTTATTTTATAAGCATTTATGTCATTAAAGTTATTTGCATGCAAACACTGAGTTATATGGTAATAATGAATGACTCACGGAAATATTTAGATTTCAAGACTTAAATGCAAATGAGCTGGGCTATTTTTTCCCCCATCAGCTGCACGGACTTGCAAACAGGAAGAATGGAAAAGTCACACTTGTGGGCTTTCCAGTAAAAATTGCTTCTGCCTCACTGAATAGAGATGACCAAGAGTGATTGCTCATCCCTCGGTGCACAGGGTGTGGGACCACAGAGTGGTCACTCTGCTTCTGCCTAGGGACAGGGTCCCCAGTCCCGATAAGTTATCCCAGCCTTTTCAAGGATCTCACCGACTCCCCGGTGCACCTTGGTTCACGCCAAGCATTGCGTCTGGTGAGGGAATGTGGACTCTTTCCTCTCTGGGTTATCCATACTGGTGAATAGATAACATCGCTTATCTCTGGTCTGTCCCCTCTTCTGCGTCCTCGAAAAACAAAAGAAAAGAAAGGCTTCTCTGGTTAGGTTGGCTGGCGCGAGTACAGTGAGCGTCTACAGGAGTTTGCGAAAGCACACCAATGGGCAGCGGAGGACGGGCCTGCCAGGGTACCCTGGCTGTACCCCATCCGCAAAGTGGATAGTTACGTTGCCCGTGCAGAGTTGACTTTCCGTAGTTTTCTTACCGAACCAGAAGAAACTTGTTCTCATCCTTTCATCCAAACTGTCCCTAAGCGCACAGCTATTACGTGGATCCCCCCCCAATACTCGAGTCATTATAGGTGTCCAAGGTCACGTTAACATGGTGTCTTCCAGTGTGTTACCTGCCACCACCAAAGCCTGCCCTACAGGGGAGGGATCAAGAGCTCATCCCACGGGCCAGCTGAAGAAGTGACCCTCTGGCTTCTGACTCCTTCCCAGGCCCCAAATCCCAGCCCTGCAGAAAGGGGATTGCCTGTATTCACAGTCCCAGCCTGGGCGCACGGAGCTGGTAGCCGCTACGGCCCATTTCTGCAGGAGGAAAGGTCCCCTCGTCACAGAGCCCATTCAAGCAGCTCGGAAGAGCGCTGTCTCGTGCTGGGCCTCAGCATCCGTCACGATCACGGCCCATCTTAGGAGAGGAGGCTGATCCTCTGAGAGGGGAGGCAGCATCGAAATCCCAAGCCCTCTAGGCTAAAACAGAAAAAAATGTGAGCAGTTGGTCTCTGTAGACGCTGTCACTGATGTGTGTGTCTTGTGAATTAAGGGGGATTCTGATTCCCCCTCCTCTCTTTCACGACGAAGAGAACTCCGGTTCATGGAGCGCCTCCCATGTGCCAGACACCTGTGATGTTATGGACTCTTGTTATGGGTTGAATTGTATCCCCTCAAAAGACATGTTGAGGTCCTAAGCCCCAGGACCTGTGACTGTGACCTAATTTAGAAACAGGGTCTCTGCAGATACAATCAAGTTAAGATGAGGTCATACTGGATTAGGGTGAGTCCTAATCCAACGAGAGGTGTCTGTATAAAAAGAGAGAAATGGGGACACAGGGGAGAAGACCGTGTGAATTTGGAGACAGGTTGGGATGATGTATCTACAAGCCAAGAAATGCCAAGGACCACCTGAAGCTTCAGGTGACAAGGAGGGAGTCCTCCCCTAACGTCTAAGGGGTGCCTGGGTGGCTCAGTCAGTAGAGCGTCCGACTTCGGCTCAGGTCATGATCTCACAGTTTGTGAGTTCCAGCCCCGCGTCGGGCTCTGGGCTGACAGCTCGGAGCCTGGAGCCTGCTTCACTTCTGTGTCTCCGTCTCTCTCTGCCCCTACCCTGCTTGTGCTCTCTGTCTCTCATAAATGAATAAACGTTTAAAAAATTTTTTATAAAGCCTTCAGAGGGAGCACGGCCCCACTGACACCTTGATTTTGAACTTCTAGCCTCCAAACTCTGAGACAATACATTTCTGTTTTTTTTAAGCCACCCAATTTTTGACACTTTGTCATAGCAGGCCCTAGGACACCAGTATACTCGGGTTATTCTTATAATAGTGAAAGAGCAGAGTTCAAACCCAGGAATGGTGTGATTCGAGCTTGCTCTCTCTGTGACACCAGGCTTGCCACCCCCTCATCTGTGTGATCTTTTTTGGATAACGTGTTCTGGAAAACATTCTTGTGTGCCTTCTCTCATTCGGTCCTTCGGACTGTTCTTTGAGAAGAGAGGGAAGGTATTATAATTCCAAAGTGACAGGTGAGGAAGCTAAAGTCACATTTGGAACTAATACAGGGCTGGGCCTGGAAGCCAAGTCTCCTAATTCTGGGGACAGTGTTCTTGTCACACCTATCACTAATCCCTCAGCTATTATCCAGCCAGCACAGTCTCTTGAACCCACCCCAATCTTGCTACCGAGCCCTGAGGGAGCACCCCAAAGTAATGGGGACATAGAAGCTTTCTCCACGCCACATTGCTGTGGCCAGGCTGTACAACTAGGCTCTGGCCTTGATCTCTTGATGAATGCCAAGGATTCTAGAGCCTCGCTCATGACCCGATGGACTGTGGGGGTGAAGGCACCTGACACCAAGGGTTTCCACTCACTGCCCGGGGACATCTGCTGTTAGGCTGCCCTCACCACCCAGGCCACCACTGCCTGGAATATCAGCTCTGGCCAGAACAAAATTCCCATTCACCAACCCTCTGGACACCCTTAATTGGATTGTTGGCCAAGTGTTTCCTACCACCACAAACCCATGACCGCATTAGTTCTTGGGTTGTGAAGTTTTATGTGTCAGCTTGCCTTGGCTGTGATGCCTAGATTTCTGTGAAGATACTTTGTAGAGGTGATTAACCGCTATCATCAGTAGAGGAGATTACCCTTGCTAAGGTGGGTGGGCCTCATCCAATCAGTTGAAGGCCTTAAGCGCAAAAACAGGTTTCCTGAAGCGGAAGGAATTCTGCCTCAAGACTGTCGCTTAGAAATCCTGCCTGAATTTCCAGCCTGCCCTATATATTTGGGCTTAACTGCTCCCACAATGGCATGAACCAATTCCTTAAAGTAAATCTCTTTACACACACACACACACACACACACACACACACACACACACACACCCTGTTGGTTCTGTCTCTCTGGAGAACCCTAACTGATACGGTTCCCCTTTCTGTTCAGGACCCCTCCCCTTTTCCAGCCTAGTACGCCACATGGCTGCTCAGATCTGATTTATAACGGGGGGCCGAGCTGGGTAAAAACTGAGTATTGGCGTGAACAGCTTACACTAAGCAGAACTGACAGTTTATGCATTCATTCAACAAATATTTATTGAATGCATTCTGTGTGTGAGGCAGTTTGCTCAGAAAGTACCAAAAAGTCAGCTGGGGAGAGAACAATCCTGAATCAATGAAACCAGGGGAGACCTGGTGAGAACAAATTGGAGGTGAACTTGGCCGCATCTGAAACATCTGTACCCTGAACTGGCAGGAACAGCGGATGCCGAAGGATAGCCCAGCCGAGTTCACCACAAAAGCCTAGATCTAAAATTACACAGAGAAGCTATCCTTCATAAAATGGTGTTAACAAAATTAAAGTTGAATACTGAGTATTTATTGTGAATTTTCTCTAATCGATAGTTACCTGTGAACAACTATATGGTAATTTAATTTCACTTATAATCTATTCATGACCTAGAATCTCTATCTTTATTCTATGTCTGAGGTCACCTGAGTCATGAGTGATTATTAGCAAAAAGTGAGCATCTGGCGATAGTCGAACCTGTGTGCAAAAGTTAAAATAATTAACCCGGAGTATAAATGCCGGTTTAGAAAATATCGCAGGACCCTCCAAAAATAATAAGGATGGCAGGAATGTCTGTGAAGTCGAAAGGCAATCAGAAATAATTTGGGAATTTCCGGCAATCTGAGATTATCTAGGGTTTTTCTTGAACATGGGATCACCAAGAGGTAATTATGTGGTCCTCTCCTTCTCACTGTTGGGGTATAACGTCTGTTTCTGCCCAGGCATCTCTAGGGCCAAAATCAGAAGAATGTTTCGCTCTCTAGACCACCTACTCGCTGCCGGTCAGAGGCCAGCTGAGCATTCTGGCTCTGGCATTTGTTGTTGTTGGTCCCTCCCCCGCTTTTGAACACTCTCTCCATTCCTGGGATCCAGGTCACGGTTTCTTCCTGCTGTTCTGATCGTTGCCTCTCCTGCATTTCTGTGGACCCCTCTTTCTCTGTCTGTCTACCCCATGAATGTCCCTGACCCATTTTCCTTCTCACTCTGACAACTCTCTGCTTGGGTAATCTCACCCACTACCAAATCTGTAAATCTGGCCCTGACCACCCCCCTGAATTCTAGAAGCGTATTTTGAACACACGACTAGACATCACCTAGATGTCTCACGGGCCCCTGGGTGTCTCACGGGCACCTCAAAAACAGTGTCAGAGGCTGTATTCAGTCTAGTTCTGCCTGCTTCTCCTCTGTCCCATCTCAGATCATCACATCTCCGCCCAGTGAGCTGAGCTGCCCTTCACTTCTCTTACCCCTCCACCTTCACTTGGTCAGCTCACCTCCTAAACAGTTCTCAAGTATGCTGTCCATCCCCCAATGACTCCACCTGGTTCAGGCTCTCTCTGTCCCTAACCTGCTGCTCTCTGTCTCTAACCTGCCATTATGGTGGCTTGTGTTCTCCTTGAGGTTAGAGTGTTTCTTATGCAGTACAGTATCTTCATCAAAGGAGCCTAGGGGCACCTGGGTGGCTCAGTCAGTTAAGTGTCTGACTTTGGCTCAGGTCATGCTCTCGAGGTCCGTGAGTTCGAGCCCCACGTTGGACTCTGTGCTGACAGCTTAGAGCCTGGAGTCTGCTTCAGATTCTGGGTCTCCCTCTCTCTCTGCCTCTCCCCCACTCATGCTCTGTCTCTGTCTCTCTCTGTCAAAAATAAATAAACATTAAAAAAAATTTTTTTAAAGGGGGGTCAAGGGCATTGCCAACATTCACTAAGACACAGTGGAGTGAAAAGTCCTGGAACCAGATCAAACACGTACGAGCTGCATATCACCCGTGTCTCAGTTTTTTCATCTGCGAAAATGGGTTGTCATGACTTTGGCTCAGGTCATGATCTCACAATTCATGGGTTCGAGCCCTATGTGGATACAGCATGAGGATACAGCAGTACATAAGTAATGCACTTACAGCAGTGCCCGACATATACACAAGAAAGTGTTAGCTGTTACATTTCGTAAATGTATGTGACTTGCTGAGGATTGTAGTTTTTTAGTTTACCGTTATTTTTTTAAATAAATGCAATCGTATCAGCCTCCTACTTCAAATCATTCACTGGCTGCCCATCATTTGCAAGACAAAGTCCATCCTTCTCAGCCTGGAGAATAAAGCTGATCTTTCCTGTTCCGCGCCTCACCGCAGGCATCTGTACCCCATACTGCTCGCCGCTTCACCATCAAGCTGGCCTCTTCCTGTCCCCTACCTGGATTCATGCCCATCTGCTTGCCTCTCAACCATGTAACAGACTCCTCCCTAGCCTTCAATACCCAGCTCAAATGGCACTTGCTCTTCAGTGTGAGTCCCCCAGATGGAGCCGATTGCTTCTTTCCCCGAGCGGCTGCCCCCTGCCCACACCTCTAGCATAGCATTCATATGCTGTGTTGCACTATTCTTCATCTCTCCTCAAGTGGATCCTAGTGGGAGATACGTTGAGGAGAAGGTA
Source organism: Panthera onca (assembly GCF_046562875.1). NCBI lineage: Eukaryota > Metazoa > Chordata > Mammalia > Carnivora > Felidae > Panthera > Panthera onca. Next base: position 96,965,952 of record NC_138348.1, on the reverse strand, counting down.
CCCTCTTGTCAGGCCATACATTTCTATGATCTGATTTTTGGTATGGAAACGTGATCATCCCAAACAGGCAATATTAGCTTCGTGATTATGGAGAGAAGAAAGGCAGGAAGGAGGATGAGGGAAGTACCCTGTGGTCCTGTGGGCAGTGAGCACCACCTTCTTTTGTGGCTCCTGATGGCACAGGACAGAGCCCTAGGAGCCTGACTTCCGTTAGGAGGCCTAGTATCCCAAGCAGCAGAACGAATGCCCTAAATAGATTTCTTTTTTTTTTTTTTCTTCCTGACCTTGACTCCAGTGGTCTTGAGAACAGGAAGAGATGGGAGGCAGATATCACAGGCATCCTGGGGGCATCTTCTGCTCCAGGCCTACATGGCTACCACTAGGACTCACTTCTCCCTCCCGCCCTGAGCCCGCGTATCCTACATGCAGCATCGTACCCACCTGACGGGGCATCGGAATCCCTGGCCGGGGCCAGATGATCTCCCAAGCCATACATACAGAGTCCAGCCATTAGAATCTGAGGTGTCCCCTGGTACTCTACGGATGGGAATCAAGTGACAGGACATCTGAAGTTCAAGACTGTCTCGATTTCCTTGGCATATCGACTCCTTCATTCTTACTGAGAAGTTCTGCATATACTGTAACAGTAGAACCCCTAGGCCATCTGCAGTGCCGGGTTTAATGAAATTGACGCACACCATAAGCTCTCAAAGATCTGTGTGAATGGAGGGGAGAAGAGCCCAGAAAAACGAAAACATTCCTATTTAACATTAGAGCGTCTCATGCAGTTTCTGCTCTCTTTCTGCAGCTGTAATTTGCCTAATGATGTTTTGCTCAGATTAATATTAAAGTAAGTTTGTATTCCTCAAGCACGCACTGACTGTCGTAGCAAGGCATCATCAGAGCGTGCCGGAAGCCAACCTGAGATTTGACATTTGGCATAGAGAGCCCCCAGATGCATAATTACATTTAAAAAATTCAGAGTTGACATATTCAGCGAGGTTGGGTGTACGTCCAGGATACTTGTGTGTTGACTAACATCTGCCTGGCACCTCTTTATTTATGGAGCTCTTTCGCCTATAGTCTCTGGTTTCATACAGTAATCCCCTGAGGCAGGTAGCGGGATTCCCGTTTTCCACGGAAGGACTCTAAGGCTAGCGGTGGCTAGCGGTGCCATGGAAAGAGGAAAGAGCACAACGGTGGAAGTTGTATTGAACCGAGTTTCTGGTCTGCAAGTTCATACACTCCCAACTACCCATCTTTATGGTATAGTTGGGTGTATTTCTCTGCGTCAAGGCCTTGTGTCAGCGGAATTTTCAAAATCCTTTCTTTTTCGACTTAGAAAAAGGAGGGAGGCACCTGGGCGGGGGGGCTCAGTTGGTTAAGCGTCTGACTTTGGCTCAGGTCATGATCTCACAATTCATGGGTTCGAGCCCTATGTGGAGTTCTGTGCTGACAGCTCCGAGCCTGGAGCCTGCTTCGGATTCTGTGTTGCCCTCTCTCTCTGCCCCTTCCCCACTCATGCTCTGTCTCTCTCCCTCTCTCTCTCTCAAAAATAAATGAACATTAAAAAAAAAAGGTGGGGGGGGGGGGTTTGGAAGTTCTCCACGTCCAGTGTGGAGCTCAGTGAGGGGCCTGAGCTCATGACCCTGAGATCAAGAGTCAGACACTTAACCAACTGAGCCACCTAGGCTACCCTCAAAATCCTTTCTAATCTGAGGATACTATCTATACTATGCCATACTATACTCTATCGTACTCTGTTATCCTATATAGTGTCCCAAGCCAGCCAGAGCACCTTGGACTACCTTGAAAACGTAACTTTACTGTTTTCTCCCTGTACTGTCCCGCTCTACCTCTGATTAACAAATGGGAAAGTTTTATACTCTGTTCTTTTCCCTTAACTCCTAGCTAGAGTCTTCTCTGTCAAGAAAAGTAAAAAAAAAAAAAAAAAAAAAAAAAAAAAAAAAAAAAAGACAGTAATTAAAAAGTGAGAGAGAAATAAATGCCAACATTAAATTAATGCCCAGCGTTTTCGCTGGATATATTACCCATGTTTTCAAGAAGGTCGGTTTCATTTTGGAAAGACTGCCTAGAAAAATGGAGAACAATGCTAAGTAAACCAGTGAGTCATTTCTAATACTGCTTAATACGCTGCTGTAAGAAAACAGAAAATGAATCGAGTTCTGTTCCTTAAAGCTAAGCAACATGATAGCCCATATAATGGAAATATGGTTTCCTGAGCATATGATCATTTTAATCTGGGTTATTTATTGAGCGTTCCTATCCCAAGAAGCTCAAGGTGTTTTATCAACATTGCTGTAGTAATTCTCACATTCCCCCTTCATGTTGATTGTTGGGTCCCATCTTCTGGAAGAAGGAAATCGCACCCAGAGATGTTGAGCAGCTTGTGTAGAATCGCTCAGCAAGTCAAGGTCAGTGCCAGGATTAGAACTCAGGTCTCCTCATACTAGACTTCCAATCAGCAGAGTGAAAATAGATAAGCTAGTATGTGGGTTACATAGGCAGCAAACCCACGTGGGTAGGTTTTGTGAGGAGGGATGAATTGCTTGCTTTTTTTTTTTTCTTCTTGGCTTCAGGGGTGGGAAGTGCATGGCAGACCCAACTATGATCAAGGCAGCCCATTGCAGACACACTGAGGAAAGCTGTCCATGGGTTCCCAGGGTGGGACAAGAGGAAATCATCTTCTTCTGCCTCTTCCAGGAGACACGGAGACTTTGTTCTTTTATCGCTTCAGCCCTAAAGAGTTTTTACTGACCGCTGACCACGGCCAGTAGTTGAAAGAAGACTCTGAATATGCTGCCATTTAGTTCTAAAGACTGGCAAAACCACATGGAGGGCATGGGGAGAGCAGAGGGGGCAGGAAGAGAGTCAGCGTCACTAATTTCTGTGATGTCACCGCTAAGGAAATGGTGACTAGGATACACAGCCCTTCCAGAAACACGGAAGAACCCGCCACACGTCTGACCCACTCCGTGACTTTAGCGGAAAGGCTGAGGCGGAACTGAGTTCCAAAGGTTGGAATCGCTGGCTTCTAAAAGCCATGTTTCCAGAAGAGAGCCTGGTATTGCGCTAATGGCTTCCCTGGAGAGCCCTGGCGAATCCTCACGATTCGTGTGTCATAACACACAGGAATGCTAGTAGGAGTTACGGAAAGTGACTGTGGCCACGTGGCGTTCTCCCCCCAAGCATCTTTAGCGTGTGTCACTACAAGACAGAAAAAGGGATTTCTTGTCTGCTGAGCAAGAATCAATATAAAAAGAAGTTCCATCCTTTGTCACTTACTGCCTCCTCCCTCCCCCTTCCCTCATGGCTACCATTAGAGGGAAGCCAACATGTATGTAGCCCTCATTGTGTGTTAACTCACCTAGCTCTCAAAACCACCCCCTGAGGTAGGTTTTATTGTTACCTTCATGCTACAAAAGAGGAAACGGAGGCCCAGAGAGGTTAAGTCACCTGTCCAGGGTCACTCGATTGTAAGTGGCAAAGCCGGGATTCAGTCCTGGGCAAGCTAGCTCCAGAGTCTGTGTCTCAATTCACTGCCTGTCCTGAGTCACCTGGCTCTGGTGTCCTTACGCATCTGGCTCCGGACCCTGGGAGAGCAGCAGCATTCTGACTATAATTCATTTCTTCTAGTACGCATAGAATTCAGTATCACGCATCAGGTTGTTTTTGTGGATAAGAGGGATTTTCTTTATTTTTAAAATTATTTTTTTTAATGTTTTTATTTGTTTTTGAGACAGAGAGAGACCAAGCATGAACAGGGGAGGGGCAGAGAGAGAGAGGGAGACACAGAATCCGAAGCAGGCTCCAGGCCCCGAGCTGTCAGCACAGAGCCCGACGCAGGGCCCGAACTCACAGACTGTGAGATCATGACCTGAGCTGAAGTCGGATGCTTAACCGACTGAGCCACCCAGGCGCCCCGATAAGAGGGATTTTCAACATGCAAGGGGAGTTTAGGGCCACTTTGCAGGTCCTGTGCTAATATTCAAAGGGCCTTACCATGCTGGGATTGCCATCATTTGGTGACCAGCCCCTTGAATCTTTCCCACCATCAGACAGCATCATGAATGCTGGCGCTGGTGTGGTCAGTCTGAAGTACGGTACAAAAGTCAAGGAACTAGTTAAATTTTGGTGCCATCTGATTTTCAGCTCCGTCCGTGGGGCTTGGCCTGTCCTAGATGGTTGGGGCATAGACTGGATATAATCAGTTATCTGCCTCCAAAGTGGCTATCGTCCCCCAGAAGCAACCGGCCCAACTCGCAGTCAACAGAGACAGGTATAAATCAATACAAATGCCTATCAATATGACACAGTCAAAATAAATGATGATGGGTATAAATAAATAATGCGTCAGCGCACTTTCAGGGGTTGAGATGGAGTAGGTTGGGATCCTGCTGGCATTGGGGAGCAGGCGTGAGATTAATTAGGGAGTTTATTGGAGCAAGTTGCAAAGATAAAGGAGGAAGAGGGAGACGCGGTACAGCTGCCATCTGAACGAAAGAGAAGTGGCATCTCTATGGCGCAGCTTGACGAACGAGCACCGGAGAAATGGAAGGCATCGCCACTGATTTGAGCAAGGCACTTAACCTCCCCGGGTCTCAGTTCTTCCATCTGTCAATAGAGAGGACCGGGTATTGAAATCAAGGGAACATCGCGAAACATTTTGAGTTCTCCAGAAGGAAAGTATCACCATCATATATCTCTGGGTTAAGGAAAAGCTGTTATTCGGAAGAAATGCCTGTGGCATATAACACCTGATTTGCCCCCAAGCACCAGTAACTCAGATGTCTTCGGGGAAGGAAGTGTTCTGATGCATCCGCATAGGAAAAAAAAAACCAATAGCAGGTGTTCAGAGCCTGCAAGGAACGTACTTCTCTTTGGCATCACCTAAACAGCTTGGGCTCAGCCCCGACCAAGGCGGTAGACGCCCAGACCCAAATCTCAAATAACTGCCCCCTCCTTGCTCTTTTGGTTGGCGTCAGTCAATCGCAGGAAGAATCAGATGTTCCCTTGCCAGCATGACTGATACATTTCCAGTGGAGCTATGTTTATGTCTTGATCCTCGTTTGTGTGGTGTTCTGTGTTTTATAACTTGAGTCTCCAGGAGTTTTTCCCATGACTGTGTGTCATTCCTTATCACCCATAACCAAATATGGCAGCTTTAAATAGTGCTGTCATTTTTCTCGATTCACTCGTTGTGATATAATCCGGTATAGATTTCTGACACTGAGCATCTAATGGGGTTTCAGATTCAGAAAGCAACAATGAAAGATTTTTCCCCCCTGGGTATTTCTCAATTGAGAGACACAGAAGGAAGTAGTCATGAGCGACAGGGCACTAGAATTCATGTCTGTTTGCCCAGAGAAGCCGCAGCAGTATGGAAGGACAGAGAGAAAGACGAGCTGGAGAGAGCAGGCCATATGTAGAGGGGGCAACCACCACTGAGCTCCAGCCAGTTGACAAGGTGGGCCCAGTGTTTCTAGAAAGCCCCATTTTGCTGGGAAAAAAAAAACAAAGGAAGAAAAAGCCAGAAACCTGGATTTTTACATGACATCTCCCAATCATGTAATGTTAGCAACGGATACAGAATAGGTAAACATTGCAGGGTAGACAGATTAGGGGAGGGCTGTCTGTGGTAAGTCACCAGTGTGTCACCTTTGATCTAAGGTACCTCCAACCGAGACCAGAGAAAGGTGTGCCCTCGTCCAAGACCACACAGCTGCAGACAGCTCATTCCAGTTTGCTGTCCTCCAGAAAAATGTCTGGGAGCTTGGTGGCCAGGTGTCTGTTCCTGGCTCCATCCGCTGTCGCCTCTGACTCTGGCCAGGCACATCCCTGGGCTGGGGACAGCCCACATTTCCCCACAGCATTACGCTAAGAGCCCTGAGCTGTGTGTCAGAAGGCGTGCATTTGAGACTCCACTCTTCCACTCCTCAGCTGTGTAACCTTGGACACATCTCTTGACTGCCCTTGGCTTTTGGTTTCTTCGCTAGTAAAATGAACATAATAATCTGCCTCATGGCACCGTCCTGAGGTTTACGGGAGAAATCTCACCCAGTGTGAGATCAGCCCGCAAACAAAAACATCAAGGGGCCTGTCACGTTAGCATCCTCATGAGAAAGACGTGAGAGTCCGAGAGGGGTGCTGTTGTACTCCAGCACTGCAGACACCAGTGGCTCTAAGGTGCCCCTGAGCCCGCCATGCCGTCCCCGGGGGCGGGGGCGGGGGCGACACAGGGCAGTATGTAGGGGGCGCTGAGCGCTGTTCCACTGGCCCAGCACAAAGCCTTCCTCAACCTAGGAAGTGACATGCCTCCAGCTGTTCCTTTGTTTCATCTGCTGAGGTCAGGGCTGAATAGGTCTTGGAGCAGCCCCTCTGCACCTTGGGTCCCAGTGCCATTGAAACCGGTCACCCAGAACCCGACGCAATGCCATCTGGGGCCAGACCCGCACTCCCCATACCCTCCGCCCTGCCCTGCCCTGCCCTGCCCAAGGGCCATCCTGACTGAATGTGTATGGTGAATCTTGGTTTTGTCTCCATTTCCAGGGGCGCAAACCTGGCTATTTCTCCTTCCTGGACCCATTTTCTCCAGGCGTCTGGCTCTTCATGCTTCTAGCCTATCTGGCCGTCAGCTGCGTCCTCTTCCTGGTGGCTCGGTAACGCTCCTCTCCCCGTCCCTGTCCTCACACCGCCACCTCGCGTCCGCTGCGGAGAACTGCATGGGAGGGGTGGGGAGCAGGACACCTTGGCACCACACTGGAGGGGGTAGGAGAGGGACTCAGGACCCCACCTGCCCTCTGCCCTGCTGTCCACCTGGCACTACCCGTTCCCCCACCTACATGCACATGTTCCCCAAGGTGCATGGTGAAGACAGGTGAGCTTGTCTGAATTTGCTTCTGCATCCCTCCTTTTCCCCTTCCTCTTCCCTCCCATCTCTGAGCCCCCTGCTTGGGGGGGGGGGGGGCTTGGGGAGAGAGAGTGGTGGGGAGGAGGGAGACAGGATTGATCACTATGCATTTGGCTGTCCTGGCATCAGACCTCGCCAGGATCTGCTGCAGAGTGCTAAGTGACAAGAGCCTGTGAATCCAGAGTGAGGGGACCAGAGGCCTCGTGGCATGGGCAAAGGAGGAGGTTCCCTCTGGAGAGGGTCTGGCCCATCCCCTAGCCTGGATCTGCCAGTGAAAACACAGCTGCCTTGGTGAATGGGAGCCATGGAGGGTGGTACACGACAGGAGGACGGGTTGGAGAGAGGCATTCGCAAGTTGTGTTGAGTTGAGACAATTGGTCCAGATCAGGGGTTGGCGACAATTAATCCCTCCCGTCTCCCTAGAAATAGAAACTATCCCTGGGCCTACAGAAGAACCTGAGAGCATCCCATGGCTAAGGCCGCCCATGAATGTGCACAGAGAGGGTTGTTTCTCTCTGGGGCTGGGCCGTTGGGTCAGCCTGGGCTTCAGGAGAGCCAGCTTACCTATCTGGAAACAGAACAAGCCCTTGGGGTTCACAGGTCACTCATTCAGAATCCCAGCTCCCTGCTCAGTGCTCAGCTGACCATAGTGGGGGACCAGAAAGGGCTGTTACCCAGGAGCAAAGAACCACAGAATGAGCTTCAAGGGAACTGGCAGTGTCCGTTCCAGCTGCCTCCATAGCAGTCTCCTTTGCCTCGGGGCCACAGTGGCGGGGCCAGATGATTCTAGCCTACGTCCCAACTCTGCCTGGCAGGGTCTTCCCCAAGGGCATGTCTGCCCAGTGGCTCAGGGAGAGCATGTGCTCTCTCCAGCTGGAACACGGAGCCCCAAGGGGCAGCGGAGTGCTTAACCCCCAGGGCAGCCCCCAGCCTGCCCAGGGAGTATTCTATCACCCAGCCTGTGCCTCTTCCAGTGGAGATCAAAGCCAAGTTGAGGAAAGTCATCCTGAACCCGTGAGATCCAGCCAGACAGAGGAAGGCCTTGCTTACAAGCCAGTAGTCTTCAAAGGCTGCTGTGTACCACTCATCTACCCCCTTGGGCCTGTAGGCATTGCCACTATCAAGGATCTGTTGTCAGTGACAACGGACGAGACACGCAGGAGGTTGGCACGCTGCGTGACACTTTCTCTCTCCTCTCCACCACACTGTGTGCTGCAGCTTTTAGGAAGCTGTCTGCCTGAGCCCTGGCTCCACCTCTCTGAAATCCACTCTTGCCCCCTTCGATTGAGCCCCCGCGGGTAGACAGCCACAGCTCTCGAGGGACCCCGAAGGCCCTGGAAATAGTCTTAGGGCTTGGTTCCTAGACATACAGACATACAAGCCCGCTTCACCATGCCCACTGCAGCCTAAAGCTTTTCAACCAGCCCCAGGGGCTTCAACAACCCTTCTTCCCTGCCCTAGACGCGGCACGCACACACGCGTACACACACACACACACACACACACACACACACACACACACTCTCACTCACTACCCCCAGGATCCAGCATTAACAAAAAGATTAACCAAAAAAATGTACTAAAGGTCTGATTATACCACTTTGTGTGTGTGTGTGTGTGTGTGTGTATGTACATGAACATAGGATAATTTACCGACCTGAGGTAGGTACTGGTTTTCAAATAGGGTTCCATAGGTCAGGAAGGCTCTTGGGAGGCACCAGAGACTCTGGAGGTGAGAAGAAGCCTGAGCTCTGGAGCCTCAACTCCTCTTCATCCAAACCAGTTCCGCTTTTATCTCTTGAGCTACTGTACTGCTGGGTAAGATTTTAGAGGTGAAAAGAAATGTTTGGAAACCACTGATCTAAGGCAGCCGTTCCCAAGCCAGCTGATATCCGAGTCAGACAGGGAGCTTTTAAAAAGTTTGATTCCCAGGTCCCGTCATCTCAGCACCTCTAGGGCCGGGGCCGGGGAATCTGTATTTCTGGAGCTCACTTCCAGTGGCCTGTAGGCTTGGGAACCACCGAGCGCAAGCCAGCTCCGTAGGCCACAGAGAGAAGGAGCACATGTCAGGACGCGGGCCAACGATGACACGCTGGCATCATATTCAGGAACAAGAGGCGGCAGTGGAAATGTGGGCGAGCCACTGTAGAGTGAGTGCCGACGAGGCTGGGGGAGGGACAGGAAGACCAGTGATGCGAATAGTACCCTGTGAGCACACAGTGCCTGCCCTGCTCGGCACACGCCCAGACACATCTCTCTCTTCAGAGCTGGGATGCTTTGCGTGGGCGACCGGCCAGGGCCACTGAGCAGAGGAGGGAAGGCGTGCGTCTGGTGGGCGGGAAGACGGGGTGTTCTGGGCATCAGGGAGGGAAGGTGGGGGCAGGGAGCTTAGAGCAGCCCTTCTCAACCCCGTGTGCCCATCCCACTGACCTGGGGGGCTTTAAAAATTCCTGATGCTCAGGCTCCACCTGGACAAAGTAAATCAGAACCTCTGGGAGCAGAATCTCGTCTTTGACGTTTCTTTCAACGCCCCCAGGTGAGTCTGAAACAGAAACAGGGTGGAGACCCTCGGCCCAAGGGACGGTCTAGGCCAGTGTTTCTCAGCGTGGTCCCTGGACCAGTGGCATCTACATCACGGAAGAACTTGCATATTCTTAGGCCTCACCCAGACTTACTGAATCAGGAGCATCAGGGGCCCAGCCCAGCAGTCTGTGTTTGTTTGTTTTTGTTTTTAAATTTTTTTTTAATGTTTGTTTATTTCTGAGACAGAGACAGAGCATGAGTGGGGGAGGGGCAAAGAGAGGGGGGGACGCAGAATCCGAAGCAGGCTCCAGGCTCTGAGCTGTCAGCACAGAGCCCGACGCGGGGCTCGAACTCACAGACCGCGAGATCATGACCTGAGCCGAAGTCGGCCGCTTAACCGACTGAGCCACCCAGGCGCCCCTAGGCTGAGAGTTTTCTAACTGGCTCTGTGGGGCCCTGGGATCCCTCTGTGACCACTTTGGGGACTAGGGGGTGCAGAAAACGGAGCTTCCCCGCTGTCCACCCCTGACACTCCCAGTTTCCAGTCACTTTATTCTAGGTTTGGAGTTCCACATCATAATTTATTTGGGAAAAAAAAAAAACATTTTTTTTTTTTTTTGATGAAAGAAAAACAGTTTGAAAACTGCCAACATACTCCAACCCCCTCAATTGGGGGGTTGGGAAAATCCAAGTCCAGCAGAGGGAAGTGGCTTACCCAAGGCCACAGGCCAGGTCCCGAAGCACAGAGGCGAGGCCAGAAAGGAGAGCCGCTCCCACTGACTCCAGCACTTTCCATCATGCCCACCCTCCGTGGCACTAGTCTATGTTCCTTTTCTCCCACAGGTTGACCCCCTACGAGTGGTACAGCCCACACCCCTGTGCCCAAGGCCGGTGCAACCTCCTGGTGAATCAGTACTCCCTTGGCAACAGCCTCTGGTTTCCCGTTGGGGGATTCATGCAGCAGGGGTCCACCATCGCCCCCCGAGCCTTATCCACCCGCTGTGTCAGTGGCGTCTGGTAAGATCCGGGGCAGAGAAGGGGCCAGGCCCAGTGGGGTGGGGACACCAAGGGAGTCGTCAGATAAGCCCTGCTCTGGCTGCGGGTAGGCAGGAACCTCACAGAGAGCTCTGCCTTTCAAAACAGATTAGCAGGGAGCTGGGTTGCATTCCGCCAGCTCAAAAGGCCCGGGAGCACCGGGTTGGGCACACTTTGTGCCATCTTATCTGGTTCCTCTTTCCCTCTGCCTCAGAGGTCTGGATACAGAGGGGAGCCAGGGCAGGAAAGGAGATGCAGAAAACAGTCTTGTAAGGCCCAAGGCAAAGCGATTGTAACTTGCTGACCTGAAAATGACCTGAGGTTGGGTGGCTGGGCCTGCCAAGGCATATGCAGATTTATGCAAATGTGAGTGTGAAACAGGACTTGGCTGCTGGAAGAATTCAAACCTGGCTGTCACATCTCTCCTCCTCTACCAGCTTCCTCCAACTTTGTCCCTCTGCGCCCGGCTCTGGGGCCTTGCCTGACCTGTCCACCTCGGCAGGTGTGGGGAAAGGCAAATTCTTAGTGGCTCAGAGCCGGACAGGACCTCAGGAGCCGTCCACACGGGCAGTCCGCCAGCCTCAGCTTGAAACTCCCGTCTCCTCTTGGCTCGTTCAGGGCGAAAAGAATACGGTCGAATGATTCGATGCATGGAAATACAATTTGCAAACTTGAAAATGATACATAAATGTGTGGACTCATAGTTGCTATTTGAGCATTATGGGGGGAATGAAACAGACATACATGTGTGTGTGTGTGTGTGTGTGTGTGTGTGTGTGTGTGTGCGCGTGTAGCACAGAGAGGCACATTTGCAGAGTACCGGTCCCCACCCTCACGTAAAAACCCGCTGTCAGGTTTGGCTGTCACAGCCTATAGGACTTCCAACCCTGGTTCTCTCCTCTCCTTCTCAGCCTGTGTAAACCAAAGGAAAAGTGGCGTTTTCACCCTTGGACACCAGTGTCTGGACATTTACCAGAACCACTGGACTAGAGCTGATGGAGAGGTGAAAACGCAGCTGGGATTTTTGTTTTCTCTGCTAAATGATGAATACAGTAGGATTTAAAACATCTGGGCAAGGTGCTCACCCGTTCCCAGATTGTGCCCGGAAATCACCAAGTGGATCAACTGGGACAACCCGGTTTAACTTTCCACCGGGAAAAAGGGGCGGTCTTGGCAGGGAAAATCACAGAGTTCCCTCAAAATCCTGGAAATCTGGACAGAAGCCCTGCAGAAGTCAGCTGCAGACTCTGATCTCTTTCTACCTGGGGCTTTGCCTTCCAGAGGGGGGTGTTCCCATGCACTGCACGTAGGGCCCCATTGTCAGGTTCATCCACCTGTCAGATCCCTGACCCCCAGGACTTCCCTCCTGCAGACAACGTCTGCCTGAGCACTTGGGAGGCCACTAGTCTTGCAGGCTGTGCCGCCCTGGCCCACAGGGTCGCCAGTACTTTAAATAGCTGTCCTAGGGGAGCTCCATTACGCCACTCCTGAGGGTGTGTGGGAAGGGGGGGTGCCTGAGTTGTTAGGGAGCCCCTCTGCCTCTCGGAGTTCTGAGTTATCAAATCAAGGTCTCAGTTTGGTCACCTCCCTGCAGGAGTGTGAGGTCAGAAGACAGGGCCATCGCCGCCTCCCTTAGAGTCCTCGCCCAGAGCAAGTGACGGAAAATACCACGTTGCTAACAAGAATGCCAACTTTGCAACCAGTGATGCCCCTTTCACAAGGGAGCAGGGCTCCCCTGACCCCTCTGGAGAGAGTGTGTGATTTGCTTCCTCAGCAGAGAAGATAGGCTTGCCCTTAGCTACTTTGTTCTCTGACCCATTCCCTTGTGACCAGTGGCATAAAGAGACACATGGCCATCCAGGGTGGAACAGACGCTGGAGTGTAGCCGTGGGGCTGAGGGAACTTCCCCAGCCAACTCTGAAGTCAAGGCCACACCCAGGGCTCACTAACTCACGGCACTAGCCAGGGCACAAACAGCTTCAGAATGCTAGCCTCCACCTAGGGATGGATCACCCCACCTCCCTGGCCTCCTCTGGGGGATGGTCACGAGAAAGAACTTCCAGCAGCGTGTATGAGCTGAGGCAGCAGCAAGGAAGGCAGGTCTTAGGAATGGATGGACACCGGGCACTTATAGGTCACAAATAGGGAAGTTGACCAGATGGTCGTCATCCCATGTTTGGCGTAACGGTCTATCCCTGCATTTCTCTGTATCTCACATTCATCTGGTCCTTTACAGATTATTAGTCACCAATCGTTTGATCTCACAGTTCTCCAAAGACACGCAGAGCAGGCATTATTCTCCCTGAGCGGGCAAGCTCAGGGGAGGAATGTGGCTTTTCCCCTAAGGTCTCACAGGGGGAGGGGAACAAGGCCAGAACTAAACCAGCTCACCTCACTGGTGGTCTGGCATACGGATGCACCCATTGAGTCAGTAGATGCCCGTCACTTCACATCTGGGAGTCCACCAGCAGGGGTCCTTGGACACAGAGGCCAAGGAGACAATGGGACTTCCCACTCTTAAAAGTCTCCTGGAAGCTGCTCTGAATCCTGTGGCAAACGCTACGCTTTAGTTGGCAATGTCTTCATAATGACTAAAGCCTCATTAATTCAGACTCCACTAATTCCGAATTTGTGATTATCCAGCCTCACTTGTGCTTGGATGTGTCTTTGAATTCCCATAAACAAATGGATTGGGATGCAGATCCACACTGCTGACCAGATGGGAGAGGGCTTATTTAACCTACTTAAGTGAACAAACTAGTTTTAACGCCTTTAACATGTATACCGCCTGACTTGCAAAATTATTCTAATTTTAAATGAGTTTGCTCTACCCAATAAAACACTCTTCTGTTTTGAAATAGCTTGCCCATTGTAAGGGTAGTTTCTAATTCCAGCTTCTTCGCACTTCAAAGGTGCCTGTCACCAGTTAATCTCAAAGGGTTTCTGGTTTTGTAGGACTGGTTTTAAAATACGGATGTATCACTGTGTTACTTGGCAAATTTCTCATCAGCAAAATTGGGATAAGAATTTTGCCTCCCTTCGTTGTAGGGGTTACATGAGATTGTGTCTTTGGCTCAGGGCAGGTGCTCAGTACACGGTTGATGCTCATCTGATGGTGGACTGCATCATGAGAGGACAGGGGCAGCTGACCCAGCTCGGGTTCTAAACAGAGCCCCCAGAGCCGGCACCCTTAGCTCATTCCCTATCTCATTTCTCATGGTCTCCCGGACGGTCTCATGTGCATGGACACACCTCTTTTGAATAGCAACCCAAGAACCACCTCCTTTTGGAAACAAGAAAAAAAAAAATTAATGGTCTCCCAAGCAACCTCACACACCTGATTCATTTCTGTTGACATCATATGCCCTGCCTCCTTTCTCTTCCCTTCACCGACTGAGCTGGGAGCTCCTTCCAAAGAGGGACACCTGGTCTCCCCTATGTCGCAGCAGGACTGGGGACGGGGGCTAAGACTCCTGGGCGTGCCTGGGCAACGATGACTTCCTGGTCTTTTCCTACATAGGTGGGCATTCACGCTGATCATCATCTCATCCTACACGGCCAACCTAGCAGCCTTCCTGACTGTGCAACGCATGGATGTGCCCATTGAGTCAGTGGATGACCTGGCTGACCAGACCGCCATTGAGTATGGCACAATTCACGGAGGCTCCAGCATGACCTTCTTCCAAGTAAACCCATTTGGTTGCTCACCAACATGGGGAATTGGGCAGGATAAAGTTGAGATGTTTGTCCTCTGCAGATGAAAACATCAATCCTCATCCCATTATCTCTTTTGAACATCTAGTCTGCAGATTCACTTGGGGCTTGTTTTTCCCCCCCCTTCTGCAAAATACCCCTGGAATGAGGTCCCCAAAGCACTTTGGGGTTAATTTCAGCCTCCCAAAGTGTTGTGCAAGAACCGTTAGTGGGAGTCGAGATGCTTTTAAGCATGACGTGTTGAAACTATCTTTGAATGGCAATAGTTTCGTATTTGTTTTAGTGGCGATTAGAAAAATACACGTAAATGCAGCAAATCTAACCTGTACTTTTATTTCTACTACTGCATAGGTTGAGGCTAATGTATACATTTAAGTTTGGTTAAGTGGGTTAAATTTTATCGGCAGTACTTACATAAAGCAAGTTTAGAACACTACACAAATGTCTGAAGTATAAGGAACACGAAGATGAGTATGAACTGATTGCACATATCCCAAACTAGACAGGTGTCAGATCGGGACCCTGTTGGCTTTGAGGTTTCCTTGCAAGGCTCTGGAGAAGACCTTGCCGCAGTTGTGTATTAGCCAACAAACCAAGTGACTGATCACCAAGACTGGCAGATCTGGGCCAGACAAGAGGGGCAGTTTTCATATGCTTCGGGATCTCTAAGAAAGCAGACTTACCCTGCAGTTAATAGGTGTCTAACCAACCTACCGCCCAAGAAGTCCATTGTCACAGGACACAGGTCCAAGGCCTTCAGTTTTCTGTTTCCTAGACAGTCTCAGTGTCTCTTGGCCCCATAACCACTGAAGGCATTGTGCAAACCCAGGTGTGGATAGACCCCCAGAATTCTCTCGGCCTTGTTCTTATTTGTAAGAGAGAAGCCGGTGCTGGATATGTGATCGACAAGTTGGTTTAGGATCAACAGAAAATAGCCGGCACTCTTCCTTCAGATGGTGTCTTTAGACGTCCTGATGAACCTGAATCCACCACCTCCAGCCTGAAGGACAGCAAAGGATAGTTCCAGAATTTCCGTTCTTAATTCTGTCAGAACATGGAGGTTGGCAGTGGTAGACCTCTCAAGGGTAGATGGGGCAAAACCAATGATCAAACCAGTAGACAGAGTTTATAGTGCCTTAGGACCCTGTTCTTTCCTTGCTTTTCTGTAAAAGTTTATCGTAGGCACAATCCCCGCCTCCTGCCGTGATGCGGTGGCAGTTGAGAGATGAAAAGGGAAAAGGTTATTGAATATAATGAGGGGGTTGAGTAATAGAGGGGCCAGGATTTTAAGGTCTACTTTGATTCCCTCCCTTTTAAAACCACCATTTCCTGGGGTGACTGGGTGGCTCAGGTGGTCAAGCGTCCAACTCTGGATTTTGGCTCAGGTCATGATCTCACAGTCTGTGAGCGCGAGCCCCACATCAGGCTCCACGCTGACAACGTGCCCATTAGGAAAACATTTCCTTCCTCTTTTCCTAAGCCTGCTTCCGTGTGTTCTTTTCCCAGAATTCCCGCTATCAGACCTACCAGCGCATGTGGAATTACATGTATTCTAAGCAGCCAAGCGTGTTTGTGAAGAGCACAGAGGAGGGGATCGCCAGGGTGTTGAATTCCAACTACGCCTTCCTTCTGGAATCTACCATGAATGAGTACTACCGGCAGCGAAACTGCAACCTCACTCAGATTGGGGGCCTGCTGGACACCAAGGGCTATGGGATTGGCATGCCAGTCGGTATGCGGGAGCGGACCAGCCTCTTTGGGTGGCTCCATCCAGGCAGGGTCAGAGTAGCTAGGACCACTGAATGCAACATTGAATTTGACAACCCCGTTCTAGAACCACTTAACAGGGACTTTAGGTGGGCATTTTCCAGGTTAAAAAAATAATAAGCAAACCCCCATACTTCCACTAATCAGTGATCAGTTCTCAATCTTTAGTTATCGAAGGGCTAGCCATCGGTTTGTTAGTAGTTGATTAATTACTAAAGGGCAGGTTGATGCCCTCGGTGGACTCTTTAGGGCTTTTGTTCTCCCTCCTCCTGCTTCCTGCCCTTTGGCCATATCCCTTTTGAGGGTCTCTCTACTAGCAGTGGGAAGGAGAAGGAAGAAATGGCGAAGCTCCATGAATTTTGCTGCTAGTGTCCCTGGTGAAAGGCTTATTACAGAAGGAGACTGACATGATTGATGGGGTAGCTTTCAATTCATTTGTGGGTCTCGTGGACCCATCTACTCCAAATCAGCGTAGGTAATTGAGAATAGGTAGTGGAACTCTGTATTTAGCTGTGTACCTTCCGGTGTTTTATACCAAGGTAGGGATGTTTGGCTTCCAGAAAGGTATCCCAGCTGTGCTTTCTAAAGGATATTCATGCCTTGATAGTACCTCAACCGGAAGATGAGAGGGAACACGTTGACCGGCTTTTTGGATTGAAGAGGGAACCTGAAAATGTTCCCCAGATGCTTGGGACATGGACCCTTCCCCCACCCAACCGCTGAGAGCCATGCCGTATAGGGCTGTCCTCGCCCAACACTCTTCTTATAGGAGGTTGTCCTGTACAAGGCAGCAGGGGGAAAGGCAGGAACTGAGGCCATCAGACCAATGTGGGGAGATCAATATACAGTATACACAACTTTGCTGTTACCTTACACATGCCTTCTCTTGATCTTTACCTAACTCAGAACTCTGTAGGCTTCACTATATACCTGTGGAGTGTGAAAAGCATGGTTTTGGAGTCAGGCAGACCTGGGAATGCACCTGGCTCCGGCCTGTGGGACCTCAGATAGGTTATTTAAGCTCTCTGAATCTCAGTTATTCTGTAAATTGGGGCAACTGAAGGATAAGCCTAATAATCCAGTCAGGTGCCTTACTACAGTGTCTCATACTTAGCCTGTTCAGGAGGAACACTGGTGCCCTCCCCATTTTTTCCATAGTCCCTTGTGTTATTTGATAAAAGCAGATGACTCCTTAAACACCGATCAGAAACCACACCAGTGACCGTAGGCAATGATACGGTTCATCTTCGAACTCTGTGAATTCTGATGCTACGAATTCTATAAACTAGACGCCTCACTCGGGGCCCTTGAAAACCCACGTACTCCCTTCTTACCATCATATTTCATTGATGTTCATTAATATGCAAATCATGGGCCCCTTTGAGAAATGTATTGGCTTACATTTTATTTCAAGATGGTGGAGTAAACCACAAAACAAATGTGAGATGCACCTTGATGATACTCCAGCAATTTAAGAAATTTGACTGTAAAGTCAAATGCTTCCAAAGTTTTCATGGAACACACCTATTAGAGAGTTGACCTAAAGCGGACCAACTCTAGAAATTTTTATCAATGACGAAGGAAAAAGGGAAGGAAACGCATTTATTCTATGTCTGACGTGATGCTATTTTCTTTTTTTTCTTTTTATTTATTTTTATTATTATTTTTTTTAATGTTTATGGACTTCTTGAGAGACAGAGACAGAGTGTGAGCAGGACAGGGGCAGAGATTGAGGGAGACACAGAATCTAAAGCAGGCTCCAGGCTCTTGAGTTGTCAGCACAGAGCCCGATGCGGGACTTGAACTCACAAACCTTGAAATCATGACCTGAGCCGAAGTCGGATGCTTAACCGACTGAGCCACCCAAGCACCCCTAACGTGATGCTATTTTCACATGTCATCCCACCTGTGAGTTAGATGTGGTCCTTCCCACTCTAGAGGAGAGAACTGAGATTCAGAGCTGGCAAGTTTCTTGTCCAAGGTCACACAGTCAGTAGAGGAGCTGGGTTTGAGCCTGTCTCCAAATTCAGTGCTTCGCTTACTGGACCATGTTGCCGGAGGGGGTCCCACCAGCTCGACAAGACAGGATAGGTGGGGAAGTGAGGTACGGGCTTGTCTGGGTTCTCAGATCAGGCTGAGAAGGGCACCGCACCACCCACTGATGAGCCAGAATTTATCTGAGTTGAGGTCACGTCCAAGAAAGCATGTGTGTCATTCTTTTGCGGGAGGTAAGGGCATAACCAGAGAATAAGCAATGTGGTGGGACCGAGGGAAATGAAGAGAAACAGTACAAGGAATGAGATGGACAGTTAGTCAAGTGGTTTAGGAGCAAAGTAGGCAAATGTGGAATAAACAGAATAATCCTTTCTCAAGGCCCCTGGTGTGCCACTGAGGTTGGGTTGGAAATGCTAGAAATGCCTGGCTGGGCTGGACAGTCGTCTGTAAACCTGGAATGTTCATTAGTCTCACCACCTAGCACCATCTGTTAGTTCGAGTAGCCATCCACTGCACGAGTGTATTAAGTACCTACTATACATGGGCCCACATAAGTTGCATAGACATGTTCTGTGCTGCGGGCTTGGGGTTCACCCGCCCAAGCGTGGTTGTATCTCCAGTAGGGAAGGTTCCATCTGTGGTGTCATGGGCTGTCAGAGTCCAAAGAGATCTGGGAGCTGATCTAGTTCCTTGCCTGTCAAAGCGCGGTCTGTGGCCCAGCAGCGGGGCATCCCCTTGGAGCTTGTCAGAAATGCGCAATCTCAGGCCCCACCCCAGACCCACAGAATGAGAGTCGGCGGGTCAGTCAGATCCCCAGGTCATTCCCGTGCCTGTGACGGTTTGAGAGCACAAATCTACGTGTTCTGAGCTTTTGCCTCCATCCTTCATCATAGCCTCCCCCACCACCCCCCGCCCCGAGGCCTCTGTCCACATCAGGCCTTCACAGAGCTTGAGCAAGAAAACTGAGCAGCTTAGTTGGTTTCCAGCCTCTTGGCAGCCTTTTCTCTATGATCTCCGGCCTCAGCTTGTGCTGGGACATTGAGCTTTCCACGGTCTCATTTAAGCCTATTTTTGTGATTAAAGCCAAATTCCAGAACCAAAGCTCCTTGACCATATTCCATTAGAAAAATTAAAAAGGAATTGCACTGAACAGAAGCCTTCTGTTTGAGGACAGAGGGAGGAGCGGTGTGCACAGAGTGATGGATGGGGACGGAGGGTTGTCGGCCACTCAGCAGGCAGGTGGGAAGTTTGGGGTGGCTGGTGACCGGATTCTGCACACAGATGAGAGGTGGCTTCCGTCACACTCTGGGGTGATGCTTCTCTCACTGGAGGCTGCTCTGGGTAAACAGTTGTCAGGGGTAATGTGGCAAGAGTTGCAAGTGCCTGAGAAATTAATTTAGATAAAATAGAAGACAACTGACCAAGGGAGAGGTTTATGGCACAGATTTCCCACCTGGAGGAGGCAGACGGGATGCCTTGCAGCCAGCTTCCTGAGTGTCAGTGGGCAGGCTGGGTAACCTTAGTAGAAAGTGGTGGGTGAGTAGGGCCACAATGCTGTCTGAAAAGCTTCAACTTGACCCACACTGGGCTCTTGGCCATGGGCTGAACAGACCAGTCAGCATAGAAGGAAAGTAGGAAGGCCCAAGTGCCCTGCATGAAGCCAGAACTCCCTCCTCTGCACGGAGGGTCCTCAGAACAAGCAGAGGGGAGAGCCATGCTCCTGCGGGGACCCCCGCCACCTCTGTTTCTCTTCTCCTGATGTTAGGTGGGGAAACTGGTGAGGAGGTCTACTGGGGAAAGGAGCAGAGTGATGCCTGAGAGGGCACTCACGCCCTGTGTTCTGGGCTCTCCTGTGACCCCACAGGTTCGGTTTTCCGGGATGAGTTCGACCTGGCCATTCTCCAGCTGCAGGAGAACAACCGCCTCGAAATTCTGAAGCGTAAATGGTGGGAAGGCGGCAAGTGCCCCAAGGAGGAAGATCACAGAGCCAAAGGTGAGTGCGTTCAGCGGCTTCCCCCTCCTGTTCTAGAGGCGCGCTTGTCCCTTGTTTCTGGCGTCCGAAGTCCAGGTGATGATTGCTGGAACACACGGACAGCAAGCCTTGCAAGCTACGGAGGGCTGGGCTGGGCTGGGCTGGGCTGGGCTGAAGGCCAGTCCTGGCCCAGAGTCTGGGCTGGTTGGAGGCATCCAGTGCCCATCGGCTCGCTAGTCCCAGAGCCGATCGACTGCTGGTCTCCCTTTCCCATTCTTGCCCCTCGACAGCATCTTCTCCATCAGTAATCAGAGTGAATCTTTTCGTGATGCGAGGAAATCCCAGCATTCCCCTGCACAAACCTTCCCTTCTCAGAATAAAACACAAGCCTTCCGTGGCCTCCTCCTGGCCTCCCTGGGGAGGGTCCCCGAGAGAGGTCTTCCCTCCCCTCCCCACACATCCCTCCCATCACGTGAGCTCTGCTGTGGTTTTCTTTTCAGACCTCATCACTCCCTCATGTTCTGTTCTCTATGCATTTCTTTGTTTACTGTCCACCTCTTCTACTCGAATGCAAATTTCGTGAGGACAAGGACTGTCTTCTTCATAGGGTGGTCCACAGGGCCTGGCAGGTGGATATTTGAATGAATGAATGAATGAAGGTTAAATCACGCTGGATAGAAAGCAGTCGCTGACTGATATGTGTGGTTGAGGAGTTTGAGGGTCCCTGAGCATCCGGGATATTTTGTAGGGGGGTTGCGAAGGATAGTCCCATGCTACATCTGTTATAGATCAGTTAATGCCTATTAGTTATCTTTAGAACTCCCTTTAAGTCTCACAATGTCCTGGTTGGGGCAATAAATCCTGTGGTCACCCTCGCAATCTCCTGCAGCCTTGCTAAAATCCACAACAAATTTACCTCTACACGCTGTCCCCCCAGGAAGGCAGCTCAGGAATAAAATGAATAATACCATGTGTTTCCATCTCTGCTCAGCGTGAATGATTATCCGTGATGAGACAGTGAATGAGTGACTTTGTGTTTCCAAGTGTCTGTCTGTGGATCTCTCTCCTGCAAGGAAGGAGCTCAGGAATACAGACCTAGGGGGGGCAGGCCCTTTGTAATTTAGACACTCTGCCCCTCCCCTCACAGGAACCCCCTGAGACCACACATGTCTTGGCTCTCCACTCCCCAAAGATCAAGTGGGGAGGAGGCTATAACTCTGTTCGGAAGAAAAAACAGGAAGAAAGAAATGAGGGTGGTACAGAGAGAAGTTTCCGGAAACTTTTGTGGATTTGATAGAATGAAGTAGGTGTTGAAGATACTCAGGACCTGACCAGGGGGGGAGGGGCGGAGGGGGTATTGCAGGCAATAAGCACCCTGAGGAGAGACGCAGCAGCTGACATTTGTGCTGTGGGCGAGGGCTCTGTGTGCTGCACGTGGAACAGAGCCAGAGTCCCACGAGTAGCTCTGAGGTGGACAGCGGGTCGGTCCTTAGGGAAGACAGGGTAGCAAAATGCTCCTGCACCACCCCCTCCCCATCCAAAGACACACGGACTGAAAATAATCTCAAGCGGTCTGGGCTTGGAATAGTCAAAATAAGAGGCGATCCTTGATAAGCTAACTTACGCCAATGTTGTTCTGTGGTAACGGTGAACTTGAGAGTGGTAGTGAAGGGCCCTGTCTTACCAAGCAGATGGAGGGAAACAGTCGTGGCTTTTGGTCTCCCACAGGGAGTTGGGCGCTTCTGTGACTTTGGACAGAGAACTCAACACTCTGCATTGCAGCTCTCAATCTCCTCTGCTTGGTAGACGGCACCTTAGATGTGGACCCAGTCTTGTTTGTTTCTGTGTCCCTAGCGCCCCCTACAGAGCCTGGCACATAGTAGGTACCCAATACATATTTGTGAGATGTGTGATTAAAGCTACTGGCTGCTAGTTGTCCAAAGCTACCAGTGGCCGTGTTCTCCTTGGTCACGTTAGTAAAGCAACCAATGAAATGGTGCCTCAGTGACTTCCCTGAGCAACCTCCAGACCCAGAGCTGTCCCCTAGGTCCAGTCCTTCCTGCCTCTGAGCAGCCAACCAAACTTACGGGTTAACGCAGAGACACTCTCGATGAGGGAGGCTAGAACTCAATGGGAGGTGGCAAGGAGCAAGGGCTCAGAGCTGTGCAGGGACCCCCACAGAATCCTGCATGCCCCCCGCACCCCCCGCTCCCCTGCCACCCAGGCCTGTACTGGCTCTTCCAATTCCAGATCTCCCTCCCCTCCTGCTTCCCACTAGTTAGTTGCAGTCTTCCCCAGCTCCCCTGCCTTTTTAAACACGACCCCCATTTGATCTACATGTCCCCTTGAGGCTCACTGCTGAGCTGGCCCCATGTCTCCAGTTTCCCTTTTCATCCCTGACCCCTGAACTCAGCCACCGGTCTTTCCCTTTTGTGCACATATTTCTTTGTTTGTGTTTATTTATGCATCCTGCTAATCCTACAGAGGAACAGTTGGAAGGCAGCAAAATTGGCAAGTATAGGAATGATGACACAGGATCTGGGTGCCTTAGAGTTGTCACTCACAGTCCCCAGTCTGGATCATCTCTCTCCCTCTCTAGGTATTACCTAAAGTCTAGTGGACTTTCCCCAACCCTCCTTCTTTTTTTTTTTTTTAATTTTTTTTTTTTAACGTTTATTTATTTTTGAGACAGAGAGAGACAGAGCATGAACGGGGGAGGGCCAGAGAGAGAGGGAGACACAGAATCGGAAGCAGGCTCCAGGCTCTGAGCCATCAACCCAGAGGCCGACGCGGGGCTCGAACTCACGGACCGCGAGATCATGACCTGAGCTGAAGTCGGACGCTTAACCGACTGAGCCACACAGGCGCCCCTCCCCAACCCTCCTTCTGATGAGTGAAAGCTCATCAGACTTTTACTCTCCTGCTTACGTGTTGGTTCTACGGTCTGCACGAGGCTAGGTCTCTTCCCTCAGGCAGTTTTCAGAAGGGTTCAGGATCATGGACATTGGGTCAAATGGACTCCACTCCATAAAAGGCCTCGTTATAATCACTATGAAACATCTTTGAGCCTCAGTTTCCTTCTCTAGAAAATAGGGATGATAATAATAATGTCACTTCCCGGGGCTATTGTGAAGAGTGAATGACACAAATCGTGTTAAACCCTCCACAAAACCGACTGTCACAAAGGAAATGAGAACTAATTTTATCCCAGAATCTAGGCCTAAGGGAGCAATTAAGGCACAGTGAGAGGTCTGAACAGCGTCCACAGCCACAAGTATGGCTGTGCTCCTCGAGGCTAGATAGCTCTTCTAAAATCAACACTTGTGACATCTATTTTGTTTCCATTGACATTTGTCCCCCATGGAGTATGAAAAACTCAAAGGCAGGGACTGTGTCTTATTTATTTTTGTATCTCAGTGACCAGCATGATCATCTGGCATCAGTATTTGATGAAAGGATGAGCAATGAATGAATGAATGAATATGAATGAATATGAATAAATGAATATGAGTGAATGAATGAATGAATGAATGGGTGGGCAATCATCTCATGGACCTCCAGACTGGTACCACTTCCTATGTCTGTTGGCTCCCAAACAGGAACCTTGACACCCCAGGTGTCGGCGTAGAAAGTGTTCACATAGCCCCCACTGCATCCAGCACACATGGTAAACCACAGCACATCAGGCACTGTGCTAGGCTCTGAGATTATGAAAAGGAGTAAGACATGGCCCTGTCCTCAAGAGGCTTGAAACCTAGAGAGAGGCACAGATGATCACTCTAATGGTTGCACTGTAGGAATGCCTTATGAGAACTATAAAAAAAAAAAAAAAAAGTGTTTATGAAGCCCAGGGGAGGAAGTGATTAATTCTGAGCAATGGTCAGGGAAGGCTTTAGGGACATTTGGCCTGAACCTTGCAGCCTCTATCAGGAGTCACTGCTTTCGGAATGTTGTAGAGCACAGTCACCACACTCAGAAGTTGGTTTCGATAAGTAAGATGGGGTTGGAGTTAAGAGAGCATTGAAAACTAGATAAAGGCATTTGGACTGCAAACCAGCATGTCCCAGGATTTTCCATGGAAGGAATTGGTAGCAGCAGAGACTGAACATAACACTCCGGGGGGCTGGGGCCATAGGCTAAAACGGCTCACCATGCTTGGAATATCCTGAGTCCTGTGTTTTATCCTAAAAACATACAGGAATTCTGCAACTTACAACAAAACATAGGCACGTTTATTTAATGTAAAAATGCTTTTTGTACCTCAACTCTGAGTGAAATTAGTGTTCCAGGACGATGCCCCATCAACATCCTGAGCATTGCTTATGATAGCACACTGGACTGGGTTTGAGAGTGTTAGTTACAGATCTCAGAGGTGCTGGGGTAAGATGTGGCATGATGAAAGCAGGTGCTGTCGAGTGGAATTCTGAGCTCTCGGTGGCATACATGGTCTCAGGGGACAGTCATTGCCTCGGGAGGAAGAAAGAATCAACTTACTGACTTTAAGTTTCAACAGTTCTTGCAACTCGGCAGAGACACTGTTCTTGGAAGTCAAGGTTTTTGACTTGCCAGAAGAATATTTTGCCATACAGAAGGCTAATAACTAAAGGAAGCTTGGCATGAAGTTAGAGAGTGGAAAAATAATAGAAAACCCAGGCCACCCAGTCTGCATACCAGACAGAAAACACCCTGGCCGGGACAGGGAGCTTCTGAGCAGGAAAAGGATATTTTAGAATCGGGAGGGTCCCTGAGAAGGAGACTTGTGCCCTGCTGGGACACAAGACAGTAGTAGATGGAACTAGTTGGGGATTCTAAGAGGTAAAGAGACTTTTGCTTACTTCTGGAGTTTGGAAAGCCCCAGAAATATGTGTCGTGCCACGGTGAGGAAGGGACATGAGGGATGGGACATGGGGACCTAGGGCAGGGAGGGTCCTGTGGCAGGGTTGCATTTTCCTAGGCTCCAAAGATACTAGAAATCTAAGTGGAATCCTGCGTTAAGACCAGATACCTAACCCACCCCCATGGCACATCACCTCCTTCTTATCCTCGGACCTGAAATATATCTGGGGTGAAGCAGGAACAGAAACAACACTGCCTTTAGCTAAATTTAAACCTGAAATGACTGAGAAATCTACATTTGTGGCAATCAGGTGGAAATGGGGGCTTGAGGTAGACATTCGGTAACTTAGAGGAAACTTACGTTAGAATTTTTGCCGAGGGACTAGCTTTGGAAATCCTTCCCCGGGCCACAGAGGTTGAGGAGGACCGATCTGACAGCAGAGTTCAGGAGGGTTGGAGAAGGGAGGCAGACAGGGAGATTGGGCTCCCAGGGAAGGTAGGACATAGTGACAGGAGGCTCCCAGCTGCACTTGGGGACCAAATGTTCTCTGGCACAGAGAAGAGAATGGAACAGATGAAAAGGAAAAATAAATAGCACAAGTCCTCCTGCCCGGGTCCCAAATGCCCCAGAAGATGCTAGGGTTCTATCAACTGGCCGGGGTTAACTTGCTTCTGTGCCGCCGTCCTTTGGAAGAAAAGGATGTGAGCTGTATTAATACGCAGTCTTGTCCAAAGGGTGCTGTCTGGGAGACGCGGTGCAAATCATCATAAGAGCTGGGGCTTCGGCTCCCTTCCCAGCCACGGCAGCTAGTGCCCGTTTAATGCAGCGGCCCCATTTCTGCCATGGCTGAAGCCCAGACAAACGTTACTCAGTGAGGCGACAAAGGCTTCCTAAGCCAAGCGAAAGTCCGTGTGACCTCCTCTAAGCCAAGCAAGAAGCACCAGCCTGGAACGGAAGGCACCATTGCATTGCTTGGCCTCTCTCTGGCAAATTAGCCATCAGACTTATGGAATATAAGCTACTGCTCAACGGAGCCCCTCCTGCGGCAGAAGAACAGGACCCGTGTAACCCGAAGGATCTCTTCCTTTAAGTCTTTAAGTGGTTGCCCGGAGTGGAGCCACGGGAACATTTTTTTTTTTCCCCTTGTGTCTCAGACTGAACAAAGGGCAGTCGCTTTAATTTGCTTTCCAGAGTAGCTCGTAGGTGATCTTTCTTTTCGTGATGTGAGTCAGTGGGCTCTCACGTGTGCCTAAGGGAAGGGGGAGAACGTAGAGCACGCAGACAGGGACGGCAATGAAGTGAACTGTGAAGAAGGTCCTTTTTGCAGAGACTTCTGAAGCTGACAGTGGCTGTAGGCACTTTGCTTTCAAGTACAGACGGTCCCTGACTTAACGATGGTTTGGCAGTGTTTCGATTTTACGATGGTGCGTAAGCTATACACGTTTTAATGTACCGCGTGCTTGGAAGTTTGAATTTGGATCTTTTCCCAGGCTAGCGGTATACAGGGTGATTCCTCTCCTGTGACGCTGGACAGCAGCTCCCCGTCACCCCGAGATCACCCCGGTCAGCAGTCGATACACCGACCACCCGCCGGTGCCCGTTCAGTCGTTCTAGTTTTCGCTTTGGTCAGCACTTTGTTACAAAACAGGCTTTGTGTGAGATGATGTTGCCCAACCATAGGCTAACGTCCTGAGCCCGTCTCAGGTAGGCTAGGCTAAGCCATCCCGTTGGGTAGGTTAGGTGTATTAAATGCACTTTCCACTTAACGATACTTTCAACTTACAATGGGTTTTTACCGGGGACGTGACGCCGTCGTTAAGTCGAGGACGATCTGCCGAAGGTAGCAGGCAGCGTGCAGTAGCTGACGTAATTCGTCTCTACTTCATCATCCTATTAAAATGCGAGCAATTTCAAAGAAAAGGATCTGGTGCTACCCTGCTTCTAATCCAATATTACAGTTCAAACATCGCTGCCAAATTTCGGAGAAGAACCCTAACATTGGGATGGAGCCACTGCTCCTGAGTCTTTTTGCCAGGCCTCCCTTGGCTCTGGTGGCAACCACAACATTACCCCTTCGCTTTATCTCCCCAATTTCTTTCCCTGCCTATGGCTCAGTGACCATCTGCCTTCGTCTGCAGCTGAAAAATGAAATGGTGGAGCGTGTGGTAGGCTACGTGGGAATTTACAAAAAGCAGCAGGCTTCATTCCAAGCGCTTGCATTTTCTTCTGCCTTTTCTTTTCAGCAACACTTGTTTATTCTCTCACTCTGCCCCTATAAAAAGAAATCCCGTTAGCCACTCACAGAATGCCGGCACCCCAATTCAAGGGGATTGGGTTACTGAAGGCTTTGCAGAACAATTGTCAGACAAAAAGGTAGTCGGTAAATTCCAAGGAAATTAAATACCTTTATCTTGAAAAACACAGGCTCACAATCGGTCTTCAAAGGAACATAAATACACCACCAGGCTGTGAAAATCAGGGTCCCCTTTCAAGGATGGAAAAGAGGCCAGTGGTATTGACTCACAAAATCCTTAGAGAGCAGGAAGTTTGCTGTCTGGCACAGTGGGAATGAAAGTGTGAGACATCTCAGCAAGAGGAGGGTAAGGGGTGGATGGGGGATGGAACCTGGGGCTGTTATCCTCTCTCTCTCTTCTCAGGGGGCCCAGCCTGATTATCCCGGTTCTCTGGTTTCTCTGGAGAGAGCCAAGACGGGAAATCTGAATATGGGAGTTTAGATAGTGTCTCAGAGAGATGCTCGCAGAGGAAGCCTCTCCCTCATCCAATCAGATTGATTGCTGAGAGACGGAGAAACTCCCGGGGGGGTGCCAGAAAGCACGATCAGGAACAGAGGTAGACGGTGGTCCAGTGTGTCTGCATCAGAGGAGGTCAGCCACTCCGAAGGCTGCAGCCCAACTTTGGATACTGAGCCAAGGTTAGGTCGATAAAGCGTCGATTCAAACATTCGATGTAACATTGTCAAGGAGAGCAGGGAATTTTATAAGCGGAACTAATAGGACCCTCTTTCTGGTCACGCGAGGTTGGGGGAGGGGTCCCAGGAATGAATTCAGTCATCAAAGTGTCAGGGTGAGTTCTGTATCCCCTCTCCCTGTAGCATCAGGAACGCTGGTTCCAGGGAGAGGCAGTGTGGGCTGGGGGTAAGGACTCAGGCTCTGGCTTCAGTTTGGATCTGACACTTCGTACTGGCCACAGGACCACGGACAAGTTAGCTGACTCCAGTACCTCACTTGCCTTGTCGGAAAAATGGACGTAAACACAGTGCCAATTTCACAGGGCAACTGTTAGGATGAAATTAGAATGTTTAGCCTGGTAACCTTGCTCATAGTAAACAGTCATGAAGGTCGGCCCTATTTTTATAAAGAACACTATCTGGGTAGTCAGATTTATGTAGATTTCACACCTCTGCCCTGAAAACGTGGGCAACTTAGCTTAAGTTCCTTGAATTCCTGTTTCTTTAACTGGAAAATGCCGACAGTGAGCCTTCTTCACAGCGTTTTTAATGATAATTGAATGAGATAGCACATGTTTTTAAAACCGAGGCGCTCGCGCTCATATTTTGATAAATTGTAAAGTGCCTCCCCCAGGCTTATGTTTTGATAAATTGCAAAATTTATCAGATGCCTCTGCCATCCCTCTTCTATCTCGTGTCCATTCGCCTGCTCTCCTTCCATCACTGTCTCCAGACTCAGCCAGTTCTAGTCAATGAATGTCACAGTAAGAGTAAGTGGGATGCCTACTGTCTCACAGTCCTCAGTCGTGCAAACCTGACGAATTGTTCTATGTTCTCTGGGAAGGTCACAGAGGTCAGCTCCCACACGGACTCGCGAAGTTGCTATTTACAATCAATAAGTCCGTGGAGATGAGACCACGGAAGCTATTTGCATGGATGTAGGTGAAGGTGATTCTGAAATAGAAAGTGCTGGAAAGTCCTATTGGTCAAGGAATTCATGGTCTCGTCAAGCGTTTTCAGTGTGGAACTTTGCACAGCACTTCAGCACACAGCGGAGGGCTCAGGTCAGGGAGGTTTCTCAAGAAAGGTATGTTGACTGTTGTTCAAGAGTAATTATACTCTCCCTTGCTGGGATGCTGATGCTAGTCTCTCTTGGTACCTCCCTCTGTGGCTCTTGTGGCCTCTGCCTTCTTGCCTCCCAGGCTAGCCCTGCCCCTTCCTTGTTCAAAAGGAACTTCCCTGCGTCTCCGTCGCAAATTTCCCCGGTGCCATCTGGAGGTATTAGAGGGTGTTAAGGCCTGAGACGCATGTGCCCCTGAATCCAAGAGGTGATTATTTCCGGGTCAGAGCTGATGGCAGAGCAGTTGGGTGGAGATTCCAGTCTTATCACCGGCAGTCCCTTCCAGGTTGCCATTTCCCTCTGTTAGTTCTAGAGACACGGAATGCTGTCTGTTGGCATTTGTCAACTGTAATTTGTATTTGTGGACAAGCTATGAGTGACGCCGGCGTTAGGATTGAATCAACCAAGACTTTGCAGGGGGAGTTCGATTCTATGTCAGTGAATGCAGTCTCGTGGCTGGGGCATAGCTGAGGCTCCGAGACTTACGTGTCAAGAGAGGCTCTGTCTGAAAGCCATCTGTCTAGGTGGCGTCTGTGTGGGCCGTCTGAAGAAGGGAAGGGAGGGGTGATTGGCAGGCCGTCCCCTCGCAAGGGCCGGGGCGCCTGTGAGCACAACGAGGGCCTGTGGTCGGACTGGAGGGTGCCCATGCCAGCGTAGAGGCTGTGTGCTGCGGAAGGCATTTGACTTTAGCAGAGTGACTGATGACAGTGTTAAGTGGAACCACTGTGTTCTCCTAGAGCTCGCTGCCTGCTCCCGCTCCATCTGTTTCTCAACTCAGGCTCTGCCAGCAATCTATTCTTGCTTCCACTTTCCAGTAAGTTCCTAAAGGCACCGGTGGCATACAAGCCTCGCTCCTGGGTGGGGAGGCCGCTCAGCCAGGAATCGGCACTCTTGAGCCAACAGCCATGATTGACACGCTGGCCCTGAAACACGAGGAGCTGAGAAAGAAGGACCGTGGGGTGTTTTGGTGACTCATGCTTTCTACCCGCATCCTGTTAAAACCTCAGCTCCTCCAAGAGGCTTTCCCTAATCTGATCAGACTTCTCCCAGCACAGATCACCTTTCTGTTTATAACCCTCCCCAGTTCCCTTGCACCTGCCTGGGACCCGGTACCATTGGTCCACGTGGTAGGTTCACCGTCAGTGTTCAGTCCCACCTTGGCCAGCCACTCTGTGCAGTCTGGGCCTTCTGCCTCTGTGATCGGGCTGCGAGCACGCGACAAGGGCTGTCGCACTTTACTATTATTTCAAACTAAAATGAATTAGGAATGAATACATTTCACAGTATGGATCCAAAGCTTTTGATAACGCAGGATTCCACATATGAGATGTCTTTATCCTCTTGCTTTCTGTTCGTTCTTTCTGCAGACATTTACTGGGCTCTTATTATGGGGCCAGGCCCCATGATGGTGGAGTTACAGAGTCGATCCAGACCTGGATCGTCCCCTTATGGAACTCACAGCCTAGCGGGAAATCCAGATTTATCAGGTTAAACTAGGGTACTATTTTATGCAACGTTAGAATGATTCACGGTGCATTGTCAATGAAACACCAAAGCGGTATAACTCACAGAGCCAGGTAAGATGAGCTAAGTCTTGAAGGAAAGGGTAAGGTTAGCCTGGTGCGTGTCTGGGGGCTGGCGGGGGGGGGGGGGGGGGGCTGGTAGGCTCCAGGGAGAGGTGCCAGTGGGAGTAAAGGTACAGAAGGTAGGGTGCTGGGAACAGAATGCTGTGCGCTGGGAACTGGGAACAGTTACTAGAGATGTTATTGCGGTTGGATTTTAGCATCTTGGAAAGATCACTCAGGCAAACTTAGTGGAGGGTAGAGTTGAGTTATATGACTACAAGCAGGGAATCATTTTGGAGGCCTCATGCAACAGTCCCAGCAAGAAACAGTGGGAGCCTGAGCTAGGGAAGTACTAGCAGGGTAAGAAGTTGAAAAGCATGTAGGAGGTAAAATCACCAGGACTTGGTACGAGCCAGTGCGGGAAGGAGAGACAAGAGACCAAATTCAGGAAAATGGGAGAATGTGCCTCAGAGCAAGCGGAGGCACCGAGGAGGTTGCAAGACAGCGATGTCTTTATAAAAAGCCAAGAAGGGAGAGTGCTTGGCAATCCCAGGTGCCCCAAGAGGTCACTTAAGATCAGGACTGGAAAACTTCCAGTAGGTTCGAAACACACTGTTCGTTGGTGACCTTGGTAGGGGGTTGGTTTTGGTGATGCGAGACAAAATCACATGGGGTGATGAGTGAACAGGAAAAACAAAAAGTAAATTCAGAACAGAACCACTTTCTTCTTCAGATACCCAGGGCCTAAAAGCTTTTCAAGAATCCAAAATTATGTTTGAGGTCTGAAAAAATGTACTAGCTCTAACACGCAAAAAGAAACGGCAAAATTAAATTAAGACATGTTTAATTAAATATCCCCAAAATGTAACATTGTTTCGACTTCATTAATTTTTAAATTTAATATTCATAAAAACTTCATTACATTTAGAGACAATTTTTTTGCTTAGATTTTTTTTTTTCTCGTTTTGCAAACATTCCCTGGTATGCGCGATGATTGCTGAGAAATCACAGCCCATTAGAAATTAACTGTTGCCTGCTACTCAGCCACGTCACGAGCAAAATTTTTAAAACGCATTTAACAGGAGATGTGGGTGCATTTTCTTCTTCTCGCTTTTATGTGAGACGGGGCCTCCAAAGGTACGCGGTTTTAAGGGCTTGAAAATGTCTTAAAACAGTTCTGATATAGACAACTGTTTCAGAAAGCTTGGCCAGGGAAGGAAGGAGAGAGAATGGGTGTTCACTAGACGGAGTCGGAAGGGGAAGAAAGGCTCCTTATTTTTCTTTGGGGATTTTTCCTGTATCAGGCAGAACTATCGCAAAGTGATCAGAGAGTCTTCTATACCTCAGTGGTCGCTTGGGGACTCCGTTTACCTGAACAGGTGGATATCCTTGGGATCACTGTGGTCACCTTCCCCTTCACTGAGGCCCTCATCCGGCCTTCTCCACAGGGGCCAGCTGGAGGCTCTGGTTCATCCATGAGGCTCAGATGCACATCTGAACACCCGGCTCTCGCCACCCCTTAACCTGCTGCTGGAGCATGTGCCAGAACGCCCCAGCCAGGCCCCTCTGTGCCCTCTTTCTCAAGTGTCCCCCTGTGTCTGCCCCGTTCACCTGGATCCTCTTGTTCCCATGGTCAACAACTTTCTGCCCAAATGGTCCCAGTAACCTGGGGCTGGTGTTCAAAGGAACCCCAAGCATCTTCCTCCTGGAAAGTAGAAATCTACTCCAAACCCTCTATGCCTTCCCTTATTATTGAGTTTTTAACTACCCCGCTGTTTTTGATTATTCGAAATAGAGGATTCATATCTGCACCGGTTTCCAAAAGTCAACTGCATAGACCTGCAGACCAAAGTATAGGGTCCTTGCGATGCATTCATGGTGTAAGCCGTGGTAGCAAATTATCAGTGTGGGCGGGCACTGCACCCAGCCGGGCTGTTGTAAAAACAAAACAAAAAAAGCAACACTTGAGGCTTCCTGAGAGGAAAGCCAGGGAGTCTTGAAATGACTAGGTGGGGCTATTTTTCCAGCTATCCAAGGTGCAGAAAGTAGTGTCGGATTTCTGCTCCTGAACTAGGCTCATTTCTTAGTGTTGCCTGAGGCTGGCTTTCCCTGACACTGACATAGCTCCCTATCCCCTCACCGATTAAACAAACACTCAAACATGCAAGCGTTCTAGACCAGCCCAGGGTGTAAGCTACCCTCCTGGCATTTTCCTGGATAAAAGATGCTTTTTGATTTATGAATGTGGCCCCTGGGGAATCAGGGTCTCCTGTGCTTATGACACTGCCCCTAAAGTTTGGGTTTCTCTGAGACCAAACAGAGCATCCAGTTACGTAGCTAAACACAGTGTTTGACACTGTGGAAATGAAACAACCTACAAATATTTACTGAGTACGTGCTGCATATCATGCTAGGCAGCGAGGAGGCGACTGGGAACTGCCTGACTTCAAGGAACTTAGTCATGTACCTTGCTTCTGAAAATACCAATCTGCACACTCGTTTTAGGCCTGGCTAGAAAAGAGTCACTGGTGAAATGTATTTTAAAATGCAGATTCCGGGGCTCCTGGGTGGCTCAGTCGGTTGAGTGTCTGGCTTCCGCTCAGGTCATGATCTTGCGGTTTGTGGGTTCAAGCCCCACGTTGGGCTCTGTGCTAACAGCTCAGAGCCTGGAACCTGCTTTGGATTCTGCAGCTCCCTTTCGCTCTGCCCCTCCCCCACTCATGCTCACTCGCTCGCGCTCTCTCTCTCAAAAATGAGTAAAAACATTTAAAACATTTAAAATGCAGATTCCTAGGCCCCATCTTCAGAGACATGGATTCCATAGGTCTGGTGTAAGGACTAGAAATCTATATTTTGAACAAGCTTCCCAGGTGGTTCTGTTGGGTAGCCCAGTTTGACAAACACTGGTCTGGAGGGATAAAAAGTTTTACTGTCTAACTAACATGTTGACGCAGATAATGTAAACGGAATTTTTTCTACCGACAGTTCAGTTAAAACAACTGCTTTATATCCGATAAACCCAGTGTTATAGAGATTCACTAAATTTTTTATGAAACGTCTAGACTTTACAGGTATTTTGCTATCATGTCTCTGTAGGCTAAATCAAATTTTCACTAATCTGTTTTGTTTTCTTTTCATAAAAAAAAACTTTTTAATGTTTTTTTAAAATTTTTTTTTAAATGTTTATTTTTGGGAGACAGAGTGTGGGTGGAGGAGGGGCAGAGAAAGAGAGGGAGACTGAGAATCAGAAGCAGGCTCCAGGCTCAGAGCTGTCAGCGCAGAGCCTGACATGGGGCTCGAACTCAAAGACCATGAGATCATGACCTGAGCTGAAGTCTTGAGCTGCCCAGGGCACACCTGTCATGTTTATTTATTTTTAAGAGAGAGAGAGAGAGAGAGCAGGAGCCGGGGAGGGTCAGAGAGCGAGAAGCAGACAGAGGATCCGAAGAGGGCTCTACACCGCCAGCCAGATGCAGGGCTCAAACTCACGAACCATGAGATCATGACCTGAGCTGAAGTCAGTCGCTTAACCGACTGAACCACCTAGGTGCCCCTCAATGACCCTTTTCTTAAAATGACCTTCCCCTCCCACCCCCAGATGGCTTTTTGAAGGCTTCTCTCTAGTCTCCTCTTTTTGCAACCAGATCCCTTCTCCCCTCTTTTACTCCATCAATGCCGCTCCTTTGTTTGTTTGTTTGTTTGTTTGTTTCAAAAGAATAGCTCTATCAAGGAATATGTGTGTAAAGTATTTACACGACTCAAGTTCTGGCTATGTAAATGACCTTCAGCATCTTTGGTGGAATAATAATGTCTTCCAGCCCTCTTACGTTACCTTTCGTTTGTTCTCACTTTCTTACAGGACTGGGAATGGAGAATATTGGTGGAATCTTTGTGGTTCTTATTTGTGGCTTAATCGTGGCCATTTTTATGGCTATGTTGGAGTTTTTATGGACCCTCCGACACTCGGAAGCTACTGAGGTAAACCTTCAAAGGGGTACGACCTGGAGTGTTGGCAGACGGGCTCGGGCATGTACAAAAATCATTTTTTGAGACCCCATAAAAGGGTGGAACGCCCACAAGACAGTGCAGGGGAAAGAATCTCAATCCTGAGGGCGAGAGATCTGGGTTCATGCTTTATCACTTACTAATGATGCAGCCACAGAAAGCGCACTTAACCTCTGAGCTGCAGATTCTTTTCCGAAACGGCCAAAATACATATGGGATGAATGTTTTATGCACAACGAAGCCTTTTACAACTACAATTTAAGATGTGGTATGGCAGAGAAAAACAGGCAAACGTACCAGGCTGCCAGTGGAAACCGTTGACGTTAGTTCTTGGATCTTTAGGATGTTTTTCGCTTCCCGGCAAAGGTGTTTAGAGATACCCCAATTTACGTGAGCCCAAGAATTACGTCTTTTTTCCCCCGGGGATTTTGAG
Organism: Panthera onca; assembly: GCF_046562875.1. Taxonomy (NCBI): domain Eukaryota; kingdom Metazoa; phylum Chordata; class Mammalia; order Carnivora; family Felidae; genus Panthera; species Panthera onca. Next base: position 96,931,087 of record NC_138348.1, on the reverse strand, counting down.
TAACTTTAATTCCCGAACCTGTGGCTTCGCAACTGGGTTAATGTAGATTTCCCACAGACTGAAGGGTCTGGTTAGAAGGAAGAAGACTGTGTCCTTTTCTGCCTCAGAGAAGGGGCACAAATCCTTATGTGCTGATCGCATCATTCGGCTTTTAAAGTACAGTCGCTTCTCTCTCGGTTTCTCAACCCTGGATCTCCCTGAGCCTCCTGGCTTCACTGATGCTGGAGAAACAGCTCCTAGCAGGACAGGAGTGTACGTGTGCCCGTCCATCAGTGGAGTCCAGCCTCAGGCGGGGGTGGGGGTGGGGGTGGGGGGAGGGCCGTCAGTACAGCACTGCCTGCCCGTCCTTTTACTTTTCTGTGCTCAGCCTCTTTCCCATACCCGCTAATACTTCCAGACCGTCACCCACTCTTCACATCTCTTGGCCCCTCCGTGCACAGAGGTTGATTTTATCTCCCATCTCCCCAGGAAATCAGGAGTGGGCAGCCCCAAGTTACAACTCCCGCTTAAAACTCTACCCACAGCTAAAACCACCCCTGCGGCCCACCGCAGATGCTCCCGGGCATCCCTCTCTCTCCCCCTTGATCCCATCTTTCCTTGGCTATTCTAGGGTCCTCCTCGTTCTCCCCTTTATTTTTGCTGCCTGCTGACTCCCCAAAATCTAAAATTATGCGCAAGTTTATCCTCTGTTTTAAAATAATAACAGGATGACTGTTGCTCTTGCGCTGTCTTTTCCCTCTGGCCGACCAAGGTGATCCGACTATCTCAGTCTCCATTTCCGGACCTCCCAGCCAGTCCTTAATGCAAGGCAGTCTGGCTCCTCCCCATCCCTGCACTGAAAGGTCATTGCTAAGAGGTCTAACCCCTCCCAGTGGGCAAAACCAGAGAACCCATTGGGCCTTATTGGACCTCAGTGTGCCCCTTGATGAAGTGGACAGTTCCTTCCAGGAGCTCTCTCCTCCCTTGCCTTTCCCGGCACCAAGCTTTGTTGGTTCCCCTCCTATCTCTCCCTCCAGCTTTCCTGGCTTTCTCTCTTTGTCCACTGCTAAAATGGTGGTGCTACTTACTTGGTAAGACTTAGTTCAACCTAAGTGTTCTTCTCCCTGTGAAGCTTTTTCTCGTGCCTTCTGCCCTGGATGAGAGGAGTTGATCATTTCTCCTCCTTTCCGTCACCACTATAACCTGTGCACGGAGCACTCCTACACTGTGTTGCAATTATTTTTGGATCTGCCTTCCTACTAAACACTGCCTGAAAGAAAGCACCGTGTCCTCTGTCTCTATATTTCCCCCCAAAGCACGGTGCTTGATACCTAATTGGCATCCAACAAATGAGTGTCTCGCCACATAAAATAGAGTAGGCAGGTGGTATTGTTTTAGCTGTTACAGTCATTATTAGAAGCACAGAGATGTTAAGGGGCTTGCCCAGAACCTCTGATATTTGGTAACAGTAGGAGGTCCAGAACCCAGGTCCTCATTCTTGATGCTGGCCGTATCCCATCAGGTGATACTACTTCTCTGTAGCTGCTTTAAGTAGAGGATCTGTGCACATTTGGTTCTCCCAAGAGTTCACCCATGGTCTGGATGTACCTTAAAAAATTCAGCGAGGACTTCCGAGAACCAAAATGAAGAGTAAAGTCTCCGTTAGCTATCTGGCCATGGTAGAACAACTGTCCTGTTGACAGAACCGGAAGATTGGAAGAAAGACCATGAAAGAGCGGGTTTCTTCTTCCATCAGAGTCCAGGAAAGCATCCCTTCCAGCACAGAGTAGAGAACTAAACTGAGCATACATGTGCTTTGGAGTAGGTGGGTTTAGGTTCAAAATCCGGGTCAGCCATCGATGAGTCAAGTAATTTTTCACAAGGTAAATAACTTCTCGGAGCCTCTGTTTCCACATCTGTGAAATGGGTATCATAGACATAGCAGCGGGAGTAGTAGACGTAGAAGTGGTAGCAGCAGTAACACGGGCTTGTGATTCTTCACCCACAATTCTGAAGCCTAAAAAGCTTAGAAAGTGCCGAGTTCTTTTTATAAATTTGATGCAAAACGCATTTGGCGACAACATTCGAACCGGTGCGAAGCTAATGTTAGTATTTATGGTCTTTATCTCACTTGGTGTAAGGTACATAGGCTTTGCTACATAAATAACTAATGTGCTTTTTCCAGTTTTATTGCCAAATAATTGACATACATCATTGTGTAAGTTTCAGGCATACGGGATAATGATTTGATTTCCACCTATTGTGAAATGATTACCACAATGGGTTCAGCTAACATGTGTCATCTCACACAGATACAATAAGAAGAAAAGAAGGAAAAAAGGAAAACCAGTTTTCTCCTTATGATGAGAACTCTCAGACTTTACTCTCTTAACAACTTAAAAAAAATTTTTTTTTCTTGACGTTTGTTTATTATTGAGAGACAGAGAGAGACAAAGCATGAGCATGGGGTGGGGTGGGGGGGCGGCGCAGAGAGAGGAGGAGACACAGAATCCGAAGCAGGCTCCAGGCTCTGAGCTGTCAGCACAGAGCTGGACCCAGGGCTCGAACCCACAAACAGCGAGATCATGACCTGAGCCCAAGTCAGACGTTCAACCGACTGAGCCACCCAGGCGCCCCACTCTTAACAACTTTTAATGTGCTTGAATATATAGAGTCTGCCCTAGACCCCACGGGGTATGACGTGCAATATATTCTATGTATGCTTTATTACCTCTCTAAAATCTAAATCATTCTCTTTTTTTTTTAATGTTTATTTATTTGTTTTCAGCGGGGGATGGGCAGAGAGAAAGGAGAGAGAGAATCCCAAGTAGAATGCAACGTGGGGCTCAGTCCCACCAATTGTCAGATCATGACCTGAGCCGAAATCAAGCGTCAGTCGCTTAACCCACTGAGCCACCCAGGCGCCCCTAAAATCTAAAACGTTCCGAAACATAGATGGACCAAGGGTTTCCTATCAGGAGACTATGAACCTGGAGAGGTGGTGATTGTTGTTGCTTTTGTTACAGTGATTATCATCTCCAGCTATACCCAGTTGATCAAAAGAATGAGTCTTTAGCTTGAGAACAGAGAGTTCCTGGAGACATGGCTTTTTTCAAATACTTGACAGACCTGCAGAAGAGGGGATATTCATTTATTAGGCTTCAAGTTACAGATTTAATTGAGATCGATGGATGACAATTTCACGCAGAGGGATTGTGAGCTCAGTAGAAGGAAGCACCATTTCACGGTCTATCTCCCAACATGGTGAGGACGTTATCTTTGGAGGCCTCCGAACAAAGACAGGACAACCAGCTGGCAGGGCTGTTGACCTCTAGGGTATGGAGGGCGTTGGAATGTTTAGTGGCAGGTGGAAGGAGGGGGTGGGTTGCAAGGCCTTCATGTTATCTTCATCCCTACGATCATGTGATTCTGAGACACGGGCCCGCCAGTCCCCCTCCTGCAGAGACACGCAGGGGACGCTCAAGAGACCCACAGGGGCTCTTTCTGAGAGGTTAGGCTGTGACCTCCTCCTTCCCTCCAGGTGTCCGTCTGCCAGGAGATGGTGACCGAGCTCCGCAGCATCATCCTGTGTCAGGACAGTGTCCACCCCCGCCGGCGGCGCGCTGGGGTGCCTCCGCCCCGGCCCCCCGGCCCCGAGGAGCGCCGGCCGCGGGGCACCGCCACGCTCAGCAACGGCAAGCTGTGCGGGGCCGGGGAGCCGGACCAGCTGGCGCAGAGACTGGCCCAGGAGGCCGCCCTGGTGGCCCGCGGCTGCACACACATCCGCGTCTGCCCCGAGTGCCGCAGGTTCCAGGGCCTGCGGGCGCGTCCGTCGCCTGCCCGCAGCGAGGAGAGCCTGGAGTGGGAAAAGACCACCAACAGCAGCGAGCCCGAGTAGCCTCGGGGGCCGCCGGACACGCGGAGGCCAGGTGGGGAGGCGGGAGGGCCGGGGGGCAGATGCTGCGCTCCGCAGGGAGCCCGGACTTGTACAGCGTCCACGCTTCTCTCCGGAGCCTGGATCCAGGAACTTGACACACAGAGCGGAGAGCCTGACGCCCCAGCCAGAGCCAGCGCCCTGGTCCGGGAGCTGGGTCCACCCAGAGACGTTGCACCCCGAGTGGCGAGGGGACGCCCGCCCTCCCGACCTCAAGGACCCACCTTCTCCCAGTGGGCCTTTCCCTCCCGCCAAAATTACAGAGTCTGGGGTGGGGGGCCTTGCCCAGACCTGTCCAATGAATTGGTGGAACCATCAGTGGAATTCTCCCCTAGGAAGGGGCCATTGTACCTTGGGTCTAGTTCTTACAGGAAAACAAACAAATTAAACTAAACAGGGAAGTTTTTCTTTTCTGGATTTGTATATTTTTGTTAATGCTCTCTTATTTTCCTTTTCTTTCCCCTCCCTTGCACCGCGCCCCCACCCCCCCCCCCCGCCCCCGCCTTTTCTTCTTTGTTGTCTTCTCCGTTCTATTCATTTGTTTGGGATTTTTTTTGTTGTTTTTTTGTTTTTGTTTTTGGAGGGGGAGGCTGGGTTAGGGAATGGAATTCTAAATAATCCCTGTTTCTTTTTCCTAGATTTTAGGATTTCGAGCGGCCAAGTGCGTCTGATTTCAGGTGCTGACCTCTCTCTTCCGAGTGGGGATTGGGGATAATGGGGAGTATAGGAGAAGAGTCTTGGGAAGAAGGAGGTGGAGAGTCTCAAAAGTCCATTAAAGTAATTTTTTAAATGCCAAAATCCAACCCACTCATAGTTTACTCAGAGAGACCTTGAAATGCCTGGGATTTCAGGGGTTAATACGTCTTCTCTTTCTCTTTCTCTTTCTGACTTTCACTATGACCGGTTCGATTTGGTCTTTTGTCAATGTGATCTCTAAAGAAGAGAGACAGGGGAGGAGAGCAGAATGTACAAGGTGCCCTGGGGCCTTGCTTAAGGAGCAGGGGCAGGTGATACACTTTTCCCACACCCTGGCCTTGGCTTCCCCCGGAGCGTGCTGTTCACAGGGAAGGAAGGATGGGGCTGCCCTGTCAGTATGGTGCACACTCTGTCAACGCTATCTCTTTAACCAAACCCAGTAGCTGCCTGTGAAGCCAGATCCCCTAGGCTGTCACGGATCGGGTGATTTCTTAGATGTGAGACCTGGGTGCAAATGTGTGTGTGTGTGTGTGTGTGTGTGTGTGTGTGTGTGGGCACGCGCGCGCGCTGTGTGTATTAAATGGAAAGACCTTAAGTAATCAAGAATTTGCCAGCTTCTTCGGAGACAGGTGGGGTGTCTCAGCTCATACACCGGCCTGGGAACTCTTGAGTCCTACCCTCAGCTTGGGCAAAAGTCCCCTTGCGTGACTTTAAGTAAAGCATTTAACTTCTCTTTCATCTGCAAGATCTGAGTTACTGATGCTTTCCAGGCTAGCAGATGGCTGCTAGTTACTGCTGTACTTGTGAGATGTTCGCAGGGTCCGTAGGGAGCGCTCATCTGATGGGCGGGGTGAGGCTCCCCAGCCGCTGCTTCACCTTGACCTTGACCTTGACCTTGACCTTTGCTTGGCTTCACCAGTTGGGAGTTTCACGCAGAGAGTCTTCACTTTCTGATGGAAAACAAATTCTATGCAATTTCTGATTGTCAACTTCGAAAATCCAGAGGGAGAGAAAAGTAATCAGCCGCTCCCAGCCCCACCCCCCCATCACCGCCACCACCTTGAATCAAACTGTCCTCACATTTCTGTTCTGAATGTACTAAAATAAAGACATCTTTGGAAGATGATGAGCTTAATTCCATGGGTTTTGTTTTTTGTTTTTTGTTTTTGTTTTTTTTACCATTTGGGTAGGTTGACATCCACCCAACCTTGGGGGGAGGAGGGGGGGGCACAAATGGTCTCCTGGTTATTCCTGTAAGGGATGCCAGTGTTGTCCTAGGCTGACCTTCTCTGTCATGAATCTCAATTTTTTTTTTCCTTTTCCTCTTTGACCATCAAATAAGGACAAGCTACAAGAGGACACGAGTATTTTTTTCCACCTTGCCTCAAGTCCCACGGATTTGGTGGGGAGGACACCGCAGGCCCCCTGACCGCAGACCCCAATGGTGCCACACTGCTCCAACCCGCAGCTTCATTCCTTGCTTCTCACAATGTGGTCCCTACTGTTAGATCACATTTGGGGCAGGAAGCGTTGGGTATTTTTTTTTTTTAAACAACAACAAAAAAACCAACCTCATTTTTATGAGCAGGATATCTTGATCAATAGCAAACCTTTTTTTAATGGATTAGGGAAATAAATGTCCCCATGAATCATTTATAAAGTCTGTTTCTTTCACTGCGTGGAATAAAGATAAGACTGACAGCGCTAGACAGTTTCTATTAGCTGCTGGACTATCGCTGCACCTCACTCCAGCTGGTGAGTGAACCTGCCCCCAACTAGTTGTCTTCCTTGGTATGTCTCCGCTTTTTATCTGTTCGTCGTTGGCTTTCTTTTCCATTCTGTATTTTCTATCTGACTCTGTATACTGTACAAAGCAGTTTTTTCTTGTCTGTTTATCTTTCTTCAACTGGAATATTTACAATAAAACAGAAACAAACCCTGAAGTGCTAGTGATGGATGAAAGCTGTTTGGGTTTGGGGAGAATAGTTTGGTGTGTCTGACATCCAGGTACCCTAAAAGCAAATAAAAATATAAACCCACTTGGTGTCTTCCCCTCCACCTGCCCTTCTCTCTCTCTCTTTCTATCTCTCTCTCTTCCTCCCCTTCTCCCCTCTCCACTCCCCCACCCCCTTGAGCTCTTTGTTCAGATCCCAGGAAAGTCTAGGTGGCTTCTTTCAACTTGTAGTCCTGGGAGTCTGAGCCAACCACTGCCCTCCCCCCCCCCCCCCCCAAACGGATACACATGTTAATGAAGTTCAGGATTCATAGGGTTTTGTCTTCCTAAATGCACTTTCACAGAATAGCCATCTATTGCTACCTAGGGTAACTCTAGTCAGATATCACCCCAGATTCCACTGGGAGCTTGAAGATTACATCAATTAAAATATAATACTTTGCTTTATTTCTTTTAATTGCCTTGCAGGGCCCCAACCGTCACAAGATCTCTACCCCAGAACCCAGGTGGGGTGTAAATTGAGCGTGTAGATGGCCGAAAATCTTTTGGCTTCCTCTAATCCAATGCTCATATGAGAATATTCATCCTGGGAACTTGCCAGCCGGCCGTCTTATTGGTTAGGTGAGACTGACATATCATGATAACCAATCCACCTGGGGCCACTCTGTGAAAGTTTATTAGTTTTGGATTCCAAGGAGTTGAATTTTCTTTTGGAATCCAAGGGGGACTTCCCCATGGTGTAGGAGTCAAATACATGAGGCCAGAAAGGGCTGGGGCATTTCAGACACGGCAGATTGGTGGTTGGAGTGAAGCTTGAGAGAACCGTTTGTGCCTTTCCCGCCAATGGGGTGTGAGCAGCAAGGTAAAATAGTCTGGAAACGATAAGGGAGATTTAATTCCCTGACTGGTTGTTCACTCTCTTGGGGGAGTAACAAAGAGGCCTGTTTGGAAAATTCAGAGAAGGAATCCTTTCATAAAGATTTTGCTTAAAGCTGGTGCTTCCTATGGGGCCTTCTGAAGACAGAAATTAAACCTTTAGTTGCCTTGAGCTATGAGTTATTCCCAGCCTCTCTACGAAAGGGGACTTTCTCCCCACAGGCAAGTCCCCACCATTACCCAAAGAGTGTCCCCAGGGTCTGTTAATCTGGTCATCCAACGGTGTCCCTCAAAGATTGGTGATGTCATACCTTCAAAAAGCTCTTCTCCTAGAGAAAAAATAAATATTTTATTAAAATATCTTTTTATATAAATATGAATGTAAATTTATATGTATCTCTATATAAAAAGATATAGGTATATTTCACAACTTGATGTGGCTTCCAGAGGAAAAAAAGGCTCCCAAGTTTTAGAACTAAAGGGGTCAATAAACCTGTTACATATTAAGGACAACCAGGCACGAGAAGTTGTCACTCTGGATAGAACGTAATTGTTCAAATTTTTATTAATGTCTTACTCCTCAATCAAAAATGAATGAGGGGCACCTGGGTGGCTCAGTCAGTTAAGCGTCTAACTACGGCTCAGGTCATGATCTCACAGTTTGCGAGTTCAAGCCCTGTGTTGGGCACTGTGCTGACAGCTCAGAGCCTGGAGCCTGGTTTGGAATCTGTGTCTCCCTCTGTCTCTGGCCTTCCCCCACTCACGCTCTCTCTCTCTCAAAAATAAATAAACATTAAAAATTTTTTTAATGAGTGAAAAAATCCTAATTTTACCATGACACAAATAGCATTAGTGTCGAGAGAGAAAGAAGTCTACAAAGGCAATAAAGTAGAAAACCACCTCTCCGGTTGGAAATGGCAGACTTGAGGCCCTAAGAAGGAAGGGGCGTAAAGCAATTGAGCATATAAGCTGTCCTGATATTAGCTAAGAGCATGCATATAAATATTTCCCTGGCTGGAACGTACTGAAGCGTGTTGAGGGAATCAATGCATTGTGACTGCGGTTGTGTCTGGGGATTTGACCCTAGTAGTGGGTTAGCGTGTGCAGAGCTCATATCGTGGAGGATGGAGATCAAACACGTAAGCACAATGATCTGCTAGAGAATTAGCTGAAAGATCCTGCCAGCTTTCATATTCTTGCACCTAATCTGATGTTCTCTTTGGACTATGCCAGAGAAGTCAGAGGGACCAAAAGACCTCTCATCCTGCTGGCCCTTTTTCAGGTTGGGGAGTGATCTTGAGAGGGTATTTCTTTAACACACAGTGCTACTTTCGATTCTGTGGCCAAGTAGTGAAGAAGTGGAAGAAATTATCTGTACTCTGCCTGGATAGACAAAACTCACCTAGGGAGTAAAGCATGAAATATCAAAGTGATCTGGACTATAAACCATGTAGAAATTCAGAAGGGCGAAGGACTCTGGGTAGTTGAGATGGGCTTAGTGGAGGAAGCAGGGGTGTTTGTGACTTGGGGGTGTTGAAAACCTTTCTGATGGCCAGCAAAATGAGACTGTGCTTCATCTCGCTTGGAGTGCAATATGGTTAATTCCTGTTGACGAATGGGGCGCTCCTCTGATAAGAGATAGCTTGTCGTTGCTATTGTTTTGTTTGTCACCCACGGTGTTCCTTTTGGTAAGATTCCAGCTCTCCTATTATGTTTCTTCGTGTTTGCTGCCGACACTGTGACACTGTTTAGAGATCTTTTACCTCTATCTCATTCCAGGGCTTCTTTAAATTATATTAATGGGATTAGCTGCAGAAACAAACAGCCTAGCCCTATAGAATACAGAAAGACTAACTGAAATAAGCAGTGAAATGGTCTGAAGTGGATGATGAGCTCTTTAAATGTGTGTGTGTGTGTGTGTGTGTGTGTGTGTGTGTGTAAAATATTTTTAAATTGCAGGGGTGGGGGGGAAGGGAGTGTGAATACAGAACCGAAGGTGTGGAACCAATGTCAAAAATCAATACAGAACCAAACCCCCCAATTTGTGATGTACAGGAACATTTTAGAACAATTTTCCTTTTCAGCCCGTTAAACCGTCCTGTTATCCATAGCACATGGAGTCCGCCTGGAAAGTTATTCTACTTGGATTGTTCTGATTAGATTCTTGGTAGCTTTTCCATTAAGAATAACAGATATGTGACTTCCATTTCCACATCATCTGTAATCCTGTAGCACCAAGTGAGCATAGGCAAGCATTTCGAAATCACCAAAGCTTGGTCAAATGTGAAGGTCAAGGAGAGAAGTCACAAGTAGGTCAACAGCCTCAGGCAGCATTACCATGAGATGGGGCATGCCGGCTAGCTCAGATGTAGTGACAGGACTTGAGGAACCAGTTTAAAGAGGACCAGATGAAAAACAGTTCAATACAGAGAGATTTCAGTTATTTTTTTTCTTTGCGGCTCCCCTCTCCCCTTAACGCAAGGTAAACCGAGCGTGCGTGCGCATGCGCGCACATGCGCATGCAGCGGTTTAGCCCAGACCTTGTCTCCGTGCTCCTTATGCCCATTTCAAAAGAGAGAGGATGCTCTACGTGACCACCTCAGCATGCCACTGGATAATATTGCTGGATTTGATCCTCTGGCTTGGTTCTCACCGAGTGCTCTTTGATGTAATTTATTTCTAAGCCAACCGTATATGTAGATGCATGAAGTAAAAAGTTGTTTTTCCCCCAATTCCCCAGTTGAGTGTGAAGATGCCTGAGCTGACTTCTTAAAATCTCTTCCCTCCACCCCTGTCAGCTACAAAGCAAAGTTCCTCTAGCGTTAAGAAGTGACCAGACAAGGGGCACCTGGGTGGCTCAGTCGGTTAAGCGTCCGACTTCAGCTCAGGTCACGATCTCGCGGTCCGTGAGTTCGAGCCCCGCGTTGGGCTCTGGGCTGATGGCTCAGAGCCTGGAGCCTGCTTCCGATTCTGTGTCTCCCTCTCTCTCTGCCCCTCCCCCGTTCATGCTCTGTCTCTCTCTGTCTCAAAAATAAATAAAACCTTAAAAAAAATAAAAAAAATAAAAAAAAAAAAGAAGTGACCAGACAAAAGGCAAAGCCACTGTTGTTACTGAACACAACCAGAACAAAGCAGAGCAATGCAGGTCAACTTCCATTATACACCCCATACTTCCATCAATAGCCTTGTCCATGTTAGGCAGAAAACAATGTTCAGAAAGGTCAGACAATGAAATTGTTAACATTTGAGTGGGTTGGTTGGCCAGTAAAGTACAGAGTTCAGAAGTAATATCTTTATTCAGCTAGCACATCTTTTGTTTCAACTAAAGCAGCAGATTTGCTGAGGCTGCCATTACTTCCAGAGGATTTAAGGGCCTCCCTGATCTGGCCCAGGCTGATCTTTCAAACTTCTCCTGACACTTTTGTCACCTGCCTTCCATCTCTACCCTGCAATAAAACCATACCAGTTCCCAGTCTGTATTTATCCCATTTCTTCCAGGCTTTCCTTCTAGGTCTTTGCTTTGGCCATTCTCACCTCCTGGAAAGCCCTCCCCCAGGCATGTCTATATTGCCAACGCCTACCTGTTGAAGAGCTAGCTTATGGACCATCTCCACTGTGAAGTCCTCAATGATCCCCATCCCCCAAGGACAGAGGAAATAACCTCTCCCTCTCCTGAACATTCTCAAACTTTTTCCGCGGCCCTTAGCGCTTCCATCATTGAAGTATCTGTGCTTGACGCATATGTTGTTCTTACCCCCACCCACCAGAGGAAGGTACTTAAAGAGCAGAGCAAATGCCTTTTTCATTTTTTATTCTTTCACAGGGTGTAGGATTCCTTGCACATCCTGAGTTCCCATGAATGAATGCATGAATGAATGAGGCAAATTCACCCGAGACCAAATGTACATGAAAATGCTGCAGGTAGGACATTGAGTGGCAGGAATATGCTAATACACCCTTGATTTAAAGCAATCGTGCATAGAACAACTTAATAATTTATGCCAGACAAAAGTATGACTTCATTTATTTTACCGGGCATGAACCCAGTGGGGAGAGCAGCTTGATAATATTCAGAGGCTGGTGGAGAGTTGGTCCAGTTAGTAGGTACCAGGGAATGATTTCTTCCAGCAGTCTACAAGCTTTCTCTACAGGTTAGAGGGATTCAGCCTCCCAACTCCCACACCAGCTTTGGAAAAATCAATCAGCCTTCTCCCTTCTCTCCTCATTATCCTCAAAAAGTGATTTCCGGGGGCGCCTGGGTGGCTCGGTCGGTGAAGCGGCCGACTTCGGCTCAGGTCACGATCTCGCGGTCCATGAGTTCGAGCCCCGCGTCGGGCTCTGTGCTGACAGCTGGGAGCCTGGAGCCTGTTTCAGATTCTGTGTGTGTCTCTCTCTCTGCCCCTCCCCTGTTCATGCTCTGTCTCTGTCTCAAAAATAAATAAACATTTAAAAAAAAAAAAAAAAAAAAAAAAGTGATTTCCGTCCAAAATAATATTACCAAAACTTGGTTCATGGGTTATCCATTTCAGTGTAAGTCCACCAAGGTGGTATTTTCTCAGAACAAATGGGATTGATCTGCTTTACCAAAATAATTGAAATCAGCTTTAGTTTCCTCATACTTGCCAGGAAAACCAAATATTTCCCCCTTGGTGGTTTGCTTTTAAAATGTGAAAACATCGTAACAGTTTGAAGGTCAACAAATTACAACTCTAGCGGGTAGACTGATCACCATACTGACAAGTCTGGCTAGTTTTGATGAGTTTGGGAAAATGTCCCTTTCCTTAACGGATTCTTTAAGGTTTCATTTTTATGATTAATAAAGTAATGCATATGCATTATAGAAAATCTGGAAAATCCAAAAAGTAGAAGGGAAAAAAAGAACCCAAATGGTAGTAACTAAAGAAACTCGGTATTAAAGTTTTGTCTTGTAGCGATTTTTATGTTTTTGAACCATTGTGATCTCACTGTATGTGAATCCATTAGTATCTTTCTCTCCATACACAGTGAGTTTAGCCAACAACATTGTGAGCTGCCTGGAGGCAGAAATCTCTAGGGTCTCTGCAGTAGCAAAAAATTGGCGTTGCTCAGTGCTCTCAGCCATCGTGGGTGCTGGCAAAATGAGTGGCTTAATCACTGATTTGTTCATCAATGAATGAATAAAAATTATAAACCAAGGTTTTTGCCCTTGAGGCATTTACAATCTGTGTTAAAAGGCAAGTACACGAAGCACTCTAACCTAAAACAATATATGATTAAGGGTTAAATGAAGGACAGGACACTCGTAGGAGACTTCTTAGAGGTGATTTGTGGTAAGGAAAGTGGCCTGGGGCATAGCCGCAGGGGGTAACTAACATGGAAGAATCTGAGGTTATTTTTTTCCAATAAGCCCCCCATAGAGACAGGTCGATGTGTCTCCAGCTGGTGCCCATTCTTCTACCCAGTGCCAGGCAACCCTTCCATCCACTGTCTCAGACGACCGGCTGCTGTATTCTCTACCGCAGAGGAAACTCCCCTCTCCGCACAAGGGGAACCACCCAGCTGGTGTTCCCTCTCAGCTCCGGGACAAGGAGGGAATTCTAGGCTACACAGCCATGCGGTGGATGCCTTTCTCCACTGGTAAACCTACGAGAAAGGGAGTTTTCAAACTTTTTATAGTTCTTCTCTTAAGTTTGTCAGCTCGGATGGAAATGCTGAAACCCTATTTTCTCCCCCCTGGCTCTCAGATCCCTCTGGGGCCTGGTCTCGGGGCCCCCCCGTTATACGACTTGTACCAAAGCAGGCTGGAGCTGGGTAACCTGGCTTAGCTCTGATGGGTAGCACGTGAGGGGACAGCCCAGGGACGCGCCTGAATTCAATGACTAGTTCGCAGTTTAATCAATAGGGGCATAGCAATCAGGTGGATGTACGTGCGACTGGAGCTCAGTCTCACTTGAGACTGAAGGATTTCCAAGTAATCATATTGGAGGATTGCCCTGGGTATAAAGAATGGTAGAATATCAAGCCACATTGGGCACGCTCCACCGAAGGTTGTGGCATCTTGTCTGCCAGGGCACCCGCCTCTTGAACAGCTCTTTGAATTCCAGATGAAATGAAAATTCCCTCCTTAGTAGTCATTAAGGCTCCAATTTTATGTCTCATTATTAAACCATGAAGTTGGCCAAAACATTTAAATGAAGCAAAATGAAGAGATTTATGGCAAATTGGGAGTCTAGGTGAAAAATTGAAGCTTAATCTCCAAAGATTAAGAAAAACACAATAACACACTATTGGAGACCAAAAAAAAAAAGAAAAAAAAGCAAATCTCAGAGTAAACAGGGGGAAACGTTCTTTCTTATTTTTCCCAAAGTACCAGCTCTTTAAAATTGAGTTTTTAGATGATGATTTCATGCTTGGTAATACCCACATGATTCGAGAAATGTTGGAATAAGACTTAAATGGTATTTTAGTCTCCGTGTAGAACGAGAGAAGTATGTCAGATTGATAGCCCTAAACCGCCGACAGCCTCCTGCAGAGAAAGAACACTGTATGAGGGCAACATGAATTATTTCAGATCCCCCTTGCCCTGAAGACACAATCCTGCTAGGTGGCCAGTGTGGGGGTCAGAGATTAAACCTGATCTTCAGTTTCTCCACTGAGAGTGTCCGTAAAGGGGCTGTGGTGCCAGAGGGAAAGATGTTTCCAGCCATCTGAGTGTCCATGGGTTAGCGAGGGGCTGGGGCCCCATTCGGATTCCTTATCAGCGGCTGCCTTCTTCCCAGAGGAGAATGCAACTAACTGCAGGGGCAAATCTGAAAGGCTAACTGAGAGATGGAAGGTTCCAGAGGCAGTCACCTGAGCCAGCCACCAACCATTGAAAGCATTTTAAGACCAAAGAGTGTCACGGACCATCATAATCTCATCTGTTGGTCCTAAATCTCTCCCGCAGTGAGGAGAGGCAGTTACCCTAAGGGCAGTGAGGACAATAATGGTTCCCTCGGGGCATTCAGAGAAAAATCCATTTACTACAAAACTGAAGAGCTAAGACTTGGCCTGAAGGTAAGTAGTATGATCTGGAGGTTAGCGTTAATTATTGCCAGATTCCTGCTGTCCCCAGATACTGCAACTCCCCCATGAATCTGTGGTAACTGAAATTGTCCACAGAGTATATGGCATGGAGATAATCATTGTAAGTCAGTTGTTGCCCAATAGCAGAGACAAGGTCTGGGAGAGGTCAACTTCTATGAGGGTACAGAAGCTCGCGCAAGGTCCTGGGCCAGCACACCTGCCTCCGAGGATCCTGGGGGCTGGGAGCTGTGGGGGGGGGGGGCAAAGGGGGAATGGATGTGTGGGAAGGCTGGTCCCAGAAACAGAGGGGTGGGGTGGGGAAGGAAGGGAATTAATGTTTCTTCCATGTCTGTGGTGTTCCAGACGTTACACTAGGTGCTTTTACCTAAGTGATCATCGATGAGGTTTGGGGAGTGATAGTGGGGTTCGTGGGGTCCGGAGCCGATGACCAGGAAAGAATTCTTGAAGACGTCTTTGGTGCGAAAAGATGATTTTATTAAAGCGTAGGGACAGGACCCATGGGCAGGAAAAGCTGCCCCAGGACCATGAGGAGAGACTGGTTATACACTATGGGTTTGGGGGAGGTAAAGTCCAGGGAAGTTTCCACTGAGATTTGCATATGCTAAAGAAGACTCCGGGGCGCCTGGGTGACTCAGTCGGTTAAGCTTCCGACTTGGGCTCAGGTCATGATCTCACGGTCCGCGAGTTCGAGCCCCACATCGGGCTCTGCGCTGACAGCTCAGAGCCCGGGGCCTGTTTCAGATTCTGTGTCTCCCTCTCTCTCTGCCCCTCCCTCACTCGTGTTCTGTCTCTCTCTGTCTCAAAAATAAATAAACATTAAAAAAAAAAAGAAGACTCCCAGGATACTGGAGGCCTAGCTATTGTCAGGCCAAGGTTGTTTTTCCCTCTAGCAAAACATTAGCGTTAAGACAGTAGGGAGTCCTGGAGAAACATTTCACTCTGCCAGCCTCAAGTGTTTGTCAGTGGGCTGCAGGTTATAAGGAAATTTCATTTTGTCTGCCATTTCCTTCTGCCTTTGTTTTCCACATCAATCATATTTAATCCTCAAAGTAACTCTCAGGCGGTCACTCTTACCCTCACTGTAGAGCTGAGGAACTGGAGGCTCAGGATGTTAAAGTGATTTGCCCAAGTTCACAAACCTTTCCCAGCATGGATGCGAACTCAAGTTTGCCAGCTTCAAAGGGCATGTTCTTTCTGCCACATCACGCCGACTCCCTGGAAATTAAGGAACAGGGGGGCTGATTTCACAAAGGAGTCAGCCAGGATTCACCTGCCTAGCGGCGCGTGAGGGAAACTGTCTCCTTTAACAACCCTTCTGAGATCGGAACAGAGGTAGAATCTCCTGGATGGATCATCAGATCTCGGTCCCCTCAAGATTCACCTTTGCCTTGGAGTCTTGTCCCCCATCACTGTTGCTGCTGCCTTTGTCTCCAGGGCCACTTCTGCTCTTTCATAAATCGGACTCAAGTGGACTTAAGACTCTTTCCTGCATTTCCTGTAGCAGGTCTCAATAAGACTAAAATGATGACATAAGACTTAATTAAAGGCTCTGAGATAACAAAGGGAAAATAGGCATGGATTATCAGGTAACTAACTAATGAGGCCAAGGAGTTGCGGCCGCTCTCCAGAGCGTGGCCCAGATTCACAGGGCACCGTCACAGGCACCTGCCTGCTCTGCAGGGCCGAGGCCAACTCTTCCACCCGACCCTGCTGCACCCTAAGCATCTGAGAGCATCTTCAAGCCCATCCAAGGAAGTGCAGCACACTGTTTAAAGCCAGGCTTCACATGTCTAAGCACCTGCTTTCCTCACGCAGACGGATGCCAATCTTGACTTGTTCGTTTATTGCTAGCACCAAATTCATAACCCAATCTGAACAGAAAAAGGTAAGTAGCATAGGAAAAGGGGAAGAACTTTTTCCAGCTTGTTACAAGATGAATACCAGTGACATTTTTATTTCTTAACACAACCGCTCGAAGCCCTGGCGGCAACTTGTTTCCTTGACCACAGTCACTGGACCTCGTTGAATAAATTCTTCTCATGCATTATCGATTTCAGTTGGAACAAGCTGCATTTTCACAGAGCTACCGAGTCGGCTATTTTTCAAACACTTGAAGACCTTCAAAACAGCAATGAAATATTTCACCCCCATCAGGTAGGCAAAAAGAAAGAAAGAAAAATCTGATAAAACCAAGGGCTGATGAAGACGTGTGGTCAAAGAAAGTCTCATACGTCTACCGCTGAGAGGAATGTAAAATGGAGAATAATTTGGCAATGGCTAATAAAGGTAAAGATGAGGAACACCCAGCGAATCATCAGTTCCATAGCTTATCAGGCACTCTAGAAAAATTCTTGCAAACGTGCAACAAGTAGACATGGGCAAGAGTATTCGCCACAGCGGTTTGTCACGTCAAAACAAACAGACTTGTTTTTTTAAGAACAAGTCAAGGGATAGATTTTTTGTTTTTAATTGTGATTTAATCGATATGCTGCAACAATTCACAGTTGTAAAAGTGAATGAACCGGTTCTACGTATTTCCATATGGATAAGCCTTGACGCTATAATATTGAGCGGAAACCCTACATCTCGAGTGAACTAGGCAGTCTCTCAAGTTTCATCAGTGACCAAGAAGAATGCTTGCTCAACTCTTCGTTCAAACCAGTATTCTTCGTTATATGGACGTGGCCGCAGCTAGGTGTTGGGGGAGGTTGAACAATTGATCTCATGCCGACAAAGAAGGTTTTCCTTAAGGAAACTGCTCATGGTTGGCGTATATCTGTAATACATGAAGGGTCATTGTGCAGCGCTAGAAAGGACCTGATGCCAGGACGTAGACCCCCAGAGCAACTCCCCATCACAGAGGCACAGAAAGGGCAGCAACCCCAGTAAAGGAATGCAGATAAGTGGTTTTTAATGAGACTGTGTTAGCCAACAGGAATCTGGACTAGACTATTCGAGAACTCAGGTTGCACGGTTGCTACCAATGGAGTAAAAGAATAAAGAAGTGCTTTCTCTCTCTCTAAGGGTATTAACTCTACTCAAAAGATCAACAGAGTGACTTCGTCTTTCAAATGATGTTTAGTCCTATGTACCACTGGGGAGAAAGTCACACAAAATGGAAAGGGATTGTGAGACACCAGGGGAGGGGAGAACCTCCTAATTAAATGGTAGGAATTTGGAGGTGGCATGGTATGATGGGTAGTCAGACTGGGGTCACAATCTGCTCCACCGCTTCTGAGCTGGTGGCCCTCTGGGCAATTCATTTCATGGCTCGACAGGCATACCTTGCAGATATTGTGGGTTCAGTTCCAGACCACCCCAACCAAGCATGTCAAATGAATGCTTTGGTTTCTCAGTGCATGTCAAAGTTATGTTTATACTTTACTGCAGTCTATCAATTGCATAATAGCATTATACCTAAAAATAACCCGGTACATACCTTGATTTAAGAATACTTTATTGCTAAAAAAAAAAAAAAAAAAATGCCAACCATCATCTAAGCTCTCAGCAACCCTCTGCTGGTGGAGGGTCCTGCCTCGATTTCATGGCTGCCGACTGACAGGCATGGTGGCTGCTGAAGGTTAGGGTGGCTGTGGCAATTTCTTAAGATAGGACAGCAATGAAGTCTGCTGCCTCGATGGAGTCCTCCTCTCCCGAACGATTTCTCTGTAGCAGGCGATGCTGTTTGACGGCGTTTACCCACAGTAGAACTTCTTTCCGAATTGGAGTCCATTCTCTGAAACCCTCCCACCGCTCTATCTGCTAAGTTCATGTCATGTTCTAAATCCTTGGTTGCCACTTCAACGGCCTTCACAGCATCTCCCCCAGGAGTAGATTCCATCTCAAGAAACCACTTCCTTTGCTCCTCCCTGAGAAGCAACTCCTCATCCGTTCGGGTTTGATCCTGAGACGGCAGCCGTGCAGTCTCATCTTCAGGCTCCGCTTCTGATTCTAGTTCCTGTCTTATTTCCACCACACCTGCAGGCACTTCCTCCCCTGAGGCCTGGAACCCCTCAAAGTCGACATGAGGGTTGCAGTCAACTTCTTCCAGACTCCTGTTAATGTTGATATTCTCTTCCTGTGAATCACGAATGTCCTTAATGGCTTCTAGAACGGTGAATCCTTTCCAGAGGTTTTCAGTGAACTTTGCTCAGATTCATAGAGGAATGGCAGCTAGAGCCTCATGAAATGTCTTTCTTGAATAATAAGACCGGAAAGTCAAAATGACTCCTTGATCCATGGGCTGCGGAATGGATGCTGTGTTAGCAGGCGTGAAAACAACATTAACCTCGTACATTTCTGGCAGAGCCCTTGGTTGACCAGGTGTATTGCATGAGCAGTAATATTTTGAAAGAAATATTTTTTTCTTAACAGTAGGTCTCAACAGTGGGCTTAAAATATTCAGTAAACCGTGTTATAAACAGCTGTGCTGTCGTTCAGGCTTTGTTGCTCCATTTATACAGCTCAGGCAGAGTCGATTTAGTATATTTCTTAAGCGCCCTAGGATTTTGGGAGTGGTAAATGAGTATTGGCTTCAACTTAAAGTCACCAGCTGTGTTAGCTTCTCACAAGAGAGTCAGCCTGAACTTTGAAGCTTTGAAAGCAGACATTGACTTCTCTCTAGCTATAAAAGTCCTCGATGGCATCTTCTTCCAATAAGCTGTTTCGTCTACATTGAAAACCTGTTGGGGCGCCTGGGTGGCTCAGTCGGTTGAACGTCCGGCTTCGGCTCAGGTCATGATCTCACGGTTTCTGAGTTCGAGCCCCGAGTCGGGCTCTGTGCTGACAGCTCAGAGCCTGGAACCTGTTTCGGATTCTGTGTCTCCCTCTTTCTCTGCTCCTCCCCCACTCGTGCTCTGTCTCTCTCTCTCTCAAAAATAAATAAGCATGAAAAAAAAAATCTGTTGTGTAGTGTAGCCACCTTCATTGACTATCTCAGCTCGATCTTCTCTGCAGCTTCTTCTACACCAGCACTTGCTGCTTCAGCTTGCACTTTTCTGTTATGGAGATGGCTTCTTTCCTTAAACCTTAGGAACCAGCCTCTTCAAGCTTTAAACTTTTCTTGTCTCAGCCTTCACAGAATGGAGGAGAGTCAGAACCTTGCTCTGGATTAGGCTTTGGCTTAAGGGAATGTTGGGGCTGGTTTGGTCTTCTATCCAGACCACTCAAACCCTCTCCACATGAGCAGTACGGCTGTTTTGCTTTCTTGCCATTCATGCGTTCACTGGAGTACTGCTTTTAATTTCCTTTAAGAGCTTTGCCTTGGCATTCACAACTCGTCTAACTGTGTGGCTCAAGAGGCCTAGTTTTCTGCCTATCTCGCTTTCAATGTGCCTTCCTCACGAAGCTTAATCATGTCTAGCTTTTGATTTGAAGTGAGGGATGTGTGACCCTTCCTTTCAGGTGAACACTTACGAGGCCATCGTGGGGTCACTAATTGGTCTAACTTCGATATTGTGTCTCAGGGAATAGGGGGTCCTGACGACAGCGAGAGAGATGGAGGTGTGGCTGATCGGTGGAGCAGTTCAGAACGCGCACAACACTTACAGATTAAATTTGCCATCTTATGTGAACGCCCTAAAATAATTACAGTGGTAACATCAAAGACCACTGATCACAGGTCGTCATAAAGAAATATCATAAAGAAGCAGTGTGAAATAGCTCAGGAATTAGCAAAACGTGACACTGAGACACGAAGTGAGCAGAGGCTGTTGGGAAATGCCATGATAGTCTTGCTCAGTGCAGGATTTGCCACAAACCTTCAGTGTGAGGAAAGAAAAATGCGATCTCTGCAAAGCACAGTAAAGCGAGGCTCGGTAAAGTGAGGTGTGCCTGTAACCTCCAATGTCTTATTTTGTAAAATAGGACCTCTTGCAGCATCCCTGGGAGGATTACAGAGGTAATGCATGTAAAGCGCATGTGTACAGGGCTTCGAAAATAAGAAGGGCCCAAGAAATGGTAGAGCTTGTGATGATGATGATTATCCTCGTTCAATCTGTGACTACTCAGTGCTATCAACTGAACCCTCCTGATAGTTTGGCTGCTGCTGAGAAAGACATAGGAAATTGACAAACTGATCAAAATGTAAGTCAGTAAAGCATCTACTAGCAAAATGTTACTTTTTTGTTCTCAGATGATAACCAGCCAGTCCACTTTATTAATAGAGTGTTTTCTGGTTTCACTTTGCTTTATTGTTTGCACATCATTGATCAGCAGAGGGCTGGTTATATGGACTAGACCGGGCCTCTGTAGAATTATTCTCACGGAATTACCCTTTGGTGAGGATGCTTCTGGCTGAGCTGGAGGATCTTTATGAGAAACAGCCCGATGAACCTCACTGACTCAACTGTAAAACAACGTTTGGGTATGATGTTCACGCATCATATGGTGTCCCATTTTACCAGGCCTCTAGGAAAACACCCCTACCTGATTTTGGTGCCAAAAATAGCTAAAAATCCCTTGAGCAATTGGTTGTATCCTGTGGATACTATAAACGGACGAGGTTCCTTCCCTTCTCTGAACCCATATCTGGAAAGCTCAGCGTGAGGTCTGCAAGCTGTTGTCACTGTACACTTGTTTTAAGCCTCAACTTGGAGTCATCTTTGTTCCTGCCTTTGTTTTTTCGTCTTCTTTCACCCTGCTTTTAGCTGGGAGAATACACCTAGATATATACATGTATACAATATAGTGTTCCCTACTAATCTATAAGAGAAATTAAGTAGGATTATCCCTCTGGGTGGTCTAAGGCTAGATTAGCATAAAGCAGACTAGTCTCAAGTTTTGCTTCTCCCATAGACCCTCCCTACATGCATGTCAAAATGCAGCTCTTAAAAAGGCAGTTAAATTGTTAACTCCCAACTAGACCCTAAGTAAGTGTTTTCCCAGTATATCATTTATAATATAGTATTGCACCTCAGGGGATGAGGTATTGAAGTGTGCTTGAGACATGCTGGGAAAACTCTGGAAAATAACTAACTTGCTAAAAGAAAAACAGTTCAGGAAAGCAATTTTATGTTGCATTTTCCTGGTGGGATACTCTCTGGGATGGGTTGCCATTGTTTATGTGTGAGCAACAGTCTCTTCCATATGCTGAAAGAGCGGGCAGAGCAGTGCCAACATGAGACATTAAGAAGCAGCACTCAGCAGATAATTTATGGGGCAGAGAGTCAAGGACTCAAGCACTTCCGCAATCATTGTCATTGTTATGCATGAAGGACCGTCATTACACTTTCTGACTTTTGCTCTCTGGTGTTTCTGCTTAAAAAAATTATATAGATTAACATTTGCCATAGGTTCAAAGGTATATCTTAACTCATTCAAATCAGATGCCTTGTCCCTGACTGAGAAGAGGGCACATAATTCAGCATGATGACCAACGGTGCAGTGATAGGTCTCAGTTCTGAACCAGGCATACTCCCCTCTTTCAGGAGAGCTACAGTGACACTTCCCTCCTGCCAGACTATCTTGCGTCATAACTCTGTCCTTCCTTTCTTCCCCAATTCTTTTTGAGCCAAATCCTGGTGAACTACTGGGGAGATGGATGGGATTTCACGGGGGAAACGTGTGAGGAAAGGTCCCTTCTTTCACATCTTCATTTTCCTCAAAATGCTGGACTGCATTCTCTTTCTAAATATTGAAATTAATGGAGAAAAAGGGAGAGTGTGGTCTTGTGCAGGAGAGGGGCACAGAGACACAGAGACGTTCCTCAGGAACAGGTAGGAACAGAATGGCTGCCGTGAAACAGGACACAAAAACCTCCATTCTTACCTGAAAAAGCTCAGGCACAGGGCTTGTGCTCCATTCCCTTCAGGACAGGTTGCCCTGATGAGGGCCACATAGCCTAACAGTTAAGCTATATAGGCTCTGGAGTCAGGCTCCTGGGTTCAAATCCCAACTCCACCACTTTATATTGTGTGGCCTTCAACAGATTGTGGCACTTAATGTCACTAAACCTCACTTTTCTCCATGAGGATGGTAATAACAGTACCTGCTTCATAGGATTGCGGTAAGGATTAATTAAATGAGACGATCTCGAGAAAGTACTTAGTATAGTCCCTGAGCATATTAAGCACCAAAATATGTTAGCCATTATTATTTATAGGATCAAAGTCATTTTAAGGATGGTTGACCCACAAATTTTTACTTATAAAGATCCCTTAAAAATTTTTTTTTAATGTTTATTTTTGAGAGAGAGAGAGAGAGAGAGAGAGACAGAGTGCAAGCTGGGGAGGGGCAGAGAGAAAGGGAGACACAGAATCTGAAGCAGGCTCCAGGCTCTGAGCCATCAGCACAGAGCCTGGCACAGGGCTCAAACTCACAAACCGTGAGATCATGACCTGAGCCAAAGTCGGACGCTTAACCGACTGAGCCACCCAGGCACCCCTAAAGATCCCTTTTTAATGAGAAATTATTCTTCATACTCCCACATATAGGATCACAGTTATAGGTTTAGCATTGAGTGATTAGGAATTAGTATTTTTAAAATTACAGATATTGACTTAATTTTCTTTAAGTAGCCATGTGTGTTTAGGTACTGTTATTGATTCAGGGTTTGGTGCACACAGGGATTTGCAGACCCCTTGTAGATAACTCTCTGGGACTCCCTGAGTCTAAGTCCACAGCTAAGGAAACATGTCCTCCCTGCCATCAATCCTCTGTTCGTGGAAGAGTAGGGGGCAGTGACATTAGGTATTCCATGACAAAGGGCTCTGAGACCAAACATGTTTGGAACATGCTGCATGAAATAAAGTTGCACCATTTTCTCTACTGCAGGACATCTTGGAGTATTTATAATACAAATATGTGTAATGACTCGCCAAAAGGGTGATAGAAGATGCTGCTTTTCCCATTTTTGACAAAAGCCGTGTGTGTGTGTGTGTGTGTGTGTGTGTGTGTGTGTGTGTAAGAGCGCCTATTGCAACTTGAGAACGTGGTCACCTTCACCTCCTTTCCCTGGCAGGAATGCTCAGTAGCTTCCAAATCTCCCCTGCTGCTTTGTTACTGCCACTGACTCTGCTGTTGACTTCCATGCTACCTACTTCAGAGCACCTCTCTTCTTAAGATGCTATAGCCCTTTAAGTAGTACCCCCAAAGGGTTGCTTTGCTCTCTGGGTTTACAAAGTCTTCCATGAGGAAAGTTGGGAAAAGTTCTCAGGGAGTGCCCTCCAAGAGTGTCTTGCCTATTCTGTGTGAGTGTTCCTTCCTGCACACCACAGCATAGGGACTCAAAATGGTCTAGCCACCTGGACTCTTATCTACCCCCAGGCAAGTTTCCTTTCTCTCCCAGAAGCTGGAGAAATATTTTTCCCACTTCTTTCCAGTGTGCTTTAACTCCAGTGTGTTCTTATCCTGTTGACAACAGGAACACTGACTTCTCATCCCATAAGACTCCCAGGAACCTGTTCCATGTCTCTCTGGTGGGCAAACATAAACCTCTTTCCTCTTCATTTGTTCATTAAACAAATATTTATAGAGTGCCTATCTGAGTCAGGCATCTGTGGAGATAGACATAAGTATATTTTGGAAGGAGACAGCATTTGGTAGAGTCAAGAATGAATTTCATGTTATTGGCTTTGGCAGCTGGTGTGGAAAGTGGTGCTGTTTACTAAGATGGGGAAGATGAGATTGGGAGGGGAAGCAGGGAGGGGGCTGAGATTCCTTTGGCGTATGTTAAACTTGAGATGTCTAAGGACTATCTACATGGAAATATTAGAAAGGCAGTTGGGAGATGCAAGTCTGGGGACTCAGAGATGTCTGGGCTGGTGATTTAGAATTCATTAGTATAAAGATGTTCTTTAAACCCAGGACAATAGATGACATGACCTAGGGAGAAATGAGAAAGGACAAGTAAAGAAGAGGTCTATGGAACCTTAGGAAACTCTAATACTTGGAGGTAGGGCAGGGAAGTTAGGCTAGCCACGGACACTGAAGAGGAGCAGTCAGCGTGACAGAGGAAAACCAGGAACAAGTAATGTCCCAGAAGCCAAAAAGAAGGAAGATCTTGAGGGAACCAAATGCTATTGTGAATTTTAAATGAAAACAGAAGCATCCATTGGTCAACCTCACAAGAACGGTCAGTGAAGAGCATGCAAAGAGAATCCAGATTGGAGTCAACCCAGGAAGGAGTGGTGAGAGAAGCAACAGAGACAACAAATATAGCAACTATTCTGAAGACACTTTCCTGAGAAGGGAGCCGAAAAATAAGGCAGTAGAAGAAAGGGTATAGAATGTGAAGTCAAGAAGATGGGAAATACTGGAGCATGGTTATGTTGTCATGGGAATGATCCAATGGACAAAGAGATTGGGGAAGCATGAAAAGAAAGGGGAAACCAGAAGGTAGAAGACTCTAGGTGGATCCAGAACACAGTGGGAAGAACTGGCCTTTGATAGGTGGAAGGATATACCTTGCATGTTAACAGAGGAGGAAACGGGGGCAAGTGCTGGTCTTTGGGGAGAGGTGTAGAAAGACAAGTAAATCCCCACTGCTGTTATTTATATTTACTAATGAAATCTGAAGTGAGGTCATCTGCTTAGGAGGAAGGAAGGCCAGGGATATAGGAGGTCTGAGGAAAGAGAAAGTCACTTTAAGGAGTGGGAAGCTAGAAAAAGTGAGATAGGTGAGCGGTAGTGAATGCCCACTTGCAGTTAGAGATGAAATTAAAGTGCATCCGGTCAGCTCAGTTGCGTGATATTCTCTAGCAGCACTCAACTCCTCTAGTCCTGGCACAGTTAGGTTCATCCTTGGGCACTGCAGTTGTGGGTATTTGCAAGGGGGTACGTATTTTGATGGACCATGGAGTCTAAGCAGTATAGCACCCACTACCGTGGCTGGTACACAGTGGGCAATTATGAACTAATGAAGAATGTACATTTCCCCTTACATGGCTTTCACAATTCATTTATATATCCTCAACAAAGTGGGAAAATTTAAGTCTTGTGAGTGGAGAGAGTTCCCTGGCAGGGACCCAAATTCTAGAAATTCTTGAGTCTTGTCCTATAGTCATGTATTTATTCTTCACTTTCCTTTCCTCATTATGGTATTTGATGTACATATATATCAAATACACACACACACACACACACACACACACACACACATATACTTACACAAGAGACAAGGATATTCTTTATTTTTGTGAGGTCTTTGCCTTAAACATTTCCCTTGAGGAATGTGGAGTCTAAGGTCGGGGGGGGGGGGTTCACATATACAATAAGTTACTTGTCAAAGTCAAAAGAGAAGAATGTGAAGAGTACTGGGAAGCATAATGGAAGGAGCAATTTAGTTTTTTCTGGTAAATGGGGATGTCTTTACAGAGGAATTGACATACGAGCTCAGACTTAAAAGACAAAAGTTTCATTTAAGTCTTAACTGTTCAATAGAAAACTCACTTAACAAGAATAGGAAGAACGTATAATAAGAGCTAACGCTTACTGAGTGTTTACTATGTATCAGGAACTAAGCACCTTATATACTTTAGCCATTTCATCTATAAATAGGTTCTATTTTGATTCCTATTTTTCTGATAAAGGTTAGAGGGATTGATTACTCTGCTACTGAGAAGCCCAAATGGGACTTGAACCAGGTCTTAGTAGTGCTGAAGCCCAGGAAGGGGAAACAGCATTAGCAAAACACCCTGGGGAAGGTGAAAGCACGTGAGATGGCCTTGTAAAGAAGAGCAGACCGGGCAGGGGCAGAGTGAGGAGAGAATAAAGGACTATGGCACACATGAGGATAGGAAGAACAATGGAAGATGAGCCAGCAAAAGTAGGCGGTGCCCAGTTTCTAGTCCTCGACTATGAGTGAGTTCTACTTATCTATTGCTGTACAGCCTACTTCCCCAAACTTAGTGGCATAAAACAATCATTTTATTATAGTCACAGATTTGGCAGGTCCGGAATCCAGAGAGAACACAGCGGGATGGCTTGTGTCTGCTCCATAACGTCTGGGGCCTCTGCTAGGAATACTCAATGCTGAGGGCTGGAAATATAGGAAGGCTCACTTACTCACATGTCTGGTTGTTGACGTTAGCTGTGGGCTGAGAGCTTAACCAAGGTTGTTGGCTGGGGTCGTTGCAACACCTTCCATGACCTCTCCATGTGGCTATATTGGCTTCCTCACAACATGGTGGCTGAGTTCTAAGCACAATTGGCCCAAGAGAACGAGAGCAGTAGTACATGGCGTTTTGCTCCACTGATGGAGGCGGTCCAAAGGCCCACCCAGGTTCAAGGAGAGAAGACACAGACTGCACCACTCAGTGGAAGGAGTGTCCAAGAATTTGTGACATGCTTTAAAATTACCAGAGTCAGTAAATGAGGTCATTAAATAGAGATCTTTGATCTTATGAAAAGCTAGTCTGCTACCACCAAGGTGATGTCTATTGCTATATAACTTTCTTTGTGTATAATGTATGGAAGAGTGCACACTGTTCTTCCAAAGTCCCTCCTGAACCTTCCTTTTTCTCATTTCCTTTTTTTCTCCTTTCCCCTTTCTGCCATACTTCTCTCATTTACAACTTTACATGAGAAGAGACACATTTAAAAGAGTCCTATGGGAGTACCTTGAAGATTTTTAGAGAAAAATAGCTATAAAATTCTAACAAAAAAATAATGAAATAACATGTAACAGGAGAATTTTATGTTGGAGAGGATTGTCTTCCCAATACCTCAGCAGTTGGCTGAATCTTTTGGGCTAAACTTATGTACAATATTTTTCATTGCACACAGTGTTATTTCAAAATTGGGACAGTTTTTCAAATGACATATTCACATTGCTCCCTGGAACCTCCTGAGGTAGGTGAACAGCTAACCCTTCCAAGACAGATGGATACTTATGAGCAATATTTAATCTTAATTGCAAGCCAGGTTTATGTGTGACAAGTTCCTGGCTTAGAAGCAATCTTACTGTGACACAACTTTGCTGAGCTAAATGGTTACAGAGAATAGAGAATAAACAGCTGCATTATTGTGAGCCAGCATTTAAATCATGCCTAAGAACACCCCTGATTAGATGCTTCTATGCATCTTCAATTGTGCCTACAAATGTTTCTTTAAAGTGTAACTCAATAATAGTTCAATAGTTCAATTACATCCCAACGTTCTTTATTAATTCATTTATTCCACAAATTTTGTGGCCTAACTACCATGACCAAGTCTTGAGCTAGTCACTGAATGCGATCAACAAACTATAGATCAAGAACTGCGCCATTTTTAGAGAGATTCCCACTTCAATGATTACTCTTTACTGGAGAAAATACCTTGGCTTTGCATAAAATTTCTCTCTAGAAGCTAAAGGCATAAGTGCATGAAAAACTAAGAATAATATCTGGTTCTAGCAAGAGCTCAATGCATGTTTAACTGCTATTATTATTAAGCCTTAAATGCGCACTAAAATTCTCTCCAGTTCCCATATCCATTCTCACTATACCTCTTGAATAAGGTCAGAGATTAGCAACAATTGCAAAAAAAAAAAAAAAAAAAAAAAAAAAAAAATGTTGTGGTAGAAATGAATTGGCAACTTCCATTTCTAGCATGAACTAGAAGCTAGTCTCCCTTTGAAAGTAAGTCTCCTTTTGAAGACAACTAGAAAAACTGGACACAAATTTTTGTTTGTTTGTTTGTTTGTTTGGAGGCATCAGATAGCTAGGAAAGAGGCAAGGAAAGAGGTCAAGATTCAAGGGAAGACAAAAACTGGAGAGGCACAGGGGCTGTTTTCTCCTGGTAGTGTCTGCTGATTCAGGAAGAGACACCTGAGAGGCTTATAAGCTGAGCAGTGTTTTTGACAGCCTCACAAGACCAGGAATACAAAACCGAAGACAACAATTTTTCCAAGACCTGATAAGGAAGGTCTTGATAATCCACCATGTTTTGATTAGGTCTCCAAAGGACTACTTCTCAGAAGAAAGGATGAACTGGAAGTAGACTGGCTTACAGATATTTTGAAGCCTAAATTCAAGTAATGTCTGAAATTGGATTAGAGTGTTCAGAGATTACTGGGACCCTGGTTTCCCGCCCACAGCTAGTCTAAATTCTTTCTGGAGAAACACGGTCATTTTCTGAGGCCCTAAATTATTGCTACAATGTTTAACCTACATATATATCCTGTAATTCAAATTAATCAGGCATGTGAGGAAACAAAAAAAAAAAAAAAAAACAAACATGAAAGAAAACCAATGTGCAGGTGAATCACACCCACAAGGGCTTCAAATAATAAGCTGTGAGACACAGACTTTAAAATAGCTGTGATATATTCAAAAGAGATAAAAGATTGAAAATTTGTGCAGAGAACTTATAAACTATAAAGCTAAAAAATTAAGAACTCAATAGACAGATGATATATCTGATTGCAGAAAACTGAAGAGAGAGTTAATGAACTAGAAGATAGGTTAGAAGAAAATATCCATCTTAGATTGTAGAGAGATAAATAAACAGAAAATTCCTAAGTGAGCATAAAAGACATAGAAGATAGGTCAAGAAAGTACAACATACATGTAACCAGGGTCTCAGATGGAAAGAACAAATGTGTCAGATGGAGTATCTGAAAACACCGTTGGTAAAGTTTTTCCAAAATAGACGACCTTTCAAAAGAAACAATGGAAGCTAGAAGAAAACGGAATGAGATTTTCAAATGCTGGTTGAAAATATCTGCCAATCCTCAAGTCAAAACTAACAAAATATCTTTTTGGAATACAAATGTTAAATGAAGACCTTTACTTAAGACAAAAGTGAGAGGGGCACCTGAGTGGATCAGTTGGTTAAGCATCTGACTTCGGCTCAGGTCATGATCTCGCGGTGCGTGAGTTCGAGCCTCGCGTCGGGTTCTGTGCTGACAGCTCAGAGCCTGGAGCCTGCTTTGGATTCTGTGTCTCCCTCTCTCTCTGCTCCTCCCCCACTCACACTCTGTTTCAGTCTCTGTCTCTCTCTCAAAAATAAAACATGTAAAAAAAAAAGACAAAGGTGAGAGAATTAATAACCTCTGGTCCATTGCAGTAAGAAATACTAAAAGGCATTTGTCACACACACACACATACACACACACACAGACACAAAATGATTCCAGAAAGAAGGTTGTAGATCACAGGAGGAATAAAAACCAATAAAATTGGAGTTATGTCAAAAAAACAGAAGACTCGGAAGCTCTGTCATTTTGTTTGTCCACAAACCATAAAAAAAAAAAAAAAAAAAGCTATTTGAATAAACTTCGTAGGAGCTTTGAAAACAATTAAACCAAGCACGCCTAATCAAGAAAAAAATCTTCAAAACTATAGGAAAGCACTGTGGTACTTTTGTGGTATCCTTGTCCCACCACCTCCCTGATGCAGTGATGACAGTCTGGGTTTTCAGCACTCGGAAACCTAGTTCACCATCTTGAACCGAAGGGAGCAGAACAGACCTTACCTGAAAATTATTATGTATTCAGTTCTGATATGACTGACACACTCCTTTCTGTCTTATATACTTTGGACTGTGGTTGGAGAAACCGGTGAGCCCTGCTAGTAAAGGTTATAAAGGGACTTTAAGCCCACAGACACCCCTCCCCACCCCACCCCCCTACCCCCAGCCTGGGCAGGAGATTCTAGGTGGAGACATACAATACAGCATCGAAAGCCCTGAGAACAAACTGAGGTGAGACCCTGGCAAATGAGGACATTCAAAAGCAACCATATATACGGAGGAATTTAGAAGTCACCTGCATGCCCAGAAAAATCCGTTCTCAGAAAAGTCTTGACAAGACTTTAAATTTTCACCATAGGCTGATCCCTCGGCTCAGAGCAAGTATAGCTAATCTGTAAAAACTGCCTCAGTACAGATCCAGTCTTCAAAGACTGGGAAACATGGCTGTTGTCTCCCTGTCGATCTCTCTATCTCCGTCTCTGTCTCTTCTCTTCTTCTTTCTCTCTCTGAGTGTGTGTGTATTTGTGTGTGTATATGTGTGTGTTGTTTATTTGTTTGTTCCTGGCTTTCAAGGGAACCTCCATCAAAACATTAGCCGAACATGAATTTTAAAAACAGAGACTTAAATGAGCTCATCCTTCCAAAAATAGTCTGTAAAAGTCTCAAAACAAATAAGCTATTATAGCTTTCAACAATTACAAAACAACAAAATAGAAAGTGAATCCTGGGGAAGGGAATCTGAAACACCATTTCCAGAGTTACCAGATTATAATAATCAAATATCCAATTTTCAACAACAAAAATTCACGAGGCACGCAAAGAAACAGAGAAATATGACTCATTCAAAGGAATAAAAAAAATTGACAGAAACCATCCCCATGGAAGCCCAGACATCAGGCTTCCCAAACAAAGACTTTAAAACATCTGTTTTAAATATGCTCAAAGGCCCAGGGGAAAAAATGGACAAAGAACTAAAGGAAATCAGGAAAACAATATATGAACAAAATGAGAATATCAACAAAGAGATAGAAAACATAAAAAGGAACCAAACAGAAATCTAGAGCCGAATAGTACAATAACTGATATTAAAAAAAAAAAAAATCACTACAGGATTCAACAGCGGATACGAATCAATAGAAGAAAACAGAAAACTTGAATTTAGGACAACTGAGATTCTTATGATGAGCAGAAAGAAAAAAAGAACGAAGAAAAATGAACAGGGCTTAAAGGACTTGTGAGGCAACATCAGTGTACCAACGTATGCATGATGAGAGTCCCAGAAAAAGAAGAAAGGAAGGAGAAGAAAGATTTTTTGAAGAAAAACCTTGGGACAAAACTCCCCTAATATGATAAAAGATATGAACTTACAAATACAACAATCTCAACAAACTCCAAGTAAGAGAAACACAAATATGCCACCCTGAAACACATTATAATCAAACTTTTGAGGTCAAAGACAAAGAGAGAATCTTGAAAGCAGAGAGAAGCAACACATCACATATAAGGAATACTCAGTAAGATTATCAACCAATTTTTCATCAGAAACCTTGAAGGCCAGAAGGTGGTAGGAATATATTAAGGGTATGTGCTGAAAGGAAAAAAAAAACATGTCAGCCAAGAATTCTATATCTGCAAAACCGTCCTTCAAAAATGAGGGAGGAAGTAGGGTGGTTGAGTGTCTGACTTAGGCTCAGGTCATGATCCAGCTCATGGTTCAAGAGTTCAAGCCCCATGTCAGGCTAGCTGCTGTCAGCACAAAGCCTGCTTCGGATCCTCTGTCTCCCTCTCTCTCTTCCCCCCGCCCCCACTTGTGCTCACTCTCTCTAAAATAAATAAACAATTTAAGAAAATGAGGGAGGAAGTAACACATTCCCAGATAAACAAAAGCTGAGAGAGTTCATTACTACCAGATCTGGCCTAAAAGAAATGCTAAGGGGAGTTCTTCAGTATGAAATGAAATACTGTAACTTGAAGCTGTATGAATATATAAATTCATGGGCAGATATAAAAGTTAGTATTATTGTTATCTTAGTTTGTAACTTCAATTTTCATTTTGTACAAGATTTGAAAGACAAATGCATAAAATAATTATAAATCTATGTTAATACACAGTATATAGAGATGTCATTTGTGACACTGATAACATCAAATGGGGAGGAAGAGCTATAAAAGAATACAGCCTTTGTATGCAATTAAAGTTGAGTATCAGTTTAAAATAGATCGTTATAACTTTAAGATGTTATATGTAAGCCCACAGTAACCACAAAGAAAATATCTATAGGATATACACAAAAGGACACGATAAGGGAATCAAAACATGTTGCTACAAAAAAAAAAAAAAAAAAAAAAAACTAAACACAAAAGAAAGCAGTAATGGAGGAAATGACGGACAAAAATTCTAAAGGCATATAGGAAACAAATAATATCGTGGCGAACTTAAGTCCTTTCTTGTCAGTAAGTACTTTAAATATAAGTGGACTAAACTCCCCAAGAAAAGGACATAGTTTGGAAGAATGGATAAAAAAAAAACAAAGCAGAATTCAAGGACAGTCTCTAAAGAGACTCCCTTTATATCTAAAGACACACTTAGGTTGAAAGTGAAATGATGGAAAAAGGTATTCTGAGCAAATAGTCAAAAAGAGAGCAGGGGTGGCTAGACTAATATCAAAGTAGACTTTAAGTCAAAAACTGTTATAAGGGACAAGGGCATTATATATTGAGAAAAGGGTCAATTTACCAAGAAGATATAACAATTATAAATAAGCACAAGACAACAGAGTTCCAAAACACATGAATCAAATATTGACAGCATTGAAGGGAGAAACAGATAGCTCTACAAGAATACTAGGAGACCTTAATACCCTAGTGTCAAGACTGAACAAACAGAAAAGCAGTAAGGAAACTCCATCCATTTGGGCTGGTATAACAGAGTACCATAGACTGGATGGCTTATAAACAATAGAAATTTATTTGTCACAGTTCTAAAGGCTGAAAGTTCAAGATCAAGGTACTGACAGATTTAGTGTCTGGGGAGCATGCTTCTTGATTGGTAGATGGCCATCTTCTCACGACATCCAAGGTAGAAAGAGAAAGGGAGCTCTCTGGGGTTTCTTTTATAAGGATACTAATCCCATTTTTGAGGACTCCAACCTCATGACCTAATCACATCCCTAAGGCCCCACCTCCTAATACCATCACATTGGGATTAGGACTTCAATATATGAATTTGAGGGGGTCATAAATATTCTGTTGCAGAAACAGAGGACTCAACACTGTGGACCTAATTGACATATAAAGAATATTCCACCCAACAATATCAGAATACACAATTTTCTCAAGCACACATGGAACATTCTCCAGGTTAGATCAATTGTTAGGCCATAAAACAATTTTTAATAAATTTTAAAAGACTGAAATTGTACAAAGTATCTTTCCTTAGCATAATGGAATGAAATGAAACCAATGACAGAAGGAAAATTTACAAATATGTAGAAATTAAACAACACACTGACACAAGCAAATGGGTCAAGGAAGAAGTGACAAGGTAAATCAGAAAATATGTTGAGATAAATTAAAATGAAAATACAACAGACAAAAAATTGAAGTATAGTCAAAGTAGTGCCAAGAAGGAAACATATAGATGCTTCCATTAAAAAGATTCCAAATCACCAACCTAACTTTATACCTTAGAGAACTAGAGAAAGAAGAATAAACTATACCTACATCTATTAGATGGAAGGAAATGATAAAGATTAGAGCAAAGGTAAATAAAAGAGAGTATCAAAAAATAATAGAGAAAATGAAGTGAAACCAAGAGTTGTTTCTTGGAAGAGATTGACGACTTTGACAAACCTTTAGCTAGTTTGGTGAAGAAAAAAATGAGTGAAGGCTCAAAAAACTAAATTCAGAAATGAAAGCGGGGATATTTATACTGATTTTACAGAACTAAGAAGGATTATAAAAGAGTATGAGAAACTATGGTATGGCAACAGTGGATAGCCTGGATAGAATGAACAAACTCATAGAAACATCAGCCTACGAAGACTAAACCTTCATTAAAGAAATAGAAGATCTGTATAGGCTTCTAACTAGCAAGGGATGGAATCAGCAATCAAAAACCTGACAGCAAAGAAAAGTCCAGACAAAATAGTCTTTAAGGTAATAAGCATTACTAGAAATAAGTGGGATATTTCACAGTGAGGAAGTTTAACTTACCAGCAAGAGAATCAATTTTAAACTGGTTATTTATCCTACAACATGTTGTCGAAAGACCCAGATCAAAAATGTTCAGAACTACAAGGAAAGACAAATTCATCCATAGTCATAGTCGGAAATTTAACATACCTCTGTGGCAACTAATAAAACAAGGAATGAATCTGCTTTAACAATTGTTACAAAAATCAATTTCTAACAAAAAGTCAATAAGAATACAAGAAGTTTGACTAACACAATTAACAAGCTTGATCTAATTGCTTATGTAGAACACCGAACTCCACAACTGTTGTATAACATATTTTCAGGCCCTCAAAAAAATTTCTCTCAAGTTTATCACATGCTTAGCCACAAAGCAAAGCTTGATAATTTCCAAAAGATTGAAATCCTATGGCATGTGTTCTCTGACCACAGTTTCATTGGACTAGAAATTGATTTAAATATCCCTTAAAAATCTCCATACGTTTAGAAGTTAAGAAATATACTTCTAAATAACACAGAGGTCAAAAGAAGAAATCACAAGGGTAACGGACTGCCTATTTGTGTCCCACCAAAATTCATATGTTGAAATCCTAACCGCCAAAAGAATGGTATTAGGTGGGCCTTTGGGAGGTTTGGGAGGTAAAGTTTAAATGAGGTCTTGAGGCTGGAGACCACATGATAGGATTAATTTACTAACAAGAAGATAAAGAGACTACCTTTTGTGGGAGCAAAGTGGTAGCTGGGCTGCTCCTGGAACTGTCGCTGCTTCGGGTTCTCTGTCAGGCTTCCTAGCAGTGGCCTAACGGAAAACTAAGAAAAGATGTCTGAATGTATTCGGGGAACCAAAGACGAGAATGACAAGCCCATTGAAATACCATCAGAAGACGATGGGACAGTGCTGCCGTCCACAATTACAGCCCAGTTTCTGGGGGCCTGTGGATTGAGCTCCAGGAGTCCAGTGTCTCAGTGTATGAGAGGTATCTGGCTGGTAGAAGGAATTCTGCATGCCCCCGAAGCTGGCTGGGGAAATCTGGTATATGTTGTCAACGATCACAAACTTTTTGTCAACAAAAGAAAAATGGATGAGACGGATGCTTCTTCACCAGTGAAAGCGAAAAGAGCTGTCCAGAAAACATCGGATTTAATAGTGTTGGGTCTCCCGTGGAAAACGACTGAACAGGATCTAAGAGAATATTTTAGTACCTTTGGAGAGGTTCTTATGGTTCAGGTCAAGAAAGATCTTAAAACTGGTCATTCAGAGGGGTTTGGTTTTGTTCGTTTTACGGAATACGAAACCCAGGTGAAGGTAATGTCGCGGCGACATATGATAGACGCACCATGGTGTGACCGTAAACTTCCTAATTCTAAGCAAGGCCCAGATGAGCCTTTGAGAAGCAGGAAGGTGTTTGTTGGGCGCTGTACAGAGGACATGACCGCCGATGAGTGGCGGCAGGTTTTTTTGCCAGTACGGAGAAGTGGCAGACGTCTTCATTCCCAGACCGTTCAGGGCGTTTGCCTTTGTTACATTTGCAGATGATCAGGTGGCCCAGTCTCTTGTGGAGAGGACTTGATCATTAAAGGAATCAGCATCCATATAGCCAATGCTGAACCTAAGCACAATAGCAATAGACAGAAAGAAGTGGAAGAATTGGTGGTAATCCAGGTGGCTTTGGGAATGGGGTGGATTTGGTAACAGCAGAGGGGGTGGAGCTGGTGTGGGAAACAATCAAGGTGGTAATACGAGTGGGGGGATGAACTTTGGCACTTTTAGCATTAATCGGCAATGAAGGCAGCTGCCCAGGGGGCACTGCAGAGCAGCTGGGGCATGGTGGGCATGTTAGCCAGTCAGCAGAACCAGTCAGGCCCATCGGGTAATAACCAAAGCCAAGGCAACATGCAGAGGGAGCCAAATCGGGCCTTTGGTTCTGGAAATAACTCCTATAGTGGTTCTGATTCAGGTGCAGAGACTGGTTGGGGATCCGCATCAGATGCAGGGTCAGGCAGCGGTTTTAATGGAGGCTTTGGCTCCAGCACGGATTCTAAATCTTCTGGCTGGGGAATGTAGACGGTGGGGTTGGTATAGACTGGTGGGAATTCAGATTTTTCTAAACACATGGTAAGTATGTTGTAAAATACATATGCACCGAGAATTTTCAGAATTGGTCTGTTCAGTGTGGAGTATATTCAGCAGTATTTTTGACATTTTTCTTTAGAAAAAGAGGACAAGCTAAAGGAATTTTGTAAGTTTTGTTACATAAAGGGTTGAAATATTGAGTGTTTGAGAGTGAACTGCTGTTTGCCTGATTGGTAAAAAACCCAACACACTGCAATTGATATCAAAAGGTTTCTCCTGGAATATTTTATCCCTGGACTTGTCAAGTGAATTCTTTGCACGTTCAAAATAGAAACCATTGATTAGAACTACACTGTTTTCTCCTTGTTTTAATTTGAACCCCACCATATGAATTTTTTCCATAGGAAAATCTCCTCTTTTGGAGATCATGGTGTCACAGTGTTTGGTTCTTTTGTTTTCATTTTTGTTTTTTGTTAACATTTGTCTCCCTTCGTGTGCAAAAGTACAATACGAAGGCTTCATTTAATCTCTGTAGTTCAGCTCATTTCAAATGTTTATGGAAGAAGCACTTCACTGAAAGTAGTGCTGTAAATATTCTGCCATACGAATACTTCCGTCTACAGGCTCTCTCGTTCAAGACTTCGTCATCACGCTGCACAGGCTGCGTTTTTGATGGTGGGTGTCCCATTTTTACCCACTACTCTTTATTTCATGGAGTCGTATCAACGCTATGAACGCAAGGCTGTGATATGGAACCAGAAGGCTGTTTGAACTTTTGAAACTTTGTGTGGGATTGACGGTGGTGCCGAGGCATGAAAGGCTAGCGTGAGCGAGGAAAGGAGAGAGCGCGTGCAGAGACTTGGTGGTGCATAATGGATATTTTTTAACTTGGCGAGATGTGACTCTCAATCCTGTGGCTTTGGTGTGAGAGTGTGCAGAGAGCAGTAATAGCAGATAACGTATGAATGTGTTTCGCATTCAAAGGACATCCACATCTGTTGGAAGACTTTAAGTGAGTTTTGTTCTTAGATAACCCCGTTAGTTGGATGTGTGGAGTGAAACGATACTTGTATTTCCCCTCCCCTTTTGTCAACTGCTGTGAATGCTGTATGGTGTGTGTTCTCTTCTGTTCCTGATCTGTAAGTGTGGTCCTGTGAACTGAAGCTGGTGGGTTGAGAAGATGGACTGAGCTTGTGGTGTGCTTTGCAGGAGTACTGGGAAGCAGAGTTCACCAGTGAGCTCGGGGTGTCGCCACGAAGGGTGGAAGTTCTAATGTCTGTCAGCTACCCATAAGAATGCTGTTTGATGCAGTTCTGTGTCCTGTGCTTGGATGCTTTTTATAAGAGTTGTCAACGTTGGAAATTCTTATATAAAACTGATTTAAATTAACAAAAGAGTGTGAGTGTACAAAAGAGTAAAAAATTGCAAAAGAGTGTAAATTAACAAAAGATAAAGAGACTATCGTTTGCTCTCTGTCATGAGGACACAGGGAAGGAAGATATCTATAAGCCAGGACGTGAGTCCTTACCAAACACCAATCTACTAGTGCCTTGATCTCTTGACTTCTTAGCCTCCAGAGGTGCGAGAGATAAATGTTTGTTGTTTAGGCCACTCAGTCCATGGTATTTTTGTTACAGCAGCTTGAAGTGACTGAGACCACAAGTGAAATGTGAACTAGGTGGGGAAAAAAATACAACGTATCAAATTTTATGGGATGCAGTAAAATAGTGCTGAGTGGGAAATTTATAGCATTGAATGCCTGTATTAGACAAAGAAGTAAGATGTAAAATCAGTCATCCAAGCTTCCACCATAGGAAACTAGAAAAAAGAAGTACAAATCAAATCCAAACTAAGCAAAAGAAAAAACAAATTAAAACAGAAATCAATGCAATTGAAAACAGGGAATTAATAGAGAAAATCAATAAAATCAAAAGATGTTTCTTTTAAAAGATCAATATAACTGATAAGCCCTTAGCCAGTCTATCTAAATAGAAAAGAAAGGCAAAACAAATTACAGTGATCAAAAATGAAAGAGAGGGCATCACTATGGACCCCATGGCATGAAAAGGATAATAAGAGAATGCAATGAACAACCCTACACCCAGAAATGTGATGACCCAGATGAAATGGACCAATTCAGTGAGACACAATTTGTCAAAACTCTTATAGGAAGAAAGAATCTGAATAGCCCTATGTCTAAAAAAGAAACTGATTCAAGAATTCATAAACTTTCGGGGCACCTGTGTGGCTCAGTTGGATGAGCGTCCGACTTTGGCTCAGGTCATGATCTCCCGGTTTGAGAGTTTGGGCCCCACGTGGCTCTGTGTTGACAGCTCAGAGCCTGGAGCCCGCTTTGGATTCTGTGCCTCCCTTTCTCTCTGCTCCTCCCCTGCTCACACTCTGTCTCTCTCTCCCTCAAAAATAAATAAACATTAAAAAAAAAGAATTAATAAACTTTCAAAACATAAAACACCAGGCCCAGAATTCACTAGTTAATTCTACCAAACATTTAAGGAAGAAATTATATAAATTCTCTATAATCTTTTCCAGAAGATAGAAGCAAGAGTACTTCCTAGTCTATGAGGCCAGGATTACCCTAATACCAAAACTGAACAATGAGATTACAAAACAAGCAAACTAAAGACCAATATCTCTCATGAACATAGATGCAAAAATCCTCAAAAAAAAAATCACAATAAATTGAAGCCAGCAATGTATAAAAATAATTCTACACCATGACCACTAGGGGTTTATTCCAAGTAGGCAGGGCTGGCTCACTATTCAAAAATCAATTAAGGTAATGCACGCTACCAAAAGACCAAAGAAATGAGGAAATATTTAAAACTGAATGATAACAAAAATGCTATATATCAGAACTAGGAGACACAACTAAAGCTCTACTTAGAGGCAGAAATGTAGTTCTAAATGTATATTTTAGAAAAGAAGAAAGTTTGGGGCGCCTGGGTGGCTCAATCGGTTAAGCATCTGACTTTGGCTCAGGTCATGATCTCACAGCTCATGGGTTCGAGCCCCGCATTGGGCTCTGTGCTGACAGCTCAGAGCCTGGAGCCTGCTTCGGATTCTGTGTCCCTCTCTTGCTCTGCCCCTCCCTCAGTCATGCTCGCGCTCTCTCTCTCTCTCTCTCACTCTATCAAGAATGAATACACGTTAAAAAAAATAAAAAAAAAGAAAGTTAGAAAAAGTATTGTAAATTATATTTAATAAGAAAGAGCAGAAGGAAGGAAGCAATAAGTAGAAAATAATGAAACAAGAAAAAATAAAATAGATTTCACAGAACTGATCATTGATTCTTTCAGAAGACCAACAAAATTTGGAGACTAATAAAGGAAAAAAACATGGAGTAATTAACCAGTATCTAAAATAAAAATGAAAAATGAACTATTCGGACCTCATCAACATAAAAATCTTCTGCACAGCAAAGGAAATAATCAGCAAAACTAAAAGGCAACTGACAGAATGGCAGAAGGTATTTGCAAACGACATGTCAGATAAAGGGTTAGTATGCAAAATCTATAGAGTACTTGTCAAACTCAACACCCGAAAAACAAATAATCCAGTGAAGAAATGGGCAAAAGACATGAATAGACGTTTCTCCAAAGACATCCAGATGGCCAAACGACACATGAAAAAATGCTCAACATCACTCAGCATCAGGGAAATACAAATCAAAACCACAATGAGATACCACCTCACACCTGTCAGAATGACTCACATTAACAACTCAGGCAACAAAAGTCATTGGCCAGGATGTGGAGAAAGAGGATCTCTTTTGTACTCCTGGTGGGAATGCAAACTGGTGCAGCCACTCTGGAAAACAGTATGGAGGTTCCTCAAAAAATTAAAAATAGAACTACCCTACGCCCCAGCAATTACACTACTAGGTATTTATCCAAGGGATACAGGTGTGCTATTTCGAAGGGACACATGCACCCCCATGTTTATAGCAATACTATCAACAATAGCCAAAGTATGGAAAGAGCCCAAATGTCCATCAACAGATGAATGGATAAAGAAGATGTGGTATGTATGTATATATATACACACACCCAACAGAGTATTACTCAGCAATCAAAAAGAATGAAATCCTGACATTTGCAACTACATGGATGGAACTGAAGGTATTATGCTAAGTGAAATTAGTCAGAGAAAGACAAATATCATATGACTTCACTCATATGAGGACTTTAAGAGACAAAGCAGATGAACATAAGGGCAGGGAAGCGAAAATAATATAAAAACAGGGAGGGGACAAAACACAAGAGACTCTTTAAATATAGAGAACAAACAGAGGGTTACTGGAGGGGTTGTGGGAGCAGGGGTGGGCTAAATCGGTAGGGGGCATTAGGGAATCTACTCCTGAAATCATTGTTGCACTATATGCTAACTAACTTGGATGTAAATTAAAAAAAATAAATTAAATAAAAATGAGTTATCACTGCAGACACTGTGGCTCTGATAAATATAATAGGATATATTATACACATCTCTATACTAATACATTTGAAAATTTATATGGAGTGGACAAATTCCTAGAAAAATACAACTTACTGAAACTGATACAAGAAGAAATAGGAAAATCTGAATAGTGCTATAATTAAAAAATAAATTGACAAAAAAGAGAAAGAAATTGAATCTATAATTTAACACGTTCCATATAGAAAACATCTAGGTCAAACAGCTTTGTTGGAGAACTTTAACAATCAGCTAAGGAGTTAATAATGCTAATATTACACAAGATTTTCCAGAGAATAAAAAAAAAATGACTTTCAATTAATCTTATGAGACCAATAAGAAAAAGAGCAATTCAATAGAAAAAAGGACCCAGACTCTTCATGAAAGAGAATATCAATTTGCCAATAAACAGAGAAAAAGAGACTCAACCTCTTTGTCATTAAGGAACCACAAATTAATCCAAAATAAGATACCATTAAAGAATCATCAGAATGGCTAAAATTAAAAAGGCTTCCAGTACCAACTTTGATGAAGATGTGGAACAATTGTAACTTTCTTTTCTTTTCTTTTTTATTTTTTTTTAACGTTTATTTATTTTTGAGAGAGAGAGACAGAGCATGAGCAGGGGAGGAGCAGAGAGAGAGGGAGACCCAGAATCCGAAGCAGGCTCCAGGCTCTGAGGTGTCAGCACAGAGCCTGACACGGGGCTGGAACTCACAAACCGTGAGATCACGACCTGAGCCAAAGTCGGACACTCTACCGACTGAGCCACCCAGGCACCACCCCCCCCCTTTTTTAAAGGTTTATCTATTTTTGAGAGACACACACACACACACACACACACACACACACACAGTGTGAGCAGGGCAGGAACAGAGAGAGAGGGAGACACAGAATCCCATGCAAGCTCCAGGCTCTGAGCTGTCAGCACAGAGCCTGATGTGGGGCTCGAACCCGGGAGCTGTGAGATCATGAGCTGAGCCAAAGTCAGACGCCCAACTGACTGAGCCACTCAGGCACTCCAACAATTGTCTAACTTTCATAACACTGTTTGTCAGGAAGGTAACCTGGCACAACCACTTTGGAATATGTTTGTTAGTATTACCTAGAGCTGCACTGGCCAGTGTAGCAGCTAGCTCATAACCACATTAGCTATTGGACACTTGAAATGTGGCTGGTCCAATTGCTATAAATGTAAAACACACGTTGAACTTTGAAGATTTAATATGTAAAAAACAATGTAAAAATATCTGATTAATAACTTTCATACTGAGGACATGCTGAAATGATAATATTTTGGATGTGCTGGATTAATAAAATGCACGCTTAATATTAATTTAACTTTTAAAAAACCTTTTTAATGTGGCTACTAGAAAATTCTAAATTACATATATGACTTGACTTGTACTATATTTCTAGGATGGTGCTGATCTAAAGCTAAGATTCATTCACTTTTTATTTCTGGGTATATTCCCAACAGAGATGTGTATATACATGCAGGAAAAGTTAAGCACAAGAATGTTTATAGCAGCATTATGCGCAATAACTAAAAACCGGAAATAACCCAAATGCCCTTCAACAGTGGAATGGATAAATAAATAAGGGGTAATTACAATAATGAAATACTATTTAGCAACAAAAATCAGTAAACTATAACTGTATTCAACCACCTGGATGACTCTCGCAATGTTAAATCATCTCATTTGATTCCATATGTAAAGTTTAAATGGGAAATTAAGCTACCGTATTAGAAGTCGGGATACTAGTTTGGGGAGAATACTAGCTGTAGTGACTGGGAGGAGGCTTTGGGAAACTGGCAAAGTTCTGTGACTTGGTAGGGTGGTGTTATGTGGGTTTTTGCTTTGTAATAATTCATCGGGCTGTACATTTATGTACATTCGTATGTGCAGTAATCTGTATGTTGTTATCCCTTCATAATAAAAAAAAAAACTAAGAGGGGTTAGTGAGGCTTATATCAATTTGTTGCAAATATTTTTAATAAATGCAAGGCCTCTTTGAAAATAAAGGTCTTCATGACTGATCCATTTATGTAAATTGCAGAAAAGTAAATTAAGAGTTGTTTTTTGAAGACCATATTTTGCCCAGTAAGGAAATCTGGATACTTTCTAAATAAATCGTTCTAGGTATGACTCTCTAGTTTAAAATAAAAATATCTCTGCCCTTTGCTTGGTCAGGAAGCTTGGCATGACAGTCCATTTCCTGACAGATATGTCAATAGTGTTGACAAAAATAAAATAAAGAATCTCAGAATTGCAGAATTTAAGGGGACACTGAAGCCTAACCTTTTTTTCTGAGTTGTGATTTCTTTGTGAAATCGATGGAATCGAGGGCACTTCCTCTTGAAAATGCATATGTGTACAATATAGGTATATATATAATATTTTACACATAATTTCAGTTGGCTCACCATGGTAGTTTGTCCAGTCCAGGTTATTTGGTAGATAAAGCTCTAAAGCAGAAAGAGATCAAGTGACATGGCTGGTTAGTGGAAAAACCAGTTCCAATATTGCAGACTCTTAATTTCCAAACGAGTCATTATTCTTTCAAGTAAAGCAGTTTCCTTCTCCTGTGTACCCATATATGTATTATATGTAATATATATATATATATGTTGTATATAATGTTGCATGTAATAGATATATATGTATTATATGTAATATATATATGTAACATGTATATGTTGTTGTTCTCATATAATTCTCATATATGATTGAATTCTCATGTAATTCTGTCCTTATCCTTTTGCTTACTTGAGAGATGCTTTCACCTAAGATGACT
The DNA here is from genome assembly GCF_046562875.1 of Panthera onca. Taxonomy (NCBI): domain Eukaryota; kingdom Metazoa; phylum Chordata; class Mammalia; order Carnivora; family Felidae; genus Panthera; species Panthera onca. The sequence continues at coordinate 96,887,653 of NC_138348.1, read as the reverse complement.
CCCCTTTTTATTTATTTATTTTTTTAAAATGTTTATTTATCTTTGAGGGATAGAGAGAGAGAGAGCAAACAGGCGAGGGCAGAGAGAGAGGGAGACACAGAATCCCAAGCAGGCTCCAGGCTCTGAGCCATCAGCACAGAGCCCGACGCGGGGCTCGAACCCACGAACCGTGAGATCATGACCCAAGCCAAAGTCGGACGTTTAACCAACGGAGCCACTCAGGTGCCCCTGCCCTTTTTAAAATAATATCCTATAAATTATTCTGTATCACTGTATTTGAGGCTATGCATTGTCTTCCGGACCACACTGTAGGAACCATGCCTTATCTGTCTTTGTTTTCCCCACACCACCTAGCTAAGTACAAGAAATATATCCATTATAAAACCAACATGTGTTGCATTAAAAGGACATGCAAATATGTGACTGAAACTTCATGATAGAATGATATCCTGTAATTACAGCGTTATTAGGAGCTTAGATTCTGGTGTCAGACTGACCTAAATATGAATTCAGCCTCTGCTATTTACTAGCTCTATGTTTTGGGTGTATTACTTAACCTGGGTCTCACTTGGTAAATCCGATGGTACCAAACTGAATTTATACGATCATTGTGAGGATTAAGGAGATAATCTACGTGAAATCTCTTGAGCAGTATCTGGTACCTAGATTTTAGTTAGCTGTGATTGTTGTTATGACATACTCAACCCTTGAATTAAAGACTCAGTTGGAGCACAACAGATTTAGATTCTTCGAATTATACTGGTCAACCAGTCTACCCAATCCTGGAATTATTCACAGATGGTTCTAACAGATTCTGCTTTTGCTTAAGACATTCCAGCGACAGGGAACTCATTAGAACCAACTGAAGCAGCTCCAATTCTTCCAAAGTTCTTCCTTACTATTAGGTTGAGTCATATGAAATTGCTATTTCTGGGTCAAAACAATTAAATTATCAACAATGTATTTAAAAAGACCAGAAATTTGTCTTTCTATCCTTGCCTCTTGCTTTGACATCGTCTCTCTCCTTCTACAGGACAATCCTTTAGAGACAATGGAGAGTCAATGGGGAACAAGACAGACCTAGCTCCTGCCTTCAGTGAGGTTTACATGCTTATTAAGGAGACAACAAAATAAGCAATTGTGTATCATTTTCAGATTCAAGGAGCTGGAAGAATAACTTTGCAAGCAAAGGGCTTAACTGAGCGAATTCCCGCGGAATGTATCACACATGAGGAATTGAGGGTGTAGAGCAGCACTGCCGGAAGACTTTTCTGTGATGATAAAAATGTATCGGCACAGTCCCTTATGATAGCCACCAGTCACCTAGGGCTACTGAGCACTTGAAATGTGGCTAGTGTCATGTCACTCAGGAAATGCAATTTTAATTTAACTTAGTTTTAATTAATTTAAATTTAAATAGCCATCTGTGGCTAGCGGCTACCAGGCTGAACAGAGAGTATAAAGGAAGAGGATAAAAGGACAAAAAGATGAGACTGGAGAAGTCAGCAGGGTTCCAGACCATGAAAAGCCTTGAGGAGCATGTTAATAACTATGATTTTCACCTCAGAAGGATTTTACATTCCAGGGTATATAACATGATGAGATAGGAGTTTTAGAAACATAGGATTGGCTGCCTTATGGAGATAGACAGGAGAAGGGTAGAGAAAATGGATCTTGTCTTTAGGAGTTGGCTCATTAAGGGGAGAGATGGGAACAAAGGCAAAATGACTCAAAGATATCTCAAAGAGACAAAGACATATATAACGAATCACACCCAGTCAAAGGCATCACTCATGTATATGTTTATATACATTGTGCACTCATGATCCACATTTCTTGCCTTTTTCTAGTTGCTCACAGGACATCTACCCTCCCAAGTATTTCTGTGTGTCCCCAGTGGTACCTGAGCTCACAAGGAAGTCTATTAACAAAATATCCACGCAGCATTCACCTTGTTCTTCCTCCTCTGTGCATTTATCACTTTGTTCTTCTCTGGTCCTTGCCACTGACGGTACTTTGAGGTACTCTGAGGGCACTGCTCTGTTCTCTGCAGAAGGAGGAGGAATGTCCCCATCTCAGCAACCTAAGCCACACTGCTTGGCTCACCCTCCCCTTGATCCTCAAAGTATTTTCTTTAACCAGCTCTTTTGGGCTCCCTGCCTCAACTTCTCTAAGCTCTACACATGGGGTAAGACAAAACAAAACAAAACAAAACAAAACAAAACGAGAGAAGTACCTAATTGCTGATGGTAATAAGCCGCCATTGGGTCCTTACCCCCCACTCTAGGAACCAATATACATATATATACACATACATACATATATACATATCACAACTCCTCCCCAGCTCCCTGACACACGCCACATAAAAGCACACACATCTTATGTGTGTAGCACATAGAACCTTGCAACTCCTAGCACGTCAGCTGACACATCCATACAAGGCTGAATTCTCTTCAAGATCAGCCAACACCATCCCTATTCCATATACGCCCTTGCAAAAGAAAGGGACAAAAAAGTACATAAGCAATCACAGCCCAACAGCCACAGATAAGGTGTATGGGGCTGAAGCAATAGCATGTCATAATGTGAAGTGCATGGACTTTTACTCTGGCACCAGACTGACCTGGATTCAAATCTCAGCCGGATCACTTTTCCTAACTGGGCGGTCTTGGGCAGATCGCTTAACGTCTGTGAACTTCAGTTCTCGGTTCTACAAAATGCCTACGTTTGCGAGTTGTGAACATTAGAAACAGCCCATGTACAGTGTGCCTAGAAGGTGCCCAATGAATGGAAAGCGGGGGTCTCTCCATCGGTGCTGGGAGCATTTGAAAACTCAGGATGCCAGAGGCCCTTGCAAAGGGGACGCAGAATCAAGGCCAGAGTGAGTGCGACCACATCCCGATGCAAAAGCATCCTGGGACTTTATTAGATTACAGCCGTGAACTCGCCTAGTGAGGAAACTGAAGCCAGAGGCAGGAAGTGAGTTAATCAGGGTCACGCAGCAAACCGGTGCCAAGGCCGGGACAAAATTCCAGGTCAGTCCGGAAAGGTTCAGCCCAAGGCTCCTTTCTGCAAGGCAGCAGCCTTCCCAGCTGCCCAGGTTCTGCTCTGACCCGCCCCTACCTCACTCTGATGTGACAATTCACTCTTGCTTGGCACCTGAGGTGTCTCCTCACGAGGGCCAAGAGAAAGAGCAGGTGCAGTGTGTTTGTAGAGACTACCAGGCCCTTAAAGACCTCCCCGTCGCCATGGCAACCCGAGCTCGGTTGCCGAGGACCCGCTCCGCCGGCGCCCCCTCCCCTTCACGCAGCGGACGTGACACGTGCGGCGGGGTCACGTGTTGTTGTTGGGCCGCGAAAGCTGCTTCCGGGTCAATGCAGGACACTGGGCTCCGGCGGCCAGAGTGGGGGACGAGGTGAAGCGGAGCCGGGCCGGGGCCGGCCGGGACCAGGCCGGAGGCCGAGCGGCGGCGGCGACGGCGGTGGCCGGGAGGGGGGAGGAGAGGCGCAGCCCGAGGAGCCGCCGCAGCAGCTCCCCCGCCTCCCGGGCTGAGGGGTGAGTGGAGCCCGGGCCCGCCGGCAGTGCCGGCTTCTCGAGGCCCCGGGAGCTCCCCTCCGGAGCCGAGGCGCGGAGGGCCGCTCCTGCTGGGGCGCAGTATGGGGGGGGGGGGGGGACGCCGGGAAGAACTCGGAGCCGGACGAGGCCTGCCTGGGAGGAGGGGAGGGCTGGGCCACCTGCCCGCGGCTGGAGGGAGGACGGGGCCAGGCCTGGCTGGGGAGGCGCGGGGAGGGCCCTGGGCTGGGAGGAGGCGGAGGGCTGGGTTGGGGGGGAGCCCGAGTTCCTGGGAGGCTCCGGGCTTCTTGCCTTGCCCTAGGGGCGTGGGGGTTGGAAAGATGCCCTCTGGCTGGTAGGAGATGGAGACGGGTCTGGGGCTGCGGGGGAAATAGGAAACTTTGTCTTCGAACCAGTGTATGGGGTGGGGGTTGGGGGGGAGTAGAGGACGTGTCCCCCGGGAGGTTTGGTGGGGAACGGGGCGGGCGGGCATTTCCAGGCCGCTGGGACGCTAGGCCTGCTCCTTCCAGGGGCTGATGAAAGGACGCGGTAGTTTAACAAGGGCCCTGGGGAGAATCGTTTTGCCCTCACATTGGGAGACTTTGAGAAGGAGGGAATTGGAGTAAGATGGGGCCTGAGAGGAGGGTACCCGGCCCTGGGATCTGGGAGGGGGGCCAATGTAAGGATCTCCGTGGAGCTTCATTCTTTGTTGGGGATGGGGAGCATTGAGTTCTAGATCCTCGCCTAGGAGGACATTCTGGGAATTGGTGAAACGAGAAGATTTCATCCCGTCTTCTCTTGGCACAGTGATCCTAGAAGTTGCAGTTGAGGAAAGTTGGTTGGAAGAGTTGAACGGTTGACAGCTAGTGGAAGAAGGAGGAGCTGTCGTCTGAAGGTTGCTAAGTTACTGGGAGTTTGTAGGCAACCGCCTAGGGTTGTCGTTCGGGCAAGTTAGCGGTCCTTTCAGGTCCAGATACTGGCTTAGCTGGGGCTGTCCCCGTTCTGTGTATGCTTCCCTGGAGCTCTGAAATTGGTTTCCAAGAGTCCCTTCGGAGCGAAGAGATTATATGTAGGTGCTGAGGACTAATGAAAACACTCAGCCTTTGGGTCCTGAGGCATTAGAGCTAGATCTCTAGGGTAAGAGCTTGCAAACTTTTTTTTTTTTTTTTTTTTTACACATCATGCCCCATATGAAGAAGCACTTTTTACATTATGATCTAGTACATACCTATATAATGAGTGAAAAGTTTCGCAGAGCACTGTTTACCCTTAGGACATGTGTTACATTCTGATAAGTTCTATTCTGTTCCATTCACTTTTATTAAAAAATGCTGACTGAAATCCACCAAATTGATTTGTGGGTCACAAGCTGCTGCTTGAAAAACACTGTCCCAAGGCACAGTTCTTTGGCTTCAGTTAGTGTCCTAACTGACAAGTTACAATGGTGTTGTATGGTTCTACAGAGCTAGGATGATTATAAGGAGATGAGATTATAAGTAGATTGGGGGGGGGGGGGGGTCAAGCCAGCCAGGTGCAACTGACCGCTTCATTTGTTTACATATTTATAACATGTAGCATATTTGGTGTTTTGGACCATAATCTTAACCTTTGGTATCTTAATGTGGCCTGATCATTTTATAAAACTTCTGAAGTACGTGCATGCTTTAATTGTCTCCATCCTTTGCTGTGTCAAAGAAAATGAGAGGCCTAATCCTGTTGAGTTGATTTATCCCTACAACATACTTAAGGTAATGTTAATGTTATGGTGTTGTAAATATACATTGGTTTGCTTTTCTGCCATATTTAGAAAAAAATCTCAAGCTGAAACCTAAACTCTTCTTATCCAATAATACATGGTATAAGAGTTATACGTAATTAAAGATACAGGTACATGGTTTTAGTATATACTTTAAACTTAAATCGTAAGTCTGAGTATAACTTTGAGTTAACATCTTAATTCCCCCCACGAAAATGTTTTTATCTGTTTGTAAAATAGATGAGGTCTTCGTATGAACAGTATTATAATGAATATTGGTGAGTATTGGTGAACAGAGAGACCTTCATGTGTTGCTATGTTTAAGTCTTTTTAAAGGTTGTCACCCAGCCTGTTGTTACTTGATGTTGAGTGTCAAATAATGTCGCCTGATTTCGGGAGGTAAATGTATAGGGTTTGTATTTAAGACCAGTTTATTGGTGTTAATTTTTGTTGAGGATGCCTTCATATTATTTGGAACTTGGAATTCCAAGCCATAGCCATCAGAAAAGAATTGCCCAAATTAAACTTCATCACTGGGGCCATATTCTTGATGAGAAGCCTTATGAAAGCATTCTTAATCATCTTCAAACTTCGTGTGTTGTAAATTATATCTTTATTGATTGATTGATTATACCCTGGGTACTGGTGAGAGGGTCTGTGTTGGCATGTATCAGTCATCCTTTAAAAATGATCTTTTTTTTAATCAGGTAAATATTTGTTTTTGAAATCCTTGGCTTTAAAGAATGTTTAAAAGCTTTCTTTTTGTGGTAGTTGCTTGAAACATGAAGGAAGAGTCTCATTAATTTCGTTTTCCTGGGAATCATGTGTACCTGTCAATAAACAGTTGTGGAGAATTTACCCTGAGTGATTGTGTGTGCTTTTTTTATAGTTTCATTTTTTTCTCTTGAACCTCAGACTCTTAGGTCTGTCTACCTATAGTAGGCTCTTTTCCCCTTCCCCTTTTTGCTTCCATACTTCTCTGGGTTTGGAAATTAGATGCTTATATTTGTTAGAACTTTGTGTAAAATAAGATTGTGCAGCTCTGAATAATGTTCTTTCAATTATATATGTATGTATATTATATGTATACTAATACTTTTTTTTAGCGTATGAACTACGTGACATGTATTTTGGCTAGTCAGAGGCCTATTTATTGACCTCTTAATTGTGGGCTATCTTTAAAGTAAGTGAACTCTTTATATATTTAGTCTAGTTAGGCATATAAGAAGAATTTCTAAAAAGAAACCGGAAACTGACAGTGATAAAGGACCTAAGGAGTGAAGCGATCAGCCGTGATTGTTGCCTTTGCCCTACATGCAATGAGTCATTAAGAGTTGCTATTCCTCCCTTTTTAATCTTTTTCGTTACCCTCTCTTGACTTGGATTTCTTTGCAATTAGAATGCTAACAGCCTCACTGTTCCCATTGTCTGTTACTCTCATTCTACTTGATCTCACACAACTTCATCAGAGTACTCTTCCCAAGAACAATGCCCTAATTTATCATTTCTCTTCTCCAAAACCATTAACTTCCTAGTGCCAGCACTGGATAAAGTCTACACTGTTTAAGTTGACATTGACGGTATTCTGGAGTGGCTACTTTTATCCTGACCCTGTTTTTCCATTCCTAAATGCAGATCCTCTGTTCCCGCCAAGCTGTCTACTCATTGTACTTTCTTTTTTAACTTGATTCCTAAAAATCTGGGAAATGTGTTCTTCATGAATTCCTACTCATCATTTTATTACATCATTTTATCATCTTCTTCCTTGAAGTCTTTCTTGCCTGTTTTGCCAATACTACTTTTCCTACATTGCTTTGTGATATTTGTGTGTTTTCTTTCTTTCTTTTTTTTTTTTTTTTTTTACCCCTTTTGGATTATAAATTCATAGAGGACAGGAGGCCCAAATGTCCTCGAACCTCTAGGACACCTAGCACAGGGTTTATCAGAGTTCATGGACCAAGTGAATCAGAATTGACTGAATTTATGGTTAAAATTGCAGGTCTCCAAAAATTCCACCTTAGACTTACTGAATCAGAATCTTAGAATTTGCCTAGGCGAGTCTTCTGTACGGTAAAATTTGAGAATCACTTACCTAGCATGATGCTTTAAATTACAGTAGGTACACACGTAATTTTGGTGCAAATGATGTAAATGAGCTGAGTAATACCAGTTCAGCAGATTGGTTTAATTTTAGGGCTTAGCAGTCAGGCAGCCTAGATTTGAATTCTGTTACCTTTACTCATTAGCCATCTGACATTAACTTTGCTTTTCTGATATATAAAGTGGCAGTAATAATAGTATCATTCATAAGGGAAAGTGACAGTTGAATGAGGTAATATGTGTAAAACAACAGAGTGCAAAGCACGTAGTAAGCTCAAGAAATTTTATCTGCTGTGGTCATAATGATCAGCATGATAGCAGTGGTTATGGAAGTAACGAAAAGTGGTGAGAATAGGTTTCACGTCAGTCATTGTTAATTGCTCATGGTTTCAAGGATTCAGGCTTAACATTTATTTTCCATTTTAGACTAACACGGGACCTGTATGGTGCTTAAATTCAATTAGCATGTTAAAATTGCCCCCTTTAACCTCCCCTTTGCCTAAAGAAAACTGCAGACTTTTAAACGGAGGGCCTTCGCCTCATTCCATCTGGTCCTGCCCGCCCAGCATCATCTTCTAGCCCTGCTTACACACACCACACCAGCCAGTTTCTCACTTTGACTTACTTGGGCCTTTGCACGTGCTTTCCCCCTTTTTCATCTAGGGGATTCCTGTGACTCGTTTAAGACTCAGTTTCGTGTGTGGCCAAGCTCGGTGAAGGGAGTCACTGCTTTGGTGTTCTCAGAGTGCTTTTCCCATCCTTACATACTACCTGTGTGTACATTGGACTTCTTTTTGGCAGGGAACGGATTTGGTCCTGGCATGTGTTCTAGGTACATGGTAGGTAGTTAGTCCACCTCTGCTAGAGGCAGAGGATGTCTGGTGGTTGACTCTTCTAAGCTGTCCCATTTGTCTGGACTTTCCCCAGCATGATCTGTTGACCACTTACTGCATGCCAGACACAACCAAATGCTTTAAACACTTCCATTTAATCTTCACGGTGACTCTAATGACTACGGAATAGCTATTAATAGTTCCATTTTACAAATGAGAAAGCAGGCGTAAAGAGGTAAGTAACTTGCTCGAAGTCCAGTGCAGATTCGTAATTGAACTCAGGCTGAACTGAAGCTCCGAGCTCTTAATCACAGGGCTCTTCTAGAAACAGAGGTAAACAAGATGACACATTTCCAAAACTGGCTATGTGAAACTTTTACTAATAACTCATTCATGGTCCTTAGGAATGTGATCTATTACTAGCACTGTTAAGAAAAGATTATTTAAAGGTCATCTGAGGTTAATGCTTTTCTAGTGATTTTCAAAATTTCTCTTTTGATTCTGTCATACTCATCACTGGTATACTTGATTTTCATCTCATTGCTAGAAGATATTACATCATGTTTAATCAAAGTAAAATTCACTTTTTTATTCATTCAACAAATATTTGTTGCCCTTTGCCAGATATTCCTCTCCATAACACTGAGCCGGACTGACAAATCTCAGCTTTTGTGGGACTTAGGAGAGGGACTCAAGCACTAAACATGTAGTAGTAAGTGGTGTAAAGAACGAAAGTGGCTGAAGTAATGGTGATTAATGGTAGTAATGGGGCTCTTTTTGATGGGTTGGCCAGAGGCAGCTCATCGAGAAGGTAACATTTGTGTTTGAATTTGTTTGAGGCTTGGATACTGAGATGAAGCCAGCAAAACCAAGAGCCAGGTAAAAGGCATTCCTGGGAATGCCTTAAGAGGGAATCAGCTTGGTAGTTCTGAGAAGTAGAAAGCCAGGCTGGCTGAAATCTAGTGGGTGGGAGGAGGTTCGGTGAGCAAGGTGAGCAGAGAACAGATTCAAGGAAGCCCTGAAGACCATGGTAAAGAGATTGGATTTCATTCTAAGTGTGAAGGGAAGCCTTTGGTGAATTTAAGGGACATGATTTGACTTAAATTTTGAAAAGATCACTTGGCTTCTGTTGTGGAGGAGGGATTGTATAGTCATGAGAGATCAGGAAGGAAGCTATTGGAGCAGTCCCAGTGAGCAGTTGATGAAGGCTTAAACCAGAGTAAAGTAATGCGGACAGAAAGAATTGAGTGGAGTCAGGGTGTTTGGACTGTTGATAGACCTTGCTGATTAATTACATGGGACTGTGAGAGGAAGAGAGAAATAGGGGACTGGTAGAGGAAGAGAAGGTTTGAAAGAGAGACCTGAGAGTTCTGTTTTTGCCCCCTTTGTGCCCCTCGCTGATGATACATCCCCACCCTCCAAGGATGCCACAACCCTGAATTTTGTGTTTATTATTCTTTAACTTCTTTACAGTTTTTATTACATATATATGTGACCGTAAACAATATGATTAATTCTGTTTTTGAATTTTGTAGAAGTGGAATTTACTGTAAATATTTTTACAATTATTTTATCCTTTCAACAGTGTTTTTTTTATTGAATATCTTTTAATTTATTTTTTTTTAATTTACATCCAAGTTAGTTAGCATATAGTGCAACAGTGATTTCAGGGGTAGATTCCTTAATGCCACTTACCCATTTGGCCCATCTCCCCTCCTACAACCCCTCCCATAACCCTCTGTTCTCCATATTTAAGACTCTCATATGTTTTGTCCCCCTCCCTGTTTTTATATTATTTTTGCTTCCCTTCCCTTAGGTTCATCTGTTCTGTGTCTTAAAGTCCTCATATGAGTGAAGTCATATGATATTTATCTTTCTCTGACTAATTTTGCTTAGCATAATACTGTCTAGTTCCATCCACGTAGTTGCAAATGGCAAGATTTCATTCTTTTTGATTGCCAAGTAATACTGCATTGTGTATATATACCACATCTTCTTTATCCATTCATCTGTTGATGGACATTTGGGCTCTTTCCATACTTTGGCTATTGTTGATAATATTGCTATAAACATGGGGGTGCATGTGTCCCTTCGAAATAGCACACCTGTATCCCTTGGATAAATACCTAGTAGTGCAATCGCTGGGTCGTAGGGCAGTTCTATTTTTAATTTTTTGAGGAACCTCCATACTGTTTTCCAGAGTGGCTGCACCAGTTTGCATTCCCACCAGGAGTACAAAAGAGATCCTCTTTCTCCACATCCTTACCAATATCTGTTGTTGCCTGGATTGTTAATGTTAGCCATTCTGACAGGTGTAAGGTGGTATCTCATTGTGGTTTTGATTTGTATTTCCCTGATGATGAATGATGTTGAGCTTGTTACCATGTGTCGGTTGGCCATCTGGATGTCTTCCTTGGAGAAGTGTCTATTCGTGTCTTTTGCCCATCTCTTCATTGGATTATTTGTTTTTTGGGTGTTGAGTTTGATAGTTCTTTATAGATTTTGGATACTAACTCTGTATCTGATATGTGGTTTGTAAATATCTTCTCCCATTCTGTCGGTTGCCTTTTAGTTTTGCTGATGGTTTCCTTTGCTGTGCAATTTTGATGAGGTCCCAATAGTTCATTTTTGCTTTTGTTTCCCTTGCCTCTGGAGGTGTGTTGAGTAAGAAGTTGCTGTGACCAAGGTCAAAGAGGTTTTTGCCTGCTTTCTCTTTGAGGATTTTGATGGCTTCCTGTCTTACATTTAGGTTTTTCATCCATTTTGAGTTTCTTTTTGTGTATGGTGTAAGAAACTGGTCCAGGCTCATTTCTCTGCATGTCGCTGTCCAGTTTTCCCAGCACCATTTGCTGAAGAGACTGTCTTTATTCCATTGGATGTTCTTTCCTGCTTTGTCAAAGATTAGCTGGCCATATGTTTGTGGGTCCATTTCTGGGTTCTCTGTTCTGTTCCATTGATCTGAGTGTCTGTTTTTGTGCCAGAACCATACTGTCTTGATGATTACAGCTTTGTAATACAGCTTGAAATACAGTGTTTTTTTTTTTTTTTTAATATAAATTTCTGGTATACAGCTTTGTAATTCACATCTGCATACGCTACAGAGTGGTTACTACCACAGGTCTAGTTACCATCCATCACCAGTTGACCCCCTTCACCCATTTCCCACCCCCGTAACCACAATCCTCTCTATGAGTTTATTTTTGTTTTGTTTGGGCATTTGTTTTGTTTTTTAGATTCCACATTTGAGTGACATCATGCAGTGTTTGATTTATTTCACTTAGTGTAATACCCTGAAGTCTATCCATGTTGTCCCAAATGGCAAGATTTCATTCTTTTTTATGCTAAATAGTATTCCATTGTATAAATATACTACATCTTATTTATCCATTTATCTATCAGTGGACACTTAGGTTGTTCCCATATATTGGCTATTGTAAATAATGCTGCAGTGAACATAAGGGTGCATATATTTTTGAATTAGTATATTTGTATTCTTTGGATAAATATCCACAAGTAGGATCGCTGGATCATATGGTGGTTCTTTTCTTAATATTTTGAGGAATCTCCATATTGTTTTCCATGTGGCTGCCCTAATTTACAATCCCACCAACAGCGTTATGAGGGTTCCCTCTTCTCCATATCCTCTCTAACACATGCTGTTTCTTTTCGTTTTGATAATAGTCATTGTAACAGGTGTTAAATGATATCTCATTGTGGTTTTGATTTGTTTACATTTGTCTAATAGTAATGATGAGCATTCATGTGCCTATTGGCCATATGGTGTGTCTTCTTTGGAGAAATGTTTATTTAGATCCTCTGTCCATTTTTTAATTGGGTTGTTTGGATTTTTTGTTGTTGTTGAATTGTGTGAGTTCTTTGTATATTTTGGGTATTAACCCCTCGTCACATACATGTTTGCAAATCTCTTCGCCCATTCAGTAGGCTGCCTTTTCGTTTTGATGATGATATCCTTGACTGTGCATAAGCTTCTTAGTTTGACATAGTCCCATTTGTTTATTTTTGCTTTTGTTTCCCTTGCCTTTGGAGTCAGATCCACAAAGACATTGCTAAGACTGAGTCAAGGAGCTTACCATCTATGTTTTCTTCCAGGAATTTTGTGGTTTCAGGTCTTACATTCAAGCCTTTAATCCATTTGAGTTGTAAAATAGTGATATAGTTTCATGCTTCTGCATGTAGCTGTCCAGTTTTCCCAGCACTATTTATTGAAGACTGTCCTCATTGTATACTTCTTTGTCAGAGATTAATTGTCCATATATGTGTGAGTTTATTTCTGGGCTCTCAGTTCTGTCCCACTGATCTGTGTATCTGTTTTTATACCAAATTCAAATCAATTGTTTAAAAATTGAAGTATAATTAACATGCAGTGTTATGATAGTTTCAGATGTACGATATAACGATTCTACAATTCTGTACATTTCTCAGTGCTCATTAGGATACGTGTACTCTTAATCCCCTTTGTCTGTACCATACTGTTTTGATTGTTGTAGCTTTATAGTCTAGTTTGAAATCAGGTAGCATGATATTTCCAGCTTTCTTCTTCTTTCTCAAGATTGCTTTGGCTATTCCAGGTCTTTTGTAGTTCTATACAAATTTTAGAATTATTTGTTCTAGTTCTGTGAAGCATGCCTTTGGAATTTGATAGGTAGTGCATTGAATCTGTATTACTTTGAGTAGCATGAACATTTAACTATTAATTCTTTTAATCCATGAGCATGGAATATGTTTCCATTTATTTGTCTCTTAGATTTCTTGATTTTAAAAGTCATTTATGTTGATGAGAAAACCAGAGAACTATTAGTTTCCATTGCTGTGTAACATTGCATTTTATGAATATAGCATAATTTATTCAAGCCTGTTTTTGGATGTAAAGGCCTTTATTTGGTCAGGATTTTCATAATTTAACACAGTATTGTTGTTGTGAACATTCTTACGCTTGTCTCCTTGTACACTTGTACAAGTTCCTATACAGTTTACACTGAGAAGTAGAATTGCCATATCACAGGATATGTGCATCTTCAACTTAACTAGACAGTGATAAAGTGTTTTCCAAGGTATTTTTACCAGTTTTTATTAAGGTATTTGTACTCCCAGTATCAATGGAAGAGTTTGTGTTCTTCCACATTTTCTCCAGTACTTTGGTAGTGTCAGAGTTTGTAAGTTTTGCTAATTTATATAAAATAATATTCCATTGATATTTTAATTTTTGTTTCTGAATATTATTAAGCTTGAACATCTTTTACATATATGTATTAGTCATTGGAATTTTATCTTCTGTTAAATAATGTGTTCATATCTTTTGTCATTTTCTATTGGATTGTTTTTCTCTTTCTCACTATTTTTAGGAATTCTCCGTATTAGTTACATGTGTTGGAAGCATCTTTTTCCAGTTTCTGTCTTATGTGTTTTCATGTTTAATGTCTTTTGATCAAAAGTTTTTTTTATTTTACTGGCCAACCTTTCCTTTATGGTTCTTTATGTTTATGAAATATTTCCCTAAATCAAGATTTTAAAGTTCTTCTCCTGTTAGAAAAAAATAACTGTTTTCTTTTCATAAGGATAAGGCTTGAGTTGAGTTTTTCTATGTTGTGAGGGAAGTATTCACTTTTCCCTTTCTCATATTGATAATCACTTGTCCCAGGATCAGTTACTCAAGTTTCATGTTTTCCTACTGATCTCTTTGCCATTTCCTGCCATATTTACATGGGCCTGTTTCTGGGCCGTCTTTTCGATTCCATTGATCTCCACCCCTCTCTTCCCAGCCGCTCCCAACCCCCCGAGTTGTTTTCTTTAACAAAGTACACTTTGTACTTACGGTACTTATATAGAGTTGCCGTGAACACTGAATGAGTCAATGTGGAACCATTGCTCCTGTGGGAGATACAAGGTTAGGTTCCTGCCAGTTCTGGTCACATTTTTGTCAACTGATCAATACATAACCTTGTTTTATATGTGTGTCTGTTTAAAGACATTTTATTCAACATATATTGTTGATCTCTTAACTTTGAGTTCCGAGTGCATAGCAGTACGGTTCGTGTTTGAGTAAATCGTATCTAACAGTCTTTTCTCCATAAGGCACATCACAGGCTTCTTGTGTGTAAGAACACTAGACAGCACTTCTGCAGGACACTTCAGAGCCATCGTAATAATGAAAACAGAAGAATATGAAAAACATGGTGCTAAATCGCAAAAAGGGTGCTTGCTTACAGTGTGAGAGCTGAAGCAGGATGGCAGAGTGCTACCTTGTTCTATCTCAGCTGGATACGTGCACGGTGGGCGATTCAACTTAATATCTGCACGTGCCTGTGAGCTGCAAGTATGGATTTGGGGGCCACAAACAAACTTTATTGAATAGGTGAATTTGCAAATAATGAATTCTATAATAATGACACTCGACTACGCTATGAAGTCTTGTGAGAGACGCAGTGTTTCAGGAAACCCTTGTCTTCAGTCCTTTTTCTTTTCTCCCATGCTTGCACATGTCTTCATAACATTTTAAGAGAATAATACCAAGGATGTCTCAGATGCTCAGTTCTGATTGTCAGATGCCATCATCTCAGTAAAAACACTTCTTATTTGAGGTTTTTACTTATTATCACAGTATTGTTATTTAGTTCATAGTTAAATGGGCAAAGAATTTTAGGAAAGAATTATAACTCTTCAAATGTTGAAAACAAATGTAAATTATTAAATCCTTATTCTTGTGACTCTTGTGTGATGAACACAGTTTCTCATAGGTACTATTAGTAATTTAAGGCATGAGTTTTATAAAGTCAAGTGCCCTTTGGAAGTTTTTCTTTTCTTTTCTTTTCTTTTCTTTTCTTTTCTTTTCTTTTCTTTTCTTTTCTTCTTTTTCCTTTTCTTCTGGAAGTTTTAGAAATGCTGACTCTGTTAGCCCCTTATCCGTTAGTGCTGTTTGTCCACATGAACATTGTTAGTAAAGGAGTCCAAGAAAGCGATTAATGAAGATTGTATACTTTATAAATCAAACCTCTCGCAAAATGGATTTATTGAGACTTGGCTAGTTTATCCTTTACTCACTGTTTCACATTCTTAAGTGAATTGTTGGCACTAATTTGGTAAGTGTGCTGGAGGAGTAATAACCAGAATTTTGGGACTTGCTCTATGTTCATCTTATTTATATATATATAAATATACATATATATAAATATAAATTCATAATATATAAATATAAACTTATAATATATAAATATATAAAAATATATTTATAATATTATAAATATATAATACATATACATATATAATACATATATATTAATATGTAATATGTAAATATATAAAAATATAAATATATATAAATATATATATACACACTGTGTGTGTGTATGGCATATGTTCCATAATTTTTTGAAATATTTTATATCGTGGTAAAATATAAGATAAAATGCAGTTTTAACCATTTAAAAAATTTTTTTAAACATTTATTTATCTTTGAGAGACAAAGCAAGACAGAACATGAGTGGGGGAGGGGCAGAGAGAGGTGGGTACACAGAATCCAAAGCAGGCTCCAGGCTCTGATCTGTCAGCACAGAGCCTGACGCGGGGCTCGAACCCACGAACCGTGAGATCATGATCTGAGCCAAAGTCGGATGCTCAACCCACTGAGCCACCCATGCACCCCATTAACCATTTTAAAGTATATGGTTCAGTGGCATTAAGTATATTCACGTTATTCTACAACTATCAACACCATCCATCTCCAGGACTTTTTCACGTTCCTAAATTGAAACTCTGTCCCCATGAATCAGGAATCCTCATGCTTCGCTCTCCCCAGTCCCTGGCGACCATCATTCTACTTTCTTTCTCTGTGAATTTGGCTACTATAGATCCCTCATATAAGTGTAATCATATGGTATGTGTCCTTTTATATCTGGTTTCTTTCACTTAACATTATGTCTTCGGAGTTCACCCATGTTGTAGCATGTGTCAGAATTTCTTTTCAAAGCTGAGTAATATTTCATTATCTGTATACACACCACATCTTGCTTATCCATTCATCCATCCACGGATATTGGGGTCATTTCCATCTTTCGGCTATTGTGAATAATGCTGCTATGAACACTGATACACAAGTATCTTTTCAAGTCCAAGCTTCCAGTCCTTTTTTTATGTATCCACAAGTAGGATTGCTGGGTCATATGGTAAATTATAAGTTTAATGTTTTGAGGAACTGTCATACTGTTTTCTGCAGCAGCTATACCATTTTACATTCTCACCAGAAAGGCACATATATTCATCTTTCGTTACTAAACAGTGCCTGTTCTCAAGTATGGCATAAATCACTAGCTTTTGCATATAAAATGTGAAGTATTAATATGGATACTAAAATAATCAGTATTAAATTTGTTGTGACTATATTTTTGCAGGAGAATTTAACTTGTGCTAGGTAGCAAATATTTCTGACTGCTCCTGATTCATTGCTGTATCATTTCATCTCTTATTTTTGGAATCTCCATGGAGAGGTAGACATAATTATGCATTTCAGTAGCTATGAAACATTTTTGTTCACAAGGACTCTGGTCTCAGAGTTTATTAATAAAACTGCTTTTTTTTGTTTTGTAAAATACATTTGATATCCACAATCAAAAGTGATTAGAAAACTCATTGATTAGCACATTTATAGAGTGCCGATTATGTGTAAAGGTCCAGTCCTTGATAGATACAAAGAAACATTATGATATGGTCCTTACCCTCAAGAGCTATACAATCGAAGGCCATGAGACATAAACCCATGAAAATCACATTACTGGGCCAAAGTTAAATAATAATGGCATGTAGGACAAAAATGATACCATGCTAACGTGACTGATTAATCGCCTGCTGAAAATTTTAGGCAGTAGATACCCTGAGCTCAGCTCAAAGGAAAAGGACCATTATGGCAGGAGGTATCTGTGAAGTTTATTCTGAGCAAGATATTGAAGAATACATAAAATTTAGAGAAGAAGGGGAAAGACCTTCCAGTTAAGGAGGAATGACATTAGAAGTGTCAGACATTTTTATTGCCTGAGTCACTAATTGGCATTAATTGGCATGGTCCTGGGACCAAAAACAGTTAGATCAAATCTATTTAACAAAGTTACAAGTAAGTCCCCCCAGCTGTACATTAATGCTACCATGCTTCCTGGGTGGTGATGGGAGTAGTAATAGCTGTGGCAGTAGAAACTATAGTAAGTGGATATTTATTAAGTGTTTTCTAGGTGCCAGGCACTGTGCTAAACACTTATTACCCATATTGTCTCCATTCTTTAGCAACCGTATGAGCTGGGAGCTGGGGGCTCTCTGTTACTCTTTTTTATGGATGAGGCAATGGAGACTCCGAGAACCGAAGTAACTTGCCCACAGTCACACAGAGCAGTAGAGTCAGTTCTGATTTACCTCCAGGCAGTTTGGTTTTTAGAAACAGCACATGTTACCTACCACTGGGCAAACCACCATAGCACTAAATGTGGAAGAGGCTAGTGATCTGGAAACTTTGCAACTTTTCTGTGTAGCTGCTGTTTAACATCCTGGCAATCCCTGGTTATGTGTTGGAATGGTGTGTAAATTCTGCTATAAGGCTGCTTGCAGAGTGATGTACTAGTAGTTTGTTCCTAGTGAGGCCTTGCTTTAAGTTAATAGCTTTTGTAGGTGTTCAGGAGGAGAGATAATGGGGGTAATCTCTTCTGTATTCAGCTGAGTAATGACCTTAAACTTGTGTATTCACAGTTGAAAGATAGCATGCATATGTGATTTTCTTCTGATGAAAACTACTCTGTTCAAGAGACTAATATCCATTGCTTTTTGGTGGGAAGGAGAAGTTAAAAATAATTTTTGCCCCTTTGGTGACGAGACTAGCCCTGCTGCTTAGTTTTGTGGTTCAGTCCCCCTGATGTGGTTACAAGGCATGTTTTGGCTATGATCGTTTTCGATTATTTTAATAAGTTGTGTTTCTATGATTTGTGCATGGTGTCATATACTGTTGACATGAAATATACCTTTTTTTTTTTTTTTTTTTTTTTTTTTTTTTTTTTTTTGAGTAAAGATAGCATGACTCAACAGATTAGGGGTACCGAAAGTATGACTTAGCATGCTGGTTGGGCCGTGGAAACTCAAGCAAGTCAGCTCAGTTTCGTGTCCTGTAAACAGAGATAAGTGTCAGTTTGTCTATTTCAGAGGGTGGTTATGGAAATTACTAGCCTTTAAAAGATTGTTAATCTCGGTGTGGGGAGACTTGGCTTTTGGAGAACATTGACTCAAGAGCAAATGTATCTACCTCCTGAATTTTGAGTGAGTGAGACATTAAAGCTTTGAGATTTTCCCAAATGGAATCTTGCCATATGGAAAGGTAGGGTTGGATGCAAATTTGTTTGTGAAGGGGTTGAGATGGGGAGTAAGAGTGGAACTCTCCTTGGAAGCCATTGAAGTAAAGGATATAGTGAATGTTGAGCTTTTTTCACTGTTATTGTAACTGAGGAAAGTGATTTTTTTTTTTTTTTGTAAATTTCAGAATGCATGATTTCATAGGATATAGACAACTGGCTTAAGCCAACATTTCTGGACAGTAAGAAACTGCAAATCAAGGAAGAAGTGCTTAGAAATATTTTCACATAAAGAGGTACTTAAGTCTAAATAGCAGTGTTTTCTTTTTATGTATGTGTGTATGTATGTTTGCATTTTATTTTTTTTTTAATAGCGGTATGTTCTTAATTTTTTTTAACTACTTTTTCATCAAAATCGTAAAATTCTTGGGCTAGAGCATTTAGATAAGACCTGTCAAGTGCTGTGTTTATGTCCAGTAGACCATGCCCAGGAGGGGCAGTCCTGTTTGCTACTGTGTGGCTGTAGATGAGAAAACGGACTTTTTGTCCAACATTAAACATGCCTCATATACAATATATTTCTTTCATAGACAACATAGACAGCTCTGAAGCTGTACTCACTGGTAACACGGAGTCACAGTTTTAGACATCTTTGGCGTCACGACTATAGTGAAGTAAAGAATTTGGGTTAGATATTTTAAGGTCTGTCATGTTCTTAAGGTGAAGCAAAGTGATGTGGTACGTGAAGGGGAAGCAGTGCCCCACTAAAAGCATAACCCAAGGACTGACCAGGAGTCTGAATTCACATTTCATTTGGCAGTGTTGGATTTTTTTTTTTTTTTTAATCTTCTACCAAAAAGTTGATATGCCACATTATTACACTTGGGTGTAGTTTAGTGTGCAGTTGAGAGACTGAGAAACAGGGTGGTTCTTAGTAGGCTGTGAAACTGTGGCATGGTGTATTATGATAATGGATTTATCAGCCACGGTCAAGTTTTGCACTTGGAATGCTTAGAGTAAATTTATGAATTGGTGAACTATAATTCTACAGACTCATTCTGAAACTTTAATTAGCTTATTTTCCTTACTTTTCATCCCAAGAAGGCATCCACTAAGGTATAGTACATAATGGTCAGAGGAGGTTAAGTGAGATAAAATTACAGGTATGCATACTTTATGATAAATGAAATTAGATCTGCCATACAGGATGAGACTGTCTAGCTTAATTGTATTGCCTTGGACAATGTCCCTGAAGTATTTTTACGGGCAAGATAGCTGTCATTCATGACTTCAGTGGCAAAAGATTGTTTAATGGAATACTTTACAAACCTGAAAAATGATTATTATGTAGATATGTATTTATTGGTATAGAAAGTTTTTCATGAGCTATTTAGCAAAAAGGCAGGTTGCGCAACTACCTAAAAGTAATTTAATTTCGTTAAAAAGTTATGTATCTCCATAGCATGGGAAAATGGCCCAGAAAAAATACACACTATTAGGTGCATCCTCAGGCTTAACCTACTTGCTACATCTGTTGACCACAGCTTCTTGCTCTGGCTGTGGCTCTAATATGATATGATGTGCTTCCGATATCAATAGCTTTTGATAACACCTATTTACATGCTAGCTTACGTAATAAACAAGAAACTACATCTACATGGAAACTACATGGGATTATAGGTCTCTCACTGATTTTCAACTGGAAATTTTTAAAAATTTGGAATATCTATCACTTACATTTTTAAAAAACAATTATTTAGAAAGAAGCTTATTAATAGACCTTCATCCATTCATTAATTAGTCATTCCTGGAGGGAAAAATATATCCCACAGAGTAATTATGTTTTATTGGGGTACATTTATGCTGAAGATGAGAGAGATTTAGAAAACAAAGGAAACTAAAGTCCCAGGTACCTGAAATGTCTGAGAATCTGGCAAGATTTAGGTATAGTGGGGGTTTTTCTAAAAAGGAAGCTTTCTGTTGATGGTGTTAGGAATCCACAAAGAAGTTAAATGGGCTTTAATAAACAAATAAACACTGGTGTCTGCGTGGCTTAGTTAAGCGTCCGACTCTTGATTTCGGCTCAGGTCATCACCTCACGGTTGTAAGATCCAGCCCTGCATCAATCTCTGAGCTGGGCGTGGAGCCTGCTTAAGATTTTCTGTCTGTCTCTCTCTCTCTCTCTGTCTGTCTCTCTCCTCCTCTGCTCCTTCTTGCTCTCTCTCTGCCCCTCCCCTGCTCTTTTTAAAAACAAACAAACAAACAATAAAAAATAGACTTGTAAAAATTGAGAAAGCTAGTAATCCTAAGAGGTTCTTTGAAGCTGTTCAAGAGCTTTTCCTCTTTAGACTTGTTTTGTTGGTATGTTGTTAACCTCCTCCACCTGCCTCACCCCCAAATTCAGCCTACACATTTCTCTTTTGTCCTTTTTAAGAAAGACCAAGATCTAAAACTGTTCTTTCTGAACACTTGGTGTTTCTTCATCACCTGTCCTATCTTTTCTGCTTTCATCTGAGCTTCTCAAAGGCATGGTCTATACTCAGTCTTCACTCATTTCCTTCATTCCCTGTGCTATGGTTTCTATGCCCTCCCTGTACTGAAACTGCTTCCCTTAAGGTAACAAACTCCTAATTGCCCAGTCTTTTAAGGATTAAAAAATTCTCATCATTTTTCACCTCTTGTATTCGCAGTGATCTATCAAGTTTTCTTTTATCCATATAAGAGGAGGCTGACCTGAGCAAGGTCAGTCATGAGCTAACCATTGTCCCCCGCCTGCAGTCAAGCCTCCTGCCTCACCTGCTCTCCCCACATGTCTTTTCTGTTTTAGCAGTATCACTTCATAGCCATGTTTCATGTCTCTTGTGCCTGTTCACGTTCTGTTTCCTGTGCCTGGAATACTCTTTTCCATCCTGTTAACCTAGTCTTCATTGTCTTTCAAAATGGCTCACGATTTACCTTCAGCCTCCTTGATCATGCTTCCAAAAGTGAATCACTTCTGTTTGAATTCACTATTTCTGTGTGGCTTATTTCAGGTTTGTGTTATCTCTGTGAATTTCCTTCTAGATTGTGGATGCTCTGAGGGCAGAGTTTGGATTTTACTCATTCTCACTTTCTTTCAGCATTTAGTCCAGCATTTGACATAGATCTGGTGTCTGGTTCATCTTTGTTTCTGTTTTCAGGATTTTTTTATTTTTTGTTTTTTGTTCATCTTTGTTGAATGAAACTAAATGAGGCTGTAAGCTTTGTGAGGGCACACATTTCATGAACGAACGAACGGGCAAATAAGCCTAATGGGAACCACTTGATAAAGTGCAAAAAAAGAGCAGAGAAAACTAAATATATTTGTTGTCCCCAATTTTATTAAACAAGTGATAAAGAGATTCTTATTCTCAGATTGTCTTGTAAGGGAAATAGGCACCTAAGTGCAGAAAGATGAAGGGAACAAAGTGTCATCTGACGAAAGGAAACTAAAAGCGAATTGGTAGAGCCTCTCCCAAAATGTTTAGTTTAAGTTTTGTTTTCAAGTATTTGGTAACAAAATACCAGCAGGTAGCTTTTAGAGTGTGGTTTTGCTGCCCTTCTCCGATGAATAGATAAGTTGGGTTAGCTGTACCTAAGTCGGTCCCATGTCAGATGGCTGAAAATAATTTAAAACTACCTAGGAGTGTTTCCCTCTTCTCCATTAGTTTAATGCTATGAAAAATCTTCCTTGATATTTAGGCTCATCCTAAATTAACGCATATTTTGAATTATTATGATTTATTTTTTAGAACTGTGAATCTGGGGGCACCTGGGTGGCTCAGTCGTTAAGCATCCGATTTCGCCTCAGATCATCATCTCACGGTTCCTGAGTTTGAGCCCCACGTCGGTCTCTGTGCTGACAGCTCAGAGCCTGGAGCCTGCTTCGGATTCTGTGTCTCCCTCTCTCTCTGTCCCTCCCCTGCTCACACTTTGTCTGTCTGTCTGTCTCTCTCTCTCTCTCTCTCTCTCTCTCTCAAAAATAAACATTAAAAACAACAACTGTGAATCTGTTCCCAACCATTTACCCTTGCAGTAATGTGCATCCTGCACACGAAGCACCTTCCTGCTTTAGGAAGCACCGCTCTTTTTGGTCGTCTCCACAGGGACACGGTGCCTGGGAAGCCCAGAGCTCCCGGAGCATCCCTGGGCTTACGGCTTTGTAAGCTCTGCCTCCTGGAGCCCTTGTGGTTCCAAAGTCACAGTAGTTTTGATACAGCTTAGGTAATTTGTATAAAATATTTAGTTAACTTTTATTAACCCATTTAACTTGGCTAGCAAAGGAAGTGACCCTGCAGGCCTGAGGGTATTCTTCCAACCCCTCTGTACATGTCACGGTGGACTTTTGCTTCACCTTTGTTAAGGCCCTGGGGAGCCTGTGTACTCTGGCTCCGTCTTACCCTCCCCTCGTTTAGCCTCGTTCTGCGGCTCAGGTGGGTTTCATTCTTTCTTTTTCTTTGCCAGTTGCTGTTTTACAAAAGTATTTATTTCCTTTTGGCCACCATTCTATTTCTCTTTTCTTCCTCCTTCCCTAATTCCTTTAAAAATTATTAATATTCTATATTTCACATGGAATTCCAAATTCCAGTTTGGAACTTTTTTCACAGGCAGTTGATAACAGTGAGGAATTAAAAAGCCATTTGGCAGATTATTAGCTCATTCCCAGATAGATCACTTAAAAATGTTTATGTTTCAAAAAGATAACACAGTATATGAAAGGAAAAGATGATGTATGCATGCAGTGAGCTCAGGTGGTTCAAATGGGTGCAGTGAAAAAGCGAATCTCCTTTCCACCCTTATTCTTCATTTCCTCCCTCTGGATTTTTTTTTTTTTTTTTTTTTTTTTTTTTTGAAGTTGTGAGTGAGGCTAGTGGTATTGGCATTCACACTTTATGAAGTATGGTACTCCACCATAAAGTATTTTTGTGAAGTACATATTGATCTTGCGTACCGGTGTAAAGATTTGTCTTGTGTATCTTCCAGTGTTAGTGGTCAGAAGTGTTCTGTTTTCAGTTGTGTTGAGTTTCATACCGACTTTGACCTGACCCTTTGCTGGGAACATAAAGTGTGAATGGTTTGACAGTGATGAGGAGTTTTAGGTGAGTGGACATTCTTTTCCTATACTAATCTATTTGGCAAAAATGTACTGAGCACTTTATCCTCCAATTTGCACTTCATCCTGACTTTCTCCAAGCACTTTTACAAGAGCACATTATGGTTCAGATTCGAGGCACAAAGCAGTTGAGATTTTCACAGGCACACTCCACAACTTGGTAATGGAACCAACATCACCCAAGATTCCTGGCTCCCTGGCTTTCAGAACCAATTCAGAATACTTTTACAAATGCATTAGAACTCTGCCAACTACAGAGGTAGTGAGATGTAATTTGACACCTGTTCTTTCCAGAAAGTCATAGATTACCCCCTCCACCCCGCCCCCCCCCCCACCAAAACCTTTTAAAAGGCTCCAGTTAAAGATCTTTTTCCATCCTGTATTTCCTCATTTTTCAGACTGTTTGGTTTTCAGTTTTCCTTTCCCACCTACTGTTCCTCCTAAAACTGCCCCAACAGATTTTGAGTAGATTTATGTTACTGATCCATTTTGCAATCTTAATGTTCTAATTCAAAGCCCATGTATTCATGTGTACGCTATCTACGTTCCTGGAAGGCTGTTCCAATAGAGTATCCTGGAAAATGACCAATGAAGGCACCTGGCATTGCTTTTAAGTCTTTAGGGAAAAAAGAATATGAAATAAACCTCTAGACTATTTGGAAGAGTTTTTAAAGCATGGGGCCATGAGGAATAACTTGTTAAGTTCCCGTGATTTCTGGCTTACTAGGACTTATTTCAACGTGAGTATGCCTCTAGTGTTGCCATCCCTCAGTTTGCCTGTATTTAAGTTGTGTATTAGATTATTGCCCCTGAATTGGCTTGAGTTTAAGTGGTTCTAAAGCTTCCAGTTTAAAGATGCTGTTTAAACTTGGTGAACATTATTTTGACACACAGTGAGTTGAGCACCCTCCCTACACACTTTTTATTCTTTTTAAAAAAAAATGTTTATTTATTTTTGAGAGAGAGAGTGTGTGCGAGCAGGGCAGGGGCAGAGAGAAAGACGGAGAGAGAGAATCCCAAGCAGGCTCCATGCTGTCAGCACAGAGCCTGATGTGGGGCTTGAACTCACTAAGTAACTCACTGACAGTGAGATAAGATCAAGACCTGAGCTGAAATTAAGAGTCAGACACCCAACTGAATCATCCTGACGCCCCATTGAACTAAGTATATAGAAGATAACAATGTAACCTCTTTGACTTTTGTTAAACACTTCCAAAAATTCTGTTGGCATTCTGCTTGAGACCAGTCTTTGATAAGAACCGTGGTGTCTGTCCCTAGTGGCATAGCACCTGCCCTGTGTTGTCTGCTGTTGGTGATAAGCTTACGTTGTAAAAGAACCTTCCACCTGAAGATTCCTGAAGTCTTTGATGAACACATACACTTCAGTTTTGTGACAACCATTAGCACTGAGTTGGAGGGCAGCAGCATTTATCACTCCGTGTGGATGGAAAGAACAGACTGCCTTGTACTAACAGGTTCTGTCTTTAAGCTCACGAATGAGGATCCTGACAGAGGGCAGTCCTGAATTTTCAAGATGTCGTGTGATATCCTCATTGTGAAATGTACTTCATAGTCTAGACCTTGATAAATGAAACTTTTGTTCAGTAGATGGCCATGTGCTTAGTGAGTATCTACTCTGTGTTCTAGGCATTTGTGAGTTGATTTTACAAAGTACAGTAGACTTGGCCCTGGTAGTAATTTAGGGAATGGGCCAAGTTGAAAGACCACTTTTATATTCATGTTTTTTTTCAAATTCTTATTACAAACCTGAGAGGAACATTTTAGCCCATCTATAGGTGAGAAAATTAAAGTAGAGAGAGGTTACATAGCTAGCTTATGTTCTACCCAGCTAGTAAATGATCGAGCCTGAGTTTTCTATGTTCATGTGCTTTCTACCATACTACAACTTCCTGTAATATGTAATTAATAACGTGTGTATATTTTAGAGCTTTACAACAGCCCTGTAATCCCAATAATGCATTTGTATATTTTAGAGCTCTATAGCAGCCCTGAAGCCCATTAGTCTGGATGTTCCTATTGTATCTTACAGACAAACACATTTGAGTCCTAGAGAAATAATGTCTTGCCTGATGACACAAAACTATTAAGTGGTAGTACTGAGTGGGGCTTACATCTACTCCCCATCCTGAATTCTCTGCTCCTCCTGCTTGGCACACCGGAGGCTAGTGGTTTTTGGACTCCACAACATTTATTGAGTTCTGTATAGGGCACTGTGCCAGATGCTGGGAATTAATATTGGAGAAATAAAATGACCCTGTGGTGTTCCCCTTTATACTGTAATGGTGGAGTTAGTATAGTCACATGGGAAAATACCTACCACTCAGCATAATTAAACCATATAAGCAAAAGTAAACCAGTGTAACATAGTGAAGTAAATATGTCACTTCCAATGACAAATAGTTTGGAGCATTATCTGGCGCATATCACACAGCCTTCTGAGAAGTTTTTTAATGCTCATACCTGCTGGTTTCTTTTAGGACCATATACAAGTAGTCATTTCCAGCCTCTTCAGCTTTACTTGCTGCTTCTCTGTAATCTATAATCATATGTTCATCCCTCTTCTATTTTAAGAGGAAAAATCTTGACAGTTGCCCCCAATTCTCTACTCTGTCCTGTTCCTGCCTAATTTATCAGCCCATTTCATCCTCCCCTTCTTGTCAACTGCCCTTCTAATTAAAACTTCTCAAAATGTTGGGGCGCCTGGGTGGCTCAGTCGGTTGAGCATCTGACTTCGGCTCAGGTCATGATCTCACAGTCTGTGGGTTTGAGCCCCGCGTCGGGCTCTTTGCTGGCAGCTCGGAGCCTGGAGCCTGCTTCGGATTCTGTGTCTCCCTCTCTCTCTGCCCCTCCCCTGCTCATGCTCTGTCTCTCTCTGTCAAAAATAAATAAACATTAAAAAAAATTTTTTTTAAAACTTCTCAAAATGTTGACTGTACGCTCTACTCTGTGGTTGTTCCATTCCTTCATGACTCTGCTCCCTCTGCCTGTCCTTTAAACAGCAGTGTCCCTGAGAGTTCGATTGTCCTGCTGTTCTTAGAAATATTGCCTGTATCCTGATGATGTAGAAATCTTCATCTCTAGCTCACATTTCTCACCCAACTGCAGACTGTTTCCTTGGATAGCCCACAGATGCCTCAGACTGGAAGTGGATAAAGTGGATTTCACCATTTTCTTCTGCAAAATGAAATCTCTTCATATTTTCTTTTTACTTAATGGTATCATCAGTCACCTGGTCACCTGTGCTAGAAACCTGGGGATCAGTCTTGTCTCTATCTTCTTCTCAGCCCCTATAATTCCTGAAAAGCTTGCTTTAACATATATACATATACATACATATATATATACATACATATATATATATACATATATATACGTACATATATATGTACGTGTGTATATATATATATATATATACATATATATACGTACATATATATGTGTGTATATGTATATATATATATATATATTTTTTTTTTTTTTTTTTTTTTAACTTGGAGACTGGACTGAAAAGCTTGCTTTTCTAAATTGACCTTGAATCTGCCCCAGCTTTCTCTTTATACTAACACTGTATTAGGTCAGGCCCTTGTCATCTCTCTCCTGGTTTTGTTTTTTTGTTTGTTTTGTTTTGTTTTTAACATTTTAAGAACATCGCACTTTATTTTTTATTGAGGTGTAACTAGCACACAGTGTTATATTAGTTCCAGGTGTGCAGCATATTGATGCAACAGTCCTGTACATCACTCAATACTTGCCACAATAAATGTAGTCAGCATTGTCACCATACAACATTATTATAATATTGTTGAGTGTATTCCCTATCCATGACTTTTTTTTAATAACTGAAAGTTTGTATTTCTTAATCCTTTATATATATATATATATATTTTAATGTTTATTTTTGTGAGAGAGAATGTGAGCTGGGGAGGGGCAGAGAGAGAGGGAGACACAGAATCCGAAGCAGGCTCCAGGATCTGAGCTGTCAGCACAGAGCCCCACGCGGGCCTCGAACTCACAAGCTGCGAGATCATGACCTGAGCCAAAGTCGGACGCTTAACTGACTGAGCCGTCCAGGCGCATCCCCCTTTTTATCTATTTTGCCCATCTCCCAACCTGTCTCCCCTCTGTCAACCATCAGTTTTTCTTTGTATTTAAAGGTCTGTCTTTTTGTTTGTTTGTTTTGTTTTTTAAATTCCATATATAAGTGAAATCATATGGTATTTGTTTTTCTCTCTCTGGCTCATTTCATTTAGCATAATGCCCTCTAGGTTCATCCATGTTGTCCCGGATGGCAAGATCTCGTTCTTTTTTAAGGCTGAGTAATATTCCATTGTATGTATGTATGTCTGTATACATACATACACACATACCACATCTTTATCCATTCATCTGTCTGTGCGCACTTGGACTGCTTCCGTATCTTGGCTATTGTAAGTAATGCTGCGGTGAACATAGGGGTGCATATACCTTTTCGAGTTAGTGTTTTCACTTTCTTTGGATAAATACTCAGTAGTGGAAAAACTGATTATATGGTATCTCTATTTTGAACTTTGGGGGGAACCTCAATACTGTTTTTCACAGTGGTTGCACCAATTTACATTCCCACCAGTAGTGCATGAGGGTTCCCTTTACTCCACATCCTCTTCCAACACTCGTTTCTTGTCTTTCTGATAGCAGCCATTCTGACTGATGTGAGGTGTTACCTCATTGTGGTTCTGATTTGCATTTTCCTGATGATTAGTGATGCTTGAGCTTTTCATGGGCCAATTGGCGATCTGTACATCTTCTTTGGAAAAGTGTCTATTCAGGTCCTCTGCCCATATCTTAATTGGTTTTTTTTTTTTTTTTTTAGTGTTGAGTTGGATAAGTTCTTTATATGTTTTGAATATTAATCCCTTATCAGATACATCATTTATAAATATCTTTTCCTGTTTAGTAGGTTGCCTTTTGTTCTGTGGATGGTTTCCTTTGCTGTGCAAAAGCTTTTTATTTTGATGTAGTCCCAATAATCTATTTTTGCTTTTATTTTCCTTGCCTGAGGTCTCTCCTATATTTTTGTGGTATCCTTCTAGCTCTTCTCCCTGCCTTTGATATGTATTTCCTCTTATTCATCAGCTACTTGATTGCCAAAAAGAGCTTCCTACAAATTTTAATTGTTGTATTCCCGTTCTTAAAACCTGTTAGTTTCTTCTTGTTTTCTACAGGATAAAGTCCAGCTTCTTAATGTAGTACATACGATCTCCTCTGAGGTTCCTGATTAGTTACTCCTTATGCTATTTTCTGTTAGGCCGTTGTGCATTCTGATTGCTATACCTTTTTACATGTTATCCCTTCTTAGAGTACTCTTAACTCACCTTCCTTTTTATGATTATTTTAGTAAAAAGCTTAGCATCTGATAGTTGGAACTATGGAGGTCAATTAGTTGCCTACATTTTGATTTATATTCACTATAGCTCATAGGCCAGCCCCTCAAGATAATGGGTTAGCAGGCTGTCAGAAGTTAGCATTTTACTTTGTTTTGTTTGGTTGTTTATTTATTTATTTTAGAGAGAGGGCACGAGCATGGGAGGGGCAGAGGGAGAGAGAAAGAGACTCTCAAGCAGGCTCCATGTTCAGCACGGAGCCCAACTCAGGGCTCAATGCCATGACCCTGGGTTCATGACCAGAGCCAAAATCAAGAGTCAAACACTCAACTGAATGAGCCACCTAGGGGCCTCTAGCATATTTTTAACATTACCTGTTTTAAACTCTGCGTGAGTACTGAGAGGATGCTAGAGTTACTGTAATTTGGACCCTAAGCTGAGGTTAGACACTGAAGACGCTACTCAAACTCAAAACCAAAAGAAATGACATTCTGTATTAGTTAGGATTAGGTCCATTTGTAAGTAATTGAAAAACTGAACACTGGCTTAAATAAATAAAACAGAAGTTATATATCTTTCACAGAAATTTCCAGAGGTATGCAATCCAGCACCATTATGGCAGCCCAGTTCCATGAAGTCCTCAGGGACTTTCCTTCCTCAGGGTGTGTTTTTGGGGCCCACCGTGCAAGGTGGTATTTGTTTTCTAGGCAATAGAATTGAGCCAGAGACCAGGAAGGAGGCAAAGGCATTACTCTGGCTATCTGCCACAGACCATTTCTATCCCGTCAACTAGAACCTAGTCCTATACTCATCCCTAAGTCCGATGTATACAGTTAAAAATTCTTTTAGGGTAGAAGAAGAGGAGAATGGATTTTGAGGGATAAATATCAACGGATTCATCTAAACTCTTTAATCTGATGTTGAGTCTATACCTTTCTTTTTAGTCCTTTTTCCTCTAACTTACCACATAAACCCCATGTTCCAGCCCAAAGTCTTTCTATTACCGTTGGCTGGAAATGACTGTCTCCTCATCAACATCTTGTGGCACTGTTATTCTGGATTGCAGTTATCATGTACTGGACTGCATTGCTGTCATTTGTCTACATATGTAGCCTCCCTATATCGTAAGGTCTCACCACAGTGTATATTCCTGGGAGCGTTGACCGTGTCTCATATGTCTGTACTGCCTGGGCTGGTGCATTCTAAATAATTGGTTTGCGATACAAATTTCTTATATGCTAAATGAGTAACTTGGATGATTTCTTGGTTTCTTGTAGAATTTTAGGAAAGGAAGATGGATCAACCTAGTGGAAGGAGTTTTATGCAAGTATTATGTGAAAAATATAGTCCTGAAAACTTTCCTTACCGTCGTGGTCCTGGGATGGGAGTCCACGTCCCAGCCACACCTCAGGGCTCTCCTATGAAAGGTAAGATAGACGTGACCTAAAACATTTATTTACTGGAGCTTAGTACTTAGGACATCAAACCAGATATTGCCTTGTTTGTAAGTTCTTTCCTTTATTTTGGAATTCGAGTTGCATAGTCTTTCTTTCTTGTTAGGACTTCAGTTTTTTGAAAAACCCAGAAGGATCTCTTTTCCTACAGACTGGCCGGAAGCTGGCTTACTTGCGCTCATAAGGCGCGAACAATATCTGAGTGGTGATGTTTCAAATATGTGTTCTGACGAGGAACTTCAGAGGATGTGAGATAGTCCAAGACTGGCCTGTGCCCTCAGTGACCTTACAACCTAATTGGATTACAAGATACTCACATTTACAAGCATCTAACACAGTTATGTGCAGTTCACGTTGAGCCAAATGATTGGCACAGTTATTGGGAAAGAAATTTAGGAGAGAGTTAATAAATATGATCAGGAAAGGGTTCAAAGCTATGAGACTTGAACGGACTCTTTAAGAATGTAGAATTCGGTTAGGGAGGAGATAAAGACATAGATCTAGGAGAGGGGGTATGGTGTGAGCAGAGATCTACAGCATTTAGAAATGTGCAAGATGTGTCTCTTGCTTACATGTTAGGCTCA
This sequence comes from Panthera onca, assembly GCF_046562875.1. NCBI lineage: Eukaryota > Metazoa > Chordata > Mammalia > Carnivora > Felidae > Panthera > Panthera onca. The sequence continues at coordinate 96,856,522 of NC_138348.1, read as the reverse complement.
TGCGTATTGAACAGCTCTTGGATGTAGCTCTTGGTGAGTGTGGGAGATCAATATTGACAGTGTTTTAGTTCCTGTGTTCCTCAATACAACTGTCTTATCACTCCATATAAATTGGAATGGCAGAAAGAGGTGGCTTTCTTACTTAGTCATTTTTTTTCAAGCTTCATTTCCATGCTGAAAAATTTGATACTGGAAAGTGCTGAGTTGAAAAATTATATGATTTGAGGCCTCCATGAATCAAATATTTCCTTTGTGAGTCCTTATTTCATACCAGATAGGGAAAGAGTGGCTGAATTCTCATGTCTGTCCTTTTTCCTAGGGCAAGAGGCATGGTTTTATTGACACGTATTTTTGAACCGGGCAGTAGTTGGACCAAATTCATTAAATAGTTTAAGACCCTGCAATACTTTCTCCCATTACAATGATGTATTTTTAAATGTCTAATTTTCATAAAGGACACATTCTACATGGATATGAAACAGAAATGATTGACAGAGAAGTATGAGAGAAAGAGACGTAGATTTTTAATGAATCCACTTAAGTGAGGAGGATTTCCTCAATGATAGGAATTTGAAAATAGGAGTGATTTCACAGTAGACTAACTAATGGTTTGAAATAATTTTCGAGGGCAGCAATTGGTGGAAATACACATCAGACAGAGAGAAAAGAGCTATCCAGAATGATACTTTTGAACTAAATTTTTAAAAAGAAAGAATTGAGGCCAGTTAGAAGGCAGTGGTAGTCCAGATGAATCACAGTTTCTAGTGTTCAGATGATAAGATCATAGCAAGGATGATAGCCGTGTTGTTTGTGGTTGAGATCAGCAATCCTGCCATGGGGGGAAGCCTGCAAGACTCTTTGGGTTGTACTAGTCCAGTACTTTTATTCTCCTCCTGGTCCATATTTGACTGTTTCCCATTAAATTCAGTACCCTTTGATCCCATCATATTCCGTGTTTTCCAGGTCCTCGTGTAATTTTGTGCTGTTTGGTTTTGATTCCTGGGGGCTGAATGTATGTAGACAAGAATCAGGCTGATTTAGAACGTGTTGTGTTCCCCACCCCCCCGCCCCCGGCCCCGATTCAGATCGCCTCAACCTCCCAAGTGTACTGGTGTTGAACAGCTGTGGAATAACATGTGCAGGAGATGAAAAAGAAATTGCTGCCTTCTGTGCTCATGTGTCGGAACTAGATCTTTCTGACAACAAACTCGAAGACTGGCATGAGGTAAAGTTTTTATATTGCTGCATTTTGGTGAATTCTACTGAATTCTGGTTCTCACTGGAGATTCTTGTCTCTGTGTCTCAAGATAAATAACTGACTACTTCAGCTGTTCTGTTGGTTTTTTTCTTTTCAATTAACATTGTTACTGCTAATTTTTCATTAATGTGAAAAGCACCAGGGAACTTTCTTCCAGGCATCTAGAGGTTAATAAGGCTGCAGAGGTGTAGACTGCCAACAATGCATTGGCGTTTCTACTGTTTCACTAGTTTACACATCCTGTGTTCATTGTACCACTCGTTCACCATTTATTACTATAAATTCACATAAAAATTGCTTGAGCTCAAAACTAAGATTGTAAAAATATTAATTTTTACTACTGAAATTTACTCCAAATTTTAAGAACTTTTCTAAAACGAATATTTTAAAACTTTTCCTTATTCTATTAAGTCTCACAGGTGATTTGACAGACCCGATGTCTTTTGACCTCAGAGTAAGTCAAACCAACTACACAAATAAAAGTATTAACAACATAACATTGCCTACCTGATGATAAAATTAACTCGTGGAAGCTACTGTTAAGAATTAGGGAAGAAGGGGTGCCTGGGTGGCTCAGTTGAGCATCTGACTCTTGATTTCGGCTCAGGTCATGGTCCCAGGGTGATGGGATTGAGCCCTACGTCAGGCTTAGTGCTGAGCGTGGAGTCTGCTTAAGGTTCCCTCTCTCTCTCTGTCTCTCTCTCTCTCCCTCTCTCTCCCTCTCCAACAAAAAAATAAAAAAGAATTAGGGAAAAATAGTTCTTCCTACTTCATTCATTCTCCTGCCTTAATTTAGGATCTTCTTTCTTGCTTAAACTGTGGAGAAAGTTTCCTGATGGATTTTCCGGCTTCCCGTAAGCTGTCTTCTATAGTGCAACCAGACTCCTTTTAATAAATGGAATAAGATTATGACACTCTCCTGCTTAAAGTCCTTTAGTTGCTAAGATCTGAACTCTCTAAATGTAGCCTTCCACCATATGGCCCTTGGCTACTTTTAGAGCTTTATCTCCATCTTTAGCCATATGCTTTTTCTTGCAGCTCATGATAAACTCTTGACATGAAAAGCTTCCTTGCTTTTATTCATTCTCAGTCCACTGCTGTTTTTCCTTGTCTCCCTGGCGTCATCCTTCCCATGTATCTTGGCCCAAGTCACTATTCCTCTATGAAACTTTCCCCGGCTCTCATTCAGGCAGAAGTAGATTATCCCAGCACCTGTATCATGCTGCTATGTTACATGTGATTATTTATCACGATGTAGTACAGTCACTTGTATACTTGATAGTTTTCCTGCTGGACCCTGAGCTTATTAAAAGTCGAGATTTTTGTCTCTATTATCATCAGCACCCAGAGTGTCATACTAGGTATTCAAATGTTCGTTGAATGCATTAATGAACAAATGATTGTATCTTAAGGATTGATCAAGACCTTTTGCTCCAACTTTTCCTGCGATCTTAAGAAGCTCACTTAATCCTTTGGTGTTTTGCTTTGCTCACCTCTAAGACGGGGCTGCCGATAAAACTGATCATTGAGGTGCTTTGTGGGTATTAAATGCCATACAGATTCCAAGACAGCTTTTTTGTTTAAGAAAAACCTGTCGGTGACCTAGTTGTCTTCAGCTTTTCTTATTATTTGTCTGTTTCATTGTCTTGTTTACTCTGATAACTGTGCTTCTGGTTACATTTCCTATTTTTATTAAGATGTTTACCAAATTCTTTGAGATGCATGTCCTTTGATTTTTAAGTGACTTGTTAATATATATGCAGATTTGTGTTCCAAGAAATAATCTCTATTTGTACATGGATTTATTTACTAATTCATTTATCTAAACAACTAGTATAGTTCACTGTTCAACAAATTACAGTCTTTGTCTTCTTGGTCCTTTGAGATGCTTAGTTGACATGCATGCTGTGTCCACGCTGCACAGAGGCAACAAGAACTGCCTGCTTCACCCCTCCCCATCTCCCGGATTCCCACAGTGGTCTGCTGCTGAACCTCCAGGGAGAGTTTTTAACCTGCACGGGTGACAAGTCAGACCACATTTTCCTCTGAATCATTTCACATCCTATGTTCACAGGCTGATTCCCTTAAATGTGTTTCTTTGGGAGTGTAAAATTTCACAAAGGTTTTGTGCTTTGACCATGTACATAAGCTAAGCTTTTGCCAAGTGGTGAGAACAGTTTAACAGTGATCGAGCTGGTGCCTCGGAAGAACAATCTATGTCAGTGTGGATCAGAACACAGAGTTTACACTACGCAGTTCAGCCTTTTCTCTGCTTAGAGAAAGGTCTACACTAAATATTTTCCATCCATTAACATGTATGGCCAGAGGGTCATATGTTCATTTGTGCTCTGTATGTATATTCTTACGTGTCCTCTATAAGTCTATATCCAGGCAGTTTTCAAATAAGTCTTTGTTGCTGCTACCGTTCGGGTTTCCGTTTTCCAATTTATTTTTGTTTTCATCATTCCTTTATATTTTGTCCTTTGCTTTAACTGTAGTTGATGCCAATCTTCTAGAATATCTATCAGAGAGCACAGAGATGGGAGAAACACTGACAGCAGAAGAATATTGATTTTTAGGATAGATTAAACTCTGCCAGGCTACAAATGCCTCATAGGTCACAGTTTTAAGACATTACATTTCGACCTCCTTACAACCTGTGTACCTGATCACCAAAACGATAAATTCATCCCTGGCCATTAAGTCAGTTTATTTTGGCCAGTTTTTGATATAGCAATGTGGAACCAAATAAGATAGTTTGTTCTTTTCGTGTTTTGAATGGTGACTAATGTTATAAGTAACTTCTTTTGTAGTTTAAACTACTGGCTACTGTATGTATATTCAGGGACAAAGATAAATATGAGTGAGAAGTGTAATACTGTGAGGGGAGGCAAAGATTTGTCTCCATCCTTTGAAAATTGGGCATCTGTGTGTGAAAAAAGATGCATTTTTTAGCTTTTGACTTGAATTTCCCAAGGCATCTCCTTTTTCCTCCCTTTCTTATCAAAACCATTTTATAGGAGAAATTAACCCAAGTAGTTGAGAGGAGGGAGGAATTAGCCCCTCAGGTGAGGCAGAGAATAGCTTGGGTATAAGTTACAGATTGTTATCTTACAACCCTTTCCCCATTTTTCTCAAAACTTTAGTTTCTTCATTTTTACAAGCAGAGTAGAGGCTCCTCTATTAAATCATAGAACTGTAGAGACCTAGAAGGTCGTGTAAGTTCACTCCATGTTTCGGCACATGAACAACGCAGGTTTGAACTGTGTGGGTCCACTTACATGCAGGCTTCTTGCAGGACAGTACTGCAAATATATTTTCTCTTCCTTACAGTTTTCTTAATAACATTTTCTCTAGGTGGGTGGAGGATGGGCTAAATGAATGATGGGTACTAAGGAGGGCACTTGTGATGAGCACTGGCTGGCGTCTGAAAGTGACGAATCACTAAATTCTTCTCCCGAAACTAATATTACACTATATGTTAACTAACTAGGATTTAAATAAAGACTTGAAACATATAGAAAAAAGAAGAAGAGAAGAAAAAAAGGTCAGGTGTAAAAGAGAGGATCTCTTTTGTAAAAATTCTTAAAATATCTACAGATGTAAGTGTATATGTTGGAATATGCATGCATTTTTTTTTTCTGGGAAGAATCGCAAGAATTTGTTCTGTTCAAATTTCATAACTGTGAACATTTTGTTACTGTTCTGTTTTGACTTCATTAAGGATTACCGGGCTGTTGAATTGGGGCCTTTTTTAGTTTTCTTTATATTTCTCCATATGAAAACAAAACACATATTACTAAAACAACAAAATGAAACAAAAACATATTTTCTCTAGCTCACTTTATTGTAAGAATACAGTCCATAATACAACATACAGATAAGTTAATTGACTGTTTACATTATCATTAAGGCTTCCTGTCAACAGTAGGCTATCAATAAAGTTTCAGGGGAGTCAAAACTTGTAGGCAGATTTTCAACTTTGTGGGATGTTGGTGCCCCTAACCTCTGTGTTGTTCAAGGGTCAGCTGTATCACTCTAACTAAAGGAGTCTTTTTTTTTTTTTTTAGAGTTTAAAAAAGGTAAGTCAGTATACTGCCCTAGAAACTCGCTGAATGTTTGTTTGTAGGACATTTTTAGAAGTACATTTGCCTGTGTAATTAATATATTTTCGAAAATCTTATCATTAGTGTAAGGTTACCCCCAAATCCTTTTTAGCCTTAACCTTTTAAAGAATATTTTTATTTGTAACATATATTATTTTTTCCTGCTTGAATTATTAGACTATAGTCCAATTTTATTTTTCTAGGATATTCCATACGATATAACATACAGCCAGGGTTGACAGATTGGTTCATACTATACTTACTATGTTAGGAATAGTTACATTTATTGAATGATGTTGTGCCATTAATTTATTCAGCAAACATTAAGTGCCCACTGTGCAGTAGTGAACTATCCCCTGCTTTCATGGAATTTACATCCTATTGGGGAGTAGGTAAGGAAGTAAGTTTCTACACTGGGTTCAGTGCTTTACACTGGATCTCATTTATTCCCACCAACAGTCCTGTGAAACAGGTGGGTCCTATTGTCTCTAAGTTACAAATGAGGAAGTGGAGAGTTGGGGAGGGAAAGTAACTTGTCAGACCACACAGCTAGGAAGTGTTGGAACCTGGTTTGAACCTAGCTTTTTTTGACTCTGAAAACAGTCCTATTTCTCATAACGTTTAATCACCACATTTCCTATTTGATGCTTACTACATTTACTGGGCTTTGAACATTTACTTCATACTTGTTTAAGCTCGTTCTTTTTTTCTGGTTGTATTTATAATCTAGTTGTGGTATGTTGGAAGAACCATGGCTCTGATTTTTAAATCCTAGATTGGGTTCTTGTGATGCTGAGACCTTAGTCAAATTATTTAACATTCCTGAGCCTGACTTTCTTCATTTGTTAAAATGAAAATAGTTTATCTTGCAAGTTGTTTTGAGAATTGAGTGAAATAAGCTTTATGAAAAGAGACTAGTACCATGTAGAGGTAATAGTTAAGGTGAGTAATGCTGATTTCCTTTTTTAAAAAAATCTTCTTTCCTACCAAGTTTCTAGCTAAATCGTTAAATTGATGATCATGTTTCCTCTTTTGTTATGGATGCTTTTTGTTTTTGAGTGTATATAAAGTTTGGTCATCTTCTTTTATCTTATTCTTTTGAGAGAGAGCCCAGTGGGGGAGGGGCAGAGAGAGAGGGACAGAGGATCTGAAGTGGGCTCTGCCCTGACAGCAGACAGCCCCATGTGGGGCTTGAACTCACAAACCGCGAGATCGTGAAACCACAGGATCATGACCTGAGCTGAAGTCAGACACTCAACCGACTGAGCCACCCAGGTGCCCCCAATTTGGTCATCTTTGAGCCAAATTGAAACTGTTTCTTTTAAAAAAAAAAATTTTTTTTTTAATGTTTTATTTATTTTTGAGACATAGAGCATGAGTGGAGGAGGGGCAGAGAGAGAGTGAGGCACAGAGCCTGGCTCGGGGCTTGATCTCACGAACCACAAGATCATGACCTCAGCGGAAGTCAGACGCCCAACTGACTGAGCTGCCCAGGCACCCCAAGTTGAAACTGTTTCTTTTAAAAAAAAATTTTTTTTAATGTTTTATTTATTTTTGAGACATAGAGCATGAGTGGAGGAGGGGCAGAGAGAGAGTGAGACACAGAATCCAAAGCCGGCTCCAGGCTCTGAGCTGTTAGCACAGAGCCTGGCTCGGGGTTTGATCTCACGAACCACAAGATCATGACCTCAGCGGAAGTCAGACGCCCAACTGACTGAGCTGCCCAGGCACCCCAAGTTGAAACTGTTTCTAAGTGACTGTGGTTATGTCAGTTTTGAACACCTGAGCTGTTACCGTGTGTTCCTCAGTAAATCTTTAATTAGCCTTAATATTGTCCTGAGGACAAAAGGAAGGAGAAAGTCAAAGAGAATTACATGACCCAGTCTCAGGTCTCTAGAAACTTGCAGCCTAAAACGTCATCAAAATTATCTTTTCTCCATTTATCAAAGAGAATATCATACAGAACAGAATCAAAAACCTTGCCAAAGGCAACGTGTAAAGTCTTTCTTTTGTACCGTTAATTTTCAATTATGTCACTCTTTCATAGAAAGATTAAATTCTTTGCCAAGATTTGTTGAAATTACTTACGCCCCTCTGTAGGTATCGTCACTAACAGTCCTCCCTAATGTGAATGGCCTTTTGCCTGGAGCCCCACTCACTTAAGCTTTATGAGCATGATTGCGATTTAAAAACTCTGATTGCTGCCTGATACGCATTTCTTTTTTTCTCCCCAGGTCAGTAAAATTGTGTCAAATGTTCCCCAGTTGGAGTTTCTAAACCTGAGTTCCAACCCTCTGAATTTGTCGGTTTTAGAAAGAACATGTGCTGGGTCCTTCTCTGGGGTTCGCAAACTTGTCCTCAACAACAGCAAAGCTTCTTGGGAGACGGTCCACACGATACTGCAGGAGTTACCCGAGTAAGCTCAGAGAGCATGATGGAGAGGGGGCTGTGTTGCCATCTTCCTTAGTACACAGAATCACTGCTGATCTCCCATCTCAGAAACACTAGAACAGCAGATTGGATGGAGAACGAAGTCAGAAAAATGAAGTACTTAGAAGGAGGGTAATTTAGTAGCATTTTCTTTGGAATACTTGTTTAGTGTTGAGTAGCACCGAGACATAAGATATGTCATCCTTTGGCGAGAAAATATCCCTGAGAAGCACTTATCATTTCTAGATCAACCCACCCTTTCTCCATTTTAATCTTCTGATTACCTGATTTCAGAATTTTGCGTCAGCGCTTTTCTTTGGGACGAAAAAAAAAATCATACCATCTATAAAATATATTAACACTCAGATGATTAAGTGCCTCGCTGGCCCGATGGGAAAATGTTTCGATAATTTAAACAAGAAATTATGCTTTTGTTTGTCAGTTTAGAAATGCTTTCTTACATTTGTTTGTATGTAGCTTTGAATAAACACACGAGTATTCAAAGGAAGCAGCTTAAAGAAATATGTGAAACTGTAGTTTCTTTGTCTAAATATGGAACTTATCAAAGCCTTTTGAGTCTGGTCTCACCCCATTTACTCCATCTGAGTTTCTCACCATCCCTCTAATGAGACTGGTTGCCACTCACTTCACACAACCCCTGGCATGGCAGAGAATGAGCTTGGAGAGCCTGCTTCCCCCTACTGGCCATATGACCGTTGAGAAGCGAATGAACTCCGTTTCCTTGTCTGTAAAATGGGTGTAACTGTATCTACCTGGCAGAAATAAAGCACTTGGAACAGGGCCTGGCTCAGGGTAGGAACTTAGTAAATGACAGTTAATATTTCTGTTTCCACACATTGCGTTCACATTGTTTCTGGGATTTTCCTCTTATCTCCTCTCAACTTTTGCAAGTCTGCCCTTCCTTCAAGGCCATGCAGTCTTCCCTGACTATTCTAACTACAATTTCAATTCCACTCCTATGTGAACTGCTATCTTAGAGTGAGTACTGCCTTATTTAGCATTTAGTTATTTTAGCACAAAATTAATTTAGTGGGTTATCATCCTGGGTTATATCGTTCTCTGCTGTTTTATGTGTTTTGGGTTCTGTGTCTCCAGCTATATTTTAAGCTTTAGAAAGACATCTTTATGTCTTCCCCGCAATACCTACCAGACCCTCACACACAGTAGGCACTTATTTACTTATCGAATAAATGAAAGTAGGTGCAAAGTAGAAACATATCTGCTTTCAACAATGAAATATTTCCTTTTTTCTCTGCAGTTTGGAGGAGCTCTTCCTGTGCCTTAACGACTATGAAACAGTGTCTTGTCCTTCTATTTGCTGTCATTCTCTTAAGCTACTACATATAACGGACAATAACCTCCAAGACTGGACTGAAATACGAAAGTTAGGAGTTATGTTTCCTTCACTGGATACTCTCGTCCTGGCGAACAATCATTTGAATGCTATTGAGGAGCCTGATGATTCACTGGCCCGGTTGTTTCCTAATCTACGATCCATCAGCCTCCACAAATCAGGTGAGGTACATGCAAATTGATCTGAGCTTACACATGAGATCAATGATCGTGTATTTCTTTCAGTCACGGCTCTGCCTCCTTGTAGGATGCGTTTTCAAGAGTGACATGCAGGTGCCAGTTGATTAGCTAAATTTAGGGCGTCCGTGTTCGTAAATGATAAATACCAAGTGGCATAGCATCTTATTAGCTGTTTATGTTTTATATGCTGAAGAGGTCATACCATGAAAGGAGTGAGACAGATTGACGAGTTGGACAGTAAAAGGCAGAGTCAGAGTACAAGGAACGACAAACTAGCCCATTTTGTCTGGATTCAGGTTAAGGAATTTCAACCTACCGTACCCTGTGTTTACTTTTCTCTTCTAGTATGGTATGGTAGTTACATAGCATTAGATAGGATTGATAGCCAGTTTGCTGCCATTTGATTCTGTGTCTCCCAGAAATGAGTATTTTTAGCCTATTTTTTTTTAACTAATAAATTTTATGTTTTAGAGCAGTTTTAAATTCATAGCAGAATTGAGCAGAAGTACTGAGTTCCCACATACTCTGCACCACCCCCCCCCCCCACAACCTCCCCACTCTCAACATTCCAGCACCAAAGTGATACATCTGTTAATCGAGCCTACGTTTTCACATCATCACCCAAAGTCCGTATCTCACATGAGGGCTCACTCTTGGTGTTCTGTGCTTGGGACAAACGTGGAATGACATGTATCTGTCACTATAGTATCATACATAAAAGTTTCACTGCCCTAACAATCCACTGGGTTCTGCCTGTTCGTCTCTCCATACGCCCAGTCCCTGGCAAACAGCAGAGACCTTTTTACTGTCTCCGTAGTTTTGCCTTTTCCAGAATGTCATATAGTTGGACTCATACAGTATGTGGCCTTTTCAGGTAAGCTTCTTTCACTTCATAATACGCTTTAAGTGTCCTCTATATCTTCTCATGGCTTGATAGCTCATTTCTTTTCAGCGCTGAGTGACTTTCCATTGTGTGGCTCTGCCACGGTTTGTTTATCCATTCACAAGCTGAAGGACGTCTTGGTCGCCTCGAAGTTTGGGCGCTTATTAATAAAGCCGCTGTAGACCTCTGTGTGCGGGGTTTTGTGTGGACAGTAAGTTTTCATTTCATCTGGGTAAATGCCAAGGCGCGCGGTTGCTGGATCATACGGTGAGAATAGGTGTCGTTTTATGAGGCACTGCCCGCTGCCTTCCAGAGTGGCCGCCCCACTTGGCGTGCCACCAGCCACGAGTGAGACTTGCTGTCACTCCTCATCTTGGTCAGCATCGTGTGCTGTGGATGTGTTGGATTTCGGCCACTCTAGGTGCGTGTGGTGGAATCTTGTTTTAATTTGCAATTCTGCAACGACCTATGATGTCGAGCATCTCTTCCTCTGCTTATTTGCCATCTTGGGGAGGTGTCTGTCTGGGTCATTTGCTCATTTCTTAGCTCGGGTTGTTTATTTCCTTACTGTTGAGTTTTAAGAGTTCTTTGTGTATTTTGGACAACAGTCCTTTATCAGATGTGTTTGTAACCAATCTCTTCTTCCAGTCGGTGACTTTTCTTCTCATTCTCTTGACATTGTCTTTCGGCCCATTTCTTAAAACCCGTGTAGCTAAAAACAACTCTAATCTACAATTGAAAAAACACACAGCTTAATTTGCCATGGAAGTCATGCCACGGAAGTGGGAATGAGGTTTTAAAAACCAGTGTTTTGCATAAGGAAGCTGCTTATGACACAACTGAAGGGAAGAGAACAGTGGTGGCTTGGGACAGTATACACCAGAGCCCTCATATATCACTCCTCTGCTTACCCTTGCTTCAGGTTGACGGAGAGAGGAAGGGGCTATGTTGTTCTCTGAAATAGACTGAGCCTGTTATAAGATTGACCACGTTCATTATCACAGGCATATTTTTCCTGGAAGTGCCAACTGTTGACTTGGATGTTATATTTGCTCACGGGCCATAGGAAGACTTTTCTTTTAGCACTAAGTAATCTTAATTTATTGCATGTTCTCATGACCCAATGGTTCAGGTTGTCTGTTTTTGCTTTTGTTTGTTTTGCTTTTAAAATCTGTCTTCCCTGTGCCCAAAATGAGGGCAGTATGTAAGCAAGATATTATTTATTTTCTGGCTCTATTGAACTTGCCCCGTTTTAGAATTTGTTAGGTAAAAATGTGAGTTTGACAGTATTAACTCTGATCAGTAGTTATGTTCTGTGAGTCTGTATCTGGTGAAAAAGTTGACCGCGTCCCCCTTTTAATGTAATCATGGCATACATCGTGCTTATAGAAACCGGCAGTGACCCTCTTTACAAGGCCATTTGGGTGGACAATCAGTACCTTAGTAGGATGCTGGAGAATGAAGCTCTCTTCTCCTTGACCACTGGGATCATAGGGAGAGGAGCGGCTCTAGGGAAGTTTTTATGGTGTTTGACTGTATTCTGTTCTGTCGTTGCATGTAAGAAGATTTTCAGGATCTCTAACTAGTTTACGATCATTTTTAACATTTCAGAAATTAATTGAAGCAGTTTTTTCTATGTTAATCTTCTTTTTTGTGTGCTTTTCTGGATTTACTTAAATGATATATTTCTCAAATCAGGTTTGCAGTCCTGGGAAGACATTGACAAACTAAATTCATTCCCCAAACTTGAAGAAGTGAGATTATTAGGAATTCCTCTTCTGCAGCCCTATACCACCGAGGAGCGGAGGAAATTGGTAATAGCCAGGTCTGTTGTCTGATGACTCTCCTTGCTTCTCTCGGGCCTTGTTTCATTAAAGGGATGGTGCGCTAATGAGGGGGAGTGCACCATACGTTTCCCCGTCTCTTGAACAGACAGCACTTGAAGGGGCTGCGTCTGTAGCTCCAAATCCCAGAAGAAAGAGAACACGGTGTGATGAGAAAAATGTGAAAAGTAATTGGCCTGCCAAGAGCACTGAAACGTTCCCTCACAAATCTATTCTATTTTTACACTTTTTAATACTTAACAATATTTGAAGCCCTGTTTTGGATTATGGAGAAAAAGTAGGTATAACAGGGAATGAGTTCTGTTTTAGTTGTATTTATTTTCTCTGTTAACATAGTGTCATTTAAAGCGTAAATACCTAAAAATTGGACGGTTTCAGTTCTATGAAGCTTAAGAGAGCAGCATCTGTGTTTTCTCCTTGAATATAGATTGACTTAAACATGACTACCACACGGCTGTGTTCTTCCTCTTGCTCCCCTGCCTCTCGTGTCTCCATCTCTGCCTCTCCCAGACTGCTGAAATGAGTGTTTATTTTTGTATAAGCCTTTAGCAGCAGTAAGATTTTGCCTGAGATGTAAAGGGCCGTGAAGCTTTCATTTGTTCTCTTTGCGTGCCATACATAGTGGTTTTGAAAGGGGCTTTAAGTTCCCTAAAGAAGAGTGGTTCTTCAAAACGGATGAACATAGGGAAAAAAAAGAGAAGAGAGGGGCCAACCAGAAAGCACTCTTAACTGTAGAGAACACACTGAGGTTTGCTGGAGGTGAAGGTGATGGGTATTAAGGAGGGCACTTGTAGTGAGCACCAGGTATTGTATGTAAGTGGGGAATCACCAGATTCTCGTGCAGCTAATATTACATCCATGCTAACTAACTGGAATTTAAATAAAAACTTGAAAAACGAAAAAATTTTAAAAAGCGGAGTATTCTTTAAACAGGGTATTGCTCTTTCTACCCAGCTAACACCTAACAGATCCTTACTGCTTTGTAACATACACGTTAATATCTCATTGAAGAAATACATTTCAGCGTAGTTTCCTTCTAGAAAGAGTAAGTCTTGTAGTAGGCCTTATACTTTACTTTCTTCACGTAATTCTGTTGTAAATATAGTAAATTGATTCCTGTACTGTCTACTCTGTAGACCTCTGCTGTCCAGTATGGTACCATTAGCTATGTGTGACTTTTGAACACTTGAATTATGGCTAGTCTGAATCGAGATGTGCTGTAAGTGTAAAAATATACACGGGATTTCAAATACTTTATATGAAAAAGAGAACATTAAGTATCCTATTAGTTATTTGTTAGTATTGATCGCAGGTTGAAATGATTAAATCCTGGATATAGTGGGTTAAATAAAAATATATCCTTAAAATTAATTTCACCTGTTGTATTTTTATTTTTTTAAATATGGCTACTAGAGGGGCGCCCAGTGGCTCAGTCAGTTAAGTGTTCGACTCTTGATTTTGGCTCAGGTCATGATCTCACAGTTCATGGGATCAAGCCCCATGTCGGGCTCTGTGCTGACAGCACAGAGCCTACTTGGGATTCTCTCTCTCTCACACTCTGACCCTCCCCTCCTCGTGTTCTCTCTCTCTCTCTCTCTCTCTTCTCTGTCTCTTTTCTCTCTTCTCTCTTTCTTGCTCTCTCTGTTTCTCCCAGAAAATAAATGAATATTTTTAAATAAATAAGGCTACTAGAAAATTTAAAATTACATACGTGGCTTGGATTATATTTAAGTTGGACAGTGCTGGCTAGAATCTTATTTTGAAAGGTAAGGTATAATTATAAAAGGTCAGTGTCACATCTAAAAATGAAACTTTAAGGGAAGCTGGGTTGCTCAGTTGGTTAAGCATCCAACTCTTGGTTTCAGCTCAGGTCGTGATCTCACAGTTCTCAGTTGGAGCCCCGTGTCAGTCTCTGTGCTGACAGTGCATAGCCTGCTTGGGATTCTCTCTCCCTCTCTGCCCCTTCCCTGCTCACTCTCTCTGTCTCTCTCTCAAAATAAATAAATAAATAAATAAATAAATTTTTAACGAGACTTTAGACATTTTGGGTCCTTTTATTCTATACCACTTTAGTTCATGTAGGTAGTTGTACATAAGCAGAGTTACATCAAACATGTCCTTTCAAGAGAATAAGACTGGGCCTCAAACCAATGATTTTATTTCGAAAGCTGAATATTCTTAGTATCTTAACATGTCTTTATTTTGGTTTTTACTTACAGATTGCCATCCGTCTCCAAACTTAATGGCAGTGTTGTTACTGATGGTGAGCGAGAAGATTCGGAGAGATTTTTTATCCGTTACTATGTGGATGTTCCACAGGAAGAAGTGCCATTCAGGTAAAAACTACTCATCAGTTTAGCTACATTTTAGCAAGTATTGAGGCAATTTAAGAACTATTGCTTTAGAGCAAATCTAATAATTTGTTATGTGACCCTTTTAGAGGACTTTGGTGATAGGTTAAAAAAAAAAAAAGGAAGAAACACAAAGCAAACCCATTTTATCTCGTTTTCCACAGTGTGTTTCTTCTAACCTTGCACTTGTATTAAGAATGGTCGGGTAAGTATTTGACCACTTCCACCCCCATGCTCCATGTCATTGATTCCTGTTTGATTCTCTTCTCCAGGGACACATCTTCACCTCCCCAAAAACTGGTCTCTTCTTTCACATTGACCTGCTTTCAGGATATACTAGGTTCTGCAGTTTGGAAGATTTGGCAAATAGGCATTAGGTTTCGAGAATACGGGGAAAGGACTAGAAAACAGACTCTTAAGGAAATACTAAAGGAATTAGGATGGTTGAGTATGAAGAGAAATGCGGAGGACTGAATTAGTGATTACCTTTAAGCATACGAAGAGTTACTGTACATAGTTTGAGGAGCAACTACCTTTTTTTATGTTTGCTTATTAAATAAAAATAAATGAAACTTTGAATATAGTTGGCACACAATGTCACATTAGTTACAAGTGTGCAACAGAGAGATTCAACAAGTGTGTATGTTGTGCTGCACTCACCACCAGTGTGGCCACCGTCTGGGACCACACAACACGATCACAATACCATTCATTATATTCTGCGTTCTGTACCTTTCACTCATGGCATCATTGGGAGCCTGTGTCCTCCTGTCCCCTTTGCCCGTTTTGCCCATTCCCCTTCCCCCTTCCTCCGGCAGCCACCAGGTTGTTCTCTGTGTTTACAGGTCAGATTCTGCTTTTTGCTTTGTTTGTTTTGGTTTTTAGATTCCACATGCAAGTGAAATCACATGGCATTTGTCTTTATCTTATTTATTTCACTTAGTTTAATATCCTCTAGGTACATCCATGTTGTCACAAATGGCAAAAAAAATGTCATTCTTTTTTATGGCTGAGTAATATTTCAGCGTGTGTGTGTGCGTGTGTGTGTGTGCGCGTGTGTGCGCGTGTGTGCGTGTGCACGTGCCACATCTTTATCCACTCATCTATCGATGGACACTTGAGTTGCTTCCGTATCTTGGCTATTGTAAATAATGCTGCAGTGAACATAGAGGTGCACATATCTTTTCAAGTTAATGTTTTTTTAATTCTTTGGATAAGTACCCGAAAGTGGGATAGCTGGATCATTTGGTATTTCGAGTCTTAACTCTCTGAGGGACCTCCATACTGTTTTCCACAATGGCTACACCAATTTACATTCCCACCATAATGCATGAAGGTTGGGAAGGAGCTACATTTAATACTCTGTAAATGTAAAAGGAAATGTAACAGGTATGATATAGGTAAACATACAAGGAAAAAATATCCCCCCAAACTGGTTTTTAGGTGTTGGCAACTAGAACCACTAAGCAAAAATGTTCTATGCTTTCCTTAATGACCTTAACAAATAACACGAATCACATTAGACAAGCAGGATGCAAGTTAGGACTGAATGGGAGTCTAGTCAGTTGATCTTCTGGTTATAAATTTCTGTGATTCCAATTCATCCTTACTAAATATATCTAATTTTCCCCAGAGTTTTCTATTACTTACAGCTTTGAGGGGGTTAACATTCTATAAGGCTCAACTAGTACTGTATAAAAAGATTCTGTGGTTTTGTTAGTAGTATTTTAAAGCATAAACATTTTAAAAATATGAGACAAATCAAGATTTTTGAAGACTGCCTTTTAAAATTAGCTAAGGACAGCCAAATAGGGAGAAATAAATATTACTGTGCCTTTTAATACAACCTAGAAATAATAGGTTAAGCAGCATGACTTTGTTTTTTTTTTTGTTTTTTTTTTTTTTTTTTTTTTTGTAAAACATGACCTAACATCTATTAGTTTTACTTGATTCACTCTAACTTATTAACGGGAGAAGTAAATATTTGGGCTTTGAGCATAAGCTCATCATTATAGTTTATTTAATTTCCAGCCCGCTGCAGGAAGTAGTACACATATAGGCAGTACGTTGTTTTCTGTCTCGATGGCATAATTTTCCTAAAGTGCGTATATACCTCTGCACTAGTCCGTGTTCTTGAATTTGGGTCATGGCCACCATCTTCAACCACAGGAGGAATTTATTGGAAGGATATTGAGAAACTGCGAAAATTGTTAGGCAAGCTGCAGAACCAGGCCTAGACAGGAGCCAGGGGCAGCAAGAGCAGCCAAGGTGTCACTTGGTGTTTGGCCTCACGTGTCTCTGCTGGCACCGTCCTCCCTAGTCACCACAGTGCTGGACTTCACCGCCGGACGCTTGCGGTTGTGCACGGGCTGTGCTGGAAATAATCTCTCGCTGACCTTTGCCTCTGTGTCTGACCAATCGATTGTCTGTGTTTAGGGTACGTGCTCACATTTTGTCTTCAGAGAGATAGGGAGAGGGATTACCTGTTCCACTTTGGCTTCTGCAGTGAGAGGTAGAACCCTGCTTTGCCTGATCTTCGGACTTTTCCCCAAACAGGAGCAATTCAGTAAAAAGAACCTCTATGACAGTCTGCCATTTTGACTGTCCAACATCTATGAGGATACCTTTTCCGCATAGTTCTACATATAAAAAATTATTCTTACCTGTCCTAATGTAGTCCTTGTACAAATGAAAACACATTTCTTTCTCCCTGAAATGAGATAACCTGTTTATTCTAATCCTAAAGACTGTGACCAATTAGCTACTGTAAAAGATTCAAGCTATTTTAATTACCACTCTGGCCTTGCTGCCTGTTTATGGAATTATGCCTCCTTTCCCACTCACTAGTGGTTAAATGTCACTGCTTAGTGTCTTCCACTTTTCTTGAAATTGAAATGAGCAAACTGATGTCAGTGCCTTACTGGTCTGTTAAATATTTTTCA
Source organism: Panthera onca (assembly GCF_046562875.1). Lineage (NCBI taxonomy): Eukaryota > Metazoa > Chordata > Mammalia > Carnivora > Felidae > Panthera > Panthera onca. Next base: position 96,839,154 of record NC_138348.1, on the reverse strand, counting down.
CAGGTGTGAGTGTTCTACTCACGAATGTATTTTTCAAGGCCTTGGAAAAGGAAGTGTCTTCTAGGTCCTTTGGTTCATAGATGGAGAATGAGTGAAGGAATAACATGGGTGGCAATAATTTCCATCATTCCTGTGTCCTGAAGTGTTTTATTTTCTCCTTCCACATCATCCCCCAAATTGGTGGCATCTCAACTTTGTTTAGCATAGACCACCATGAGTCCAATTTCTAATCATCCAACTAGACAAAATTTTAGAACCACTTCCAGCCACTAAAGCTACCTTTTTGAACTCAGAACCTCTGGTACTGTACTTACATCAACAAAATCAGCTAGATCTAACATTGCTTCTCCTTCCTGGGTCAGCACACTCGGAATCTATTCCTGTACTTATTTCCTGCATTTTGTCCACGTAAATGACCGAATTCTTGCAATTCCTTTGATGTTTTTGTAATCAACCCCACAGAGCATGCTGTGATCTGATGGTAGTGGAGCAGAGTGTGTGTGTGTGTGTGTGTGTGTGTGTGTGTGTGTGTGTGTGTGTAAGGATGAGGCAAATAGGGATTCGTTCACTCTTGCAAGGTAATTCCCTTAGGCAGGGGTTTCTCCCGCCTTCTCAAGCAAGAGAGGAACAGTCTCTTTAAGCCTGCTAGCCAGGGGCCTGAGTGAGGATTAGGGATTCAGGATGTTCCCGAGCCCTCAGAGTCTTCCTATGTACCTCTACTCCGGGTCATTCTCCTCCCCATCCCCACTCTTTCCGGTCCGTGCTTCAGCTTTCGTAGAACAGTCCCGATATGGATACAGATTTAACTGGCCTGTAATTCAGCAACCTGGGGCATCAAACTGTGTGCATTTGTTTTTAATAGCTACCTCAGCTTTATTGTTGTAAGAGAAAAGACACTTTTCTTTAAAGTACCTGGGTTTCAGTCTGCTTTGAGCCTAGTTCCTAGGGATTTGACCTTAATATTCTCTTGATTCAGGTTGTCTTATGCCCTTAGAGTAGCAGATGCTCTGCCTCGTAGTCTTGAATTCTTCCTACCGTTCACATTGTTTTATTCTTGGCAGCACTCTCTGAATCACCTAGAGCTTCCCGTGGGGCCACAAGTGGTCATGAGTTACTTCGCTACACCACGTCAAGGCCTTTGCACAATCCCTTCCGTGAACACTAAGACGACGTTCGCTGGGCCTGCTAGGCCAAAAACCAATTTCAAATTGCCTATAATGACCTGCGGGGCTCTTGCTGGTAATCTCCCTGGTGCCAGTTTCTGAGTGCACACAACAGAAATCAACTCTGGCCAACTTCAGTAGGGTATGAATTTAGTAAAAGAATAATGAATACTATGTAGCTCACAGAATTGACAGGAAGATTAGAAAATCAGGCTTAGGCAGGATTGTTGGAAAGCCAGGCACAGCCAAGATTTCTAGATCTCTCTCTACAGACTCTGGTCACTGGTCAGTCATCAACACGCTGCTAGACTTCATTGCCCCCACACATTTACAGTCATGCCTTTGAATTCTTGATTTTTCTGTATCTGCTATGAATAATCGCTGTTAGACCTTGTGTCTTTGCATTTCCAGTTACAGTTAGGTAAGTTTGTTACCTTCCTGTGTTTTGGCTTTCAGGGAAAGAAGAAAGAGTATTTACTCCTCGTTAGTTTTGTAGTGGAAAATAGTTCCTACTTCTGATCTGTCTGGGGTTTCCCTCAAATCCGATGCTGGACAGCTAAAGTTGACATATATCCACTATAGTACCTGTTGCCTAATAGTTTTTTTGTTTGTGTGTTTGTTTGTTTGTTTTCATAAATCCTCCAGTAGAATGATCTGCTCCGGTAGAGCAAATATTTTTTGAGCCATTGTAATGCGCTAGGAACTGTGTTAGGCAATTAAAAAAGAATTGTAATACCATTCATCCTGATATCAAGATGGAATGATGGATAAGCATGGAGGAATTTGTATTATAATGCATTTATTATGAATTAAGAATACTGATCTATAAAGGTGTTTACTGTGGCTATCATTTTTTTAATTGTCTTCCAAATTATATGCATAATCTCTCCTTAAAATACCAATGAACAGTGAATAACACAGTGTCTAGGTAGTAAAAGGTGAAAATTTCACTCTGGATAATTCAATAATTCATACAGAACCACATTTGAACTTTAGTTTCCAGGTAGGATGGGTTTTGGAGAAATAAAATCCATTTGACCATGGATTTTTTAAAAACCAGTGCTTAACTTGATTTTCCTATAAATTCTGACTTCTACCAACATCTTTTTCCAATTGTTAGGTTCCCTGAGCTTTTCCTTCTCCTTCCATTAAACATGTAATACTTGTATTCAACTTAGACGTAAGAAAAGGTAGCCAGTATGTCTTTCAAGGGCATGAATAAAAAGCCATTATGATCAGTTGAATGTCCTTTATGGTAGCAAAGTGATTTTGTGAGTCAGTTGTATTACTCACACACATCTGTTTCCATGTGATTAGTCGTTTTAGCAACAGAAGACTTTATAAAGATGATCCATAAATTTACATATTCTGTTTTTCTCCCTCAGACTACAACACTAGCTCCAGTTACCTGAACGATTTCAATTTTTTTATGATGAACAGAATAAAATGTTTAGAGGACAAAAGGGAGATACACTTAATTAAGAGTTTTGTAATTTCTTACAGATGCTCAGTTATCCTTTTTATTGTTTTCTGTTGATAGGTGGAGCTGGAAGTCTGTCGTTTACTGTAGATGTTCATGGTAATAATGGACTAACACAGAAGAACGAGCAGTTGCTTATATGTTTCATGTGGATTTACTTTGTGAGATAATGGAAGGCAAAAAATTTCTACTCCTGATTCTTGACCTTTAAACATCATAGTGTTTGCTTTTCCAATCAATGGACACTTTCTTTTGAAGCCTTCATCTGTGCCTTGTCTTTTCATGGCTTGTGTAACAGTGGTGTGCTATTTCAAAATAAGTTCCGTGTGTGCTGCTGGTGGCTGAAAAGATGTCCTCACTGGGCTGGTTGTATTTCATTTATTGGACTCTCAGATTTTACCAGAGGAACTTCTAGGAGGTAACTCTGGATTCTAGCTGGGTTTCAAAGGGCAGTTAGTTTAACTTATTTACCGAACACTTGCTGTGAACCAAGAGGCTGTGGGCCAGAAGTGGGAGGCAAAGAGACAAAAAAGTACTGTCTGCTCTCAAGAAGCTTGCCATCTGGGCTAAGCTAAAGACATATCTCCTTTGCTGGCTCCTGTTCATGTTCTCCACCTCTAAAAATAAAGACACCATAGGATTTGGTCCTCGGACTTCTCCTCTTTTGTACTCATCCTTAGGTACTTTTATCCAGTCCTGCGTCTTTACGTGCCTCCTCTATTCTAATAACTGCCAAATTCATTCTCCAGCTCTGATCTGCCCCTGAGTTTCAGCCTAGTATTTCCAAAGGCCTACCTGACATCTCCACCTGAATGTTTAAACCTGTTGTGTCCCAAACCAAACTTCTGATACCCTCCCTTACCTTTCTCTGGCCCCTGCCTCTACTGTTCTGCAAGTCTGTTCCTCTGCAAGTTTTCCATCGCTCGTTTTTCCAGTTGCCAGGGACAAAACCTCAGAGTTGTCCCTGATTTCCTTCTCCCATACTCCACATCTAGTCGATTAGGTTTTTTTCTTTCAGTACCACTTCCAAAAATATATAGGCAATCTGTCTATTTCTTACCATTCGTTTTAGTTCAAGCTTCCGTCGTGTCTTACCTGTATTATTCTAGCACCCTCCTATATGGTCTCCCTCAATTCACCTTGCCCCTGTGGCTTATTGTCCACATGGGAGCCAGTTTATCAGAACTCAAGTTTATTTAAAAAACAAAAAACGAAAAAGCCTTCCCGTGCTGTTCCTGAAACCCATCAAGCACACTCCCACCTCAGGCCTTTGTACTTTTTCCCTCTGTGGAATGCACAAGGTTAACTGCATGGCTTTCTCTCTTTGGGATACCTTATCAGAGACTCCTCCCTGACCAGCTGATCTCAAACAGTGCGACTCTGTCTCCTGCAATTCTCTTAACCTACTTTTATTTTTCTTATTTAGCAACACCTGACTTGCATTTTTTATACGCTCCTGGCCTCCCCACACTCTACTGTAAGTTCTGTAAAGGCAGGGACTTCTGTTTTGTACTTAGTCCTAACCTCAACGCCTAGGGTGGTGCCTGACAAAACAGCCAAAATAGTTCAGTAAAATGACTGAATCTCCGCATATGCTCAGGGAGCACGAAGCAGGGTTACTCTGCTCTGCTGGAAAAGGTGGTACTTCCTAGACAATGAATGAGTCAACCTGGTGAAGGGGAGGGGAGAATGTTCCAGACCGGAAGGGCAAAAAAGGAAATAACTCCTGATGTGTAGTGATCTGCAGTGGTTTGAAATGCTTCGTGGAAAGTAGCCACAGTAGTCCTGGGCGGGAAGGTAGGAGCCAGGGCAGGGCCTTGAAGACCTTGGTATGCCATGCCAGGACACTAGGACTTTTTTTTGCATGCAGTGGAAAATCATTGAGACATTTCAAGTGGGGAAGTTCTCGGGAAGATTGTGGTTTCTATTTCGAGGGAGAAGCTTAGAGAGAACCAGTTAATAACTGAAACTTTGGTAAAGCAAATGTGCACTGGGGGTGGCTTATGTCCTTATGCAGAGGGGCACGTGAGGACTGAATTCCATTGTGGAATTTGAAATAGTCCTTAGAAAACGCACGGGGAAGTTCTACTTGTTTTCTGATATGTACAGCCCTGATTTATCTAGGGGTATAAGAGTATCATTTTTAGAGAAAAAGAAACCTACACGTTTGTGAATCTGTGCAAGTTAAAGCGTACTATCGTTTTTGCCTCACCATTTATCAAATGTCTGTCTGCATTGCCTATATTTATCAGTTTTTCCTTTATGTTGTTTGCTTTATCTCCATTTCCTCTGCGTGAATTTAAATTGCTTATTTAGTACTGAACTAATACCGGTCTTCCTCTGTTAAGTTTTAAAGAGAAACAAAAAGAAAACCCATGTAACTTTTCTTTGAGAAATCAACATATCATGTGAACATAAAGGAAAGGAAGCAAAAATAATATAAAAACAAGGAGGGGGACGAAACATAAGAGACTCTTATTAAATACAGAGAACAAACTGAGGGGTGCTGGAGGGATTGTGGGTGGGCGGATGGGCTAAATGGGTAAGAGGCATTAAGGAAGACACCTTGTTGGGATGAGCACTGGGTGTTCTACGTAGGGGATGAGTCACCGGACTCTACTCCTGAAATCATTATTGAACTATGTGCTAGCTAACTTGGATGTAAATAATAATAATAAAAAAAAATCAACATATCATGTATCTTTTACGGTTCAACTGTTTCTTTGGGGGAGGCGGTTGGTGGTTTTTTGTTTTTTACGTTTTTATTTTAATCACCTGGTGCTCATCACACATGTGCGCCCTCCTTAATCCCTGTCACCTATTTCACTCCTCCCCACCCCTTCCATCTGGTAACGATCAGTTTTGTTCTCTTTAGGTAAGAGTCTGTTTGTTGGTTTGTGTCTCTCTTTTTTCCCCTCTGCTCCTTTGTTTTGTTTCTTAAATTCCACATTTGAATGAAATCATACAGTATTTGTCTTTCTCTGACTGACCTATTTCACTTAGCAGGATACTGTCTAGCTCCATGCATGTCATTGCAATTGGCAAAATGTCATTCTTTTTTGTGGCTGAATAATATTCTTTTGTATGTATATACCACATCTTTTTTACCCTTCATCAGTCACTGGACATTTGGGCTGCTTCTGTATCTTGGCTATTGTAAATAATGCTGCTGTGAACATAGGAGTGTCTGTGCCCCTTTGCTACAGTATTTTTGAGTAGTATTTTTGTATTCTTTGGGTAGATACCAGTAGTGTGATTGCCGGATCGTAGGGCACTTCTGTTTTTCGCTTTCTGAGGAACCTCCGTATGTTTTCCAGAGTATCTGCACGAGTTTGCATTCCCACCGGCAGTATACCCAAGGTTCCTTTTTCTCCAGATCCTTGCCCAAACCTGTTGTTTCTTCTGGTTTGGAGTTTAGCCGTCCTGACAGGTGTGAGGTGTTGGTCTCATTGTAGTTTTGATTTGTATTTTTCTGACAATAAGTGACGATGAGCACCTTTTCATATGTCTGTTGGGCATCTGGATGTCTTCTTTGGAGAAATGTCTGTTCGTGCCTTCTGCCCATTTTTAACTGGATTATTCGCTCTTTGGGTGATGCATTTTAGAAGTCCTTTATATATTTTGGAACCAATCCTTTGTCGGATATGTCATTTGCAAATATCTTCTCCTACTCAGTAGGTTGTCTTTTAGTTTTGTTGACTGTTTCCTTCACTGTACAGAAGCTTTTTATTTTAATGTAGTCCCAGTAGTTTATTTTTGCTTTTGTTTCCCTTGCCTCAGGGGACCTATCTACTGCTGATGTCACAGACATACTGCCTGTGCTCTCTTCAAGGATTTTTATGGTTTCAGGTCTCACATTGAGGTCTTTCATCCATTTTGAATTTATTTTTGTGTCTGGTGTAAGAAAGTGGTCCAGTTTCATTCTTTTGCATGTTGCTGTCCAGTTTTCTCAACGTCATTTGTTGAAGATGTTTCTTTTTGTTTTTGATGATAGTGGGGAGGAAGTAAATTCACTGATTTGGGGGATCTCTTTTTTTCAGGCTTTGAATTTTGTTTTTCATGAAGAGTTAGAAGAGGCATAGCTCCAGTGAACAATTATTTGCTGGGAAGAGACACTGTTGTCAGAGAGAGCAGCAAAGCCAGAAATAGGTTTTCTTAAAGGCTTTGCTTCAGTTTTACTCTCCTTCGATACCTCACTTTCTGTTTGTCCTAAGGGGTCCCTAAACTATGCCCCGGGAAGTCCTTAATTATGTCAAGGATTATATTAGGCATTCCTCAAATGCTTATTGGCTTGTCATTAGTGGCATGCTTTTTAAAATATGGAGAGTATGGTTTTTTCCTCCTTAAGACTAATGGCTTTTCTAAATACAGCTGATTGTATCTTCACGTTATTGTGAGAGCAGGGCAGCAGCTTGTATTCAGACACCACCTCAGTGAAGGCTTGCTTTGTCTTGGATGCTGGAGAAATCCTAGTGTGCTGCATCTGTTACCTCGTATTCCTTCCAGACAGAGGACCTGCTGTTGTGAAGGAACATTCCTACATTGGACAGGAGTCTCTTGGGCTTCTCCATATTGCCAGGCTCCATCATCCTCTGACAAGGGCCGTGACACAGCACTCCTCCCATTCAGCTTCCAGTCTGATGAGAAACAAAAGGGGCTTTCTCCTTGGCGCACCACGGAGAGCCCCTGAAATGGTAGCTTTCCCTGTCGCTCACAGCCTTTGTCATTCCAATTACCTTGGGCTTGATTTTGACTTCTTGCCACTTTCCCAGCCCAGCAGAAGATAGGCTACCTTCCTCATCTTGATTGGAGTTATATATGAGAATTTGCATATACCTGCAAAGGAAAGAGAGAATGAGAATCGGTCCGCCCACATCATGGTCTTGGGGGAAATGATCTTTGGCGTCTCGACTTTTGTTTTGGCCAGGGCAGGGGCCAGTTTTCATCTTTGTTTTGCTTCTGTTTGCTTTTTAGGATTAAAAAAAAAATACTGAGAACAATAAAATAAAATACTCATGTTCACGTTATTCAGAACTGGTGATTACTAATATTTTACTATTCACTGCCAGTTTATTTTTTAAATTGAAAGTAACAGTATCACAGGTGAAATTAGAGGAGGTTTTTGCCCCTGTTCTCAGTCCTGTTTATGCCAAGAAGTAATCCCTGGCAAGAATTTGATGTGTATCCCTTCTGTCTACTTAACTATATTGTATATATCCATAAAAATATAAAATGGGATTTTATAACTCTGTGTTAATATGCACTGCAGTTTCTTCTCTCCGTCTATAACTTTTCAGTCTCCTCTTTTCACTTTGTATTTTGTTGAAAAGAAGTTTCAAAAGTTTGCCATTAAATGTGTCAGTCTTTCACTCTGTGGTTTATTCTTACTCCATCTTTTCTAACAGAATCTTTTCTTTTCCAGAGATCACTTAAGATAATCTCCTGGCTTTTTTTCGAAATGTGTTTTCACATTTGTGTCTTTGATCCACCTGGAATCTGTTTTTGCAGATGGTGTCAAATAGAGATCTGAGGGTTTGCTTTTTTCCCCATATGGATAATTGGTGTTCACCACTGATCTTTAATGCCGCCTCTGTCATATATCTCATTTTTTATATGCATGCGTGGTTCTGCCTCCACCCTGGTCTTTTCCACTGGTGTATGTGTCCTTTCCTATACCGTTACAAAATCATGAAATCACATTGCAAAGTCTGAATTCCCATTAAGGGCAGGTCTCTACACCTAACTGTTTCTCAGATTACCTTTGAGATTGTAGCCTCATTTCCCTAGTAAATTTTAGGGTTGACTTACCAAGAACCACAAAAATCCTGCTGCAGTTTGGATTCTGATTGTAGTGAATTCACTGACTAATTTGGGAGAATTGACAGCTTGATACTATTTTGTCTTCTCATCTGTGAACATAGGAGATCTTCCCATTTAATTCAGAGCATCTTTTATGTCCTTCAGCATTGTTTCTAATTCTCTCTCAAAGGCCTCGTGCATATTTGTTCAGTTCTGTTTCTAGGCGTCTTATGCATTTTGTTGCTATTTTAAATGAAATCATTTTTTCTGTTACTGCTTTCTAATTGCCTATTGTTGGTGTAGAAAAATGCTGTGTATTTGTGTGTGGTCATGTAGCCATCGGTCTCGCTGTCGTATAAGATAGTTAATCTCTACTTTCTTCTGGGTTTCTGGGTAGACAGTCCTGCAGTATAGTATTATCAGTAAAAGAGGGCATCGTCATCTTGTTTCTCACTGTTTCTCACTTTGCTTCCAAAGTTTCGGTGTGAAGTATTTTGATATGAAATACGACTTTTGCTGTCGGTTTTTCATAGTTGTTTTTCATATCAGGTCGAGGTACTTACTGCCTCTGTTTTTCTAAGAGTTTCTTTTAATATGAACAACTATTGTTTTTTTACAGAATGTTCTTTCTGTAGTGAGGTGAACATGTTGTTTTGATAATCTGAATTTTAGTGATGCATTTTTCAGATAGTGAACCATCTTTGCATTCCTGGAATATTCAACCTGGTTGTAAAATATTAAGTGTTCTTTTACAACACTGCAGAATCTAATTTTGTGATTTTATTTAGGATGTTTCCATCCATTTTCATATTTAAGTATTTGGTATTGGTTTGTAATGTTCTTTTCTACTGTTCTTTTCTGGTTTTGTTATTGAAGGTTATATTATTAGCTTCATAAAATGAATTGGATTGGTAATTTTATATTTTTCTATTAAAGTAACTTTTTCATTTAGTTTTAACTTTTTATAGTCATTCATAATATTCTTAGGATTTGGGAATAGGTGTTTATGTTTTTAAATTATTTTATTCTATTTAATTCTCATTTGGACTGGGTGATGCTTCACATGGAACCCAACTGAAAATTTCTGAAACGATATAGACCATAAACCAAGTCCTCCCACTTTTGTTAAAAAATGTTTATTTATTTATTTATTTTGAGAGAGAGAGAGAGAGAGAGAGAGAGCGAGAGAGAGAGCGCACGCACATGAGCAGGGGAGGGAAAGAGAGAATCCCAAGCAGGCTCCGTGCTGTTGACACAGAGCCTGATGCGGGGCTCAATTCCACAAATTGTGAGATCATGACCTGAGGCAAAATCAAGAGTCACATGCTTAACCGACTGAGGTGCCCCTCTTCCCACTTTTATCCTTAGCAGCAGCTATTCAGATATGTGGTCCCCAGGTAACTACTGACACTGTTTTCTTGTTACAGTTACATTGCTGTTTAGTGCATAACTTTTGTACATAGCCTTGCTTTTTCTTACTTAACAGTAGATCTTCAACAACATTCTATAATGCCCTTATTACATATTTGTACACACACACACACACACACACACACACACCCTCTATATAGTTGATCTTTTGTGATCAAAGTGCTGCATTAATAGTCATCTCCTTTTTCATTCTGAATGTTTATTTCTGCCTTTCTCTCTCTTTTTTTAATTGGTCCTACTGAATGATTGTATTTTTAGTAGTATCCTTTGTTTAAAGTTAGGTTTATTGAGGTATAATTGACAGAGTAAGTTCTATTTTTAAGTGTACATTTCTGAGTTTTGACAAAACTACAATTATGTAACTACCAACACAGAACATACAACTGTTCTATCGCCCAAAAAAGTCTTTCCCTGACCTCATCCTCTGGCATCCACTGATCTGTTTTCTGACCCTATAGTTTTCACTTTTCCAGAATGTCACATAAATAGAATCACATAGTATGTAACCTTTTCTTTCAACTGAAATTTTTATTGAGATAATTGTAGATTTACATGTAGTTGTAAAAAATAGTACAGGGGCGCCTGGGTGGCTCAGCCAATTAAGCATCTGACATCAGCTCAGGTCATGATCTCACAGCCCGGGAGTTCGAGCCCAGTGGTGGGCTTTGTGCTGACAGCTCAGAGCCTGGAGTCTGCTTCAGATTCTGTGTCTACCTCGCTCTCTGCCCCTCCCCAGCTTGTGCTCTCTCTCTCTGTCAAAAATGAATAAACATTAAGAAAAAATTAAAAAAATATATACAGCCAGGTCCCATGTACCCTTTATCTATTTACTCCCAATAGTAAAATTTTGCAGAATTGTAGTACGGTATCACAACCAGGATTTTAGCGTTGATAACAGTTCACTGATTTTATTCAGGTTTCTCCAGTTTTACTTGTACGTGTGTCTGTGTGTCTGTGTGTATTTTAGTTCTCTACGTTTTATTGCATGTGTAAGTTTATGTGTCCACTGCCATTGTCAAGATGAACAGTTCCATCACCAATGACCTTTCACATTGCCTTTTTATAACCACACTCTACTCCCTGCCAGCTCCCCTATTCCCATCTCTGTCCCTTAGCAACCACTAATCTTATCTTCATTTATAAAATTTTGCCATCTCAAAAATGTTAGAAAAATAGAACCATACAGTATATAACCTTTTGGGATTTTTTTTTTTTTTTTCACTTAGCTTAATTCCCTGGAGAGTCATCTAAATTGTTACACGTATCAGTACTTTGTGCCCTTTTTATTGCTACGTAGTACTCTTTTATTCTTTTTAATTAATACCTACTCAAAGCGTCACCGATCCGTCTATTTTTACTAACCTCTTTTTTTGTTTTAAGTTTATTTATTTTGAGAGAGAGAGTGTGTGTGCGAGTTGGGGAGGGGCAGAGAGAAGGGGAGATCGAGAATCCCAAGCAGCCTCTGCACTGTCAGCGCAGACCCTGTCTCAGAGCTCTATCTCGCAAACTGTGAGATGGTGACCCGAGCCAAAACTAAGAGTCAGACACTTAACCAACTGAGCCACCCAGGGGCCCCTGCTTTGTAGTAGTCTATGCTATATATGTACTAAAGTTTATTTAACCCTTCATTTATTGAAGAACATCTGGATTGATTCCAGTTTGGGGTTATTACAAATAATATATGAATATTCTTGTATAGGTTTTTTTTATGAACATAAGTTTTCATTCCTTGGGATAAATGCCAAGGAGTGCAATTGCCGAACAGCACGGTAGTTGCATATATAGTTGTTTTGTTTTTTTTAACTTGTTTTATTCTTTATTTTTTTAAATTTACATCCATAGTTTTATAAGGAGCTACCATACTGTTTTCTAGAATAACTGTATCATTTTACATTCCCACCAGCAATAAATGGGTGATCAAATTTCTCTGCAGCGTTTTCTTGCTGGCATTTGATGTTGTCACTTTTTTCATATTTTAGCCATTCTGGTCAGTGCATAATATCTCCTGATGGCTGATGACTTAATCCTCTGGAATTCGCTGATGGCTAAAGATCTTGAATACCTTTTCATGTGCTTATTTGCCATCTGTAAAGCCTCCAGTGACATATCTCTGTGGTTTTTGCCCAATTTTTGATTGGATTGTTTCTTTCCTTACTGTTGAGTTTGAGAGCTATTTATATGCTTGAGATACTACTTTGTTAGATATGTGGTTTGCAAATTTTTTTCTATTAGTATGTAGCTTTGTCTTTTTATTTTTTTCCTGTGAGCTTTCATAGCACAAAAATTTTTAATTTTGATGAGACCCAATTTACCAGTTTTTCCTTTTATGAATTGTGCTGTTAGTGTTAATAACTCTGCCTAGGCATAGATATTGAAGTTTTTCTTGTTTTTTCCTAAAAGTTTTATCGTTTTACATTGTACATTCGAATCTGTCATCCATTTCGAGTTAATTTCAGTGCAAGGTGGGAAGTTTAAGCTGAGGCTCTTTTTTTTTTTTTTTTTTTTTACCTCTAGTTGTCCAGTTTTCTAGCACTATTTGTTGAAAAGGCTGCTTGACCCACTGCATTGTTTTGCAGCTTTTTAAAAAAATCGTGAGAGTGTGTTTGTGTGGGTATATATCTGGGTTTTCTGTTCTGTTCCACTGATTTATGTCTCTTATTATTCCACAGGTACCACACTGTCTTGTAGCTGTATAATTAGCTTTCATATCATATAGAATGATTCTTCCCACTTTATTCTTCAAGAGTATTTTAGTTATTCTAGGACCTTTGCCTTTCTGTATAAATTTTAGACTAAGTTTGTCTCTGTCTACAAAAAATCTTGCTGAGATTTTGATGGGAATTTTATTAAACCTGTAGATCAGTTTGGGGAAGATTGACACGTTTACTATATTGGATCTTCCAATGCATGAACACAGTATGTCTCTTCATTTATTTAGGCCTTTTTAATTTCTTCCATTGGCATTTTATAATTTTCAACATACAAGACTTACAAATCTTTTGTTAGATTTACACCTGAATATTTCATGTCATTTGCAAATATAAAAATTTTATTTATGCCTTTCCAATCTGTATGACCTTTTTCTTTTTCTTGCCTTATTGCAGTGGCTAGAACTTCCAGTACTGTGTTGCATACGAGTGGTAAGAGTGGACATCCTTGCTTTGATCCCAATCTTAGGGAAAAGCATTCAGTCTTTTACCACTAAGTACAATGTTAGCTATGGGATTTTTCATAGATGCTCTTTATCAAGTTGAAGTAGTTTCCCTCTATTTCTAACATGCTGAAAGTTTTTATCATAAATGGATATCAGTTCTTTTCAAATGCTGTTTCTGTGTCAGTCTGATTTCTCTTGGTCAGCTTATTGATACGAGAGCTATATTGATTGATTTTCAAATGTTGAACTGGCATTAGATATCTAGAATAAATTCCTCTTTATCATAGTGTATGTTTCTTTTTTTACATTTTTGGATTCGGTTTGCTAATACTTTGTTGAGGATTTTTGTGTTTAAGGTCATAAGAGAGATTAGTATGTAGTATGCTTCTTTTAAAAAAATGTATTTTATGTGCTTTTGGTATCAGGGTAACACTGGCTTCATAAAATGAGTTGGTAAGTGTTCCCTTCTCTTCTGTTTTCTGGAAAAGTTGGGTACAATTGGTGTTAATGTTTTTTGTCATTTAAAAATTTTTTTAAATTTTCACTGTAGTAAAATACATATAACAAAATTTGCCATCTTAACTATTTTTTTAATTGTGGTAAAATGTACATAACGTAAAATTTACTACCTTAACCACTTTAAAGTGCAGTTTGGTTGTGTTAAATACATTTCTATTGTTGTACAGCAGATCTCCAGAACATTTTTCATCTTGTAAAACTGAAACTCTATACCCATTAAACATCATCTTCTCATTACCCACTCCTTCTAACCCCTTGCAGTCACCTGTCAATTACTATTCTTTCTGTCCCTATGAATTTGACTATTCTAGATACCTTCTATAAATGAAATCGTACAGTATGTTTTTTGTGACTGACTTATTTCACTTAGCCTAATGTCCTCAAGGTTCATCCATGTTGTAGCACATGACAGGATTTCCTTTTTTTTTTTTTTTAAGGCTGTATAATATTTTATTGTATGTATATACACATTTTATTTAACCATTCATCCATCAATAGACATTTGAGTTGCTCCTACCTCATGGCTATTATGAATCATACTGCTGTGAATATGGATGTGCAGATTTCTCTTTAACACCCAGCTTTATCATTCTTTGAATCCCAGAAATTGGGTTGCTGGATCCTATGGTAAAACTCTTTTTAAATTTTTGAAGAACCACCATACTGTTTATTTTCATAGTGATTGTATCATTTTACAGTGACACCAACAGTACACAACAGTTCCAATTTCTCCACTGACCAACACTGATTATTTTGTGTATATGTGTGTAAGTTTGTTTTTTTGTTTTTTGGGGGTTTTTTTGGAAATAGCCATCCTCATGGGTGTGAGGTGGTGTTTCACTGTTGTTTTGATTTGCATTTCTTTAATTACTAGTGATGTTGAACATCTTTTCATATGCTTGTTGGCCATTTGTATGCCATCTTTGGAAAAATGTCTATTCAAGTCCTTTGCCTATTTTTAAATCATTTTTCTTTCTTATTTTTTGTTATTGAGCTGAAGGAATTCTTTATATATTTTGGATATTAACCCCTTGTCAGATATATGATTTGCAAATATCTTCTCCAATTATGTAAGTTAGCTTTTTCTCTGCTCATTGTATCCCTTGATGCACACAAGTTTTTAAGTTTGAAGTAATCCCATTTGTCTATTTTTGCTTTTGTTGCCTGTACTTTTGGTATAATATCCAAGAAATCATTGCCAAATCCAATGTCAGTGAGACTTTTCCCCTATGTTTTCTTCCTAGCAGTTTTATAGTTTTGGGTTGTACATTTAGGTCTTTGATACATTTTGAGTTAATTTTTGTATGTAGTTAAGATGAGGATCCACTCTAACTTTTTTGCATGTGGGTATTCGATTTTCCCAGCACTGTTTGTCCTTTATGTATTGAGTGGTCTTGACAGCTTTATTGGAGATCATTTGACCACATACATGTTGTTTTATTTCTGGCCTGTTTATTCTCTTGCATTGGTCTATATGTCTGTCTTTTTTTTTTTTTTTTTTTTTTTTTAAACATTTATTTATTTTTGAGACAGAGAGAGAGCATGAACAGGGGAGGGTCAGAGAAAGAGGGAGACACAGAATCTGAAACAGGCTCCAGGCTCTGAGCTGTCAGCACAGAGCCCGATGCGGGGCTTGAACCCACAGTCTGTGAGATCATGACCTGAGCCGAAGTCGGACGCTCAACCGACTGAGCCACCCAGGCGCCCCTATATGTCTGTCTTTATGCCAGTAACAAACTGTTTTGATTACTGTAGCTTTGTAATATTTTGAAGTAAGGAAGTGTGAGTCCTCCAAGTTCATTCTTCCTTTTCAAAATTATTTTGGCTATTCAGGGTCCTTTGATATTCCATATGAATTTGAGGATGATTTTTTTCTTTTTCTGCAAAAAAAATGCTATTGGAATTTTGATGGAGATTGCATTGAATCTGTATATTACCTTGGTTAGTATAACATCTTAATAATATTAAATATTTTAATCTGTGAACATGGAATTTTCCCCATTTATTTGTATTTATTTCAGCAATGTTTTGTAGTTTTCAGTGTTATTTTCCTTTTTTTTCCTTTAAATATTTTTCTCTTTTTTTAATGTTTATTGATTTTTGAGAGACCACAAGTGGGGGAGGGACAGAAAGAGAAGGGGGGACAGAGGATCTGAAGCAGGCTCTACGCTGACAGTAGAGAGCCTGATGTAGGGCTTGAGCTCATGAACCATGAGATTGTGACCTGAGTCGAAGTCAGATGCTCAACCGACTGAGCCACCCAGGTACCCTTGTTGTTTTCCTTTTTTTAAAAATGCCATTTGGGGGTGCCTGGTGGCTCAGTTGGTTAAGTATGCCAACTTCAGCTCGGGTCATGATCTCATGGTTCATGGGTTTGAGCCCTGTGTCGGGCTCTGTGCTGACAACTCAGAGCCTGGAGCCTGCTTTGGATTCTGTGTGTCTCTCTCTCTCTGCCCCTCCCCTGCTCATACTCTGTCTCTCTCAAAAATGAATAATAAACATTTTTTATAAAGTGCCATTTTGATTTCTACTACCTTTATTATTTCCTTCCTTTTGCTTGATTTGCTCTTCTTTTTCTAGCTTTTGAGGTAGGTAGGAATGTAGATTATTGATTTGAGGTCTTTCCTAATAAACATTTAGTGCTTGAAATTACACTCACAGCACTGTTGGCATCCCATGTTTTGATGTGTTATATTTTAATTTTCATTCAGCTCTTTGTTTTTAAAAAATTATTTGAGGCTTTCTCTTTGATCTCTAGATTATTTAAAAGTTGAATTTCCAAGTATTTAGGACTTTTCATAAATTGTTATCTTTCTGTTACCGATTTCTACTTTGGTTCTCTTATGGTCAGAGAACATACACTAGGTAATACTAATTCTTTTAAATTTGTTAAAGTTAATTTTATGTCCTATCTTGGTGATTATTTCATGTACTTCAAAAAATGTGTATTCTGCTATTGTTGGGCATAAAATTCTATATATGTCAATTGGATACTGATGATTGATTGTTTTGTGCAAATCTCTGTTCTTGCTCATTTTCTGCCTAGTAGTTTTATCATTTCCTGAAAAGAGATGTAGGCACCCCTTTGAGTCTCCTTTCTTTTACTAAACATGATGCATTTGATATTCATCTATCTTGTGTATATCACTAATGAGATCCTTTTTACTGCCCAGTAGTATTCTTTTATATAGATGTAACAGTTTAGTGATTCGTCAACTGAAGTACATTTGGAGTGTTTCCTTTTTTTTTTTTTTTTTTTTTAGCAATTTATTAAGAAAGCTGTGATAAATAGCTACAGGTTTCTGTGTGTGAATACACTTCTTCTTTCTCTTGCATAAATACCCAGAAGTGGAATTGCTGAGTCACATGGAAAGTATATGTTTAACTTGCTAAGCTGTTTTCTAAAGTGGCACACCATTTTGCTTTCCCACTAACTACATGTGAGAGTTCCTATTGTTCCACATCCTTATCATCACTATTTTCAATTTCTTATTTCTGTTTTGTTTTTGTTCTGTTTTTTGTTTTATTTAATTTTAGCCATTCTAATAGATGTATAGTGGTATCTCATTGTAGTTTTAATTTGCATTTCCCTAATGACCAATGATGTTGAGCATATTCTTAGGAGCTTCTTTGCCATCCAGATACCTTCTTTGGTGAAATGTCTGTTAAAATCTTTTGCCCCTTTTCGTAGTAGGTTTTTTGTTTTCTTATTATTGGATTTTGAGAGTTCTTTATATACACCAGATATACATCCCTTGCCAGATGTGTGTTTGGTACATTTTTTTCTCTCAGTCTGGCTTCTCATTGCATTCCTCAAATACTTTTTTCAAAACCAGTAAAGAAAATTTTGAAGACATTCAACTCACTGTTCTTTTTTCCTTTTATTGATCATGATTTTGGTGTGATATCTAAGAAATTTTTGACTAACCCAAGATCACAGAGATTATCATGTATGTTTTCTAGACATGTTACAAGTTTTAAGTTTTACATTTAAGCTTTTGATTCATTTGAGCTAATTTTTGTATATGGTGTAGAATATGAATTTTTTTGTTTTGCTGAAACTTTGGCATATGAGTGTCAATTGTTCTAGCAGTGGTTATTGACAAGACTATCCCTTCTCTATTGAATTGATTTTATACTTGTGTTGAAAATCAGTCAACCATATAGGTAGACTCTACTCCTGGATTCTCTGTTCTTTTCTATTAATCTATGTGTCTGTCCTTTTTGGTAGTATCCCATTGTCTTGATTCCTGTCACTTTATAGTCTTGCAATTCAGGTCATGTTGGTCCTCCAACTTTGATCTTCTTTTCAAAGTATTGTGGCTATGTTAGTTCCTTTGCTTTTTCATATAAATATTAGGATAAGCTTGTTGAATTCTAGGGAAAAAAAAATTCTTCTGGGATTTTGACTGTGGTTGTGTGGAATCTTGCAGGACAATTTGAATAGGATTGACATCTTAATAATATTGAGTCTTCCTGTTCATGAACCAGTATATTTCTCCGTGTATGTAAGTCTTATTTGATTTCTTTCAGAAATTGGTGTTTTGTATTTTTCCACATATAGATCCTGCTCATATTTTGTTACACTTATACATAAGGATTTCATGTGTTTTAGTCCTGTTAAAAATAGTATTTTTTATGTTCAATTTTCAATTGTTCATTGCTAGATGTAGAAATACGTGTGATTTTTGTATATTGACTTTGTATTCTACAACGTTGCTAAACTTATTCTAGTAGTTCTTTTATTTAGAATTATTGTAGTAGATTTATTGTAGACAATCATGTTACCTATGAAGTACAGTGTGTATTTTCTTTTCCAATCTATATAACTTTTTAAAATTTTCTTTTTCTATTTCTTATTCTTTTTCTGCATCTGCTGAAAAATTTATACAGTTTTTCTCAGTCTGTTCATATAGTGACTTATATTGGCTGATTTTTTAAAATGTTTAACTAGCCTTAAATTCCCAGGATAAATCTCACTTGGTTATAATGATTATCTCCTTTTTATGTTGGTGGATTTCATTTGCTAATATTTTGTTGATGATTTTTTGCATCTGTTCATGAGGGATATTGATTTTTAATTGTCTTTTCTTATAATGTCTTTGTCTCATTTAATATTGGGATAGCACTTGCCTCATAAAATGAATTTGTGAGTTATCTCTCCTCTTCTCTAAAAGAGTTTGTGTGGCATTAGTATTATTTCTTTCTTAAATATTTTGTAGAATTTTGTCAGTGAAGCCATCTGTGCCTGGTGTTCTTTGCTGGAAGCTTTAACTATGATTTAATTTATTTAAGAGATATAACTTGATTCAAGTTATATCCTTCTTGAATGAGCTTTGGTAGTTTGTGTCTTTGAAGAAATTAACCCATTTCATCTTAGTTATTGAATTTATGGGCATAAAGCTGTTCATAATACTCACTTATTATAAACCTTTAAGGTCTGTAGTGTCTGTAGTGATGTTCCTTTGTTCAATCCTGATACTGATATCTTCTTTTCTTGATCAATTTGGCTAGAGGTTTCTCAAATTTGCTCCCCTTAAGATCCAGATTTGAGTTTTATTGGTTTTCTTTTTTCCCCCTGCATTATATTTCACTGATTTCTGCTAATATCTTTATAATAATTCCTTTCTTCTAGCTTTGGGCTTAATTTGATCATCTTTTTCTAGCTTCGTAAGGTAAAAGCTTATGTCATTGATTTGAGACCTTTCTTTTTTTCTCTTATAAACATTTAATTATATAAATTTTCTTCTAAGCACTGTGTTAACTACATTCTATACATTTTCATATATTGTATTTTCATTTTCATTGAAGTCAGATATTTTTTAATTTCTCTTGTGACTTTCCTTTTCTTACACATAGGTTATTTACAGGTGTGTTGTGTATCTTCCAAATACTTGGGGATTTTTCAGCTATCTTTCTGTTAATGATTTCTAGTTTAATTTCATTGCAGTAAGATAACATACTTTGTATTATTCTGATTCTTTTTAATTAATTGAGATATATTTTTGGCATAGAATATGGTCTGTTTTGGTCAGTACTCCACATGTACTAGAAAAAAATGTGTGTTCTAATGTTGTTGGGAAGTATGTTTTATAAATGTCAGGTCAAGTTTTTAGTAGTATTCATGTCTTTTATGTTTTTAATGATATTCTGTCTGTTTATTCTATCAATTATTGAGAAAGGAGTGTTGTAGTCTCCAACTGTAATTGTGGATTTGTTTTTTTGTACCTTCACTTCTGTCCGTTTTTGCTTCATTATCTTGAAGCTGCATTGTTAGGTACATACACACTGAAGATTGTTATGTCTCCCTGTTTGAGTTTACCTCTCCCTATCTAATGGTTTTGCAGTTGTCTCTAACTAGCTTCCCAGCCTCCGGTCCCATGGTAATTGTAGTTAGTACCTGTCTAGTCACCTAGGCAGCAGGTGATTTGATTCAATTCCTGGTGCCAGAGCTGTCTTTTTCATTCTTTTATCTAGACCCTTTGCTCTAAAGAGCATTGGATCTGTAGCAGTTTTTTGCATTCTTATTTTCTGTTCAGCCTTACATCCCTCCAACTCTACCCCTGCTTCATGCAGTGAACCTGGCTTGAGTTCCTCTCTCTCCCATAGAGTACTTTTACTCTCCTTTGACTAACAGGACTTTAGCTCCTGACCGCCACCACCTGCTTTGGGTTTGGGATCTAGTGGTTCTGTGGTTTACTTGTGTGCTTTGCATTTCTTTTCTGTGTCTGGTCATAGAAATGTCTATTATTTCTGAGGCTAGGCTGCCTTCTTGGAATTCAACCTTTCATATTTTATCCATTTTAAATCTCTATGTTTGGGGCAGAAGTATATTAAAATGTGAATTTATGGAGTCATTTTGATCAAAGTCCTAATCATGTTGATAAATGTAGATCAAAATAATTCTTTTAACTGCTGTATCATATTCTATTGTATGGATAGGCCACACTCTGTTTATCCAATCACTAAGTTATTTGACAGCACTTGAGTTTAATAGTGAGTTGAAACAAATTCTATGATTTAAGCCTTGATGAAATGTACTTAGTATGAAAAATACTAAGTTCAGCTCAAGTACTTTGCCATGTGTGAGAGGTAAGGGTAAATAATCCTAGAGGTAGGTAGAATACAGAAGCTTGAAGAAGACCAGTGAGAAAACCTCTGTGGCTTACACTAAGTAAGAGAATGAGATCTGACATGGAAGATCATAAAGAGAAAAGGGAAGAGCTTCCAGGAAGGAATCTTGAGAACTACCTGAGTGTAGATGGTCGAAAGGAACGAGAACCCCTAAAAAGAGATTGAAAAGCGGCATTTGAAATACGGAAAGGAGAAGAGAATTTCCAGAACAGTATTACTCTAGCAAACCATAAAAGTGGTGAGAATTAAGACAGAATGACAGTCTGAGAACAAGACCTGAGCGCTATCTTCCACCCTTCCGTCAGAGCTATTAGACCTTGGGTTCACAAACTGCCCCAATTACTGTATCTGTAAAATGCATACTAGAAGATCTCTAAGATCCTTTTTGTGTCTAACATGCGATGTTTGTGTGTTTAATAAATAGAATATCAGTGACCTTGAGAAGACTGTTTTAGTGGTGTGTGAAAGCTCAGTTGTAGAATTGAGATTTCTACATATGCCATGATGTGATACCATATCAAAATGAGAGACAGCATTGTATAGCAAGAGAGATTAAATGCCAGCAATCAGATGTTTGGAATTTACTTTGAGTCCATAATGCCTTAGGAAACAGAGTAAACTAAATTAATGTATTTCTTCTAGTTATTAAGTGATTTGGTTAAACCAAGCAAACCATCAGAGATTTTTCATGTATTATATGTCACATTTCCTTAAAGAGAGGATTAGGGATTTATTTTAGAGTAAGATAGCTTTATTGAAAATAAAGATTCCAGGGGCACCTGGGTGGCTCAGTCAGTTAAGCGTCTGACTCGTGATTTCGGTTCAGGTTATGATCTCACACGTTTGTAGGATCAAGCCCCGCTTTGGCCTCTCCACTGATGGCCTGGGCCTGCTTGGGATTCTCTCTCTCTGCCCTTCCCCAACGTCTCTCTTCCTCTCTCTCTCTCTCTCAAAATAAATAAACATTTTTAAAAAAGAACTCCTGAACAGAAGTATAGTATATATTACATTTTAGCATTTGATTATTACAGTACACCCTTGTCAATAATATCTTTCAAGGTGGGTTTATGGCATTTTGCCCACTTCAGAAGTGAGACTTATAATGTACTGATTGATTGAGAATATTAATATAAATTGAGATTATTTGTTTTGAAGAATACTTAGTCATCAGAAACCATTTACCTCTTAAGACTATAGCTGTGGGGCCAGTGCTGAGAAAAGCTCAGATAATACCAAGTTCGCAGCTGTAGGTCAGTTTGGATGGACTGTTGAATAGTGAATAAAATACCTGAACTGGAAGACTAGGAAGAAACTGGGATCTGAAATTTACTGGGCATTTTGTAAGATCACGATTTTTTTTATATTTACTGATTTTTTTCCCTGCTTAAAGAGAATCCAAAATAAGAAAATGGGGATTAAACATATTCTCTTAAAATCATACTTGTTACATATGTAACCTTTAGGGGAGCATATTTAGGATGTGTACTGAGTCACAACTCTGATACTTTTCCTTCATTTTTATAGAATAAAGAGTGAATGTGTTAGAGCCCATATCAAAACTTCCATCCATGTGCAAAAGTCTAAATTTTAAGAGTTAAACAAGTGGGAAGGCAGGTGCAGAAGTGGTAATGTTGATGGCAAAAAATAAGTTTGGAAGGTTATAAAGCAACCAGATAATGAAGGGCCTTTTATAGTCACTCAGTTTTCTATTGCTGCTGTAACAATTTACCCTAAACTTAGTGGCTTAAAACAACATCTGTTTGTTATGTCACAGTATCTGTGCGTCAGAGGTGTGGGCATGGTGTGGCCTAACCGGCTTCTCTGCTTAGCATCTCACAGGCCAAAATCAAGGGGTTAGCAGGGCTGTGTTTGTTGTTGGGAGCTCTGGAGAAGAATCCCCTTTCAGGCTCATTCAGGATGGTGGCGGAATTATGTTCCTTCTCATCCTTTACACGTGGCCACCTTCATCTTCAAGCCAGCCGCGGTATATCAGGTTCTCTCATGCTTGGAATCTCTCTTGATTTCCTCTTCTGCTGCTGCCTGGAGAAAGTTTGCTGCTTTTAACAGCTCATATGATTAGCTTAGGTCCAGTGAGTGAATCTCTCTGTCTTACGGTCAACAGTACCATATGACATAATATAATCTTGAGAATAGCACTCAAGGGGATGAAGATTGTGGGGGCCAAAATTGTGCCTTCCACAATCACAATAAAGAGTTCAGGCTTTTTTCTTAAGGGCTTTATGTGATTTTCAGTAGAGGAGTGATGTGGTCACGTTTGTGTTTTATAACAATCGCTTTGGCTGTAACGTAGATAAGAGTCAGTTTGGGGCCACCGTGAAGTTATGGGAAACCATTTGAAGGAGTGTCGTTTGAGATTCAGTTATAGGTAACAGAAATCATCCTAGCTATGTTCAGAAGAAAGGACTTAAAACAGGGAATAAAGTGCTTACAAACATTTTGGAGATGGCTGCGTCCCTAGGATTACCTTTAGAATGTTGCCACAGACTGGCCCCCCAATGGCACTGCTGCCTCTGGTGGAGTCAGACAAGGAGAAGCTCACAAAACTGCTGTCCCTGGTGGTGGATCACAGCACCTTAGCTGATCTGGGGATCAGCAAACTGCTGCCAGGGATGTTGACCCTGGGAATGCAGGGAATGCAGGGAACTGCCATTTGGTAATAGGGAGCCTGTGCCCAAACTGTTCTCATAGCATCTGCTAGATCCATGATCTGTGTCTCCAGGACTGTTGAGTGTAACTGATAGAAACTGAAGCTCACCTGCAAAGATATGTGGGAAATGGAGTTTTTAGCTTTCCAGTCTTGGCAATCCAGGAGGAAGGCATTCCAGAGGAGGTTGAAGCACATGCTGAGAAAGCTCGTCCACAGAAAGCTCTAGCAATCCAGGTTATTAATGATAATGGCTTGAATTTACAAGGCAAGTGGGCAAGAGAGATGCAGATAGATTCGTGAAACGTTTAGGAGTAGGATTGATAGATCATGGCAATTGATGGAATGGGGGTTGGGGGGAGGCGGGGAGGGATAGGAAGGAATCAGGATGACTGTCCAGTTACTGGCTAGGATGAGTAGGTAGTTTCTGGTGCCATTTACTGACATAAGAAAGACCGAAAGAAAGATGGTTAGGAGTGACAATGGATTATTTCTGGATTTTGAGAAAACTGTAGGACCTTAGAATGTCCTAATTTATAGGTCATTTAACTGGTAGATAGACTTGGCCTGTTGTGGCAAGTAGGCTAGTTTCTGCCTGTGGGTCATACTTTTGTGTACAAATATGTTTATGGGTGAGATTAACTCAGTTGGCTCTAGTGTCAGGTATAAATAACTCTAAGATTATATAATTATTATTTTAAGTTTTAGTTTTAATATTTAAATATGTTTAGAGCTTACTGCTAGCTATTTAATTTCATTGTTGAGCAGTGTTTTTCAGAAGAACTCACAGGTGCCCTATTCCCTGAGTTCTTCTTGTTATAGAATAATTGCCTCCTTTTTTTTTTTTTAATGTTATTTATTTATTTTTGAGAGAGGGAGAGAAAGAGAGAACAGGGGAGGGGCAGAGAGACAATCCCAAGCAGGCTCTGTGCTGTCAGTGCAGAGCCCAACACGAGGCTTGAACTCGCAAACTGTGAGATCATGACCTGAACCGAAATCAAGAGTCAGATGCTTAACTGACCGAGCCACCCAGGCTCCCCCAGAATAATTGCCTTTTAAGTGTATTTCTGAACAAAACTTGGCAAGGTATATCATCCCTGGGTGATGCTTTCTAATACATTTACTTGGTGAGCTTTGGCATTGTTTTCTCCTCCATTTGTGTCATTTGCTCCGCAGTTTTTCTTTTCAGCTCATTCTGCTGTCCATCATTTGTCTTTGAGCTCGTGTTTTATCATATTCATGCATTTATTAAGTTCCAGGCCACTTTCCTTTGATTATGTTTTCTTTCGGGTTGAGTCCTGCCTCTGCCTTTTACTTACTTTGTGTTTCTTTCTTTTCTACCTTTTGCTATGGGATGCATTTAGTTGCCATTTTGTGTCTTCTCACTTAGGCTTAAAAGTGGGCACCTCTCTCCAGACCATCTCTTTACTGAAACATAGTCTAAGTAAACTCTCCTTGACCCCTTCACCATTGTTCCGTCCCTCCTAGGCGTTTGGGAGTGAGAGTGAGGTATTACGATTCTACTTTTCTACTTTTCTGTAGTCTGACCCCCTTTTCTGTTTCTGACCCCTTCACCATTGTTCCGTCCCTCCTAGGAGTTTGGGAGTGAGAGTGAGGTATTACGATTCTACTTTTCTGTAGTCTGAAGGGAAAACATCTCTGGAGTTGGGTTTAGCTTTTATTTGGCCTCTTGGGTTCTGCTATCTTTTCTGAGATTTTGCTCAATTATCATAGCCTTGTTTCACTTGTTTGAAGTCATATATGAAGAGATGGGGGTCGGGAAAGATAACCTTGGAGTTTGAATCATTTCACTTTTTCAGTTTGGAGCCTGGGAAAATTTCAGGGCCTGGTAGTTTCGCTTTTTGTTTGTTTGAGCTTGTTTTGTTCTGTTCTGTCCTGTTTCCCTTTGCTAAGATCTTGACATGCCGGCAGTGGGGTGTAGAGGCTTCTGGTCCCCGCGGTGTTTCCTCAGTCTTTCTCCTGGCTGGCTCCTCATCCCTTCAGCCCAATTTTCTGTAAATTGGGGAGTGTTAGCTCAGGATTTTCCTCTTTACTTTCTTTCTCCGTAATGGACTCTGAGGGTTGGGTTAGAATCTTTGCTAGCAGAACCACATAGTCCACGGCTGCGGTTCCTTTCTGAAGGGCTATCCCGGTAAGGTTACTCCCTCTCTTCTTTTGTTAGTTGTTGCTGGTGATATTCTTACCCTTTAAAAAAAAAAAATACCGTTTTTGACACAAGTTCTAGGAGAGAAGATTCTGTAAACTGTCTCATCATACCACCATCTTTTCCAAGAAGTTCTACCTAGATTTCAAGTATTTATTTTCTAAAGGGTGTGTATGGTTTGACACTGTAAATTCCAGAATAGGAATGTAATGTTGACATTTTTTATTTGTATATAAACTTAGAATTCACAAAGTACTCACTCATCTATTATTTTATATAATTCTCTTGACTGTTTTATAAGGTAGGAAGGGCAGACTTTTTATCCCAGTTTTACTAATATGGAAACTGAGATCCAAAGGGATTGAGTCGGTAAGTCACGTAGCTAATTATAAGATGGAGTCAGGATTCTGAAGTTAGATCTTCTGACTGCAAAGCAAGTACTATTTTACCATAACCTGTTACTCCCTTTGATGAAAATGATTACCTCCATCCCTAATCACAGGCGTCTGCCTCTGTCTTTAATGTTCCTACCAACCTATAACATTGATGTAACTGAGTTAAAGCCAGAAGGAGGAACGGGGAGGTGGGGGAATAATCTTACGTGACCATTGTACTTTGATCGCGAATTAACGTCAGTGTCTTGGTTATAATAAAGCCGATATCAGGTTTTTTCATCATTTTTTCCTTCCCTGATTTGTAGGAACTGCTCAGCTTCCTCAGTAAAATCAGACCCAGATTCTCTAAGGCTGGCAGTAGAGACAGGATCTTCCACATAGGAAACTTGACTTTGTGGGCCCTGCTCTCACCTCTGTAACTCACCTTCCTCGTAGCATCTTTTGCCATTTCTTCCCACCTTGATCAAGGAACTTCTATTCCTCATTTGCCATTTGCCACTTGCCACTTTTTCACGAGAATGTATTCTGGAGTCTTCCACAAGTTCCTTGTACTGCAGCCAACGAGACCAGGCTGGAACATTCAAACAAGGCATCACTGAAAAAGCTAGGTTAATAGCTCACATACAACTCGACTGTTGTTGTTGTTGTTGTTGTTGTTGTTGTTGTTGTTGTTGTTTGTAAGTCATCTTCTCTGGTGGCGAGAAGCCAGCCTGCTTCCACCTTCCCATCTGTTACCAAGGAACATGTGCTTAGATGTCTGCCCTTTTTGATGATGCGTCCAAGTAAGCAAGTTTTACAGAGTGGTTAGACATCGCTCTGAAATTCCGGGAGTGTCTACTTTTCTCGGTTCTCCTTTCCTCTGTAAGTCTCTCCGTAAATAATGATTAACAGCAGGCATGCTGACCATCTTTAGGACAGACTCTTCTATCCACAACAATGTGGTTTTACTGTAGCCTCAAGAGGGCAACCGTATCAGATCACAGATGACGCAAATAATTTGTCAGGTAGCTCCATGGAGATCATGTTAGAATAGGGTGGTGGCAGTGCAGTTTACCCGTAGTTCTGAAAAAGTCCGTGGTCCATGTGCTAGCGGCTTGAGCTGACACTGTCTTTTTATCCTTCTAGGTATCATGAACTGATTACAAAATATGGGAAGTTGGAGCCTTTGGCAGAAGTGGACCTAAGACCCCAGAGCAGCGCGAAAGTAGAAGTCCACTTCAACGATCAGGTGGAAGAAATGAGCATTCGTCTGGACCAAACAGTTGCAGAACTAAAGAAACAATTAAAAACTCTAGTGCAGTTACCCACGAGCAACATGCTTCTCTACTATTTTGACCACGAAGCACCCTTTGGCCCAGAGGAAATGAAGTACAGCTCTCGCGCATTGCATTCTTTTGGCATTAGGGATGGAGATAAAATTTATGTGGAATCCAAAACAAAATAACCTCTACGAGCCTTGTAAAAACACATACATAAGGACTTCTTGCAGGGCATTTGTTCCCAATGGTTTTCTTTAGGAGGGAGAAGGTTGTTTTCGTTTCGTTTTGTTTTGTTTTGTTTTGTTTTGTTTCAGTTTCAGGGGGGTTTTGTATATTTTTCCCCCTAGGATGGGTAGGGGACTGTTTTTGGTATTTTCTACCACAGATTTCTTCAGCTCAGCCAGCAGAATTGGCCACATCTCCAGTCCGCCCGCCCTCCCTCCCTCACGAAAGATGACCAGGAAGCCGCCGTGTCCGTACCGTGTTCACTGGGACGTGTCTGCCGCGTGGTCGTCCCGACCGCTTCGGGGTACTTGTGGAAAGAGCACGAACAGTGTGTCCCCCGCAGGAGGGTAACTTGACTATTTAAATCCGGAGCAGGGATCTTTCCAGGAAGGGCCAGCATTTCTCTCCCCCCGTTCTTCCGCGTTCCCTCGTTCTCCCTCCTTTCCTGTTGTGGTTCAGTTTTTCACTTTGACTAGCGTCAGCCCCTGTTTACCTAGTAGCTTCATTCTGTCTATAAGTAACTTCTCATTTCTCAGTGTGGGCGGGGTTTTTTCTTCATTTCTCCCTTTTGAAACAGTTTCGTGTTTTAAGCATTTTTCAACCTGATCCTGATCTCAGGTACTCAGTTAGCACCTATAACTCTGTTAGGATCTGGAAGAGGAGCGGACGGAGAGTTAAAACTCCAGGAAAACTTCCTGTTCGGCAGCACAGGCAGAGCAGCCTGGTCTCTGTGTGTAGCGGTGTCCACGTGGGTGTTCGCACACACTGTATCAACCCTCACGTCCATAGTATGAAATATGTCGCATTCCCGAGCATTCCCCAGTTCGAATGTATTTCCTCATATCTAGCTATCTTTTTCCTGACCTTAAACTACTGGGACCAGAGGCCTGACTTTAGGAAGGACCCAAAAAAGTAATGGATGTACGTGCCAGGAGAGGTGAGAATTAGCTAACAGACGATCTGTGGCGTGTGTGAGGGAGCATCGCAGGAGAAAAGTCAGGTCGTACAGGAGAAAGAGAGTGTCGTGGCTTTCCTGCCTGTGTCGTCATTTGAAGTCCTTGCTCTTGCACTTTGCGTCAAAAGTGGGGAATTTTAATCGAAGGGAGTTTTGATTCCCAGTTCTTCCCTGGGATTTTGTGACGTCGTAATTGAACAGTTCTTTTTGTTTTACGTTTCAACTTAGTCGCCCCTACTGAAGAACAACTCTGCCTAATCTATGAGTAAAGTCTAAGTGTCAAAACTCCAGAATTGCCTCCAAGTCATATTTTTTGCAGAAGCATATTTAAAGCACTTTTCTTGAAAAGCTGGTTCCTCGCCTGCTCTGAAATCTTTGTGTTTGTTCTTGTAGTCCTTTGTTAATCAGTGTACTCCCTTTCTTTAATGTATGTCTTTCTTGGTCCACCATGTTTACACTTGGGAGACTTGAGGAAGGCTTAGCATAACTAAGGGCAGGAGATGCGCACATAAAAAAGAAGGTATGTTCTTTTTCGAAGAATGTAATCATTATCTGATTACATTTGACTTTTTGACCTTTGTTATAGGATTCCACCGCTCCTACAAATTCTTTAATGTCGTAAGAAATTTTTAGATGGCTCTTATAAAATCCTTCACATCTGCAGAGTTGTGACTCTTATTGCTACTTTAAATTTTTTTCCTATGCCATAACAGCAGATGTTTATTCTCTTAATGCACTTCAGGTTCAGTGTCTGTAAAGCCTCTGACCCAGGCCTACTGAGTCAAATCTACATTCACTGTAACATTAAAGGTGGAAACCAAAGGGTTTGAGAAAGATGAATGAAGCCCATCCTCCTGCTGCAAGACTCTATCTTTCAAAATCAGAAGAATGAGCAATGGAGATCGGGGCTGGGTATAAACAAGAATAATTATTTTGCAGTCACATTTTCCTGACAGATTTTTGGAAGTGGGGAAAAAAGCGTGGCAACAGTGTCATGAAGACAAAAACTGTGGGTGCTTTGTGTATGTGTGCATGAGTGCCGACGAGTTTGAAAGAGAAACCGTGTAATGGAGCCCATTGCTTTCGTCAGCCTGGGAGACAGATGCACTCTTATTTTTTGAGGTTCTATGACCCCTGACTGTCCCGCAGCAGAAGGCAGAGCAAACACTTCTGTTATGCTTTAATCATAAGTGGAATGGTCACAACTAATGAGCTATTTTATATATGACAAAGTTTTATGAAACGCTTTTTTACTATTAGAGACCTGTTCCTTCTGTTACGACAGAACACAGCGTCCGTCAACTGCAGGCATAATTCCCCTATTATACAGTTGCATGTCAGGGGAACTTCTCATCTAATGCAGTGGATGTGGGTATTTTTAGGGCATTGTAATTGGTGGTTTTAATAATTGCTGAATACTTTTTGATTGAGATGAAATCTATCACAATTCCTGGTCTTTTAGAGCTACAGAACAGAAGTAAAAGAGAGAAGCTATTTGAGCATGTGTACCTGTAGATTTATTTGGGGGGCTGAGCAAAGATGCTGCTTTTGAAATAAAATTGGTGCTGTGTAGACACTTGTAACCAAAATTATTTTTGTAACAGGCCGGAAAGGAGACAAGAGACCGTGGACCTTTGAGCCTAAATGTTATGCATAATTGATTGCTGCAGCTTATGTATTTTAATATTGACTTCCTCCATCCACATGCAGTGAGAGCATATTATTGGCATTTATGAGGCAAAATGCTGTCAGAGCCAGTGTTACAGATATGTTGCTGCAGGCGCAGTGTATAGGACATACCTGTCCTCAACTAGAAATTCTTTTCAGTTACGAAAAGGGAAAGGAAGCCAGATCAAAACCGAGGGGTCCTCCGTGTTCACACGTAGCTGCTGAGGCCACAACAGAGATCAGTTTTCTTTTTAATCGAATTGTTTGAAATATCCCAGACTGCTTTAAAGGAGAAAAAAAGCTGAGCCCAGTGTCTTTCATTATTATAACATTTTCTGTTGTTTCTGCCACCATATCCGTAAACACATAAGAAAGCAACGGAAATCCCACACCTTGTTTCTTTTAAGAGCTTTTGGTGGAAATAAGCCCGAAACATGAGCTACGTGTGACAGAGCCGAGTGTCATGATGCTATGTTTTAAAATTTTGTTCGCTTAACAAAATGAAACGTCACCAGATGTTTCAGCTGTGTTGCCGAGTAAGCAGTGCGCCAGCCAGAGGACCTTTGTTGCACAGGGATCTGACCCCCACTCAGGGCTCGCTGGTGATAGCTTTTACCAGTGCACGTGTGTGTGTGTGTGTGTGTGTGTGTGGTGTGTGTGTGTGTGTGTGTGTGTGTGTGTGTGTGTGTGTGACTTGACCTCTGCGAAGTGCTAGGCTCTAGGGCACATAAAACAGGAGTACAAAATAATAGATTGTTCTCAGCGATGCCACTGCTGTTTATGAATTTGATTTTTCCCTCCGTTTCATGTTAGCTTGAAGACACAAACAACCTGCGTTCAAGTACACCCAGAAGCTGTCTGTGTTACCAGATGTGTTGTGAACACTCTGTTTCTCATAGGTGCTTCCATAATATAACATGTCCATTGTAGTGACGGAGAGGGACGGGGCTCTCCCAGGCTCCTTCCTCACTTGTCAGTTGTCTCCTGCAGCTAATGGAAATATATATTTTATTTTAGAATATAATTTAAACATGAAGGTCTATTCTTTGCACTTTTTATTAATACATATATAGAGAGATAATCTTTAAAAAAATTAAAAATCCAAGTCTACTTTCTCTTTGTGTTCTGATTTTTTTTCTGGAGTTTGGGGTCAAGATACGTGTTCATTTTTATACAGCCCAAAATTGACATCACTGCTGTGGTGGAGTCCTCTGGGGAACTGGTGGAAGCTGGGAAGAATTTGACCATTTTAACAGATTTCATTGGGATTTTGCCAGTTGTAAATGGAAACCGCAAAAGAGAGATTCATAGGAAGTGTGTTTATACTTCTAACATGTTCTTGACACTCCCTCTTTATCCTTTTAAGGATAAAGACCTCCCTTGGAGATATTTGGCATCCTCTAAGAATGAAAACCTCATTTTGGTGCACGAAAAATTTACGACATTTTTTCAAGTGACGCTCTTTGCCTTTAGAAAATAATTTTCTGTAAGAATCAGGGTTTTGGACCCTTGAACCCTACCCACTTACCACTAATTTCTGGGTGAGCTGTAATGAGTTAACCTTATATCAAAGAATGAAGGCCCAAGAAGTGTGCTATATTTCTGTATTGAGAAGACGGGGTCCATTCGCTTCTCTCTCAGTGCCCCAGAAGCACGTGAGTACCGTGATCTGTTTAAATATTTCTACCTCTTTTTCAGATTTCAAAGAATATAATTTTACCTTCTTTGCTAAATGCTTTTCAAGGCAGTATTTATTGTGAGCTTCTCTGAGTATACTGGCAAAGGAGACCTATTTCAAGGCATCCAATACCCATTGGACTGAAAGTGTGACTCCCACCAGTTCCCAGTTAGATGCACGTAAAACAAGAAGGTTAACCTTTGAAGTCAACGTTTCTCTTTCCAACCCTCCTCTGGAAAGGACGTTAGTTGTCTGTGGTCTCCAACTTAGAAGTTCAGAGCCCAAATTCGTCCACATAACTTTTGAAACCTATATATCATTTCATCTACTTTTAACCTTTTAATGTAACCAAGATTTAGGATCTGAGCTAATCCATGAACATATCATATTGTATCTCCTTAAGATACCATGAATTTCTGATTCCTTTCCTTCAAAAATTGGAGAATAACACTGGAAATCTTTAGCATTTTTTGTTTAACAGACATCTATTAAAATGCTCAAATACATGTATTTGCCTATATGTGTGAATATAATACACTTTGGGGATTCCTGTGCTAGCCTCCCACCTTACTCTGAACTAAAGACAGCAACACAACTGAGGTTTTTCTTACTGATACAATTTAGCATTATTCTGAGTCAGTGGCATTTTTACAACTTTTTATTTCTTTATTAGGTCACTGAAACAGTGACCTAAACAATACTTGGTCCTAACAGAGCCAACTAAAGAAAGGAAACCCATTTTTTGAATAGGTCAAACAAGAATTGCCACTAATTGAATGTTTTGTCTTACCCTTTTCTTCAATGTGGTTTAGACACCTGCATAATTTGCTTGCACTCTATTTGAAGGCACGGATATCACGAGGGGACTAACAAACTCCTAACCCAGGAGGAAGGAGAGCCATACCTGGATAGAGTTGCGGGTTGTATGAATCATTGCCGGGGGTCCAGGCTTAGAATGTTTGTTTCTCACGTTTCTTCTAAACACTATAAATGAGCCATGATTATCAACCAGAACCCATTCTAGGTGCACTACCGTATCAAGCCCATTTGGTCTTCATGGCATCCCTGTGAGGTTAGCCCTGTTGCTGTCTCTATCTTCTCTTACTAGTGAAGAGGTGGAGGCACAGATAGGTTGAGTAACTTGCCAAAGGTCACACCGTTGGCAAATGGCAGCAAAGCCAGGATGCAAACCCGGGGAATTTGGCTGTGGAATCCAGGCATTTGACAGCTGTTATGTGGTACTTGCCGTTAAAGTTCTCCATAACCCTCCCCCCACTCCCCACCATGACACACACACACACACACACCTCTTCACTGTTGTTCTTTATGTGTCATTAAAACGTTATGTTCCTCAACATCCATTTGCTAAATTGATTTGCTCTATAACAAAATCACTGATGTGGCCGATGGCTCTAAATCCAAATTGGTATTTGTCCTCATGCCATTTCCAGAATCATGAGACTGCAGTTGATGTGTATCTATTGTCCTCCCTGCTCCTCTGAAATGCCACTTGGACGCTTGTGATGGGTGCTGTTGACAAGACCAAATGAACCAAATAACATGATGCAAGAAAACAGATATTCTGGCTTTTAACCTGAGAACATTCTAGAGCCTCAGAACTTTCTTTCTGTAAACAGTCAAAGGTGAGAGAGGTCACTCCGTTCAATCTCAAACTTTTTTCAGAGTCACCAGTGTTTAAGTGAACTTAAAATGGATATTTATAGAGGAAAAAAAGTTTTATAATTGAATGCAGCCTGTTTCAAAGGTTTCGTTGCAGGAAAGGATGAGGCTGTCACGGCTGTTGTTCCTCTTTAAAATTTAAGTGAGAGCCTTGTGAAGAATATAAATATTGCTGGCAAAATAGAAGAGAAAGTTCATCTATTACGGTCTGCAAGATCTAGATGTACCAAAAAGTTACAAACTGCAATTTCAGTTTGTCAAGTCTTTCTTACACAGACTCTCCATCCTTGAATGGTTCTTAGTCACTGTAAGTAATACAATTAAGGTGTTAAGTGAGAATATAATGAGGCAGACATTTAAAAAAATACATATTAAAGAGAAAAAAAAATGTTTTCCGAGATACCTGATATATTTGAAGGTACATGTAAGCCTTACTCCACTATTAAAGAATATAAATAGGACATTACGAATTGCTTTGGTTGTGCTCAACTTTTGTTTGGTTCAAATTTCAATTTGTTTACAAAAAAAGTCTTTTCAAAAACCATTTAGATTTATTTTCTAAATAGAAAACATTCACATGGTTTAAAAATCAAGCAATGTAGATGGTATACATTGGAAAAACCCCACTCTATAACCCCTTGTATTTCATCATTTATCAGTTTCTTATGCATCTTTCCAGAGTTTACATAAATAATAGCCAAAAAGAAGATACTTTTTGTTCCCCTCTTATACAGCAAGTTAGCATATTACACACTATCATGCACCTTGCTCTTTTTCCACTTAAAATGTATCTTGGAGATCTCGGATCTCTATAGCAGTACATAGGGAATCACCTTGTCCTTTGTTTTCAGTTTAATAATATTTATATGGACACACTTTATCCTTGTTTGACTCATACCTTATTGATAGACATTTTTTCCTCTCTCTCTCTCTCTCTCTGTCTCTCTGTCTCTCTGTCTCTGTCTCTGTGTCTCTCCATCCCAATCTCTCTTTTATTTACTATTTTCAATTTGCTGCAGTAAACAGCATATGTTCTTTCACATATTTGAAATAAATCCATAGAATACATTTTTAGAAGAGGGATTGCTGGATCAAAAGGTCAAAGTGTTTGTACTTTTGGTAGATATTGCCAAATTGTTCTGCATTAGAGATACATAAAAATAACTGCCCCCCCCCCCCCACCGGTTTTATTGTGTGTCCCAGCCCTGCAAAGTCAAAGGCTTTACTGATCTTGTTCTTGATATATGATTACTGGTTTGTGCAACTAAGATAGGGTTCTTCCCAATTAGGCGTGCAAAGCTAGGCACTTGAATTCAACACATTACAGACTTCAATTTGCCATGCACCTCGCCTATTTTCTGAGCTATCTTTGCTCTGGAATCTAATGTTTAATCTTTGGTGAGATTTCACCTCTGCAGGAGAAGGTATAGGTATTATTTATCCTTAACAACGTATGAGTATTTGTTTCATCTGAGTGCTCTTGAAAAGTGATGGATTAATAGCCCTAAAACCCTTTGCTTATTGTCTACAGGAAGCTTTGATTGGAACTGCTTCTTACCTGAGAAATTCTTCTAGAGGAACTACTTGCTACTATGTGGCGAATAGGGAATATAGTGTGTCCGCCCCCTACCCTTTTTCCAGCTTTATGCTAAGGTGCTGGCAAGGATGTTAGAATAAGGCCAGTTGTGAGCTTTTTTTGGGTTCTATTGGTCTCCTTAGAATTAGCTGTTCCAAACTCCTTGGCTAGATACAGATGCTAAAGTTGCTTTCAGAAAATATCTTTGAGTCCTTATTTAAATTTCAGAGATGAACATCTTTTTAGATCTTAGGTCTAGAAAGTCTTCCTGATTGGTTAATAAACATTAATAAGTGTCATTCAATGTGGTTTTCGAAGAGCCAATGCCATTTGTCTCGTAATTAGGCCATATTTATTAGCTTAGTTCGAGCTCAGTGTCTAGAGTGAGTAAGGCCTGCATAAAAAAGAAATGTAACTTAAAGGCAACTAATATTAATTCTTTAAGAAAACAGGTTCCAGATCATTTGTGCTACAATTTGAACTGATGGTTTCAGTTTGCCATGATACTAATACATATGAACAAATTTAGAAGTAAGTTTTATATCAGGTTTTTAAAAATTTTGCATTTAAGAAATAAAACTACCAGAAAGCTTGTATCAAAAAGACAAGAAATAACAAGTAATGATGAGGATGTGGAGAAAAGGGAACCCTCCTGTGCACCGTTGGTGGGAATGTAACTTGATCCAGCTACTGTGGAAAATATTATGGAAGTTCCTCAGAAAACTAAACATAAAAGTACCATAGGATCCAGTCATTCCACTTCTGGCTATTTACCCAAAGAAAACCAAAACACTAATTCGAAAAGATATATGCACCCCTATGTTTATTGAAGCGTTATTTACAATAGCCAAGATATGGCAGCAACCTAAATGCCCACTGATAGATGAATGAATAAAGAACATGTGGTATGTGTACACCAGTGGAATATTACTGAACCCCAAAAAGGGGACACTTGCCATTTGTGACAACATGGCCTGACTTAGAGGGTGTTATGCTAAGTGAAATAAGGCAGGGAAGAGACAAATATGATAGGATTTCCCTTATATTAAATGGAATCTAAACAAACAAGCAACAACAGAGAGACTCATAAACACAGAGAACAAACTGGTGGTTGGTTGCCAAAGGGGAGGGGGGTGGGTGAAATGGGTGAAAGTGACTAAGAGGTACATACTTTCAATTATTATTTTTTTAAATGTTTATTGATTTTGAGAGAGAGAGAGAGAGAGTATGCATGAGCAGGGGGAGGAGCAGAGAGAGAGGAGAGAGGGAGAGAGAATCCCAAGCAGACTTACATGCTGACTGCACAGAGCCTGATGTGGGGCTCGATCTCACAAGCTGTGAGCTCATGACCTGAGCCGAGATCAAGAGACACTCAACCAACTGAGCCACCCAGGCGCCCCTCCCCCCACTTTCAGTTAGAAAATAAATAAGTCACAGAGATTAAAAGTACAGCCTAGGGAATATAATCAAGAATATTGTAGTGCACTTATGGTGAGCGTTTTGTAATGTATATGAGTTGAATCACAGTGCTGTGCACCTGAAACTAATTTAATATTATTGTATGTTAACTATACTTCAATTAAGTTAAAAATTTTTTAATTAAAAAAAAATGAGGGGCGCCTGGGTGGCTCAGTCGGTTGGGCGGCCGACTTCGGCTCAGGTCATGATCTCACGGTCCGTGAGTTCGAGCCCCACGTCGGGCTCTGTGCTGACTGCTCAGAGCCTGGAGCCTGTTTCGGATTCTGTGTCTCCCTCTCTCTGCCCCTCCCCCGTTCATGCTCTGTCTCTCTCTGTCTCAAAAATAAATAAACGTTAAAAATTAAATAAATAAATTAATTAATTAATTAAATGAATGAATGAAAACCAACAGACCACATGAGTATCCCATCTTATAAAAGTTAATCTAGACGTCCAAGAATGAGGATCGTGAGGCAGTGAGAGAAGGAAACATCCAGATGTAATGCTCTTCAGAATCACTTCATTCTGAATGTCTTTACTGTTTAGGAGAAGTCTTCAGGAGCATAACTGCTTCTTCTACATCATCCATTTCAAGGATTCTGCTCTGGATAACTGCCATTTTTCAGGGAGACCGTAAGTATGGCCTTAGATGCAATCACCTCATTGAACTGGATCTAGGAGGTCAAACATCACTAAATCCGTGGCTAAGTGGTAGAAACAAGTGCACTACAGATACATCCGGAACCTCCATGGCAGATTATCCAACAAGGCAGAACATTCAGTTGTAAAGGGCTCGTAAAGGTATTCAAGACCTCAGTGTCCCAGATTCAGTTATCTGGGAAGCAGACACTCATAGAAGTTCAAAAGGCTTACTGGGGAATAACCCCTGTGAAAGCAAAGGGGGAGAAGGAGGATTGGACAGGAGGGGCCACAGACCAGGCTGTAGACCTAACAGTCTGCCAGCCCAGTAAGATGCCCTGGAGCCAAGAGGAGTCCCGCCCGGGGCCCTTTGACCAATGCTTTTCTTGGCCAACGAGCAAGGAACACAATAAGGACATAACCTCAGCTTGAACCCTGATGTGAATACTGAAGGAGCCAACAACCGGAAGATGTCAGCTAACCACACTCCTTGTAGCGGGAAAGTATTCCTTGCGTGAAGGTGGATCCGAGCAGGGCACCTTCGTATCTACCACCGAGCATCCCGTGCGATTTGTAGATCCAGTTTTCTATAATGAGGGCCAGCTCCTCTCAGGCTCCAGTGGCCCCCTCTTCCTGGGGGGGATGCTGAGAATAGGGAGGTTAGGGAATGAACTGGAGCCCCTGTCATGGCAGTTGATTTCAGGGTCACAACTTGTAGACACTGTCTCCCTCTTCCACTGTCCATCTTATCACCTTAGCTATCACGTCTGGTGGTCTCAGCGTTTATCTACTGGTTTCTCCCAAGCCCTGATTCCCAGTCTGAGACCCTCGTAACCATATGTTGCTCAGACCTGGGTTGCTACACTTGCCCGTCGCAGTCACAGTTGGGCAAGGGAGCACCAAGAGCCACCAAAATGGGTCACCTGAGTTCCACGCACATTATCCCTTGAATCCATCATGTAACAGCAGCCCCACCTCGTCCCGCTCGTCAGGGTCAATGACTCCTAACAGGATGGTACCTCATCTTCTTTTCCTTCTGCTCTCTGAACACAGAGCCCAAGTGCCCAGGCAACGCCACAGCCATAGTTTATGGTTCAGTGGGACTCTCGCTGTGTTCCCCCTGGTGAGAGTGTACCCTCTTGGGGACCAGGATGTCAAACTGCACGACCCAGAGATGAGGGGCTGGGAAGCCCAAAATCTCTCAGTAATCATTGGGAGTAATGGCATGTGGGGCCACCTCTGCTTCCACACGTTGGTTCCCGGATCCATGTATTCTTCCTACTGGGGACTGCCTCATACCGTCCCCTACTGGGGACTACTTCCTACTGGCTCATACACAGGTCTCTGACCCAATGCCTGTGCAGTATCCTTGAGGGTAGCACCCATACCCCTTCCTCTCGGTATTATCTCCAAGGTGGTGCCTACCCTGCTCTTTCAGCAATTCATTCGGTGCTTGATCAGGCTGGCATCTTTTGTGTCATGGCATTTGTGCTCCAGCCAGTGGATCCTATAGTCATGGCCCACTCCCACATCTCCTTTTTATGAAGTGGCTTCCCTAGTCACATGTTATTTTGCATGCGATTCTAGGCCTCTGGCTCAGGCATTCTGTAAGCCTGTCATTAACGGTACTGACTGAGTACCCCCAGTAGAGGTCTACTCCTGTGAGAAGGAACCACTGACCCCTCCAACAGAGTCATCTTGACTCCAAGTGACCAGTTGGTCTCTCCAAGGAGCAGGAACACACTGGGGGCTTAGCTTTAGTCTCTGTTAGTAGCAGATTGAATGTTCACAGGCAATGGAAGCCCGGTCAGCCTTGCTAAAGGGGAGTTCATGCTACTGGGTCTATTCATTACTTTCATCCCTGCTGTTGTGGCCACTTCATACATGTACGCATTGTCCCAACACTGACAAAATCTCTCTCACGTCAATTGGCAAAGTCTTTTTGTCTACTTGGTTGTTTAGTCCCTCTTCTGTAGTGGATGCTTTTTTTGTGGATGTTAACATATGATACGAAGATCTTCATACTTGGTGTACATTCCCATCTGTCTATCCACATGTCTCTACTCCAGGCCTCCTTGGTGCTGATTTTCCAAGCTTTTTTGCTTCCAGGTCGTTGTCTAGCTGGCTATGTGATTCACTACTGCCTACAAGTTTGTACATGTTCTAACTTCAGAACACTTTTCCTTTGACACAAGGTACATGACAAAATATATTGCCTAAAGTTCCGCATGTTGGAAAGATGTCCCTTTATGATTGTATTTCCAAATCTACCCCTGAGTGAGGCAATAATAGCTACTATCTGCTTTAGGCTTGCATACACACACCAAGCTGAATCATCCACACCTCAAGCTTAGGCTTTTTTGTCTTCTTTCAGCTTATTGTAGGCACCCCCACCCCACATGTAGCCATATGTGTAATTTGGGTTAAGGGGGTGCTGGTGCAACCATAGCACGTGACAGGGAGTCTGAGCTACCTGGCCAGGCAGCTTGCCATTGCCAGTCTTAGATACACTGTTTCCAACTTATGATACATTGTTACTGGGTCCACCTGACTTTCTGACTCCCAGGTCATGATGGGAGTTCTGGACACATGGTCACTTGGATCTTGGTCAAATGTGCCATCACATGGCCCAGTAACATGCCAGGAGCTGGTTTTCAGGAGGTGTGGTTATTCTCTACTGCAGGTGGAATGACCTTGCTCTAAAACTCCAGGGACCTGTGTTGTGATTCTCCCACTAGGGTTTGCAACAAACTCCACATTTTGTCTTTTTTCCACCACTGACACCTCCAACAAAGGGTCTACTGAGTATATGACCCAAGTGTCAAGGTTCCTTGCATTTCAGCCTAGAGCTGTTACAAAGTTCTTTTGCTCTTTGTTCTTTTGCCCAAGTCAAAGATGGTTGAATTCCATATCACTTGGAATAGGGGAGCTGTTTTCCTAGGTATGGAATGTGTGGCCTCCAGAACTGAAAGAAAACAACAAAGAAGAATTCCTTTGTAGAGACGTCGCGAAATGCAGAATTTGTCTTTTCCTTTGGAGGGGAGGTCCCGGCACGCCCCTGGCTACTGGATTTCTAAAAATTTTACTGAGGTGTTAGCCGTGAATCTTTGAAGGATTTATCTCCCATCTTTTGGAGCGCATGTGTCTTCCTAAGGCCTGGAGGCTTCTAGTCACCTCTTGCTCATCATGCCCAGTCAGTTTGATGTTATCGAAGTAATGAAGTAGGTCTTTGGGAGAAGGAGTGGGAGAATCATTACCATGTCATGGTGTTCCAGGGTCCTTCTCTTTGGGGACCTGGTTACCTTTTTTAGTCTACAGGATCCAAATTTGAAAACTGACTCCGAGCCACAAACTGAGCAAGTGATCAATGATTTGGGGGGGGGGGGGGGGCAACTGCCTTCAGCCTCTTGATACACCAATTTTGCCCTTATAAAATTATACATAGTAAGCAATCCCCCTTGTCAGCTGCTCATCTACTTTGCCCTGTAATGCCATGCTCTGTTAATCATCTCCTTAATTCTCTATGGATCAGGCCCCCTTGGCTGCCACTCTGATCTGTTTGGTCATTATGAAGATTGTGGCTCCCTCGGCTTCAGGCAGCAGAGTGCTGCTACCCGGTCTCTATCGTTTCAGGGGCCCATCTTCTCCACTGGTATCAGGTAACCGAGTTCTATGACCCCCTCTCCTGCTCTCTGGCCTGCAGAGGGAAACCACCACCGAGTCTCTTAGTGACGCTGGTGGTTTCCTCACCAGCAGATTCCTGCTGGCTTTGGTGGAGGATGTGTCTGTCCTCTGGGCCTTCCCGTGGAACATGGCCATTTAGTGGGTCTTCCAGACTCTCGTAATATATCTGATCCCGCATATTCACTTCCCTGAGCCTTTAATCCCTTCTACCATCTGCCACAGTAATTCAGGCATTTCAGCATCACTCAGTGTGGGCTCTCACTCTTTTCCAAGCTTCCAGGAGCTGCCCTAGCAGTGAGTTTGCACCACTCCTTGGGGTCCTTGCATGTTAAGGCCTGTATCCTTAGAGAGTGCCCCCAAGTGCATGAACCTTCTCTTATTCCGTGTCATGGCCCAGTCTCCTTGACTGAGCGCTCTCGCAATCCAATCCCATGCCAGGATACGCCAGGATGCCCTGCAGCTCCTTTGGGGGTGGTCCCTTTCCTCCTTCACGAGGCCCGGTGAGCTGCCACTTGACCTTGATTATAGGCCTAGCAGTCAGGAGATGGGAACAGCTTCTGAAGGGGAGGGAATCCTCTCTACTGTCTTCCTGTGCTGGGAGAAATGTTAGCTCTTAATGAGGTGGAGTGGGATGTGTCTGAGGGCTCAAAAACTTTGAGAAATCCGGAGAGTCAAAATCTTTGGGGGTTTCTACCAGATAATGCCATCACACATGCATACACACACACGTATATATGTATGTACCTATCTGTATGTATGGATATAGATGGATATATGGATATATATCTATATATATGGTGTCTATATGGATATAGATGTGTATGTATGTATATATGACGTTAAATATACATGTAAGCTTTTTCCGATTAGGCCCTGATTTTGGCATAATAGAGCTGTCGGCTGAGCACGTGACATAGTCTTTGTCAGCTCAACTAGGCTCTCCAGGGCAAAACTGCCCATTCTAGAAGGCTTGCTTTCGGTGGAAAGTGCTGGACTCTTGTCCCACCACCTGCCCAGTCGCTGGCTGGGGGCCGCCCCAGGAAGAGCCTGCCCTTGGCTCCTACGCTGAGGCTGAGCCTGCAGGAGGTACCAGCTGGAGGCTGATGGCCAAGCACACTTCTCACTGCATCCATCCCCCCTGGTTCCAATCTGACCATCTCTGTCACAGAAACGGTCCAGGCAACCTGAGACAAGCAAGCGGACCAAAAACAGCACGTAAAGCCCCTTCCGCTTGTTTTCAG
This sequence comes from Panthera onca, assembly GCF_046562875.1. Classification (NCBI taxonomy): domain Eukaryota; kingdom Metazoa; phylum Chordata; class Mammalia; order Carnivora; family Felidae; genus Panthera; species Panthera onca. The sequence continues at coordinate 96,797,187 of NC_138348.1, read as the reverse complement.
GGAATTGCATTTTCTGGGTGTGTTGGGGGCGTCTCGCCTCCTGCCTGAAGCGCAGCACCTTCACAAAGCGCACGCGTCTGGAGTTACTAGCTCCAAGCCGCCCCCACGCCACCTTTGGTCTACATCTTGTCAAAAATCTTTGCTCACTTCACGCCTTCAACAAAATAAGCCCTCCTGCCGACACGGCATAAAAAGGGATTTTTTGTCCTTGCCCCATCTGTGACCACGGAGCGGACGCCCAGAGTACGTGCACACACGCGGACCGGCTTCCCGGCCCAACCGGTGATAAGCCAGGGCCAGCCTCTCCTCGAGCAATGGCACTAGCTGGCACCCAGATTCCCAAAGTCATCCCGACTCATTTACGCCACCGTCTTGTATATCCGGTTATGCCCAGACGGCACATTGCCCTGGTCCTGCCTCAAGAAGGATGCATTTAATAGGGGTCAAAAGGGCTGAGATATAAATATCCTTGAGTGCGTGAAGAAAGAAAACCAAAGCAATTATGATGCCGCTGGCAGTTTTTCAAATAGAGCCAACCATTTTGCTTTAAGACGTTTAGGTTGAGCATAGGAGTAAAGACTTAATAAAGACTGGGTAAGGAGAAAGCTTTTCTAGGAGGTCTTAGATTTGTGTTTAATCTTATTTTAAATCGACACCCCCAAGAGTTAGATTTTCTGTTATATAGACGTGTGCCTCTCAGACGCAAATAATCCTTTGACACCTGTAAGTAAATCGATGTGGAAGACTCATAATAGTGGTGAGAGAGTTGGTTTAACGTGCAAAATGTACTAAATTATGTCCCAGCTTTCGGGGAAAATACTGAATAAAGTAGACTAAAACATTCCCCAAGAGCTCCCATTCATTTTAGGACAACTTGCTCAACTGGAATTATGTTTTTCTGTACAGTGGGGCATTTAAATGTCTGGTCAGAGAGAAATTGGGAGGAATTTTGAAATATTTTGACCGACTTTATGCCTCAGGCAAATTTTCCTATTCTGCATCAAATGTAGTGTGTTTTTACTTTGCTCACAACGCCTTTTAAATTATTTGCTTTACTGCACATTTTTGTCAGGAGGGATCGGTCCCTCCCCTCTCTTCCTCCGAGGACCCTCAGCAGGCCTCAGGGGAGGTTTTCAGGACTTGGCGTGGTTTTGCCCTGGTGAAAAGGGATGGTTTGCACTGCTTACCTCCTTTGGTTTTGTGAGGAAAGCGCCCTGGCCCATCAAGCTGTGCAGCGGCATATCAGGGAGAAAAGGGAAGGAATAAAAACCTAGAAAAGTTTGAGAAAGTTCCTTTAAATACTTCATGCATACCTGCGGGGGGGGGGGGGGGGGGAGGGGTAGAAAAACAGAGTAGAGCCTATCTGTGGCAACTGGGGTGGGGGGAAGACTTTAGTAGAAAACCAACTTCATTTAAACGTTAGAGGCAGCAGCTTTGTTTGGAGTTTTAATCCCATGCTGGTGGATGCTAATTCTGTAACATTATACAGTTGCCTTTTTTTTTGGGTACAAAGGTGGAAGGGGGGTTTTCTTTTGTGTTTTTCAGTGCAAAGTGATTCTGATCAGAAAGGACCAAGGTTTCAGCTCCTACCTGACATTTCCATCTGAATCTACTTTTTTTTTTTTTAAGAGGGGGAAAGAAAGGTCTAGTTTTTCAGGAAAAGAACCTCTCTGCGCAATCCTGAAACTGATCTTTAGATTTGCTTTTCCTTAATCAATAGAAAAAACCTTTGATTGCAACTCAACACTTATCTGACTCTAACACAGGACTAACTGAATTTTTGGTTTTACGAGGAGGGGATTCAGACATCATTTCAGGAATCAGAAATAATCGGCAGCAAGTAGGGGAGAACTGACATGAATTCTTGTCTTACCTAATTTTTGCCTGGTTTCCCGAGATTTGGCTTAATATTTCTGACAGTTCCTCCAGTCTCTACAGAACAGGTTAGTGACATTTTTCATAAATACAAATACTTAAAAATGAATCCTCCTTACTGCTCTCTGAACTGTTTCCCTAAAGGCTCAAGTCTTAAACTCGCATGGCAGCTCCCTCTGCTAAAGCCTCGTGTGATCTCTGTTAGTCTTACTACCATTTTCAGCAAACGGACTAATATTTATTGTGTGCTTGAGACTTCAATGTATATACCTGACATTGAAGATTTACCATAAAACTCTCCCAGGGTAAATCCACTGATTTTCCATGAAAATGTGGCTGAAAAATTGCAGTCGTTTCCAATAATAAGAGGAGGGTTTTTTTCAGTTTTTGAGAATTCTATCGGAGCAGACTGCAGGGTCTACCTGTGTACTTGGTTCTCAAGCAGGTATATGCGTAACTTGGGTCTTTGCGTTATGTGTGCGCATCTCAGCTTTGTGGAGCGGCACAGACCATCCACCAGTTCCTCACGGAGGACAAAGCCGCCAGTTCAATGATTGTAACTAAGATGCAAACAAGTTCACTTTTGTGATGTTCCTGCTTTCATTAATTTGCTGGAACTAATGACTTGCTTGCTACATACTGGATTCTATTTTTATTGTAATGCCAAGGAGCAATCCTGGCGTGGTTCCTCTCTATTACCAACGTGTCTATCGTTCCTTTCACTAAGGAAAGTCAGTGGACAGAGTCTTCTATTGCCTGTGAATCTGGTCCGTACTTCAAAATGATGGATTGGCTCTGTCCTAGAGGGAAGGCGATGGCAAAACTCTAAATCCTCCTCTCCTACCTGCAGAAACACATTGTGCTTTAATCAACTTTTTATTTGCTCCTGATCAAAAGCTATTTTAAAAATGAGGAGAGCCAGGTCTCACAGAGGACGAATGCTTGTTCTAGAGACACAGCGCAGGACCTGCCTCTTTAGAGCCTGGTCCTATTTCTCGTCCTTGGTAGCTACAGCATAGACGCCTTTCCTTTACTCGTTGCCACCTTCATTGATTCCATAGAATTTCCTGCAATTTGAATGATCTTATTGTACTTACAAACCGGCATCTCATGGGGGAGTCTAATTTGTTCGTGAAGCATTGAACTTGGGAGGACCTGCCAGCATTCAGGGAATTTCAACCTGATGCAGAACTGTTGATGTCGTTATGTGAATTTGTTCTATGATGGTTGTGATGTGGCTTGGGATTTGCTACCAAACACACCTGGTGTTCTATTTACTCTGGCAAGCTGGGGATTTTTTTTTTCTTTTTCTTTTTAAAATTCCAGGATGAATTATTCATCATTACTTAGAATTTGGGTCTCTTTCATCTTCGCACTTGTACAGCAGCAAGGTGAGTACTCCAGAATTCCATAAAGCTCTTGATTAGCATGCTCTTGAATTTATAAAGAGATACTTTTGTTGGAACTGTAATCGTCAGGGCAGGTGTACATGTGTCTACAGATACAGCAAGAAAAATGTAAATCACACTCCGTGGTCAAGGGCAAACTTCATTAACTTTGAATGATGTTCACTTCGATTCTTACTTTTTCTTATTTAACTTCAAACACAATTTATATATGCCAGGTTGCCCCATGTTAATGGAGTCGATCTTTAAAATAATGCAAATAATTTTCATTAAAAGTATATGGTATAAGTTCATGTGCACCCCATGCCTGATGATTGATTCCAATGAGGGCATTTAACCAGTGGCTCAGGTTTTAAAGGGTATTTTAAAAATATACTTGTTTTAGCCCAAATCAGGAATTCCCAATGGCATTTATGTCTTTGACTTGTATATTCGTGGCCTTGTACAATGGCAAGAAAACCTAAAACTTGCAGTGAAATGTGAAAATTATTCTCCTCAGTAATTTCATCTTCCCTGGGTAGTATCGCCCTGGGTAGGTGAGAGGCTACATACATTTCTTTCTACTGTTTTTGTATTTTAGAGAAGAAAGATGGGGAAATCTATACAGATTTGAAACTTTTATGACTAAAATTCTAAAGCATCTTTCTTGGTTTTGTTTGTTGGGTTCAGCTGACACATGCTTACAAGTCTGAGTGAACAGATCTATACTGTGTGTATAACCCTAACATTTTTTTGCTACGGTTGGGTAACTTTAAACAGTGATAATATGCAAACTATAGTGTGAAACCCCACAGTAATGAGAGTCCTATGGACCCTAGCCTCCTACACCTGCTCTAAGAAAGTTGTGTTTTATTTGGTGAGAAAAAAAAAAAGTTCTGGGAGCATAGTTATATATTTCTTGTGAAATTCTCAGCCTAAAGCCGGCATGGGTAGGCATCTTTTCTTTTGTTAATTCTGTTGTTAATGATAGGCCGTGCTGTTCACAAGTTGTATTTTTTTAGAATAGTGATGGCTTTGAAGGTGGAAACTACTATAGTTTCAACCTACTTCCCTTTATTAAGCACCTTTCTCATTCAACAAGTATTTATCAAGTATTGACAATATTTGGTATCTTTATTATTTGTATTCTTTTTTTTTCTTAATTTTTTTAATGTTTTTATTTATTTTTGAGACAGAGAGAGACAGAGCATGAATGGGGGAGGGGCAGAGAGAGAGGGAGACACAGAATCGGAAGCAGGCTCCAGGCTCCGAGCCATCAGCCCAGAGCCCGACGCGGGGCTCGAACTCACGGACCGCAAGATCGTGACCTGAGCTAAAGTCGGACGCTTAACCGACTGAGCCACCCAGGCGCCCCTTATTTGTATTCTTAAAATGGAAAAATTTGAATGATTCATTCTCTCCTGTTTAAAATCTTGAACTGGTTAGGTTCACTCATGAAGAGAAGAATCTTGCAAATTTGCCTCACCTTTAGAGCAAGGAAAGAAGTTAGAGATAGCTTCCATGACCACACTTTCCTGTGTCCTCCCTGAGAGATATGGACTTTCCTTTTCCTAGACAGACTGGCCAAGGCTTCCCAGAATCTGAATTAATCCTTTCATTAAAATGATTACAATTCAGCATGAATTTCAGCCCTTACTCATACTCGGGCACGACTCCTAGAATGTTCCCTATGCAAGATAAATCCATGACATGGTTTGATTTGTTATTATTAATTTGAGAAAGTGCATCACCCTTCAAATTTAATAAGTGTCTATGTCTAACGCTATGATAGGGATTATAAAGAGACTTTTTTTAAAAAAAGGCCCTACCTTCTAGGAATTTGGAATTTGTTAGGTGTGTGTGAAGATGAATTTTAAAGAGCCCTTGTTTGCCTGCTGACTGTGGCACTAAATAAAGAACGTCGGCTGTGCTTCTGATTACACCAGCTACAGCCCTCCTTAACGGTCCGATTTGGTTGGCTTCCTGGAGACTTCCGGGGCTCGGGGAACAATGCTCGTGCACTAATGACTGGGCTAGTTTCCCCGTTCTCCTCTGATGTTAGCCATTGGAAACAGATTAGCTCTCTGACCAGACAGATCTCTCATTCCCTGCTCCAGGAAGAGAGAAGCTGGCACTTGGCCAGGCCCTGCTGTAGTCCTTTCTGGTCACTGTGCATTCTCCCTTACATGAGCTGTCGTATCCTCACTAAAAAGCTCCCGAAGGAGCAGGACGGTCCTTGGCCAGCTGCTCGCCAGCCTATCAGCACCATCAGCACAGAGCAGGGACTTTCTCAAGGAGAGGGCCTCACCTGAGATTGGGGTGTTGCAAGCAGGTAGCTCAAGATCCATGGCCGGAAGCCCCAAATGGATTTGCCACTGGCCGTGAAAATTAACAATTAAAAAAAGGAAGAAAAGGTGATACTCTATGGTTCTATTTTCATTCAAGACAAGAAAGGACGGAGGCAGAGAAAAGATACACCCCCAAACGTAGATTATTTCATAGATGCCATTGGACCTGATCATCGGTAACACAGACCTTGGGGAAATGGTCTAATTTCTCATGCTGAACCAGGCCACCTTTGCAAGAGTTTGGAAGAGACACTTCTGAGACACAAGCCAGGTTGCCAGGATGGGTGGTGATGTGGTTTACCAGAGGCGAGCTGTGTGTGTTCGTGCGATGACCCTCACCTTTGACGGGGCTGATGAGTAAGGGCCCTGTGCCTCCTCTCCAAAGAGTTCTCGGGGCCCAGCCTCCCTCGTCCCAGAGGCTCCCATGTCTGTCTTTCGTCAATAGGAACTGGGCAGAGAGCCCTCTCGCAGGGCCTGGGCTCAATGGAGTTCATTTGCGGGCCAGTTACTACAAACCTTCTCCTCCCACTTTTGTCCTGGCTCCAACTGTTGCTTATTTCCTTCTGGGATCTGGTATCTTCTACTGTGCAGGAGGAGGAGGGGACTCCTTTCAGGAAAAGACATGATAGTGGAATTCTTAAGCCAGGAGGGAGGTTCATAGCCACAGGCCACCGTCTCTCAGCTTGCCTTCCAATCAAGGATGAAGCTATCCTACGCCCTGCCAGACGGAGAAACCCCGTCTCAGCGCTCTGAGAGCTCCAGGCAGGGGTGATTTCATAGCCCTCCAGACAGTTTTAACCGTTGCTCTCTCCAGAACGTATGGAAGCACAGAAACAAAGCATGAAGTGATTTCTCCTAAGGAGAAATGGCATTGCTCCCATACTTTCCTTTCCAGAGGCAGAAGATAATGCATTGTGTACAGCTTAGGTTCAGGATAAACGAAAAGGCAGTCTGACTTGCATTTAGTTTGTAAGGCTCACTGAAAGAAGCTGGCTTTAGTGGGTGGGAGGGAAGCAGCTTGCCAAGCGAAGAGGGCCCTGCCATCTAGCTTACCACCGTCTCTCTCGACAGCTCAGCCCAGGGAGCTCATGTATCCATTCTGGCAGAATGACACAAAAACCCCGAAAGTAGACGACGGAAGCTCATCCGAGATTAAGCTGGCCATCCCCGTTTTCTTCTTTGGCGTTCCTTACCGCACCGTCTATGTAAGTGGAGGAGAGCCGGGCTCTGCTCTTTGTTTATCATTAAGGAAAACATTTTAAACACCTTCGTCCAGGGTTCCAGGAATGGAAGATTTATTGCCAGCTGGAACGACAAGTTCTGAGATTTCATGAGCTGATAGGTTTTATGATTAAGAAAGTCAAAGGTATATTTAATGGCTAATGTTCATAGTAGAGGAGTATACAGGGCAATAAATTGCTTTTGTGGGTGATTAAACACAGAAGTGAAGCAGAGGCCCCGATGCCATGAACATTATTTCTGCTACGCGACAAGATAAAAAGATACAATGAAGCACAATAGGAGCAATATCATTTTTCTTTCCCTTCTGGGGGTGTGAAAAGTTTAGGCATCTGCTGTTCTTTAGCTTCCTACCAATTTGGAATAGAGCCAGAGCATCGTAGAGGGATAATCAACTATTATATGTAAGTTGTTTGCAGAACTGGCCGTCTTTGTTGGGTCTGAGATATGCCATGGGGTCCCGTTTTCAAACCTGCATGAAGAAATGGTACTGTTTGTGTCAGAGTTCTCCTGGGCACCTGTGTTCTCAGGTTATTATTATTTTTTTTAGGTCTTTGAGTTTCTTGCTAGTGAATGGTGGCACACTGAGAAGGTTCAGAGAAACTGAACCTGTCTCTGTCTTTGGCCTTAAAGCATGGGGTGAGGTGTATGTAGATTCTATCACATTCTATTCTATTCTATTCTATTCTATTCTATTCTATTCTATTCTATTCTATTCTATTCTGTGTCTTGCCCTGAAGGAAGAACTGAAACTCCAATGCCTCTGTCTCTGGCCATCTCTGCACCTGGGACCTCTGTATTGCCCACACTTTGATGTATCTCTAAGGACTGACACCTATCAGAAAGTGGCTCCCTCCTCCACTGTCGAACCAGTGGTCCTTGAACCTGCAGCATCCACATCACTTTGGCGCTTGTTAGAAATGCCACATCTCAGGGCACGCCCCCCCCCCCCCAAACTGCTGAATCAGAAGCTGGGAAGGGAGCCTGGTAATCTGAGTTTTAAGGAGCCCTCCAGGTGATTCTGAGGCCCACAAAAGTCTGAGAACCTCTGATCTTCACTACAGAGTATAAGCAAAACACATGTGAGTCAATACCACCTCCCTCCGCTAGTCTGTGAGTCTTAATGACAGCTGTTATTTCCTAGCCAATACCTTGCTCTGGCATCCTGAGATGCCTTTGGGGGTCCACTTACAGCAGCGCCTCCTTAGTCTGTAACAGCCGATTGTAAATTTCAGAATGTGTTGAGCTGGTTTTGGAGATGAGAGGCGTGTACAGGACTTCCATTCTGGAAGCCTTAGTCTCCCAGACCTCTAGAAAACATGAGTTTCATCGAGCTCCTCTTTCTCCTCTATTGTATCATGGAGTCTGAACAATTCTTGCCCTTGCAAAAGGAGGGTCCTTAATTTGGGGTAGACTTATTTGGGGGTAAAATGTTCCCTGGGTTTCCAGTACTTTGAGTCGTGCAATCTTTTTCGAGCTTCTCCTCTGGGTTGTTGGCTCTCTCGCGCACCCAAGAGGCTCTTAACATCCTTGTAGCTGGATCTCCGCTTCCCTTCCAAACCATACACTGTGGCTCCCCAAACAGATTGATGCACCCTTGGCCCAGGCACTGATAACTTACCGCTGGGATCTGGGTCACTGTTAATGTCCATAATATTACTGATTAAGAGGATGCAACCAACAATTAAATGTATAGGCAAGTGATCTCCAGGTTTTCTGGAGGTGTTGCAAGTGTTCCCATCCCAGACATTTCTGCTGTCGAAGCCGTTGTACAAGCCACAGGTTAAATCAATCTCACGGAGCTGCAGGCACAGGCAGAGGCTGAATTGTGTACAGGTCCTGCATCAATGGAGTGTGCATATTGGCTCTGATTTGCAGTAGGCTCAGTAATTTAATAAGCTTACTAAGCCTTTTGCAAGTCATGAAGAAATCACCATAAGATAGTCATTTACATATACAACGTATAGATTTCACATCTCCATTTTTATGCAGCGATTATACAAAGACGCCATCAGACTGCAAGAGCTATCATGGAATTGGGCATCTGTAGGTTGTAACCTCGTCCTTGATGTGGGTACAGAGTGGTTGTGAAGTCAATTGAATCAATAGCAGTCCTTTAAATGCCTCATTCAGAACAGGGTATGGTTGATCCTGAGATCTGAGTTCAATAATGGAGTATTTGATTTAGCTTTTACTGACTCTCTTCTACTAGGAATCCAGGTGTAATATACAGCTCAACAATTTTTTAATTTAACTTGTTGCTTCCATGGTTTTGTCGTTGTTGTTGTTGTTTTTCTAACTATTTTGCATCTGTCATGCTGGATCTTCTTTATGGTCCACATTACCTCTTGCCTGGCCCAATGCACGTGCGCGCGCGTGCGCGCACACACACACACACACACACACACCGGTAGCATTTTATAAGTGTAAACAGAGATAGGATAAAAAACATGAAAACAAGACTGATTATTAATAAGAAATGAAGCTGACCACAAATTGGAAGTGAAAGAAAACCAATGAGTTTGTCTGGGAGTAAATGAACCTCCTCGTTGAGTGCTGGAAGCTGGTGTTTGGGGGTTCCAACTCAGTGGTTTAAAAGTTGTTTTCATTCATATGATTAGGCCAATGTCTCTACTGGTTTGTGACTCTGACGTCACATTTGCAGATCCATTCTGGCCAACCTGTCTTATTTTTTCAGGTCAATAACAACGGAGTAGTTTCCTTCAATGTGCTAGTGAGCCAGTTCACGCCAGAATCCTTTCCCCTGACGGATGGGAGGGCCTTCATTGCTCCCTTTTGGGCAGATGTGCACAATGGAATCCGGGGCGAGATCTATTACAGAGAGACCATGGACCCTGTCATCTTGAAAAGAGCCACCAAGGACATCAGGAAGTACTTCAAAGACATGGCAACCTTCTCTGCCACTTGGGTTTTCATTGTGACATGGGAGGAAGTCACGTTTTATGGAGGGAGCAGTACCACACCTGTAATAATTCAAATTTTCTGTTTTCCACTTCCTATCCTGACATCTAATTCTTGTCCGTCTTCACTGCTATGACGGAGTCTAATTGTTAGAGCTGAGGAGTGTCAGTTTCCTGAGTTAAACTAATGAGTCTTGCCACCCACTTTCCAGGAAACAGAGGGAGATATCATACCTGAGCAGTCCAGTCAGCTGTAATGATATCTCGCATGTGTCATCTCCATCACTTATCATTACGAATATCTAAAAAGAGCCTCTCCATAATTTTCTGGCAGAAGGTAGCATTCCTATTTTGCAGGAGAGTGATTGAGGTCCTGTGACCCTATCCAGGCCACATGCTCAGGGGCCCGTCAGGAACCCAAAGGTCTTTTTTTCTTGCCAGGGGCACAAATGCCTCTCTCTATCAGCTGATTTCCTTCCCCCTCCTTTTTTATTTTATTTTATTTTATTTTATTTATTTATTTATTTATTGCTTTTTTTTTTTTTTTTTTTTTTTTTTTTTTTTTTTTTTTTTTTTTTTTTTACAAAGCCTGGTAGGAAGTGGAAAATAGGGGGCTGGATTTGGGTACAAATGACCTACCTGGTTCATTTTATTATGTTATGACCTTTTTTTTTTTATTGTGACCAGGTCTGGAATTATTCATATTTGATGCTAATTGAAGTGGGCAGTTAAAGCGTTTCATGAATAAAGTTTCAACATCTGCTCTGAAATCCCAAATGAGCAGTCAAATAAAAGTCAAATAAGGAAGATTATCACTGGCATTATCGTAGAGATAATCAACTTTCTATATAAAGGGACAGAACACAGTTTTCACAAAAGTCTGCAGCTCATTTGGGTGACTTTGGCAGTGGAGATTTTTGAAGTAGCAGACGTATCTCCAACTGTATAATTTCCAGTAAGCAAAGACATTCAAAACTCTGCCCTCTGCTTTCTTAGCATTATTTCCAATTCCATCTGTTTTCCAATTTCCTTGGCAATGAGTCAGTTGTTTAGGGATGGAATAGAAACTACTGAGTTAGAGGCAGAGGTGGAAAAGTGCTGGGCCAGCCATTCACGGCTGCCTGCATTGAGCACATTGTGTTTTAGAACCTTCTGACCCCAGAGCATGAGAATGCACTTTACCGCTAAGAGGTTCTGGAGAACAGAAAGACGCAAGTTTAAACAGTGGATGCGTTGGCTAGAAATAACCTCTCAAGCAGCATACATTTCCCTCTGTCGTGTTATGGATTGCTAACAACTCCTGGAGTGATGTTTTATGTCCTTCAAGCCTCATACCTTACAACGTTAAAATGCAGGATGCTAGTGATCGATAAATTTTAGCGTCAGTGGGGGGGAAAAAAGAGAAGAAATGCCCATCAAATGCTGACCACCATTTTTTCCAAAAAAACTTCCATTGGCCATAAAAATGGCAAGATAATTTAGATACTTTCTGGTTCGTACTTTGGAGGAAATTTGGGGGCTAGGTAAGAACTCTTTCGATGAGGATGAATGAGGCAACAGCTAAGTGCTTTGGGCTCCTTGGAGAAAAGATGGTACAAGCCTTCCAAGCTGCTGATGTGTCCATCCATCTCTATCTTTTAAATTGACTCCTCTTCCATCTGTCGTCACCCCAGGTTTCCCCTCCTCTGTAGGAACACACATCACTGGGCCAAATAAGCAAATGGCGTGAGAAGTCTCTTAGAGGTGGAAGTTGCCATTCATTGGAAGCCTGATAGCAAGGAAGAGAGAAGAGGACATCTCTACTTTCAGGAGGGAAAACCAATGGTTATTAAGAGCTTACTGTGAGCCCAGCGCTGTGATAGGCTAGTTGTGCATTTCATTTAGCCCCCACAGGGATGTTGTGTAGTAAGCAAAACTCATTCCACCTGAAAGGTGGGGCCATAGGCCCAGGAAGTTAAGTGAGCTGCCCTAGTGACAAGCGAGGAGATTTGAACCTCACGGGAGGCCAAGCAAGGTTCAAGTTAACATGCCCTCACTCCAATTCCTGGACTCTCCCCTCCAGCTGCCTCCTCCTCCAGGCATCACTGAAAGTCCTCTGCAAAATAAAAGGGCTTTTCAAGAATGGAAAAAAACACGGTTCCGCCAAAAACAGATCGGGAGGAGCCTAAGAGCAAATGTTGAGGAGATACGTACGCGTAGGGTGTGTGAGAGCGAGGCAGAACGTGCGCGAGGGTGAGCCAGCCCTTGTGGGGTGGTTAGGGTGCTTGGTTGGCTTTGGGGTGACTTCTGGGTTGTTCTCAAGACCTGCTTGCACCAGAGATATTTCCAACTTTATTTCAGGAGAAGGGATACCCTCCTGGAAGGAGAATCCCAGTCTGGAGGAGGGTTGCTCTTCAGACCTCCTGTGACCTTGACTTGATGCCTGTCTCCAGAACCTGACCCTGCAGTGATCTTAGAGCAAAATCTCGAGCTGACTCCTCGGGCATCTCGGTGCCCCACTTACCTCTTTTGTTGAGCGGGGCCAAAGAGTAGAGGCATATACCTGCCCGACCCTATCATGAACGCCATCGGCTATGGCAGGCACCGAGCTGGAGGAGAGAATCCGCATTTACAAAAAGGGCTTTTCTTTACTTGCACCTTGTCTCCGTCCCCGAGACTGTCTAGGATGGGAGATTTGGGGCTTCCAACATCCTCCACCCCAGTCTGATTACACAGGATAAGAATTTGGGTCTTCCTCTGTGTCTGACGGAACGTTAGCCGGGATGGTATCAGGCAGCTGGGGAAAGTGTGAGGCTTGAATGGAAAAGGTCAGCCTCCTCTCTTTTAGCCCTCCTTTTATTTGCATTTCCTGAAAACCCATGTCGAGGGGTAGGGATTAACCAAGGGAAACCGTAAAGGACAGAGTTGGCTACGGCTTGTTTCTGGAAACTGTTCGCGAGGCTTGTTTGAATTTATATAACATCTCTATCCTAAAAAGGTGAAAATGAAGACCGCGTGTAATGACAGTGCACTGAGAGAGAGACTGGGGGCTCCGGCTCGAATCCCATCTTCTGTCGCTAGACCCTTGCAAAATGTCCAGCAATTCATCTCCCTTAGCCCTCGGGTTTTAAGCTCTCAGATGAGAAAGGGCCAAAAAATTGCCCCCCTTAGCATTGGTCTGAGGTACAGGCGGGTGCTGAGATTTCTGCAGATATAAAGTGATACATGCATGCTCAATTAGAAGAGCAATTTCTCCCCAGAAAGTGCTTTTTAAAAACCACATTCCCACTTCCATTTTAAAGAGGGGAGACAGCTCACCAAGATTAGCGGGTGTTTTCCAGGACGCAAGAGAGCACAGCACAGACGTTGGCCCTTAGTCAACACTGACGGGCATTTGATGGCCCTCCTCCCCGCCTGCCGACGCCCCATCCAACCTGCTCAGGGAACAGGTGCTTGTGGCCCTTCCCCTGCCTGGACCACTTCCTATAGTTTATTCTCATGCTGCCATCTATAGGTGCTCACGCATTATCACAAGCCGAGCGGGGCCTCTGACTTCCCTGGTTTGAATCAGAGCTGTAAAAGGGGGTGCTGAGTCAGCCCCTAGGTTCTCCTCAGGCAATTTCTCTTTTCAGGTGCATGCTCCCACATGTCTTGCTTTCCCGACTGGGGGCGAGAACAAAGTCAGAGAGGAGGCAGCGTGTGAGGGCTGGCACTGGAGCAGCTCTGAGCTGCCGGGGGGCAGGGAAGGCGCAGGGTAGAGGGGGCTGGGGAGAGGAGCTTCTGGGAAGGGAAGTCATGAGACCACCCACTGCCATCCTGTAGGTGAACACCTTCCAGGCTGTCCTGGTGTCTGATGGATCCTATACATTCACGCTCTTCAATTATTATGAAATCAATTGGACCACTGGGACAGCGAGCGGCGGTGACCCCCTGACCGGCCTTGGGGGAGTGATGGCACAGGTATGTGGCTCTCCATTTCATGTCCACCCTGTTTCCGAAGTACTCCTCTCCTTGCTTAGTCTGCTCAGCATGCTGGAGGGAACCCTGCCAACCGTTTTGAGCTAGAGAAGCGTGTCTGATTTTGCAGGTGGACCGAGAGGCTAATCTTGCCCATCTGTGGTACCTTGACGTGGGTGTGGCATGAACTAGGCAGGCCTTTCTCACCTGCAGTGGTGGCCCCGGGAACTCCAGGAAAAGGGGTCTCCTGATTTCGATGTGCTGGAATCTGAAAATAAGTTACGACGGCCAGTTAACCCACAAGGGTGGTGTTTGTGTTCACGTCTCGCCTTCCTTTTGTGCTCTAGGCAGGATTTAATGGTGGAAACCTCACCAATTTCTTCAGCCTCCCGGGGTCAAGAACCCCTGATATTGTGAATATCCAAGAGACCACGAACGTCAATGTTCCAGGCCGCTGGGCATTCAAAGTTGACGGGAAGGAAATTGACCCAGCCAATGGCTGCACCTCCAGAGGTAAAGGCTTTTCCTCTTCTCCATATGGCAAAGCAGGGTTTGCTTGGTGTGGATTGACAGGCAGGCTTTTAAGCCACGGGGGCGGGCTCGTTCCCGATGCCTTACTCTTGACATCTCTCAGCTGGGTAATGGAGATCAAGGTAATTTTAGCATGCACATTCATCACACCGGGAGCTGAAACCCTGCATTTGCTCCACAGCAGTTTTCGAAGTCCTTGCCTGGGGTGTGAACACAGCTTCCCCTTCGAAATAACTCCGCAGAAGTGGACGTGGCTCTTGAGCGATTGCTCAGCCAGAGGGACAGAAGGGAGCCCTCCTGCTTAACATTATTCTTGTTGTTGTTGCTGCCATCCCCCCCTTTCCATTTTTCTTCTCCTCTTCACTCCTGCTTTGCCATCTGCACCCTGTAGATCTGCAGGAGTGGGAGAGATCAGAGCGTTGCCACGTCTCCACGGGAGTAAATCAGCACTCCCTAGTGTGATTAGAAAGAAAGGGGGGGGAAGTGTCATCGTCTTCAGGGTAGCGTCTCCTAAACTCGTGTCTGCAGCGGCAAAACATACAGGAGTTTGGGGAGAATCAAAGCTGGCTTTAGGTCTGTGTTCAACAAGCTGTAGCTGAGCCTCTCTTCCTTTACGGTGGCATCCAAAGTTTGGGGCCTTTTCTGAACTATCCAAAACCTCTTTGGATGTGCACAACAGCCTGGGACTCTCACAAGAACATCCTGGCTTATAGATTCCTGCTTCTTATGTGTGTGAAAGTAGTCAGAAAGCCGTATTTCTGTTCGTATTTCTGCTTCTGGAGTGGAGACCCCTGCAACTAGGATCAGGACATCATCCACCTGTCTATCTGTCCGTCCACCCAACCATCTGCCCATCTATCCGTTTAGCCAGCCAGCCAGCCAGCCGTTCATTGCTTCTTTCCAACGAACATTAGAAAGCCCCAACAGGGGGGCTCCACTCCATCAGGTGCTGGGCATGAAGGAACTCTGGCTTTCATGACACTGCTGTGATAGAGGAGACAGCCAGGGGGACAGTGATGACACAGTCTAGGCCACATTGTAATGGACGAGAGGGTAGGGGGGCTGTGGAAGCACAGAGGAAGACACTGGGGGGAAATGCAGATGTTTAAGAAAGTTTTGGCTTGGGATGAAGGTTTCAGGAGGTCTCTTGTCCTCCTCCGATAGGAAGCATGGTCTGGGGACCTACATGTCTCAGCAGCCCTGGGAGGCCTCCGAGTTCTCTCTTGACTCAGCTTCCATTTGTGTAATAGACAGAAAAACCATATCCACCTGTCCTGAGATGCCCACGCCTCCTTCCCCATTCCCTGCACTGCGGCCAGGCTTATCAAACCTCCTGACTTGGCTCGAACGAAAGGTCATTTGTAAAGATGGGCATTTACATGCCTGGGCATCCTTGTCTCTGTAGACTCTATGAAGTCCTCCACATTCCAAAATTAGCAAATAAATGATTTGGAGCTAAGCCGGTATGAAACCGGCTGGGAAAGAATCTAGCTCTTGAGCTCACCAGTCTTGCAGAGATCGTGCCCTGCTCCCATACAGAGTGTAAATACAGCTCCACTTAAGGTCTTGTGAGAGATACAAGACCAATGCCACGTTCTCTATCTCCCCTTGACGGCCCGGACTAGATGCACCCAGTGCCTCTGCCCCTGCGTCCAAGCATCGCAGAGCCGACTGGCTGTGGCCGTGCAACCTGAGTGCCCAGTGACAGCCTCTCGCCTGAGCCCTGGGAATGAAATGCCGTGATAATGGAAAACATTGGCTTGCAGAGCTGTGGAGTTGGTCGGATGCCAGCCGTGTACAAAGTCTCCACTTTGACTTCATTCTTTTCCTCCTGAGTTATGGGTTTGGGTTTCACATACAGGGCAAATTCAATATCCTTATACAGACTGCTGTGCATTTTTATGTGCCACTAGACATATATCAATCTAATGAGAATCGGGTTTGGCCTGGGTGATAGCAGGGGGAGATTTGCATAGAGCTGGTTTATTATATCATCGCTTTGCAAACAGAATTATCTCAGAGAGTCTACCTTTTGGTCCAATCCTCCTCTATTCAAAGGCATTTTCCTCTCATTTATTGGAAGCCTGAAAGCAGAGACTGGAAATCATACTTAGCGGAGGCTGTTAAAATATATGCAGCCTGGACCGGTGCCAAAGAGCATTGAGGTTCGGGGCCTGTCTTCGGGGCTGATGCATATGACCTGCTGGGAATGTGAATAAATCTATTATCCCACATTTGGGCTCTATGCTCAGCAGGTATGAAACATAATTGCCTGTGGAGACATCGTCGTTCCTGCTGCACGGATACAGAAAAGACTGTTCTGGATGCGCCCATGCTCTCTGCTTGGGGTCGTCTTGCAGCCTATGCTGTTCACTGAGTACTCAGTTCTAGAGACGAACCTGACCAATCTTTCCAAACTACAGTTTCAAACAGTCAACTCCCGATGTAGGACATCATTTACATTTCTTCATGTTGTGTCTCTGGTGCTTTCCTTTTCAGACATGTTTCAATTTACAAATGCTTCCACCTCTGTCGACTTGTGTATGTGGACTTGTTGTGGCATCGCTGTTCCCCATGGGACAGGGATGAGAAAATAGCACTGCCCCCCACCCTTTACAGGTTAGAACACTGAGGCAGATAGAAGTAAGCCAGTGGTCTTGGAAGTTGGCTGCGGGGTTTGTGACCATTTTCTCGGTCTCTTGGCTCTGACCCAGCCGAGGACAAGATCACAGGCCCCAGCCCAGAAATGCTTCCTTTTCAGTTGAGGGTTGATATTAATTACTGGCAAAGTTTGAGTTTTTGGTGGGGGGAGATCTTCGATTTAGGAAACTGGTTTTATTTTTTATTATTTTTTTGATTCTTTAAATGTTTATTTATTTTTGAGAGAGAGACACAGAGCGTGGGCAGGGGAGGGGCAGAGAGAGAGGGAGACAAAGGATCCGAAGCAGGCTCCAGGCTCCGAGCTGTCAGCACAGAGCCCGACGCGGGACTCAAACCCACAAACTGTGAGATCATGACCGAAGTCGGGCGCTTAACCGACTGAGCCCCCCGGGTGCCCCTGGGAATTGTTCCAAAGCCTGATTGTCTGCCAAATAAACAGTAGCACATATTAAAATTAGTACATCCCATAAAGGACATCCCTCCCCCAACCTCACTCTCCTCCTAACCTGGATTCTGTCTAGAAGTTCTGCCGGTGGATAAGGACAGGGCCTACCTAGGGTGAGAGAGAAGGCAACTTGTATCATGTACGTTCTGCCTAAGCAGTGTTTGCACGATTTATGAGCCCTTGAAGCTAGAGTTCAGCCCTTTCCAGAACCCTCCCAGGGAGCCTGGGATTTAAACTTGTGTGTCTGCCTCCTGATTCATGCTTATTGATCCCTTCCGGCACATACCGGGCCCTCAGCAAATGTTTGCTGAATGAACGGATGAGCGAACAAGTTAGCACGGGAGGAATCTGTGTTGCTGAGTTTCCAGGGAAAGCTGGGCCTGTTTCTGGAGTACCCTTCTTCTTCTTCCTGGAAGGAAGGGTATGACTCCCGTGCTTCACAGCCTTTGCCGTGGATTAAGATGACGTGTCTTCCCTTGAATGAGAGTGTGCTCTCTAGCCGTGGAGACGATGATGCCAAGAGGTAGACTGGATTCCCACAGCCTCGGCTTAGAACCCTGGCTTCGCTCCTGAGGGGCTGAGCGCTCTGGGCTGAATTGGTGACTCAACCTCCCCTTAGCCTCAGTTTCCTCTTTCATCGAGTGAGGTCGATAATACCTGCCAAATAGGGCTCTTGTGTGGATTCCATGGTATAATGCAGGAAAAGCATTCAGCCCAGCGCCTGGCCGGGAGGGTAAATGCTCAATAAATGTTGGCTCTAATGTCATTCTTCCCCAGGACAGTTCCTTCGGCGAGGGGAGGTGTTTTGGGATGACCTGAACTGTACCATCAAATGCCGCTGTCTAGATTTCAACAATGAGATCTACTGCCAGGAGGCCTCCTGTAGCCCCTACGAAGTGTGCGAACCCAAAGGCAAATTCTTCTACTGCAGCCCCGTGGAGACCAGCACGTGTGTGGTGTTTGGGGAGCCACACTACCACACTTTTGATGGCTTCCTCTTCCACTTCCAAGGCTCCTGTGCCTACCTGTTGGCCCGACAGTGTTTGCAGACTTCCAGCCTCCCCTTCTTCAGCGTGGAGGCCAAAAACGAACACCGCGGGGGCTCAGCCGTCTCCTGGGTGAAGGAGCTCTCTGTGGAGGTGAATGGCTACAAGATTCTCATCCCCAAAGGCAGCTATGGAAAAGTCAAGGTGAGACCCTCTCCAGCCCTCCTGGGAAGCTGGAGAAGCTGGAGAATCTTGAGCCGGGGGAAGACTTCCTCAGATCTGCTGGTTCTGCTGTGTGATGTTTGTACGGAAGAGATTCAGGGCTCTGCTTTCCTTGCAAATAGCTTGTAACATTTTTTTAACTAGGCTAAATTTTATTTGTACAAGAGCCAACCTCAGCTCTCTCCTTGATATTTCTTTCTACTATATAACTTAAAGTACACTGAAATTGCTGGTTACCTCATAAATACGTACACACACACACACACGCACACACGCTGTCACATACGTGCATACATGCCCACATGTCCAAGCTCAGAAGTAACTGGGAAGAGAGGTAGGCTGAGTTTCTCAGGGACCTGGCTTGCAATAGCAGCAGCCACGTGGTCATGCCCTGGAGATGGTGTGCCGACACAGAGTATACATCCATAACTCAGTACGGCCTTTCATTAACAACCCTCCCCCACCCCCCCTATTCTGTTTGCCCAAAATCTACTGCTGCGTTGTTGGAAAAAGCTCCAAATTGATTGGTGTTTCCAGAGGCACCGCTGGTGAGGGCCCCCCCTGGGAGCAGGCTTGCTGAGCTCTTTGACGACGCCGGTGGGAAGGTTCTGAGAAGGCTTTGCCCAAACACCCTCCAAAAGGTTCCCACTCCTGCCTGGAATAAGAGAGGGGAAAGTGGATATCTGCCGGTCCGTTTAGCGTATGCAAATGATTCCTGTCACTGCCCACCTGGATTTCAGGCAGGCACATCCGCAAAGGAGGGAGAGCAAGAAGCCACTGGCAATTACTCAATTTGTGGAGGCCCCAATTTTCATAATGTTAATGAAAACCTTGTTGCAACCGTGTATTTATTCAAGCAATAATAACCAAGACCACGAGGGGTTGATTGCGCAACCCCGTGCGATCCTTAATCCCCATGCATGGAGGTTATTACGGAGATTACAAACCAGCACTGATGCCAATGCGGGGATTTCTTTCTTTCTTTCTTTCTTTCTTTTTTTAATATGTGTTGTAGTTTTAATTGGCACAGCATGTCCAACAAAAGGCAGGACCGAGGAACTAATTCCACTTTTTCTGGCTCTGCCTGGCCTAGGTCTGTGCAGCTTATCATGGTCGTAATTAGAAAAGTGAGGTTTTACTGTGGCCGAAATGTCAATTTGCCTGTTATTTGGCCAGTCTCTCTAGGGACAGTTCTGCATATGAAATCAAGGTCAGAGTTGGGGGTACGGAAGTTTGACGTTTCTCCCTTTTAAATTTCTATTGTGCTGTTGAGCACAATACTTATTCTTGTAGATAGATGCTACTATTTCAAGCCAGAAAAATGTTCCCCAGCTTTCTCCTGCTTGCCTGTATTGTGGGGATGGATGTGTATGATATCTGTACTTGAGGAAGAAAGCTTTATGCTTTATTTCTATTTTCCATTTTGATTAAAAATCTTTTTCACTCACAGTCAGACTTTTTTTTTTTTTTTTTTTTTTTTTCAGAAGGAAAGGAGCATTGCCATTTCTTTCAGGCCCAGCAGCTCTGCTAATTTTGTGTGGCTCTTTTCCGTCGTCCAGGCATAGGGCACGGATTCCTCAATTTTCTGTAGCGACAGGGAGATGTGGACGTGAATGTAAATGTTTCAGAAAGAAAAGGTTATGTGACTCCCAACTGTGAGCTAACAATGGCTTCCTTTTCCTTTGGCCAAACGGCTTCCCAGTGTCTCTGGATACACCTGCTCTGCTGGGTGTGGGGGGGGGGGGTGACTCCACGGACAGTGGAGCCCCCACCCAGGGTCAAATGGGGACAGGCAGGGAGAGGGATAGGAAGCGAGAAGGAGGCTTTGAAATGCCTGTGAGGCAGCTGACTTCTCCAGACACACTCGGCCTGGCCGGAATGGCCAGCAAGATCTGTTCTTGCAACATATAGATCCCCTTTCTCCATATGCTGGGGACTGGTTCCTGTATATGGATTTCCCCCCTTTGGATTGTTTTCAAATAACAAAGCAAACAATTTAGGATTGCATATGCTAATGGGGGCTAAAGACAGCCAACTAACATCCATAATATAATAAATGTCTCCTTCTAGCTAATACTTCTCAGTTTTCATATTTCTCCCCCAAATAAACTCAGGTAGTTTAGGGTGCCCCATTGAAAAGGGCTTCAAGGCCAAATAGCATATGGGGAGGAAGAACTCAGACTCTGGGGTCAGATCTGCACAATCCCTGTGTGACCACTGCCGGCTGAGTGTGCTTTGGGCTTCTTTTTTTTCCATCTGTAAAATGGGGTGATAGTGTCTAGGAGGCAGGGCTCTATGGCCGCAGTATGGCTACCTCTCCTTAGCACTGGGATAAAAGCAGCAGAAAGCAGTGGCTTTGCAGCCCAGCTCATGAGAGTCAGGCCCTGTCACCTCCCAGCCGTGCAAGCTCTGAACCTCAATTTCCTCATCTGCAAAAGGGGAAGATGATAAGGTCCTTCTGAGTTTGTCCTGGGGATGAAATAGAACAGCCGTGTGTGACATCTGGTACACAGCCTGGCACACAGTGGGCACCTAATACATGCTGTTTCCCACATTTCCACTGCCACCCAAATCCCTTTTAGTTCTAAGACCTATGCTTCTACGATTCTAGTTCTCTCTCCTCACCCCACCCTCCCACCCAGTACCCACATCCTAGGAGAGACAGTATCGGAGAGGAAAGTGGCTAGAAGACAGGGAGAAGAAGGGAAGTGATGAGAAGAGGTCCAGTTACCCTTGGCTAGTCAAGAGTTGAGGCCGGCGGGATGAAAGAAGAAATCACCCAAGAGCTCCTTCTCAGAGCACTGTGGGGGACAAACGCAGTATCTCTCTAATCGGTGGTTTAAACGGAGACATGTTTTCTGTTGGGAATGAATGGGGTTGCAATGAACACTTACACCAGGAAGAAGGGTAGAAACTGGGAAATGGTGGTGCCCGTGGTCAGCCTAGGGCTTATGTCAGTCTAAGTGGAACAAGATCTGATGCAGAGGAACTGGGTTGGGGGGGGACTGTTGTAATATCCAGAGACAGTTCACCCCATGGCTTTTGCTTCGAGACACAGAAGACTGCCCTTTGTTAGCAGGAGCTTGAGAGAGAGTGGAGGAGGCCATTGAGGAAATTGAGGCTCAGAGCTTATATGGCTGGCAGGTGACATTGGCCATTGCCAGCATTGGTCAGTGGGCATACCTGGAACTTACAGTTATACTAACCTTGGGGAAGAGTTCATTCTCCGTCTCAGCATGGACAGTACCTAATGGTCATCCAGGGCTCTTGCTAGCTGACCTTCCTTATAACATGGCTTTTCTCACCCTTGTTGGCTAAACTGCTACCTAGGAGATAAGGATAGATCGATCAATTCCTAGGTTTTTCTCTCTACTTGTAGCTCTCTGTAGGATAGCTTATTTCTCAAGCCTATTTTTTTGGTCCCCCCCTCCCATTAGAGGCAGGCCATGGCACAAGACATCTGCGATGGTAAATCCTGGAGAGATGCTTAGATAGGCTACTGCCTCACTTCCTAGAAGACTGAGGAAGTAGCTACAATGGTGGCCGTAAAGACCCTTTTCCTTCCCGTGTGCCCGAAATCGATATAGTTCCAATGTATTGACCGTGCACTCACAGTGTGTACCACCTAGGACTGACCTAGGATAACCTTCCCATCCCAGACTATAAACGTGATGTCTCCAGGTGCTCGGCGTGTTAAATGTGAAAAAGAAGAAAATGAGCTCTCTTTGTTGGAGGCTTCTCAAGCCACCCACTCACGTGAGCCAGATGCTTGAGACTCGCCCTTGACTGTTCCCCATTTCTTGCTCCCCGCTGCAAAAAAACCCACGAGGTCCTACCGAGCAGACTCCATGAGCTTGTCCCACTCTCTCACGTCTGTATGTAGTTTAGGCCCTCATGCTCCATCGCCCCTGGATTTTTGCATCAGTTTCCTGTCTGGTTTCTCTGCTTCTAATCTTGACCTGCTGGCCAGAGTGGGCTTTCTGAAATGCAAATCTGACTATGTCATTCCCTTACTTAAAACCTTTTGGGGCTTTCTCTGCAGCATAGAAATCCAAGTTGTTTTTGCTTTTATGGAATTTGTTTTGTTTAAAACATGGCTTATAAGGCCCTCCAGGGTCTGCACCCAACACGAAAGCCAGAGGAATTCTTTTAAGATGGAAGTCAGATCACGTCCATCCTTTGCCCTAGACACACTCTTGGCTCTCCATCTTGCTCGGAGTCAAGGCCAAAGGCTTTACAATAGCCGACAAAGGTCTACCTGTTCTGGCTGCCCTTATCTCTCTGGCATCATCTGCCACTGCCCTCTCCTTGCTGTCTCTGCTCCAGTCGTGCCGGGAGCACCCAGGCACACGCCACCTTTGGGCCTGGCTGTCACCTCTGCGTGATCCACTGTCACCCCAGATAAGCTCCTGGCTTGCTTCCTCATCTCAAATATCCCCTTCCCTGACCATCCTATTTCAAGTTAAAAACCCTCTTCCCCGGCACTTGTGATCCCCATTCCCTGCTCTATTTTTCTGCATAATTGCTCAACCTGGCATACCTATATATTTTACTTGTTTATTTTGTTTGGTTTCGGTCTCCTCAACTAAAATATAAGTTCCGTGGAGCAGAGATTTGTGTCCATTTCACTCAAAGCGAATCCCCAGCTCTTAGAACAGTGCATGGCACACAGAGAGGCCTAAATTGCCATGTGTTGACTAAATGGACCGTGGACCTTGCTCGTGTCTCCAGCTTCGTTTCTGGCCGCCCCGCCCGATGGGCAACCCCGTATTCACGTAGCTGTTCCTAACCACCCGCCTTTACTCTCTTGTCCTAGAATTCCCTGAGCCCAGTCTTCCTTTGTCTACTTCTGTTCATCTTCAAAGACCCAGGGTAGACTTACTGCCTGCAAAAAATCTTGTGTGACCACCCCCCCCAGGCTGGATATAGTGGTCACTTGCTATCCTCCCATTGTATGATCCATTAATGCGTATTTAAAACAGGGTATTATAAATATCTATTTGTGTCTCTCTTCCTCAGTAGACCGGGACCTCCATGAGGGGTGGGGACAATTATTTTCTTTATTCTTTATTCCTTAGCACCTAACACAGTGCTTGGTACACAGTAGGCGTTCACGTTTGCTCGTGTTGCTGAATGATTACATGACATAGTCCTGGTATCAGGACATGACAGGGTGATGCACTCAGAGAATAACACCAGGGCAGCATGGCACACATTTCAGCTGGGAGGAGGGATCAGGGAGTGCTATAGGCAGTGACGAGGTCATGGAAAAGTTGTGACTTCAGTGGAGACTTAAACAATGAATTTAGACGAGTGAAAAGGAAAACAGCATCACTAGTCTTTCACCAAGAGACTTGAAGCCAGCCCTAGAGCCAGCCAGGAAGGGTTGACAACGACCTGGTCCCCAGAGGAGTCTAGGGCAGTAGTGGTAATGCCTGTCATGTCTCAAATGCACAGTGCTTGGCTGGCCCACGCCACCCGGCTTTTGTGGCTTCCCCCAGGCCTCTGTCTTAACAGAAGTCAAGCTTACCGGAGCCTAGGCCATCGGGGGGGGGGGGGGACCATTCTCTCTGGAGAGTGCTTTGGCCTCCTTTTCCCGACCTCCGCGGGACCCATTGCCCTGGCACCTGCTCACCTGCCTTTTATTGTTACTGTTGTTGGCAGGTTAATGACCTAGTGACTTCCTTGCCAGTCACCTTAGACTTGGGGGCGGTGAAAATCTACCAGAGTGGCATGTCAACTGCCGTGGAAACGGATTTTGGGCTCTTAGTGACGTTTGATGGCCAGCACTACGCCTCCATTTCCATCCCAGGCTCCTACATAAACTCCACGTGTGGGCTCTGTGGGAACTACAATAAAAACCCACTGGACGACTTCCTCCGCCCTGACGGCAGGCCGGCCATGTCTGTCCTGGATCTCGGAGAGAGCTGGCGGGTCTACCATGCCGACTGGAAGTGCGACTCGGGCTGCGTGGACAACTGCACTCTGTGTGACACAGCCACGGAAGCCCTCTTCTTTGGTTCGGACTACTGCGGCTTCCTCAACAAGACGGACGGCCCCCTGTGGGAGTGTGGCACCGTCGTGGACCCCACAGCCTTTGTGCACAGCTGTGTGTATGACCTGTGCAGCGTGAGGGACAATGGGACACTCCTCTGTCAAGCCATCCAGGCCTACGCGCTCGTGTGCCAGGCCCTCGGCATTCCAATCGGAGACTGGCGGGTCCAGACTGGGTGTGGTAAGCTGGCATCCCATCGAAATGGAAGGGCGTGCTCGCGCAGGGGGCCGGGGAGAGGGTTTCCGGGCTCCTCAAAACTCTCCTTGTTAAGACAAATTGCCCAAGAGTGAGGGTGAGGTTAACATAGCCACACGTTATGAAGAATGAACAGCAAAAAGGGTCTTTACTTTTCCTGCCCACCCAATACCATAGCCAGAAAACAAGAAAACCATTTGAGCACAAATGGTCCAGAAACAGGGAGTGAGTGGCAGGAAATGCTTGACGGGAGGAAGGCCCTGTCCCAGGGATGGCTATCCCTGAGTTAAGAAGGGAGGTGGGTGTTCAGAGCGAAGGTGGCTGTGTTTGTGGCCATTGAGCAAACACAGACACTGGTCTGAGTAATCATAACCAGCTTTGGGGGAAATTCACCTCCCAAGTGGAACCAACAGCATCTGTTCTTTGACTCTTCTCCGCCTTCCGTCCCTCTAGGTTCTGTGTCTCTTGCTCTGCCATGTTTTTGCTGACCCACTGGTGCCAGTGGGAAAAGGGCTGCAGCCAGGGAGCACAGAACATCAGGAAAGAAGGCCCTTTTTCAGAAGCGCTAGGTGGTTAGGAGAAAGCCCTAACAGCGTGGGGAAATTCAGCTTCTTTTGAGTTACATTTTTGCATGAAGCATTTTGTACGACTTAGTCGTCTCGTTTTTCTCCTTCTATCCCACTTAAACCTCTCTTTTCGTAATTATATAAACTTTTAAAACAAGCAAGCAAGCAAACAAGTAAAAACAACTCAGCTTCTTGGAATTCTGTTTCTCTCCTGGCCCTTGGTTTTTCCACATGGGTATACAGAACATTATGTCCGTGCATTTTAGATTCCCATGCAGATGAGAAGGTTTCAAAGTTTCTTTCAGTTCCGAGACCAAAGGGAGATTTTTCTTCCCCCTCAGTACATGTTGGATTCACAAAATCGTGTATCAGGTTCAATTCTCAGAGAATTGATCCAACTACGAAGAGACAGTGTTTTCTTATTGCTTGTTGTGTGACTGACCAGCCTCTAAGTATGCCAGGAGCATACTCAAGTTGAGATTGATTATGGATTTTTTTTTTGATCCTTGTATAATCTAAGAACATCCAAATTACCTAAGCAAATTGCCTGTAATGGCTACTTTTTCCCCTAGTGGTCCCATCTTCCACATTGCCCACCCCCTCTCTCTCATGTTAACGCTATGAATTTCAGTTAATTCAGACAGCTAGTTTAGCAGTCCCTTGAGCCCCTGCCTCTTGGATTCGACCCGACTCAAGCATTTATGTAGACTCCCACGTTCTTAAAATGAGAACCAGAGGCTTCTGAGGCAAGAAGGGCCTTGAGGAGACCTCTAGCTCCAACCCAGTCTCCTGGCAGTGCAGACACACAAATTCTTTCCCATAACCAAGGTTCTTTCTTATTTTTAAGATCCTAGAGTACTCATTTTCATAGTCTTCGCTCATCGTCTTTTATAGCCTTCACTTAGGTATTTTGAGTGCCTCCCTGTAAGAAATGTCATGTTTTCAAATGGCCCCTCCCGCCTTTTCATCTTTTCTTTTCTCCTGCAAGTTGGATTTATTTCCTCTTAAGAACAGGCTATGCTGTTTAAGGTCAGATTGACTTCTGTGTCCATCAGCCGAAGATCTTAGAGCATCTGAGTGGTTGTAGATCCTCCAGTAATAAATCGATGTCGAGTAACCAGTGTAGTCCAGTTAGGATCGCCACTTGAAGTGTAATTCAGTCAAGATGATCGCGATTCGAAAAGTCGAAAGTTCACGATCCGATCACGTTGCCCCGTAGCTGTCACAAAGCAGCGAGCTGATGGCTGCGGGTGCAGTCGCAAAGTCTCTCGCCCGATGAGCACCCTTCCCCGTGGGGCTCCCGTGTGTGGTGGCTCCCGCAGTCACCACCCCGGGGCCTTCATCTGTTGTCACGCTCTCTCCTCTCCCCTACGTCAGTGTCCACGGTGCGGTGCCCGAGCTTCAGCCACTACTCCGTGTGCACCAGCAGCTGCCCGGACACCTGCTCTGACCTGACGGCCTCCCAGAACTGCGCCACGCCCTGCACCGAGGGCTGCGAGTGCAACGAAGGCTTTGTCCTCAGCACCAGCCAGTGCGTCCCGCTGCACAAGTGCGGCTGCGACTTCGACGGTCACTACTACACCATGGGGGAGTTCTTCTGGGCCACGGCCAACTGCACGGTGCAGTGCCTGTGCGAGGAGGGCGGGGACGTCTACTGCTTCAACAAGACGTGCCGCAGCGAGGAGGTGTGCGCCGTGGAGGACGGCTACCAGGGCTGCTTCCCCAAGCGCGAGACCGTGTGCCTGCTCGGCCAGAGCCAGGTGCTGCACACCTTCGACGGCGCGGCCTACGCCTTCCCCACCGAATTCTCCTACACCCTCCTCAAGACCTGCCCCGAGCGGCCCGAGTATCTGGAAATTGACATCAACAAGAAGAAGCCCGATGCGGGGCCTGCTTGGCTGCGAGGCGTTCGCATCCTGGTGGCTGACCAGGAGGTCAAGATCGGAGGAGTTGGGGCTTCGGAAGTCAAGGTAAGACTCCGGCTGCCCTTGGGGCTTTTCTGATGCGTCTCACCAAGCCAAGGAACTCTTCGGGTATGCCTTTCTGGCTCTGACCATGAGTGGATTCCAGGAAGGCAACGGCTCCGAAGTGGGAGCGCTGCCTAACGTTCGGCACCGAATCAGCCTCCCCGGGGGTGAAATGGAGTGAGGCTGGAGTCTCTCAAATTAGATACAGCTAAAGCAGGACTAGGTCTCCGTAACAGCCGATGCTTACCGGACGCTTACCGTGTGCCAAGCGCTAGTCTAAGCAGTTGTCACACCTAACCTATGGGGGATATGTTTTCATCCTCATTTACCTTTTACATATGAGAAAAACGAGGCGCAGAGAGGTTAAGTAACTTCCTCAGGGACACACAGCCATAGAGTGATATGTGAGCCCAGGCAGGCTGGCTTCAAAGTCTGTGCTTTTTACCTTGTACTATACCGACTCTCCTCCCTGTAGATGGGAACCCATTGAGGTCAGGCAAAGGGTACCTGCCATCGCACCTCCTGCCCCTCTGACCCGGTCTAAAATATTCGTCGTTAGGCATCCACATCAGTAGTTGAAGAAAGACCGTTAGGAATCATCTAGTACAACTGTTTGTTTGCACATGAAGACCCCAGGGGCTAAGCGAGGGATGGGGAGCTCACAGCTGAGTGGTGGCAGAGCTGGCATGACGGGAGGGCAGGCCTCCCTGCTCCTAGCCCAACATGAAGTCTAATTTGGAAGACAGAAGTCAGCGTGGTGCTGTGCTGTGCAAGAAGAGGAAACACACCTCCGCAGACTGAAAAAGCTGTTTTCATTCCCATTGACACACTGGCAGAGATGAATTTATTAAAAGAATAGTAAAAGGTAGATAAGGTGGATGGACAGCTAGATAACTATATGCCTCCGAGGGGCTAGGGCACAGGAACAAATCTGAAGGAAAGGAAAGGGCCAGAACGGTGGGGAAGAAGGGACGCCACCAGTGAAAAGGAGCCATCACGCAGAAGGAGAAAGCCACATGTATATCAAGACCACGTCTACTCACATTTCACTGTTGTTTGGGGCTAGCCTAGGGTCGCATGTATACGCAGAGAAACAGCAAATGTGTTGAATCGGAGGAGTAGAAAGAAAGAAACAGAGGTGCCCATGAGAAAACAGTTTGCGTCTGTCTGTGTGGTGTCCATAGACTGTCAGCCTCTTGACATTTTCTCAAAGGGTGAGTCGCCGGGCAGAACCGTGTCTCTATTTCATAGCCTAGGAAACGGTGGGTACTCTGAGCGCATCTGGAAGTGATGAGAGTGATTTGATTTTTTTTCAGCTGAATGGCCAGGAGGTAGAATTACCATTTTTCCATCCTTCGGGGAAGCTGGAAATTTATCGCAACAAAAACAGCACGACAGTAGAGTCGAGGGGTGTTGTGACGGTCCAATACACAGACATCGGACTGCTGTACATCCGGCTCTCCACCACCTACTTCAATTGCACCGGCGGGTTGTGTGGCTTCTTCAACGCAAACGCCAGCGATGAGTTCTGTCTCCCCAACGGCAAGTGCACGGACAACCTGGCGGTGTTCCTGGAAAGCTGGACGACCTTCGAGGAGATCTGCAACGGGGAGTGTGGGGACCTGCTGAAGGCCTGCAACAATGATTCGGAGCTGCTCAAATTTTATCGGAGCCGCTCCAGGTGTGGCATCATCAATGACCCCTCCAACAGCTCCTTCCTCGAGTGCCATGGAGTGGTCAACGTCACCGCCTACTACCGCACCTGCCTCTTCCGTCTGTGCCAGAGCGGAGGCAATGAGTCGGAGCTCTGTGACTCCGTGGCCCGGTACGCAAGCGCGTGCAAGAACGCCGACGTGGAAGTGGGCCCCTGGCGGACCTATGACTTCTGCCGTAAGTCGGGGCTACCTCATGCGGGAGGCCCCGGGGAGGTGGGGGAATTGAGCTCCGGGGCAGTCTGACTCTGGTGTGTGGCCTCCTCATCTGATGTGTCCTTTGGAAGGCCCATCACCCCCAACCAAACTGTTCCTCACCTTTATTTCTGTTTCTAATCACACAATATCTCTTCACTGTAGAAGGATTAGCCATCCCGTTGACTCCTGGTTTTATCTAGTGGAGGATACACGTCATATCAAAGACTGGGAGTCTTTGTGATGGCTCCATCGGTGTCTTCTTTCTTG
This sequence comes from Panthera onca, assembly GCF_046562875.1. Lineage (NCBI taxonomy): Eukaryota > Metazoa > Chordata > Mammalia > Carnivora > Felidae > Panthera > Panthera onca. The sequence goes on along the minus strand of NC_138348.1, from coordinate 96,767,678 downwards.
GCAAAGGAGGGCTCCGTTCTTTCAACAGAAAGTGATCGGTCAGGGTGCCTTTCGCGGAGCAGAGATTAGCACCGCTCCCTGGGGCAAGCCTGACAATGGCCGTGAAGAGTCCCATGTTGGTTTTTTTACTTTGTGCCCAGAGTATCTGACCCCTCTCAGCAGGGCAGTGCCAGTATTAGCAGTAATTAGAATAATTGCTGAGAAGACCTGACGTATAGCCCCTTAGGCGATGGGGGAGGCCGGTGGGAATAGTGATGTAGAAAGGCAGGAGAAGGAGTGGCTGAGAGGGCAGGACCCAAGCCTGGACCAACAACTAACCCCACCTGGACTTCAGCACCCATGCCTTTCCCACCAAAAAGATCAGCCCTAAACCCAAACCGATGCCACCATTAAGATTCCATCGTCTACATCTGTTTCTCCCATTTCCACTATATCTCTTTCTAAGTTTGTTTATTTCTCAAAACTTTTTGTTTTGAAATAATTTCACAGTTGCAGAAAAGTTACAAGAATATCTGTGTGCCCATTACCCAGATTAACCTACAGTTAGCATTTTGCCCCATTGCCTTATCATTCTCTCTCACATGCTCTCTCTGCATTTGCAAGTAAGTTACATACATCATACCCCTTGGCCCCCCTAAATACTTCAGTGTGTATTTCCTTAGAATAATGACTGTCATTTACAGAACCACAGTATACTCACTGCCCTTAGGACATTCAACACTGATATAATCATTTAATATCTATATTTCAATTTTGTCAATTGACTCATAATGTCTTTTATGGCATCCCCCTCCCCCCAATATGGATCTAGGCTAGGATACATGTTGTGTTTAGAGCTGTCACGTCTCTTTGGTTACCCTCAATCTGGAACAGTTCCTTGACTTTTTCTCTTTTATTGTCATTTTTAAAGACGACAACCTCCCGCCTTTGAAAATAGAATGGCTCTCCGTTTGGGTCTGATGTTTCCTCATGATTAGGTTCTGCTGTGCGTCCCCTCTCACACTCTGGCAGAGGTGATGTGTGTTTTTCTCACGGTATCACATCACATGTAGGGGCCGTGTCCATCCAGCCTCCTCTCAGTGGCGATGGGCACATTGGTCCCCTGGTCAGGTGTCAAATGTCTCCACTCTGCAGGCACAGTGTTTTTTTCTCTTGCAACTAATGAGCAACCCGTGGGAAGATACTTTAATAAGACGGTGCAAACATCCTGCAGAGAGTGAGAGAGAGAGAGAGAGAGAATGAGCGTGAGAGATTGATAAAGCAAATGGGGCAAAATGCTAACTGTAGGCTGATATCAAAATCCCCTTCCTCAATTTAGTGCCCATTGATGACCTTTGCTTGTATCAGTCTTTAGCATGACGATTACAAGCTGATGGTTTCCAGCTCCAGCCCTCTGTCCACTTTGACCAAACAATAGATGTCAGTCCACTATAAGTAACAGTCTTCCGTCTCTTCTGTGTGTCTGCCTGCCATCTATTTATATCCAACCATCCATCCATTCACTTATCTATCTCAGTCACCTTTTTTTTTAATCAAAGTATAACTTTCACTCTTATACTAGTTTCAGGTGTACAGTACGATTCAACAACTCTATGCAATTCTCAGTGCTCATCACTATAAGAATACTTCTAATTCCCTTGATCTATTTCACCCCTCCCTCCACCCATCCTTTGGCAACCACCAATTTGTTCTCTATATTCAATAGTCTGTTTCTTTTTGGTTTGTCTTTTTTTCTTTGTTCATTTGTTTTGTTTCTTTTTTTAAGTTTTTATTTATTTATTTTGAGAGAGAGAGAGAGAGAGCAAATGGGGGAAAGGCAGACAGAGGGAGAAAGAGAGAATCCCAAGAAGGCTCCACACTGTTAGCCTGGAGCTTGGTGCAGGGCTCGAACTCATGAACTGTAAGATCATGACCTGAGCCAAAATCAAGAGTCAGACACTTAGCCAACTGAACTACCCAGGTGCCCGTATTTGTTTTATTTCTTAAACTCTACAAATGAGTGAGATCATATGGTATTTGCTTTTCTCTGACTGACTTATTTCACTCAGTATTACACCCTGTAAACCCATCCATGTCATTGCAAATGGCAAGATTTCATTATTTTTTATGGTTGAATAATATTCCATTGTGTGTATCTATCTATCTATCTATCTATCCTTATATATATACAGATATATATCGAAAGAGATGTAGATATAGATATAGATGTAGATGCTGATATAGATATATACACACCACTTCTTTATCCATTCAGCTATGGATGGACACATAGCAGCCTAAATGTCAATTATCTATCTTATCAGTATGGACACATAGATTCCTATTTTTTCAATTATTTATATTTCCTATTACACTTGTTAATGATCTTGGTGTTAAAATTATTCCAGGTTTGGGAGCCCTTCGAGTTGCCTCCTATGTCCTTTTGGCACGCCTCTGTCACGTTCTTACTTTCTGCTGAGCTGGAGGAAGTTCTTTTAAATGCCTTTTTTAGAGAGAGACACGTGGACAGAAGCAGCCCAAGAGAACATGCTTTCCTCGGGTGGAGGGTCAGGGCTCATGCTTGAGACATCCCCCAGCGTGCCTCAGCCAGACCTTGCGTACGTGGGTCTGGCAAGAAGGATGGGAGTATGCACGTTTGATTAACGAAGACTTGGGTACTAAGGGGTTAATCTGGTCAGGATCTCGTAGGGTCATTAATCTTGGGGATTGGACCAGGCAACAGCTGCAAATCAGGAACACGATCTTCTTTGGACCTAGGAAGAGACAACCACCGCTTCTGTGTTCAGATATTTTTAACCAGCCTTCTTGTCGGCGGAGCCAGGCTGCCCAATTAAATAATTTCACAGAGGCATTTCAGGGGCCAGGGGAAGTTTTATTACTTCACGTCTGTATGTTCCAGACTTTCAGACAAATTCAGACAACACAATAAGTCATAAAGTGAGAGCCATTTAAATAAGTCATGTTATTTGCTATCACCATAAACCTGCAGTCAATGTTATAACATTCATAATTTAGAGACAAATGTGAAAATCCCTCCATACAGACATATTTAATCGGTGCTGAACTAGCCTTCAACTCCAAAACCGTATGGTATTGTAGTCAACGGGAGTGGAGATGGTCCTTTAGCCCAGAGGAAAAGGATTGGCTTTCAGTACATAGTGCAGAACTGTGGAGTTGGTACTTGTGGGCAGAGATTTCATTGCCGTGCAATTTATTTCTCTGTCGTGTCCCCTCTGTCCTTGGATTGTAAAACACGATTAAGGAGGGATAGCATGCATAAAAGCTAAAGAACGTTTTAAAAAGGCAAGATGCTGTTCTTCCAGGTGGTGATGGGGACCTCCACAGACCTTTAGACTACACAGACGTGTAGGTAGATTTCTTCTGGCTCTGGATTCATCCATGCCCGGGCCAGGTCGAATTCTGACAGACTAAAATAATAAAAAGACATGGAAAGGTTGCCCAGAACTCCATGATGGTAAGCAGCACGTGCAGTTAGCATTTCGTGTGCTGTACTTTGTGACTCAGAGACTTGATCTATCAGGGAAGGCTTCCGGACAGAGGTGCGGTTTGAAACGAATCTTGACAGGTGGGTAGGATTTGGCTTTGTGAGGTCCATCCAGGCAGGGGAGAGAATGTGAGCAAAAGACGGGGTGACCAAGGGCAGAGGAGGTAGAAGAGGCCAGAGGGCATGAGGAGCAGAGAAACGACAGACAAAGACAGAGTCAATCTGTAGAGTAAAAATGCCTACATAAAGTGTATCCTAATAGAAGGAAGGGTGAAGAGGGGAAGGGCATACTATTTAAGGAGACTGTACTATAGACTTCATATATTAGGTCATTAATCCTCAGAATGACTGCACTAGGTAAATATTGTCCTCAGAGATGGTATCCACAGGTCTCTATGGTCCCCAAAGTGCTGATTCTTTCCAGGACGCCGTCTCTGAGTCTCCAGAGTCCTTGAGTCAGGGGACTTGGCACTGGGAGATCTGGATTCGAATCTCTCTGGTACTTACGGGCTGGATTAAGTTAAGTCACTGAACTTGAGTTTGTTGTCTGTAAGATAGGGATGATGAGGCTTTGCTTACCCTCCCAGGTTGTCGAGCAAAGTCACACCAGACAGTCGACAACGGTGCCTGGCATGTAGTGACTGCTCGCTGAGGCTCAACGTCTCAGAATCTTCTACGTGGAGCGCTGAGCGCACCGGGAGCACAGGAGCACGAGGCGTTCACTGAGCCTTTGGTCACCCCAGATGAGGATGACAGTAGTCCAGAGCACACGGCACTCATCGAGCTCACTGTGCCGTGCAAGTAAGAGTGCACGTGCAGCGTGCACACACTCACATGCATCCAGTGAGCGCGCACACACTCTCCCTGACCTCTGTCCCTTTCCTGTCTCCTCCTTGGCCACCCTCAGCTCTGGAATGCCCGGAGAACAGCCATTTCGAGGAGTGCGTGACATGTACAGAGACGTGTGAGACCCTGGCGCTGGGCCCCATCTGTGTGGACACCTGCTCTGAGGCGTGTCAGTGTGACGAGGGCTACGCCCTGCGAGGCAGCCAGTGCGTCACCCGGAGCGAGTGCGGCTGCAACTTTGAGGGGCACCAGCTTGCCACCAACGAGACCTTCTGGGTGGACCTGGACTGCCAGATCTTCTGCTATTGCAACGGCTCGGACAACAGCGTCCACTGTGAGAGCGTCCCATGCAGGGATGATGAGTTCTGCATGGAGGAGGGCGGCCTGTACTACTGCCAGCCCCGCACCGACGCCTCCTGCATCGTCTCGGGCTACGGCCACTACTTGACCTTCGACGGCTACCCCTTTGACTTCCAGACCAGCTGCCCACTCATCCTGTGCACCACGGGAAACAGGCCGAGCTCAGACGCCTTCCCCACGTTCGTCGTCACAGCCAAGAACGAGGACCGGGACCCGTCGCTGGCCCTGTGGGTCAAGCAGGTGGACGTGACTGTGTTTGGCTACAGCATTGTGATTCACAGGGCCTACAAGCACACTGTGCTGGTGAGTAGTCACAGGCCGGACACCAGGAAAGGGGATGTGAGAATGGGGGTCCTGGGTCCGTGGGCCAGGCTGCGCGGCTGAAATCAGGCTGGCCTAGAATCCGAGAAGCATAGGATGTCCGAGCAGAGAGGGGCCCTGGAGATTTTCTGTCGTTTTATCTTGCAGATGAGGGCACTGAGCCTCAGAGCGAAAAATATTCTGCCCAAGTCACGGGCACCAAGTTAGGAACAGAAATGGTATCCTTCATAATGTAGCACAGTGTACTGGAGACAGCACAGACCTCGATTCGAATCCCAGCTTGGCTAGGGCTGTGTGTCCTTGGGCAGTCACTCCATCTGCAAAGGAGGACACATGCCTAGCACGGGTTAGGCGTCTGTAAGCGCTACGCCTGCCCAATCCACCTCCTCCCCTTTGTTGAGATCAGGATATTTCCCTGCTCTGGCCTCCTTCCACCTCTTCCAGTCTCCCCGTTGCCTGCCCCCCCCCCCAGCCCCCCTAGGATCCGGGGATTCAGGAGTCTTGCACACAGTCGGAGCCCATCAGGGGCTCTCCTACAATCTCCCTGTTCACTTGGGTGTCCGTTCCCTCTCTCTGCCCTCCACTCCCTTGATGAGGACGGGGCAGGTGGGGGTTGAGGAGCCCCGAGTGCTCATCACCCAGCCTGAGGACACCACCCGGCGACACACCCAGCCACTCCTCCTCCCAGCTCCTGCTCTGGGCACAACTGGGAGCACTAACAAGCCACCGGCAGCGTCACTTCAGCGTTTCGGAGGAGCTGGTATGGGGTGTGCACCTTTTACCATCATCCTCGCTGATCTGTGGCATCATTTATCTCTAAGGGGACTCCTTTCCATCTTGTATACATGCTCTTCTAAAATTCTGAGCTGTTACTGGAGAGTTCCCTGAGCAACGTTCCAGATCTCGTTCCTTCCTTAGAATCGCCCTAACCTCCTTCTCTGACAAAGAGAGGCTTCTGAGCTTCCTAATTGCCTGCCCTTTCACATTTATCTGAAAATGTGCCTTCTTAGCCTCTAAGGCAGGGGTCTCACTGCGCCCATGTTTCTTCCCTTCCTTGGATATTATACCCAAACCCCCGATTGCTTTCCTCTGTGCTTCCCAGAACAGTCGGCTCCTGTATCCATGATGGCATGAATCATATTGTGATTTGGGGGGATGTTCATGTCTAACTCGCTCAGTACTAGTCGTGGGCCCTTCTCGGAGGGCAGGAGCCCTGCCGAATCCGTCTTTATGTTAAATGAGCACACAGCACCCAGTCACGGCTCCACACGTTCGTCAAGTGGATGAACGAGATGGCGTCACCCTTCTCTTCTAAGGATCCTAGGACTTTTATTTTGCTGCCGGTCACTTCTTCATCAATCTGTGAGATTAAATGGCCACGGAGGTGAGGTAGGAATACATCAGATGCCTCGCCTTTAGCCACGTGAGGTTTCCAGCGGAGGTCCGGGTAGATGAAGCCATCCGGTGCAGTAATAGCCCTCTCCTCTGTGTCGTCATCATATGTGCCAAAACAAGCCTATCAGTCATTCTGTCCATGTGGTTTGCATCCTAGTTGTCCTTTTCTCCTCATCTGATCAACTTCTACCCTTAGACTTGTACATTTTCAGGCGGTTCCTTATCTCCTTGACGTTCGACATTCTTCTACCGTTCTACCTCGTAGGGTTATTTTCTTCTTTTAAAATAGAACTTGCTCGTAGGTTGTCCCAACCAGTGTATTATGAAATTGCATTTTTCTGCCTTGTGTCACATGCTCTTCAGCATTTAGGTATATGGACTCCTGAGACTTGCATGCTGTTTTCTGACCCAGTTATTTTCACACGTACACCATTGGAGCCTCATGAACACTTACTCTTTTTTGTGTGTGTGTGCCGCCCCTTCTCTTGTTCATGGTAGCTGATTCCTTGCTCTCACTGGGAGTCTCTCTCCCTTGCTTCCTGCTCTAGAACCAAGGCCCTAATGGGGCAGCTCACCTTCCAGGCCCGTGTCCTGCCCTGGTCTCATGGGATATGGTCACGGCTAAAGGCAAGAGCCATGGGAACCACACAGCTCGTTTCTTCCCCCATAAAGAGATAGAGAGGGAAGGGAATATTCATTTCCTGGGGCTGCCATCACAAAGTATCACAGACTAGGTGGCTCTAAGCAACAGAAAGTTATCCTCTCACAGTTTTGGAGGCTAAGAATCCAAAATCAGCTCCTAGCTACTGGCAGTTATAGGCGATCCTTGGCCTGTGGCACCATAACTACCCTCTCTGCCTCGTCTTCACGTGGCCTTCTCTCTCTGCACCTTGTTTCTTTGTGCCAAGTCTCTCTCCCCCTTTGAGGACACCACTCATTGGGTTTAGATCCCACCCTGATCTAGTACAACCGCATCTTGACATGATTACATCTGCAAAGACCCTATTTCCAAATAAGGTCACATTCACAGGTACCGGGGATTAAGACTTCAGCCTATCTTTTGAAGGGGGAGGTGGGGGGGGAGGGGGGACACCATTCAGCCCACAACCAGGGGTAATTAGTAATGGGCATCAAGGAGGAATCGATTAAAGGGGTGGAGGGGCAGGGTAGGAGGAGCCCAGCAGGGCCCGTCTTTCTAAGTCACCCAGATACCCCGAATGTCCAAGCTATGAACTCAGAGTATGTAGCTTTCACATCTCTGACATGAAGATCAAGTTCAGGATGCTTGAAGGTTCTTTTCTTTGGGGGCCTGAGAGATAGATTTAGTATTTACTTTGAATTATTAATATGCATTACGGGATCTGCTTGTTCAATGATTTGCATTTGTTTTTCCCATGATGTTATTATTAGTCACCATCTCTCCCTGAGAAAAGAATAATGGCCATCACAATGACAGTGTGCAGTGAAGTGTTGGGCAAAACACAGCATAGAGCCCCGGGTCACTGCTGGTGCTCTCAGAGATGGAGGTGACATGGAAGTGATTCCTTGGGACACAGGGTCCCTCTATGACTCTGACATTTCCTTGCAAAAAACGGTATCAAAGGATGCAGGGAAATCCACTAAGATAAGAGACGCTAGAAATAAATATGCTATCTGTATCCCAGCTGGGGTTATGGGGGTGGGCAACAGAAGGTGAGCCACTCCTGGGGGCAATACAGCAGCCCACGTCTCAGCCATCCACAGCTAGAGCTCAACAGAGACGGCCTCTCCCCTGCCGTGTGCCCCCAGGCTTCAGCACAGCCAGGTTCTTCATGGTCCAGGACAAGGACCCTCACAGCCAGTGTCTTTATCTCTTACTGGCAACCCTGTGGCCACCAGTGAAGGGTGAGGTTTTGAGCATCCCCCTGGCTCAGTTTAGTTTGGTGGACTTTTATCGATGCCTATTCTGTGCCAAACTCTAGGGGTAGAGAATGAACCAAATTCTGAGTTCTGTCCCAAGAGAACTCAGAGTCTAGTAGCAAAGAAAGATGCACTAGCAGGTTACGTCGACGTAAGGTGAAGTGCTCCAAAAATGTGTTGTGTGGAGAGTCGTGAGCACACGGGTTGCCTACGCCAGCCTGGGAGGCTTCAGGAAAGGCTTTCTGGAAGAGGTAACCCAGAGCTGAGCCTTGAAGGAGTATGTTAACCAGGCTGAGAATGAGATAGAAGTATTCTAGGAAAGGAAAACATCAGTGAAGATCCGAGGGGTAGCAAAGTGCGCAGTAGGAGGGGACCTCAGGACAGCCGAAGAGGCCATAGAAACAAATTGGGGCCAGTTGTGTAAAAGAAAGTTCTCTGCCAAAGATCTGGTATGTGGTCTTATTCCTGATGCTTGACTGAAACACATGTCCTGACCTCACCCCCAAGCCCTGTTCTCTTTTTCCTCTGCGGCTCCCTGCCCACCCATCAGGCTCTGCTTCCATCCCAACCTCTCCCTTCCTGTGTCTCTCTCCTCTCCGTCTGCTTCCTCTCTCCCTCCATTAGTCACCCAGAGAGAGAGAGGGGACAGTGAAGTTGGCAATGGGGGTGGCATTCATGGGGCTTCGGAGGCAGACAGAATCCGTGCCTGCCCGGCTGAGTTGAAGGGGGTTCCTTTCTCTGGGTGCTCCTGGGCAGTTTCGGAATTTGCAAGCCCTATGGTTTGAATCTGATTACATTGCCTCCCCCAAAGTATCGCCTCCTGCTTGGCACCCTGTGGCCAAGAATACAGAACGCAAGGAAACTCAGGAGGGAAAGCAAGTGGGCACAGGTGAGCCTTTGGGGGGGGGGGGCACAGCTTTGTTTACCAGTGTGGGTCTTCAAGGCACGTGGGAGTCCCATCGGCTTCCGCTTCCCTCAGTGACCTTCCACACCTGTGTTCTGTGTTTACACCGAGCCCACATCGCCACCTCTGGGCCTCCTGGTTCAGACAGTTGTGTTCCCCAGGCACCACTCCCTCCTGCACTCGGCCTCTGAAATGACCTGTCGTGCCGTGCTATTCACCCCCTCTCTTCCAGGTTCAGAGAAGGAGGCATCCTCTCCCCTCCCCCTCCCCCTGTCCCTCTCTGTCTTGCCCTCTCAGGGGTCTACCTGTCTGTCATCACCTCCCCCTCCTGCGCTAGGTCCTTCTCTTCAACCCATAAACATGTTCATTCTAGAGCAAACCTTGACCCGGATCACCCCCAGCTTCTACTCAGTCTCTCTCCTCCCTCCCTCTCCAGTTTCCTGGAGAGAGCCACCTCTGCTTCCAGATCTCCCATTTGCTGTTGAACTGTGCCTTCTGACTTCTGGCCTCCTCGTTCTGCTGAAGGTCTCTTATTAGGGTCACTGAATGGGAAGAGAAGACAGAATGACTTCTCTCCTGCAAAATGAATGGGTCTTTGTCAGGCGTGATCTCATGGCCTCTGCCATGTGTGACATTGCACCCAAGGCCTTCCATGATCCAGGCCCAGCACCCCCACCTCCCTGTCTTCATTTCCCACCACACCTGGTATTCATCTCATTCCTCCCTGACTGTCCTCCTTTAGGACCAGGTGTGCACATCATCGTCTTCCGCAGGCATGCCCGATTCTGTCCCCAGGCTGAGTCTGGTGCCTGTGCATCTATTTATCTTTATCATTGCTTTTATTGGATGATGTTATTAGTATCTGTTTAGGTACTTATCTCCGCCACGTGCCTGTGAGCAACCAGGGGAAGGGCCCTGGGCTTTATTCCAGCATCTAGCACAGTGCCTGAAACACAGCAGTGACAAATGAATGAATGAATTCTGCCTGGACAAATATTCGTCAAAGAGGAGACAGTTGGGTTACAAGGTGAAGGGTGAACACTGCCCCACAGAGAGGGAGGACAAGAGGAAGGATGTCATTTCTGGACTGGGTCAGGTTCCTTAGAGGCAGAGTCTGACATGGGGATTCTTAGGAAAGTGAGGTAAGCACCAGGGGAAGAGAGCTCAGCAAGGACGTGGTCTGAGGTGGACGTGTTGAGTGTATTCGACATTTTACTCAAGCCATGGAAAGGGTTTGAAGTGTTGGATTAATGGCTTTTGACGCCATTAAAAAAAATGGTGGAGTGTGGCAGTAATGAGTGAATGGAGGAAAGGGGCAATACCAGAGCAGGGGGACCAGTAAGGGGAGTATTCAGTAGTCAAGGTGAAGGTGGTGAGGGTCTGAACCAAAGCAGTAGCAATGGGAATGGGGGAGTGTCAGATAGGGGAGAGATTAAGGTCAGAATCTGGTCAGAGAGCCATCTTAGAACACTCCCAGAGGAATGGCCACCTGCGTCTCTCAAGAAGAAGACCAGCTCTCCTCTCGGCCCTCACAGTAATCTCTATTTTTCATCACGCACCCAGCCAGCCAAGGGCTACAGGATTCAGCTCATCTGAATCCAGAAAGGGGCAGTGCAAAGGCAGTGCAGTGTATGTTAAGGGATTTCCTTTCGCGAATTAAAAATATAAGGGAGGAAACATGTGTCAAGGGCCCTCTCAGCATGAGGCATTGCGCGGGGCACCCGGCAGGTAACGAGGGGAAGATGGATATAAAGATCAATAAAGTGTGGTTCCTGCCCTCAAGTTGCTCATGATCTTGTAGGCGAGACGGGAACGTAGACAACTAACCAGAATATAAGGCCGACTGTGATGTGTGCTGCCCCAACAGCAGCATACATGTGCTTGATCTTGGCCAAAGGTGAAGAAGAATACGAATATAAATAACCTTCTGGTTGCCCAGATGAGAGAGTGATTAATTCTCGCCACAGGCTCAGACAGCCTTGCTTTATAGAACAGGCGACATCTGAGCAGGGTCTGGGAGGAGAGAGGGAGGCTGACGGGTGAAGAATGGCATCCTAGGTAGAGAGACCAGCAAAGTCAAGTCATTCTTCAGGGGGAAAAAAAAAATCTCAAAGGGATTAATAAACTGGGGCTTACCTAAAACAAATTCACAGCAGAGCTGGAAATAGAGACACTGGCGTTCTAGATTTTGGTGTTTTCGTCTAAACTTTAATTGAATTCTTATTACCCTCTCATTACCTTGAGAAAACAGTTTGAACTCCTGGGGGAAATAATGCTATGTAAACAGAAGGCACCGAAATAAATAGGTGTATTAGTGTACAAAGGATAGTCATTTAAGTCTGTTCAAATCCTAATAATAATAGTTGACTGATACAAACGACACTGCACGCCAAGATTGCATTCACCCGGCTCAGACCCCCCTCTGGGGCTGCCGCTCTAAAGACTGATCGTTAGGAGAGGTGGGTGTTCCCGGGGCCGACTGTATTTCTCCACTGCCACCCTCTCTCTCCTGTAGGTCAACAATGAACGCTTATATCTGCCCCTGAAGCTGGGACAAGGGAAAATAAATATCTTTTCCTTTGGCTTCCACGTGGTGGTGGAAACCGAGTTTGGCCTGAAGGTGGTATATGACTGGAAGACCTTCCTGTCCGTCACGGTCCCCCGGAGCATGCAGAACGCCACGTACGGCCTGTGCGGCCGCTATAACAGCAACCCCGACGACGATCTGGAGATGCCCATGGGTCTGCTTGCTTCCAGTGTCAACGAGTTTGGGCAGAGCTGGGTGAAGCGGGACACTTTCTGCCAGGTTGGCTGCGGGGACCGCTGCCCTTCGTGTGCCAAAGTGGAAGCGTTCTCCAAGGTGCAACAGCTCTGCAGCCTGATCCCCAACCAGAACGCCGGCTTCACCAAGTGTCACAGCAAAGTCAACCCCACCTTCTTCTATAAGAACTGCCTGTTTGACTCCTGCATCGATGGCGGCGCGGTACAGACGGCCTGCAGCTGGCTGCAGAACTACGCCAGCACCTGCCAGACGCAGGGGATCGCCGTGACCGGCTGGCGGAATTACACGTCCTGCTGTGAGTCCTTCCCTCTCCCTCTCCCCTTGCGTCTCGGTGGCATGTGGGCAGGCCGGGATCCCAGCCCCCGTAGAAATCCACTGAGCAGTCTAAGGAGAGGCACGTGGAACTCAGTTTGACATCTGAAACGAGATATGTAACCTCCCAGAGCCTCCATTTCCTTATCCATAAAATGGGGACAATACCACCTATTTCATGCGTGGCTCTGAGGTTGGACTAAGATCACGTACGTAGAGCGCAGAGCACCACGTATGGCCTTTGGGCTCAGCGAGGGCACAGTGAAATTTTAAGAAAGGACCGATGGGGGAAGAGTTAGTAGGTAAGTTTGTCCTAGGACCTCAGAGGCCCCTCCCTGTGCTGGTAATTTACATGCTTTCTCTGTGCCATTCAGTTTGGCTCATCTATGTCACCTATCAGTCTTTGCGTTCATGAAACAGCAGAAGGTTAAAAGCGCGAGAAAAAGAATTAGAGCCCCTTGCTCTTTCCTCAAGGGTTGGTGTGACCTTGGAGCAAGTTGCTTTTCCTCCCCGGTTCTTAGTGTCCCCCTGATAATGCTGTGATAACGCCTGCTGCCTATACCCTTTATGCTACAGAAATATCCAGAGGATCAAATTAGGTAATTGTAAGCATAACACACTTCATGCATGCCAAGTGGTGGTGGTGTTACACAAATGGCTTGCTCTGAGCCAAGCCCAGTGCTAAACACTTTATCAACATTATCTCGTTTATTCTCCTCAATAACCCAATTAGTCAGGGAGAAACAGAGACTCAGAGGAGTTAGATAACTTGCCTCAGGTCATATGGTCTGCGCAGCAAAGTCAGGATTCGACCTTCTAACACCAAAGCTCTTGCTCTCAACTCATATCCACGAGGCTGGTGTGCTATGTACCGGAATAATTTGCCCGCATTTAGCACATCATAATAGGAAAAGATTGGGAGGAGAGACCGCTAGGGGGTTGGCTAGTCTGCCTTGGTTCATTTTCCCATCTCTACCCCATTAGCTCTAGCAAATTTCTTTTAGGCCTGACCGTATGAAAAGGCTACAAATGGATACTGAACGCTCAGCTCTCTAAATAAGTGATCCAGTGGGGGTCCCAGAGAATAAACCCCCTTTCCATCCTGAAAAAGGGGAGAGTTGGATGAAAACCCAGAACAGTGCTGTAGTGTGATGCTCACACGGCTAGTTTATATTCCCCAGAATTGGATGTTGAACTTGGAGGAAGGAAGGGAGGAAGTAGGGAGAGGGAGGGAAAAGATGCCAGTACCATTTCATCCAGGCTCAGTCCCTGAGAGAGAGATTGTGGGGAGGATGTCAGCAGGAGTGACTGTCCAGGCTAACTGGCCTCTGGTGACTTCAGTGAAATAAATGCGCCTATAAAAAAGTCAGGGTCTGGATAAGTCCCCAGAGCTGCCCTGGATTCATTGGGGTCAGCATGGGGGAGCTCGAGAGCTTGCCCTCATCTAAATCAGAAAACCAGGCTTTGGCCTCAGGGGCCTAGAAATGGTGTAGGATCAGGAAACTCCTTTGGGAAAGAGACTGCCTGCTTCCTCTTGAGACCTGCTATAGGGAGTTTCCCCTTTTCCTGTGGCCATGCCATGGTGACCGTACCACTCACTAGGATGGCTGGGACGGGCGTCCAGGGCATAGTATTTGCCACAAAGCATTGCTTCTGGCTGCAATATGCAGGGAAATCATAGGCAAGAACTGTTTTTGGAGGAGGCTAATGTCAGGGACTCTCACCTTAAATTACGGGTCTCGATTTCCTCCATGGGAAGGAAAAGGAATTGAGTTAGTAAGCCCTTTCCTTATCCATGAGGAAGAAAGTACCCTCCCCCTGCCCCCCACCTGTGACCCCATGTCTATCAAGCTTGAACCCATAGGGCTAAAAATGTGCAGGATGTAGGATGGGGAAATGGTTTTGAAAAGGTAGACTCTTTAGGATATAAAGACCATTTCTTCTCGTTCTTCTCCCTCTCCACCAGCAACCCTTTCCTCTCCCCTCCTCAAAGTTCTGCATAGACTTTGATTGCCTCCTTCATATATAATAATGGGGAGCTCTATCCAAGGCACTCAGAGCAGAGTCTGTCCTGCTTCACCCCTGTCCTTGGGCCCCATCCCTGCCCAGACCAGTTGCCTGCCAGCAGGGCTTAGGCTGGATACATTATGGCCAACCCTCATTAAGAGGGTTTGACTTTCCCCTACCTTGGCACTTCAGGACAGGGGCAAAGATCCGAAAGACAGCTTCTGTTAAGATGGATGGTGGTAGCGACTAGGAAAAAGAAATGCTAAAATAAGAGAAAAAAATCATGCTTTAAAGGAGGTATGTGGGTGGGGATGGGGGGGCGGGCACAGTTGGAGGCAGCTGAGTTTTCCATTTTGAATTTCAGAAGCAGAGAAAAGCTGCAGGAGACAGAGTCTTAACTCAGCCATTCAATCTGAGATTGGTGAACACAGAAAGCCTGTCGTGAATAGGGTTGTTAGTAACCATATCTGACTTGATGTTAACCTCTGAGCAGTGAGGGCAGGGTTCACAGTCCCCTGTCCCCCACCCCCGAGAATTAATCCAATTCAACACCCGCATGTTGAGATACGAGAACTCGTGTTTTCGGGAGAAAAAGGGTTAAACCGGAATTGTCTGTTAAACTTACCCCTTGTTGGTGACAAGGTAGAATGCTGTTGTTTTTCAATGATTTTGGCTATCCCTATCAATGGGATAATTTATTACTCAATTACCACATCTGTAAATGAAGTGGAAAACTTCACGCAAGTTGAACAAATAGGTTTAGAGGGGGGAGAGGGAGGTCAGTTGTCTTAATTACTAACCCCTCCTTAACATTCACTCAGCTGAGTCCATCATTCCTTCAGCCCCTTAATGGGAGACTTAAATTAGCTGTGTAGTTGGTGAGTCTACAGTAAGCAGGAGGAGAAGAAAATTATATGCATAACAGTGACTTGTCTCTGACTGGGTGCCAGGCACTATTCTAGGTGCCATATGAGTCCTCACTCATATTCTCCTCCCAGCAACCCTGTAAAGCAGGTGCTATTAATAGTCCCATTTTCTGGAGGAGGAAAGTGAAGCTCAGAGAAACGCAGGAACTTTCCCAAGGAAAGTGGCTGCAGGCAGTGGTCTTTCCTCTGGGCAGTGCCGCCCCTCCAACCCTGGGCAGGCCAGGGGCCCCAGGGACTGGAGCCCCCCCTGGTGCTGCAGCAGGTGTACAGGAGGACCTCTGTACAGGATCAGGTCTGCGGGGGCCGCTGAGAATTGAGTGTGATGATGTCTTGTGATCCGTGTGCCACCCCCTGCTTGACACCTGGTGAACGCTCAGTCAAGCTGAGTGTCATTTTCATTTTCCCTTTTATTCAGAGTCCTGGGTCCAAAGTCTGGTAATGAAGGGTTCTCTCCCACATTTTTCTGCAGATCCAATAAATTCTTGTTGAATTTATTCAACTGCTATTCAATTAATAGCAGAAGCTGTCACCGATGTACCAGGCACTGAACTAGGAGCTTTGTAAATTACGCCTCGTTTTATCTTAACAACTA
This sequence comes from Panthera onca, assembly GCF_046562875.1. Classification (NCBI taxonomy): domain Eukaryota; kingdom Metazoa; phylum Chordata; class Mammalia; order Carnivora; family Felidae; genus Panthera; species Panthera onca. The sequence continues at coordinate 96,751,829 of NC_138348.1, read as the reverse complement.
GTTGATGAAGGAACGCTATCTGCATTTTTACAGAGGAGGAAACAGAGGTTTAGAGAGCGTAGGTAACCTTCCCAGGTGACCCTGCTAGTTAGTGCCAGAACCGGGGCTCAAACCAGTCAGTCCAATCCCCCCGCCCTTGTCCACTGTATTCTACTACATTGCTTTTATGGGGGATCCATATATCCTGCCCACCTGGGACACAAAGGCTAAATAAATCAGTGCCCTGCCCACAACAAGAGTCACGTTCACGACCACAGTAGAAATCCAGGGGCAGAGACATCATCCCCCACAGCTCTCGGTACGTCGTTTGGGTGGAGACGATCCACATGAGGAACTTTTAAAGGTTGCTTTCAAGAATCAAATGTTTTATTAACCACCTACCCTGATCTCAGCACTGTTTTGGACCTCATGGAAGACTCAGAAGGACAAAATAGTTCAGAGTCTAGTCGGGAAAATAGGATCAGCATCCTTGGAACAACAGTAGGCTAAATCAGTAGTGGATCTTCTCGGATATTAAAATGTATTGTAGAGCTTCGGTAACAAAACCAAGTTAACACTGGCGCATGAACAGCCAGATCAACCAGTGGGAAGATGAGAAAATCCGGAAATAGGCCCAAACTCTAAAGAGAAATTAACATTCAGTAAAACTGGCATTTCAAATTACTGGGCGGGGGGGGGGGGGGAGGGGGGAATGTATTTATTCTTCAATAGACAGGAAAAGGACAAAGGACAAAATAGAAGAGGGGAAATAGCGAAAGCCTCCTTTCACTCCTCACTCCAAAATAAGATCCAGACAGAACCAAGATCAAACATAAAAACGTAAGTTATAAACGTACTCGGAGAAGACAAAGGCGTTTTCGTTTTTGTTTTTGTTAATCTTGCAGTAGAGAGGGCCTTCCTCAGCAAAACACTCAAAGCCATAAGAAAAACCTCGTAGATTTGACAACTTTAAAATTTTAAATTTCTCTATGGCAAAGAGCATAATCAAATACAGGTCCAAAAAGAAAAAAAGAAAAAGAAGAAGAAGCAATTTAAAAGACAAACGGTAAACATTTTGTAACACATGACAGACAAAAGTCTATTTTTAATTTTTTTTTCAGATTTTATATTTGATTGTGTTCATTGCCTTAGACTTTAAGGGCATTACATATGTAGGCATAGTGACCTCAGGATATGTTACAACCTCTTGTCTCCCTCTTGGTTTTTAGTTATTTATTTCATTTTCATTTCATTTTTTTCTTTTTTTAAATTTACATCCAAATTAGCATATAGTGCAACAGTGATTTCAGGAGTAGATTCCTTACTGCCCTTAACCCATTTAGCCCATCTCCCCTCCCACAACCCCTCTGGTAACCCTCAGTTTGTTCTCCATATTTATGAGCCTCTTCTGTTTTGTCCCCCTCCCTGTTTTTATATTATTTTTGTTTCCCTTTCCTTATGTTCACCTGTTTTGTCTCTTAAAGTCCTCATATGAGTGAAGTCATAGGATTTTTGTCTTTCTCTGACTAATTTCACTTCGCATAATACCCTCCAGTTCCAACCACGTAGTTGCAAATGGCAAGATTTCATTCTTTTGGATTGCCGAGTAATACTCCATTGTGTATATATCCCACATCTTCTTTATCCATTCCTCCATCGATGGACATTTGGGCTCTTTCCATACTTTGGCTATTGTCGATAGTGCTGCTATAAACATGGGGGTGCACGTGTCCCTTCGAAACAGCACACCTGTATCCCGTGAAGAAATGCCTAGTAGTGCAATTGCTGGGTCATAGGGTAGTTCAATTTTTAGTTTTTTGAGGAACCTCATACTGTTTTCCAGAGTGGCTGCACCAGCTTGCATGCCCATATTTTTAATTTTTAAAAAGCTTTTACAATTTAATAAGAAAAAAAAGTTCAACAACACAAAATGTGCAGAAGACACGAAAAGGCAGTTCACAGAAGACATACGAATGGATTATAAGCAAATGTAAAGATAATCAGCCTCATAAAGAATGCAAACTAAGTAAGGGCATAGTCATTTTTTTTCAAGTTTTTACTGCTGTAGAATACACAGAACATAAAATTTACTATGCTAACCATCTTTAAGCATACAGTTCAATGGCATTAAGTACTCACATTGTTGTATTCACATTACTGTGAAACCACCACCACCATCCCTCTCCAGAACTCTTTTTATCTCGCAAAACTGAACCTTTATACCCATGAAACACTAACTCTCCAGTTCCCCACCCACCCCAGCCCCTGGCAACCAACTGTTCTGTTTTCTGTCACTATGAACTTGAAGACCTTGGATAGCTCCTGTAAGTGGAATCATACAGCATCTGCCTTCTTGTGGGCGGCTTCTTTCCCTTAGCATAATGTCCTCAGGATTCATTCATGTTGTGGTATACTGCAGAGTTTCCTTCCTTTTCAAGGGTGAATAATATCCCATTGCGTGCATACACCACATTTTGCTTATCCATTAATCCAACCAGGGACTCTGGGATTACTGGCATGTTTTAGCTATTGTGAAAAATGCCGCTGTGAACATACGTGTATAAAGAGCTCTTGGAGAATCTTCTTTCAAAATTTGTGAGCATGTGTCTAGAAGTGGCATTGCTGGGTCATATGATAATTCTTTTTGTTTCCCACGGCATATTGTTTCCCATATTGTTTCCCACGGCAGCTGTGCCATTTTACATTCCTGCCAAATTGCACGTGTTATCTTTTCACATCTTTGCCAACAATGGGTTTTCTGGGGTTTTTAAAATAGTAGTCATCCCTAATGGGTGTGAGATGGTAGGTATACCTTTCACTGTAGTTTTAGTATTTATTTCCCTGGTGATTAGTGATGTTGAGCGTATATTGGCCACTCATATGTCATCCTCTTTGGAAAAATGTCTATTCAAGCCCTTCGTCCATTTTTGAATTGGGTTTTTGTTGTTGTTGTGTTGAGTTTTAAGAGTTCTCCACATATTCCGGTCAGTAATTCCATTTATACATGGGATGGAAATATGTATATATCATATTTATATATGACATTTAACCTTTGGTATTTCCAAAGATCAGAAGGCTTGGTGCTAAACAATCAGTGAGGTTGTGAGAAAATAAACCCCCTCGTATAGCCTCGGTAGCAGGGCAAATCGGCACAGGCTCTTTTTAGAGGGCAATTCGAATGCATCTATCAAAAATTTAAATGTACATACCCTTTGACCCAGTAATTCCGCTTCCAGGAATTTACTGTACAGATTCATTTACTCAGGAGGTCAAAGATAAACGTCCAAGGATGTTCGCTGCAGCATCATCATAAACGGAAAATACACACCATGTAGCAGGGCAAAACCAATCATTCAAGGGTAATGGAAGGAAAGTCGCCATGAAAAAGCAATGAGCAGGAAAATATGGATACTATGCTCCCATTCGTGTGAAGACAGTGGAGATGGAATACACGCATGCACGTGCGTACACACACACACGCACACGTGTGTTTGTACATGCTTAGAAGATTTCTGGAAGATTCAGCTGCAATTTGTTACCAGAGGTTGCTTTTCTGTTGCACTTTTACATGTATGGCTTGCATTGTCTACCACATGTAGGTACTATCTTTTAAATTTAATGTTTTTATTTAAAAAATTGTTTTTAATATTTATTTTTGAGAGAGACAGAGCATGAGCGGGGGGTGGGGGGGCAGAGAGAGAGAAGGAGACACAGAATCTGAAGCAGGCTGCAGGCTCCGAGGCATCAGCACAGAGCCTGATGCGGGGCTTGAACCCACGAGCTGTGAGATCAAGACCTGAGCCGAAGTCGGACACTTAACCAACTGAGCCACCCAGGCGCCCCTAAATTTAATGTTTTTAAAACCACAGTAGATAGTGGTTTTGGACACATGAAGTATACATCTGTTAAAATCCATAGAACCGTGCACCAAAAAGTCTATTTTTACCATTTGATAATTTAAAATTGTTTTTTTGTTTTTTTTTTTATTTTTGAGAGAGAGGGAGAGAGAAGGGCAGAGAGAGAAAGAAAGAATCTTAAGCAGACTCCATGCTCAGCATGGAGCCCAGCGCCGGCCTCAATCCCACAATCCTGGGATCATGACGTGGGCCGAAATCCAGAGTCGGATGCTCAACCGACTGAGCCACCCAGGTGCCCCTTTACCGTTAGACAATTTAAAAAACAAAATGTGCCCTAAAGATATACTGTATATGGTATAGAGAAGAAGTTCTGACATAATAGTCCTTGTGCTTTTCATATGCATTGATTAAAACAATAGCCTCTACAAAACTTTTAAGCGAACCTATCTTGATTGATCGGCTAACATCGAACACGTCCGTGCTCAGCACTGTTCCAGGCACACAGACCCACATAATTGCTCCCACCCAGCCATGAAGTAGGTGCTGTAAGTACCTGCATTTTACAGGTAAGGAGCTGGGGCCCAGAGAGGCTATGTGACTGGCTCCGGTCTCCTACGGCTGGCTCCGGAGTCCCACTGGTCACCAGGACCCTGACTGTCTTCCATAAGAGCAGCCATATGCATTTGAAAACGGTAGAACATAGTTGACACACCCACGCATGTGCACACACTTGCCTCCTCAGAAATCCGGGGGGAGTTGACACACCCACGCATGTGCACACACTTGCCTCCTCAGAAATCCGGGGGGGTGTCCGGGGAGGGCCGCCGTTTACTCACTCCAGGCTTAGAAAAGATTCTGTGGAAGTTCTGGGGTGCAGGCGGGTTGCCACTGGCTTTACCAGTAAGAGGGGGCTCCACGGAGGGCTGGAAGAGTGGGGGGTTGGGGTAGGCCAAGAGGATGAGGAGGGCACGAATACGGGAGCCCAACAGGAGCGAGGTCTAAAAGCAGGCATGAGTGCCAGGTGCCCCGGGGGGCCAGCAGGGGTGCCCGACTGAAGTCGAGGTGCACGATGGGAGGCGGGGTTAAGGTGGCAGGGTTACGGCGGCCCTCAAGAAGCCAGGCCGAGCAGGGGACAAAGATGCGAGGAAACCCCAGTAGCCTCACCTGCCCTGCGGTCCATGACGGAAGGAAGCCGCGAGGAGTCAGAGGGGGGCTTTCCAGAAGCAGAGGGGGGTTCGCGGCAGGGCTCCCTCCGGGCCAGGCCTCCGCCTCCCTGAGGGCCTAAAGGGCGGGCCGGAAGGAAACTCTGAGCACCGTCCCCGTGGGCGTGCGAGGCCTGACGCGCGTCTTCCGTTCCAGCCGTCACCTGCCCCCCCAACAGCCATTACGAGAGCTGCGTGAGCGTCTGCCAGCCGCGCTGCGCCGCCATCCGCCTCAAGAGCGACTGCAACCACTACTGCGTGGAGGGCTGCCAGTGCGACGCCGGCTACGTCCTCAACGGCAAGAGCTGCATCCTGCCCCACAGCTGCGGCTGCTACGCGGACGGCAAGTACTACGAGGTAGGCGGCCCCGCCCTGCGCGGGCCTGGGCCCCGGGGCCCCGCTGTCAGGCCGCCCGGCGACGCCGGGTTGCCCAGCGTCCCCACTTCGTTACGAGGAGGGGGAGGCGGGGCAGGGCAGAGGGGTCGAGGAGGGGTCAGGCGAGGCTCCCGCTGGCTGAGAACCTGATGAGGAAACGCCCATCTGGGCCTCACCCACTTCCGGCCTCCGTCCTTGGCATCGGCAAGGCCTCCCGCGCTGCTCACCCACGCCGTTCGCTAGCCTGGGCGTCTCTCTCCCCACCTTGCCTGTCGTGAGGCTCTTCTGATTGCCTCTCCTGTAAATCTCGGTTTGAGAGCTTCTGACGCGCCTATGGTTTGGAAATACGGTGGCTATGAATCTGACATTTGTAGCTGTCTTGGCTGAGGACATTTTTAACTGAAAAATATGGCGCTGGAGGCCAAGAGGAACGGCCTTCCTTCTCCGGGCTCTTGAAGCTCCATGAAAGCGCCCGAAGGCTACCATCTCCTCGTGTGCCACTCGTCAGTCGGTGCCCTCTCCGGAGAGTTCTGTCTGGACTGCTTAATGCTCTGCCCCCCACATGCTGCCCTCTGCGCCCCTCTCCGTGGGGGCTTCCGCATAGAGCCGATGAAGATGCCCTTTGTAGAGGCCGCTCAGTAAAACATTACACGATAGATCACTGAATCGCTTTCTTTTTGTGCTTTCCAATGCTTCTTTATGTGCCACGATACAAAGCTAGAAAAGGCCCTTCCTGGGGAAGGTATTTGGTCTGTGGTTCCGCCTCAAGCCCAGTCTCTGTAAACGACACGAACATCTTGTATTGGTGAGTTGACAGGGAACAAGTGCAAGTGTCGAGTATCTGCTATTTGGAGATCATTGTTCTGGAGGTGCTGCTGGGGGTGAGAAAGCATGTTCCCTGCCTTACGGATCTTACGAGTCTTTTAAGGAGAGAAAAACATGCACTTTAAAAAAAAAGAGGTGCTTGGGTGGCTCAGTCGTTTGAAGCATCTGACTTGATTTCAGGTCAGGTCATGAAGGGTCGTGGGATCAAGCCCTTCGCCAGGCTCCACACGGAGCGTGGAACCTGCTTAAGATTCCCTCTCCCCCCGGGGCGCCTGGGTGGCTCAGTCGGTTAAGCATCCGACTTCAGCTCAGGTCACGATCTCACAGTCCGTGAGTTCGAGCCCCGCGTCGGGCGCTGGGCCGATGGCTCAGAGCCTGGAGCCTGCTTCCGCTTTTGTGTCTCCCTCTCTCTCTGCCCCTCCCCCATTCATGCTCTCTCTCTGTCTCAAAAATAAATAAACGTTAAAAAAAAAATTAAAAAAAAAAAGATTCTCTCTCCCCCCTCTGCTGCTCTCCCCCACATGCTCTGTCTCTCTCTTTTTCTAAGAATAAAATACATTTTTTTAGGGGCACCTGGGTGGCTCAGTCGGTTAAGCATCTGACTTCAGCTCAGGTCACGATCTCATAATCCATGAGTTGGAGCCCGCTTCGGATTCTGTGTCTCCCTCGCTCTCTGACCCTCCCCCGCTCGCGCTCTGTCTCTCAAAAATAAATAAACGTTAAAAAAAATAATTAAAAAAGAAAAAGAACACGAGAACAGTTACAGAATAACTATCAACAAGTGAAAAATAATACCCTACAGAACTAATCAATTTTAAATGAAAAAGAATCGCAGCATTAGAAAAAAATCTAATTGAAATGTCTGGACTGGAAATAAATTAGGCAAAAAACAAAGAAAGTCTCCCTTTTTGTAAAAATGTAGTGGCTTGTTCGAGAACAACCAAGCTGATTTTGAGGGTCAATAAAAGAGAATGAATGCGGAAGTTACTTCAGTTCCGCATTGGGTGGGAAGTCTGCTTCGCTGTTCTAGTCGAAAGACAGAAGTGGAGTAGAGGATTAGAACGAATCCAAGAAGACTTCTCGGGGGAGGTGGGTTTAGAAACACCAATTATTTGAGAGGAAAAGGCAGAACACATGAGACAAAAGTAACAGAACATTCATTTTCCTGACAGTCTCAGAGGAGCGATAACCAGGCTCAAAGGTGAAAAAGCACCCTTACAGTCTCTGCTCCCGGATCCAGAGACTTACTGAAATGTTTCCATCCACCGGCGGCATCAGGTGCTCCTCAGCAGGGATCCCGAGGGTCTGTGGCACTATGGAACGGGACCTGGGTTTGAGCCTCGCCGAGCCACCCCTGAGAAACTGCGTCATTTCCCTGAGCGTCAGGAGCCCTGTCTATGAAACGTGGCTAATAACACCAGCTCACTAGCTTGTTGTATAAACCATCTACACCACACGCCTCGCCTAGTGTCTGGCACCTAGTAGTTCACTAATTGGTAGCTGCTATTGTTTTTGTTGTTTTTATTCCCTCAAGTAGCATTTTGTAAATAAAAAAATCCAGGCGTGTTAATGAAATGATGCATATAAAAGCCCTTGGAACTCTCAGGAAAGGCAGGTACGGCTCTCAGCAGCTATTAGTACCATAAACATTATTATCTGATTTTCATCAGACAGTCAGTGGGTTTTGACAACTGCTTATATCTGGGAAGCAGCAAACTCACCGAACAAATAACCCACATCTACTTGCCAGGATTCAGACAAGCTCGGGGGCTTGTGTATACAACAAATTTCTTTGGAAATAAAGGGATAACACATCTAGCCATTAGCATGTAGAGTAATCACCCAGCTGTCATTGCCAGGTCTAATTAAGGTAAAGAAAGCCTCGAGGGGCCCAGTGACTTCACGGTGAAGCTAGTTTCGTGATCAAGTTCTCCTGTGGGATGAGTTATTTACCCTTTATCATATCCACAGATGCCAGGTTATTTTTCTCTTTCCACCCATGTAACGTCTGACTTCTTATCAGAGAGAGGCCAGACCATCCACTCAATTATTCTGCAAATCTGATAAGAGGAATGAAGCCAATTTGCAAGGCTGCTGGCACCCAGAATATTTTACAGGTCTGGGAGGAGGAAAGAGTTGGTTCCGGGAACGACTTCACTTTGAGAATGAAAGAATCGGCAATGGCATCTTGAAGTGCACTGCACTGAGGAAGCTTGTCCTGCAAGATCTTGTTCTCCGTTTGCCTTTGAATCAGAGTCATATCTGCATGGGACAGCCGGGATTTTGATAAGTCTATAGATAAAGCGGAAAGCGGTGACCAGACGGGAGCAGAGGCCTTCTTGTGCCATTAAAACAGCGTTTCCGGAAAGCACTGTTCTGTTCTGGTAAATTGAATCGGTGCTTCCATCTGGATGACACAGTCTGCTTGTTGAGACTACGCCCCACCTGGACAATCATGACCAAATTTCCAACCGAACTCCTTGGAGTTCTCAATCTAGAACAAGTGCATGTTCAAGAGCACAGGCTCCGAGTGGAATTGTGTCTACAGATTATTGCTTGTTTGGGGAAAAATAGGAAAGAATAGCCACCACCATTGAGGATGTACTTTGTTAGAGGTATTTGCTATAACTATATAATTTCTCACCTTCTCAAAAGAGAATGAGTGACTCTTTTCCAGGAATAACAGCGGCTACTATTTATTAACAGTGCCTACTCTATGCCAGGAAACGTGCTTTACACGTCTTATTTAATTTAATCTTCACAGCTGCCCTGCAAGACTTTATTATCTCCAATTTAAAGCTGAGCAAAGGGACCCTCTGGGAGGTTGGTAATGCTCCTCAGGGTGGCCCCTGTAGGGTGGCAGGGCTGGGATGGAAACCAGACACCTCTGTTCTCTACATCTCTCACTTCGGGGGCACGTAGGAATGGAGGTAGTTGCAAACAGAAGTAATTTAGAAGTAGGTAGTATCAGGAAAAAGTTTGGAGCGGTGACTTCAGCGAAATATTGAAATGATTCATCCTAGGAATTGGTTATAACTTTCTTTTAACCTATTTAAGATATGAAAGGCCGGTTTTATCATTCTTGAGCAAATTTTTAAATTTCATCCTCAAAGTGGAGCCGGTACTCGCCGGGATAATTTTCTACCAAATATCCTTCCTCTTCACCTACTGCACACTCCCAGGTTGGCTGTGATTAACACTACAATCCAGCCGTAAAGATTCCCGAGTTCTTGATCGAAACCAATAAAGACCCGATTGCCTATTGTCTGGCATCTGAGTTCCGTGGAACTGCTGTCGTATTTGCACGGCAACAGCCCGCCGCCTGCTCCCTCCTGGGAATGCCAGCCCCGTTAGAGGTAGGCTAGCCCCGCCCGGAATAAGGGTCCGGACGGAGAGGCCTTGGGGTCCCCAGCCCTGCCCGCGGCCGGGATTAATGCCCGCGGCTCCTCTCTTCCAGCCCAAGCAGCTGTTCTGGAACAGCGACTGCACGCGGCGCTGCCGCTGCTTCCGGCGCAACCTGATCCAGTGCGACCCGCGCCAGTGCAAGTCGGACGAGGAGTGCGCACTGCGCAACGGCGTGCGCGGCTGCTTCAGCACCAAGACGTCCTACTGCCTGGCGGCCGGAGGCGGCGTCTTCCGCACCTTCGACGGCGCCTTCCTGCGCTTCCCCGCCAACTGCGCCTTCGTGCTCTCCACCATCTGCCAGAAGCTGCCCGACATCTCCTTCCAGCTCATCATCAACTTCGACAAGTGGTCGGCGCCCAACCTCACCATCATCTCGCCCGTCTACTTCTACATCAACGAAGAGCAGATTCTCATCAACGACCGGAACACTGTCAAGGTGACGAGCCTGACGTTGGTTCTTGAGAAACGTGCCCCGGAACAAGGCCGTGGCTAAGGGACCTGCCGGTTTTCCCAGATAACCAAGTTTGGGGATCATGGGTTGTTGCCCCCTAGGTGCCATACACAGATGGCCAGATTTTAAGGAATGAAAGTAGAAAGATTCTGCAGGCATTAAGAACGGGCCTGGTTTAGCCCTTTGCTCACCATTCCGAGGGCCTCGCAGAAAATGGACAAGGTCTCAGGGCAGTAATGACAGCGTGGGTGCTAATAGAGGCTCAGGTGACAAAATGGTAGATAAGTCTGCTCTTACTCTGGATTAATTTCCCAAAAAAGCATCTCGTTTGTTTTCAAGAGCCTTTAAAAGCGTTCTTGGCTCTGATCAACTGTACCAAGACAAGCTCTTTCAACTCTGCTATCCTTTCTATAAGACTGGAGAAGGCCAGCATTTTCCTGTAAAAACACCTGTCGCACTAGAAACCTGATGGAGCATCCCCCTCTATCAGCGGGCTCCATGGTGACAAAGCAAAGTGAAAGAAAACGGGAGGCTGGGTATGGGGGGTTTCTCTTAGCCTGGCTGGCCGGTTTCGAGTGAATCTTAGGCTTGCATATAAACAAAGCACCCACCCCCATAACTGATATGGCTTCTGGGCTTGGATTCCTCCTGCCCCTTCCATTTCAGAAATAATCTACTCTGATGAACGATTGACAGCGACCCCCAGTCTCTCAGCTAAACCAGGCTGGTTACCAGCAGGCAGACCTGAAAGACGGAACCAGTCCCCAGTGCTGTGATTCCAGCTAGAGAGGGGCAGGTGGAAAGCCAGGACGTGCACATTACCATTTTTCAGAATCGAGTGTTGTTGTATGTATGCTGCTTTCTGCCGTTGGCTCTGGTAATCGTGCATTGAGTGTGTCTTTATTTGAAGAGTCATCAAATAGCTTGGTGTCCAGCATTAGGCAAAAGACGGGCGGTATTTTGCAAGCTTAAAAGGAAGAGTCTGGATTTTAATCGTGGGTTTTGACTTCAGTGAAAGCTGCTACTGTTTTTGACACTCCAATTCCTCTTGCAAATTGGCCCACGTAGACACAACTGCATTGCTCCGGAATACGGGAGCTAGAAAGTAAAAGTGACCACCTGAGAGAGCAGAACTGACATTATTGCTGAATAAAATACTCCAAGCTGGCCAAAATAGTAAAGAATCATATTTTTGAAACTTTTTTTTTTTTTTAAGAAACGAAAGGTACTAATAACCTGGGGGGAAAAAAAAACTCGATTGATATTGTAAGTACAGGAAAAGCATATTATGTTCTGTCCTAAGGGCTAAGAAAAGAAACTGTTAGAAAGTAGGAAAATGATGAATGCAGAAAATATCTTGCCTATAGGACCTTTGGGGAGGGAGGGGGACCTCCAGTCTGGACGTTATACACAAGAAAATAAGAAACATGGCAGTGATCCCCAAATTCATTTTTAACCATTTTAGACACCCCTTAGCACAGGATTGGGATTTCATTTCAGTAATTGGTTTATGCTGGGGAAAGTTTCATACAAAATCCAGCCATTTGTAGAGAACTATACCCTTCTAATGTTTTTTCATCTTTCTGCCTCTGGATTTTGCTTCTTTGGGGGGAACTGTGGACAGTAAGATAAGCAAATGCACTTACACTCTAGGGCAGTGGTCAGCAAACTACAGAATTCGACCAAATCCACTTGCTGCCTATTGTTGTTTTTTTTAAATAAAGCGTTACTGGAACATAGCCTCGTTCATTTAATTATATATCATCTGTGGCTGTTTTCATGCCGTGAGGGCAGAGTCGAGAAGCAGTAGAAATCATACAGCCCACAAAGCCTGAAACATTTTTGCAGTGGCCCTTTATAGTAACAGTTTGCCAACCCCTGCTGTAAAGGTAATCTCTTCCTTTTCCCCCCCAATAGGTGAATGGCACACAAGTGAATGTTCCATTTGTAACTGGACTGGCAACCAAAATCTACAGCAGCGAGGGGTTCCTGGTGATTGACACCAGCCCCGACATCCGGATCTACTACAATGGTTTCAATGTCATAAAAATCAGCATCAGCGACAGGCTGCAGAACAAAGTCTGTGGCCTCTGTGGCAACTTCAACGGGGACTTAACCGACGATTATGTGACCTTGAGGGGGAAGCCAGTGGTGAGCAGCGTGGTGCTGGCCCAGAGCTGGAAAACCAATGGCATGCAGAAGAGGTGAGAGTTCTCGTTGCTAGGCTCAGTGGCCCAAATCCTCCCGCACCCGTGACAGGTATTGATGAGGAATGCACTTTCCATAGCATCACCACTCCCCTCCTGCAAAGGGTCGAGCCCCCCAGGTCTTTGGAGTTTCCAGAAGACAAATGGGTACATCAGAGGCCTCGGTCATTTCTTGAACAGCAGAGGAAGGAATTGGGCTTGCATGATCTGATTCTGAATTGGCATGGCATCCAGCCCCTGGCCAAAGAGAAGAGAGTGCCCAGGATTAGAACACTGAGGCCTTGGCCAGCGCCCACCTGCTGGGAATTGGGCCAGAAGAAGGGCCACCTACCCCTTGCTCCCCAGGGCTGGGCCTAATTGTGTACCTGTGATTCTCACCGGAAGGCTGGGTTGAGGTAGTGCAGGTAGAGGTTGGTGGAGATCAGGAAAGCCTTTTTAAAAACAGAAGTCGCCAAGGTTCTTATGAGACGCCTCTCTTGCCAGCTGAGACAGAATGAACTAAACAAGCTATTCCAAAGGTGCGTAATTCAGGTCACCTCTGAGCTGCTGCGTCATGTTAATACATTGCTGGATCTATAGATAGGCTTCTTTTTCATGGTATTTCTTTCCTTGTATAATGGCTCAATGTCTTATACTTCAACCTACCGAACATCAGCTAAATACCAAGATGGGGAAATGATGCAGATGTAAACTCGATACTACCTCATAAATAAGACTATCCTGAATTATGGGACCAGGAGCTGGAAGAAAACCTCAGGGATACCTAGTCCAATCTCCTCCTTTTCTAGGCGAAATGGAAGCTAGAGCAGAATAAGTTATGTGGGGGGCCCTGTGAGTGGCGAAGTCCAGAATCTCCTCCTGAGGAACTGATTCTGTTTGAGCTCCTCCCTCCCTCACCCCCTTCCTTCCTTCCTTCCTTCCTTCCTTTTCTTCCTTCCTTCCTTCCTTCCTTCCTTCCTTCCTTTTCTTCCTTCCTTCCTTCCTTCCTTCCTTTTCTTCCTTCCTTCCTTCCTTCCTTCCTCCCTCCCTCCCTTCCTTTCTCTTCTTCCTTTATAAAGTATTTCAGCTGGATACCAATTTTCTTGTGAAGGTTTGCTTTTGGTCTCTGCTAGCTATACTGGAAGTGGTCTCCAAGGCTTCTAGACAACTGTTCTACCAACTATCATTATTATTATTGATTAATAATAATGGTAACTCTCATTCTTATTATAGTTATAAGTGGTTATTTTATCAATGCCTGTTCACAGTTATTGTATCAGTTGTATCAAAGGTTAACAGTTATATGAGTATCTGCCTTTCGACTGACACTCTGGCTCACCCACCCACTATTTAGTTTACTCTCACTTCTGCCAGTGATACCAACAGGAGAAACTACTGGGGCACCCGGGTGGCTCAGTCGGTTAAGCATCCGACTTCGGTTCAGATCATTCTCTCGTGGTCCGTGAGTTCGAGCCTCATGTCGGGCTCTGTGCTGACAGCTCAGAGCCTGGAATCTGCTTCAGATTCTGTGTCTCCCTCTCTCTCTGCCCCTCTCCCATTCATAATCTGTTTCTCTCTCTCTTTCTCTCAAAAAAAAAAAAAAAAACCAAAACAGTAGAAACTTCTGGGCTGGAGAGACTGAGACCAGTCCTACCTGACTTAGGTGAGATTACATAGCCAATTAGCATTGGAATCCGTGCGCTTGCCTCACTTCTGGGTTAGCAGAAGAGGTAACAGATGGGGTCTTCCCTTCCACCGGGGATCTCGGGCGGTGGTTTTGGCATCCTGTTATCTGACCAGACTTGTCGCCCCCAGCTGTAATGAGCTGCAGTTCTCGCAGTACGCGGCCATGTGTGACAACGTGCACATCCAGATGATGCAGGGCGACGGCTACTGCCTGAAGCTCACGGACATGAAGGGCTTCTTCCAGCCGTGCTACGGGCTCCTCGACCCCCTCCCCTTCTACGAGTCCTGCTACCTGGACGGCTGCTACAACCACAAGAAGTTCCAGCTGTGTGGCTCCCTGGCCGCCTACGGGGAGTCCTGTCGCTCCTTCGGGATCCTCAGCACTGAGTGGATTGAGAAGGAGAATTGCTGTAAGAGAATTATTTTATTCCTGCGGATTCTTTTCTGAGTTAAAAGCACAGCTTTGCTGGCCGACACCGCCGGCCCCACCTTTAGCCACAGGCCTGCCCCCAGGGTCGAGGAGTTGAGAGCTACTGCAGAGATTGTATGGGGGGCATTTGGGGGGAGCCTCACCCGCCTGCGGTTCCTGTCCAGCTCTGGAATTTGGGACACCGGCTTGGGCGGATGAGGTTCTCTGGGTTGGAGGAGCACCAGTTTAGTGACTTATGAGGTACAGGGACACAGGATGGCATCTTGATTGACGTCAGACCTCAAATTCAGCTCTTCCCCGGCTCCTTTACCACGGGTCAGAGCCTAGCTCAGAAAGGGAAGGCTTGTGGCAAGCGGTGAGCTGAGTTGGGATCGAGTTGACTGTGCCTGGCTTCAAAGGAAGCTGCGGTTGGATTTATGAAAGGATTGTACATATATTAAATTAGGTGATAAAAGAAGATCTATACAATTGTTTTAATGTTTATTTTTGAGAGGGAGTATATGCAGGAGGGGAAGAGAGAGAGGAGACAGAGGATCCCAAGCCCTATGTGGGGCTCGAATCCACGAGCCATGAGATCGTGACCTAAGACCGAAGTCGAACACTTCACCGACTGAGCCACCCGGGTGCCCCAAAATGAAGATTCTATAGATTCTTGTGTTTTTTCTGTAGTAAGAAAACTATTTTGAGATTTACGTCCATTATACTGTTTGTCCATCTTCTTACTATGTGAATCAAAGAGATGGAGCAAATCTGTATATAAATACCTGTAAATGTGTCATATACGTGTATGTGTCCATATACATAAATGGTCACCTGTCCCATTAATGCAGGACGATATTGTGGCCAACAGGACGTGTGCATGTTCCTTGACACGCACCATTAACCCGGTACCACCGTGAAAACGGGCACATCGCAAGACTGCGTGCGTTTCAGTAAATTTGCAGACGACGCCCGACCCAGTGTAGGGAATGCGCTTAATTCAGAACCTAAGCACAATGAGGTAGATTCAAATATGTATCCGGTGACTTGAGAAGCTCTTAACAGGCAAACTACTAGTCTCTGTTGGAAACCAACATAAGTTGTTTTTGATGACTTTAATATTTTGCCCTGTTAATAAGCCACACTGTAAATGAAATGAACTGTCTTAAAACTTTAAAAACCTCCCTCTGTGTAAGGGCGTGTCTTATTTGCCAGCTGGTATAAGGGCCACCGTATTTGTAGGCTATCACCTCCACGCTTTCCATTATTCTCTGGGGTTGTTTTCAAGTTGTGTTAATTACCCATAACGTTTGTTGACCCGCTGCTGTGGGCTTAGCCCTGTCTAGGTCCACGCACTCATCACATAAAGGGATCTTTATAAAAGGAAGCCATTAAAAAAGAAATGTATTTACATTATGCTGACGGTTCCCCTTTAGTTATGCTTCTGGGGATTAAGACAGGGTGATACTAAGCCATTAGCAGAGGTGAACGTCAGCTGGGTCAGGGGAGGCATCCGAGACACACGGGGGCTTTGCTTTGCTTTTAAATTCTTGAAGCTAACTTGGCTCACGCTGGGATTGAACAGTTGTTTCTTGAAGCACTCACCTTCCCGTGCCATGACGAATAGGAGGATTTCTATATCTGACAGGGGGAGAGCTTCTTGAAATAAAGAAATGAGCGTCCAAAAGAAGATGCTCTCAATTAGTGTTTCTCAAACTGAGGAGTTGACGGTCTTACAGGTGGTCTGTGGACTCATCGGCTATGGAAATAATTATTTACAATATGATGGTGATGGCACTCCACATACGTTTGTTTTTTCCTTACAGTTTTACTGCTGTTGGCAAAATAGTAGAATTAATCTAAGTCATTGCTGGCGAGTTGTATGTAGGTTTCGGTTTGTCTATTTTTATAAAATTAAGTACATAGACATTTATGGGAAAAGGAGAACGTGAATCAGAACAGACCAGGAAGTCCTATCTGAAGGACCTCTCTGGGATTTTACTGGCCCTAAGATTTTCGTTCTTTCTTTTTTTTTAAATGTTTATTTATATTTGACAGAGAGAGAGAGAGAGAGAGAGACAGAGAGAGAGAGAGAGAGAGAGCGAGCATGAGCGGGGGAGGGGCAGAGAGTGAGGGAGACAGAATCCGAAGCAGGCTCCAGGCTCCAAGCCGTCGGCACGGAGCCCGACGCAGGGCTCGAACCCACAGACCGCGAGATCATGACCTGAGCCGAAGTCGGACGCTCAACCGACTGAGCCACCCAGGCGCCCCTAAAATTTTCATTCCTGACAGATATTTATTGAACACTCAACTGTGAGGCGTCTGGGTGCGGGGAATATGGAGATAAATGATTGGACCCTACTCTGTATAAGTACAAAGAGACAAATGCGTGTAATGGTAGAACAGTGTGGTGAGAACATTAATCGTGCCGTATCTTGGCAGTTCTCAGTGTCTCTGCCCTCCATCCTCGCCACTTACCTTCCAGTGTGCGGACCTTGGGCAAGTTTCAGCTGCGAAACGAGGGCTACTCAGGTCGCAGAGCATGTGTGAGGGTTGGAGGAGATAATGCAACCAAAGCGTGAAGCCCGGTGCCGAGCCCAGAGCAGGGGCCCCGCCGCTAGCTGTTGTCATCGTTTTCTGGAAGGTGGCTCTGTCTGTTGATTCCCAGCTGCCCTCTGACCACCACCGATTCCCTGACAATGGCAAGTCCAGAGTATAGCCACGTGCTAGCAAGCGTGGGTGTGAAAATCAAGTCGTGCGTGTTTCTGTTTGTTTTCCTTTTTAGCAGGAGTGGTTGAAGATCCCTGTGTGGGGGCAGACTGTCCCAACCGGACCTGTGAGCTGGAAAACGGAGGAGAGCTGTGTGGCTGCATCGAGCCGCCCCCCTATGGAAACAGTGAGTGACACCTGCCCCCTCCCCGTGCGGACAGACCCCCACGGGGGAGGCCTGGTGGCTGCACCGCAGGGCAGCTGGGGTGGAGCCCACGCGTCCCGTGCTAGCTAGAGACCCACATAGCGGAGGTTTCACAAGGAGCATCGATCGAAGCAGGACGAGGAAGCCATCTGACATCTTCAAAGCAGGCTAATGTTCATCTCCTCATAGCGACATCCTTTTCTTCGATAAATGGTAATGCCCAGATGTGTACATGAATAGAATCAGCCACTTCCACTGTGGCCGTGTTCAACATCACAGAGATCCGAATTGATCCTCTAGACTTGCGGGAAAGTAGCGTAGTTTGGCGAAACATGTGAGCCTCAGAGCGAGAGCGCCAGGGGCCCTAAAGGCAGATTCATTGGTTCTGAAGACACAAGGGCGGTCTCTGATGCCAACAGTACATAACCAGGACCCCAGGCCCTGCTCCGAGCCGCAGTCCCCCGGAAGGTAGGAAAGGCCTTGTCCCCGCCGGGCGCACCCGTGAGGTCGGCCTGAAGGGGGGCTGCGTTGCACCCCCGGCTCCCCGCCCCGGCCCGAACCGGGTCACTCGGGAGGCACGCGCTGACCGTAACATCGTCATTGACCAGAAGACTCCCTCGGAGGGTGCCGTTCAAGGGCTCCACCCGAGCAGATCAAACGTGTCCCTGTGTTTCTATAGTGCTCATTAGCCCGTGTTTATGTACTCGGAGAAAATGTCAGTTGGTGCATTATCGTGTCAGAAAGCAAGAGCTCCTGACGCTCGCCTGGGAACCCGCGGGGGGCCTCGGGGTGGGCTGCCCAGGGCTGCTCCCACCTGGGGGTGCGCCCGTTAGCCGGGGTCCCCAGTGAGCTCCCCGGGGAAAGTAGCTCCCACCAGAGTGGGGCGGAGCCCTGGGTCTGGGAAGAAAAGACAAAACACAATCTGCTAGCGTTTCCATCTTTAAAAAAATAAAAATAAAATAAAATAAAATAAAATAAAATAAAATAAAATACAATAAAAGCTTAACAACGCCCCGGTTTTTGCCTTGAATGCATGCAAACGTGCATTTGGTTGGATCAAAGCTTAATTAGAAGTGCCCCAGCGTTTGCGTGAGGATATTAGCCTCTTCCAAAGCAAACGGTGATGGGACGCCTCGCCCCCACCCTGCAGCGCCACCGGCCCCCACTGACTGGCCTTTCGTGATAACTGTCCCCACAGACTCACATGACATTATTGATGCAGAGGTAACCTGCAAGGCGGCCCAGATGGAAGTGTCCATATCTAAGTGCAAACTCTTCCAGCTCGGCTTTGAGAGGGAGGGTGTGAGGATCAATGACAGACGGTGCTCCCACATCGAGGGGGAAGACTTTATCTCCTTTCAGATCAACAACACCAAAGGGAACTGTGGCAACATTGTACAGGTGAGAAACCCGGGGCCGGAAAGAACATCGGGCCGAGGTGGGGACAGCTCTGGGTGTTTTGCACGTGGGTTGTCCTCAAAGCCAACCTCCCGGGGGGGTCTGCTTAGAAAGATCCTCCCCGGAAAACAGCACAAGGCGTATGTGAAATGAAAGACATCAAGGAGAATAGGGGCACCCGGGTGGCTCCGTCAGTCAAGCACCGATTCTTGGTTTCAGCTCAAGCTGTGATCTTGTGGTTTGTGAGTTCGAGCCCCACGTCGGGGTCTGCGCTCACAGTAGGGAGCCTGCTTGAGAGTCTCTCTCTCTCCCTCTCTCTCTCTCTCTCTCTCAAAATAAATAAATAAACATTAAAAAATTGAAAAAAAAAAGACATCAAGGAGAATAATTGGTGCTAATAGTTCGTTGAACTGAAAGATCATGATAAGTGACAGACTCCTGTCCTTGATTGACACTATCTGCTGTTGTCCTTTGCCTAGCACATTGACAAATTTTTGTTACCTCGCTCCTGCTTCTCTTGTTCTTCTGGGTAAATACAGCTGGGTTCAGCTGTTTGGGGGGTAAGGGTGTCCCAGACATCATTTAACAATTGGCTGCACACTCTCAACAATAGCCAAATGATGGAAAGAGCCTAAATGTCCATCAACGGATGAATGGTTAAAGAAATTGTGGTTTATATACACAATGGAGTACTATGTGGCAATGAGAAAGAACGAAATATGGCCCTTTGTAGCAACGTGGACGGAACTGGAGAGTGTGATGCTAAGTGAAATAAGCCATACAGAGAAAGACAAATACCATATGTTTTCACTCTTATGTGGATCCTGAGAAACTTAACAGGAACCCATGGGGGAGGGAAAGGAAAAAAAAAAAAAAGAGGTTAGAGTGGGAGAGAGCCAAAGCATAAGAGACTCTTAAAAAATGAGAACAAACTGAGGGCTGATGGGGGGTGGGAGATGGGTATTGAAGAGGGCATCTTTTGGGATGAGCATTGGGCGTTGTATGGAAACCAATTTGACAATAAATTTCATATATTTAAAAAAAAACAGCTGGCTGCAGAAATACAGCAAAGTCCCACCTTTCAGTGTCAGATTGTCCTACTTATATTTGGCAAACCATCTTGATTCTCTTCCTCCTGTTCCTTCCTGCTGTCTTTAAAAAAAAAAAAAAAAAAAAAAAAAAAAAAAATATATATATATATATATATATATATATATATATATATATCTGCATTCATTAACTCAAAAGGAGTGAGCAGGTGAAACTTGCATTTGTTCCTCTTGGTCCTTGTGGGAAGGTCCGGTAGAAGATCCGGTGGAGGAGAGATTTTGAATTAGGACTTGAAGAAGATTTATATGACCCTGGGATAGCAATACTTCATGCTGTCCCCAGCTTGGGTTCCCACAGATAACTGGGGCCGGTTGTAGTTAGAATTCAGGGTACA
This sequence comes from Panthera onca, assembly GCF_046562875.1. NCBI lineage: Eukaryota > Metazoa > Chordata > Mammalia > Carnivora > Felidae > Panthera > Panthera onca. The sequence goes on along the minus strand of NC_138348.1, from coordinate 96,731,698 downwards.
TGAATTCACCCTCTGTGGACACTCAAGGTTATCAGCCTGAAGGGTGCCGTTGACATCTAATGCGACCTTTTTTGTTGTTGTTGTTAGTAAATGCTGAAGCTAGCTCAATACTGACTTATACCAGCCTCTGGATTATGTATGGAATGAAGCCATTTCTCTACTTTCGGGGCTGTGGATTTGAAATGCAAGCCACTTATTCACTCCCCTCTTTAATGATTTCTGACCTTCCTTTGCAGTCCAATGGCACTCATATCATGTATAAAAACACAATCTGGATCGAAAGTGCCAACAACACTGGCAACATCATCACTAGGGACCGGACGATCAATGTGGAATTTTCGTGTGCTTACGAGCTGGATATCAAGATCTCTTTAGATTCTGTTGTAAAGCCTATGCTAAGGTAAAGAATCTCACGGGCTGTGCACATTGCTCTGTCTTTTCCTTGACAGTTGAGGTTAGCATAATCAAAATTGCTAGCATTTGTCTTTGAAGCACCGGGGAAGAAATAGTTCCTATTTTCTTCACCTAAATGCCTTGGACCAGCACTGTGTAACAGAACTTTCTACAGTGATGGAAATGTACTGTATCTGTACTATCCAATAAAATAGCTGTATATGGAAATTGAGCAATTGAAATGTGGCTAGGGGTGCTGAGGAATTGAATTTTTAATTTAATTTTATTTTAATTGCCACACGTGGCTTCCGGGTACCATTTTGGACTTAGACTTTTCTGTCGTCTGCTTTGCCTTCCCTCTGCGTTTTCAGCTTGCAACTGGTAGTAACTGCATAAATATGATTGTTTGGCATTCCTCCTCACTGCATGCTTATTTCCCTTTCAGTGTCATTAACCTCACAGTTCCAACCCAAGAAGGCAGCTTCACCACCAAGATGGCGCTCTACAAAAATGCCTCCTACAAACATCCTTACCGCCAGGGTGAAGTGGTGTTGACAACTCGAGATGTGCTGTACGTCGGGGTCTTTGTGGTCGGCGCTGACGCCACACATTTGATCCTGACGCTGAACAAGTGCTATGCCACCCCGTCCCGAGACAGCAATGACAAACTCCGATACTTCATCATTGAAGGGGGGTGAGTGGCCTCCTCTCAGAGGACCGTCCGAGAGCTTTTAGGGTAATATTCGCCAGTACCAGTTTGTAGAGAAGGTTTTAGAGAAGAGAATGGGAAGGGGTATTTGTGCTGTGCATCCAGGAACTCTAATTCTCTGAACAAACCTGTGAGGTAGACATCGTAAGCCTCACTTTCTACCCTAGCAGGCTGAGGCTTCGGGAGACCAAGCCACTTGCTTCAAGTCACACAGCAACGTAGTGGTGGGTCCCCAAGGCCCGTGGCAGTCACTACAGAATGCTTTATTCTCACGGTGATCAGAGAGGGGATCCTGTCCTGCCTATTTGAATTGCAGTCTGAGAGAAATGGGGATCACCTGCCAAAGAAGGAATGCCATAACTACAGTCTGGCGAACAGGACATCCATCAGAATATAAAAAGAGCTAGAACCGTAGAAGAGAAGAAACAGAAGCACAGAATACACTAGAATCGTTTATAAAATCGATGATTTTCGTTTTATTCACTGCTATATGCCCAGCACCTACTGTGTGCCCTGACACATATGGAACAAAATTTATTGAATGAATAAAGAAGAAGAAAAGACTATAGACCAATAATAGTTATTTTTCCTTTTTATTTATTCATTAAAATTTTTTTTTATATTTTATTTTTGAGAGGGAAAGAGAAAGACAGAGTGAAAACAGTGATTGGGGGGGGGGGGGTGCAGAGAGAGAGGGAGACACAGAATCCAAAGCAGGCTCCAGGCTCCGAGCTGTCAGCACAGGGCCTGACATGGGACTCCGACCCACGAACTGAGAGATCATGACCTGAGCCGAAGTAGGACATTTAACCAACTGAGCCACCCAGGCACCCCAATTTTTCTTTTTTAAAAACACATACGGGTTATGTCAAGCAACGGTAATTATAGCTGGGTATGAAAATCAGGCAAAGACTAACAGGAGAAAAGCATACAGACGTATTTAATACCAGTTTTCTGTGATACTGAAAGCCTTCATGAGGAAACGAGGATCTCAAGAAGTGGTTGAACCTGAGTATTTTTTGCTAGGTTAGGTGAAGAGTAGACGGTCACGGACAAGTATGAGAGGTCAAAGGGTATGAGGTCAGTGTGGTAAACGGGAGGAGCTTAGCAAAGTCTGTTAGGATTCTTCTTGCTGTCCCTCTGTCTTTGGAGATAAGGATGTTCCTTTCCTGCAGGTGTTGGGGGGGCACCTCTCACATGAGGGCTCTGTGACCTGTTTCAGGGGCAAAGAGTCAGGGAAAGGTCAGAGTGACCTTTCTGCTTCTGCTTTTCTCAAACTCCTTCACCTTAAAATATTAAGTATGCCAAGGTGCCAGATTTGAGGGGTAGCATGTCCTGAATCCTATCCCCAGCCTGGGCAGACACCTACCCTGGCGTGGTCAGGGAGCATTATAGATACTATAATTAGTTTTAGGGTTGAAAAGGAATAGTTTTCCCAAAAGAAGGTGTGGTTCTGGGCAAACCATGAATAACCACTATTTTTGCAGATTAAACAGGTTCAGAGATGTTAGGTACACAGCTCACCTAAGGCCACTCAACTTACCAGGGGCAGAAGAAGAATCCTTCCAAGTATCAGGACACACCGCCACCCTAAGTGGTCAGATGGGGCTTGTGGCAGGGGTCACTGAGGGATTTGTCTTCCTGAGCTGGTTCTTAGCCTCCTTGGAGGCAAAGGGAGGGCCTTGGTGACTACTGGGTAACTCACCGCGTGGATTTCTCTCCTTCCCATCATAGTCGTTTCCCTAAGGGAAAGAGCTCAGTCCTGTAGTGTTGCAAGCCTGGTTGTAGGGTCTGTGCCTCCTTTGAAGGACACAGTGGTTGGCAGTTTTATTTTATTTTATTTTTTAAGTTTTTAAAATTTATTTTCAGACAGCATGAGTTGGGGGATGGGCAGAGAGAGAGGGGGAGAGAGAGAATCCCAAGTAGGCTCTGCACCATCAGCACAGGGCTCAACGAGGAGCTGGAACTCATGAACTATGAGATCATGATCTGAGCCAAAATCCAACACTTGACCAACCGAGCCACCCAGGCACCCCAGTGTTTGGCAGTTTTAAGATAGTGTTTAATACACTTGACCCAGAGAGGAGAGAGAATGAGCGAGTGAGCATGTTCATAAAACTGGGCCTGCCCCAGGGTCTGAGCAAGGGCCTTCAGATGAAACTGTTGTTTGATTTTGTCATATGAGGGAATTTTAACTCATGAGTCCTTCTGACCTTTCTTGGATGGATGTGGTTAATTGTTTTTCCAGTGAACTCATCTGGGCAAAAGCATGAGCAGCAAAATGGGTTCACTTCAGAATTTTGGGGGGTCAGCTCTTCCTCCGTGGCTCTGCAGAGGGTGGCAATGGCACCCCCAGTGACTCATGAGTCCCAGGTCTGGCTAAGACGGAAGGCCTGGGTGAAGGTTGGAGTGCTGTGAACATTTTAGAAACTTTGAACCAATTTAGATTATTCAAATGAATAACAGTGACAAGGAAAAGTATGGCAAGTAAGTTTTCATTTCAAAGCATTTAAGAGATTATTGCCTTGAAGACTAATTATAAAACCTAATAGGTGTGGGGGTGCTGAAGGATAACTTCAGTTTTTCATTTTCCTTATCACTAAGCTGTTTAATCCTGTGGGCTCGGGGAAGGAGCGATTAAAAAAAAAAAAGAGTCACCCTTTTTATCTTTATCATTTTTAGATAACTTCTTGGCTCCTAGAGGCCAGCATTAGTGATGGCGGCACAATCCATTCATTCCCTCGTTTGTTCCTTTACAGAGATGTTTAGATACTTCCCACGTGCCCTGCAGTGTGTTAGAGACACAGTAAGGATCACAACCTGATTTTTTGCGCTCCAGAAATCCAGGAAAAGCCACCTGTTCTTGCCCGGTCAGGGCATTGCGAGGGGTTATTTGTAGAAAAGGGGGGAGCTATAGACTGGTGTTGGGGAAAGAGCGGGAGTAGGCATGGGAAGACTCCCCGACTGGGGAGACTTCACGTGGAAAGACCGTGGGCCCTAAGAGGCTGTGATGCATTTGGGGAGCTCTTAGGTAGCGGAGGCAGGTCTGTGTGCCTGAGGGAGGCCGGTGGCCCAATACCACAAGGGGTGGAGGCAGAGGGAGAGAAGAGGCGCACCTGCAGCCAAGGGAGCTTTAGGTCATCCTGGACTGGTCTTCCCTCTTCTCCAGCTCCCACCGATTTGAATATGTGGGAAGATGACCCAAGAGGGTTTTGATCAGGGGACCCTCCCCAGATGGATAACCAGAGAAAGTACAGCTGTAGCAAGGACTAATCGTGTGCGTGTGTTGAGTTGATATCACGACACTATGTCGGTCGGGTAGTAAAGCACGACACTATGAGGGGCAGAATAGAAACTGAGGTATAGGAAAGTCGGGGGCAGTTCCTGCAGTCATTTTGCTTTTATGCGCTTAGGATACTAGTTTGAGGTGTTATCTGATGCCTTTAAAGCAAACCGTGAAAATCAAGTGGGAGTAAATGTGACACCCACACAGTCCAGAGGTCACTGTCAAAGGCAAAGACGTTTTTACCTATTAAGATGGTTTTATATGAAATAGAAGCAAACGTGTGAAGCGAAGATCCCATTTTCCTCTGAACAGGTGTCAGAACATTAAAGATAACACCATCGGCATCGAGGAGAACGGTGTCTCCCTAACCTGTCGCTTTCACGTCACCGTCTTCAAGTTCATCGGGGATTATGATGAAGTTCACCTTCACTGTGCAGTGTCACTGTGCGATTCAGAAAAGTACTCCTGTAAGATAGTAAGTGAGAGCGTGAAAATGAACTGCCTGGCCCTATTTCTCGCTGCCCCGCTTTTCCCAACGTGGGGATCGTGGACGCCAGGATCTGTGTGGCTCCTGAGAGTTCTTTGGGACTCACAGCACCTGGAAGTGGCTGAATTGGAAGCGTCCCCAGATGGGAAGCCTCCCCAATGGCTCGTCTTTGGTGAGACCGTAAGAGAGAGGATGCGGTAGAATGCTGTCCATTTACTCTCCTTCTCTGTGTCTGAAATCTCTGTCGTGGGCATAGAGCACAAGACCAGGGTTTCTCAGACCTCGGCATTACTGACCTTTTGGACCAAATTGTTCTTGGTCGTAGGGACGGTTCTGTGCACCGTAGGATGTTCAGCAGCACCCCTGGCCTCTGCCCACTAGACGCAAATAGCACCTCCTCCCCAGCTGCCACACCCCAAAAATGCCCCCCCAACACTGCCAAACATCCCCTGGGGGAAGGAGGGGGCAAAATTGGCCCTGTTCAAGAGCCACCACACCAGACTCTCAAGGAGCCAGGCCACCTGAATCTGACAGGAACAGTGGGACCCAGCTCCACTACACTGTAGAGGCAGACCCCTGGGTTCAGGAATTTTCTGCCAGATGTTCTTCAGACGGTGACTTTCCTGCAATTCATCCAGATCCACGCCAGCCGGTGGCTCTGGAGAGGCTTCTGGAGAGGCTGTTGGAAGGTGGTGACAGACCAGTCATCTCTCCCATGTCAGGCTTACATCCGCACCTGAGATTTTATTGCACTGGTATCAGCTCCCTAACCTTTAATATTCCAGCTTCACGTTCTCCCCGATGTTTGCAGAATCACACCATGAATTATGGTCAGAGCTACTTACAGATGCTGCTGCATACCTTATTGCCCGATGTGACCCAACAATCCCCGTTCCTGGGAAGGGAGCATCTTTGAATCTAATTCTTGTGCGAGGAATATATTTAATTCTGCTCAACATAAAGCCCAGAGTCCCAGTGGGCTCCATGATCAAGAATGCATTCATTCTAATTAATCTGAGCAGCGATAGTGCTCGAGGCTGGGACCACTGCCTCTTTCGGAGGTGGAAACATGGTGAAGAATAAGTTATCAGCTTAATTGTGTGAAATTTTCCCTCTGGTCTTCTGTCTTTCAGAATTGCCCCCAAAATTCCAGGATTGCCACAGATTATACCAAGGAACGTAAAGAGCAGATCATTTCAGTGGGACCTATTAGGAGAAAAAGTATGTATGTCCCCTCAAAACACATTATAAATGATTAAAACAATGGGATTTGAAGGCCCGGCCCAACTCTGGGGTGTGTTTCAACTGCAATGTGAATCTGGCGAATGAGGAAGTTGAGGACACCAGGTGGAGAAGATGGGCCGCTTCCGTAAAGAAGTCTTCTCACGGACTCCTAAAATGCCACGACAGCATTGGGCTTTTCTTCTTCCTCTCCTCTGTCTAAAGTCTCACCCTGAGATAGGAGTTCCAGACTTGACCTGTCTGAAGTTGACTTAACCCGCTGCTCTTTTTCAGGGCTGGACTGGTGCGAGGACAATGGAGGGTGTGAGCAGATTTGCACGAGCCGGGTAGACGGGCCTCTGTGCAGCTGTGTGACGGGAACCCTTCAGGAGGACGGCAAGAGCTGCCGAGGTAAATGCAGCCTCCCGTTCAGGGCAGGTGGCTGGGAGCACAGGGAGCTCTTTCCCCTGAGTAGGAGACATTCATCTGTGAGGTCCCCCCAGCAAGTGACCTAAATTCCAGAAATTAAGATGGGAAGATGGAGACAGCACCAAGGAATTGTAGCAGCATCTTGGAGACAGATAGAGATAGAGATAGAGATAGAGATGATAGAGATAGAGATAGAGATAGAGATAGAGATTGATTTAACCTTTGAGCCTTGTTCTTTCATCTAAAAGATGAAGGTGATTTTTTAAAAAATAAGATATCCAACTGTTTAAGGACCAAATATTGGTGCTCAATCAGGTCACCAAGTGTACCTGGGCTGTGGTTGGGACTGGGATGTTTGATCCAACAAACCTTAGGCCATGGTCTCCCTGAGGTTAGCAGGACTCTTCTAAAGGTTGAGTTAATTCTGCTGCTTTCCTGCCTCAGTCAGCACCATTTGGATAAAGTGAGTCCTTGGCCATGAAGAAAGTGGGCTCATTTATTTGGTTGAGTACCACAAAGTGTTTCTGATTCCTGTCCAACAGGTATTTTCCTTCACAGGACTTACTATGTTCCTCTCTGTTCACAGCATCCAATTCTTCCACTGAACTTCAAGTTTGGACGCTGCTTCTCATCATGACCCAGATTTCACTATGGCATTTTGTCTATAAATCAGGCATGACCTCATAATTAACTCAAGGTTGCTATATAACGTACTGTAATTTACTTCAACTCCCTGTAGGATAAAAGGTGTGTACCCTTAAGTCAAAACCTATTTGAAAATGTCCAGCAATTCTCAAAGTGTAACCACCTGCCTCAAACAGTGTGAGTCCCAGAAATGAGTGAAATTCCAAGCTCCACTTGCAAAGCCCACAACAGGGCTTCTAAAAGCCAGTTGTGGAAAGAGCATGTAACTTGCCTAAAATTTCCAAACAGTTGTCACTAGAAACTTCGGTTCACGTGAAAAACCAGTAAAGGAAAAAAAAAAATCCTGGTTAGAGAAGTCTGACCAGAAATCTAACCAGAGAAATCTGTCAAGCCAGTGCTATTTCTGGATCATAGTTTTTCACAGAGAAAGGGCCTGTTGGAACAATATTGAGAAGCAATGACTGGAAGGTTTGGGTCTAAGGAATCTTTCTGATGTTTGGAAGTGTCTGATCTCTGATACGTACGTGTTGCTCACTTCTGTTTATGATGAGCTCCTCCTTCCCTCCCCCCGTGTCCCTCAATCTTGCCATGGCAGCTCGGCAGATTGTTTGCAGACCTGGGGAACCCTGTCTCCATCCCGCACCCGGACCCTTCTCTTTTACAAATCAACCAAATAATTTTTAATGTATTTTATGCTTAAATAAACTTTGTGTTCAAGTATTCTCATTACTTAGTGACTGAAGGAATTTTTGCTGATATTAGGCTTTGCACACCAAATAGCACGCTCTGATTTCAAAAATCAGCAGCGATTGGACCGGGTAGATAACTGCTGGCTAGAGCTTTAATGGGATTTTGTTACATGGCCATTCGTGTGGACTTACAGAGCATCAGCAGGACGTTACCGGGCAGCGTGGAAGAGAAGCAGGTAGTGTCCTCTTTTGTATGTGGTACACAAACTCGCATTTGCTGTAATTAACTGCCAAATGGGGGACTGCTAAATATATCCGTGGGCCGCCTCTCTTTTTTAAGGTTAAAAACAAAGTAAAACCCACTTCAAGTTTATTTTGAAGTTGTTTTGGATTGAAGCTGATGGTATTTTTATATTTTTCTGGGAACTCTGAAAAGCTGAGCATAAATCCTAGTGTCCTTGACCATGGGTGTGGATATGATTAGCGTTGTCTTGCATGCAACAGGCAACTGTCCCTGGGCTGAGGAAGCTGGGGTGTAGACGCAGTCTGTGCTGAGGTGCTTTGACCTCCCAGCCCTCTGGGAGGGTCCACAAATTCTAGCTTGTCTTGCCAGTTACACATGCCATGTGGCTAAGAGGACGGCTGGTATTGCTGGGGGAAAATGTGCACCTGCTTCGACTTGGACGTCTTGAGATCTTCCGGGAAGACGCTGAGCATCGAGGTGGGTTAAGGGACCCAGCCGCCTATCGTAAGTGAGACACAATGCCCCTTCCTCACCAAGAGAGAAACTGATGTTACATGCGTGTTCTGTCTTCACATGAAAAACCTTGTCATTTACACAGTTGAAGGTTTGGATGTTCACAATCAGATCCCAAGTTGAACGCAAGAATGTCTCATTCATTCTTTTACTTGATTTCCTGAGATAAATCTTAACCAAAAAAAAAAAAGAGGAAGTGTTTCAATATTTAATAACTTCCCTTTATTGATTTTCTTATGGGAGTCATGAGAAATTTCCAAATGTCCAAATTGAAGACTATAGTTTGTTGGGTTTGGGTTGTTTTTTTTGTTTGTTTGTTTAGGTTTCTTTTTAGTTCTTTAAACCTGTTCTTCCTACACTTTTATTCTGGCCTTTGGTTTTCTCACTTGGTTGACGTCCTTAGCTTGTCTCATCATTAGGATAAGTTAGGTCATGGTACCATCGCAGAACACCCCAGAATCTCAGTGGCTTACACACCAAGGTTTCTTTCTTGCCTGTGCCTGTGGGCTCCAGTCCTCACTCTCACCCTGGGACAGGTTGATGGAGACTTCACTATTTCTTTTTTTTTTCCTCAACAGAAGCTATTGAACAATTTATCCTTTCCCCATAGAACTGTGGTACTGCCTTTACTGTATAGCAAGTTTCAGTCTCTGTGGTTCTGTTTATGAGCTCTTGATTTTCTTCCATTGATTTATTTTTCTGTTCCTGCTTCAGAACCACACTTCAAAAAATTGGGGGATATAATTGACACGTAACATTATATGAGTTTCAGGTATACAGTAGGCGTTGCTATTTGTATATACTGTGAAATGATCACCACAGGAAGACTCGTTAACGTCTATTACCTCCCACAGTTACCAATATTTTTTCTTGTGATGAGACCTTTTAAGTTCTTGTAAGTAACTCTTACTGACTTTCAAATATACAACGCAGTATTATGAACTATGGTCACTATGCTGTCCATTACATGCCCAGGACTTATTTGATAACTGGACATTTGTACATTCTGACCACCTTCACTCATTTTGCCACTGACCCCCCCCCCCCCACCACCTCTGGCAATTCTGTGTATCTGTGAGCTCTTTTTTCTTTCTTTCTTTGCTGTTTTTTTTTTTTTTAATTCTAGGTGGTCCAGTTGGTTGTCTGACTCTTGATTTTGGCTCGGGTCATGGTCTCACAGTTTGTGGGTTCAAGCCCCGTGTCCGGCTCTGTGCTGACAGCTCAGAGCCTGGAGCCTGCTCGGGATTCTCTGTCTCCCTCTCTCTCTGCCCCTCCCCAACTCACATGTGCGTGCTCTCTCTCTCTCTCAAAATAATGAATCTATGTATAAGTGAGATTATGCGGTATTTGACTTTGATTTATTTCACTTAGCATAATGCCCTCCAGGTCCATCCATGTTGTTGCAAATGACAGGATTTCCCTCTTTATTTTGTGGCTAAAAAATACTGTGTGTGTGTGTGTGTGTGTGTGTGTGTGTGTGTATCACTCATTCTTTATCCATCTGTCCACTGATAGACTCAAGTTTTTTCCATATGTTGGCTATTGTAAGGAATGCTGCGATGAACATAGGGGTGCAGATATCTTTCCCAACTGGTGTTGCTGTTTCCTCTGCGTAAGTACCCAGAAGTGGCATTGCTGGATTGTATGCTCGTTCTAGTATTCGCTTTTTTGAGGAACCGCCATACTGTTTTCCACAGTGGCTGCCCTGATCTCATTCCCACCAAGGCTCTCTTTTCTCCACGTTCTCGCCAACACTTGTTGTCTCTTGAGATTTCATTATCTTTTGATGCTTTTGTTTTCATTATCAACACAAAGCTTTGGGGTTCACCGAGGCAAGTGGGGGGGAGAATGTGGAGACTCACACCCTGGAAAGGACACCAGATCACTTCTGTTCCCATTTCGTCGTCCGCGGTGAAATGTCCAGCGTGTTGCACGGCTGGAAACTAACTGAGAGCAGGGAAGGATGAGCTTCCGGTGAGCCTGGAGGACAGAAGAACTGGAAATCCAGGGTGACAGCTGTCATGTTATCTTTGAGTCAGTCATTCCTGTCTGTGTTAAAGGGAGATAGTTTTACAGAACTAAAACCCAAGACCGTCAGGAAGGCAGAACTGGACGGTGATCCTGATGCTTCTACTAAATCTCCGCTTGAAACGAATCATTCGACAGGGTGATGCCTCAACTTTCCTCTCTGTAAAAGGAGACTATGAAGCTTCTTTTCAAATATTCTTGTGTTAGAAAATGACACCATACAAATGTAAATCATACGGCAGTATATATTTAGATTGACTCCAGAACATTGCCTTTTCCTGCCACTCAAAAAGATTTGCCTCAAGGAAGGGGAGGAAAAAAGAGCACTTGCTTAGCAAAGGTTAAAAAGGAAGTTAATTGGGAATCTTATTAACCTGGTATTTGTCTGATATCAAAAAGAACAACATCGTGGGGTCTGGCATTTCTGACAATTGGGAATTCTATAATTAGTTTCTTAACCAGTAGTAGATGTGTGCACTACTCAAAATCCTGGTGGCAAAACTTGAGAGCATTAATTGTTTTACATTGTCTAATATTCTATTTTTAGAACCATTTGACATTTAGTGAGAGCTTGAAATCTAATAAAATTTCTTTTTAAAAAAAATTTTTTTTAACATTTATTCATTATGAGAGAGCACGCGAGCAGGGGAGGGGCAGAGAGAGAGGGAGACACAGAACCCGAAGCAGGCTCCGGTCTGCGAGCTGTCGCACAGAGCCCGACACGGGGCTCGAACTCGCGAGCTGTGAGATCATGACCTGAGCCGAAGTCGGACGCTTAACCGACTGAGCTACCCAGGTGCCCCCTAATAAAATTTCTTTTGACCAAAGGAATTATCAAAAGGGGATAATCATGTAGGTTTGAGGTAATAAAGAATTACTTATTTACTAATTCTGAATTTAGCCTCTACCCCATTGTGAAGCTCCTAGCCTCTCTCCTGGAACTCAGCTACTTCTTTACCCTATATTTCATTGCAATTTGGCCCTGGTTAGGAGAACAGGGCATTTTTCAGCGCCCCGATGCACTGGCAGTGCGGCACAACACAGTGAAAAAGAAAATCAAATAGCGCCCTCTAGTGTCTTTTTATTTTTTGCATGAAACCCAAATGTATATTGAACCACACCAATCGAAACATGATTTCTCCCCCTGCCCGGAACCTTAGATGCAGAACATTACCAGAATATAGCTTTAGAGAACACACCAAATGCCAAGGACATTTTCTGGAGAACAGTGTGAGATTTATTTTAATGCACACAGTAAGCATCATTCCAGGAAAATACCAGCTTTTGTCATCCCATGCAAATTTTGCCCTTAATATCTATTTCTCTAACGCGTTGACGAAAATAGCTGTCGGGAAAAATTAAGTATCTCTTTAAAATGTTGAGAAATAAACAATCTGATCAGGAAAAACCCATGAAATATTTAGTGGTCTTTCTTTTCCCCCAGCAGAATGTGAAATACTTTCATATGCGTCTGAGGCACAACAGCAATAACTCTGGTCTGACTAATGGAAGGCTCTGTTTGTGATGGTTTAATTATGTTTGCTGAAATACGATCCTCCTGTAAGACAACATCTCCATGGCAGAGGGACAGATCTCTGTGTCTATAGATAGAAATAAAACACAAAAGACTCATCGTTCTGTGAAGAACTTGGCAATCAAATTCTATTTGCTAAGGAAGCAAATGAAGGAAGAACGTTCACTGTACATTTTGTTGTTTCTGTTTGCGTGTAGCCTCTGGGTTAGCTACTGTTTAATCTACTGTTGTATTGCATTGACTGCGAAAGAGTTTTGAAACTAAGATATTCTCCCATCAGATGAAATCTCAGTACCTTACACTCATACAGCATCTTCCATACCTTTCGATGCTTTCCTACGTATATTTAATAGCGTTCAGTCCTAAATCATGCTGTGTTTTGACAGAGAAATCGGAGGAAGAGCGTTAACTCGAAGTTGTATGGCACAAATTATCAGCCTAAAGTACTAACTGAAGAAAAAACCCTACCCACCCACACATGTGTTCTCATGCCTGTAGGTTTAGCTCATCATTTCCAACTTGTAATGAGACGATTAGAATGATAGCAACCTTTTATGTCTTTGAAGCCCTTTAGAAACAAAGAACCTGGACACAGAAGTCTTGAAATTTCCCCTCTAACTCTTGAATTTCTTCATGGGATAGTTTAGGGTACAAAATTCCACAGATAGTACCCTATTCCAGTTGGGCAGATATCTGTTTTTATCAAAAAGGAGACCATATTTCTTTACTCAAGGCCTTGAAAAAAAATCTTTCCATTGGATCTGTCCAGAACTTGTGGAAGTTTTTGATGGAAAGACTATACTCACATAGAAATATGCTATTAATTATATGTTAACCAAAGGCAGAAAATGCATGGTTCCCAGTATTTTTGTCTTACCTGCCATAACATGCTTACTGCAACTGGCTGACCTGGTTCATATCTACGTGGACCATTCAAATCAAGGCGTTACAAGTGGATATTCAATCATCCTCTCCATGCGTCTCCGTATTGATGAGAGCAAAATGCTATTAAGGAATACCTGCGTGCACACCAAAGAGGGAGTCTGCTCTCCTGAAGAGTCCCGATCAGAAAGCAATTTGGCAAACTAATTCGACAAGGACCAAATGATTGAACACATAATGTGAAAGCACCTAGGTGTTGTATCAGAATATTCAAGGCATAAAATGAAGCAGAGAAGAGCTGTAAGAGTATTCTGAATAGTAATTCAAGATTAGCAGAGTCTAGAGATGTTCGGCCACTGGGAATTTGTTCACATCTCCCACGTGTTAGCATTTTCAAATCGCACTTTTATCCGGGTCCTCCTCATAAGCAATTAATTTCAGTAGGTAAGTGGAATCCAAGAACCAAGTCAACAGAGGGAGGGGAATCCTACCTGTGGACCACAGTGAACCATTTACTCAACGATTGTGATCAGTTTAAATGCACGCTATTTAAGCAAATTGTCCGGAAAGCCCAGGCTGCCTAAATCATAGGGAAACACATCATCATACAAGTCTAAATATTTCTGTTTTGTTTTTAATATTTTTTTTTAACTTTATTTAAATCCAAGTTAGTTAACATATAGTGTAATAATTGTTTCAGAAGTAGAATTCTGTGATTCATCACTTACGTAGAACACCCAGTGTTCATCCCAACAAGTGCCCTCCTTAATGCCCATCACCCATTTAGCCCATCCCCCTCACCCAGCACCCTGCTGGCAACCCTCAGCTTGTTCTCTGTATTTAAGAGTCTCTTATAGTTTTGCCTCCCTCTCTGTTTTTGTCTTATTTTTCCTTCCTTTCTCCTATGTTCATCTGTTTTGTTTCTTAAATTCCACATGTGACTGAAATCACATGATACTTATTTTTCTCTGATTGACTTAGTTCGCTTAGCATAATACATTCTAGTTCCATCCACATTGTTACAAATGGCAAGTTTTCATTCTTTTTGATCGCCAATATTCCACCGTGTGCGTGTGTGTGTGTGTGTGTGTGTGTGTGTGTGTGTGTGTATGCGTGTGTATATACACACCACATCTTCTTTATCCATTCATCAGTTGATATGGAAAGATTTGGGCTCTTTCCACAGTTTGGCTACTGTTGGTAGTGCTATAAACATTGGAGTGCATGTGCCCCTTCGAATCAGCACTCTTGTATCCTTTGGATAAACACCTAGTAGTGCAATTGCTGGGTCGTAGGGTAGTTCTATTTTTAATTTTTTGAGGAACCTCCATACTGTTTTCCAGAGTAGCTGCACCAGTTTGCATTCCCACCAGCAGTGCAAAAGGGATCCTTTTTCTCTGCATCCCTGCCAACATCTCTTGTTTCCTGAGTTGGTTAATTTTAGCCTAAATACTTTTTATTTTAGGAAAAGCAGTTTCCAACAGTCATAACATGTGAAGACCTCGTTGTATTTCTAGGCATTATACTCGAGAAACACAGATTCATCAAAACTCAACTTTCCTGGTAGCCCTCCAAAGAGGCACCCACGACTCATAGAAACCGAAGGACCTCACAGCTACATCAGTGTGTCACAGCCATATCAGTGCTATTTCTATTTCCTCTGCTTTTGAGTTTTCTATATTTTGATGGGAGGATGCAACTATCGAGCTTAAAATTGGATGGTGATTTTTTTTAATTTTATAATAAAATGTCACAAGATGTGTGGGTGTAAATTCTAAGTCTTCTACCAAAAAGTATCATTCTGCAGTGCTCTGTTACAGAAACAACAAAAACAACAAAATTCCTTCTCTTCGAGGCTAATCTTAGAAGTGGGTTCTTTAAATGCCACCCCAAAACCTGAACCGGAGTCACTGATCACTGACAAAGTCCTCCTGGGGCTGTTTTATCGGTGCAAACAATTGTCAATGGATGCATTTTCACCGGTCCCTGCATTGTCTATTCCAATCCCATTCTGGGGTTTTCCCTCTCACCAGAAGGGTGTACAGGCTTGGAAAAACGAGACTAGCAGAACCTTTCAGCCTTGTGAAGTCAAGACAGGAAACGTTTCCTTCTGGTGCGTTAACAAAGCGCCAGTGAAGGAGGCAGTGAGCACATGGGGGCCGGGGCTGGCCCTGACTTCTCCTGGGAGCCGGAGGGAGCCAGACTGAGCAGGTGGCATCGAAAGTATTTCTTCCCTTTCCAAAAATGTCAAAAAAGGAACGTTCACTTTTACTAAAACCCCTCAGTAGATTTTATTAAAAGGTAGGAGAGAATGATCTTGTCTTTCTGAGATACTTAGAAACACTATAAAAAGCAGAACGATGACTCCCTCAGATTTAATTCTGTGAGTAAAAATCGAATGGAGCCCAGAACCAAAAAATGAAATGTAAAAGACAGGATTGCCCTGAAGAAGAGAGTTTGACTGTAATAAAATGTTCCTCGCGGACACTAAACTGATGTGAAGAAAAGTACAAAGTGTCTCGATACAATTGCCCTTGGAATAAACTTACCTGATTTTAGAAATTAAAAAATGGAACTGATTACCTTGAACGGTAAGTAAACAAATCGTAAAGCCAATCCAGAAGAGACATCAGAAGCACCAATAATTTTGCCCTAGGATGTTATAAAACAATTTCCCTGGCCATTCCCTTTGACCAAGTTCCAGTCAACAAAGGCAGGTGAGGCTTCATTAATTTTACAGTGGGCGTGTATGTCCAGCAGGCTAAAGCCTCAGAGTGACTTGTAAGGAAATAATACCTTTATGATAAATCTTAAAATCTGTAGTACTTAGCTCTAAGTTTTTCTCCTCCAAAAAGAGTATTTAGCAAGTGGTCTATTTAATTGTCCTGGAGTCAGAAGGCACTAGGAATCTATTGTGCCACCGTGGAAAGCAGTATAAAATGTCCTCAAGAAAACTACAAATAGAAGTACCATACGATTAGGTCATTTCAGTTCTAGGTATGTCCCTGAGGAAAACGGAAGCACCAATTTGGAAAGATATGTCGCACCCCTATCTGTATGGCAGCATTATTTACAACAGCTGAGATATGGAGGCAGCCCAAGTGTCCGTCCATAGATGAATGGATAAGGAAGAGTGATATATATGTGGTGGAATGTTACTCAGCCATTAAAAGAACGAGACCCTGCCATTTGCAACAACCTGGATGGACCTAGAGGATATTATGCTAAGTGAAATCAGGCAGAAAAAGACAGGTATCATCCGATCTCCCTGGTGTGTGGAATCTGAAAAGCAAAACGCAGGACCAAACAGCAACAATTACAACAGAGAAACAGACTCATAAGTGTAGAGAACAAACTGGTGGTTGCCAAGGCGGGGAAGGGGGCGGGGGGATGGGCAAAATAGGTGAAGGGGGTTAAGAGGTACAAACTTGCAGTTATAAAATAAATACGTTGCGAGGATGAAAAGTACAGCATAGGGAATGTAGCCAATGATACTGTAATGCACTACCTGTAGGGAGCATTTCATGAGATGTAGAATTGTTGAGTCACTATGTTTTACACCCGAAACTGATTTCATAGTACATGTCAACTATACTTCAATTACACATTAAAAATTTTTAAATCCATTCAATTCCATTTTTTAACACTTCCAGATTCTCTAAAAATTCTGTGGCTTCCTCCGCCAGCTTGTCCAGTTTTGTCACGATAACATCCAAAGCCTGAGAGGCAGAAAAGAAATTCTGACATTTTTTGTTAGGAAAGCATTATGATCCTCTCAAATCGATCTCAAGAGAAGTGGGACCCAAGACTTTCATTAAGCACATGAAATAGAGGACTTGGCAAATCCTGGAGAGCAAAGTCCTGTGAGACGATAGAAAAAAAAGAAAGAAGGAAAATTTCCCATCCCTAAATACCAGTGTTTGTCTCACTTTGTGGTGTTGTTGTTCAAGGCAGAATCAATGAGCCGAATCAAACTTCTCTTGAAAAGTTAACTGAGAAAAGAACAGGTAAGTTTCCCTATTTTTCTCGTACATTCCTCAAAGCTGCGCCTTGGGAAATGTACATGGCGGGGAAATGTAAACTCAGGAACCAAACACAAATTCTTGGAATGGTACGGACTTCAAACTGGGGCTGGAGCTGCCGGTCACATAGACTCTGAACTCAGTATGGATTTAGAATGCGGTCTGTCCGGACCCGGAACCTGCCTGCAGATATCAAAGGTCCCCTGCGTGGGCAAGCCTCCTTCCTACCTCTCCCTGTATCATTAGTTTCTGAGGACTTGGCATGTTACTCCAGCAACTCCGAACCATGTCGGAACTTAGAAATAGTTTTAAAAAGGATCCCTGGTTAGTTAGCCCTAATGATTAGAGTTTTTCAGTCAACTGAAGAATTAAGACTTTAAAAAAGAGAGAGAGAGAGTCCTACATTTACTACCTGCCCGCCGTAGACTAACCCCACCGTGAGGACTTTTCATCTCTGATTTCCTTCAGTCCACCTAAATGATCCCATGAAATAGCTCTTTCCCCATCTTGTAGGTGAAGAACGAACGGTCGAAACCGGTTAAGTAACTTTCCCAAAGTCATTTGATGTGCTTTCACAGAAAACTTTAAATAGAGTTGATAGAATCATTGCAGGGGACCTTGTCTGGGCATCTCAGTAATAAGCAAAACGCCAAATATGGCCTTGATGTTATCCAGCCTCACTGTTTATTTGCAGGGCACAGGCCAATCAAGCATGACTCTCTTGTCACGGAAGGGTTAGCATATGGATTATTGCATTTTAAAAGAATTTTAGATTTTATACTAAAATTAACTTCACACTACAATTCCACCAAAGACGAATTACTTTTACTCATAGCATTAGAGGTCACAACACAGATTCCAGAGTCAGATTCTGGGTTTGAATCCTGCCTGCACCGCTTACTAGCCAGATGTACATTCACGCGTTCGTTCGTTCGTCAAACATTTACCGCTTGCCTACTTCGTACAAGACCTCAGGTCTACGGTGGTAACTGAAAACAGATCCAGTCCCTGCCCTCAATGGAATTTACAGTTCAGTGGGACAGAGCAATAATAAACAGGCAAACGGATGAAGATAGAATTTGCAATGGAAGAAAGTCCTGTGAAGAAAACGGATAGGAGGTTACAAGAAAACATGGGGGCGGAGCTCTCATTTCGATACAGGGGTCAGGAAAGCCCTCTGAGACAGCATCAATCTTCAGTTGAGATTTGAGAAAAAAGGAGGAAACAAGGAAGGATGAAGGAGGGGATGTCCCAAGAGGCATTGCAGAGAGAGGCTGGAGGAAAGGCAAACTCCAAGACACGAGAGGGGTTTGTTCACAGAGAGGAGACGCCAGCATGGGTGGAAGGTTCGAGGCTGGCATAGCTGGGGTTGGAGAGAAAGGTAGGGGTCTTGGCAGCCACAAAAAGGCATCTGGATTTTATTTCGGAGGCAAGTTGTAAGCCACTAGAAGATTGTAAGCAGGGAGAGTGGTATCATCCAATTTATCCTTTAAATAATATTTTTAGAGCGGTTTTAGGTTCACAGCAAAACTGAGTGGCAGGTGCACAGATTTCCCAAATACCCCCTGCCCACACACTTGCCCAGCCTCCCCACTATCAGTGTCCCCCACCAGAGTGGTTCGTTTGTTACAATCCATGACCCTACGGTAACACGTCACCCGGAATCCATAGTTCACATTAGGGCTCGATCTTGGTGCTGTACATCCGATGGGCTTTGACAAGGGGCAGATTTGAAGCATGTACCCACCGCTAGAGTATCGTATAGAAAACCCTCTAATCCTAAAAGTCCTCCGGGCTCTGCCTATTTATCACCACCTCCCCCCCTTTACATTTTAAAAATAATTCCAAAGACCATGCCTGGGTGGCTCGGTCGAGTGTTCGACTCTTGATTTTGGCTTAGTCTCACAGTCGTAAGCTTGCATCAGTCTTGGCGTTGGGTGTGGAGCCTGCTTGAGACTCTCTCTCTCTCTCTCTCTCTCCCTGTGCCCCTCCCTGCCTTAAAAAAAATTCCAAATACTATATGGAGAATGGATTTGGAGAGAGGAGGGAGCAGGACACATAAGAGTATTAGTGCGGGGCTGGAGTGTTGGCAAAAGCCTAAGGACCAAGGATGTGAAAAGAAATGGAGGGCGTTGAGCTCCATTTGAGAGGCACAGGCCATGACACGAGGTCATATGTTGGATTTGAAGGCGGGAGGAAGATAGAAATAAAAAAAGGCTTCTGGCGTGTACAGCTGGGTGGATGATGATGTCATTCACCGAGACGGAGAAACCTCGTGAGAAATAGTCTCAGGGAGAAATCAAGTGTTGAGTTTTGTACATGATGCGCGTGAGCTGTCTGTAAGAGATCCAAGTAAAGGTGTCGAGTAGGCAGTAAGATCTATGACAGGAACTCGTCAGACTAGTCTGGGGTGGTGATGAAACAGATATAGGAATCATATACATTTAGATGGCATTTTAAATTTCAGACAGAATGGAGAGAGAATAAAAGAGCCTCAATCTCAAGGGGCCTGAGAATCTACAGGGTCAACATTTCGAGGGGAGGAAGGGAGGGAGGAAATCACCAGAGGAAACTGAGGAATAGCCCAGAAGACGCCGAGGAAAAGTCAAGAGGAAGTATGACTGTAGCCAGGAAAGGGGGTATTTGAAGTGGGACCGAGTGGCCAGCTGTGTCGAGTACGAGAAGATCTTAGGCAACTCATTTAATCTTTCTGAGAACCTATAGATTCTAGAAAATAGGGATAATACAATTATCCCCTGTGGTTGTTCAGAGTGTTTAGTGAAGTGACCAGTCTGAGTCACTTCACGTGCGGCTTTGTATACAGTGAGCACACAGTAGGGTTTTTTCTGATCTTTACCATCAAGGTCATCAATTAACCTTGTATGGTGGACGTGCCTGAGAGAAGCTGGTAGAGAATTGCCTTTATGCGAACGCCAGTAAAACTGGCTTTTACTAGTTCTCTTTCCTTCCTGACCTTACCGATTATTAAGAGGGTATAAGAATACATTTCTTCTTGTAGCATAACACTCCTTTTCATTGTCAAGGACGGCTCATACCATTAATTACCTCAAAACCCGTTTTACTCGTCCACCATTCTCCAATACTACTCGTCTGCCCTGTAAAGTGTATGAGTCATTTTTTCCCCCGGCTAATTTTAACTGCAACCTGAGGGGAGACCAAATCAGTGAAGTTGTTAACATCTTAAAAATACTAGGCCACTTACTGTAAAAGCACTCATACAGATATCTCTTTGGGGAATATTCTCCCAAAAAGCTTGCTGGTGTTTCTGGATGCTGAAGTACTATTTAAAAAGGAAAATGATTGGGGCGCCTGGGTGACTCCATCAGTTGGGGGTCTGACTCTTGATTTTGGTTCCGGTCATGGTCCCAGGGTCATGGGATCAAGCCCCCGTGATGGGTTCCGTGGGGAGCATGAAGCCTGCTTGGGATTCTCTCACCCTGTGCCCCTGCTCCACTCACGGGCACGCTCTCTCTAAAATTAAAAAAAAAAAAAAATTTAAAAAGGAAAATGATTAAGCATGCAAGCTTTCCAAAAAAGCGTGAGAAATTAAAAGCCATTAAAAACAGTGAAGCATTGGTAAAAAGAAAATGGGTAGCTTTCATTTATTAAAAATTAGGTAAACACAGTCATTTCAGACCCATTATTACTGTTCTTGGATATTTTTGGCTAAATGTTACCAGCAGGTAGAAATGGAAGATGACAATGTGCTCTGAACCAGCAAGTAAAAATAGAAACTTCTTTTCAAAACCGTGATCCTCACCAAGTTCTCTTAAGACTAGTTGGAATGGTAACAATTAGTTTAGCCTACGAAAATTCAAGCAGTGAAAATTTAAAGATTAATTAAAATTAGTTTTTCTAAGTTCGCAAGAAGAACCCAAGAGAAACGGGGTAAGGACTGCTCCTCTTTGAACGCTTGGACACTTTCCCCAACTGAAAAGATGCGTCTCGAAAGCTTTTACGAAGCAATGGAGACCACTTTATAAGCAAAAATAACAGGTAATTCTCCACAACAGTGGTTATTAATTTGGTAACATTTATGTGATGAATAGAGAATTTGCGGATAAATATCCATCAGAGAGTGAAACGCCCATGGGGGACTATCACAGGGATGGGGCATCTGACCCCGATTTCTGATTATCGCAACAGGGGCATGTACGAGCTGGAGTTTGACTGAGACACTTCGGTCCCTCCTGTCTGCTCATGTCTGCTCTCAGCCACGTTCCCCCTCACGCTCTCTTTCCTCTCTTCCTCTTCCGACGAAATAACCCAAAAGTAGCATTATTTAGAAGTTGGTGAGGGGCACCTGGGTGGCTCAGTAGATCGAGCATCCAGCTTCGGCTCAGGTCATAATCTCGCTGCTCATGGGTTCAAGTCCCGAGTTGGGCTCTGTGGTGACAGTGTGGAGCCTGCTTGGGATCCTCTCTTTCTCCCTCTCTCTCTGCCCCTCCCCTGCTCATGCTCACACGCTCTCTCGCTCTCTCTCTCTCTCTCTCTGAAAATAAGTAAACTTTAAAAAAAGAAGTAGGTGAGAAAAAAAGGGTTAGAATATAAAACAGTATGAAAAATGAGATGCTTTTTTGCACACGATGAAAGTCTACCTAGGTGATACGAGTCACTAATTTGGTTCCAAGCTCCCTAGAAAACAATGCAAAAGTCACTTAATTGAGTGTCTATTTTAAAAAAAAGAAAAACCAAACTGCTTAGAATAACTGGTCAATGAGGCAGAAAAAATAGGTATAATCATTAAGTCCAACCAATGATTCACTTCCTCTGTTGAGATCTACATATCTGCGGGAGGTACATTTTGTCAGCTCTGACAGCCATTTAAACCGAGTATCAAAATAAATTGAACTAAGAACCACACTGCCAAATTGCTGTGCTATAAAGAATAGCGCAATTCTTCTAGACTAAAAGAACTTGCCCCTAAGTGCTCTCATCAGAAGAATTAATACATAAAACAGAATTATAACAAGCAGCAGCCACCATTTATTGAAAACACACTCTGTACTAGGCTCCGCGATCTCCCTCTACACGCCTTATCCCGTCAATTACAGCTTCATTCCAGGTACTGGCACGAGGTGAAAGGGGCCATTTCTTGCTTAAGGAGCCCCTCCGTGCAAGTCAGTGGCATCACGCCGAGGTTCAGTTCGGTAAAAGCAGTTCTGCACAGTCTGGGGACACAGCTCTCTAAAGATGTGGCTTGCCTGTTGTGTCAACGTACAGCAAAATTGTGGCGGGCGAGCCGCTTCCATTAGAAAAGCCCGCAGTGCGGATTCAAACTACATGTTCCGGGGTCTCTCTTCATACTAACTGAATCAGAATCCCGGAGGTTATGTCCAGGAGGTGGCATTTGAAACAGGTGCACAGGAGACCCTTAGCTGCCTCCAGTGAGAGAAACACTGCCTGTTTCCTGAGCAGTGGTCTCTAAATGTTTTAATTGCCCAACCAGTGAGGCGTTTGGGGGGCATGCCTCCTCAATTTAGTATTGTTTTGGTGGACAAATGAGATCTCAGTGCTAGTTTACGCGTACACATACTATAAAGCACACATAAATGTTTAAAGGATGAGGCTTTAAATAATTATTACGTAGTAATATCTGACTAGAAGCGAAGTGATAGAATAAGCTTCATTATTTTTGAAAATTTTAGGTACTTATCCAGGAATTCTAGAATCATCAGGCAAATACCAGCAAATGAAGAAGATTCTCTACAGTTAATGTTATTCTTGCTTTTGAAGGTGGCTTCTGATTTATGAAAAAGCTTTGAGATGCATGTTTGTAAATAATGCCCAAATATGCACTTTGCAGAATTGTAAATGTTTAAATTTTTTGTTGTGAAATATATTGTATATATATTTGTTGTGAAATATATATATAATATGTGTAATAATCATATATTATTATATATGATATATATCATGATATATATGATATATATCATATATCTCATCATATATATATATGAGTGAAAAAAATATATATATATGAGTGAATAAATATATATATATGAGTGAATATATATAATATATATATTATATATATATGAGTGAATAAATATATATATGAGTGAATAAAGATTATTCATAATATATATATGAGTGAATAAATATATATATATATATGAGTGAATAAAGATAAAGAGTTATAATAGGGGCTCCTGGGCGGCTCAGTCGGTTGAGCTTCCGACTTCAGCTCAGGTCATGATCTCAGTTTGTGGGTTCGAGCCCTGCATCAGGCTCCGTGCTGACCGCTTGCTCAGAGCCTGGAGGCTACTTCAGATTCCGTGTCTCCTTCTCTCTCTGCCCCTCCCCCGCTCACGCTTTGTTCACTCTGTTTCTCAAAAATAAATAAGTGTAAACCTATGCACTTAACCCTCCTCTGCATTAACTATTATCTTTTTAATCATTCATTCTCCCATCCTTATACTTTTACCACTACTTAGTGGTGGTTTGTATCCCCAAATAGCGTAGTACTTCCTTTTTCTTGAGTTCACGGTATGTATACAATGGATCAAACTGTACGTGTTTACTGACTTGCCTTTTCCCTCAACATCATCATTGTGAGAACAGTCCATGCTAACAGGTGTCACTCCTGTTCATTCTTCTGCACAGCGTTCATTAGAGGAATAACCCACAATTCACGTACCTTTCTATTATAAAAGGACAATTTCATGGCATTCAGGTTTCTATTATTGCTATTATGGTTATGATTACTATTACTACCACTACAAACGGTGCTACCATGTAGTTTTTTGTTTCTCAAGGTGTGTATCCGGGAGTGGATATGCCGGCTCATAGGGGATGTTCAGCTTTACAACGTGATGCCAACAGTTTCCCACAGGGATTGTATCCGCCTGTTCCCTTAATGACAACGCGCTGGAGTTGCCATTGATTGGACTCCTCGCCCAGGAGGTCTTGTAAAGCCTTCTTTAATTTTGCCAATCTGTTGAGTGTGAAACAATGTCTTGTGTCTTTAATTTAAATTTTCTCGATTACTGTTAAGGTTAAGTATCTTCACATAAGTTTATGACTCAGTCGTGTTTCTTCTGTGCCATCTGTTGGTGTCTTTTGCTCATTTTTCCGACACATTGTCATTTTATTCATACATTTCTTTTATATTCTGGACTGTAATCTTTATGATTACATAGGTTGAAAGTATCTTCTCCCAGTTTGTGTACTGTTTTTACCCTATATTTACTTGACGTATTTTTGCAGGGAATATACATTAATTTTAATATAATTCATTTGTCAATCAATGGTTAGAGGCATCTGTATTTTAAGAAATCTGTATTTGGGGCACCTGAGTGGCTCAGGCAGTTAAGTGCCCTACTCTTGATTTTGGCTCAGGCCATGATCTCACAGTTGGTGGCATCAGCTAACAGCACAAAGCCTGCTTGGGGTTCTCTCTCTCACTCTCTCTGCCCCTCCTCCCCCTCCCCCCACTCTCAAAATAAATAAACTTTAAAATAAATCTTTCTTACCTCCATTTCATAAAGCTCTTCTAAAAGTTTCAAAATTTCAAGTTGTATATTTAAGGATTTAATCTACTAGGGTTTATTTTTTTGTGTGAGATTGGGAGAAGTTCACTTTTTTCTTTCCATTTGGTAACAAATAGCCCGAGCACCATTTATAGAATTATCCTTTCTCCAACTATAGGGGGGGCTGACAACACTCCATCCTTGGCCCTCCATCTTGTTCACGTCCCTGAGATGACCCCCCCTCGAGACTACATGTCCCAGGCCCCAAGGAGGTGAATGAGTGCCCTGACTGGAATGGGAGAAGGCTTGTTCTGACCTTCCCTGCCGTGGCACACAGAAGGCCCCACAGAGCATAGACCCTCTGGTGCACAGGTGGTGCCCATTTGGATAACCACCCTGTGACCTCACCACCATTCGCCTGCGCCGTAAAGCTGGGATTAAGGAGGGTCAGGGCAGAGGAGAGCTGTGGAGGATGGCTGCCTATCATCTGGGTCATTGCCCTTCTGACTCCCCTGACAGTAAGTTGCCCTGCATAATACTGCAGAAGTGGTATGGAGTTGCTTGCTCCGTTCTTCGGTCTTAAAGTGCCTTCTCAAGCTAGAGGATACTTTCCTGGTCCTCTTCCACCTTCTAGAAGTTGGTGGGTCAGGAAAGAGAGTCAAATGGGAACAAGCACAGGTAGAGGGGCCAACTGGGGGAGAGGCCACAGTCTGCTTGAGTCCCACGCTGGCTGGCCACCACTACGTGGGGAGACAGCCAGGTCCCTGGAGTGTTTGAAACCAGGGTGTAAGTAGAGGATGCCCCCGGAACATCTAGGACACCCGGGGGACTGTTACTTTCTCCTAAAGAGTAGGGGAAAGGAAATGGAGAAGGGGACTGAACAAGCTCTCCCGGGTGTAGCCTGGCCTTGATCTGTGTGTTGTGAGTCCCCGCAGCCTGGGAGTTGTAAGGAGAGCACTTGGACAGACGAGGGAAGCGTTGCCTTTAGACAACAAAGGGAATGTTCTGCCGCGAGTTGGTGAAGCTAACCAGCTGCTTTAAGTGGGGGTGGGGGCCCAGGTGGGGGTGGCAGCTTGGTTGTTGAGACTGGGGGAGATGGGATTGTGTTGGATAGGTTTGGGATGTCGGGGATGGCCTCAGTCGCTATTCTACCTGCCTTGTGGTGGAGACAGTGTGATGCAGGCACGGGTGAGAATCACTGGTGCTTAGCTAATTTGATTGATTAGATAAATGCTGGCATGAAGATAACCTGACCCAAGGAAGGGATGTTCCCTCCCCTCCATTATGCTGGACGTCTGTGGAAGAACTACACAATATTGTGCATGAACCGGGGATGAAACCTGCCATTTACACCCAACATTGTACAAGCCCAGACAAAGAATTGTTTTCCTCTGGTAGGAAAGACCCAATCTCAGTCAGCCCTGGGGGCATGGTTCAGGACTTGAGTATCTGGCCTTGCCCCTATGGCTAACTGGCCCGTTGGTACAGTGGCCCCTATGGTGGCTGGCCTAAGTGGAACTGAAAGAATCCATCATAAGGGAAATAGGTTGGAGAACAGGGAAAAAGAAAGAATCCTGCCAACAATAAAATGGTGGAAAGTGGGCCCATCAAGGTGTCATGTAAGCATTGTGGCAAGCCTTAATGTCCTCTGGGGCCCCAAGGAAAATCTAGACCAACAACCCAGTTCAGCCTTGCTAAGACTGGAAGACCTTGCCCAAAGGAAAACCTTTTTCTCTATTGAAAGAAGGCTCAAAAAAGCCTGGTGTGTCATTGAGTGCCCCTCCTCTAACAGAGGATTTTGGGGGTGGATACCCCTACCCCTAGAAGCTAGGGATTAGGCCAACTTTGCCCTCTAGGGTGTTCAATAAGGGGCCTTCTGAGGCTCTATGTGGAATTAAACATTTATTGGTCTCACAATAACAAATGAACTGTACTGGCTCTATTAGACCCCAGAGCTGAACGTGTACTTATCTATGGAGACCACTCAACATTTCAGGGAGAAACAAAGGCTATTGTTGGTATAGGGGGACAAACTATCAAGGTCAGACCAACTAGTCTCTACCTACAGATTGGCACGCATAACAAGATTACCACCATGAGAGAATTAGAAAAGGCAGGGGTAATCGGGCCTGTTGAAAGCTCTTCAGTAGTCTGGTTCATTCTATAAAGAAATCTGCTGGGGCCTGGTGAATGACAACAGATTATAGGAAATGCCACAAATTTACTCCACCCGTCCAAGCCAACTAATATGGCCTTATTGTTAGAAAAACACCACAGCATCCACTAAGACTGGGTGATTTTGTACTGGATCTATCTATGTAATGCCTTTTTCAGCATTCCATTAGGACTTGAATCCCAAGACCAATTCACCTTTATGTGGAATGGGAAAAAATGGACCTTCCAGGCTCTGCCCCATGGTATCTCCATAGTCCCACAATTTGTCACAGGATGGTATAGGTGATGTTATGTTAACTTGTAACTTCTCCCCCCTGTCTCAAGCAGCTGTATCATTACAGGTGTGCTTAGCCATGAGGATGGGAGGTATATACAACACTGTCCAAGGATTGGGTCAATAGGTAAAGATCCTGGGTGTCATATGGGTGGGTAAGATAAAAGTGATGCCAGGGGCAGTCACTGATAAAATATAAGCCTTCCCAATCCCTAAAATGGCAAAGGATTTACAAGCTTTTGTTTATTGGGCTACTGGAGACCTTTTATTCACCACCTAGCACAGACGGCAAGACCTTTATAAATCTTGGTTAAGAGGGGTGCCTGGGTGGCTCAGTCAGTTAAGCATCCCACTCTTGGTTTCAGCTCAGGTTATAATCTTGCAGATTGTGAATTCGAGCCCCACATCAGGCTCTGTGTTGGTGATGCAGAGCCTACTTCGGATTCTCTTTCTCTCTCAAATGAATAAACATTAAAAAAAAAAAAAAAACTTGGTTAAGAAAGGAAGCCAATGGGATTGGGGTGCTAGCCAGAAAGAAGCTCTCTTAAAGGCAAAATGGTAGTAAATCAAGCATAGGCCTTGGGGGTATTAATGCCAGATAGGAGTTGTGAACTGGATATAAGTTCATATCCAGGAGGGTTTGGCTGGGGTTTGTGGCAATGGCTAAATGGGAAATAAATTCTGGTTATTTGCATAAGTTCAATAAGAACATGTTCTTATAATAGGACACCATTGGAAACATTGGGTATATTACCCAGGTTTGACTGGAATGTCCTATTTGAGAGAGATGCATCAGCTCAGATATGACCAGATGGCTTGAAGGAACTAAGGTTGATTTTTACGGAGGCAATGAAGCCCCTTGGGAAAAAAAAATCACCCTAGTCCCTTGTTTACAGAGTTCCCAGGAGCCTTTCCAGATAAGTAAGGAAGGCCAGGTCCTGGCAGGCTCAGGGACCTCAGAATATTTTAGGGAGAGGAAGTAACCCGTATCTATAGGTATTGAAGGCATGTCTGATGGCAGGTGTTTGGCTTGGCTCTTGGCCTTGAAAGGCTGTCAGAGGCTCGATTTGAAATTTCTTACGAATTTTTTAAATATAATTTATTGTCAAATTGGCTTCCATACAACACCCAGTGCTCATCCCAACAAGTGCCCTCCTTAATGTTCATCACCCACTTTCCCCTGTCCCCCACCCCCCATCAACCCTCAGTTTGTTCTCTGTATTTAAGAGTCTCTTATGGTTTGCCTCCCTCCCTCTCGGTTTGTAACTTTTCTTTTTTCTCTTCCCTTCCCCCATGGTCTTCTGTTAAGTTTCTCAAGATCCACATATGAGTGAAAACATATGATAACTGTCTTTCTCTGACTTATTCCACTTAGCATAATACCCTCCAGTTCCATCCGCCTTGCTGCAAATGGCAGGATTTCATTCTGTCTCATTGCCAAGTAGTATTCCATTGTATATATAAACCACATCTTCTTTATCCATTCATCACTTGGTGGACATTTAGGCTTTTTCCATAATGTGGCTATTGTTGAAAGTGCTGCTATAAACATTGGGTACAAGTGCCCCTATGCATCAGCACTCCCGTATCCCTTGGGTAAATTCCTAGCAGTGCTATTGCTGGGTCATAGGGTAGATCTATTTTTAGTTTTTTGAGGAACCTCCACACTGTTTTCCAGAGTGGCTGCACCAGTTTGCATTCCCACCAGCAGTGCAAGAGGGTTCCCGTTTCTCCACATCCTCTCCAGCATCTATAGTCTCCTGATTTGTTCATTTTAGCCACTCTGACCGGCGTGAGGTGGTATCTCGGTGTGGCTTTGCTTTGTATTTCCCAAATTTCTTATGAGATTTAGAAGAACCTGAACCACCAGTCAATGTTCTTGCTGCCCTTATATACATAGGCCAAGTAAGTTAAAACTGGACTTGTTTTACAACTAGAAGTGAGGGTGATTATAGAGTGAAAAAATTATTTCAGTAACACACCTTTATAGTTAGATTCTAAATCTGAGTAATTATCCTTGTATGTTTATTGTTTACCCATAAAACCAGGCTGGATCCTGAGTTCTTCTGGTTTCCTTGCATAGCTAGCTAACTTTTTACCTGATTGCTTGCACACAATAGGCCTGACTTTGACAGCTCACTGGCAGGACCACCTCCTGAAACGAGGCCACTGTTTAACTGAAACGACCTAATCAAGCTCATGATGAAATGTGGAATAAGACGCTAAGACTATACATGGGAGTGCCAAAATAATGGGTCTACGAAGGATGGGGTCTCAACTTTGCACTAGGGACTATCTGTAATGGGATACAAGGCAGTTTCATTCCTCAAATGCTGATCTACGTCCCTTTTTAGCAAGAAGTAGCTAGAGTGAACGTTGCCCTTACTTCTCAAGAATGATGAATGGTGAAAACCCAGGGGTGCTACTGGTTAATCTGTTGCTGTTTCTACTGCTGCTGTGGCATAAGGATGCGAGTGACCTCCCAGTATTCGGCTCATGGAAGGACGGTATGCAAAAGATTGCATGGCCATAAAGATGTCATGAGTGGGGTGTGGGAGTGCCGATAACACCGACCCCATCGTTGGCCCTCCATCTTGTTCATGCCAATGAGAGAATTTCCCTTGGGGTTACGTGTTCCAGGCCCCGTGGAGGTTCGTGAATGCCGTAATCAGAATGGGAGAAGGCTTGTTCTGATCTTCCCTAAAGTGGCGCACAGAAGGCTTCACTTTTGGTAACTGGTAGAGCTGACTGGTGCACAGACCACCGTGCCCCGCGCTCCATGAATGCTGGGGATTCAGGTCTGGGCTGGGCAGAGAATATTTGTGTACCACCTGGATTGTCCATCTGCCTGAACCCACCTGTCAGTAACTTACCCTGAATAAAACTCTGTAAGTGGTATGGAGTAGCTTGCTTGGTTTTTCAGTCTTAAGGTGACTTCTCAGGTTGGGGGATACTTCACTGACCCACCTCCACCTTCTAAAACAATTGTTTGGTGATGTTTGCTTTCTATGAGCTCCATTTGATCTATTGGTCTATTTCTTTATCCCTGCCTTAAAACCACATAGTCTTAATTACTGTGGCTTTATAATCTTGATACTTAGAAGGAAAGCTTCTTCTATTTTGTAGGGGCTGAAGGCAGGCCACCCCAAGAGGAACCACTTTGGCAATAAGGTTATTTAGAGCTGTAGGCAATTGAGACCTTCTAGGCTCAAGAGAAACTTTTGCCTTTAACCACACAGAAGAATCTAAATTGGCAGATTTTCTCTAAATAAGTGTTATTAGCAGAGATAAATTTTATCTGAGTGACCCATCTGAATGGCAGAGCAGTGGCTCTTTTTAACACCCTGAGAATTAGATTCCTTTCCCCTGAGGTCCCATGCCCCTACCTCCTCCTCTTTTGTTCAGGATGACCTAACTTTGCTTGACTGTCTTTGGAATTTTCATGTCTGTGTGAATTCACCATATGTATGCTATTTACTTTGGCTTTCCCCTGTGAATCTGTTTCGTGTCAGTTGCTTAGTCCAGCTAGAAGGCCCTCTGAGGGAGGCAGGAATTCTTGGCCCCTGACAGCTGGCATAGTCAGCAGAACACTTGAACTTGCTGGATGCTACTCACCCAACACTGTTGCAGCTGAGAGGTCCTTGGGAAATTGGACCCACAGCCAGCAGAAGCTAAGGTTTGTTTTTTTTTTTTTTTTACCACGTTATCCTCCCACCATCTCTGTCTGCAGAGTCTGATAGAGCACGAGTGTTGAGAGTCCTTTTTCTCTTTCCATATTTAGATTAGCAGGAGAAAATATTTGTGGAACTAGTTCCTTGGGCTTAGTAACTCTTTGGTTAAATTTGGTAGAGTGCCCTTTGGTTACCGATTTATTTCTTCCTGGAGATGGTCTTGTTTCCTCTGTGTCTCAGGTTGTTTGCATCTGTTGCTAAGGGGACATCTTGGTAGGCACGGGTCAAACACTTAACAACTGTAAGAGTGCTCACCACCTCAAGAAGACCCCAGTGATGGAGAAAGTTGGTCACAAAAGGGGTTAGAGTGACTCTAGGTCACCTGCCAACATGAAAAAAACATGTGTGCAATGGGATACATTGTGAAAGAACACACAGTCCTCAACCCTGCTGCACATCCCTGCTGTGGCTCCGAGAGCCCGACAGTTTAAATAAAGCTGTTAGAACAAGATGAAAGCAAAAGATCTATGACCTGAGAGCTTGGCTTTTTGACAATGACAATATTCTCTTTGGTCTCCACCACTGCAATTACTGGGGAGCACCTTGGTGCTCATATAGACTATGGATCAGAGTCTGTCTCCCTGTCTGGTTGTGCCAACTCTCAGGGATGTTTACCATGAGAGGTGTCAGCCTATAGGAACCTTTGTCATCTCAGCCTTCATTGCTTGTTAGTGCAAGGAAACTTCCACTGCAGAAGCATCTGCCTGTGTCACAAGTTAGTGGGTCTGAATAAAACTGAATACCCTCCAGTCTGTGACTGGAGGTGTCTTAGGTTTTCAAGGGAGACCAGAGACCTCATTTTTACTACGTCATCCTTATAGCCGGTGCAACAAAGTTCTTGGCTTTCTTAGGCTAATTTCAGGAGTAAACTTTTGGATCACAGGGCTGCATCATTTATGCCTTGTCTGGATGCCTCTTGCTTCTTTGGTTAAGCCATTAAAAAGCTTATTGGCTTGAGTTGCTATTAACAGATCCTACTTATCAATGATCAGATGATGAATCCTTTAATTTGGCTTTATTTTTTATTTTAGAGAGTGAGAGTGCACGAAAAGGGTGAGAGAGAGAGAGAATCTTAAACAGGCTCCATGTTCAGTATGGAGCTGGATATGGGGCTTGATCCCACGACCCTGGGATCATGACCTGAGCTAAAATCAAGAGTTGATGCTCAACTGACTGAGCCACCCAGGCACCCCTAAACTGGCTATATTTAAAATAAAGAGTTCTCATGGGGCCCCTGGGTGGCTCAGTCGGTTAAGCATCTGACTTTGGCTCAGGTCATGATCTCGCGGTCCGTGAGTTCGAGCCCCGCGTCGGGCTCTGTGCTGACAGCTCGGAGCCTGGAGCCTGTTTCGGATTCTGTGTGTTTCCCTCTCTCTCTGCCCCTCCCCCGTTCATGCTCTGTCTCTCTCTGTCTCAAAAATAAATAAACGTTTAAAAAAAACGGGGGGGGGGGGGTCAGAGAGAGAGGGAAACACACAGAATCTGAGGCAGGCTCCAGGCTCTGAGCTGTCAGCACAGAGCCCGACGCGGGGCTCGAACTCACGGACCGCGAGATCATGACCTGAGCCAAAGTCAGATGTTTAACCGACTGAGCCACCCAGGGGCCCCAAAAATTTTTTTTTTAAAAACAAAATAAAGAGTTCTCCATTGTCTTAGTGTAACAGCTAGCCTTGGGGACTCCCTTGGCCAGATAAAAGAACAAATTAGATCTAAGACAGAAAGAAACGTCTCCATCCAATGTAAATTCCCCTTAAAATCTGGTCTCCTCTGCCTGTTTTAACTTCCCTTTCCCTACTAGATTAACGGAGATCACTCTGGCCTAATATCTAGGTTCAAAGTACTAGGTTGCACGTGTTAACTGCTGAAAGCCAGGAAATGAAGTTAAGAAAAGTGCTGGACCTTCCAGGGCTCTGTTATCAGGCTCTGTCAACCTTAGGCATTTCTAGACAACATTCCTTAAAGAATGGGTAGGAATGTATCCTACCCACCTCATCCCACCCCCAAACACACTGCAAAAGAATTTGCATCCCTAGACAGCAGCAGAGCTTTCAAAGTCTATAAAGCCTCTACTTTCAAAAGATCCTACCGAATTTAGAGAGTAACTAGAAAAAGTATTTGATTATATTTACAACCTTCCCTTTGCAGAGGAAACAAATGACCAAAATTCCTCTGAAGCCCTCCTATAGATGATGTGCAAAAGACCAATATTCAGCAGCTAATAGAAGCCAAAATTAAGTTATGTACCCAGAAAAAAAAAGGCTTTTGTTAAAATGCTTTATACAGACTTCATAAAGGCATAAATCACTTGGCTCCTATTTTAAATTTCTTCCCGATAATAAAAGAGGCAAGTTTAGTTTAAAAGATGGACCAATCCTTTCATATTCAGGCTATAAGCCAGTCACTGGGGAGTTAGGAACAGCTGTCTTTATTTTACAAATATCTATAAAACTAGAACTACAGCTCTAGAAACAAGTTAGAGCCCATCGATCCCTACCAACCTCCAAACCTTGAATATTCCTCTCAGAATGTTTATAAATGTTGTAAAACATCAGGATATGGGAACAAAATTGTACTTAAAAGTAAATTTCAGAGTCCAAAGTGCTAACCATTACACTATGGCTTTTGAAAATTACTTCTGAAAAGTAAATTTCAAATAACAATTACCCTGAAACTCTAGAAATTCTTTTTTTTTTTTTTTTTTTTTACCTTCTTTGTCCATTGAAATGATAAATCTTATGTCTTTGGAATGTAAACACAGCCCACAGTCTCCTGAGGCTGAAGAAAAAGAGGGAAGTATTTAAAAATTGCACCTGTAATGTCCTCTTCATAAATATTAGTAAAAACAAAATTAAGGTTTTGTTTGCATCTTGTATTTTTGTGTGTCCGTGGATGTTATAGATGAGATTTTCTCTACCTCCAGATGGTATTGCTAAAATTTGTAAACGAGCTTTATTTAGTTGGTTTAAAGGCAAGCACTTGTAAGGATTGCGCATTCTAAAACCCCGAAGGATAGAAACTAACCCAAATGTTTCTCAGTTTTATGTGATTTGGGAAAATATTTGGTATTAAAGCTAAAAACTTCAGGAGTAGAACTCAGTGATTCATTTCTTACATATGACCCCTTATTCCTGAAGCCAAGACAACACTCTATGTTAACTAACTTCAATTTTAAAAAATTTAAAAAACCAAGAGAATTAAATAGATGTAAATCAAACAAAAAGCTTTGTATAAACTTTTAGATAGCCTTTGGTAACCTTAGATTTTAAAGTTTTGCTAAGTTAAATGATGAGTAAATTTCATAGATCATGGAGGTCCTTTCTAAGTAAGGAATCATGTTCAGTACTTAACGTTGCATTATTGTATCTACTTTTCTCTTACTATAGAGAATCTAAAGCTATAGAGGATCTAAATTGGATCTGTTAGTAAACATACACTTTACTGAAAGATGAAAAAAATATTTCAAAAAACTGTGAAATATATTCATAAATTTGCCAGTGTAAAGAGTTCTGGTGTAACCATTCACAATTGCTTACTATTTAGTTTCCACTAGAGATTAAAGTTTCTAAGCATTAAGAATTCTAAAAAAATTGGGGTGCCTGGGTGGCTTAGTCAGTTAAGTGTCCAACTTCAGCTCAGGTCATGATCTCACCATTTGTGAGTTCGAGCCCCACATCGGGCTCTCTGTTGAGAGCTCAGAGCCTGGAGCCTGCTTCTAATTCTGTTTCCCTCTCTCTCTCTGCCCTTCCACAGCTCGTACTCGCTCTCTCAAAAATTAATAAATAAACATTAAAAAAATGAATTCTAAAAAATGTAACTGAGACTACTACAAATAATAAGGGAAACAATTCTGGAAAGTAAGATGTTCTTTGTTTGCTTTTTGAGAGCAAGTCTGAAGAATAAAAATATGTATTTGTTAGGAAAAGAAAATTTTGTCCTAAAGGGAGACTGGTTATTGAAAGAGGGAAAATTTAGGACAAAATCTGAATATTAAAAAAAAATTGAAATGATTTATATAGCATGAATGTTTGGGAAGAAATTTTGTGTGTGGTCAGTATTGGCTAAGATTAGAGTAAATTTAAGTAAATGTATTTTAATATCTAAAGCACACTGACACAAAGTTTTGGTTTTCCCTTTGTTAAAATACAAAGTTTTCTTGAATTACTGTCTGTCTGCTCTTAAGAAACCATAAACAAGTTTTTCTTTACCTTTTTATCTGCCTAAAAGACAATGATTCTGTTTGCCATAATAATTTGCTATATTTATCAGAACTTTGATTACATAAGAAAACTGAGTCTTAAGAGTAAAATAGCTAGGGGTCCCTGGTTGGCTCAGTTGGTTGAACGTCAGACTTTGGTTCAGGTTATAATCTCACGGTTCACAGGTTTGAGCCTGCTTCAGATTCTCTGTCTCCCTGTGTCTTATACACTTATACACTTATACACTTATCTTATATTGGATAAAGGGTTAGCATCTAAAATCTAAAATTTTAGAAGAGACATTTCTCCAAAGAAGACATCCTGATGGCTAACAAACACATGAAAAGACATCACTCCTCATCAGGGAAATGCAAGTCAAAACCACAATGACTGGGTCGCTCAGTCAGTTAAGTGTCCGACTTGGGCTCAGGTCATGATCTTGCAGTTTGTGGGTTCGAGCCCTGCATCGGCTCTGTGCTGACAGCTTAGAGCCCAGAGCCTGCTTCAGATTCTGTGTCCCCCCACCGCTCCTCCCCCGCTCACACTCTGTCTCTGAAAAATAAACATTAAAAAAATTTTTTAAAACTACAATGAAATACCTCACACCTGTCAGAATGGCTAAAATTAACAACTCAGGAAACAACAGATGTTGGTGAGGATTTGGAGGAAGAGGAAACCTTTTGCACTGTTGGTGGGAATGCAAACTAGTGCAGCTTCTCTGGAAAACAGTATGGAGGTTCCTCAAAAAATTAAAAATAGAACTACCCTATGACCCAGCAATTGCAGTAGTAGGTATTTATCCAAAGATACAAAGATGCTGATTCAAAGGGGCAGCGCTATCAACAATCGCCAAATTACAGAAAGAGCCCAAATCTTTCCATATTGACTGATGAATAGATAAGGAAGATGTGGCATATATACACAATGGAATACTATTCGGCAGTCAAAAAGAATGAAATCTTGCTATTTGCAACAAGGATGGAACTAGAGTGTCTTATGCCAAGCAAAATAAGTCCAGCAGAGAAAGACCAATATCATATGATTTCACTCATGTGGAATTTAAGAAACAAAACAGATGAACACAGGGGAAGAAAAGGAAAAGTAAGATAAAATCAGGGAGGGAAACCATATGAGATAAATACAAAAAACAAACTGGGGGTTGCTAGCGGGGAGGTGGGTGCGATAATGGGCTAAATGGGTAATGGGCATTGGAGGGCACTTGTTGGGATGAGCACTGGGTGTTCTATGTAAGTGATGAATCATTGGGTTCTACTCCTGAGAACAATACTATGTTGTATGTTAATAAATTTAAATTTTAAAAAAATGTAATATTTTAGTTATTTTTTAATGTCTATTTATTATTGAGAGAGAAATAGAGCATAAGCAGGGAGGGGCAGAAAGAAGAGACACAGAATCCGAAGCATGCTCCAGGCTCTGAGCTGTCAGCACAGAGCCCAATGTGGGGCTCGAACTCACGAACTGCGAGATCATGACCTGAGCCAAAGTTGGACACTTAACCTACTGAGACACCCAGGTGCCCCTAATATATATATATATTTTTTTAGGTTTTTTGGTTTGTGTTTTTTTCCCATTTGTTCATTCGTTTGTCAAATTCCACATATGAGTGATCATACGGTATTTCTCTTTCTCTGACTTATTTTACTTATTTGCTTATTTTGGTTATTTACTTATTTTGACCTATTTGCTTATTTTGCTTTAGATACTCTCCAGATCCATCCATGCAAGTGGCAGGATTTCATTCTTCTGGCTGAATAATATTCCATTGTTTATATATTCCACATCTTCTTTATCCATTCAGCTATTGATGGACACCAGGGCTGCTTCCATAACTGGGCTATTGCAAAGTTGCAATACACATAAAGGTGCACATATCCCTTGGAATTAGTGTTTTTGTATTCTTTGGGTAAATATCCAGTAATGCAATGTACTGGATCATAAGGTAGCTCTATTTTTAACTTTTTGAGGCACCATCCTACTGTTTTCCACAGTGGCTGCACCAGTTTGCATTACCACCAACGATGCACAAGAGTTCCTTTTTTCACCACATCCTTACCGATACTTGTTTCTTGTGTTTATTTTGCCATTCTTACAGGTGTGAGGTGATAGATCATTGTACTTCTGATTTGCATTTCCCTGTTGATGAGTGATATTGAGCATCTTTTCGTATGTCTGTAGGCCATCTGTAGGTCATCTTTGGAAAAATGTCTGTTCGTCTCTTCTGCCCATTTTTAATTGGATATTTGTTTTTTGGGGGTTGTATGAATGAATTCGTATATATTTTGGATACTAAGCCTTTATCAGATATGTTATTGCAAATATCTTCTCCCATTCAGTAGGTTGCCTTTCAGTTTTGTTCTCTTTGCTGTGCAGAAGGTGTTTACTTTGATGTAGTCCCGATAGTTTATTTTTGCTCTTGTTTCCTTTGCCTCAGGAAACATATCTAGGAAAGTGTTGCTAAGACCAATATCAGAGAAATTACTGCCTGTACTCTCTTCTAGGGCTTTCATTTTTTCAGGTCTAACATTGAGGTCCTTAATCCATTTTGTTTAGTTTGTGTATGGTGTAAGAAAGTGGTCCAGTTTCATTCCTTTGCATGTTGCTGTCCAGTTTTTCCAACACCATATGCTGAAGAGAACTTTTCCCATTGCATATTCTTACCTCTTTGGTTGAAGACTGACTATATAATGAGTTTATTTCTGGGCTTTCTATTCTGTTCTATATTTTTGTGCCAACACCATACTGTTTTGATTACTACAACTTTGTAATATAGCTTGAAGTCTTGAATGGTGATACCTCCAGTTTTGTTTTAATTTTTCAAGATCACTTTGACTATTTGGGTCTTTTCTGGCTCCATATAAGTTTTAGGATTATTTGTTCCAGGTCTGTGATTATTTGTTCCAGGTCTGTGAAAAATGGTGTTGGTATTTTGACAGGAATTGCACCAAGTCTGTAGATCGCTTTGACTAGTACAGACACCTTAACAATATTTGTTTTCCCAATTCATGAGCATGGGATCTGTTTCCATTTGTCTGTATTGTCTTCAATTTGTTTCATAAATGTTTATATTTTTCAGAGTACAGGTCTTTCACCTCTTTAAGTTTATTCCTAGGTATTTCATTGTTTTGGGAACAACTGCAAATGGGACTGTTTTCTTAATTTTGGCTGCTTCATTATTAGTGTATAGGAATGCAACACATTTCTCTATACATTGAGTTTTGTATCCTGCAACTTTATTGAATTCATTTATCAATTCTAATAGTTTTTTATGGGGTCTTAGGGTTTTCTATATATATAGTATCATATCATCTGCAAGTAGTGAAAGTTTTACTTCTTCCTTCCTTACCAATTTGAATGCCTTTGTTTTTTGTTGTGTCGTTGCTATGGCTAGGACTTCCAGTATCATGCTGAATAAAAGTAGGGAGAGTGGACATCCCTGTCTTGTTCCTAACCTTAGAGGAAAAGCTATCAGTTTTTCCTCATTGAGTATGATGCTTGTTACGGGTCTTTCATATAAGGCCTTTATTATGTTGAAGTATGTTGCTTCTAGGCCTACTTTGTTGAGGGTATTTTTCATGAATGAATGCTGTTCTTTGTCAAATGCTTTTTCTACATCTACTAAAAGGATCATATGGTTTTTATCCTTTCTCTTATTGACGTGATATATATTGATTGACTTGTAAATATTGAACCACTCTTACATACCGGAAATAAAATCCCATGTGATTGTGGTGATTTTTTTTTTTTTAATGTATTCTTGGATTCAGTTTGCTAGTATTGTGTTGAGGATTTTTGCATCTACGTTCATCAGAGATATTGGCCTGTAGCTGTCTTAGTGTGTGGGTATAGGTGTGGTGTCGGTTTTGGTATCTGGTTTTGGTATCAGGGTGTTACTGGACTGATAGAATGAATTTGGAAGTGTTCCTTCCCCTTCTATTTTTTTTTTTTTTTTTTT
Organism: Panthera onca; assembly: GCF_046562875.1. NCBI lineage: Eukaryota > Metazoa > Chordata > Mammalia > Carnivora > Felidae > Panthera > Panthera onca. The sequence continues at coordinate 96,692,771 of NC_138348.1, read as the reverse complement.
TTGGAATAGTTTGAGAATAAGTATTAACTCTTCTTTAATGTTGGGTTGAATTTGCCTGTGAAACCATCTGGTCCTAGACTTTTGTTTGTTGAGAGTTGTTGTTTTTTGTTTATTTGTTTGTTTTTTGTTTTTTACAGATTCAGCTTCATTGCTGATAATCAGTCTGGTCAAATTTTCTATTTCTGATTCAGTTTTGGTAGGTTGTATATTTCTAGGAATTTATCCATTTCTTCTAGGTTGTCCAGTTTGTTGGCATATAATTTTCATAATATTCTCTAATAATTGTTTTTATTTCTGTGGTGTTAATCCTGGTTTCATTAATCTGTTGTTAGTTTTGTTTTTTTTTTTTTTTTTTAGCTTCTATATCATTTATTTCTGCTCCAGTCTTTATTATTTCCTTCCTTCTGCTGGTCTTGGGTTTTGTTTGTTCTTTTTCTAGCTCCTTTAGATGTAAGGTTAGGTGGTTTGAGATTTTTCTTGCTTCTTGTGAGAAGAAAAGCTAATAAAAACAAGATAAAAGGGGCCAGCCAGATGCCCTGAGGCTGGATACTCCCCTTGCATACTTTTGGCTTCGGTAAACTTGTTTGCCTCCTGCATCCACCAACTGCCCAGAGCGCCACTGATAAGGGCCCCCTCCCCTTTTTCTTTTGTCTCTCAACTCCCTACCATCCCAGCCATGAAAGGAAGCTGATGCCACAGTTTGGTGTTCAGCCTTTGGAGGTGACTCTGCTGGGCCAGCACCAGTGCACAATAAACAGTCTTTTCTGATTCCCTGAGTGCTTGTGGCTTGTCTTTCCTGGGCACCGAGTATTTGCTGTAACACTTGAGGTAGGCCTATATTACTATAAATGTCCTTCTTACAACCACCTTTGCAGCATCCCAAAGATTTTGGACTATTGTGTTTCGTATTCATTTTCATTTGCATGTAATTTTTTATTTCTTCTTTGATTTCTTGGTTGACCCATTCATTGTTTCACAACATGTTACTTAACTTCCCTGTATTTGTGCTCTTTCCAGATTTTTTCTTGTGGTTGATTTCTAGTTTCATACCACTGTGGTTGGAAAAGTTGCATGGCAGGACTTCAGTGTTCTTGAATTTGTTGAGACTTGTTTTGTGGCCTAACATGTGCTCAATTCTGGAGAATATTCCGTGTGTTCTTGAGAAGAATGTGTATGCCACTCTTTTAGTATGAAAATTCTGAATGTACCCATTAAGTCCATCTGATCCAGTGTGTCATTCAAAGCCTCTGTTTCCTTGTTGATTTTTCTGCTTGGATATCTGTACATGGGGTGTTCAAGTTCCCTTCCATTATCATGTTACTATTGATTAGTTCCTTTATGTTACTGGTTTATGTATTTGGGTGCTTCCAAGTCTGGGTGAATAAATATTTACAACTGTTAGATCTTGTTCAATTGTCCCCTTTATTATTACATAGTGTCCTTCTTTATCTCTTGTTACAGTCTTGGTGTTAGTCTATTTTGTTCAATACAAGTATTGCTGCCTCAGCTTTCTTTTGACATTCATTTGCATGCTAAATGTTTCTCTATCCCCTCACTTTCAGTCTCCAGGGGTCTTCAGTCTGAAATGAGTCTCTTGGTGGCAGAATATATATGGAACTTGTTTTTTTAATCCATTCCATCACTGGATGTCTTTTGATGCATTTAGTGGATTTATATTCACAGTAATTATATATGCCCATACATACATATATTACATATATAATATGTATGTATGTATTGCCATTTTCTTGTTTTGTGGTTTCTATAGTTTTCCTACGATCCTTTCTTTTCTTGCTCTCCTCTCTCATGGTGTGTTGGCTGTCCTTAGTGATGTATTTGGAAACCTTTGTCTTTATTCTTGACATATCTATTATTGGTTTTTTGATTTTTTTGGCCACCATTAGGCTTGTCTGTAACATCTGCATATAGCAGTCTATATTTAGTTGGTTGCTTAAGTCTGAATCCATTCTTTCTCTCCACTGCCAACCCCACATTTTAGGTATATGGTACCATACTTTACATCCTTTTATTCTGTGAGTCCCTTGACTGATTTCTATACATATACTTATTTTTACTGCTTTTGTGTTTCCTACTTTTCTTGTTTTCATTTGTGGTCTTTCCTGTCCATTCCACGAGTCCCCTTTAACCTTTCTTGTAGGGCTGGTTTAGTGATCATGAACTCCTTTATTTTTATTTGAGTAACTCTTTATTTCTCCCTCCATTCTGAATGATAGCGTTATTGGGTATTCTTGTCTAAAGGTTTGTTTTTTGTTTTGTTTTTTATTTCAACAATTTGAATATATCATGCCACTCCCTTCTGGCCTGCAAATGTTCTGCTGAAAAGTCTGCTCACAGCCTTAGGGGCTTCCCCTTATATGTAACAGTCATCTTTTCTCTTGCTGCTTTTAAGATTCTCTCTTTATATCAGGGAGCTGGGGTGGCTCAGTCAGTTAAGTGTCCAAATTTGGCTCAAGTCATGATCTTACAGTTCGTGAGTTCCAGACCTGCATCAGGCTCTGTGCTGCTGACAGCTCAGAGCCTGGAGCCTACTTCATATTCTGTGTCTCTTTCTCTCTGCCCCTCCCCCACTTGTACTGTTTCTCTCAAACATAAACATTTAAAAAATTTGTTTTAATTATCTCTATCACTACTTTTTGCCATTTTAATTACTATGCATGTTGGTGTAGACCTCTTTAGGTTGATTTTGTTGGGCGATCTCTGTGCCTCTTGGATCTCGTTTGCTTCCCTGGATTAAGGAAGATTTCAGCTATCATTTCAATTAAATTTTCTGACCCCTTTCCCTTTTCTCTCTCCTCCTTCTGGGATCCCTATGATGTGAATGTCATTACACTTGATGGAGTCACAGAGTTCCCTAAGTCTGTTCTCAATTTGCATAATTTTTCCCCTCTCACCTGCTCAGCTTTATTACTTTCCATTACTCTGTCCTCCAGGGTGCTAATTCATTCCCCTGCTTCCTCTACCCTGCTATTTATTCAATCTATTGTGTTTTAATTTATTGTGTTCACCTCTGATTTAAAAAAATTTTTTTAATGTTTATTTTTGAGAGAGAGAGAGGACAAACGGGAGGGGCAGAGAGAGAGGGAGACACCGAATATGAAGCAGACTCTAGGCTCTGTCAGCACGTAGCCCAACTCAGGGCTCAAAGTCATAAACTGCAAGATCATGACCCGAGCAGAAGTCAGACACTTAAGTGACTGAGCCGACAAGGCTCCCCGGTACTTTTTTTTTTTTTTTTTTTTAAATCTCTTTTAAGAGTTCCTGATATCTTAAATTCTCAAGTCCAGTGAGTATCGTTATGATCATTACTTTAAATTCCCTATCAGGCCTATTACTTATGTCCATCTTGCCTCTGGTGATTTGGTCGTGTTCTTTCATTTGGGACATAGTCCTCTGTCTCCTCCTCTTGTCTCTGTGTCTGTTTCTCTTAGGAAAGCCTGCTACTTTTCCTGCTCTTGAAATAAAGGCTTTATGAAGAAGAGGTCCTGCAGTGCCCTGCAGTGCAGTGCCCCTGTTCCTGAGAATCTGGCACTTCAGAGGGTGTCTGCTATTTGTGTTTGTGCCCTGCTGTTATGTCCTGGCCTTTTCCCTTCAGTCTGCTAATTTGCAGAAGTGCTCTTTGCCTGTTGTGGGCTATGGTTGGTTCCCAGCCAGGGTGTAGTATATAATTTTATCAAGGTGTGTGCCAGTCCTGCTTGTGAAATGAGGCCTATTACCACAGCCAGGGCTAGGGCCAGCCTGGGCAAATCTACAAAGCGTGCATGGGTGTGGCATGCAATTTTCACAAGGTATACCTCCAACTTCTGCAGGGCCTGCTGTCAGGTCAGGATCGAGGCCCCACACAATGCATGGGGTGTTGGCAAGGATTGTACCAGTGTCCTGGGGGAGGGGACCCACAGTGCTGGAACTGAGGCAAATGTGACTGGAAAGGGCAGATCTGCCAAATTGCAGGGTGCAGGCCTTGGTGTAAGCAACTTAGGTATAGTAACTGTCAACACTGCTCTGGTTCCCATAGTTGGCAGCATGTTTATGCTGGTGGTCAAGGGAGAGAGTCTACCAGCTCCTTTGTTCCTGGTGAATTCTCTCAGGAATCTCTGCTCCTCTGGGACATGCTCCAAAATGAGTGCACTCCCCCCTGAATATCCCAGGCATTTTCAAAACTGCTTCTATGCTATATCTCCAAGCTTGTTTGTTGTATTATCTTTTCAAGGGTGGGGACTCAGGTTCCTATCACCCTCTGGGCTCTTCCAGAACACCCTGCTTATTTTTAAAATCTCAGGTCTTAAGTCATGTTGGTTGTAAGAATTGAGGAAATTCAGCCTCTCTGGTTTTCAAAAGCCAAATGTTATGGCAACTTGTCTTCTCATTGTGGGCTCCCCCAGTGTAACAGTTTCTCTCCACTCTCTGCACCCATGAGTCCCTCCCTCCCATAGATGGCCCATGGTCCTTTTAGCTTTCTACCATGACTCTGCCCTTTGTTCCTGCTTAAATATGGTGTCTCTATATTTAGTGGTGGAGTTTGTTCTCCTAGTATTCATGTCATTTTCTGCGTTATATACACTAATGTGGGTGTTATGTACTTGTATCCATGGAACAAGGTGAGCTTCAGGTCCTCCTACTCTGCCATCTTCCCAGCAATCTTTTTCTCCAGATTTAAGTGAACTGTTTCTCTTAAGCTATCTGCTGACTTATAACTGGTAAACACCTTTGAACACTCTTTTCAAAGAGTGTTCAAAGAGAAACATCTTTTCTCCCTAACTGAACTCTCAAAACTTCAGACTCTCAAGTACTCCTATATTTTTATAGCAATATATTTATCTGCATAAATTCAGTAAGAGTATATTCTTCTTATGACAGGACATTGTTGGAAAGAAGGCTTTGACTGGCATATCATATTTGAGAGAGACATGCATAGATTTATATATCACCAGACAGCTTTAAAAAACTAAGATTTATGGAGCCAATGGGCCCCTTGGACATATTAGCCTGGCACCTTTCGTTACAGAGTCTCTAGCAGTTTAACTGGTTGAATAAAGGTCCCCTCCTGGCAGGTGCAAAAACCTCAAGATATTTGAGGGACCTCTAAGACATGAATTCACCCAAATCCACAGGTACTGTAGGCAAATTCTGATAGGAAGTATTTGGCTTGGTTTCTAGCAATGAGATGCTTTTAAAAGTTCAGTCTAGAGATTCCTTATGAAAATTTCCAAAGCAGGTTTAAAAAGTCTGTATGGCCAACCACTATTCTTGCTACGTTTACGTTGACATTCAGACCAAGGTTGTTATTGTTAAGATTTTATTTTTAAGAAATCTGAGCCCCATATTGGGCATAGAAACACATAACCTTGAGATCAAGAGTCGTACGCTCAGGGTGTCTGGATGGCTCAGTCAGTTAAGCATCTGACTCTTGATACTGGCTCAGGTCATGATCTTGCAGTAGTGAGATCAGCTGCCGCATCAGGCTCTGTACCAAGCATGGAGCCTGCTTGGGATTCTCCCTCTTCCTCTCCCTGCCCCTCAAATAAATAAACTTACCAAAAAAAAAGAAAAAAAAAAAGTCATTGTGTCTACTGACTGAGCCAAGTGCCCTTGTTTGTTTGTTTTAAACCAAACTTATTTTGCAAACAAACTAGTGTTAACTTGGCTATCTTTTGTGTAAAAGAAAAGGGAGGGGGCAGTTAGAGAAAATAAATACTTCAATAACACATCTTTGTAGATATTAGATTTTAATGCTACTCATTGTAAACTGGACTAGATCCTGATTTATTCTAATATCCTCCAATGTCTGGCTACAACTCTCCAAGTTACCATTTTTTTCTCCCACCTGACTTCAAATCATTTGAGAACTAAAGCCGCCCTTTGTCCTGAAGCCCTGTGAATGAAGTATAAAGGACTTGATGCAAACTTCAGAGAAATCACCACAGTACCTCATATATAGAAAATAGAAATGCCTTGTATTTAATACCTAATTACTTGAACCAGAATATACTTGCTTTACTGCCTCATGAAATGGGTTTGGCTTATTGTCAGGACCAAGAGACTAACTCAATGAGATGAAACCACTTACCAGCTCATTTTTTTAAGTTGTATCTTTTTTAATCTAAATGTAATTAACATAATATTTCAAGTGTACAATACGATTCAAAAATTCTATACATTACTCCGTGCTCGTCATGAGAAGTGTACTCTTAATCCCTATCACCTATTTCACTCCCTCATCTCCCCTCTGGTAACCATCCATTTGTTCTCCACAGTTAAGAGTATGCTTTTTGTTTTTTGTTTTTTCCCTTCTGTTTCTGAAATTCCACATATCAGTGAAATCATAGGATCTTTCTCTGACTTCACTTAGAATTATACCCTCTAGATCCATCCATGTTGCAAATGGCAAGGTCTCATTCTTTTTTATGGCAGAGTAATATTCCACTGTATATATACCACATCTTTTTTATCCACTCATCTATGGATGGACCCTTGGATTGCTTCTATATCTTGGCTCTTGTAAATAATGTTGCATTAAACATAGGGATGCATACATCTTTTCAATTTAGTGTTTTAGTTTTCTGTGGGTACTCAGAATTATCATATAATCCAGTAATTCTGCTACTATTTTTAATTGTTTTGAATAATCTTCATCCTGTTATCCACAGTGGCTGCACCAGTTGTATTCCCACCAATAGTACAAGAGGGTTATTTTTTCTCCATATCCTTGCCAACACCTGGTGTTTCTTGTATTGTTGATTTTAGCCATTTTTACAGGTGGGAGGTGATATCTCATTGTGGTTTTGATTTGTATTTCCCTGATGATTGATTTTGAGCATCTTTTCATATGTCTGTGGGCATCTGGATGTCTTCTTTGGAGAAATGTCTCTTCATGTCTTCTGCCCATTTTTGACATTTTCGAATTGGATTAGTTGTTTTTTGGGTGTTGGGTTGTATCAGCTCTTTTATATATTTTGGATACCAACTCTTTAAGGGATATGTCACTTGCAAGTATCTTCTGCCTTTCAATGGGTTGCCTTTTAGTTTTGTTGATTATTTCCTTTGCTGTGCAGAAGTTTTTTTTTTGTTCTTTTTTTTTTTAATGTAATCCCAATAATTTATTTTTGCTTTGGTTTCCCTTGCCTCAGGAGACCTATCTAGAAAAATGTTGTTATAGACTACAGCAGAGAAATTACTGCCTATGCTCTCTTCTAGGATATTTATAGTTTCAGGTCTCACATTTCGATCCTTAATTCATCTTGGGTTTTTGTGTATGGTTATAATAAAGAGGTCCAGTTCCATTCTTCCATATGTAGCTGTCCAGTTTTCCCAATATCATTTGTTGAAGAGACTTTTCCCATTATACATTCTTGTCTTTGTTGTAGATTAATTGACCATATAATTGTGGATTTAGGGGCTATTCTGTTCCATTGATCTATGTATCTATTTTTGTGTAAGTACCATACTGTTTGGAGTACTGTAGCTTTGTAGTGTATCTTGAAATTTGGAATTGTGATACCTCCAGTTTTGTTTCTCTTTTTCAAGATTGCTTTGGCTATTCAGGGTCTTTTGTGGTTCTGTACAAATTTTAGGATTATTTGTTCTAGTTCTATGGAAAATGCTTTTGGTATTTTGATAGGGATTGTATTAAATCTGTACATTGCTATGGGTATCATGGACATTTAAACAAGATTCTCATTCATGAGCACTGAACGTATTTCCTTTTGTTTGTATTGTCTTCAATTTGTTTCATAAATATTTTATAGTTTTCAGAGTACAGGTCTTTCACCTCTTTGGTTAAGTTTACTATGTATTCTACTTTTGGTGCAACAGTAAATAGGACCATTTTAATTTTTCTTCTGCTTATTAGTGTACAGAAATGCAACAGATTTCTGTATATTGATTTTTGTATCCTGTGACCTGACCGAATTATCAGTTCTAGCAGGTTGTTGTTGGATTCTTTAGAATTTTCTATATATAGTATAATGTCTTCTGCAACTAGTGAAAGTTTTACTTCTATACTGATTTTGATTCCTTTTATTCTCTTGTCTGATTCCTGTGGCTAGGACTTCCAGTACTATGTTGAATAGAAGTGGTGAATGGACATCCTTCTTTCTTAGGGGGAAAACTCACACTAGTGAGTAGGATGCTAGCTTTGGGTTTTCCACAGATGGCCTTTATTATGTTGAGGTATATTCCCTCTAAACCTTTGAATTTTTTAATGGATGTTGTACTTTGTCAAATGCTTCTTCTACATATATTGAAACAATCACATGGCTTTTATCTTTTCTCTTGTTGATGTGATATATCACATTGAATTGTGAATAATGGACCACATTCCATCTCTGGAATAAATCCCACTTGATCGTGGTGAATTTTTTAAATCCCACTTGATCGTGGTTTAGTTTTTTGCTGTGGGATTTGGTTTGCTAATAGTTGGTTGAGAGTTTTTGTATCTATGTTCATCAGAGATATTGGCCTATAGTTCTTTTCTTGTGGTGTCTTTATCTGGTTTTGGTATCAGAATAATGCTGGCCTTATAGAATGAATTTAGAAGTTATCCTTCCTCTTCTATTTTTTGGAATAGTTTAAGAAGAATAGGTATTAACTCTTCTTTAAATGTTTGGTAGAATTCACCTGAGAAGATATATGGTGCCAAACTTTTGGGAGCTTTTTGTTTACTGATTCGATCATTGTCAGTAACTAGTAAATTTCCTATGCCTGATTTAGTTTTGAGAGGCTATGTTTCTAGGAATTTATCCATTTCTTCTAGGTTGTCCAATTTGGCATACACTTTTTCATAATAACTAAAATCCTTTGTATTTCTGTGGTGTTGATAGTTCTTTCATTTCTGAATATGAGTCCTTTTTGGTTTTTTTTTTTTAATGAAACTGTCTAAAGGTTTATCAATTTTGTTGATCTTTTCAAAGAAAAAGTTCCTGGTTTTGTTGATCTGTTCTATTGTTTAAGTCTACTTCATTTCTGCTCTAATCTTTATTTCCTTCTTTCCACTGGCCTTAGACTTTGTTCTTCTAGCTCCTTTTAGGTCTGAGGTTAGGTTGCTTGAGATTTTTCTTGCTTCTTGAGGGTAGGCCTGAATTGCTATAATCTTCCCTCTTTCTGCTGCATCCCAAAGATTTTGGACTGTTGTGTTTTCATTTTCACTTGTCTCCATGCATTTTTGATTTCTTAGTAACATGTTATTTAACCTCCATATATTTGTGTTCTTTCCAGGTTTTCTCTTGTGATGATTTCTGGTTTGATATCACTGTAGCTGGAAAAGACGCACTGTATGACTTTAGTCTTCTTAAATTTGGGGAGACTTATGGCCTAACATGTGATCTATTCTGGAGAATGTCCCATGTGCACTTGAAAAGAATGTTTATTCCACTGTTTTAGGAATGTTCTGAATATATCTGTTAGATCCACCTGGTCCAATCATTAAGAGCTACTGATTCCTTGTTGATTTTCCTGTCTGGATGATCTGTCCATTGATGTAAGTAGGGTGTTAGAGTCCTCTAATATTATTGTATTACTATTTTGTTAATAGTTGCCTTATGTATTTGGGTACTCTCATGTTGGGTGCATAAATATTTACAATTGTTACATTTTCTTGTTGGATTGTTCCTCTTATTATATAGTGTCCTTCTTTGTCTCTTGTTACAGTCTTTGTTTTAAAGTCTATTTTGTCTAAGTATTGCTACCCCAGTTTTCTTTTCACTTCCATCTGCATCATAAATTCTTTTCCATCTCTTTTAATCTGTGTGTTTAGATCTGAAAGGAGTCTCATAGACAGCATATAGATGGGCCTTTTTTATCCATTCAGTCACCCTATGTCTTTTGATTAATTAGCCCATTTACAGTCAAAGTAATCATTGATAGGTATGTACTTATTGCCATTTTGTTGTTTTATGGTTGTTTTGCAGTTCTTCTCTGTTCTTTCCTCCTCTTGCTATCTGGCGGTGGTTTGATGCCTTTCTTTGATGCCTTTGATCTGCAAAAAAACAAAAGAATCCAAGCACATCTATTATAGGTTTTTGAACTGTGGTTACCATTAGGTTTGTATATAACATCCTATGCATGTTAGGTTGATGGTTGTTTAAGTTTGAACCCATTCTAAAAGCACTACGTTTTTACTCCCCTTATCCCCTGCATGCTTTATGTATGTCATACTTTACATTCTTTGTGAATCCCTTTATTGACTTTTTAAATAGATCTAATTGATTTTACTGTTTTTGTGCTTTAACCCCTGTACTGGTTTTATAAGGGACTGATCTACTTCTATTATGTTTGCATGTACCTGAGAAATCTTTTCCTTTCCTAAGAAAAGGATTATGGCCTGCCTTTCCACTCAAAGAATTCCCTTTAGTGTTTCCTGTAGGGCTGATTTAGCAGTCAAGAACTCCTTTTAGCTTTTACTTGAGAAACTCTTTATCTCTCCTTCTATTCTGAATGATAGTTTTGCTAGCTAGAGTATTCTTGGCTGCAGGTTTTTTCTTTCAGCACTTTGAATATATCCTGCCACTCCCTTCTGACCTGCAAAGTTTCTGCTGAAAAATCTGACAGCTTTATGGAGTTTCCTGTGTGTGTGTAAGTAGGCTCCATGCTCAATGAGGGGCTTGAACTAACAACCCTGAGATGAAGAGTCGGATGCTCCACCAACTGAGCCACGCAGGTACCCCGATATTTCCCTTGTATGTAATTGTTTTTTCTCTTGCTGCTTTTAAAATTATCACTACTTTTTTGCCATTTTAATTGTCTTGGGGAGGATCTCCTTGGGTTGGTATTTGGTGGCTCTCTGTGCCTCCTGAATCTAGATTTCCAATTCCTTCCCCAGGTTAGGGAAGTTTTCAGATACTTATTGAAAGTTATTGCCCCCTTTTTTCTCTCTTCTCCTTCTGGGATCCCTAAATGTGAATGTTGTTACACTTGATGGTGTTGCTGAGTTCTCTTGGCCTATTCTCATTTTTTCTTTCTTTTTCCTGTTCAGGTTGGTTGCTCTCCATTACTGTCTTCTAGCTTGCTTCTCTGTTCTTCTGCTTCCTCCGGTCTACTATTTATTTACTCTAGTGTATTTTTAATTTCAAGATTCTTCTCCCTGGGTTTTTGGTTTTCTCTTCACTAGAACCTGGTGCTTCAGAGGGGTCTCCTACGTGTGTTGCCTGTGCCCCACTGCTGCGGTTGAGCCACATGTGCCTTCAGTCCAGTTGGCTGCAATGGCCCTCTTTGCCCATGGTCATCAGGGTTTGGTCCCTGTGCTGTTAAGGAGCCAGTCTGGGCTTGAGTTGAGTCAGCTGGATCCTTGCCTTAGCCCATTTGCTGGAACTGTGGTTATGCTGAACTACAGGGCTCTCCCTATGTTGTCCCCAAGAGGCTTTCGTTGGTGGGCAGGGTCAGCAGTGAGAGATGTCTACTCCAGCCTTCTGCTGGGGCTGCAGTGACCTTGAACTGCTAGACTCTCTTTGTGCTGCCCCTATGAGGTTTCTGTTGGTTGGTGGGGCAGTCAGATTGGATGTCTGCCCACAGCACCCTGCTGGGGCTGCCCTTGAACTGCTGTGTGTGGTTATCTTCTCCTTTCCCCAGGGCAAGAGTCACTTTGGAGTGGTACTGGCCCCTGTTGAGGCTGTTTGTGCAATGAGACCCTTGTGGATCCACTTTGGAGGAACTCCTGTGGAGGGAGGCAGTACAGCAGAATGCAGGGGCAAGGCAAGTTGTTAGCAAGGTAGGTGCTGAGCATTCCGCACTGGTTCCCGTAGGTGTCAATGTATCTAGACTGGGGGGCAGGGGAGAGAAAAGACCCTGTCAGCTCTTTTGTTCTTGAAGAAGTCTCCTAAAGATCCCCCCACTTCCACCACAAGTTCTGAGATCAGTGAATATACCTCCGTCTCATATGCCTCAGGCTCCTTTCAAACTGCTGCTTCTGTGCAGTACTTGGGCACGGTTATTACGCAGTCTCTCTAAGGGTGGAGACTCAGTTTCCTATTGCTCTCCAGCTGAGTCGAGCCCATTGATTTTTTTAAAGTTCCTGATATTAAGCCTCACTTATGTTAAACATTCATGAGGTTAAGTCCCTCTGGTTTTTAAAGCCAAGGGAGGACTTGTCTTCCCAGTGCAGGTACCCCTGTGGCTGCGGTGCCTGGTGTGGGGTCTGCCCCATGCTCATGGTGTCCCTTCCATTTGTGGTCAGTCTCGCAGACTGGTTTGGTTCCCGCACCTCCACCCTTTCTACCATTTTCAGTGTAGCCTCTTTATGATTTTCTGGGTTGGTTACACTGATGTGGCTTTTACCTAGGTGTATCTGCTACCAGCTCAAATTTTAAAGTGTGCAACTTCAGGGAAGTTTCAGAGGAGGTAACAGGCCCGAGGCAGGCTGTCCGGAGATGAACCACTTTGCCTTTCCCTCAGAATAACCTTTCAGGCCAATCAAGACCCTGTGGGCTCAAGAGAAATCTTTGCTCCTCCCTTGACTACATGAGTCTAAATTGGCAGTCTTCTCCAGAACAAGGGTGATTAGCAGAGATGAATTTTATCTGAGTGAGCCATCTATATGGCAGGGCAAATATCTAATTACCAAACTGCTCTATCTTGTGAAGTGCAATCCTTTCCTCTGAAATCCCAGACCCCTACCCTTTTCTCCTTAGTTCAGGATGACCTATATACCTCATTTTGCCTGTCTCTGGAATTCCAGGTCTGGGTAGGTTCCCCATGTGTTGCTATTAAATTAGATTTTCTCTGGTTAATCTTTTTTTTTTTTTTTTTTTTGTCAGTTTGATTCTTAGTCCACCTAGGACCGTCAAGGGGACAGGACTTCTTGTTCCCTGATAGCTTCTATCAGAATGTCTTGGCTATCCTTTGGCATTTGCTGTTCCATATCAATTATGGCATATATAATTTTCTTACCTCAAAATACTCAGCTTCAATATATCACAGGTAAGTGTTTGACTTACAAATCAAGTAGGAGTATCAGTGTTACCTAATTTTCCTTATTAGTAAAGTCTAACTTGTTTCCCTTGTTAGCTAAAAATATTAATATAAATACAAGTTTAACATTTTCTGCCCACCCCCAGTGAATTTGGGGACCACTCATTTGAAGCAGTAATTCTCATCCATGGATGATAATAGTAGGACATCATCCCCCAATAGGGAAATACGTCCTTTCATTTAAATGTATTTAACTTGTATAAGTATTCACTTTTCTAATTCAGTTCTCATCATCAAAAATGATGCTTGAATGATTCATTCCAGAAAAGTCTCATGCATTTTCATCACTCTTATCATTTCAGAAGGAACATATGAATAAGTTGTTTACTAGCAAATACTGTAACCTACATGATATACCAGTCATTCTAATTACGCTTTAAAAGGAACAGAAATGAAAACCATCGACAGGAACTTCTATTACTGTTCTTGCTGCTCAAGCATGGAAAACAAGAATTCCCCCTTCCACATCTGCTTATACTAAGGGTCATGCTTCACCAGAAACTTGTCTTAGTTCTTTTTTTTTTTTAAATTTTTTTTTTTCAACGTTTATTTTTTTATTTTTGGGACAGAGAGAGACAGAGCATGAACGGGGGAGGGACAGAGAGAGAGGGAGACACAGAATCGGAAACAGGCTCCAGGCTCCGAGCCATCAGCCCAGAGCCCGATGCGGGGCTCGAACTCACGGACCGTGAGATCGTGACCTGGCTGAAGTCGGACGCTCAACCGACTGCGCCACCCAGGCGCCCCATCTTAGTTCTTGAATAGTAAATACAAAACCAAATTTTAGTCTCAATAACAAAACTATATTTGCTGTGGCTTTCATATATCTAAATAAGCTAAAACCTACCAAATATTTCCAGATTGTCTTCTAGGTGAGAGTGTGTTTTTCAGTAGATGTCTTCTTGAAGTTTCTGAGCCCAATATGCTGAAATTATAAATATATACATAGCTATGAATTCTGGGACATAACAGAATGGCATTATAGCCAGAATGCTGAGAACTGTCCTGCCCTACAGCCCAAGTTCATCTCTGCAATATATCACAAAGAGCCACCATTACAGATGGGCAGTTAAACTGTTCTGATGATTACAAATTATCACAGTGCATGACTTCCAAACTTGGGAGATGTTTGTCAAAATATGAATGTGCCCTTCAGAGTGTTTCCCACCTGAGAGAATCATTTATCAAGCATGTCATGGCAGCCAAAGGCTCAGAACTGATTGTTGCTTTAGAGGGTAGACATTGCAGTTCTGCGTTTCATTGTCTACTAGCCAGATGATGGTATGACCCAGTACACATTTTTTCAAGACTACGCTTTTGGGAATTTAATGTTAAAGAGACAATGTATGAGAGCTTTTGTTCTAACTTGTGAAGTGATTTGTTGGAAAATAAAAGGAAGCTAGGGAGGTTGAATTTTCCAGAGCAACATATTCTTCCATGTTTAACATAGCCAGGGGCCACCTTAATTCCTAATAACATTCCCAATTTTTTCTTAATGAATCGTGAAGAATATGGCTATTTATTTCTACTTTATTTAATACATTAGCCTCTTCCAAGCTGATATTTACACACACCTCCTAGTCAGAGCACTTATAGAATTAGGATATAAATTAAATTCGTCATTCCCTCATTGCTTTTTTCTCAACATCTCATTACACAATAAAATATTTGGCTATTAGAAGATCTACATCAATGTTGTTTATAAATAGGCCTCTTAAAATGCACTTGACAATATATTTTCAGTTTAAAAATCTAAGTTTAAGAAGATATGGGTGATATCAGTGAAAATGACAGAGTAAGGACCTCTGAAAACTCTCTATAAAAGCAATGAGGACACTGGCAAAACTTATCAACTCTGAAAAACAATCAAAGATTTAAGCAATTCGGAAACATCTTCAAGAGGAAATGGCAAGAACAATGAGACTTTTGACATTTTAACTTGCCCTATTCCCATCCAACACCTATGCTGGCCATGAAAACCAACAGCCCACAATCATAGCTAAAATCAAGTAGCCTGGCAACCACTGGAAGTAGCAGAAAGGAGCCGGTTGTTAAAAAAAAAAACAAAAAACCAAAAAAAACCCAAAACAACAAAACACAATAGGATAACCAAAAAGCTCTGGGTTAAAAGAAAAAACTGAGGAATAAGATACCTCTATGGAGCTTTGACATGCTTTGACTTATTCCTGGGAATGTAGAAGTCCATGCAGATGCATAAGGTTGTATGCAAGGCCAGTGCCATGCACGTGCTCAGGAAAGAGCTAAAAAGGTCCTAAGTCCTCCCTTCTGGCTACATTCTGCTTGAGTAGAGCCTCAAGGTTAAAGGGAAAACAGAGTTGTAAATGCCTGGCTGAATGTTGAAGGCATGGCCAATACACACACACGGCCCTTTTGCAAAGACTGGAAGACTTAATGATTCTAGACATCTAAGAAAATCTGTGTCCAATCATTGGCTCACCACTAAGCTAATCAAGCAGAGACTTCAGCCACACAAGACACTACAGACCACACATTTAGTTCAGAAAAACCCTAGACAAAGAGCAACAACAAATCCTGTGAAGAGAATCTGCTTTCCAGAATCGCAACATTATGTTATTTAAAATGCCCATTTTTCTGTAAATGGACTAAATGCTCTAATCAAGACATATGATGATGGGATGGATAAAAAAGCAAGACCCATCTATAATTTCAGACCTAAAGACACAGGCAGGTTGAGAGTGAAGGGATGGGGGCACCTGGGTGGCTCAGTTGGTTAAGGGTCCCACTTTGGCTCAGGCCATGATCTCATGGCCCCCATGTTGGGCTCTCTGCTATTAGCAGAGTCCACTTCAGATCCTCTGTCTCCCTCTCTCTCTGCCCTTTCCCAACACGCATGCACACTCTCTCTCCCTCTCAAAAATAGACATTATAAAAATTTAGGGGCACCTGTGTGTTTCAGTCAGGTAAGCATCCTACTCTTGGTTTCAGCTCAGGTCATGAGCTTGTGACTTTGTGGGTTTGAGCCCTGCACTGGGCTCTGCACTGGCAGCGTGGGGCCTGCTTGGGATTCTGTCTCCTTCTCTCTCTGCCCCTCCTGTGCACTCGCTCTCTCAAAAATAAACATTAAAAAAAAAAAAAAACCCAACCTACACTCTCCAGAAGAGATCATAGGTCAGACCACAAGACAAGTCTCCACAAATTTGAAAAGACTGAAGTCATACCATGCATCTTTTCTGATCACAATGGTATAAAACTAGAAATCAACCACAAGAAAAAATCCGCAAAGAGCACAAATACATGTATGTTAAATAATATGCTACTAAACAATGAATGGGCCAACTGAGAAATCAGAGTGGAATCAAAAAATATAGAGAGACAAATGAAAAGACAATAGTCCAAAATCTCTGGGATGTAGAAAAAGCTGTTCTATAGGAATTTTATAGTAACATAGGCCTACCTCAAGAAGAAAAATCTCCAATAACCTAACCTTACACCAAAAGGAGGTAGAAAAATAACAAAGCCCAAAACCAGTAGAAGGAAGGAAATAATAAAAGATTAGAGCTGAAATAAAGGATATAGAAAATAAAAATACAACAGATCCATGAAACCAGGAGCTGGTTCTTTGAAAAGATCAACAAAATGGATAAATCTCTAGCCAGATGCATCAAAATAAAAAAGACTCAAATAAAATCACAAATGAGAAAGAAGTAATAATTAATAAAGAAATACAAATAATTGTAAGAGAATATTATAAAAAACTATATGCCAACAAACTGGACAACCTAGAAGAAACGGGTAAACTCCTAGAACACAGCCTACTAAAATAGGAAGAAATAGAAAATTTGAACAGACCAATTACAAGCAATAAAATTGAATCAGTAATCAAAAAACTCCCAACAAACAAAAGTCCAGGACCAGGTGGCTTCATAGGCAAATTCTACCAAATATTTAAAGAAGAATCAACATCTATTCTTCTCAAACTATTCCAAAAAGTAGAAGAGGAAAAAAACACTTCCAAATACATTCTATGAGGCCAATGCCCTGCTACCAAAACCAGATAAAGACACCACACTCACACCCGCAAAGACAACTACAAGCCAATATCTCTGATGAACACAGATGCAAAAACCCTCAACAAAATACTAAAAAACTGAATCCGACAATACATTTAAAAAAGTCACTCACCACAATCAAGTGGGATTTATTTCCAGCATGCAAGGGTGGTTCAATATTCACAAATCCATCAACGTCCTACATCACATCAATAAGAGAAAGGATAAAAACCATATGATCCTTTTGGTAGTTGTAGAAAAAGGATCTGACAAAATACAACATCCATTCATGATAAAAACCCTCAACAAAGTAGGTGTAGAGGGAACATACCTCAACATAATAAAGGCCTTAAATGAAAAACTCACATCTAACCATGGGGAAAAACTGAGAGCTTTTCCTCTAAGGTTAGGAACAAGACAGGGATGTGCATTCTCCCTACTTTTATTCAACATAGTGCTAGAAGGGCTAGCCACTGCAATAAGACAACAAAAAGAGAGAAAAGGCATCCAAGTTGATAAGGAAGAAGTAAAACTTTCACACGATACCATATATAAAAAACCCTAAAGACTCCACCAAAAAACTATTGAATTTACTTGTCAGTTCTAGTAAAGTTGCAAGATACAAAATCAATGTATAGAAATCTACTGATTTCCTGTAACTAATAATGAAGCAGGGGAAAGTGAAATTAAGAAAACAATCCCATTTGCAATTGTTCCAAAAGCAGTAAAATACTTAGGACTAAGCTTAAGAGGTGAAAGACCTGTACTCTGACAACTATAAAGATGAAAGAAATTGAGACAACACAAAAAAATGGAAAAATATTCCATGCTCATGGTTGAGAGAAAAAACACTGTTAAAATGTCCATACTACCCAAAGTAATCTACAGGATTAATGCAATCTCTATCAAAATACCAACAGCATTTTTCACAGAACTGGAACAAATAATCCTAAAATTTGTATGGAACCACAAAAGACCTTGAATAGTCAAAGCAATCTTGAAAAATTAAAACCAAATTGGAGGTATCACAATCCCAGACTTCAAATTATATTACAAAGCTGTTGTAATCAAAACAGTATGGTACTGGCATAAAAATAGACACCTAGATCAATAGAACAGAACAGAAAGACCAGAAATAAACCCACAATTATGTGGTCAATTAATCTACAACAAAGGAGGCAAGAATATGCAATGTGAAAAAGTCTCTTCAGCAAATGGTGCTGGGAAAACTGGACAGCGACATGCAAAGGAATGAAACTGGACCACTTTCTTACACCAAACCCAAAAATAAGCTCAAAATGGATTAATGTGAAACCTGAAACTACAAAAATCCTGTAAAAGAACATAAGCAGTAATTTCTCTGCCATCAGCTTTAGCAACATTTTTCTATATATGTCTCTGAGGCAAGAAAAATAAAAGCAAAAACAAACTATTGGGATTACATCAAAGTAAAAAGCTGCACAGCAAAGGAAACAAAATTGAAAGGCAACCTAATGAAAGGGAGAAGATATTTGCAAATGACATGTCTGATAAAGGCTTAGTATCCAAAATATATAGGGAATTTATGCAACACTCAAAAAACAAATAATCCAATTAAAAATGGTCAGAAGACATGAACAGACATTTCTCCAAAGAAGACCTACAGATGGCCAACAGACACATTAAAAGATGCTCAACTATCAGGGAATTTAAAATCAAAAGTACAATGAGATCAGGGCACCTGGGTGGCTCAATTGGTTGAGCATACAACTTCAGCTCAGGTCATGGTCTTGCGGTTGGTGAGTTTGAGCCCCACATTGGGCTCACTGCTGTCAGCACAGAGCCTGCTTTGGATCCTCTGTACCAACCTCTGCCCCTCCCCACTTGCGTGCGCTCTCTCTCAAAATAAACATTAAAAAAAGAAAGTACAATGAGATATCACCTCACACCTGTCAGAATGGCAATATAAACACAAGAAATAAGTGCTGGTAAGGATGTGGAGAAAAAGGAACTCTTGTGCATTGTTGGTTGTAATTCAAACTGGTGTGGCCACTCTAGAAAACTGTATGGAGTTTCCTCAAAAAGTTAAAAACAGAACTACCCTACAATCTAGTAATTGCACTACTGCATATTTACCCAAAGAATACCATAAAACTATTTCAAAGGGATACGTGCACCCCTATGTTTTTGGCAGCATTATTTAGAATAGCTGAATTATGGCAGCAGTCCAAGTGTCCATTGACCGATGAATGGATAAAGAAGATGTGGTACATATATACAATGGAATATTACTCAGTCATAAAAAAGAATGAAGTTTTGCCATTCGAAACAACATGGAGCTGGAGAGTATAATGTTAAGTGAAATAAGTCAATCAGGAAAGAAAAATACCATATGATTTCATGCACATGTGGAATGTAAGAAACAAAACAAGCAAAGGAGAAAAAAGAGACAAACCAAGAAACAGACTTAACTATAGAGAACAAACTAATGGTTACCGGGGGGGGGGGGGGGGGGGTATGGGTGAACTAGGTGATGGGATTAAATAGTACATTTATCATGAGGAGCACTGAGAAATGTACAGTTGTTGAATGACTATATTGTACACCTGAAACCAATATAACACTGTATGTTAACTATACTTAAAAGCTTAATAAAAAGAAACAATATTAAAATAAATCCATTTCAATCAGGTTTTGGTCTTCACCCCTCCATAATTGAAAGTATTCTTAATGCAGTCACCCATGACTTCTAATATTGCCATGTCCAAAGTCCCTTCTCTGTTCTTGACTTACCTAAAGTCTCAGTAGCAATTGAAACAATTTTTGAAAATCAAGTTTGCTGATGTATAATTTCCAATCAAATGTACACATATTAAGTGTATAATCTGATATACATCTCTGTACCCATCACTACCACAACATCTAGAACCTCTCCATCACCCCAAAAGGTACCTTTATTCCCCTTCCAATCTAACCCCACAATCATCCTGACCCTAGACAACAATGGACATGCTGTCACTATATATTTAGATTTTTCTTAGAGTTTCAGATTAATGGAATCATATATGATGTATTCTTCTTTTGACTTATTTTGCTCGGCAGTTTTTGAGATTTATCTGTTATTGCATCTATCAGTGATTCATTCCTTTTTATTAGTGAGTAGTATGGAAATTGTATAGACAAGCTACAATTTGTTTATCCATCTACCTATTGATAGACATTTGGTATGTTTCTGGTCTGGAGCTTTTATAAATAAAGCTGCTATAAACATTCATCTTGGTGTGGACATATGTTTTTGTTTCACTTAGATCAATGCTTAGAATGGAACTGCTGGATCATAAAGTATATGTTTAAATTTATAAGAAATATCAACCTGTTTCCAAAGTGGATGTACCATTTTACATTCTTAGTAGCAATGATGAGAGTTCTAGTTAGTCCACACCTCACCCATGCTTGTCATTGTCAGTCTTTTTAATTTTAGTCTAATAGATGTTTTCTGACATCTTGTGGTTATAGCTTGCATTTCCCTGATGACTAATGATACTGAATATCTTGTGTTCTCATTAACAAACTGCATATCTTTTTAATAAAGTGTTCAAATCTTTTGCTTATTTTTTATGGGCTGGTTGTCTTATTGAGATGCAAGTGTTCTCTACATTCCAGATAAATCCTGGGTTGCATATATGTATCATATGTTTTTTTCCCCACTTTATGTGGGCTTGTGTTTTCATTTTCTTTTTTTTTTAATTTTTAAAATATTTGTTTATTTTTGAGAGAGAGAGAGAGAGAGAGACAGAGAGAGAGAGACAGAGAGAGAGAGAGAGAGAGAGAGAGAGAGAGAGAGAGGAGGAAGGGGCAGAGAGAAAGGGAGACACAGAATCCAAAGCAGGCTCCAGGCTCCAAGCTGGCAGCACAGAGCCCAATGTGGGGCTCGAACTCACAAACCATGAGATCATGATCTGAGCTGAAATCAGATGCTTAACAGACTGAGCTACCCAGGTGCCCCACTGTCTTTTCATTTTCTTAATGGAGTTCAAGAAGTTTTAATTTTGATGAAGCTCATTTTATGAAATGTTTTCTTATGATTCATGCTTTTGTGTCCTAAGAATTATTTGCCCACTCCAGAATCTCAAAAGATTATATTCCTTGTTTTCATCTAGAAGTTTTGTAGTTTAATGCTTACATTTTGGTCCACGATTTATTTTAATATTTATATGTGGTGTGAGGTCAAAGTTAAAGTTCTTCCTTTCTAATGGATATGTGGTTGTTCCAGCCCCCTTTGTTGAAAAGAGGTTTTTTTTCTCCTTCAGTTACCTTATTTCTTTTGTCAAAATCAATTGACAGTATACGCATGGGTCTATTTATGGACTCTGTTCTGTTGGTCTCTAAATTTTGACATTTCCTTGCTTACTTTCTGTGATGCTATATTCTCCTGGGTTTCCTCTTTGGCCAGTTCTCATTTTTTTTTTAAACATCCTTCTCCTGGTTTTCTACTTTTATAAATGAGGTATCCAGGACTTCATCCTAGGCCTCCCTCTATTTTTCTATCTACACACCCTCCCTTCATCAAAGATTAATAGGTGTTAATTAGAAAAAAAGAGTAGGAGAAGTGGAGAGAGGGAATGGAGAAGAAAAAGAATAAAAATGTGTTAGAATGATGAGCAGGGGCAGAGCCCAGGAGATGAGAGAATATGATGCATGGAAAGTACGTATAGCTGAAGTCTAAAATGTGAAGGAGAAAAGCATGAGGTCTGACTTCAAGCTGTATTACAAAGCTGTAATCATCAAGACAGTATGGTACTTGCACAAGAACAGACACTCAGATCAATGGAACAGAATAGAGAACCCAGAAATGGACCCACAAACATATGGCCAACAATCTTTGAAGAGCAGGAAAGAATATCCAATGGAATAAAGACAGTCTTCAGCAAGTGGTGCTGGGAAAACTGGACAGTGACATGCAGAAAAATGAACTTGGACCATTCTTCTTACACCATGCGCAAAAATAAACTCAAAATGGATGAAAGACAGGAAGCCATCAAAATCCTCGAGGAGAAAGCAGGCAAAAGCCTCTTTGACCACGGCCACAGCAACTACTTCTTACTCAACACATCTCCAGAGGCAAGGGAAACAAAAGCAAAAATGAACTATTGGGACCTCATCAAAATAAAAAGCTTCTGCACAGCAAAGGGAACAATCAGCAAAACAAAAAGGCAACTGATGGAATGGGAGAAGATATTTGCAAATGACATATCAGATAAAGGGTTAGTACCCAAAATCTATAAAGAACTTATCAAACTCAACACCCAAAAAACAAATAATCCAGTGAAGAAATGGGCGAAAGACATGAATAGACACTTCTCCAAAGACAACATCCAGATGGCCAACTGACACATGAAAAAATGCTCCACATCACTCATCATCAGGGAAATACAAATCAAAACCACAATGAGATACCACCTCACACCTGTCAGAATGGCTAACATTAACAACTCAGGCAACAAATGTCATTGGCCAGGATGTGGAGAAAGAGGATCTCTTTTGCACTGCTGGTGGGAATGCAGACTGGTGCAGCCACTCCGGAAAACAGTATGGAGGTTCCTCAAAAAATTAAAAATAGAACTACCCTACGACCCAGCAATTGCACTACTAGGTATTTATCCAAGGGATACAGGTGTGCTGTTTCGAAGGGACACATGGACCCCAATGTTTATAGCAGCACTATCAACAACAGCCAAAGTATGGAAAGAGCCCAAATGTCCACCAATGGATGAATGGATAAAGAAGATGGAGTATTACTTGGCAATCAAAAAGAATGAAATCTTGCCATTTGCAACTATGTGGATAGAACTAGAGGGTATTATGCTAAGTGAAATTAGTCAAAGAAAGACAAATATCATATGATTTCACTCATATGAGGACTTTAAGATACAAAAGAATGAACATAAGGGAAGGGAAGGAAAAATAATATAAAAACAAGGAGGGGGACAAAAACATAAGAGACTCTTAAATACAGAGAACAAACAGAAGGTTGCTGGAGGGGTTGTGGGAGTGGGGATGTGCTAAATGGTAAGGGGCATTAAGGAATCTACTCCTGAAATCACTGTTGCACTATATGCTAACTTGGATTTAAATTTAAAAAAAAATTTAAATAAAAATTAAAAAAAAAAAAAAAAAGCATGATGTGAGGCAATACAAAGTTTAAGAATAGTCCTGGAAGCCATGCCAAGTTTGTACCTAAACCTGTGAGCAATTAGAAACTGACATAAGATGTGTAAGAAGTATTTAATGGTTGTGTAAATAAATAACCACACAGCCGTTAAAATGGAGTTTGTGGAGGCGCCTCGGTGGCTCAGTTGAGCGTCTGACTTCAGCTCAGATTATGATCTCACAGTTTGTGGGTTCAAGCCCCGTGCTGGGCTCTATGCTGACAGCTCACAGCCTGGAGTCTCCTTTGGATTCTGTGTCTCCTCCTCTCTCTGCCCTTCCCCTGCTCGTGCTCTGTCTCCATCTCTCTCCCAAAAATAGATAAACATTAAAAAATGTTTTTAATAGAGTTTGTGAAGGATATTTTGCCCCTTTTAAAAATCCAATTATGTTTCATCTGGGAAACAAGATCTGTATGAGCTACATAAAATTTATATTTTAACAGGAGCACTTACAAAGAATAAAAGAAAAATGTACCACATGTTTAACAGTAGCTATTCCCAAATGTTAGATTGCAGACAGCTTCATTTTCTTCCTTTTGCTTTTCTATACATTCCATTTTTTTTTTCTAATTAGTCTGTGTTAATTCTATAATGAGATGCTTTTAAAAGCATGCTAGAAAACAAATGACTCATTTTTAGAAGAGGTGCCAAGTTACTGTTAAGAATAATTAATCTGGGCTTGAGTCTGTGGGGCTGCGGTTTAGGCAGCGTGGGGAGCCCAGAAAGTTGCCACTTGGAGTTCCAATCCTAAACTTCCTATCCTGCCCTCTGTATGTTCTAGATTGGGGCCACCCCACACCTAAGGCAGAATATGGCGACCACAAAGAAGACAAAAATGTCACTGGAGTTCATAAATTCTAGGCTCCAGATCATTATGAAAGGTGGAAAGTAGGGGCGCCTGGGTGGCTCAGTCGGTTAAGCGGCCGACTTCAGCTCAGGTCGTGATCTCGCGGTCCGTGGGTTCGAGCCCCGCGTCGGGCTCTGGGCTGACAGCTCAGAGCCTGGAGCCTGTTTCAGATTCTGTGTCTCCCTCTCTCTCTCTCTGACCCTCCCCCGTTCATGCTCTGTCTCTCTCTGTCTCAAAAGTAAATAAACGTGAAAAAAAAATTAAAAAAAAAAAAGTGGAAAGTACATGCTGGGGTACAAGCAGAGTCTGAAAATGATCAGACATGGCAAAGCGAAACTCTGGTCATCCTCACCAGCAACTGCCCAGCTTTGAGGAGATCTGAAATAGAACACTCTGCCATGTTGGCCAACACTGGTGTCCATCACTACAGTGGCAATCATACTGGACTGGGCACAGCATGTGGGAAATACTGTCAATATGCACACTGGCTACCATTGATCCAGGTGATTCTGATAGCATTGGAAACATGCCAGAACAGACTGGTGAAAAGTAAATCGTGCAAAATTTTTAATAAAACTAGCCAGAGCTTGTTTTAAAAAGAAAATAAAAAACTAAGCTGAGTGTCATCACCACCACGGCAGAGTAGGAGACCCCACCCTCCATCCACCCATAAAGATCAACAGCTGGCTATCCACAAACAAAAATGGCTCTGATCAAGTTCAGGGTCCACTTGAACTTCAGCAAGCAACACAGTGGAACAAAACCTGAGAACAGCCACACAAAAAAGAAAGAATAGGACTGCTTTGCCTGCATCATCCCATCCCCCAGGCCAATACTGCACAGCACTGAGTGTTCCCTCAAAGGCAAAGGGAGAGCAGGGAGAGCGACCAGCTCCCCCAGTCTTTTGGGGCACTGCACAAAGAACCCACTTTGGTCTCATCCCACCCAGAGACTGAAAAGGCTGAGACATAATGGAGGTAGCTAGGAACAAAAAAGAGCAGAGCTGCCTGCAGTAGCCACACAGCAGGAGTGACTGTGGTTCCCAGTGACCTGCTCCGCAGAGGACAGCAGTAGCTTTTGCTACGGAAGAAACCAATGACCGACACAGCCACCGCGGACCCCTACAGATTGCACCACTGAGGGTTTCCCCGGAAGGTTTTCCTAATCACGGATGCCAGCTACCTGAAGCCCCCGTAACTCTGTCCCCAGTCCCACTCCCTTCCGGAACTGCTATCCATGCTGGCAGCCAGCCCTGGCCTCTGTGGCTGTGCGAGTACACGACACAGCCTACGTGCTGGAGGCTGACCCCTCGCCGCTGTGTGCACATTTGGAGCTAGCTAGCCCCTCCAGCTGTGCACCTACATGCTGCCGGCCTGATTTCCACCGCCAGCCTCTGCCAGCACATGCTGGCACCCACGGAGAGATCTTACGGTCACTAGAGTGAACACCAACAGCCAGGGCCCTGACGGCTGCTGATGGGCCTGGGTCCAGCCCCGTCGCCCGGCACTGGCCTGCACCAGGGGGCTCCCGCGCAGCTAGCCCCTCTAAGGACGCGTGTGTGTGCCTCCAGGCTAACTCCCATCACTGGCTTATATACTGCTCTGCTGTGCCCACAGGGAGACGCTGCAGCTACGGAGTGCATGCTGACAGCCAGAGCCCCTGCAGCTGCGAGTGTACTCGCACTTGGCCACGGTACCTTGCTGCTGGCCCTGGCCGCCACCACCACGTCTGATCCAACCGCTGCCGCTACAGGGCGTTTGTAGCTGGTCCCCACAACTGAGTACCTGTGCATCACCAGCTCTGGTCGCCACCGAGGCCCACCCTGGTCCCTGGCCGCTGGACCTGAAGGCACCGCCGAGGACTCCAACAGGCCTTGTAGCCATGCCATCCCTCTGCAGTCCTTGTCTAGAATCATGTAGTTATCGTCACGGACCCCAGCAGGCTGAGAAGATGAGACATCACAACCGCTGGACCTGGACAAGGCCCTACACGTGGTGCTCTGTGCTGCTAGAGCCAGGTTCCAACATGCTTAGCTTGTCTCCACCCACAGGGGTAGAGGTCTTTCCTAACCAAAGACAGTCCGTAAAGTCTGGAAGAGGTGACTGTGCCTTCCAATGTGCAGATATCTGTATAAGGCTAGAGGGATGGTGAAGAATCAGGGAAACATGCCACCACCAAAGGAACATAATAAATTATATATATATACATATATATTATATATATATACACACATACACACACAGTTATATATATATATGTATATAGTGATATATAAAGTTATATACGTAAGTGTATTAATCATATATCAATAGATATAAAGGGAGAAACAGACAGAAATACAGCGAAGGTAGGGAACTCAATCCCCCATTTTCAACAATGCACAGAGCATCCAGACAGAAAATTAATAAGGAAACACTGGACTTGAACTATATTTCAAGACAAATGTTTCTAACAGAAATATATAAAACATCCTATCCAAGAGCAGCAGAATACAGATTCTTCTCAAGTGCACGTGGAACATTCTCCAGGGTAGATCATACGCTAGACCACAAAACAAGTCTTAGCAATTTAAAAAATATTGAAAATCTACCAAGTAGCTTTTCCAACTTCAGCGGTATGAAACTAGAAATCAATTTTTTTTAAAAGTTAAACTAGGAAATTCACAAATGTGGAAATTAAACAACACGCTTCTAAATAAGCAATGGGTCAAAGAAGAAATCAAAAGGAAAATAAAAAAAATATCTTCAAACAAACAAAAACAGAAGCAACACAACTTACTGGGATGTAGCAAAAACAGTTCTAAGAGGAAAGCTTACTGATAAATGCCTAAATTAAGAAAAAAAAGAGATCTCAAATAAGCAACCTAACTTTACACCTCAAGGAACCAGAAATAGAACAAACTAAGCCCACAGTTCAAAATTAACAGAAAGAAGGAAATAGCAAATATCTGAGCAGAAATAAAAAATAGAAAAATAAAAAAAGATCACCAAAATTAGGGGCTGGTGTTATGAAACGATAAATAAAATCCATAAACCTTCAGCTAGACTTACCAAGGAAAAAGAAGACTCAAATAAATAATACTATAAATGAAAGAAGGGACATTACAACTGATATACAGAAAGATAAAGGATCATAAGAGACAATTAGGAACAATTATGCCAACAAACTGGACAACCTCAAAGAAATGAATAAATTCCTAGAAACATACAACCCACCAAGACTGAATCAGAAGAAATAGAACATCTGAATACACCAATCCTGAGCAAGGAGGTTGAAATAGTAATCAGAAACCTCCCATCAAAGAAAAGCCCATGACCAGATGCCTTCATGGATAAATTCTACCAAACATTTAAAGAAGAATTAACATCAATCCCTATCAAACTCTTCCAAAAATTTGATGAGGTGGGAACACTTCCAAATTCATTTGAGAAGGCCAGCATTACCTTGATACCAAGACCAGACAAGGACATGACAAGAGAACTACAGGCCGAAATCCCCAATGAATACGGATACAAAATTCTCAACAAAATACTAGCAAACTGAATTCAACAGCACATTATAAGGATTATGCATCATGTCAGGTGGGATTTATCCCTGGGATGCAAGGATGGCTTATTTATCCTATAAATAAATAAACGTGATATACCACAATAGAATAGAATATAAAAATCATAAGGTCATCTTAAAAATGATGCACAGATTATGCAGATCATCATCTACAGAAAAATCATTTGACAAAATTCAACATTCATTCATGATAAAAATTCTCAATAAAGTGAATACAGAAGGAAAGTACCTCAACATAATAAAGGCCATATATACAAGCCCACAGCTAATATCACACTCAACAGTGAAAAGCTGGGGCGCCAGGGTGGCTCAATCGGTTAAGCGTCCGACTTCGGCTCAGGTCATCATCTCACAGTTCGTGGGTTCGAGCCCCGCGTTGGGCCCTGTGCTGACAGCTCAGAGCCTGGAGCCTGCTTCAGATTCTGTGTGTCTCTCTCTCTCTCTGCCCCTCCCCTACTCGCACTCTGTCTCTCTCAAAAATGAATAAATGTTAAAAAAAAATTTAAAAAAAACAGTGAAAGGCTAAAAGCTTTCCCTCTAAGATCAGGAACAAGATAAGACTCCTATTTAACATAGTATCGGAAGTCCTAACAGAGTAGTTAGGCAAGAAAAACAAATAAAAGGCGTCATCAGAAAAGAAGTAAAACGGTCTCTGTTTGCTGATGACATGATCTTGTAAATAGAAAATCCTAAAAACCTCACCAAAAATACTGTTACAATGAAAAAATTAGTTCAATAAAGTTGCAGGATAAAAAATCAAAGTGCAGAAGTCAAATGCATTGCTGTACACTAACAACAAACTATCTGAAAAAGAAAGAAAACAATCCCATTTATAATAATATCAAAAAGAATGAAATACTTAGGAATAAACTTGACCAAAGAAGTGAAAACTATGGAGACACTGATCACAGCAATTGAAGAAGACACAAATAAGTGAAAAGACATTTCAATTCATGGATTGGACACATTAATATTGTTAAAGTGTTCATAATATCCAAAGCAAAACCCAAAGGTATTTTTACAGAAATAGAAAAACAATCCCACACTTTGAAATGTAATCCTGAAACTATAAAAATCCTAGAGGAAAACATAGAGAAAAATCTTGATACTGGTCTTGACAAGACTTTTTCAACAGGACACCAAAAATACAAGCAACAGCAACAACAAACCAGTAAATGGGAATACAACAAACTAAAAAGCTCTGCACAAAGGCAACCTACTGAATAGGAGAAGATATTTGCAAATGACATTCAACAAAGGGTTAGTATCCAAAATATATAAATAACTGACACAACTAAATACCCCCCAAGTAAATAAACCAATTAAAATATGGGCAGGATGAGCAGAAGGCACGGACAGACATTTCTCCAAAGACGACATACAGATGGTCAAAAGACACATGAAAGGATGCTCCACATCACTCATAATCAGGGAAATGTAAATGAAAACTACAATGAGATATCACCTCATACCTGTAAGAATGGCTAACGGTAAAAAACAAAAACAAAAACAAAAAACACAGGAAACAACAAGTGTTGGCAAGGATATGGAGAAAAAGGAACCCTCTGGCACTGTTGGTGGAAATGCAAACTGGTGCAGCCACTGTGGAAGACATTACGGAAGCTCCTCAAAAAATTTAAAATAGAACTAGCCTATGATCCAGGAATTGTACTACTGGGTATTTACCCAAAAAATACAAAAACACTAATTCAAAGGAATACATACACACTTATGTTTGTTGTAGCACTATTTACAATAGCCAAACTATGGAAGCAGCCAACTCTCCATCAATGCGTGAATGGATAAAGAAGATGCGGTATATATATACAATGGAATATTACTTGGCCATAAAAAAGAATGAAATCTTGCCATCTGCAACCACATGGATGGAGCTAGGGAATTTAATGCTAAGTGAAATAAGTCAGAGAAAGGCAAATACCATATGATTTCACTCACGTGTGGAACTGAAGAAACAAAACAAATGAGCAAAGAAAAAAAAGAGACACAAACCAAGAAACAGACTCTTAACTATAGAGAACAAACTAATGGCTACCAGACGGGAGGTGGATGGGGGGATGGGGATTAAAGGTTACACATGATGAAATAAAATTAAAAAAATTAAAAGCTCTGCACAGGAAAAGAAATAAGGAACAAAATGAACAGGCAATCTATAGATGGGAGAAAGTATTTGCAAACCACCTCTCTGACAAGGAACATCTGAAATATAAAAGGCGCTCATACAAGAGCAAAACACACACACACACACACACACACACACACACACACACACGCACACAATCCGATTTAAAAATGGGCAAAGACCTGAATAGACATTTTTCCACGTAAGACATACAAATGGCCAGCAGGTACATGGAAGGGTGCTCAGCATTACTCATCATCAGGGAAACGCGGATCGAAACTGCAGTGAGGTATCACCTCACACCTAATAGGATGGCTGGTATCAAAAAGACAAGAGATAAGAATTGTCAGCAAGAATGTGAAGAAAAGGAAACGCTTGGCACGTTGTTGATGGGAATGTAACTTGGGGCAAACCACTACGGAAAACAGGATGGAGGTTACTCAAAAAATTAAAACTGGGAAAAATGTAAAAATGGAACTCTCATACGATCTGGCAGTTCCATTGCTGAGTGTATATTCAAAGGAAATGAAATCACTATCTCGAAGAGGCATCCGCACGCTTGTGCTCACTGCAGCATTACTCACGACAGCCACGGCATGAAAACCGCCAAAGCGTCTGTCGATGGATTAATAAATAACACACACACACAGTGGAATGTTTAGACAGTCTTTAAAGAGAGGGAAATCCTGCCATTGCAACAATACGGATGGACCTGGAGGGTTACTAGGCTAAGTGAATTAAGTCGGACAGAAAAGACAAACACTATCTGATCTCTCTTAAGTGTAGAATTTGAAGCAGGTAAACTCACAGAAGCAAAGAGTAGAACCGTGGTTGCCAGGGACTGGAGATGGGGAATTGAGGAGACGTCGATCAAAGAGTACAAACTTCAAGTTATAAGCGGAGTAAGCTCCAGGAATCTAATGCACAGCACAGTGACCATGGCTAACAATACTGCATATTACAAGTGGCTATCAGAGTAGATTTTGAATGTTCTCATATTAACACCAATGAATGATGTTATGTGATATAGAGGGCGTGTTAACTAAACTTTTTGTGGTAAACATTTCACAAAAGATATGTGTACCAAATCATCACAATTGTACATCTTAAACTTACACATACCTTATACGTGATTATATCTCAGTAAAGCTTAGGGAAGACAAGTATAGTTAAGCTATAAGTTTTATATGTTCCAAAGTTTGAGTCTTATGATTTTATTTCTACTTCTGAGCTCAGTGTTTGGTAGATCTTAGGCATAATAGATGAAGAAATAAAACCTATGGGACTTCAAACAATCAGTTGGTGAGAAATAAAATGTCTGGATTGAAAGTGCTATTCCCTAAGGAACATTCCCTAAAGGACATACAAATTACAACACCCATGTCTGGTTCAAACTAATGCAGACTGCTGCAAATACTTCCTTCGAATCACTTTCAAATATTTATTTAAACCTTCTCGGCTTTTGATCATGTGGTGTAAATGAATGAGAGCATATTTTGAAATGATCTGATCGTTTGGGACAGATATTCTACTTTCATAAATACAAATTGCTGCTATTATGTTTCTGCCTCACACTAGAGTCCTGAGCCAGCTTTTTAAATCTTATATATAAATTTGCTCACAAACTGGTAAGCCAAAGAGACATAGCGAAGGCAGCGAGCCAGGCAAATTTGCATCTGGATTCTCTGTAGGACTCTGGGTAAGTGTTGTCTTGCAGTTTCAGAGGCAAATTTATTTGCGTCGCACAGATGGTTGCCTCAAGAACAGTTTGTAACACAAATGGCTATTACAGTGTGTCATTCTCATTAATGTAGAGCCAGATCAGTTTTGCCCCAGTTACAAATGGATACAAAGTCTATCTGTTTCAGGCTTTCAAATATACACATACATATATATTGAAGTATATTTTATATACATATATGTGTGTGTAGATAGATAGATAGATAGATAGATAGATACTATATATCTACTTTAACTCAGGAAGTAAAATAAGGATGGGTGAACAATTATAACTCATGCGTCTGCCTCTCTCTTGAGGAAACTCTTTTAGGAGCTGGCATTCCATTGTTTCCTCAGTCACTCCTTGCGACAGCTGCTACTTAATCCTCTCTTTTGTTTCCTGCTTATTTCACATCTGATCACGACTCAAACTAACTTCTCCTGAGGTAAAGCTATGACAGCCAAGAGGGTCTCCATGGACTTGTGCTCAGGTGGATTTAGTGTGATCGAGAAGATCATGGAAAGCTTTTCAGAGGAAGTTTCTCTTGAACCAAGTCTTGGAAGATGCAAGGGAATAAGGTAGACGAACGAAAATGCATTCTATGGAGAGGAAGGCATGGTATACTTATTAACTCAGGCAAAGGGTAAATCTGGAGCTGAGAAGCAATAAACTGATACCCAGCTTAGTGTACTTACAGACACACGAGTTTTCTGACTTAGCTGGAGTTAAGAGATGAGCCTGCAGAAGTGACAAGATCATGTAGGGACTAGATTATGTAATGAGCGTGATCTTACAGACGTAGGCATTATTTACAGAAGTTGGTGTGATTGACAACCATTTCGCCTTACTTCATATTTTGAGTTTTCCTGTCGGATTTGAACCCACCCCCGTCTTTCTGGCGTGGGTGATCTAGCAGTTGACCTCTGTCTCACCCGGTTAGCAGTGCTCTTGAGAGCATTATGAAACGCCCTCTAAGCTTGTCTCACATTCTCCCAGTTCAGTTCCCAACAACTGCCTGATTTGCTCATTATGCCTAAAACTAGAGAAATAAGAGTAAGAAAGGAGATAATCCCTCTCTTCTCTAGCAGAGCATTCCATGCAGACCGTATCAGAAGCTGCTAGCCTGAGCTTGGATTGGCTGCCCTTGGGTGAGACCCCGGCCCCGACAGCAACAGGAAAGGTGGCTGTGGTAAAAGTGCAGAAATCACACAGTACAGAATGTGGCTGCCAAAGGCCACTCCTTCAGCAGAGGTTGTGAGTAGGGCCTTTCCACTCTCACCGGGCCACCCGTACGGCAGGCACAGCACTGGCATGGGATAAACACTCTACTCTACCACTTTGCCAGCTGTGCTGCCCTGAGCAAGTGACTTAATTTCATAAAGCACCAGACCTAGAAGCTTTACACTGAGAAGGAAAAGGACTTAATTTGCAGACTGACTGTGAGATTTAGAGGTAATATATATAAGTGCTCAGTAAATGGTGATACGCATATCAAACGCTACATTTTTTATTTTTCAGAAGCACGTAATGTTTAACCCAGTTTACAGATGATGCTGTTCCTGACCATTCCCTCTATTGTCGAGCATTTAAAGTTTTTCCAATTTTCAATTTTATAATTAATGCTGCATTAAACATCATCATGAATATAGTTTTATCTTTTGAATTATTTTAAAATAAATCCTTATGACATTCCTCATTAGAACAATGGATGTGAATATTATTTCTATGCATTTAATGCATATTGTCCAATAGGGATCCAAAATGAATTAAGGAATAATTCTTACAAATGTTGAGTTAACCAGTTATCTTGAACACATACCTAAATTAACTATTACACTTACTTGTTTACTTTTTCTTTTATAACATGTAAATGATATTACCATTTGGATTTGTGTTATTATGATTAACACTATCAGATTTAAAATGTTTATTTTTTTAAAAATATTTTTAATGTTTATTTACTTTTGAAGGAGACAGAGTCGGGGTGCAGAGAGAGAGGGAGACACAGAATCTGAAGCAGGCTCCAGGCTCTGAGCTGTCAGCACAGAGCCCGACGCGGGGCTCGAACTCACAAACCAAAAGATCATGACCTGAGCCGAAGTCAGATGCTCAACCAACTGAGCCACCCAGGCACCCCTAGATTTAAAATGTTTATTAGCTGATATTCCTTCTCTGTGACTCAATGTACCTTATTGATGAGGTTTACAAAGTATATGATATGCATATACAAACACATATATACACACATATTAATCTCATTTATGACACTTATTATATATTTTATGTGTAATTTCATACATTAATAGATTTTCTACTTTGCCATACTCTTTGTAGCATCTGTTTTGGATCAGTTCTAGATTTAAAATGCATTCTAACATGTGGAAGAAATATTCCCTTTACTTTTTTTTTTCTTAAAAATTATTTATCAAGATGGTTGCTTAGAAAGACTAGTGAATGAGAGAAAATAAAAAATGACTGGAAAAGAAAAAGACAAGGAAAAAATCAAAAATTGTTGGAATAAAAAAGGGTATGAACAAACACATGCTGCAGGGATTTTAAAAAGAATATTGTGAACAACTTTCTGCCAATTGGAAAATGTAGACACAATAGACAATTTCCTATAGATATAAATTGAATTTATTAAAACTGACTCAAAAAAAATAGAAAACTTGAAACATGGGGAAAAAAACCACCCTGAATTAGGAGTTTATAATGAATGTACAATCAATAGCGTAGCTAAATACATGGATAAAAAGCCAACCAATTTGTATGTAGCTTCTGAATCATAGGGTTAGTTTCTAGATTAAGCACCAGGACGTACTGAATTCCTAAAACTTGATCTAAAACTGATTTTATTACAATTTGAAAAAGCCCCATGATGCCCCTCTTTCTCTAGTGCCCTAATGCTACAGACTGAATATGTCCTTCCAAAATTCACATGCTGATCCCCAATGTGATGATGTTAAAAGGAGGGGTATTTGGGAGGTGATTAGGAGTGAAGCTCTTGTGAACAGAATTAGTGCCCTTATAAAAGAGGCCCCAGAGGGGAGATTCCTTATCTCTTTCTCCACGTGAGAACACAGGGAGGTGAAAAACAAAACAAACAAACAAACAAAAACCAAAACAACAAAAAACACAAAAACCAAACCAGAAACAATGGCCATCTAAGAACCAGGAAGTGGGTGCTCGCTAGATACTGAATCTGCTGGTAAATTGATCTTGGACTTCCTAGCCTCCAGAATTGTCAGAAATAAATATTTGTTGTTTTTAAGCCAACCAGTTTATAGTATTTTTGTTATAGCATAATAATATGCTATTATGTTACAGGTGTTTTGTGTAGAACACCTAAGTATGTGCTGATTTTGCTAAATGGTTAATCTAGGGTTAACTCTCTCTCACAGTAGAGATCTAGTTTACCTGGATTACCATTTAATACTATCCATGTTATACTCTATGGTATGCACTGAAAGTCTATGTCTCCCCAAAATTCATATGTTGAAGCCCTAACCCCGAATGTAATGATATTGGGAGGTTGGACCTTTGGGAAGTAATAAGGTCATGACAGTAGAGCCCTCATCAGTGAGATTAGTGCTTTCATAAAGAGTCATGAAAGAAATCATCTCTCTCTGCCATGTGAGCATGCAAGAAAAAGGTGGCCATTGTTAACCAGGAAGAGGTCTTCACCAAGAACGTGACCTGCTGGTACCCTGATCTCCACCTTCCAGCCTCCAGAACCAGGAGAAATAAATATCTGATGTTTCAGCCACCCAGTGTGTGGTATTCTGTTAGAGCAGTCTGAACAGACTAAGACACTACACCATACTAGTAGGACAACTAGTAGGAGGGTATATGAATATCCATGCTCTGAAATATATTTGCACTTCTACAATTAAAATATTCAAGTAATCCAATAGGAGAAGGGTACCCAAAATCTAGCCTTGAAATTGTGTCATTTACTTACTGAGGGCTTTTCTTACTGTTCTACTGAAATATGCATCAGGATGCTTTCAACTGAAAGTAACAGAAAAACCAAGCAAAGCGATTTGACTCAAACAATAAAAAACCGGCCAGCTGGCATTTACATGAGGTCCAGGGATGGGGCAGGCTCCAGGGTTGGTTGGTTGAGCGACTCACTTGTGTCATCAAGAACACAGCCTCTTTCCCTTTCTTTGCTCTATAACCACAGCGTCTGTATGAATCCATGTCTGGTTTCCCCTCCAGGTTGGAGGACAGCTACCAATTACAATAAAGCTTGCTTACTCCTTTATTTACATCCAGCAGATGAGAGAAATTGCCTCTCCGTAAGCCACCAAAAGAGGAAGTCTTTATCTTCAGTTTTTGGGGACGAATTTACATTTCCCCAAAAACAATGGTAGGGCTAGGTCCTTGAAACAATCACTGGCTCCCATCCAAGTACTAACCAGGCCCTACCCTGCTTAGCTTCCGAGATCAGATGAGATCGGGCGTGTTCAGGGTGGTATGGCCATAGACATGAAAAGCCCACAGCTAATATCATCCTCCATGGGGAAAAGCTGAGAGCTTTCTCCCTGAGATCAGGAACACGACAGGGATGTCCACTCTCACTGCTGTTGTTTAACATAGTGTTGGAAGTGCTAGCATCAGCAACCAGACAACAAAAGGAAATCAAAGGCATCAAAATTGGCAAAGATGAGGTCAAGCTTTCACTTTTTGCAGATGACATGATATTATACATGGAAAGCCCGATAGACTCCACCAAAAGTCTGCTAGAACTGATACATGAATTCAGCAAAGTTGCAGGATACAAAATCAATGTACAGAAATCAGTTGCATTCTTATACACTAACAATGAAGCAACAGAAAGACAAATAAAGAAACTGATCCCATTCACAATTGCACCAAGAAGCATAAAATACCTAGGAATAAACCTAACCAAAGATGTAAAAGATATGTATGCTGAAAACTATAGAAAGCTTATGAAGGTAATTGAAGAAGATATAAAGAAATGGAAAGACATTCCCTGTTCATGGATTGGAAGAATAAATATTGTTAAAATGTCAATACTACCCAAAGCTATCTACACATTTAATGCAATCCCAATCAAAATTGCACCAGCATTCTTCTCGAAGCTAGAACAAGGAATCCTAAAATTTGTATGGAACCACAAAAGGCCCCGAATAGCCAAAGTAATTTTGAAGAAGAAGACCAAAGCGGGAGGCCTCACAATCCCAGACTTTAGCCTCTACTACAAAGCTGTAATCATCAAGACAGCATGGTATTGGCACAAAAACAGACACATAGACCAATGGAATAGAATAGAAACCCCAGAATAGACCCACAGAAGTATGGCCAACTAATCTCTGACAAAGCAGGAAAGAATATCCAACGGAAGAAAGTCTCTTTAACAAATGGTGCTGGGAGAACTGGACAGCAACATGCAGAAGGATGAAACTAGACCACTTTCTTACACCATTCACAAAAATAAACTCTAAATGGATAAAGGACCTGAATATGAGACAGGAAACCATCAAAACCCTAGAGGAGAAAGCAGGAAAAAACCTCTCTGACCTCAGCCGCAGCAATTTCTTACTTGACACATCCCCAAAGGCAAGGGAATTAAAAGCAAAAATGAACTATTGGGAACCTCATGAAGATAAAAAGCTTCTGCACTGCAAAGGAAACAATCAACAAAACTAAAAGGCAACCGATGGAATGGGAAAAGATATTTGCAAATGACATATCGGACAAAGGGCTAGTATCCAAAATCTATAAAGAGTTCATCAAACTCCACACCCGAAAAACAAATAATCCAGTGAAATGGGTAGAAGACATGAATGGACACTTCTCTAAAGAAGACACCCAGATGGCCAACAGGCACATGAAAAGATGCTTAACGTCGCTCCTCATCAGGGAAATACAAATCAAAACCACACTCAGGTATCACCTCATGCCAGTCAGAGTGGCTAAAATGAACAAATCAGGAGACTATAGATGCTGGAGAGGATGTGGAGAAACGGGAACCCTCTTGCACTGTTGGTGGGAATGCAAACTGGTGCAGCCGCTCTGGAAAACAGTGTGGAGGTTCCTCAAAAAATTAAAACTAGATTTACCCTATGACCCAGCAATAGCACTGCTAGGAATTTACCCAAGGGATACAGGAGTGCTGATGCATAAGGGCACTTGTACCCCAATGTTTATAGCAGCACTTTCAACAATAGCCAAATGATGGAAAGAGCCTAAATGTCCATCAACTGATGAATGGATAAAGAAATTGTGGTTTATTTACACTATGGAATATTACGTGGCAATGAGAAAGAATGAAATATGGCCTTTTGTAGCAATGTGGATGGAACTGGAGAGTGTGATGCTAAGTGAAATAAGTCATACGGAGAAGGGCAGATTCCCTATATTTTCACTCCTATGTGGATCCTAAGAAACTTAACAGAAGACCATGGGGGGAGGGGAAGGAAAAAAAAAAAAAGAGGTTAGAGAGGGAAAGAGCCAAAGCATAAGAGACTCCTAAAAACTGAGAACAAACTGAGGGTTGATGGGGGGTGGGAGGGAGGGGGGGTGGGTGATGGGTATTGAGGAGGGCACCTGTTGGGATGAGCACTGGGTGTTGTATGGAAATCAATTTGACAATAAATTTCATATATAAAAAAATTTTTTTAATTATAAAGAAACAATCAATCAATCAATCAATCAATCACTGGCTTCCTAACCAGGGCACATCAATGGAGCTCAAGTCAGTTCCTGGAAGTTCACTGCTGCCTTACAATGGGAAGGGGGAGCAAATGTTGAGGAGTCAAGCACTCTCCATCCACTACAAAAGATTTGCTCAGAAAACACTCACGTTTTCACTGGTGATACTTGATTGCACATTCATTTTGGAGTTTGCTAAGACAAAAGGAATTACAGTGTTTCTTCCAGTTAGTGTCTGAAGTAGATCTCGGCAAAGGTTATGTGTCAGTTTGAGACTGCTGTTACATTTCACTGGGTTTATAAAGAAACAAGACTCAAACATAAACAAAAAGGGTAAACTGATTTTTTTCAACTTAATCGGGGGGGGGGGGGGGGGAAGTCAGTTGTTAAGATAAATCATTTTAAGCTAAAAGTTATAGCTAAATATTAAGGGCAATGAGCATGTCCAAAGACACACAGGAGAGAGCCTTTCGATCCAAGCAAGACCCTTCTCCTGACAATCTAAGTTCGTCCTATGCCACAGCGCATAAACATATACATGTTTATACACATATATCCGGTTTTATAACTGGATATAAAATCTGTTAGATATAAGATATAAAATCTGTTAGAAAGCATCAATGTGCTTTATCTGTAGGAAGTTTATCAGTGTGATGGCATCTACATGTATAGAATACATAGCATTTTCTCTCTGTAAAATTTGTATGAGGGAGTAATATATGCACATTGCAACAAAACTCAATGAGCATCAATAAGTAGACAGTGAAAGAAAAACAAAGTCTCCTTCTCAATTTCCCCAAGAGCCCTCCCCCCTCCAAAGGCCTAGGTTATCGCTTTCTTCTTTGTCCTTCCCCAGATAGTCTAGATATATGAAAACACACATATATCCTTTTTAAAAATACAAATGGGGGCACCTGGGTGGCTACGTTGGTTAAGCACTCGGCTCCTGATTTCAGCTCAGATCATGATCTCACGCTTCATGGAATCGAACCCCCCATCAGGACTCACTAACCTGCTCGTGAACAGCGTGGAGCCTGCTTGGGATTCCCCTCTCCTCTCTCCCCCTCTCTCTGCCCCTCCCCTGCTCGTGTGCATGTGCACACTCTCTTTCTCTCAAAATAAACTTTAAAAAGATACAAATGGGAACATATGCCACCAACAGTTCTGTACTCTGCACATTTTCATTCAACAATTTATTCACACATCTAGAGTGACCTAAATCTTGAACAGTGGCATGAATTCATCTTATGACCTTAGAGGTGAAGTGAGGGCAGCATTTGAGCTTAGGCAAAAAAAAAAAAAAAAAAAAAAAAAGTAGGAAGGAGTTCTCCAATACTCAGGCAGGGACGATGCAATAAACAGGAGGTCTGGAGGAAAATGCCACAGCACTGGAAGTAAGGGGAAAAATCTGCCTCTGCCTGCGACAGGTATGCTGTTTTGTTTCTGAAATTCCACATCTGAGTGAAATCGTATTTTTTGTCTTTCTCTGACTTATTTCACTTAGCATAATACTCTCTAGCTCCATCCAGGTCATTGCAAATGGCAAGGTTTCATGCGTTTTTACGGCTAACATTCCATTTTATGTATACACCACATCTTCTTCATCCATTCATCAGTCAACGGACATTTGGGCCCTTTCCATACTTTGGCTACTGTTGATAATGCTATCATTAAACATCGAGGTGCATGTATCCCTTCAAATCAGTATTTTTGTATCCTTTGGGTAACTACCTAGTAGTGCAATCGCTGGATTGTAGAGTAGTTCTATTTTTAACTTTTTGAGGAAGCTCCATACTGTTTTCCAGGGTGGGTGTGCTAGTCTGCATTCCCACCAGTAGCACAAGAAGGTTTCTCTTTCTCCACATCCTCCCAAACACCCATTGCTTCCTGTGTTGTGAATTTTAGCCATTCTGACAGGTGTGAGGTGGTATCTCATTGTGGTTTTGATTTGTATTTCCCTGATGATAAGTGACGTTAAGCATCTTTTTCATGTGTCTCTTTGGAGAAATATCTACTCATGTCTTCTGCCTATTGTTTAACTGGATTATTGGTTGAATGGGCTATTTTTGAACAAAAAGCCTTACATCCTCATGTATTATTCGTTTATTCCTTGTTTGAGATTCTCTAATCCACCACTAGATGGGCCTGTTTGATATTCTGTCTTTGGAGAAAAAACCGCTGCAGATTCAGGGAGGTCTTCCTAACAAGGATTTAGATCACTGATCTTAAAACAAGATTTGAGTTTAAAAAAAATAAACAATTCATTCATATGAAATACTGAATGACACATATTCCTATACTTAAATAATGGTAATGAAAACAAATACCTGTGTGTTAAGCCTCCTGGTTTAAGTAATAAAACACAACCCAATACATCTGTTAAGCCAACTATACTCCCTCTCTGATCTTCTTCAATTTCTTACCATTGATATGAAACCAACATTCTGAATTATAAACTATTAGCTAATTTTTTAATGTTTATTTAGTTTTGAGAGAGAGAGAGAGAGGCAGAGAGAGAGAGGGGGACAGAGGCTCCGAGGCAGGCTCTGCACTGACAGCAGAGAGCCTGACGTGGGGCTCGAACTTCCCAACTGCAAGATCATGACCTAAACTGAAGTTGGACGCTTAACTGACAGAGCCTCCCAGGCGCCCCAACTATCAGCTACTTTTAAAAATTCTCTCTCAAAAATAAATGTTAAAAAAATTTTTAATTAGTTTTACAATACATGATGTATCACTTAACAGCATAATGTTTGATTTTTCCAGGTCTTGAAACTTATATAAAAGAACTTCCATTATATGTATTTCAAATGCTTTTCTCACTCTTCATTCTATTTCTGTGATTCATCCATGTTGGTACGAAAAGGTCTAGAGCTTTTTCAAACTGCTCTATGATATGCTGCTGTACAAGTAGGACTAAAATTTGTTTATCCGTGTTAAGGATTTTAGACTTGCTTTTTTTCATTCAACACTATGATTTTAAGATTCTCATTTTCATTATGCAGACAAAATTTAGACACACTAAACACTGTTGATATGTAATCTGCATATAGTAATTCCAATATCAATGTTGGGAGTCTGATCCTTCAATTTATTATTATTTTTTTTCCTGTTGACTTTCATTTACTTGGGCTTCTTTCTTCATGGGCTTTAGTAATTAAGAAAAAACTGTGAGTACATGTTCCTTGGTGGAAATTCCTTTTTAAAAATTTTTTTTAATGTGTATTTATTTTTGAGAGAAAGAGAAACATAGTACGAGTGGGGGAGGGGCAGAGAGAGAGGGAGACACAGAATCCGAAGCAGGCTCCAGGCTCTCAGCTGTCAGCACAGCCCCAAGCGGGGCCCAAACTCACAAACCCCAAGATTGTGGCATGAGCCAAAGTCGGACACTTAACCAACTAAGCCACCCAGGCGCCCTGGAAATTCTCTTAAAATAGTGTTTTGTTTTTGTTTTCTCCCCCGCGCTAATATATCCTTAATTAACTGCAAGGAGCTCTCCAGTTTTCTTATTGGAAATTATTTCACCCATTGCTCTGTTTGGATAATAGTCTCTGTCTTTAGCAATGATGAGGCAAGTATTCTTTCTTTTGGGTAAGGAAATCCATGATTATCGTCTTCTCCGAAGATGAATATTTAAGAAAGCCTGGTGGCAAAGCTACTGCCATCTTTCACATGAGTCACATCAAGAGCAGCTTGTCTCTCTCTATTGGTGTCCCAGGTTAGCACGTTCAGTCAACATACACAGGCTGGCGGAACTTGATGAAATGCCTAATTGATTTGGCCAAGCTCCAAATCAATCAAGAAGATGTCAATCTGGGTGGTACCTACAAAGATTTTTCTCATTTCATAGAACTTATACTTGGCCTCCTCCGGCATAGTTTGATGAACAGCAACGTGACCCTTGGGTCATAGATTCGATGGAAAGTCTCACCACTATTGTCAATATTGAAGACATCCATAAAACTAGTAGGGTATCCTATATCAGTATACAGCCTGCCATCAATCTTAAGGAACACTGCAGATACATCTCCTTTTTCTCCTTTCAGAGCACACTTGAGTCTGTTCTTCAGTAAAATAACGAGAGGGCCCAGTGGATGCACAAAGGACAT
Organism: Panthera onca; assembly: GCF_046562875.1. Lineage (NCBI taxonomy): Eukaryota > Metazoa > Chordata > Mammalia > Carnivora > Felidae > Panthera > Panthera onca. The sequence continues at coordinate 96,650,510 of NC_138348.1, read as the reverse complement.
AAACCTCAGTTAGTATGTCTAGCATCCAAGGCTTTGGAGCTGCTACATGCTTCAGGACCATGAGTCATGACTGTTCTGGGTACAGAAAGAGCTGAAATCCATGTTTTATATCAATTATACAGGGAAGATTTGCTTTGCTCCTGCCAGGCATATAGGGACAATACCAACCTATGGTTACTTTAAAGTGAAATCTGGCTTGGTGGTATTCAGACCACACAGGTAGAGTGAATTCTGTCCCCAAAAGCAAGAGTTTATGCTTGTGGTTCAAATTTCTCAAGTAGATTCTTTTTCTCTTTTCCTACTCATCATACAGCCAACCTAAACAAGTAAGTTCCACCTTGAGTGGTCAGTTTCTACATCAACCCTTTTTAGAGTTCCAACTTATGTTAGAATCTTGGATTCTACCTCCTGCCCTTCCTTAGATCCTGACTTTGCCTCCTGTCTACTAGAGGTCATTAAAATCCAAGTTCCAGGCCTTCCAACTTTGACTCACAAAAGATTGTTACTGCTATCCTAACAATACCAACAAAAAATCAGATAAGCTACAAAATCAGTTTTTAAACCTACCAGAGACCTGAGGACAGAAAATAAACCTAACCACACGAAAATCTAGAGGGTAAAGAGTCTTTCCCTTAACAGTCAAGACCTATAGATATTTCATCCTAGCAGAGAAGCTGAAAGATGAAAGGAATGCATCATAGCAGGTGATAGGGTGAAGCCAGCCACATTTTAATGAATTTTTAATGACTGCAAGTGAACGAGCATGATGAACTAGAATCCCAAGGAGCCCCAGCCACAGAGTATGCACCTACCTGCTATTTACCATAGGTCCTCACCAAGGGCACATGGATCATATGCTAAAGGCTGAGACAGTGCAGAAGGGCTTAGAGAGATCCCGTATAAGGTGCTCAGATCTTTCCTAAGTAAATAGAATGCTCAATGAAGTATACGAGCAAGGCAGAAAGAGGAGAGAACTCTTTCTCAGTCACTTTTGAGCGCAGAGCAGCAACTGCCAAAGACTGAAAGAAGAGTAGAGCAGAGAGAGCTCTCCTTGAGTATATAAAGATAGGGATGGAACTAAATAGCAAATAGAAATTTCTAGTGACTCAAAAAGCTAGAACACAGGCTGTGAAGCAGAGAGAAATCTCTCATGGTTCACAAAGCTGGTATCTAGGCTGTAAATTAACAATGAAACTTCTGAGGTCTTACAGGTACTTACTTGGTGTCTCTGCAGGGCTAGGGATTCTAGGCATTCTGACAGAAGGGCTGAGCAATTTTCTGGGGAAGAGACCATTTCCTTTAGCCTCTGCTATTCTTTTATACACTGTGCAATGTACAATTAAAACTATGACATCTACAGGGGCGCCTGGGTGGCTCAGTCGGTTAAGCGGCCAACTTCAGCTCAGGTCATGATCTCGTGGCCCGTGAGTTCGAACCCCGCGTCGGGCTCTGTGCTGACAGCTCAGAGCCTGGAGCCTGTTTCAGATTCTGTGTCTCCCTCTCTCTGACCCTCCCCTGTTCATGCTCTGTCTCTCCCTGTTTCAAAAATAAATAAAACGTTAAAAAAAAAAACAACTATGACACCTACAAAGAAACAAGCAAATGAAACTTACAATCATGAGAGGAAAGAAGCAGACCAAGAGATGAATCAGATATTGGAATTATGAGACAAGGACTCTAAAATAACCATGAAAACATGTTAAAGGATCTAATAGGAAAGCTGGACAACATTCATAAACATATGGGGAATCTCAGCAGAGAGAATGAAACAGTAAAAATGACCAAATGGAAGTGCTAGAAATGGAAAACGTCATATCCTAGTGAAGAATCCATTCGAAGGGATCAGAAGCAGCTGGACACATGGAAGAAAATGACCTATGACTTAAAGATAGTAGAAATTATATAAACCAAAATACAGAAATTGACAGAAAATGCAATGAATACCTGCAATCTCTGAAACATACATGAACTGGAGTACCAGAGAAAAAGAAGAGAGAATGGGGCAGAAGAAATTGTTAAAGACACAATGGCTTAGAGTTTAACAGAACTGTTGAAAGATGTCAATTAGCAAACTCTAAGCGTGTATGCACGCGCGCGCACACACACACACGCACACACACACACACACACACACACACACACACACAGTACCCAGCACATCTAGGCACATCAGACTCAAGCTGCTGAAAACCAAGATAAAATTTCAAACCAGCCACATGCATTACACATAGGGAAACAACAGTGAGAAATACTGCTGACTTCTCATTGGAAACCAGGTGGGCCAGAAGACAATAGAAAGGCAACTTTTAAATACTTGAAAGGAAAAAAAAGTTAACAAAGAATTCTATATATAGCAAAATACATCCTCCAAAAGCAACTGAAAAGTATGTTTTCAGACAGACAAAAGTGGAGAGATTTCATCGCCAGAAGAGCTGCATGGCAATAAATACTAAAATAAATAATCCTAAAATTTGTATGGAAATAACCAAAGTAATCATGAAAAAGAAAAACAAAGCTGAAGGTATCACAACTCCAGATTTCAAGACATACTACAAAGCTGTAATAATCGAAACAGTATGGTACTGGCACAAAACAGACACATAGATCAATGGAACACAATAGAAAGCCCAGAAATAAACCCATGATTATATGGTTAATTAATCTTCGACCAAGGAGGCAATAATATGCAATGGAAAAAAATAGTCTCTTCCACAAATGGTGCTGGGAACACTGGACAGCTACATGCAAAAGAATGAAACTGGCCCACTTTCCTAACCATACACAAAAGTAAATTTTAAATGTATTAAAGACCTAAATGTGAATCCTGAAACCATAAAAATCCTAGAGGAGAGTAGTACAGGTAGTGATTTCTCTGACATCGGCCATAGCAACATTTTTCAGGATATGTCTCCTGAGGCAAGGAAAGCAAAAGCAACAATAAGCTATTGGGACTACATCACAATGAAAAAGCTTCTGCACAGCAAAGCAAACAACCAACAAAACTAAAGACAATCTACTGAATGGGAGAGATATTTGCCAAGGACATATCTGATAAAGGGTGAGTATCTAAAATATATACAGAACTGATAAAATTCAACACCAAAAATCAAATGATTCAATTAAAAGATGGGCAGAAGACACGAACAAACATTTCTCCAAAGAAGACATACAAAATGGCCCACAGACACATGAAAAGATGCTCAGCACCATTAATCATCAGGGGAATGCAAATCAAAAGTACAATGAGATATCTTATTACACCTGTTGAATGGCTAAAATAAAAAGCACAAGAAACAACAAGTGTTGATGAGGATCTAGAGAAGAAAGAACCCTCTTGAACTGTTGGTGGGAATGTAAACTGGTGCAGCCATTGTAGAAAATAGTATGGAGGCTCCTCAAAAAATTAAAGATAAAATTACCATATGATCCAGTAATTACACTACTGGGAATCTGCCCAAAGAATACTAAAACACTAATTCAAAAGGATATAAACACCCCTATGTTTATTGCAGTATTGCTTACAATAGCCAAACTAGGGAAGTAGACCAAGATAAAGAAGATGTGAGGTATCTATATACAAAAATGGAATATTATTCAGCCATAAAAATAATGAAATCTTGCCTTTTCAACAACATGGATGGAGTTAGAGAATATAATGCTAAGCAAGATAATTCAAAGAAAGACAGATGCCATTATAATTTCACTCATATGTGGAATTTAAGAAACAAATGAGCAAAGGGGGAAAAAGGAGACAGATCAAAACGCTGACTCTTGGGGCGCCTGGGTGGCTCAGTCGGTTGGGCGTCCGACTTCAGCTCAGGTCACGATCTCGTGGTCCATGAGTTCGAGCCCCACATCGGGCTCTGGGCTGATGGCTCAGAGCCTGGAGCCTGCTTCCGATTCTGTGTCTCCCTCTCTCTCTGCCCCTCCCCCATTCACGCTCTGTCTCTCTCTCTGTCTCAAAAATAAATAAACATTAAAAAAAAATTAAAAAAAAAAAAAAAACGCTGACTCTTAACTACAGAGAACAAACAGATGATTACTGGAGGGAAGGTGAGTGAGGGGGGATGCGTGAAATAGGTGAAAGAGATTAAGAATACACTTTATCTTTTTTTTAATGAAATGTTTACTTGTTTGAGAGAACGAGCGTGAACGAGTACACACACACCCACATGAGCAGGGGAGGGGCAGAGAGAGAGGGAGACAGAATCCCAAGTAGGCTCCACATCGACAGCAGAGAGCCCAAAGCAGGGCTCCATCTCACTAACAGTGAAATCATGACCTGAGCCGACACCAAGAGTCAGACACTTAACTGTCTGAGCCACCCAGGCGCCCCTACACTTATCTTGATGAGCACTGAGTAATGTATGGAATTGTTGAATCACTACATTGTACACCCGAAACTAATACAACATTGTATGTCAACTACACTAGAAATAAAATTTTCAAAATTAAAAACTAAAAGACCCTGGACTGCTTAAAGCAAAACAATAGCATTTTGTACCGTTTACAGCACACGTAGAAGTAAACCACACAAAAAGTGCAATGTTGTCTAAGAAGCGATAAATAATATTGTAAGGTTCTTATGTTACTTAAAAATAGTGCCAGACTACTTGGAAATAAACTATAGTAAGTTAAAGATGTATATTTTAATCTTTAAAACACCACTAAAAATGTCCCCAAACAGATATAAAAAATACTCAGTTCAAGTCCGCTACCAGCCGCATAGCAATGAAGGCATCAGGGAATGATGGGTGGGGGCTGGGTGCAGTGGGCAGGGGGGTTCAGGGGCTGTGGGTACACAGCAGCAACAGATCACTAATACACATGGAGATCCCCTTTCCAGTTCACTAATATCCCAGAGTTCGCTAATAATCACCATGCTAATTTTAGGGTGTCACAATTTGGCTGCTGAAATTCAACAAGATACTCGTTTTCCTGACTCGCAGCTAGCAACCTCAGATCAATCGCTGTGAACAGAAATGCCTTTCCTCCTCGAAGTTACATACTTGTGTTGCTGCTGCCTGCATGCTTAGTCTGCAACTTTCTCAACGTTATCAATTACTCCTCTCTCTCTGGCTCGCTCTTGGATTTTCCTACAGTCTGAAAGAAAGAGCTAGCATTCCGGCACCATGTTATTTTACTGTCACATCACCAATTGCTCCAGCTTGGTGGATACTTTCTAGAACAACCAAGAAAAGATGACAATGTCTTAACCAACTTCTTTTCTGGGCACAGAACAAGCTCTGCTAGCTTTCCCACCTTGGATGGAGGGTTCTTCCTTGAAGTCCTCTCATCCACTTTGACTTAATCAGTTTTATATATATTTTTTAACGTGTTTATTCTTGAGAGACAGAGAGAGAGAAACAGAGCGTGAGCAGGGGAGGGGCAGAGAGACAGGGAGACACAGAATCCCAAGCAGGCTCCAGGCTCTGAGCTGTCAGCATAGAGCCCGATGCAGGCCTTGAACTCACGAACCATGAGAGATCATGACCTGAGCTGAAGCTGGATGCCTGACTGAGCCATCCAGATACCCCTATATTTTCTTTTTAAAAAATCAGCGTAAAATTCATGTAAGATTAATCATTTTAAAGCGTACAATTCGGTGACATATCGTACATTCACAGTGTTGTGCAACCATCACTTTTATCTAGTTCAAAAACATTTCCATCACCCCAAAAGGAGCCTCATATCCATTAAGCAGCCACTCTTCGTTTTCTCCTTCTTCCAGCCCCTTGCAACTGCTCATCTGCTTTCTCTCTGTGGACTTACCTACCCTTTTATTTTATATAAACTTTACTTATATATTGTATATAAATTAAATCTGTGTGATCTCTTGTGTCTGGCTTCTCTCACTTAGATTCAGTTCCATATTTTATGGTCATTTTCAACAGACCATCTCAAGTATTGATTTTGCATTAGCTATTACTTTTTGGAAGCAAGTAATGAAACACATTTGAACCTATCCCTAGATCAGCAGAACAAAGTCTCATTATGGTGGACTCAGAGTTCCGGGAGGAACACTCTTCAGATATTCCCATTATTTTGTACAACACGCTTTGTCTACAAAATGCTGATGCAACGTGCCATAGTGTTTCTTACGCCTCAGAGAACGTGAAGAGCTCCTTCAACTTTTGCTTGCAGACAGGCACACACCCTGTATTACTTGGTGTGTACAAACTGTTGCAATGTGAATGATGTCTTTCCACAAGATGTTCTCAATATTGCTTCGGTCTATTTCAAATGTGGTGGCTTGGGATTTCTAGATTTGCAATTTCCTATTTCACCCTTTCTAACATTCCTTGTCAATGGTGACCTAACGCAAGCCCACAAAACTAACCAAAGAAATGGTTCATTGTTAGCCTTTCCCTAAGTGTGTTTTTCAGAATGTTCTTCAGACACTAAGGGGAAAACCAGAGTACCACTGTTGATAATGCTGGCCTAAGTTAAAGGATGGTGTCTTTATTGCAGGTTTTCTCAGACTCCTTAATATAAGTATGCGTACTGTAATTCTCTAAGAATGAGTCAGAGTTTTGGGGAGACTTGGTGACTCAGTCAGTTGAGCGTCCGACATGACCTGATCGTGATCAGGTCATGATCTCAGGGTTCATGAGTTTGAGCCCTGCCTGCATCAGGCTCTGCTGTCAGCACAGAACCTACTTTTGGATCCTCTGTCCACACACCCCCGCCCCCCTGCCACCCCGCTCTCTCTGCCCCTCTTCTGCTTGTGTTCTCTCTCAAAAATAAATATTTTTTTTAAAAAGAACAAGTTAGAGTTTTAAGATTTTCTCAAATGTTTCTGGCTGTAAAATCCTTTACTGACCAACTGCATCATAGCACCAACATCCCACAGAACATTTGGGGAAATACTTATGCAATGTGGTGGATTGTCTGCTGTCAACTGAGGACCTTTTCCTTCAACTTTTTTTTTTTTTTTAACGTTTATTTATTTTTGAGACAGAGAGAGACAGAGCATGAACGGGGGAGGGTCAGAGAGAGAGAGGGAGACACAGAATCTGAAACAGGCTCCAGGCTCTGAGCCATCAGCCCAGAGCCCGACGTGGGGCTCCAACTCACGGACCGTGAGATCACGACCTGAGCCAAAGTCGGCCGCTTAACCGACTGAGCCACTCAGGCGCCCTTCCTTCAACTTTTTATGTTGTCAGCCGAAAGGTCTCTTTCAGCATGTTTTAGAAGCTTCCTTCTTATCGTTGATTCTAATATCCCCTAGCAGTTGGATGTGCCTTATTGATGGAGGAATCACCACTCTCCCTGCCAAATTTGGAAGCATATTCGTTACATTCCTGAAGATCTCTTTCTGGGGGCGGGGCGGGGGTAGATTTGGCCAATACAAGGCACTCGTAGGACACCTGAAGAACAGGTGAGGAAGCCATTATTTACACCAGAAACTGGCACGTGGACTTGTGGGCAGAGGGCAGATAGGAGGTTTGTAGTAGCTTCCAGGAGCCCTTTTGTGAATTTCCTGTGTCAGGACTATAGGTAGCTAACATTATCTATGGCAGCTTCCCGTGATTCTATGGTCTTTACCTTTCTGGAACCCTGACCTTTACTCCACCCAGATCTTCCTGTAATTTTTCAGGTATCTAAATACATGTATTAAATCCCTTCTTGTCAAATATCTGTTTTCTGATTTCCTGTCTGAATCCTAACTAATAACTAGTTTGATGTCGGTATTGGTTCCAAGAAACAGATCCTTAAGAATTGATCATATAGAATTAGTTTTCTTTCCTGATTATACATGTAATCAGGGATGACCTTCCTAGTAGAAATGACACTAGTAATCCATGGAATTCAGTGAGAAGTAACTATTAAAAATCATTACTGGGGCACCTGGGTGGCTCAGTCGGTTAAGTATCCAACTTCAGCTCAGGTCATGATCTCACGGTTCATGGGTTTGGGCCCTGCATTGGGCTCTGTACTAACAGCTCAGAGCCTGGAGCCTGCCTCAGATTCTCCCTCTCTCTCTCTGCCCCTCCACTACTCGTGTTTCCTCTCTCTCTCTCTCTCTCTCTCTCTCTCTCTCTCTCTCTCTCTCCCCCTCTCCCCTTCTCTCTCAAAAGTAAATAAACATTAAAAAAATCATCACTTATAGTTGAAACAACAGGACCTTCAGGTGGAAATGAGGACTGTAATAACTACAAGGGTGGGCTAGATGCTTCGGACTAAACATCCCACAGAAGCAAAAGGACAAGCTCACTTCTTTAAAATCTTGGGTCAAAGCACTCTTAGAGCACCAAAGAACATCCAAGAGCCCCTTGGAAAAGTCTCCTATCCCTTGTAGTCTTGGGGGTTGATATTTCCAAAAAAACCCCAAAAAAACCCAAAACAAAACATAACCAGATTTAAATTGATACTTATTGCAAAATTACAATACAGACTGTGGTCACAGCCTTGTCAAGTCTCTTACATCAAATTTTGGGTGTTAATTGAAAAAAATGGGATCTTGAATGAAATGATGACATCTGTATGCACTTCAATGACTGAGACACTTGAATATCTGTATACTTCCCGTCCAGTAGAATTAGCCCGTTTTCCCGTCAAAGGTTAGCCTCTCAGGCTTGAAGATCCCATAATTTTCTCACTTAAAGCAGATTCGGGCTCTCCTCAAATGCACCCCTGCCATCTCTCATTGCATTTAGACATATAATTAGAGTCATAGCCCATCACAATCTAGGACAGAGGTTGGCTTTTTTTTTTTTTTTCTTAAAAAGCCACATTGTATTTTTTTAATTTTTTTAATGTTTATTTATTTTTGAGAGAGACAGAGCATGAGTGGGGGAGGGGGAGAGAAAGAGGGAGACACAGAATCTGAAGCAGGCTCCAGGTTCCGAGCTGTCAGCACAGAGCCTGTCGTGGGGCTCAAACCCACAAGCAGTGAGATCATGACCTGAGCTGAAATCTGATGCTCAAACAACTGAGCCACCCACGCACCCCTTAGAAAATCACATTGTAAATGTTTTAGGCTTGCAGGCCACATAGTCTGTGTCACCACTATTCAACATTGCTGTTGTAGGGCAAAAGCAGATATAAACAATATGTTAAAAAAAATGGGCATGGTTGTACTCTGATAAAACTTTATTTACAGTAACAAGTAATTCACAAAGCAGAATTTCCTAATTCCCCGTCCTACAGGGATATGTACAAGGATGGACCTGGGAAGAGAGAACTTCTACTTATTTGTAGGTTTTTACCTGTGCATATGCTATATGTTAATAACAGTTTACTTAAAACAGTGATAAGTATGCTGGACTTTCAAGGAAGATGGCAGAGTAGGAAGACCCAAGGCTCACCTTGTCCCATGAGTACACCCAGATAACACCCACATCGGTGTAAATGACCCAGAAAACAACCCAAAGACTGGCAGAACAGCCTCTCTGCAGCCAAATGTAGAGAAGAGACCACATCAAAGAAGGTAGGAAGGGCGGACACTTGCTCCAGAGCCAAACTAACCCATCGAACTGTCTGCAGGAGGGAGGGAAGCCAAGAGTATGGAAAGGGGAGAGGAACAGGCCCCCACCAGGTACCCCAGGCATGGGGGACCTACACTGGAAAGACAAATCCCCGTAGCATTTGGCTTTCCAAACCAGAGGGCCCTACCTTCGTGACTTCTTACAACTAGTGGGGCTTAACACCTAGAACATTAAAAATCATCAAGCTTGGGTCTGGGAGAGCTGAGAGGGTGACAGGAAATGGAGTCCCTGACCCTAAAGAGACAGCACAACAAACAGCCCCACTGAGATACAGCATAGAAAGAGTAATTTGAAACACGCCTAGGGTTCATAGGAGGGGAATTTATTTGTTAATCTCAGAGCCTATGCAAGAGAGGCAGGATCTTTGGGAGACTTCCCCAAGAACAAAAGAGCTGGTGGGCACCATTTCCCTCCTCTGCCCTCCAGCCTAGATACATGGATACCTGTGGGAACCAGCTCAGAGTGAACATTCTCCACCCAACTTGCTAACAGTGCACCTGCACCCATGCTTTCCTGCAGACCCACCCCTCTCCATCCTGGCCTGGGCAGGAATTTCCCAAGGTGGCTGCAGTTTCCCACAGTAGACTGGCACACCACGCCCCAGCATTCTTTTACAGACACACCAGCTCCAACACATCCTTGGCAGGAGTCCACCCAAAGTGCTGCAACAAGCCTGCCAGCTTGCCAACAGCCCCGCCAGCGACCAGCACCATCCCAAAGTGACTCCTGCTCCAGAGAGGGCAAGATAACCACACACATCAGTCTGACTATGGTGCTAGCAATGGGCTAGGGGCAAATATCTGGTCCGACTGCAGCCCTCCCCGCCTCCCGCCAACAAAAGCTTCTCAGGAGACAACACAGGGAAAGTGCCCTGTGGTTCAGTGCTACCATAGCTCTGGCAAATGCCTGGTGTGACTCAACCCAAGCCCAAGGTGGTCCCACGCTGGCCCACTAACAACACAGGGACCAGACCCTCCCCACAACAAAGAGAGCCACTGCAGGTGACTAGACTATAGGTAAAAGCAGCTCAGCCACAAGAGCAGTGCCCATGCAACACACACAGGAAATGCCCCTGAAGTGCCAGATTTGGGGAAAGAGGGTACTGCACTACAGGGCACTAGAGGACCTCTTCTTCATATGACTACCACTTTCAATGTTTTATTTATTTTTGAGACAGACAGAGACACAGCATGAGGAGGGGAGGGGCAGAGAGAGAGGGAGACACAGAATCCGAAGCAGGCTCCAGGCTCTGAGATTCAGCACAGAGCCCAACGCGGGGCTCGAACTCACGGACCATGAGATCATGACCTGAGCCGAAGTCAGACGCTCAACCGACTGAGCCACCCAGGCGCCCCATAAGACCACCACTTTCAAGAGCAGAAGATGTTCATGAATTTCATAACCCATAGAAACAGACACAGAGGGGCGCCTGGGTGGCGCAGTCGGTTAAGCGTCCGACTTCAGCCAGGTCACGATCTCGCGGTCCGTGAGTTCGAGCCCCGCGTCAGGCTCTGGGCTGATGGCTCGGAGCCTGGAGCCTGTTTCCGATTCTGTGTCTCCCTCTCTCTCTGCCCCTCCCCCGTTCATGCTCTGTCTCTCTCTGTCCCAAAAATAAAAAAAAAAAAAAACAAAACGTTGAAACAGACACAGAGAGTTAGACAAAATGAGGGGACAAAAGAATATATCCCAAATGAAAGAACAGGTCAAAATCACAGCAAGAGATAAACAAATGGAGATAAGCAATATGCCTAATAGAGAATTTAAAGTAATGGTCACGGGAGCCTGGGTGGCTCAGTCGGATAAGGTCCAACTCTTGATTTCAGCCCAGGTCATGATCTCACAGTTCACGGAATCAAGCCCCATGCTATTAGCACAGAGTCTACTTGGGATTCTCTTCTCTCTCTCTCTGCTCCTCCCCCTGCTCACACTCTCCCTCTCTCTCTCTAAATAAACATTAAAAAAAATTAAGTAATGGTCATAAAGATACTCATCGTGCTTGACGAAAGAGTGGAGGACCTCAGTGAGACCCTCAACAAAGATACAGAAAGTAAAGAAAAAAAAAAAAACAATCACAGATGAAGAACTCAATAACTGAAATTAAAAATACACTAGATGGAGAGGTGCCTGGGTGGCTGAATCTGTTAAGCGTCTGACTTCAGCTCAGGTCATGATCTCACAGTCCGTGAGTTTGAGCCCCGTGTCAGGCTCTGTGCTGACAGTTCAGAGCCTGGAGCCTGCTTCGGATTCTGTGTTGCTCTCTCTCTCTCTGCCCCTTTCGCGCTCACATTCTGTCTCTGTCTCCCTCTCTCAAAAATAGACACACATTAAAAAAAATACACTAGATGGAATAAATAATAGACTAGAAGAAGCAGGAAAATGGGTCAGCAACCTCAAGGACACAGTAATGGAAAGCAATCAAGCTGAATGTGAGAGAGAAACAAGAACAACAACAACAACAAATAGACTTAGGGAACTCAGTGACACAATCGAGCATAGTAACATTTGCAATATATTGCAAATCCTAGAAAGAGGAGAGAGAGAGAGAGAAAATGGGGGGTAGAAAATTTATTTGAACAAAAAATAGCTGAAAACTACCCAAACCTGGGAAAGGAAACAGAAATCCAGACCCAAGAGGCACAAAGAACTCCCAACAAAATCAAACCAAAGAGGTATACACCAATACACACAGCAAAAAGTAGTAGTAAAAAGAGAATTTTTAAGCAGCAAAGAGAAAACAGTTACATACAAGAGAAACCCCTTAGGGCTATCAGCTGATTTTTCATCAGAAACTATGCAAGCCGGAAGGGAGTTGCAAGATATATTCAAAGTGATGAATGAAAAGAAAAAAAAAAAAACTCCAACCAAGAGTACTCTATCTGGCAAGGCTACCATTCAGAATGGAAGGAGAGAGAAAGTTTCCCAGACAAAAAGGTTGAAGGACTTCATCACCACTAAACCAGACTTCAGGATATGTTAAAGGGAACTCCTGGAGCTGAAAGGAAAGACTGTAAGTAAGGGTAAGTAAGGAAAACACAAAAGCAGTACGATTAAGTATATCTATAAAAAATCAGTCAAGGGATTAACAAAATAAAAGGATGTAAAGTATGACACCACATACCTAAAATGTGGGCAGGAGGGGGGAGGAGGAGTAAAAATGTAGTGCTTTTAGAATAGGTTCAAACTTAAGTGACCATCAACTTAATACAGACCGCTATATGCAGAGGTGTTAAATATAAACCTAACGGTAAGCACATATCAAAAACTGCTAACAGATACGCAAAAAAATAAAGAGAAAGGAATTCAAGTATTCCAAGAAAGCCAACTAACTGTGAGACAGAAAGGAAAAGAGAACTACAAAAACAACCATAAAATAAGTAGCAACATGGCAATAAGTACATACCTATCGATAATTACTTTGAATGTATTCTGAATGAGTATTCAGAATATCCCAACCTAAAAGAGTAAAATTCACATTGTTTTTCAAGCATCCATGGAATATTCTCCAGAACAGATCACAAAACAAGTCTCGACAAATTCAAAAAAACTGAACTCATACTATGCATCTTCTCTGACCACAAGGCTATGAAACTAGAAATCAACCACAAGAAAAAATCTGGAATAACACAAATACATGGAGGTTAAATAACATGTTACTAAACAACAGATGGTCCAACCAAGAAATCAAAGAGGAACTTTAAAAAATACATGGAGGGGAGTCAATAAGGTAGAAAAATAGGGGGACCCAAAGTTCCTTCGTCCCTCAAACATAGCAGTATTAAGGTCAGAAGTTTTGGAATTCCAGGAATCAAGGCTACAGAGTGACAGAAACATCTCCAGGGGCCCAAGGGGACGACCTGGAGGGCCACAGGTGCATGCTTGCAAACTTGGAGAGATAAAACAGGTGGTGTAGGCACGGAGGGGAAGGATCCCTTTCTGTGGAGAGATAAAAGGAAGAGAAAGACAGGCTGTGGAAGTGTAGGGTTGTATCTGGACAAGAGGAAAACCTCCCCAGACCACGGACTGGACCAGGGAATGGAAAAAAATGGATAAAGAACCAATTTCTAACTTGTAAATACCCTTAAGTGAGGATCCAGGACTGTGGGTCTTCCTCCGGACTGGGGCCAGCTGCCCTGTGCACAAACCTAGAGGGGAAAGGAGCCATCCCAGGGTTCGGAAGTGAGCTCAGAGGCGCAGTTGGAGACAGCAGTCCCCTCCCTTGAGTGCTAAGAAGGTATACATACCTGTTCCAAGGACAAAAGACCTTGCAGGCACCCGCCAGCCAGAGGCTCTTCGTCAGCTGGGTGGAGTGGCACTACTCCGGAATCAGGGCGCGTGGAGTGGGATCCTTTAAGACGCTGGGGTTTGAACCCCAGGCGAACACGTGGGAGGCCCTGGAGACCGTGCAGCAGGAGAAACCAGCTCACTCATGCCCGTGCAGCTCTGTGAGGACAGCCTGAACAGAGTGGTCTGGGACACCCGGTCCGGGGAGGAAAGACTGGGGTGTCACCATTGGTCTCCCCATCACCAACGAGATGGGGCTTCGGGGAACAAGACATCAGGCCCACAGCGGAGGGGGGACCTGCTCACACCAAACCCCACCCCTCTGTGCTTGGTAACTGCGGATCTACTGGAGCAAGATTGACACTGATCAAACCAGACAGTCCCTCCTCCAGACCAGCACAGCCACCAGTTCCAAGGCACTGTCAGATATCGGTCCAGTGGCTTTGCATTTTTGGATCTGATTCTTGGTCAACTCTTGTTATATATATATATTCTTGGTCAATTATATATTGGCCAATTATATCTTGGTCAATTATATATATATATTCTTGGTCAATTCTTATATATATATATTTCTTTCTTTTCCTCCTCTTATTTCTTCCCTTCTCTATTCTGGTTGTTGATTTGTTTAGGCAGACATTTTTAATCTATTCTTTTCACACCTCTTCTATATCTCCTTTATTTGCCTCTCTCTCTCTCTCTCTCTCTCTCTCTCTCTGGATTAAGCCATATAGTTTCTCTGATTCTCTGCCTGGTCAATTTTTTTTTTCTTTTCTTTTTTCTCCACCCCTGTCATTTCTCTCTTTGTATGAGAGCTAAGGCTTCTTCCACCACCACCCCTTTTTACATTTTTTTCAGGGTTACTTCAATGAACAAATCAAAGCACGTCTGGTAGAAGGTCCAAACTACCACTACGAGTAGGGAGATAAAAGCAACCAGAGTCACAACAACAGACAGCAAGCAACACACTCCAAAAACACCTCCTGAAGGGCGAGGCCCTGGACAGTGTATGACCCCTTTTTAATATAGTAGTGCTCACAGGTGCAGGACACATAACAAGCTATTAAAACACATAAAGGACAGAAAAGTAGACAAAATGACAAAACGGAAGCATCTTCCTCAAAAGAAATTACAGGAAGAAATGAGAGCTAGAGAACTGCTCATAACAGATATAAACAATGTATCTGATCAAGAATTTAGAATAATAATCATAAGATTAATGGCTGGGATTGAAAAAAGCTTAGAAGACAGCAGAGAATCTATTGCTGCAGAGATCAAGGAACTAATAGCCATGACGAATTAAGAAATGCTGTAAATGGGGTGCAAAATAAAGCAGATATAGTGACAGCAAGGATGGAGGAAGCAGGCAGGAGATTAAATGAAATAGAAGATAAAATTATGGAAAATGATGAAGCTGAGAAAAAGAGAGAAAAGAAAATACTAGACATGAGGGGAGAATTAGAGAACTAGGTGATTCAATGAAACATAATAATATCCATATCATGGGCATTCAAGAAGAAGAGAGACAGAAGGGGGCAGAAGGTTTACTTGAACAATTTATAGCTGAGGACTTCCCTAATCTGGGGAAGGAAGCCGACATCCAAATCCAAGAGGCACACAGAAATCCCTTCAGATTCAACAAGAATAGGCCTTCTACACAGCATATCATAGTGAAACTGGCAAAATACAAAGATAAAGAGAGAATTCTGAAAGCAGCTAGGGACAAATGGTCCTAAGCCTACAAGGGGAGACACATAAGGGCAGTAGCAGACCTGTCCACTGAAACTTGGCAGGCCAGAAGGGCCTTTAGTTTAAAATCTAGTTTATCTGATATAAGCATTCAATGTGCCAAATAGGAAAAATATGCAGCCAAGAATCCAGCAAGGCTGTCATTCAGAATAGAAGGAGACATAAAGGCTTTCCCAGACAAACAAAAACTGAAGGAGTTCATGACCACCAAACCAGGCCTGCAAGAGATCCTAAGGGGGACTCTGTGAGTGGAATGCTGCAAAGACTACAAAGGACCAGAAACATCACCACAAGCATGAAACTTACAGATAACACAATGACACTAAATCCTTATCTTTCAATAATAACTCTGAATGTAAATGGACTAAGTGCCCCAATCAAAAGACATGGAGAGCCATCTATCATGCTACTGGAAGTCAAAAGAAAGCTGGGGTAGCCATACTTATATCAGACAAACTAGATTTTAAACTAAAGGCTGTAGGGGCGCCTCAGTGGCTCAGTTGGTTAAGCTTCCAACTTCGGCTCAGGTCATGATCTCACAGCTCATGGGTTCAAGCCCCGCATCAGGCTCTGTGCTGACAGCTCAGGGCCTGAGGTCTGCTTCAGATTCTGTCTGTCTGTCTGACTCTCTCTCTGTCCCTCCCCCACTCACGCTCTGTCTCTCTCAAAAATAAACATTAAAAAAGATGTTAAACTAAAGGCTGTAACAAGATGAAGAAGGGCATTATATCATAATTACGGGGTCTATCCATCAAGAAGAGCTAACAATTATAAATGTATATGCCCCCAACTTGAAGCACCCAAATAAATAAATCAATAAATCACAAACATAAGCAATCTTGCAGGGGACTTTAACTCCACTAACAACAATGGACAGATCATCTAGACAGAAAATCAATAAAGAAACAATGGCCTTGAATGATATACACTGGACCAGATGGATTTGACAGATATATTCAGAACTTTTCATCCAAAAGCAGAATACACATTCTTCTCGAGTGTACATGGAACATTCTCCAAGATAGATAACATACTGAGTCACCAAACAGCCCCCAATAAATATAAGAGAATTGACATCATAACATGCATATTTTCAGATCACAATGCTATGAAACTTGAAATCAACCATAAGGAAAAATTTGGAAAGCCTCCAGATGCATGGAGGTTAAAGAACATCCTACTAAAGAATAAGTTAACCAGGGGCGCCTGGGTGGCTTGGTCGGTTAAGCGTCCGACTTCGGCTCAGGTCATGATCTCACGGTCCGTGAGTTCGAGCCCCGCGTCAGGCTCTGTGCTGACAGCTCAGAGCCTGGAGCCTGCTTCCGATTCTGTGTCTCCCTCTCTCTCTGACCCTCCCCCATTCATGCTCTGTCTCTCTCTGTCTCAAAAATAAATAAATGTTAAAAAATTAAAAAAAAAAAAAAAAGAATAAGTTAACCAGACAATTAAGAAAGAAATTAAAGGGGCGCCTGGGTGGCGCAGTCGGTTAAGCGTCCGACTTCAGCCAGGTCATGATCTCGCGGTCCGTGAGTTCGAGCCCCGCGTCAGGCTCTGGGCTGATGGCTCGGAGCCTGGAGCCTGTTTCCGATTCTGTGTTTCCCTCTCTCTCTGCCCCTCCCCCGTTCATGCTCTGTCTCTCTCTGTCCCAAAAATAAATAAAAAACGTTGAAAAAAAAAAAAGAAAGAAATTAAAAATATATGGAAACAAATGAAAACACGACAGTCCAAACCCTTTGGGATGCAACAAAGCAGTCATAAGAGGAAAATACATTGCAATCCAGGCCTAGATCAAGAAACAAGAAAAATCCCGGATACAAAACCTAGCCACACACCTAAAGGAAGAACTAGACGCAGAACAGCAAAGAAACCTCAAGTCCAGCAGAAGAAAAATAATAAAGATTAGATCAGAAATAAACAATATAGAATTTTTAAAAAAGTAGAAAAGATCAATGAATCTAAGAGCAGGTATTTTGAAAAAATAGACAAAATTGATAAACCCCTAGCCAGACTTCTCAAAAAGAAATGAGGGAGGACCCAAAGATAAAATCACAAACAAAAGAGGAGAGATCACAACTAACACCACAGAAATATAATTATTAGAGAATACTATGAAAGTTGTATGTCAACAAACTGGACAATCTGGAAGAAATGGACAAATTTCTACACATTCACACACTACCAAAACTCAAATGAGAATAGAAAATTTGAGCAGACCCATAACCAGCAAAGAAACTGAATCAGTTATCAAAAATCTCCCAACAAGCAAGAGTCCCGGGCCACATGGCTTCCCAGGGGAATTCTACCAAACATTTTAAGCACAGTCAATACCTATGCTTCTCAAGATGTTCCAAAAAATAGAAACAGAAGGAAAGCTTCCAGACTCATTCTATGAAGCTAGCATTACCTTGATTCCCAAACCATACAGAGACCTCACTAAAAAAGCGTTATAGGCCAATATCCCTGATGAACACAGATACAAAAATTCTCAAAAGATACTTGCAAATAGAACTCAACAGTGTATTAAAAGAATTATTCATCATGATCAAGTGAGATTCATTCCTGGACTGCAGGGCTGGTTCAACATTTGCAAATAAGTCAGTGTGATACACCACATTAATAGGAGAAAGGGTAAGAACAATATAATCCTGTCAATAGATGTGTGGGGAAATAGGTACTGCTTACATAAATGGGTTAGAAAAAAGCTTAGGGCAGAAAGCCACCACCACGGGGAGAAAGCATCCGATATTAGCCAGTGAGATGTTGTAAGGGGATCATTAGTAACTTGTTATATCACCTGCAGGAAATTACTTTCCATCTAACACCAATATACTATCGTACTTTGATCACAAACTCCACTTGCCCCCCAGACCCTTTGCTTCATACACACATAAGTTAATGATTACTATCTAATTGCTTTCTTCATGTTCAACCCGTGTATAAGATCTTGTTTTCTTCATGTTCACACATGTATAAGAGCTTGAGTGCTCAATAAATATGGAGACAAAAGCCCTGCTCGGGGCTCTTGTCTCCTTCCAGACATTAACCTCTCTTGTATTCAATTCTGGGTCTGCTCTCTTGCTGGACAAGAGACTCCTAGTCTGGGACATAGATGCAGAAAAAGCATTTGACAAACTACAGCACCCATTCTTAATAAAAACCCTCAAGAAAGTTGGGATGGAAGGAACACACCTTACCATCATAAAAACCACATATGAAAAGCCCACAGCTAATATCATCTTCAATGGGGAAAAACTGAGAGCTTTCCCCCTGAGATCAGGAACACGACAGGGATGTCCACTCTCACCACTGTTGTTTAACATAATATTGGAAGTCCTAGTCTCAGCAATCAGACAACAAAAGGAAATCAAAGGCATCAAAATTGGCAAAGAAGTCAAACCTTCACTTCTCACAGATGACATGGTACTCTATATGGAAAACCATAAAGACTCCACCAAAAAGCTACGAGAACTGATACATGAATTCAGCAAAGTTGCAGGATACACAATCAATGTACAGAAATTGGTTGCATTTCTATACACCAATAATGAAACAACAGAAAAGAGAAATCAAGAAATGGATCCCATTTACAATCGCACCAAGAACCATAAAATACATAGGAATAAACCTAACCAAAGATGTAAAATATCTGTATGCTGAAAACTATAGAAAACTTATGAAAGAAATTGAAGAAGACACAAAGAAATGTTAAAACATTCCATGCTCATGGACTGGAAGAATAAATATTGCTAAAATGTTAATACTACCCAAAGCAATCTACACATTCAATGCAATCTCAATCAAAATTGCACTGGCATTCTTCTCAGAGCTAGAACAAACAATCCTAAAATTTGTATGGAACCACAAAAAACTCCGAATAGCCAATGTAATGTTGAAAAAGAGAACCAAACCGGGAGGCACCACAATCCCAGACTTTAGCCTCCACTACAAAGGTGTAACCATCAAGACAGTGTGGTATTGGCACAAAAACAGACACTCAGATCAAAGGAATAGAGAACCCAGAATCGGACCCACAAATGTATGGCCAACTAATCTTTGACAAATCAGGAAAGAGTATCCAATGGAAAAAAGACAGCCTCTTTAGCAAATGGGGCTGGGAAAACCGGACAGCAAAATGCAGAAGAATGAAACTGGACCACTTTCTTACATCGAATACAAGAATAAACTCAAAATGGATGAAAGACCCAATGTGAGACAGGAAACCATCAAAACTCTAGAGGAGAAAACAAGCAACAACCTCTTTGACTTGGGCCACAGCAACTTCTTACTTGACACATCTCCGAAGGCAAGGGAAATAAAAGCAAAAATGAACTACTGGGACCTCATCAAGATAAAAAGCTTCTGCACTGTAAAGGATAACATCAACAAAACTAAAAGACAACCGACGGGATGGGAGAAGATATTTGCAAATGACATACCAGATAAAGGGTTAGTATCCAAAATCTATAAAGAACTTACCAAACTCAACACCCCAAAAACAAATAATCCAGTGAAGAAATGGGCAGAAAACGTGAATAGACACTTTTCCTAAGAAGACATCCAGATGGCCAAAAGACACATCAAAAGATGCTCAACATCACTTATCATCAGGGGAATACAAATCAAAACCACATTGAGATACCACTTCACACCTGGTAGGATAGCTAGTATAAAAAAGACAAGAAATAACAAGTGTCAGCAAGAATGTGAAGAAAAGAGAATACACCAATAATAAAGCAACAGAAAGAGAAATCAAGGAATCAATTCCATTTACAATTGCACCAAAATCCATAAAATACCTAGGAATAAACCTAACGAGAGAGATGAAAAATGTATACAATGAAAACTATAGAGAGTTTATGAAAGAAATTGAAGACGACACACACAAAAATAGAAAAATATTCCATGCTAATGGATTGGAAGAACAAATATTGTTAAAATGTCAATACTACCCAAAGCAATCTACATATTCAATGCAATCCATGTCAAATAACACCAGCATTCTTCACAGAACTAGAACAAACATTCCTAAAATTTGTATGGAACCAGAAAAGACCCCAAATAGCCAAAGCAATCCTGAAAAAGAAAACCAAAGCAGGAGGCATCACAATCCCAGACTTCAAGATGTATGACAAAGCTGTAACCATCAGGACCGTATGGTATTGGCACAAAAACAGACACTCAGATCAATGGAACAGAATAGAGAACCCAGAAATGAACCAACAAACATATGGTCAACTAATCTTTGACAAAGCAGGAAAGAATATCCAATGGAATAAAAACAGTCTCTTCAGCAAACGGTGCTAGGAAAACTGGACAGCAACATGCAGAAGAATGAACCTGGACCACTTTCTTACACCATACACAAAAAATAAACTCAAAATGGATGAAAGACCCAAACATAAGACAGGAAGCCATCAAAAATCCTAGAGGAGAAAGCAGGCAAAAACCTCTCTAACCTTGGCCACAGCAACTTCTTACTTGACACGTCTCCGAAGGCAAGGGAAACAAAAGCAAAAATGAACTATTGAGACCTCAACAAGATAAAAAGCTTCTGCACAGCGAAGGAAACAATCAGCAAAACTAAAAGGCAACCAATGGGATGGGAGAAGATATTTGCAAATGACATACCAGGTAAAGGGCTAGTATCCAAAATCTATAAAGAACTTACCAAACTCACCCCAAAAACAAATAATCCAGTGACGAAATGGGCAGAAGACATGAATAGACACTTCTCCAAAGAAGACGTCCAGATGGCCAACAGATACCTGAAAAGATACTCAATGTCACTCATCATCAGGGAAACACAAATCAAAACCATATTGAGATACCACCTCACACCAATCAGAGTGGCTAAAATTAACAACTAAGGAAACAACAGATGTTGGTGAGGATGTGGAAAAACAGAACCCTCTTGCACTGTTGGATGGGAATGCAAACTGGTACAGCCATTCTAGAAAACAGTGTGGAGGCTCCTTAAAAAATTAAAAATAGAATTACCCTATGACCCAGCAATAACACTATTACGAATTTATCCAAAGGATACAGGAGTGCTGATTCATAGGGGCACATGTACCCCAAAGTTTATAGCAGCTCTTTCAACAATAGCCAAATTACGGAAAGAGTCCAAATGTCCATCAACTGATGAATGAATAAAGAAGATGTGGTTTATATATACAATGGAATACTACTTGACAATGAGAAGGAATGAAATCTTGTCACTTCCAACAACTGGAGGGCATTATGCTAAGTGAAATAAGTCAGTCAGAGAAAGAAAGGTGTCATATGTTTTCACTCATGAGTGGAATTTGAGAAACTTAACAGAAGACCATGGGGGAACGGAAGGGGGAAAAATAGTTTCAAACATAGAGGGAGGCAAACCACAAGAGACTCTTAAACACAGAGAACAAACTGAGGGTTGATGGAGGGGGCAGGAGGAGAGGGGAAAATGGGTGATGGGCATTGAGGAGGGCATTTGTTGGGATGAGCACTGAGTGCTGTATGTAAGCGATGAATCATGGGAATCTACTCCCGAAGCCAAGAGCACACTGTACACACTGTATGTTAGCTAACTGGACAACAAATTATATTTAAAACAATAATAATACACGGAGATAAATGAAAATGAAAACATAATGGCCCCAAATCTTTGGTATGCAGCAAAAGCTATTCTAAGAGGGAAGTTTTAGCAATACAGGCCTACTTCAAGAAGCAAAAAAAGGGGCGCCTGGGTGGCTCAGTTGGTTAAGGGTCCGACTTCAGCTCAGGTCACGATGTCACGGTCCGTGAGTTCGAGCCCCGCGTCGGGCTCTGGGCTGATGGCTCAGAGCCCGGAGCCTGCTTCCGATTCTGTGTCTCCCTCTCTCTCTGCCCCTCCCCTGTTCATGCTCTGTCTCTCTCTGTCTCAAAAATAAATAAATGTTAAAAAAAAAATTTTAAAAAGAAGCAAAAAAAACCAAAACCTCAAACAACCCAAACTTATACCTAAAGGAGTTAGAAAAAGAAGAATAAACAAGTCCCAAACCAGTAGAAGGAAATATTGAGATTAGAGCAGAAATAAACAAAATATAAACTAAAAAAATATAGAATAAATCAATGAAGCCATAGATGGTTCTTGAAAAGGTCAACAAAATTGATAAACCTCTAGTCAGTCTCATCAAAAAAAGAAAAAGAAAGAGGACCTACATAAACAAAATCAGAAGTGAAAGAAGAAAATCACAACATCACAGAAATACAAAGAAACATAAGAGAGTACTGTATTATGAACAATTACATGCCAACAAATTGAACAACCTAAAAGAAATGGATTTCCCGACACACACAACCTCCCAAACTGAATCAGTAAGAAAGAGAAAATTTGAACAGATCAATTACTAGCAATGAAATTGATTCAGTAATCAAAAAACTCCTAACAAACAAAAGTCCAGGACCAGATGGCTTCATAGGTGAATTCTAGCAAACATTTAAAGAAGAGTTAATACCTATTCTCCTCTAATTACTCCAAAAAATAGAAAAGGAAGGAAACCTTCCAAATTCATCTTATGAGGCCAGTTATTACCCTGATACCAAAGCCAGATAAAGACACTACAAAAAAAAAAAAGAGAACTACAGGCCAATATCTCTGATGAACATAGATGCAAAATCCACAGCCAAATACTAACAAACCAAATCCAACAACACATTAAAAAAAATCACTCACCATAATCAAGTGGGACTTATTCCAGGGATGCAAGGATAGATCAATATTTACATATCAATCAACATGATACATCACATTAACAAGAAAAAGGATAAAAACCATATGATCATTTCAGTAGGTGCAGAAATGCATCAGAAGTACAGCATCCATTCCTGGTTAAAAAAAAAAAAAAAAAAAAACAAAACTTAACAAAGTAGGTTTAGAGGGAACATACCTCAACATCATAAAGGCCATATATGAAAAACTCACAGCTAACATCATACTCAATTGGGGAAAACTGAGAGCTTTCCCCTCAAGGTCAGGAACAAGACAAGGATGTCCACTTCTTACTACTTCTAGTCGACATAGTACTGGAAGTCCAAGTCACAGCAATTAGACAACATAAAGAAAGAAAAGTCATCCAAATTTGTAAGGAAAAAGTAAACATTTCACTCTTTGCAGATGACATGATACCATATGTAGAAAATTCTGAAGACTCCACCAAAAAAACTACTAACACTGATCAATGAATTCAGTATGTTTGCAGGATACAAATCAATATACAGAAATATGTTGCATTTCTTTTTTTTTTTTTTTTTTTTTTTAATTTTTTTTTTCAACGTTTTTTATTTATTTTTGGGACAGAGAGAGACAGAGCATGAACGGGGGAGGGGCAGAGAGAGAGGGAGACACAGAATGAGAAACAGGCTCCAGGCTCCGAGCCATCAGCCCAGAGCCTGACGCGGGGCTCGAACTCACGGACCGCGAGATCGTGACCTGGCTGAAGTCGGACGCTTAACCGACTGCGCCACCCAGGCGCCCCAATATGTTGCATTTCTATACATTAATGATGACGTAGAAGAAGAAAACAACCCCATTCACAACTGCACCAAAAATAGTAAAATAGCTAGAATTAAACTTAAACAAGAAGGTGAAAGACCTGTACTATGAAAACTATAAAACACTGATCAAAGAAATTGAACATGACACAAATAAACGGTAAGATATTACATGGTCATGGATTGAGAGAATATTGTTAAAATGTCCATACTACCCAAAGCAATCTATAAGCTTAATGAAATCCTTATCAAAATACTTAACATCATTTTTTTACAGAATTACAATAAATAATCCTAAAATTCATACAGAAGCACAAAAGACCCCGAAATAGCCAAAGCAATCTTGAAAAAGAACAAAACTGAAGTTATCACAATCCCAGATTTCAAGATATAATCCAAAACTGTAGTAACCAAAACAGTATGGTACTGACACAAAAACAGACATATATATTAAAAGAATAGAGAACCCATAACTATATAGTCAATTAATCTTTGACAAAGGAGGCAAGAATGCACAATGGGAAAAACATGATCTCAACATTGTTGGCAAAACTGGACAGCTACATGCAAAGAATCAAATCGGACCACTTTCTCACACCAAACACAAAAATAAACTCAAGATGGGGCGCCTGGGTGGCTCAGTCAGTTAAGCGTCTGACTTTGGCTCAGGTCATGATCTCACGGTTTGTGAGTTCGAGCCCCACGTTGGGCTCTGTGCTGACAGCTCAGAACCTGGAGCCTGCTTCAGATTCTGTGTGTGTGTGTCTCTCTCCTGCCCCTCCCCTGCTCGCGCTCTGTCTCTATCTTTCAATAATAAATAAACGTTATAAAATTTAAAAAAATAAAGATGGATTAAAGACCTAAACATAAGGTCTGAAACCATAAAAAGCCTGGGAGAGAACACAGGCAGTAATTTCTCTGACAGTGGCCGCAGCAACTTCTTTCTAGATATATCTCTTGAGGCAAGGGAAATAAAAGCAGAAATAAAGTACTGGGGCTACATCAAAATAAAAAGCTTCTGAGCAGCAAAGGAAACAATCAAAAAACCAAAAAGACAACCTACTAATGGCAGAAGATATTTGCCAACGACATAGCTAGCTGATAAAGGGTCAGTATTCAAAATATACAAAGAACTGATACAACCCAACACTAAAAAATGATCTAGTTAAAAAACAAGAAGATATGAACAGACACTTCTCCAAAGAAGACCTCCAGATGGCCAACAGACACATGAGAAGATGCTCGACATCCCTCATCATCAGGGAAATACAAATCAGAAATACAACGAGGTGTCGCCTCACACCTGTCAGAATGGTTAAAATCAAAAACATAAGAAACAACAAGGATTGGCAAGGATGTAGAAAAAAGGGAACCCCCGTGTATTATTGGTGGGAATGCAAAATGGTACAGCCACTGTTGGGAGACCGTACGGAGGAGGTTCCTCAAAAAAATGAAAAATAGAATTACCATACGATCCAGTAATTCCACTACTGGGTATTTACCCAAAGAATATGAATACACCAAATCAAAAAGACATAGGCGTACCTATGTTTACTGCATTATTTACTACAGGCAAACTATAGAAGCAGCCCAGGTATCCACTGATAGAGGAGTGGATACAGAAGATGTGGTACACATAGACACCCAGACACACACACAGACACACACACACACACACACGACTATTATTCAGCCATAAAACAAAGAATGAAATCTTGTCACTTGCAACAACATGGATGGATGTAGAGGGCATAATGCTAAGTGCAGTAAGTCAGAGAGAGACAAATGCCACATAATTTCACTCATATGTGAAATTTAACAAAACAACAAACAAACTAAAAAAGAGACAAACCAAAAAACAGTGTCTTAACTATAGAGAACAAACAGATGGTTACCAGAAGGAAGGTGCATGGGGGCATGGGTGAAATAGGAAAAGTGGATTAGGAGTACACTCACATTGATGAGCACGGAGTAATGTTTAGAATTGTTGTTTTTTTGTTTTCTTTTAAATTTTTTAAATGTTTATTTATTTTTGAGAGAGACAGAGTGTGAGCGGGGGAGGGGCAGAGAGAGGCAGACACAGAATCTGCAGCAGGCTCCAGTGCTGTCGGGCTCTGTGCTGACACAGGTGGGGCCTGAACCCACAAACCGGGAGATCATGACCTGAGCAGAAGTTGGACACTTAACCAAATGAGTCACCCAGGTGCCCCTACATACACCTGAAACCAGCATAACATTGTATGTTAATTACACCGGTATTTTTTTTAAAAAGGTCAGCAGCCTTAAAAAAAAAAAACAAAAAAAAAACCGAGAAGTGTTTAAGGTATATACAATACCTATGATGTGTTGTGAGGAACAGAGGAGGGAGTGACCTGGAAGATAGTTGTTATGAGTTGGGTTGAATTCCACAAAAAGTAACGTTGGAGTCCTAGCTCCCAGTGTTTCCGGAGGTGATCTTATTTGGAAATAGAATCGTTACAGAAAGAATCAGTTAATGAAAATGAGGTCCTACTGGAGTAGTGCGAACCCTTAATAACTGATGTCCTTACTAAGAAATACGGAAATTTGGATATACATACAGGGAGAACACCATGTAACTGACAGAGGCAGAGGTTGAGGTGAGGTCACTGCAAGCCAAGGAACTGAGGAAAGAACCTCAAATCAGGAAGAGGCAAGGAAGGATTCTTTCGTAAATTTTTCAGAGACAGCATGTCCCTGCTGGCACCTTGACTTTGGACTTTCAGCCTCCAGAGCCGTCAGACAATAAATTTCTGTTGTTTTAAGCCACCCAGATTGTGGCATTTTGTTACGGAAGCCCCAGAATGTAATAGGTACAGTACGCATTCGTGTCCTGTGTGTTACAGGGGAGGAATGAATCCCCAAAGTCACCAACTTTGTGTGTAACAATGCTGGCATTGGACGCAAGCCTTCAAATTTATTGTTCTTGTCACTAACCTAGAGACCAGACTAAATTTGCTCTGGCATTCAAGGTCCATTGGGGATAAGTAAAGCAGTAAGTAGATTAAAAATATTTGAAAAAGTCCAGCTCTCTGTCATTGGATTAGCCATTTCCACGTTCTTTCCTTTACCCAAATTTTATAAAGCAAAGAAATCTGGAAATAGTTTTCTCAGCATATAAGGTGACAGTTCAAAAGACGGTTTTCATTCTGTTTCTGATTATTTGGTGACCTAGGTATCTGGATAAACTTCTTCACTAAAAAATTTCCACCCCTGGCTCCAGAGGACTACAGAAGCAAATAAATAAATTCAAATGTTGGTGCTGAGCAAAGGGAGGAAATCACAGACAAGAACTTAGAACTGAGGGGCGTCTGGCTGGTTCAGTTGGTGGAGCATGGGACTCTTGATCTCAAGGTTGTAGGTTTGAGCCCCACGTTGGAGGTACACATTACTTAAAAATAAAATCTTAACAAAACAACAAAACTTTAGAACTGAAAGCCAGCCCACAGGCCAAATTCTTATTGTCTTGGTAGTATTAAAAACCTCAAAGTGAGAATTTTAGAGTGATCTTGGATTAGTGGACTCCCAGGAAACCCAGCAGATGCAAACTAAACTCGCCCATGGAGAAATTCATCCCAAGCTTCAAAGGATGCCAACAAATAGAACCCAATCATCGGTCCATCCTTCTAGGTCTCATTTATGTAGAGGCCACTTTTAGGCAAGAAGGCTTGAGCGAAAGAATGTAGAAAGGGCCCGCAGCAACCACCAGGCTGGGTACAGACAGGCCCATCAGGCGACTCACCTCAAAATATCCATAGGCCCTAACTGACCCATGGGATACTTACAACCAGGCATAGTTACCAAAAAGGGAGAATTCCATACTTCACCGTACCTCCTCACCTTCCTTCCTTAAAAACAACCTCCTCCCACTACCTTGTTTCAGATAGCCTCTCTGCTGTCCTGCCCCCCAGGACATATTCAATAAACTTTTCAATAAACTTTTATTGCCTTTGTTCTGCCCCAGGCGAATCCTTTCACCTCTTGCACCACCTGCTTCCACCTGACCATTGCCCCACATTTGGGGCCCCATCCGATTGAGAGACACTCCGTTTAGACAACACAGTTCATAAGACAATTCTCGACTTGAGTGTTTTTTAAATGTTTATTTATTTATTTTGAGAGAGAGACAGAGCGGGAGAGAGGGAATCCCAAGCAGGCTCTGTGCTGACAGCACAGCGGGCTCAATCCCAAGAACCGTGAAATCATGACCTGAGCCAAAATCAAGGGCCAGAGGCTCAAATGACTGAGCCACCCAGGCACCCCTCAACTTGAGCTTTATAGTGCCATGTTCACATCCCAGAACATGCTGTGGTCTTTTATGCTGTCACCCACAGCACAAACAATTCCCTTCCCCTTCTCGTCCTACCTCTCACCTGACACTGGTGAACTCCCATTTCTCCTTCAAGTCTTAGCTTGACCTGTGAAGCTGCATGGAGTTCCTTAGAGAAAGTCAAAACCATCTCTGTGCACTCTTCTATTCCAGAACATACTTTTTATTTATAACTCAAGTTTCCTCAGGCACCACGAGCCCACGGTTAGGAATGACAACACCTCAACGTTAACAGTTCAAATGTCACAGGGCTGCTCCTTTACCCACTGTCTCTTCCTTTGTTATTTCTGGAAACTTATGGGTGTGCGTCATGGGTGCCTGTGAATGATCCTATGTTCTTCTCTGCTATGGAGTCCATCTAAGGGAGTGCTAAAAAGAAACCACAGGCCCAAAGTGGAGTGTCACTTTTGTGAAGCCCCACCAAGACTTCATACCCAACTGAACTGCAGTCTCGGCCTCCCCCAGGAGTGAAATTTTAAACCAATCAGCCTGGGACTTCCTGGTCAGCATCACTGAGGTCATCTGTGAGGAAGTCAAGCAATGGAGGATAGTACTGCCTGAGAAACAGGAAACAAATGAATGAGCCCAGTGACCGACCCAGTTTTCTGACCTAAGAGAGTTTCTAGGCTGTGGGACAGGGACAGAACCATGGTGGGGTCCAGTGGACTGCCTGAGCTGAAGAGACAGAGTGAGGAGTGTGGAGAGGTTGTGTGCCCTTGGCCAAGTTATTTAAATTCTCTGTGCTTTCAGGGCACCTGGGTGGCTCAGCCGGTTAAGCCGTCGGCTTGAATCAGGTCATCTCACAGTTCATGGGTTCGAGCCCCAGGTCGGGCTCTATGCTGATAGCTCAGAGCCTGGAGCCTGCTTCAGATTCTGTCTGTCTCTCTCTCTGCCCCTCCCCTGGTCATGCTCTGTCTCTCTCTCTCTCTCTCTCTCTCTCTCTCAAAAATAAATGAAAGTTAAAAAAAAATTTTTTTTTTAATTCTCTGTGCTTTCAATTTCTTGGTCTATAAATTGTTCAAAAAAAAAATGCATTTACCTCAAAGGGTCGGTGTCAGCATTTTAACAAGATAATACAAATAAAGGACTAAAATTGGTGCTTGACACTTGTTAAAGTGTTAGTTTTTATTATTATCCAACATATTTGGAATTGGTTGGTTAATTGAAAAAGCTTACTGAAGTGTGGAATCATAAAAAAGAAAGATAAATACACTGGAATAGGTTGCTTGTTTCTCAGTTATCTGCTTTCCCTTCTCTCAGAGTAATTAATGACAGCATCTGAAATACAACCTATGAGTCCCTGCCTCCCGGTATTCGTGTTGTGAAATCCACTCCCTTGAATGTGGACTGGGCCTATGACTTGCTTCTAACAAAAGAATATGGCAAAAGTGATCGAATATCACTTCTGAGATTAAGTTACAAAAAGATTCTGGCTTCCATCTTGCTCATTCTCTTGCTTTCTCCCCTTCCTCCTCTGTTCCAGCTTGCATGTGATGAGCTGCCCTCTGAAGAAGCCCACAGGACAAGCAATCAATTCCTCTGGCAACAGCCAACAAGGACTTGATGGCTGCCAATGGCCTTGTGAGTAAGCTTGGAAGTGGATCTTCTGAGGCTGCTGACAGCCAACAGAGTGAGCCCAGAAGCACTCCTCTCCAAATAGAGCCTTGGCCAACACCTAGACTAAGCTGCATCCAGATTCCTGCTCCACAGAAACTGTGAAGTAAATGTTTCTCACTTTAAGCCGTTACATTTTGGGGCGATTTGTTACAAAGCAATAGTTAACTGCTACAGTTACAGAAACTCTGATTTTAGCTGAACAAACAGACTTCCAGCCGATTTCTACCAGGCTGTTTCTCAGCCTCCCTAACAGTTAGATGTGGCCAGGTAACAGAGTTATAGCCAACAGAATGTGAGAGATGATGTATGGAATTTTCAGACCAAGGCTTTTAAAATGTGGCTATGCAGGTTCCATTGCCTTGCCCATTCCTCTAGATAAGACACAGAAAGTTCTGAAAATAGCAGAACTACAAGATGGAAAAACCTGGATCCCTGAATCACCCTGTAGAGGAGGGCTACCCAGTGGCCAGGATCATCCATTTGAACTATCTGTGAGTGATAAATAAATTTCTATTGTGTCGGAGTCATTATAATTTGGGGGTTTGTGGCCGCAGACAGCCATGCTAATTAACACTTTTATGTGAAAGAAAAGAAAAACTTTTCTCTGGAGTAAATCACTATTACTTTGGGTGTCTGTCACATGAAGTCTAACCTGTATCCTTATCAATATATATGCCTTAAGAATATTATTTTTTGGGAATGCAAGCTGGTGCAGCCACTCTGGAACACAGTATGGAGGTTCCTCAAAAAACTAAAAATAGAACTACGACCCAGCAATTGCACTAGTAGGCATTTATCCACGGGACACAGGTGTGCTGTTTCGAAGGGACACAGGCACTCCCACATTTATAGAAACACTATCAACAATAGCCAAAGTATGGAAAGAACCCAAATGTCCATCCATGGATGAATGGATAAAGAAGATGTGGTGTATATATAAATACACACACACACACACACACACACACACACACACACACAAAATGGAGTATTACTCGGCAATCAAAAAGAAGGAAATCTTGCCATTTGCAACTACGTGGATGGAACTGGAGGGTATTATGCTAAGTGAAAGTATCAGTCAGAGAAAGACAAAAATCATATGACTTCACTCATGAGGACTTTAAGAGACAAAACAGATGAACATAAGGGAAGGGAAACAAAAATATAAAAACAGGGAGGGGGACGAAACAGAAGAGACTCTTAAATATGGAGAACAAACTGAGGGTTACGGGAGGGATTGTGGAAGGGGAGATGGGCTAAATGGGTAAGGGGCACTAAGGAATCTACTCCTGAAATCATTGCTGCACTATATGCTAACTAATTTGGATGTAAATTTAAAAAATAAAATTAAAGAAAAAAAACGAAACCTTGGAATTCTAACTTAGAAAAAAAAAGAATATTATTTTTACCTAGATACGTATTCCCTTGTCATTCTCCAAGGCCTTTCTCTTGAGTATGGTCCGTCTGATTGGAGTTCTTGCACAAACTATATGCCTAGTGCTTTGCATTTGACTTTGTTTCATTTTGTTCAAAGTAGAGACAAGTCAAAGACTTGCAAATCAAATCGAATGCAGAATCCTACCAGACCTGGGGCTTTAAAAAGTCTTTCTAGGGGGCTTGTTGGTGGCTCAGTCAGTTGAGCACCTGACTCTTGGTTTCGGCTCAGGTCATGATCTCACACTTTGTGAGTTTGAGCCACACATCGGGGCCTACTTGGGATTCTCTCTCTCTCCTTCCCTCTCTGCCCCTCCCCACCATGGTTTCACTCTCTCTCAAAATAAGTGAAAAAACTTAGGAAAAAAAAAAGTCTTTCTAGTCGCTCATAACCGCTTTGCCTACACCCAATTCAATAGTTTTTTTTTTTTTTTTTTAAGTTTTAAGCAATTTATTTAAACATTTGTTAATGATGAGAGGGAGAGGAAATGATCGTTGTGGACAAGATATAAAAACAGACATTTATACAATTAGTGTCTTTACATCTTAATTGCACAGTATTAAATTTTGAACATCTTTTCTTTGCCTTTTGATGGAACTATCTTTGCAGTTAAAATGACCCATGTTGAAAAAATACAATCTAAAGCCTTACACAACACAAAAAGTGGAAAATAACATGAATAGCTATTTTTTATTAGCATTCATCTTTATCCCGTCTTTCCAAAGCATTCTTGGTTTTCTTTTTTACATTTTATTTATTTTTGATAGACAGAGACAGAGCACAAGTGGGGGAGGGGCAGAGAGAGCCGGAGACACAGAATCCGAAGCAGGCTCCAGGCTTCCGACACGGGGCTCAAACTCACAAACCGCGAGATCATGACCTGAGCTGAAGTCCGACGCTTAACCGACTGAGCCACCCAGGCACCCCGACCTTCTTGGTTTTCTTAGAAACAGTTTTTTCTTTGCAGACTCAAATTTTATCAATTTGTGTAATTTAGCTACGTAATTATGAGTATGATGGAACTAGATTGGTAACAAACATAACCAACTCTTGCTAAGCATTCTTCTCAACTGGTGGAAGCAGATACACCGGAGTGAACCAAAGTTAAGGCTACTAGCTGTGTAGTACTTTCTTTAGTACTCCCTGAAAGGGCGGGCCTACGCCGGCCGACTCCATCTTGTTCTGTGTCCTCCACCTTGAGTGACTATGTCCCCGACATGACCCCTTTTCCGGGAAAATCACAGAAACCTCCGACCGTGCCTCCTCCCCTTGAGTAACCTCCCGCTCACCCGTTCAAACTTCCTGATCAAAACACGCCCAGCAACCTGCGTAACAGGACTCCGACCCTTCCCCAGCCAATCGGCCGAGGCCACAGCCATTACCTTACCAACTGCCCCTAGACCCCTATAAAACCTTTGTGCTTTTGAAACTCGCGCTCTCACCCTGGTATCTCACCGCTGCGTCGGTGCAGGTAGGGGATTGAGCTCGAGCTAGCTCGAATAAAGGCTCTTTTGCTTTTGCATCGGACTCGGCTCCCTAGTGGTCTTTGGGGATCACGAATTCTGGGCATAACACTCCCCAGGGATCAGCTGCATATTTCAGAAAGAATATTAAAAACGTTAAGTGGACAGTGTTTAGGAAGAGCTTCTACTATATACAATGTGTACTTTTAGGGGAACAGAGACCATAGATTTCATCTACTTTTCAGAGAGAGCTCTGATCTCTAAAATATTAAGTACTATACTAAAAGTTAAAACCTAATCCATGGCACCAAGCTGAGGCCTAAACATCTTCTCTTCCTATATCTGATTTTGGACACTTGTGCATCTACCTTTTTCTTGAATACTCCTTTTCCTCTAAAAACTAAATACATACAGGGGCACCTGGGTGGCTCAGTTGGTTAAGCATCCAACTCTTGGTTTCAGCTCAGGTCATGATCTCATGGTTCGTGAGGGCTCCGTGCTAACAGTGTGGAGCCTGCTTGGGATTCTCTCTCTCCCTTCTCTCTCTGCTCCTCCCTTGCTCGCTCTGTCTCTCTCAAAAAAAAATTTTCTTTTTTTAAACTAAATGCATACAAATAGATGTTTGAGAGCCGGTGACCCTAACTGTTCACCAACAGCATTCAGACCCTAGGGGAGCCTGGGTGGCTCAGTAGGTTAAGCATTCTACCTCTGATCTCGGATCAAGTCATGATCTCACAGTTCATGAGTTCAAGCCCTGCACGAGGCTCTGCACTGACAATGTGGAGCCTGCTTCGGATTCTCTAGCTCTCCTCTCTCTCTGCCCCACCCCACTTGCATGCTCTTGCTCTCTCTCTCTCTCTCAAAATAACTTAAAAAAAAAAAAAAAAAAAGCCTTTCAGACTCTGAATCTCAGTTCAGAATCTTCCAACTAAATGGGGCCCCCTAACTCTGCTGTGGTCAAATGTTCCCCACACAGAGAGACTCTGACCATGCTGTCTAAAGGAATAGCCCTCATCAATTTTGATCCTTTCACCCTTTTGTTTTCTTCGTAGCACTTATGACTGTCTGTTTTACTATCCAGTACATATTCAATGAAAAAATTCAAACTATTCAGGATATTATTTTTGACATTTGTTTATAATTTCAATATCAGATTTCCCAGTCTTTCACGATAGTCTGTCATTTTTTTTTTTTTTTTAATGTGAAATTACTTAAGTGAAGGAGAAAAATACACTGGACTAAACAAACCACACAAGGCGCCTACAGCAGCTGCAAATTTGGAAACTTTGTGCTAGGTCGATGCCTTTTAAATCTGTATCAATACAAGGAAATCTCACTAAAATGAAGCTGAGAGGTCAGCAGCCGGTGCTTACACACCCTAGCACTCCTAGTCCATTGCGGACACAACAGGAAGAGCCTACCTTGCAAGTCCATTTACTTTTGCTATTACTTGACTACCCCAGTAGGAGAAAGGTTTTCCTCTGCCCGGGCAACAGCTCAGCCAATGAAAACCACCATGCTTCCAACTCCCAGTGCATTCCGATGGACTTCCAATTTATAAAAGCCGTCCCACGTTCCCCTTTTCCTCTATAAACTGGCAATCCTTTCACTGGCTCTGTGGATTTGCCTGTGATTTTCCCATTGCTTGCTTGTCCCCAAGTGTAATTCTCTGCTATTCTCAAACAAACCCCCCCTTTTTTTTGTTTGCTGGCAAAATAACTAGCTGTATATTTTTAAGGTTAACAAGCTGCATGTTTATGTTCTCCAGAAACAAAACCAAAAAAATCTTAATTTCAAAAATTAAAAGATGAAATGAGAACAATAACAAAAGAAACAAAGGGGAAGGTATGCGATTTAGAAAGTAGGAGGCGGGGCGCCCAGGTGGCTCAATTGGTTGGTTAAGCATTTGCCTTGGGCTCAGGTCATGATCCCCAGGTGTGTGAGTTGGAGCCCCACATCCGGGTCTCTGCTGTCAGCGCAGAGCCTGCTTTGGATCCTCTGTGCCCCTCTCTGCCCCTGCCCCACTCTCTCTTAATAAATAAACTAAAAAAACAAAACAAAACAAAAGTAGCAGGCAATTGCACAAACCATTATGTTATCATACTGTTATCAAGGCATTATGTTGCACACCTGCAACTAATATACTGTTACAGCTAAAAAAAGAAAATAGGAGACAAGCCACAGATATTGAAAGCAGTATTCACATAACAGGTGTTTATGATCGATGTTTAATAATTTCTCCCCTTACATTGTTGCACTTCTGACGGTCCTATAAGGAAACAGAAATGATTTCCCAAACTTTGTCATCTCCTACTTTCCAGCATTTTTTTTTTTTTTCTATGTATCCCCCTGGAGGGAGCAAAACTGAAGGCCAGATTTTCTTTTGATTGGTCAAACTCATTAGAGCAGTGGTTCTCCACCAAACATTAGACTCGCTTACGGTTTATTAAGACAGATTCCTGCCCGCCCTCCCCCCGCCCCGGGGAAGATTCTGATCCAGTAAGTCTGAAATTTGTATTTCCCCCACATTTGTATTTCCAAGAAACTCCCTGATGATGCTGACACTGCTGGTTGGACTGTGGGAAGCACTACACTGAGGCCCGCAGGAAATTTACAAGGGTGACCACCGCAATTTACGTCTAGAAAAGCAAACTTCGCAAAAAAAAAAAATTTTAAAAAAAGTCAATCCAACAAACAAAAACCCCGACACACTCCCAGACAACAGCAAAGCTCTAGGAAGCCACACATATTCCCGTTCAGTCTGCACAGATTTGCTTTATCGGTTCTATGAAAAGCTTCGTGTCAGTTAAAACACCTACCTAAACTGGTTCAGCCAAACTCCCGCCATTCAATGCTATATAAAAGGGCAGGCTCCCGGCTAAGAAATATCAGCAATCCTCTTACGGATAATCGAGCCTCCTTCACCTGGGTCGAAAAATGCACCGCCTCCCCCCCCTCCCCGACCCGACATTCACCTCAAAGGAAATATCTATTTCCCTCAACGTACAGCATCGGTTTTAGGGATGTTTCCATTAATACAGGAAACCTGATTCGGGCAGGATCTGAGCTACACACGTCAGTGACAGTGAAAAAAAGACAAAAACAAAACCTGAAACTCCACCCGCCGCCGCTGCGGTACCTGAACCAGGGTCCCGCCCTCTCTTCCACTGGGAGGACGAAGGGGGCAGGGCCGAGTGCGCGGCGCCCACGTGACCGCCAAGCGCCGCGCGCAGCCAAGTCGCGCGATCTGCCGTCATATCAGCTTATGCCGCCGGCCCCTGATTGGCTGGCGGCTCCAGCCGCTAGGAGCGTGTTCTGGCTACGCCCCTCCCTGCCCGGCCCGCTGGCTGAAGGCCGCTGGGCTCACTTTAGCCCAAGGCAACCTGCGACGTCGGCGGCGGTGTAACTCGGAAGGTAGGGATGTCCCCAGGGAAGGCGGCGGCGGCGGCGGCGGAATACCTCCGGAGAGGGTTGGGCGAGGAGAGGAAGGGAAGTGGAGGGAGAGAAATCCGCAGGATGGGTCCCAGGTGGGGAAGTTGGGAGCGCGCCAGACGCTTTCTTTCACGACCGGCTGCGGGGTGTCAGGCTCCGGGCGGGCGCCGGGGCTCCAGCGGTGACCCACGGCAGGGATTGGCAGGCAGCCGGGCATCCTGACAGCGTGCGCAGGCCGTGATGCGTCGAGTGCGGGCGCAGGGGGCGCTCGCTGGCGCTCGCTGGCGGGGATGCGGAGAGGGGCGACCGGAGACCTGCGGTGTCTGGGGGCTGTAGCCCGATCCGAGGACGTTTCGGGGCGCCGAGGAGGCCCGCACATGAAAGCAACACACACGGCGAGGGACGTGAGGAAAACAAGTTGGCTACTGCGGATCGCTCATCCCAGGGAAGTCTGTCCAGTGAACGCTAATGCTTTGCTTTGAGACAGACTTCCCTATGTTTTGGAGGGATTTTTCCCTTTTTTGTTTTTTAAAGGGGCAAAGAAATTAGGCTGTGACCTCCTGACAATTGCAGTGCAAACCCCAGTTACTGCAGCGTAATTAGGATGGAGGGACAACAGTCCGCGGTTTGTAAAGACTAAAAGGGAAGGGAAATAATGTATCGAGTTAGCGTCGCAAAAGGAAGAAATCCTGTCTCTTGGCATCCCAGTGTTATAGCAGAATAAATGTGGAGGTGGTGTAGATAGATAAAGTTCCAAATGTCAGTACGTAAAGTTTCCAAACTGGAAAGCTTGCGGTAGGCAGATATTTTTTAACCAAAACCTTCCAGCAGGTTACCTGTCTTTATATCACCGTTGGTGCGTGCGTGTGTATTTAGGTTTCTAATGATAAGCATCTAAAAAATAATAAGTACATGATCCTTGATCACTTACAGAATGCTTTCCCATTCATTATGTAATGTAATTAGCATGGAATACTCAGAATGCCGCATCCGTATGCGTATAACTTGAGAGATAATATAATGTAGAAGCTGGGAGAACAGACTCTAGACTATACATCCCAGTTGTTACTTGTTGCTTAAGTTATTTAAACACTCCTGCCCTCAGTTTCCCTTTCTCTAAAGTGAAGGTTACAGAATTATCTACCTCCTAGGATTGTGATAATTAAGCCAAGTGATACAGAAAAAATGTTTTTAAATAATACCTGATTCTCAACAAATGTTAGCCGTTACTGTCTATACTTTTAAAATAAAGCAAAAGTAAGAGTAGACTCAGATATTCTAAGCCTAATTGTGTTTTATTAAAAAACTGTGTTTTATTTTTATAAAGTTTCTTTGTTTCTGTAAATGTAAAATAGTACCAGCTTTGTTTCAGTCATGGGTAGTTAACTTAGGGTCTGTGAAGACCCTGACTTCAGTG
Source organism: Panthera onca (assembly GCF_046562875.1). NCBI lineage: Eukaryota > Metazoa > Chordata > Mammalia > Carnivora > Felidae > Panthera > Panthera onca. Next base: position 96,612,763 of record NC_138348.1, on the reverse strand, counting down.
GGGTATAAACCCCTTAAAATCATATGCAAAATTATGTGAATTTGTAGTCACTGAGAATTGTAAACATTAAGGAGCTGAAGAGTTGAGATAGTGATGAAGAGGCAGTGGAACTTGGTGCAAGTTTAAGAAGTTTGACTTTGTGGGGTGCCTGGGTGGCCCAGTCAGTTGAGCGTCCAACTCTTGACTTGGGCTCAGATCATGATCTCACAGTTCGTGGGTTTGAGCCCTGTATCAGGTTCTGCACTGCCATTGCGAAGCCTGCTTGGGATTCTCTCTGCTCCTCCCCTACTCCCGCTTGCTCTTTCTCTCTAAACAGCTAAACGTTAAAAAAAAAAAAAAAGAAAAAGAAAAAAAATAGAACTTGGACTTTGCAGCCAGACTGCATGTGTTTGAGTTCCAGCTCCAGCATTTGTTACTTGATGATCCCAAGCAGATTAACTAGTATTTCCTGTGCCCAGCTTCTTGATCCATAAGATAATACCAGTACCTAACTCATGGGGTTTCTTGAAAGGGTTAAATGAGCTAGTATTTACAGTGCCTAGTGTACAGTAAATATTGATACTAGATATTATCAGTTATTTTTCATTTCAAACCAAATGACCTCTTTCTCCCTTAGGTTAAAGTAATTTTGACTCAGCTTTGGCTCCCGTAACAGCAGTAATAATAGCTCCTGTTTCTTGAATAACTTCTCTGTGTCAGATAGTGCCAAGAGACTGGAAACTTAGTCCTTAAACCTTAAGAACAATTCTATAATGAAGATACGTTATCTCATTTTATAGATGTGGGTTTCAATGTAAACTTCCAAGTTGAATTGCAATTTTGAGATTATATTGTTACTGATTTCGAAAGATTTCTTTGTTAGACGTCAGAAAGTATGGCAACGTATTTAGGAATACTTAATTTCTACATTCAACAAATAAAATTAATTGAAGCCAAAATTCTAAAAACACTTAAAATAGGTTTCATTTCACAGTATCTAAACCGCCTCCCTTTCCGGCACTGGTTTGTCGTTGCAGCAATTATGCACAGGGAATGTACAGATGAACACAACTAGCATGGTCCTCAGATAAAAGCAAAACTGAAGTTAGGGACTGAGATCTTGTGAAAGTTATTACTCACGTCTGATATTGAAGGTTGATTAAAGTAGATTTTGGGTTACCGTTTGAATTGTTTTTGGCTGCACTGTACTTACTGTATTGTCTTAGGGCTACGGGACTCTATAGGTAACATGTAAACTCTTGTTTGGAAACTTAACCAACCTTTAGTGGTGTCACAATATCTAGTTGCTGGGTTGTTTTTAAATGTTTATGTTTCCTGGTATGACTTAGTGTACTTCCTTTGCTACATTATTTCCCTTAGCAGTCTCTACTCCTTATGGCTTCAGCTTCAACCAGTACAAGCTCACTGTTGAACTTCCGATTCATATTTGCATGTAATCTACTGCTTTATGTCTAAGAGTAAGCATAGAGTTAAAGCTTATTAGTCTATGCTAATTAGATTTAAGGCCCAAACTGACTCCATCATTCCTTACACGCCCTGCGTGTCCCAAATATATATATTTGTCCCTGCGGCACCAAATATAACAGCTCTCCCAGAATTCCCTCTTTTGATTATGATGACATCATCATCCACATGAGCCAGCTTAAATCTCATAGTCATCCTGCATTTCTCCCTCTTTCATATTCCAGTATTTAATTGGTTGTCACGCCCTGTGGGTCTTATGGGTTTTTTTGTTTTTTGTTTGTTTAAGCAGGCTCCACCCCCCAGTGCTGAGGCCAACATGGGGCTTGAACTCATGACCCTGGGATCAAGACCTGAGCTGAGATCAAGAGTCAGATGCTTAACCAGCTGAGCCACCCAGGCATCCCAAGCCCTGTGGGTTTTTTACTTGCTGAATCTCTGATGAATATGTGTGTTCTTAGAGCTGGGCCAGTCTATCACAGGAGCAACCAAATTAGTCTATCTCTGGCTCTGGCTCTTGCTCTATATTTTTCTCATCAATACTCATATTCCTAATGGAGTGGTTTCTATGAAGCACGGGTCTAATTATAATCTCTTCCCTGCTCAGAGACCTTTTGGTATCTCCCCGTCGTGTATGAGGGAAAGTTCGATTCCCTAGCAGGGCAGCAGAGCCCTTCACAGTCTGACACCACTTTCCTTTTATAAGGTTTATCCTCAAACATTTTTTTCCCCTCTGTTTCACCCGTCACGCTGTTTGGCACCCACCAGTGACACCCATTGAGTCACGAATGTAGCATGACTTTTTTCCATGCCTTTGCAAGTTGTTACTTTTATTTGAAATGCCTCTCTCTAAACTTTTCTTTCTGACAATGTCCTTTAACGCCTGAATCAGATGTGTGTATACCTTTGTTATAGCACTTGCATTGATGTAATTATTTCTAAAACTGCCTTATCTTAAAGATGGATTTTGACTGTATCTTTTCGATCTTTATAGGCTCATTATCTAGTGTAGAGCTTGATGCTTAATTGTTATTTGAATGAATTAACAGTGTATGATGAAGGAGGTATGTCAATATCTGGCATTTGGCATTAGTTAACTAAAACTAAGCACCGGGGTGGCTTGGTCAGTTAAGCATCCGACTCTTGATTTCAGCTCAGGTCACGATCTCACAGTTCGTGAGTTCGAGCCCCGCATCAGGCTCTCTCTGTGCCAACAATGCGGAACCTGCTCGGGATTCTCTCTCTCCCTCTCTCTCTGACCCTCCCCTGCTTGCTCTCTGTATCTCTCTCAAAATAAATAAAAATAAACTTAAAAAAAAAACTTTCCATGCCAAAGTGAGAAAAAAATGTTTGCAACGCCTATCACAGAAAAGGAGCTAAACACTCTTAATAAATAAGGACTTCTAGAATTTGATTTTAAGAAACTGACAATCAGTGGGAAAATGGGCAAGGGATAAAGACATAACTTCACAGAAAAAAATATAAATTATTCTAAATATGTGGAGTCATGTTCAACCTCACTCATAATAAGAAAAAGGTAAATATACACCGAGATATCATTTTTGTTGCTATCAGATTAGCAAACATCTTAAAGTTTGATGATATTGTCTGTTAAGGTTGTAGGGAAATAGGCACTGTGGCCTTGCAAAGTGGTACAGTTCCTGTGCAGAGCAATTGGGCAGTGTCTACCAGAGTGACCAATGCAGTTCATCTCTGTCCTAGCTTTTCTGCTTGTAGAAATTTACACAAAGTAGGGTTAATCGTTGTAGCATTGTTTTAAATCGCCTAAGATTAGAATCTATCCAAATCCTTATACGTGAGTTAGATAAACAGCAGCGAAGTCACACAAAGGAAACATATGTCCATAGTCCCTTAGCCACACTTTCAAAGTCCGAAAAGCCCTGAAAAACCAGAAGTTTTTTTTGTTTTTTAAAGGTGGGCACTCAAACTCATTTGGTGGCAAGGGCTTACTCCCACTGACTGAGGTGCCCATTTTGTGTTGGTGCACCTGTCAGGGGCCCCCACCCCTTGCAATTTGCTGGGACTGTTTTTGTTACTTTGGGTTTAATTGCATATGGCAACATCAAAAAAAAAAAAAAAAGAGGTAATGAAAGCCCATATGAATAACAGAATGAATGGAAGCACCTGTCATTGGTAATAGCACAGAACATGGAGTTATATATGGCAGGAACTTGTGCGTCGTGTGTCTGTGAGGCCTCCTGCTGAAGAAGACGGTGTGGGCACTACCACCATGGGACTTAAAGACTAGAAGAACAGATTGCCAAAGTTTTACACTGGTGGTGAGGACCAAGAGAGAACTAACGAAAACCAGGAAACCACCGCCCAGGACAGAAAACAAAGATCCTAACCATGTTCTGATTAAGTGGATGTGACAACAAGAACATAAATAAATGCCACCGATTGCTTCGTGGATCTTGAAACAAGCTGGAATATACTACTACTGAAGAAGAAGGTTAGTATTAAGAAGAGAGGAATCAAGTTTAGGGAGCAGGGTACTGAAAAATATCTGAAAGTATGGTGAAAATTACTCTGCCGGTCAGGAAACAGCTACACCTAACCCTGGTGAATTGGCTAAGGTAATACCCGATGGAAACGTGAGTGCTGAATACATTTGCAGTGGTGGTGGAATATTGTGGTAACATATTGTTAAATTGCTCTGCACAGGAACTGTATCACTTTGCAAGGCCATAGCAATGTAGGGTAGTGCCTGTTGCCCTACAACCTTACCGGCAGAGAATGTCCTCAAACGTCAGGACATTCGTTAAGCAGGAACTTGATATATAGTTTTTCTAAAAATGTTTCGCATTAAAAAATATCAACATGGGTAAATAATTGTTGCACATGCTTATCCTTCAGGGACTAAGATGGATCTTGTACTCAGTGCTGCAGATTATTATTTTTTTACGCCGTACATCTACCCAGCCTCGTGGCCCGAGGACGACATCTTCCGACAAACTATTAGTCTCCTAATTGTAACAAATCTTGGCGCTTATATCCTTTATTTCTTCTTTGCAACACTGAGCTATTATTTTGTCTTTGATCATTCATTAATGAAGCATCCACAGTTTTTAAAGGTAAGTGATTTTCTTACCTACTTTTTAACTGTTTTTACCGTAAAAATAATACGTATTTGTGTGTGAGATTTTCAGGTTAAACTGGTTATAACCATTAAGAAGAATTTCTGCAACCAGCATTAGATGGGTTAGATAGTTTTGGTAGGGCTAATCCCCTCTCTTAATGGAAACAAATAAATGAACCCAACTTCTTTTTTTTTTCTTTTTTAATTATAAGCCTGGTGTCTTGCTAGATATATAGAATTTCTTTGCTAACAGTGATGAATAAGTAAATGCACACATTTGTGTATTTGCTTTAATGTTTGACTTTCGCAAACTGAAGTATGTTTTCACTATGTGTGTGTGTGTGTATATATATATGTATATATATCTTTTGACACGATAGGAGATTGTAAATTTATTTACAATCATTTTCTATTTCAGTTATTTATATTTATCAGTTCCTCCAAGGACTAAAAAAAGAAAAAATCAAGAGAGGTTTGGGGATGGAAGTTATTTATGAAAGAAAGGCTCATTTTATAAATAGACGTGTAGAATGCGGATTTTGTGAGAAAAAGAGTAAGATCAAGAATTCAAGGTACTTAGCGTATTTGCTTTTTAAAAAAGAAGTGTCTTTCTTACACATGCATTCCCACGTATTAACATTTTAACGGAAACAGTTTAGCAGTAAGCTCCTTCACATAAAAGAGGTTGAAAAATCCATTCCAAGACAATTTCATCAATTTCATGCTGGTTTTGTTTAACATAGACTTTGTGGTTTTTAAGTATTGGAAATTTCGTTTTCAGAATCAAGTCTATAGAGAGATTACGTTTACTGTGCAGTCATTGCCGTGGATTAGTATTCCCACTGTTGCATTGTTCCTGCTAGAGTTGAGAGGTTACAGCAAATTATATGATGACATAGGAGAGTTTCCAAGTGGTAAGTAAATAATATGAACATGAGGCACAGAGTGGTTTCTCTCAAGAACCAAATCTGCCTCTTTTTCTTCTTTTAAAATAATTACAGATTGTGGGGTTTGTTTTTTTTTTTTTTCAGTTAAAAATTTTTGATGTTGGTTAAATTTTTTTTAATGTTTATTTATTTTGAGAAAAAGAGACAGAGTGCAAGCAGGGGAGGGGCAGAGAGAGGGGGAGACACAGAATCCAAAGCAGGCTCCAGGCTCTGAGCTGTCAGCGCAGAGCCCGATGTGGGCTCAATCCCATGACCCCGGGATGATGATCTGAGCCAAAATCAAGAGCTGGACGCTCAACCACCTGAGCCCCCCAGGCTCCCCATTTAATTGTTTTTAATGCTTTGTTTTTATGCATTCATGTCTTGCCACATAATGCACATTTCCTAATCTATCAATTTTAATCTATCAATTAATCAATTAATCAATTTCCTAATCTATCAATTTTGTGGATGGAATTATGCTTAGGGGAAGATGGATAGATCAGAGATAGAGCTTTGCATTCATTTACTATTCTCATTATTGAATTCAGACTCCCTCAAAAGCTCAAATAGTACATAATTGTAGAAAATCAGAAAATACAGATTTTAAATCCATTGTCCTGCTACCTAGAAACTACCTCTTTTGACATACATCCTCCAGTTTTCTATGCATGTATACTTCATCATTTATGCTACAAAAATGAAAGCCTACTACACATACTGGTTTGGACTTTGCTTTTTTTTCTTAGTAGTGTATATATATATGGCCATCTTTTCACTCAGTAAATATTGACCTTATATAGTGTATGAATTACAGTATCACATTATGTACATATCCATAGTTTATTTAAATGATCCCCAATTTTTAGGCCTTTAGATTATTCCTTTTTTTCTCTTGTAGCCAGTCCTGCAATGACTAAATTTTTGTGAAATTCTGAAATTACTTAATGAAGAGACATTTCTGGTGTCTAGTATTAGAAAGCGAGAATAGCAGTTAACATTTATCGAGTGTTAATATGTACCAGCTACTTCTAAGCTTTCCACACGTATCAATCCATTTTATTCTGTATCAGTTCTACGACATAGGTCCTGTTATCACGTTCCTCTTATGGGTGAGTAAATTAATGTACAGAGAGTGTCAGTAACTTGCCCATTCAGCAAATAAGTGGTCATTCAGCAAATAAGTGGTCTATCTGGGACTGGCCCTCAGGCTCGCTTGCACCCGCACAGCTGCTGTCCAAGTAAGAGGTTAGATATTTAAAAGAAGGAACAAGAATTATACAGTAGGGCGATGCATTGACTAGGCCTTGAAAAGTGGATAGGACTCTGAGTAAATATAAAAGGAGAAAGTGCATTCTAGGTACATGGGACAGAATGAGTCAAGGTACAGAGGTGAGACTTTCAAGATGTTTGGAGGACACTGAGTAAACCAGCCCGGTCAGTACAGGAATGGATCAGGCAGGAAAGATCAGAAAAAGTTGGGTTGTGGAGGAAATGCTAGGTTTTAGGTATTTAGTGGGAAATGAAGTTCTAAGCAGGAAAATAGTACGTAAAGATATGTTTTATGAGGATTAAGATGGAGGAAAAATAAACAGTGTTATTTATGCCCAGAGATTTAAATAAGAAAGATGCCTTAAGCATATGTTTTTTTCTGTCTCACAAATGTCTTCATAGTTTAATATTTGAGGTGGGGGCACTTTAAGGTTTTATGCGAGGCAAATGAGGAAATGAGCAGATACCAGAGAGATTAGGAAGATTAATTTATAATGTATTGAATTAGCCAAAACAGTTGATAGTGTTAGGTCTAGGATCACATTTGGTCCACTGAGATGGACAAGTACAAAGTAAATTCTGATCCTGGAAGCCGGATCTTGGTTCTGATCTATCGCGTTATCTCTTCTAGGCTGGTTTCGGCTCATCATTAGTATACTGTCCTTCCTCTTTTTCACTGACATGCTGATCTACTGGATTCACAGAGGCCTTCACCATAGACTTGTGTATAAGGTAGAGTGATATTCAGGGGAAAGAGAAAAACCACATCCATTTCAGCAGTGTATGGTTACGAATTCTGTTTTCTGTTTCCCAGAATTTCCTGTAACTTACTAAATACCTAAGTAGCCACAGCATGACAGATACCAGGTTCATTTTGCTTGTGTTCTTTATGGGTCTGGAGGGGCTATGTTAAAATGTTACTGTTTCAGGTAAAGGAGGGCATTTTATAACATGAGTGATTTTGCTGAATTTATAGAGATTTTTTAGTTAGGTCGTTGGAAATGACATGCTCATGACATGGGCGTGGAAAGCTCGGGTGAAAAGTGCCAGTGGTTATTAACTGTGTTCTTTCCTTCTGTAGCGCATACACAAACCTCATCATCTCTGGAAGATTCCTACTCCATTTGCAAGTCATGCTTTTCACCCTGTGGATGGCTTCCTTCAGAGTCTACCTTACCATATATACCCTTTTATCTTTCCACTACACAAGGTGGTTTACTTAGGCTTGTACATCCTGGTCAATATCTGGACGATTTCCATTCATGATGGTGATTTCCGTGTGCCCCACATTTTAAGGCCATTTATTAATGGCTCAGCCCATCATACAGACCACCACATGTTCTTTGACTATAACTATGGACAGTATTTCACCTTGTGGGATAGAATTGGAGGCTCATTCAAAAATCCTTCCTCCTTTGAAGGGAAGGGACCACTTAGTTACGTGAAGAAGATGACAGAAGAAAAGTGGAACAGCCACGCAGAAAACGGTTGTAAAAATGAAAAATTATTCAGTGGAGAGCTTACAAAGACTGAGTAGTAGATTTTTGCCCTGTTACTGAATACGACAAAATATTTTTAGTTAAGGAAAAATAATCTACATACATACAACCAAGAGACATAGCAAGTAAATGGTATTTGAAAGTCCGCGTTGTGGGTTCTGCTCATCATGATGGTAGGTCAAGGAAAGATGCTGTCTGTGAACACCAAGATTTTCAACCTCGTGCTTACAATACTAAGTGTTGGTCTAAAGGGCAAGTTATGTCTTTCTAGCCAGCATATCTATAATTTGTATAGCCTCAATGGTTTTTGTAAGGATAGAGAATAAATTATCGAGGGGACTAGGTTATGTCCTTCTGCCTTAATCCACCCATACTGATTAAGAAAAATATGTTATGCTTGATAATACCAACACTAAGCATCATAACAAAGAAATACTAATAGGAATAGGGTTCTATATTTCAGGAATGGTTAAGTCTTCGGTGTTGGTATGGTAATGACTACCCATAGTGTTTGTTCAAGTGGACACATCAGTGTGAAAAAAAACCCTGATAAAACATTAGCAGCCAAGTAAATGACCTAATTAATAGCAGGTATAAGAAGATTATCATCTTCCTACATGTAGGAAGCTTCTCTGTAGACATTGTCAAATAATTGCATTTTACTGATGAAAACATAAACTAGAATTTTTAAGAAAATATTCGTGCTACCATGATTTAATCCAAACCTGGGACTATTTTAAGATTTTGATGGTTATTGTTTTAAACCGTTGTTTAATAAGTATTATGTGAACCTGAGTATATTTAGAAAGGGAAATTTGATGCCCAAGTAATATATTTGACATTACTGCTTTTTTAATTAAAAGGATGCACTGCACTTTTGATATGTTTCAAAGTTACAATCCTGTAATTTCCTATGAAAGGAAGTAATTGCCAAAAATGTAGGCCTATCACTGAAGATTAGCTTTGAAATCTTATTTCCTCTCCTCTCCCTTCACTTTCCCCCACATTCTGTGCAAGAAGATTTAACAAATACTTTCGTAAAGAAATGTTATGTGTTGTAACAAATATGTTGGAAAACATGATTTGGAAAGGCATTCTATAAGCTATTTATGTAAAATCAATAAAAGTTGATTATCACTATTATTAAACTGTATCAGTTAAATATTGTAACCGCACAAAGTATTCTTTGTACAAATTTTGTGTCAACTTGAAACCACAGACATGATGTGGATTGTTGAAACTTTTAAATGTTCCCAAATGCTCCACGTCAAGAGAGAAAGAAGGGGGTAGCACATTCTTTTTATATTCACATTCTTACTAGACGTGAGTGTTTTAGCAAGAGACCCGTCGTAAAACTTCATGCTTGGTGTCCTGAAGAAAGTATTTTTTTCTGAGTTACTGTTGACAGCGTCCTACTACTTAAACACACTAGCGTTCCAGCCGGTGTTTTGTAACTGACAAATGCAGACAAGTGATGTTCACTAACCCCCCCTGGCTCCAGTGCTCCACTTGGACCCCCCAGAATTAGGAAATTAAGTAAACTTTGTTTCCTCTGATAATGACGGCTAATATTCAAGTTTTCTATTTCTGTTTCAGTTTTGGTAGTTTATCTGTCTCTAGGAATTTACCCGTTTCTTCCAGGTTGTCCAATTTGTTGGCATATCGTTTTTCATAATATTTTCTTGTAATAGTTTGTATTTCTGTGGTGTTGGTTGTTAGTTCTCTTCTCTCATTGGTGATTTTATTGATTTGGGTCCTCCCTCTTTTCTTTTGGGTAAGTCTGGCTACACGTTTATCAATTTTACTAACTTTTTTCTCAGAACGTGCCCCTGGTTTCACTGATCTGTTCTGTCGTTTTTTTTAGTTTCTATATCATTTATTTCTGCTCTAATCTTTATTATTTTCTTCATTCTGCTGGTGTTAGACTTTGTTGTTCTTTTTCTAGCTTCTTTACGTGTAAGGGTAGGTGGTTTATTTGAGATTTTTTTTTTTGCTTCTGAGGGTAGGCCTGTATCGCTGTATAGTTCCCTCTTAGGATCGCTTTTGCTGCATCCCAAAAGTTTTGGACTCTTGTGGATGACAGCTAGCGTTTATTGAGTTTCACTCCTGATCAGGCACTATTACAAGTCCTTGACATGAGGAAATTGGAATGCAGTTGTATGACTTTTCCAAGGTTATTTCTCTCATGTAAAGCCCAGTGTGGATGTTTCTGGTCAGTGGGCAGCTCTCCCCAGTCATTCTGAGACCCAGGCTCCTTCCATCTTGGGGCTACCTATCTCTAGTTTACAGTCTTGCTTGTTGAAGAAGCCCACAGAGGAAGTGGGAAAGGTACCCATGGAAAATGTTTGTGGGCCAGGCCTAAAAGTCATGCATATCCCTTGCCATGTTCCTTTGGACAGAACTTAGTTGTATGGCCAATCACACTGAAAGAGATTCTGGAAAATGTGTCCAATTGTGCCTGGAAGGATGGGGCAACTGCTTTCTGGAACAGCTAGCCGTTTGCCATGCGCACATAATTTATTCTTTTCGGGGGTCCCAGTAAAAGGCATTGAAGTGATGAATGAGCCCCCAGAGTATTTTAAGTTATCCATCCACTGGATGTCTTTATGCCCTTAATTAACTGTGTGTTAGTTTCCTCTAGGTTCTTACTACTGTGTCGCTAATAGAAAAGAAAGGACAGAATTTGTAGGGAGAGGAAAGCTTCCCAAAAACGTTAGTAATAATCAAGCTGGTCTGTACTCTCCCATCTTTTTTTTTTTTCTTTTTTTCCACCTTTTTAAAAAAATTCTAATCTTATTAAGCAGAATGATGTTTAGTAGTCTGCCATTACTTTCTACACTACTACTGCATTGGCCAGTCTCCATCAAGTGAAAGGTTTTCCCCCTTGACTTTGAAACCTTTTGTAGTTAAAGAGCCGAAAGGGACAGTCAACATTTTCCACTTTTATGATAGAAATTGGGAAATGGATGGAGGTGGTACAAGAACACATTTCAAAAACCCAGAGACTTTTATTAGGTGCTGTCCCTGTTCTTTGGTGTCTCTGTTTCTTTGTCTCTCTGTCTCTCTGTGCTGTGAATTTCCTACTTCTCATTTCTCTGTCCCATGTTTCTTTCTCTTCCCATCTTAAAAGAAGTCAGGGACAGATCTGGCAAAGAATTATGAGTTCAGGTTTTGATACATGGGGTCTGCAGTGCTAGCAGATTATTTAAATAGGGATGATGTCTGGGAGGAAGAAGGAAAGTAGGAAGACCAATCAGAACAAAGATTTGAGATTAATTCAGAGAAGAAAAAGTTTAAGGCCATGGGATTGCCAAGAGAGCATGAAAAAAGCTACCCAAAGAAACAAACCAACTTAAGGGATAAAGAACTTCCTTTCCTTGTCTTCCCAACTTCTTCAGTGTCAAAAACCTTGACTGGCAGTCTTCTATCAGCAGTTACTGCTTTCTGTCCTGTATCGTTGTTAAGTGCACCCAATTTATTCTAGACCCCAGAATCCTTCAAAGTAGAGACCGGGTGTGAATCATTACTGTATTAAACTATGTGCCCTTGAAAGACATGGTTGAGGTTAGGGGCACCTGGGTGGCTCAGTCAAACATCTGACTTCGGCTCCGGTCATGATCTCACGGTCTGTGAATTTGAGCCCTGTGTCAGGCTTTGTGCCAACAGCCCCCGTCTCCCCCTCCAAAATATGGTTGAGGTTTGATAAATACTTTGCTGAATGAATTAATGAAGTGGTGGAAATGCCCGGAATTCCCTTCAATAAACATTTAAGGAACCCCTACCAGGGGTCACACACTGCACCAGATGCTGCAAATATTTATGCTGTAGATTTTTTTTTTTTTTTTTTAGCGTTTATTTTTGAGACCGAGAGAGACAGAGCATGAACAGGGAAGGGTCAGAGAGAGGGAGACACAGAACCTGAAACAGGCTCCAGGCTCTGAGCTGTCAGCACAGAGCCCAACGCGGGGCTCGAACTCACAGACCGCGAAATCATGACCTGAGCCGAAGTCGGCCGCTTAACCCACTGAGCCACCCAGGCACCCGAATGCTGTAGATTCTTAAGCACTGTCTTTTTAGCCAACAATTCAGGTCTTATTCATTAGCTGACCTTTGCTGAGTGCCTGGGAGGAGCCAAAGGGAAAGTAAAGAGGATTCAGATGGGTCCTAATCAAGGACGGACTGTCCTTTTTTTTTTTTTTTTTTTTTTCTTTCCACTCAAAGTTCCCTAGGAATGAAGGAACAAAACTTGCCAGTACCCTGGATTCTGACCATATAGGAATCAGTAGTAAGAGAACCGATCAGGGAGTTGAATGCGTCCGCGAGGAGTTACTACATAACAGTGTTCTGGATACAAAAAAAAAAAAAAAAAGATCTTCAAAATTATTGGTTGATTACACCAAGAAATGACGAACCTGGGAGGACAATCTATAACTTCAGCTGGAGTATAATTCACCTCAGAGGAATTACAGACACTAATTGCTTTAGAGTTAAATAGTTTTGAGTCCTGGCTCTGCCCCTTGCAAATTGCATGACCTTGGTTTCTCTATCTGCAAACTGATGAAAATACTGCCTACCTAATAAGATTAAACGGGTTAGAAACACTCAATTAAATGTCAACAGAGGCTATAATTCATGTAAATTGTGAGTCTCTGCTTTCTAGGTTCAATGATTATTGTCATTACACCTAGGATAGCCCCTCAATGGAAATCAACTACTGGGAGAAAAAAAACGCCCCTGGGTGCTTTGGCCTTAACATGGGAGGGTGAAAGACATGGGGTGAACAAGAAATAGGGAGCACAGAGGAAAATCGTAAGAAAAGCCAAAGTTAACACATATACTGTAAATTTTCTTTGTAACAATTGTAAGATATCTAAATTATTTGTTGCTAAATAATTTTATTTTCAAAATGCATTGCTGGGGCACCTGGGTGACTCAGTCAGTTAAGCGTCTGACTCTTGGTTTCAGCTCAGGTCATGATCTCACCGTTCGTGGGGTCAGGCTCTGAGCTTACAGTACAGAGCCTACTTGGAATTCTATGTCTCTGTCTCTCTGCCCTTCCCCCCGCCACTAAAATAAATAAATAAATAAATAAACTTCAAAAAAATAAAATATTTGTACTATAGACTTTCATCCACTCCTTATATCATTTTATCTATTTTAAAATTATAATTTTACACACTAAGCCATTTCCTTGTATGAAAATGTGGCCTCCTGACATGTTCTACCAAACAAACAAATAGGAACCTGGACACTTAGCACACATTCCGATATTTGAGAGCACTTGCTGTGGTGAGTTTTGTCCGGTGCTTCATCAAGATTTTTTTCTTTTAATTAACTTAATGGAGGTATCATTTAAATACAGTAAAAAGTACTCATTGTATGGTTCAATGAGCTTTTACAAATACGTACACCATCCAAGCAGCACCCAGTTAAGATCTAGAACATTTTCAGGGTGCCTGGGTGGTGTAGTCAGTTAAGCGTCCCACTCTTGATCTCAGCTCAAGTCATGATCTCACGGGTTTGTGAGTTCAAGCCCTGCATCAGGCTGTGCGCTGATGCCGTGGACCCTGTCTCTCTTTCTCTCTGCCCCTCCCCCACTTGTTCTCTTTCTCTCTCTCAAATAAACTTTAAAAATATTAAAATTAAAAAAAAAAAAGATACAGAACATTTTCTTTACCAGAAAAAAATTGATCTTCCTTCACAATCTCTCCACATCCCTTAGGTAACCACCAATCCACTTTCTGTTACTGGAGATGAATTTTGCTTGTTCTAGAATTTCTTACAGATTGAATCAGTATGTACTCTTGTGTCTAGTTTTTTTAGCTTACATGTTTTGAAATTCAGGCCATTGCATAGTCTGTAGTTTGTTCCTTTTTATCTCTGTTCCATTGCGGTATATTACAATTTGTTTATCTGTGTGTCTACTGATGGATTTCTGGTCTATTTCTAGGTGAGGTTATTATGAATAAAGCCGCTACAAACAAATGTACAAGTCTTTGTATGGATCTATGTTTCCGTTTCTTTCTGGTAAATACCTGTTCATATAATGCCTCAGTACCAGGGTAGATATGTGTTTAATTTTACAAGAAACGATCAAACTCTTCTCCAAAGTGATTGTACCATTTTACATTCTGACTACAAATGATGAGAATTCCATTTCCTCCACATCCTCACAAACAGTATTGTCAGTCCTTATTTTTAGCCATGCTAGTGGTGTGGAGTAGTGTCTCATTGTACTTGATTTGTATTTTCCTATGACTAATTATGTTAAACACGTTTTTTTCTCATGCTTTTTGGCTGTTTTACACTTCTGAAGTATCTGTTCAAGTCGTTTGGCCACATTTTAGATCAAGTTGTTTTTCTATTATTGATTTATAATAATTTTTATGTATTGGCACAAATCCTTTGTCAGATATATGTGTTACAAATGTTTACTCCCATCTGTAGCTTGCCTTTTCATTTCCTTAATTGTATTTTTAAAGTCAAAAACAGGAAAGTTATTTAATTTTGATTAAGACCAATTTATCAATTTACATCTTTGATAATTATTGCATCTTATGTCCCATTTAAGAAGTCTTTGCCTATCTCAAAGCAAGCTCGGACTTCTTTTTGTGGGAAGATTTTTGATAATGCATTCAGATTCGTAATAGATAGAAGACTTTTCATATTTTTATTTCTCCATTTGTCAGTTTTGATACACTGGTTTTTAAGAAATTTGTTTATTTCGTTTTAAGTTTTCAGATTTTTTGCCATAAAGTTGTAACATTCCCCTATTACACTTTTATTTTTTTTAATGTTTATTTATTTTTGAGCAGGGGGCGGGGCAGAGAGTGGAAGACTTAGGATCTGAAGCAGGCTACACAAGGACAGTAGAGAGCCCGATTCGGGGCTTGAACTCATGACCCAAGAGATCGTGGCCTGAGCCACCCAAGCGCCCCTCCCTCTTACACATTCAACGCTTACAGGATCTGTAGTGATGTTTCCTTTTTTTTTTTTTTTTTTTTGAGTTTAGAAGATCTTTTTTTTGATGTTCCTTTTTAAAATTCCTGATACTGATCATTTGTTTTCTTCCTTGATCAGTAGAGCTGAGCGAATATACATTTAGTTGATCTTTTTTAAAAATCTACTTTTCGCCCTGTTGATTTTTCTCCATTGCTTGTCTTCGGTTTTGTTACTTTCTGCCTCTTTTTCCTTTTATTTTTTTGGGGTTACATTGATCTCTCTGTCTCTCTCCCTTTCTCCCTTTCTATGTCTTCTCTTTAACTTCTCAAGACAGAAGCTCAGATCAGTGATTTTTTTTTTTTTTCCTTTATAAATATAAGCATTTAAAGCCACCGAATTTCCTGTAAGGTCTGCGGTGACTGCATGCCACACATTGTGATATGCTGTGTCTTCATTGCTATTGAGTTGCAAGTATTTTCTATTTTTCAGAGCGATCTCTTCTGTGACCAGTGGTACGATGGCCTTGTACTGGGTCAGCTTAGCAGAGCCAGAATGGTGTTTCCCGAAATTACTCTCCTACACGCTTGTGGGTTAGCACGGCTGCCCAAGTCGTTTTGTGTCAGATTTAGAAGGTGGAAATGGAGCGGCAACCACGTTACTTTTCACGCTTGGAAAGATGAGGCGGTCTGGGAATCACTGTTGCCGATTCAGTCATGTTGTAACTTCGCAGTTGGCTCGCCTGGTCGGCCCAACGCAGCATCCGGGCCTGCGGCAGCCGTGACTCCGCTCTGCTCCCCTTCGGCTTCTCCCAGTTCTGGGCCTGATGTGTGTTTAAGCCTCTGCCGCCCTCCATCTCAAAGGGGTGGTGAGGGGTTGACAAAGGCACCGGTCCACCGTCCTGAGTTGCACAGTCTCCCAAGTGCTAGTCCGTCCTCGTCGCCCCCTCGTGCCCACCTCACATTTGCCTTTCCTTCCTGACTTCCTCCTCCACAGACTTCAGATCCCAACACCAGCCAGAAACGATCACCTCCTATGAACTGTAAGCAGCCTTCACAGTTAGCTGTGGTCAAATCCTCGCTTCTCTGATGGAACGCTGATAAAGAACCTGCCACTGAAAGTGATCCCAGGGGTCAGAATCTTAAGAATCAGACCTCTGTTGGGGCACCTGGGGGGGCTCAGTCGGTTGAGCATCCGACTTCAGTTCAGGTCATGATCTCACAGTTCATGGGTTGGAGCCCTGAGTCAGGCTCTGTGCTGACAGCTCGGAGCCTGGAGCCTGTCTCAGATTCTGTGTCTCCCTCTCTCTCTGCCCCTCCCCCGCTAACACTCTGTGTCTCTCTCTCTCTCAAAAATAAATAAACATTGGGGCACCTGGGTGGCTCAGTCAGTTGGGCGTCCGACTTCGGCTCAGGTCATGATCTCGCGGTCCGTGAGTTCGAGCCGCGCGTCGGGCTCTGGGCTGATGGCTCAGAGCCTGGAGCCTGCTTCCGATTCTGTGTCTTCCTCTCTCTCTACCCCTCCCCCATTCATGCTCTGTCTCTCTCTGTCCCAAAAAATAAATAAACGTTAAAAAAAAAAATTTTTTTTTTTAATAAATAAATAAATAAACATTAAACACAATTTTTTTTTTAAAGAATCAGATCTCTGCAGACTTTTCAAGTCACTATGTTTGGATACCTGAAACTAGCATAACATTGTGTATTTCAATTAAAAAATTTAAAAAACAATCAGTTCTCTGAACTGGTCTTGTGTTATCTGCAAGCGGTTCTCTGATTCAGTTAAGCTTTAAAGTCATTAGTGACCCTGTTTCCAAAATTAAAGGGGACGTTGGAAGTCCGTGATCTTGCAATAGCAAAACAGTTACTTAAATAATCACTTGGAGACACCCGTAATCAAGTGCGTGTGGAAGACAAGGCGTGGGAGGAACAAGTGTTTGAGGCGTAGAACATTCT
This sequence comes from Panthera onca, assembly GCF_046562875.1. Taxonomy (NCBI): domain Eukaryota; kingdom Metazoa; phylum Chordata; class Mammalia; order Carnivora; family Felidae; genus Panthera; species Panthera onca. The sequence goes on along the minus strand of NC_138348.1, from coordinate 96,595,611 downwards.
AGTGGAAACGGAGTGTAAGGAGCTTATGCAGAGCTTCTAAGTGTGCTGAGAAACTTAGACAAAGGTGATGAGTTTATGACTTTAAATTCCCAGTTCAGCACCCAACTAAGGAGCCCAAATGCCCTAAATGAGAATTGCCCTAAATGAGAATATGATTGCTCTAAAATAAACTCTTACCTCTGCAGTTGTAGAGCCAAATTTCTGAAAGCCACGTCAAAGTTTCATTGTGCTGGCAGCAAATTAAATTCCTGATCTTATTGACTTTTATATGTTAAAGGTATGGCATTGATGGGGAACGAATAGGACTCTGAAAATGAGATAAAGGTATTAAAGGAATTCTGCACCCCAACTCCAGTGTGTGTGTGTGTGTGTGTGTTGGGGAGGGAGGGATTCATACCACCAAGCAATTCTCTGACCCCAGCTGGGTGAACTGCCTTTCAACTCCACTCTGACTCTACTCAGAGATCCCATCAGATTTCACAGGGTGAGGGCTCAGTCCCACAAGACTGGCCACTTCAGAGGCCAGTTGTTACCTGTACTTGCTTCTGACCCACAGGCTATAACCCAGAGGTTTTCACAACCGCCTCCTTGAGTTTGAATAATTTGCTGGAGTGGCTCACAGAACTCAGGGAACCTGTTTACTCACTAGATTACTGGCTTATTACAGAGGATATTAAAGGATACGAATCAGCAGCCGGGTGGAGACTGACATAGGGTGGGGTCCTGAACAAAGGAGCTTCCCTCCTTGTGGAGTCCAGGGCTTGGCCTGGTGCCACGCGCAGAAAGGTTCCAGTTCCCAAACCTATACACTCTGAAACCCTCCCCCCCCCCCTTTTTTTTTTATGGAGGCTTCATTACAGAGGCATGATTGATGAAGTCATTGGCCATTCGTGATTGATTCAACCTCCAGTCCCTCACCCCTCCCAGGAAATAAGAGGACTGAAAATTCTATCCCTCATGGTTGTCTCTCCTGGCAATCAGTCCCCATCCTTCAGTGTGGTCCAAAAGTTAGCCCATTAACATAACAAATGACACTTTTATTACTCTCCTCACTTAAGAAATTCCAAGAGTTTTAGGAGCTGTGTGTGCCAGAAACTGGATGAAGACCAAATATATATATTTTTATTATAAATCACAATATCACAGGTAGATAGGCAGATTTGATGCAACTAGGGACCTTGAGCCCATAAATTCTACTGAGCCTCCTCAGGCAGTAGAAGAGAAAATTGTGTAGTAGGCAAAGTATTGTGACAGCACTATTTAGCAGAAAGATATATGGCATAAAGGTAATATGCATTCAGATACTGGTTCTGAGCTTATATAGTTTCTTCTATTGATAGGGAAAAATCTGTTATAAGATGGCTGACAGGACTGATGGGGGATTCCGGTTCCTGCCCGAAGACCCCCCTTCCGGGTTTTTCTTCCTACCCAAAAGACTTGCCACACTCCAAAAGACTATAAATTGTCCCCACTGCTGACGCTCTGGGCTCAGACCTCTGGAGAATGATCTCCTCTGCACCCACCTGTGTAAAATAAATCTCTTGCCTTCCAAGATCTCCCAGTGGAGAGCCACCCAGGCGCCCCAAATAATATTTTGTGTAATACCTTGTGCAGAGCCCATTACATGCATTATCTTATTTAATCTTTCCCAAAAACCTATGAGGCACATTCTATACTTTACATATGAAGAAATTTGAGACTGGGAAGGTGAATCTGTGCAAAATCACAGAGCAAACTTATGGGGAAGTCAGGATTTGAACTCAGGATTTAAACGTAGGTCTGTTTAGGGGCACCTGGGTGACTCAGTCAGTTGAGCGTCCAACTTCGGCTCAGGTCATGATCTCGCAGTTCGTGAGTTCAAGCCCCACATCAGGCTCTGTGCTGACAGCTCAGAGCCTGGAGCCTGCTTCAGATTCTGTGTCTCCCTCTCTCTCTGCCCCTTCCCCGCTCATACTCTGTCTCTCTCTGTCTCTAAAAAAATGAATAAACGTTAAAAACAATTTCAAACGTAGTTCTGTTTCGATTCACAACCTTTGGTTATGCACTAGGATAACACTGCTGTAATGTAAAGATAAACTGACTTAACCCTTACAGAGTACCTAGATCAAAGGGCCTCATGGTTAGCACTCAGTAATTGTTATTATTCATTCTACACCAGCTAACCAAAGCCCTTTTACTTCCCTTCAACTCTCGCTCCTATCACCGTCTTTCTCTAGGTTAAAGCCCTGTGATTAATTCATTCACAGGGGTGAATGATTAACATCGTAACCCTTCTTCTAGAACCTTTTATGCAATTGCAAAATGTCAGACCTGTGGAGGACACTAAGGATCATGAGTTCAACCCTTTATTTATAGAAGGAACAAGTCCAAAGAGATACGCGGAATTAGTCAGCGTCACATTGTGAGTTTGTAGGCCGGATGGTAACTCTTGTGGAGAAGGTTAAGAGAAAAACAAACTAAAGCAGGTGTTCAAATTCCCTCTAAAGCAACTATGCTAATGATATCACGTAGGGCAGCTCCCACTGTAAACTTTTTTGAGGGGCCGGCGTTGCAGAAAAAGTAGTCTCTCTCGATGAGCGTAAAATCACTTAGTGGGTAGTTGTGGGTAATCCTTGCAGATCCTACTGTTCGAAGTACCACCCTGTAGGAAATTGAGGAATCTGTTTATCAGACTTTTGGATTAAGAGCTGGCGTGGGACGTTCCCACTCCCTTTGAGAAGCCAAGCTTCCAGCTCCTTGAGTAGTCATTAGAAATTCGGTGCCTATGGACAGAGAAAGGCTTATGTTAGACTCAATCTTAGACTTTAGTTAGCACCCAGAACGAGGGCTCAAAGTGATAGGGAAATGTTTCCTCGCTTCCTCTTCCTCCGTCTGTTCAGTAATTCACACCTGAAGCCACTAGGTGGCTGTCAAACAAGGACGACTCCCTCTCAGTGACAGTCTGGCGCAGGAGCTGGACCCCTCGCAGGCTGAGGGAGGCTTTGGGCTTCATGCGACGTTCGGTATATGCACTACCCTTGAGAATAAATAAAAGTTTTAAAGTACATTTAATTAATGTTTTTTAAAAAATGAAGGGGGGGGGGGCGCCTGGGTGGTTCAGTCGGTCAAGTGTCCAACTTCGACTCAGGTCCCGATCTCACGGTCCGTGGGTTCAAGCCCCATGTCAGGCTCAGTGCTGACAGCTCAGAGCCTGGAGCCTGCTTGGGATTCTGTGTCTCCCTTTCTCTCTCTCTCTCTCTCTCTCTGCCCCTCCTCTGCTCACTCTCTGTCTCTCTCTCAAAAATAAATAAACGTTAGAAAAAAATTTTAAAAAATGAACTCCCACGGTGCTGCTTCATAAGCAGAGCAGAGACCCGCCCGCATGAAAAGAGAGCGAGCCGCGTGGGCATCTGTGAAAGAAGCATTCAGGGCAGGTCTTTGGGGTGTTTGAGAAAGAACAATGAGGCTGCTGTGACCTGGGCCTGGTAAGATCTGGAAAGTTACGGAACTATGAGGAAGTCTAGAAGTTACACACAGAGGTAAGGAGAGTGGGAAGGCCAGAAGGTGCGCCCAGGTTGCCTGGAGTCTAGAGGAGTGAGTACCAGGACCTGTGAGTCGAAGGAGAAAGGGTTTGAGGTATAACGTTTAATCAAAGTGCTGCAATGTTGCGTCAGTCTCAAAAGTGTGGAAATAAATCTGCACGACCTGACTTTTTGGCAGTCAGACGCTTGGGTCTTGACTTGGGGCAGCTGACTTACCCCTCCAGGCTTCTGTTCCCCCCCCTCGTCAAAGAAAGAGCCAAATTTCCTATCTCTTCCTTCTCCCGTGCCACCGTCTTACATATTAGACGTTTAAATATACGAATGAAGACTGATAACGGGACAACACACAGGCGTTAAAATTACAATCGCTTTGAAAGGCTAAAGTAAAAGCACATGTAATGGGCGGGGGGGGGGGTGTTCTTTGTTATAGACTGACATTACATTCTTTCCAGTGGGGTTTTTTTTTTTTCCTCTCCCCAATTTTGTTTGTTTTGTTCTGTTTTTCCCTGCTGAGGCTGAGTAGTTTCCAGGATCAGACTGTAGGTGGAGCAGTTACACTTTTCCCCACGTGCTAGCAATAAAAGCCAGCGCATCCACACTTCTTGTCTAGACAGAGGACGTGCACAGAATCATAAAACCTGCAGACCGGAGGGCTCTGGAAAGGTCATCTGCTCCCTCCCTTGTCTTTAGAAAATCTCGCCCCTCAACCAGCCTGGCGCTGATGCATCCATTCTCCCTGCTAGGTTCCTTTTGGCTGAGTTTAAATCTCCACCGTTCCGGGCCTGGCCGTTTATTTTAGGCGCAACAACAACAAAATACGCAAACCAAATAAAATCCTGTATGTGCCTGTGCCCACATCCCCTCCCCGTGGGGCAGCATAGCGCTCTTGGTGCGGCAGGCTATCGGAGTGATTTTCCACATTCTGATGGTTTAGTAAATGTCATCTGCGGGCTCTCACAAAGCATCGTGGTTGTCTTAGGTTACTTCCCGGTATTTTGGGTCCTGATAGAGAGAGAGAAAACACCAGCAAATATATCTACACAATGGCAGGACTAAAAATCAGCAGGGCAAGATTTAGACAGATGAACATGCCCGCTGGCCCTGGGAAGATGCTTATGTCAATAATGTGTGTCTCGCCCAGAAGGAGGTGTATGAAAAGATTTTTTTTTTTTTTCAATTTTATGCAACTAGTATGCTCCTGAAATTTTTTCTGTGAAGCTCTACTGTCTGCATATTTAATCCTGTTTTTCCATTAGAAATCACAGCGTTAGGGCACCAAGGTGACTCAGTTGGTTAAGAGTCCGACTCGATTTCGGCTCAGGTCATGATCTCATGGTTCGTGGGTTCCAGCCCCTCGTCGGGCTCTGTGCTGACAACACAGAGCCTGCTTGGGATTCTCTCTGCCTCTCTCTCTGGTCTCCCCCACAAAATAAATAAATAAACGGAAGGAAGGAAGGAAGGAAGGAAGGAAGAAAGAAAGAAAGAAATCACAGTGTTTCCCCCTTCTTTGGAAAAACCTAGGCCTAAGAGTTAATAAAGCCACATTTAGGGGTATAGCAATTTTTAACTCTTTAAAGGACAATGTTTTCATGGTCAACCACTAATCATACTACTCAAAGCAGGTTGCAGAGTATGTGTGCAAATTAGCCAGCAAGCCTAAAGGGAATAAAAACCGTGAGTTATTTAAATCAGATGTTAGACGCCTTTTCAGTTAAACTCGCGCCCAGTTTTCTACAACAGGAGAGGACACGGCTGTCTTTTTGTGTTGCAACCTTTTCCTCCACAAGTTTATAAAAGAGCCTAGTTATTTTCAAATGAGCAGGTTGGTTTGGAATTAGCAGTTGATTAGCAAATGGGAAAATGCACAGGGACCACCTTCTGGAAGGAATGGGAAAATCCTCGCATATGAATGTTCAGATAACGTTGTTATTATCATTTAGGTAAATTTGTTCATTCAACTAGCAGTTGTGAGAATCTAGTGTATATTGGACATTAGATAGGAGGTGGGATAGAGCTGTGAACAGTTAAATGGGAAATATCAATAAATAAAAAATAGTGAATATTTTCATAGGAAAGATACAGAAGTGCTATAGGGTCCCAAGGCAGTAGGACCTAACTCAGCCTGGGGTTGGAGGTGGGGGGGAAGGAAAGGTCTCCAAAAATGATGGACCATTAATCACAGATCTGAAGGTGACACGTGGAAGGGCCAGTAGAAGAAGAAGGTTCCAGGTAGAAAGAACTGGACGGAAGGAAGTCGAGAGTTGGAAGAACATGGGCCATCAAAGACCAGGAAGGAGGTCTAGCACAGTGGGAATATGGAATCCTAGAAAGACTGGTATGCAAGGTGAGGATGTTCGGTTTTATCCCAAGAGCGACGGGAAGATACTGAAGAATGTATTCAGGGAAGTAACAGGTTGAGACCTGTGTCTGAGGAATACCACACTGCCTGCTGTGTGAATGGATGGGTGGCAGGGGATATAGATTTGGAAGTTAGCATCTAACATTAAGTTAGGTGTTAATAAGAGCCCTGAGAGAGGTGGCCCAGGGAGTATGTGTTGAGTGAAAAAAGGGCCAAGGACAGAAACCCAAATAATATTGGAAGGTCAAGCAGAAGAAGAGAAACCAGTAAAGAAACTTGGAAGGAGCCCACACAATGAGGTTAACCAGGAGAATGTTGCTTTGCAGGAACCAAGATAAGAGACTGCTTCAAAATGGAAGCAACTGTCAGCGGTAACACATGTGGCCAAGTAGCCAAGCAAACTCAGGACTGAGGAGCTTCTAGTGTATTTAACACAGGGAGGTCTAGGGTGAGCTTGGCTCAAGCCATGTCAGTAGGGTGAGAGGAGCAGAGCTAGCCTGGGGCGGGTGTGCAGTGACTGGTTAGTGAAGACATGAAGATAGATGGCTCTTCAAGAAGTCCAGCAGCAAATGCAGAGCAAAGATGGAGCCAGGGGTGGATGGTGGGGCATTAGGTCAAGGTGGGAGATGTTTTATAAATACGAGAAAATTGGAGGATATTTAAGTACTGAAGGAAGTGACAGATTGAGCGGAGGGAGTTGAAGAAAGTCTGTGAGGAAGTCACTGGAGGCTGGAGAGGCTGAGATTCAGGATACAGGAAGAGCAGCGACTTTGGAAAGAAGGAGGAATGTGCTTCTGCTGTCCAGGGAGGGAAGGAGGAGAAACTGGGTGTGGAGATTGAGACATTTGTGAGTTTAGCGGCAAATATTTGAGATTGTTCCTGTCCGGTGACTCTCATTTTCTCTGTGAGGGAGAAAGGGTCTAAGGGGGACCTTTTTCAACATAGCCATTAAGAAGTTTTAAAATTCTTGTTGATCATTAGAGAACAGAAGAGAGAACCCAGAAATGGACCCACAAATGTATGGCCAGCTAATCTTTGACAAAGCAGGAAAGAATATCCAATGGAATAAAGACAGTCTTTTCAGCAAGTGGTGCTGGGAAAACTGGACAGCGACATGCAGAAGAATGAACCTAGACCACTTTCTTACACCATACACAAAAAGAAACTCAAAGTGGATGAAGACCTAAACATAAGACAGGAAGCATTCAACATCCTAGAGGAGAAAGCAGGCAAAAACCTCTTTGACCTTGGCCACAGCAACTTCCTATTCAACACGTCTCTGGAGACAAGGGAAACAAAAGCAAAAATGAACTATTGGGACCTTATCAAGATAAAAAGCTTCTGCACAGAAAAGGAAACCATCAGCAAAACTAAAAGGCGACCGACGGAATGGGAGCAGATATTTGCCAATGACATATCAGATAAAGGGTTAGTATCCAAAATCTATGAAGAACTTAATCAAACCCAACACCCAAAAAACAAATAATCCAGTGGAGACATGAATAGATTCTATTCCAAAGAAGACATCCAGATGGCTAACAGACACATGAAAAAAATGCTCCACATCACTCATCATCAGGGAAATACAAATCAAAACCACAGTGAGATACCACCAGTCAGAATGGCTAACATGAACAACTCAGGCAACAATAGCTGTTGGCGAGGATGTGGAGAAAGAGGATCCCTTTTGCACTGCTGGTGGGAATGCAAGCTGGTGCAGTCACTTTGGAAAACAGTATGGAGGTTCCTCAAAAAGTTAAAAACAGAACTACCCTACAGTCCAGCAATTTCACTACTAGGTATTTATCCAAGGGATACAGGTGTGCTGTTTCGAAGGGGCACATGCGCCCCCATGTTTATAGCAGCACTATCAACAATAGCCAAAGCATGGAAAGAGCCCAAATGTCCATTGACAAATGAGTGGATAAAGAAGATGCAGTATATATATACAACGGAGTATTACTCGGCAAACAAAAAGAATGAAATCTTGCCATTTGCAACTACATGGATGGAACTAGAGGGTATTATGCTAAGCGAAACTAGTCAGTCAGAGAAAGACAAATATCATATGACTTAATTCATATATGGAATTTAAGATACAAAACAGAGGAACATAAGGGAAGGGGAGCAAAAATGATATAATAACAAAGAGGGGGAAAACATAAGAGACTGTTAAATACAGAGAACAAACTGAGGGTCGCTGGAGGGGTTTTGGGTGGGGGAATGGGCTAAATGGGTGAGGAGCATTAAGGAGGACACTTGTTGGGATGAGCACTGGGTGTTATACATAAAGGATGAATCATTGGAATCTACTCCTGAAATCATTGTTGAACTACATGCTAACTAACTTGGATGTACATTAAAAAATAAACAAATAAATAAAATAAAATCCTCGTTAAGAGGAAGTGTCTAAAAAGCTTTCGTGAACTTGACGTGAAGAGAAAATTCTTAAAATGTTGTATTTTTAAAAACAGATTTCTATAGGGGCGCCTGGGTGGCTCAGTCGGTTAAGCGTCTGACTTTGGCTCAGGTCATGATCTCATGGTTTGTGGCTTCCCTGCATCAGGCCCTGTGCTGACAGCTTGGAACCTGGACCCTGCTTTGGATTCTGTGTCTCCCCCTCTCTCTGCCCTTCCCCCCCGCTTGCACTCTGTCTCTCTCTCTCTCTCAAAAATAAATAAACATTTTTAAAAATTAAAAAAAAACAGATTTAGATAAATGTAATTCACGCTCAAGACAGAGTATGAAGATAAGAGACTCATGAAAATTCTGTCCTTAAGCAGTTGATGGTGGGCTCACTAAAGATATTAATTCAAACTCAAGTTGTACATCTTACCCTAACAAACATTTTATGAACAAATCTAATGGTTAGCTGAATTAAAACAATTTACCTTACACATCCAGATTTAATGTTTTTTTTTTTTTTTCTCCTCTGAACAGTTGGATGAATACATAATCACTAATTGCAGTGGAATTATATTAAACTTTATGGAACGGGATGATAATTAACCCGGTAACCTGAACTTGATTAGATGCTTGTGTTAAATGCTGGCAATAAGCAAGTGCTTTCTTTGATATCCACCTCAAGTGCACACTAAATATCACAGCATGGTCCAATAAGGATATACACAAACAGAGTCAATGAAGTTTGAAGAAATTAGACAGAATAAATGAATCACACTTTTATTCACATGGAGCCCACCCTGGGGGAGGGAGGGAAGGAGAGCACAGGGAGGTAGCACAAACTGGTTGTTTCCTTGTCTTAAGATCATGCAGAATCCAATGTTCCAAACCATAAAGAGTTAATCCTCCTAGCTGAAGCTGAGATCTTTTCCACGGTATCATTTTTTGAGAGGAGGAAGCACCTGTCTTCCAGAAAGGACCCGTAAAGCGTCAGGAGGACTACTCAGCAACAGGGACCAAAGTTCCCTTTGTTAGAACTCAAGCTACAATTTTCCCTATTTTCAAGCCAGGTCCGTAGGCGGGAACGTTCTCCGAGTAATCATTATGATAGTCCTTCAGATCTTAGCTCTTTGGAAGTCTGCTCTGCACAAAGTCCCTCATATTAATTGTTCTCTACAGCAAGCTTGGAAGATTAACGTGAAAGCCACAGTTAACCCACAAGGGCACAGAAGCTCCTTCACCTCATTCTAAATATAAACTCTAATGACTTTGGCTTTGGTGGCGCAGTCCTGGAAGCCATACTCACATGGGTCCTACTCTAATGAAAATGCCAGCCACTACTGACATCGGCCCCGTGTCCCTTTGTCACATTGGAGCAACTCATTCATGACAGCAAAGAAGAAAGAAGACTTACTCTTTTCCTGAAGGTCATTACCCTGCTTCCCCAAGAATCTCGCAGCCAGTGTTGGCTATACTAAGACATGCAATACCCTGACCATCCTTCTCATCCTTCCTGGCTCTATTTCAGGCCATGACCAAAAAGCCGTACAGCTAATGGTGTTGGAGGGGCCAAAAGTGACCACCACAGAAGCCACCCTCCTCTTGCTTCCTTCCTCCGTCCCTCTTTCTCCTCTCGTTAAAATCTAGTGAACTACATTCACCTTTTGAAAGCCTTCCCAATCAGCCTACCTACCCCTCGTATCTCATTTTCTTGTCCTTCATACATTTATTTACTCAGAAACGTCAGGCTTGCCTTTGCCGGGTGCATTTTGGGGATGTTTTGTATATGTTGTGATGATATAATCCAAGGAAAGGTAACGTAGACAGCTTTCTTTTTCTTCAGCTTGTGTCCTAGGATGCTTGTTGCTGCTTCTGTGTGATGCAGACTGAGATACCTGGGCAAAGCTGGACTGTTTATTTGTTAGAGGGTTAAGCATATGAGTTTTGGCATCGGACAGATCTGGCTTCGGATCTTGCCCCTTGCCACTTGCTAAGTTTGGAGACTGGGGAAGGTTACTGAATTTCTAATTGGCCTCATTTTCATCATGAGTAAAATGAGAATTGGTATGCCAAGGACTCTGCAGCATTATTCCAGTACCTGACACACAGTGGATTCTCAATCCAACTGCTATTAAGAGTCTGAGATGTGATCTTTGCCTTTCACAGTTTTATAAGGAAAGGAAAGGGACAAGTTTTTATGCCCATGTTGTGTAAGATATTGGCTCTGTATATATGAAGGGCCCAAAGTGAGGGCATCCTCGTTTCTTTTAAATGGTAAGAAAACACTGTCTCAATGACTCAAATGGAGATGAGCCTTAAATCAAACTGTATTTAGTAAGACCTTTTTAGTGAATTATAATTGCTTTGAATACAATATTATATTAGGAGTGGCTTGATATTTTTATACATAATGTCCAACATGATTGGTCTAGTTACGATCTGTCACCATACAAAGTTATTACAATATTAGTGCCTATATTAATTACGCTGTACATTACATCCCTGAGACTTATTTTATAACTGGAGTTTTTTACCTCTTAATCCCCTTCACCTATTTTAGCCATCCCTCTACTCGCTTCCCCTCTGACAACCACCAGTTTGTCTCTGTATCTACGAGTGTGTTTCTGTTCATTTTTTTTTTTTAGATTACACATATAAATGAAATCATGCAGTATGTGTCTTTCTCTGGTCTGACTTAATTCACTTAGCATAATATACTCTAGGTCCACCGATATTAGCACAAATGGCGAGATTTCTTTTTTAATGGCTGAGTAATATTCCTGTGTGTGTGTGTGTGTGTGTGTGTGTGTGTGTGTATACACAAAGATACCACATCTTCTTTATCCATTCATCTATCAGTGGACAGTTCGGTTGCTTCCATATCTTGGCTATTATGAACAGCGCTGCAATAAACATAAGGGTGCATATATCTTTTCAAATTAGTGTTTTCATTTTCTTTGGATAAATACCCAGAAGTGGAATTGCTGGATCATGGGTAGTTCTATTTTTAATTTTTTGAGGCACCTCCATCCTGTTTTCCACAGTGGATGCACCAATTTGCATTCCCGTCAACAGTACATGAAGGCTCCTTTTTTTCCCACATCTTCACCAACACTTGTTATTTCTTGTCTTTTTGATATTAATCATTCTGACAGATGTGGGTGGTATCTCATTGTGGGTTTTGATTTGCATTTCCCTGATGATGAACGATGGTGAGCATTTTTTCATGTGCCTGTTGGCCATCTGTATGTCTTCTTAGGAAGAATGTCTATTCAGATCCCCTGCCCATTTTTTTAGTTAAGTCATTTTAATTAGGATTTTTTTTTGTTATTAAGTTGTATGAGTTCTTTATGTTTTAGGTATCAACCCCTCATTGGATATATTGTTTGCAAGTATCTTCACCCATTCTGTAGGTTGCCTTTCACTGATGGTTTTCTTCACTGTGCAAAATGTTTTTAGTTTGATGCAGTCCTATTTGTTTATTTTTGCTTCTGTTGCAAATATATACATACATATATATATATATATATATATATATATATGACTGATGTCATTGAGTAATACATTTTGCTTCTGTTGCAAATATATATGTATATATGCATGATGATATATATATTTTATATGATGTCATTGAGTAATATATTTTTGCTTCTGTTGCAAAGATATATATATATGTGTGTGTGTGTGTGTGTGTGTGTGTGTGTGTGTGTGTATGACTCATGTCATTGAGCAATACATTTTGACAATCTTATTCTGGGCCTTAAATAACCCAAGGTCAAATGCTACCCATCTTCAGCTAAATAAGTTGCATGAATTTCCTACAGAGATCTAAGAACAGAGCCAAGAAAGGGCTCATGCTTTAGTATATTTTCTATAAGTAGGTGATGAATTAAAAGCAAATATTGAACTTTTATTTCTCTCATTTAACCAGTATTTATTGGGCTTCCGCTAGATCACAGCCTCTGTGCTAGATGCTAAAGCTGTAATGAGAAATGAAGCGGGTGTGGATCCTGTCCATCTGCCCTCACGGACCTTAGAGTCTAGTAGGGAGAGCCCATTGACAAGGAAACAAACAAATGAAATACACTGATGTGTGCTATGAAACATCACCAGCACACTGCAAGCTGGAGTCATGGCGGGGGGGATCTGCTTTAGATGGCATAGTCATTAAAGGTCTCTTAAGGGATGATATTTAATCCTGAACTTAATGGATAAGAAACCAACAGCCAAGAGAATGGGAGAAGAAGACATTGTCACAAGAAGAGGAAACTTCAAGAAGGAGGGGCTGAGTTGAGAAGGTCCTGGGTGTGGCTTTAGGAGCTGGGTTGGGAGCTGGGCGGTGAGTGCGAGCGGCACTTTCTAATAAACGTGATCCTGTTCCTCCTGTTGTCTCCCTGAGTGTTCCAGAAACCCATTCAAACATGCTCTCGGAAAACAGCTACTTTCATACTTCAGTCTAAAAGTTGACACGTTATTAAAGCAAATTGGGAGTTTCAGTAGAGCATAACAATTCATAGAGGGACATTTCAGGCTCGGTAACCTGAACTGGTAACTGGAATTGCATTATTATTTTCAAATGGCCCATCTCCACCTTTTAGTGTAGAAAACGATTATGCCTAAGATCTCAATGTGTCAGGAACCATCTGGATGGTGCAGCCACAGGCACCTTTAATATGTAGCAGGCTTTCTCTTTTGTGATGAATTTTAATACATTTGTAGTCGCCAAAATTTTCTCTTGCTCTGTCTTCTTTAATGTTTTTGAAAATCATCATTGTAATTAAAAAAAATTTTTTTTACAATTAAAAAAACTGTGGGCTAAATTAAAATGTTTGCGGAGCACTTCGACAACATTATTAATGTCATTGTTAGGCTCAAATCAAACTTCTTATTTGGCTAGGTCAGGGTGACCTGCTGTGGCTTTTTTGCACCTTAAAATCCTACACCTCTCCTTCCAGGTCACTTGCACTTCTGGAGAGATGTGTACTCACAACCCACAGAAATTGAGCGACACTGCCCCCAAAGGTCTGTGGATCCCCCTTGTCACTCCCCTTCCACTCAGTGCACGACTGTCCTGGGGAGGGTCAGCTTGCTGCTTCAGGTTGGAGAAATGAACAGTGCCCAGCCTTGTTTACATGGTAAGGACTGGCTCCCACCCTCGGGGTGATGAGCCAGCTTCTCCTACACACTGCTGCTTTAACCCGTTTCTCTTTGAGCCCATTTCACCCCTTCTCTTGAGCAGAATAAACATCAACCACTCACACTGACCTTATAGAAGCACCTCATTGACTTCAACAGATCCTTTGAGGGCAGAGAACTCAATCACTTTTATTCACAGGGCTTTAAAACATGATCACCGTAATGATGATGAAAACACCAAGCTCTCTCGCCATTTCCTACGAAATGAATTAGTATCGGTAAACTTCGTCTTGAGGCCTGACCTATATTAAATGTTAGCTACCGTTAAAATCATCATTATCATCTATTAAGCACAGGCTAAGTTTCAGGGCACTATGCTGAACCCTTTCCATACATAATCTCATTTAATCAGTCCAAGAACTCCATAGGGTAGCAGATAATTCACACCCATTTTACAGATGAGGAAATGAAGAGTGTAAGAAGCCGAGAGCCCCAAGTCCCACAGCTATACATTTTGGAGCTGGGATTCAAATACAGTCTCCCCAGCCTTCGTCATCTGTCCTCTAAATCAACTGCATTTATGTTCAAATGGGAATGCTTTAGGGATAGTCTTTTGCAAATGTTTGGGGGATCACCAAGCTGGAAGATTCTCTCGCGCTTGAAATTTCTCTAATGAAGGTTTGGATGGTTTCTTAAACATGAAATGCATTTAGGTGGGCTAAGGGAGAGAAATAGAAGAAAGGAAGAAGAGAAGCATTTACTGAGCATATACACTTATTATTTATATGCACACATAAGCTTATAAAGTCATCCGGACTTTACAAGAATCCCACTTTTGGAGGTTAACTTGCCCAAGGTCATCCAGTTCACTAGCGGTCGATTCAAAATTCAAGCCCACGTTGGTCTGGCCTCAGAGCCCAGCCTCCCACCCAGGGCTCCAGCCCATACCTTTGTCCTCCTATGCCTTAACTCTAATGCATTGCAAGTGCTTCAATGATAATTTCATATTTTCCGCTAAGGTACTATAACATCTTATCCAAGGAGGTCAGGGAAATAGCTTCCTTAGAGAACAGTCAGAGAAAAGACTGGACAGTTGCCTTTGGGGGATGGTTTTCCGATACAGAACTGCCCACAGGTGTGAAAATAGATGAGCTGACCTCTTAGGTCCCTCCCAGGCCCAGGGCTCCAGGGTTTATTTGCCAATGAAAATGTCAGGCTTTTTCTTCCATAAAATGATGTATGATGGTCTGAGTACATTCTCCACTCCCACCCCCACCTCCTTTCATCTGATTAAAAAGCAAGGATTAAATCAGCAGAAGCTGCAGAAAGGAAGAATTTCTCCAGGAATGATGAGGTTTTCCTGAGACAAGGCAACGAACGGGACAGGTAGAGGGAGGCAGAGGGAAACCTAGTGGTCTGGCAGGGACAACTGAGCCAGGCAGAGTGGGTGGATGGGACAAAGGACAGATGCGGCTGAGCTATGAGGCCTGTCACCCCGCATTAGTCAACAGGCATGAGGTGTAGACCAGTCTCTACTTCTGAAAAGCATAGACTCTAATTACACAAACCGAATTAATGGATGGGAAACAATTGGAGAACCATCCATTTTTAACCAGGAGATAAGAGGTCAGACTTGAATCAGAAATCATTCATTCAACTCAATATTCATTGAGTACCCTCTCTGTGCCCGACGCCGTTCGGGGTGTGAGGGATGCGGAAATGAACCAGACGGTTCTAAATTGTGCCCTGCTGGGGGAGGCAGAGAATAAACAGGGTAAGAAAGTGAAACGTGTAGTATTCTGGTCAGTGTTGAGTGCTAAGTAGAGAAATAAAGCAGGAGACGGATGCCACTGTCAGGGGCAGGGGTCGGAAGCTATAATGTCTGATGGGGGCGGTGGGGGGTGGGTGGGGTGGGCGTGGCACAGGGGTTATGCCTCACTGAGAAGGACGTGCCTGAGTCAGAAGAGCTGAGGGAGCAAAGGAGAGAGAGAGAGATAATGAAATCTGGAGGAGGAGAATTCCAGGCAAGGGAAGGTCAATGCAAGGTCCTGAGGCAAGAGGGGTCTTGGTGTCTTAAAAATAGTGAGGGCATCAATGTGGCTGAGTAGAAGGCGGAGTCGAGGGCCAGATCGTGTAGAGCATTTGAAAGGATTTTGGCTTTCACCAGCACGCGGCAGCAGCCATTGGGGCCACTGAGTCACTGAAGGACTTCATCTGACCTACATTGTAATTGGATGTCTCTGGTGTGGTGTGGGGAACGTTCTGTCCCCTGGGAAGGATAAAGCAGAGAGACCAGCTAGGAAGCGGTCGCAACAATCCAGGCCAGAGATGGGCTAGTAGCCGTAGTATGGGTGGGGAAAAGTAGTCAGTTTCTGGATATACGCAAACACTAGAACTTCAGATGTGAAAAGGAAGACAAGTCTTAGGGGAAGGAAGGAAAACTTTACTAATGATCTGTCCCTCAATCCTTCTGCCACAGCTTGTCTTCTCAGCAAAAGAACAGTGAGGCTGTGTCGAGGCTGATTGTGTGATGGTCCAACTTCCGCTCTTAGTTGGTTTCCACGGAGAGTCGTGCCACAGGGTCACGTTTTCCATCTTTGCAGGTGACTGACCCGAGCACCGTGCTCGGCACTTGGTCTGGAGACGTAAAGACACATAGGGCAGAGTTCCCGGTCTCCAAGAGCTCTTAGTCTAGTGAGAGAGACAGGTGTATAGGCCACAAATTCAATGTGATGGAGTAAGGGAAGAGCCCAGGGTATGATGAGGAGCGCCTAGTAGTGTCTTGGGTCAGTCTCTGGAAAGAAAGGCATTTGGGGGGGCTGTGAAAGACGTCGGAATTAGCCAGGAGGTAACCATGGGGTGAATCCTGTAGGCAGAAGAAAAGCGGGTACGGTAGCACAGAGCTGTGAACTGGCCGGCGTGTACATGCACCAATGTGGGCTGGGTGGGCCGAATAGCCAGGTAAAGCCAAGACTCACCTTGATGTAAACATCACATCAGTGAGCCTTTTGGAGGCACCCCACTCAGGGTCACGAGCAGAGAAGGAAAGATTCATCCTCATTCTTAGAAAAATTAACCCAGCGTGTCTATGTTTATTCCTGACTTGAGTCCTCCATGTTTTTAAATATCAGATCGTATGCGTATAAAGCCTGGAGACCAAAAATATACTTTGAAGCCTGCCTTTGCTGCTTGTCTGACCTTGAGTAAGTCACTCCTTCTGCGAGTCTCGCTTTGTCTCTGCAGAACAGGAACGTAATAACAGATGCCTCGTAGCGCTGCTATGAAAACCAAATGAAGTATGTCTGCAAAAACATTTCCCCAAATGTAAAGAGCCGTTCCAACATTAGTTACTGGTTTAGAACCTTGTAACTGAACGAAACCACCACCTACTGATGACCTCTTCTGTTTACATTGTTTTCGCATGCCCTCAGTGCCACCTCTCGAGTTTCATAGACCACTGAGTTCCTCCCTCTTGCCATTTCCACGCGGTGTGCGGGGAAGCTCCTGTCTCCTCTGACCAGGCTGGCTCCAGCCTAGATCCCCGGGTCCTCGGTTAGAGTCCCCTCTCCCATTCTGCCTGGTGTTCAGGACAAGCCTCCAATCTTTTCTCAAGTCCCAAGGCCATGTCAGCACGTGGCCTTGCCTCCTATTTCACCAAAAACACTGAGGCCACTGGCCTGAACTTCTACTGCTGTCCTTTTCTCCAGCCGTCACCAAAAACTACTTCAACAAGGAGACAATGCCTGTCCCATTTGCAAACACCCTTCCTTGTTCTTCAGGGTCTCTGGGAAGAAGGCATCTCCTCTTCAAGATAACTTCTTCTCTTCAAGGGGCCACCCCCTCCTCCCTGCCCCTCACCCTCTACCCCCTCCCCCCATGTCAGCTTTTAATTCATTATCTCCTGTCCTCTTTGGGACCTTGCTCGGTCCATAATCCCCTTTCTTCTATAAATTCCCTTTCTTGCCCTCTGCCCTCCCTCAAGATTCACTTTCAGAGGAGAAAGTCTCTCTTGACGTCCCCTTGGCTTCTCAGCCGAGCATCTTAAAAACAGCCCCTCTGAATGGGGTCTTCACTCCTCACTGTACCTGGCGTCTGACCATACCACTCAATCCAAACCGCTTCCAAAGGCATCGCCTCCACATTGCCACTGGACACCCCCAGTCTTAGTCTAACTGGGCCTCTCTGCTGTGTTCAACGCAATTTCTCCTTCGGTTCTTTCTGAAATTCTCCACTTGTTTGACATCTCTCATGATTCTCCCCCTGCATGTCTGATCATTTCTTTCTGTCCTATTTCATGGGGTCTTCCTCCTCTGTCAACTTCCTAAATGTCTGCATTCCCCAAAGGGCTCCCTTCTGGCCCCATGTTCTATTTTCCTACACTATCCCACGCAACCATGATTATAATGCTCCCTTGGAAGCTGATGGCTTCCATATTTAAATCTTCCATAGTGACGTACATCACTGCTGGACTTGAGACCCTTCCTGACCGTAGGCTTCACGACATCTCACCTGGAGATCCCAAACATAAAAATCAGCATGGCCCAAACTACACGCATCATTGCCTCACTTCCCCCTGAGCAGATTGTTTTCCTGTTTCCTTTCTTGGTAACTGACATTATACATTTTTTTAACGTTTATTTATTCTTGAGAGAGAGGGAGAGATAGAGTGTGAACGTAGGAGGGGCAGAGAGAGAGGGAGACACAGAATGGGAAGCAGGCTCCAGGCTCTGAGCTGTCAGCACAGAGCCCAGTAGGGGGCTCGAACTCGCAAGCTATGAGATCACGACCCGAGCTGAAGTCAGACGCTTAACCGACTGAGCCACCTAGGCTCCCTGGTAACTGACATTATAATCCACTCAGTTACCGAAGTCAGGAAACGGGGACTGATCCCAGACTCTTCTAATGCATTCCACCACACATGGCCGATACTCAAATGTCACCCATATGGTCTCCTAGCATCTACTGGATCATGCTCTCCTCTGTGCTTTGTCCCCTGAGGCAGCTCAGGCCTCGCCTTCCTCAACACATACTGCTGCAGTCACTTACAGATTGGCCTCCCTGCCTTTGATTTTGTTTCTGTAATTCCCCCCAACATCCATGTTCTACACTGTTGCCAGAGCGAACAACTGTGGAATGTAGTTCTGAGACGGGTACTACCCACCTTAAAACCAATCAGAGGGATCCAACCCATGGCCTTGGAGACAAAGGACCTGGCTCTTCCAAATCTGTTGAAACTCATCTGCTGCCCTTCACACTACTAGACACCTTACATTCCCATTGTGTGTGTTCTAGAAGGCCCATCTAGCACCTCTCTTCCCTGCTGGAGTTCTGAATCAATTAAGTATATGAGAGGAGATCGCATGCGAAAGACCAACATACATACCCCCTTTATTACAGATAAAATCCACACTGAAGAAAGTGACTCTTATTTGCAGTGGAGGGGGCTTCCTCCTTGTAGACCCCAGAAGGAGACAAACGTGAGCTCCCTGTAAATGGCTCACTCCCATTGGGAAAACAAGGGAGCTGAATCGGGCGCGTGGAAATTATTCTTCTCAGATTCACTAATCAGAAGCCACTCTGATTAGTCAAGGGAGAGAGAGGGTGGGAATTGATAATGGAGCTTCCTCCTCATGGAGATAAGCTACCGGCACGCAGAAGGTGCATCTCCTCTCTGTCACCTCACATCGTGTGCCCTTTCTCATGCTGCTTTGACTCCCTAGCGTGTCCTCCCCAGATTTTCCACCTGCCTAACTTCTACTCCTCCTCCAGGACTCAGGTCAGATCAGACCTCCTTCAGAAGCTCTCCATGATTTGCCAGGCTGTGCCCCTCCTCTGTGCCCCTACGTCTCTCCCAGAGCATTCACCTTCGTGCCGTTAATGTCTATTAACTGGCATGTTTCCCTTAAGGGAAATATCATGCCATTCAGTCGTGTGGTCCCAGTGCCCTGCTGGTACATAGTAGGCACTTAACAAAAGCTTGATGGACTGGGCTGAGGTCATCTAAACAAGCCTCTTCGTTTGCTAAAAGACCTTTAAAATCCCCATTTCGCTAGG
Organism: Panthera onca; assembly: GCF_046562875.1. Lineage (NCBI taxonomy): Eukaryota > Metazoa > Chordata > Mammalia > Carnivora > Felidae > Panthera > Panthera onca. The sequence goes on along the minus strand of NC_138348.1, from coordinate 96,576,138 downwards.
CGCCTGGGTGGCTCCGTCAGTTGAGGGTCCAACTTCAGCTCGGGTCATGATCTCACAGTTCGTGGGTTCAAGCCCCGCACTGGGCTCTGCGCTGACAGTGTGGAGCCTGCCTGAGATTCTCTCTCTCTTCCTCTCTCTCTGTTCCTCCCCCACTTGTGTTCTCTCTCTCCCTCTCAAAAGAGATAACTAAAATCTTAATAAAAATTTATTTAAATAAAAGTAAAAAATTAGTTTGTAAAGCCTTGGTTGTTCAGATACTTAGCTGTGTATGGTCCTTTCAAAGGAAGGGGAGGGGGTGTGCAAAGCATACACACAAGAAGATCCCATGGTTCTGGGATGCTCTCCTCTCTCTGTGGTCAGTGGTAGGCAGGGGCAGGGCTGGTGGGTAGCACTTTCTCTGTGGCTTCCCCTCACCCCTGCCCCAGAGGCATCCATTCATGCAGGGGCACCCCCAGACCAGGCGTCGATGGCTCCTCTGCCAGCCACAGGACAGCCTGAGAAATGTTCCTCTCCCTCTCTTTTGGACTGGTGCCTGGAGCAGTGACCAGCTCCTTTGGAGGGCGGGGAAGGAGGCGTGAGTGATGGGAGCTGAGGACACGGGGCTGTTTGTCAGAATCAGGCTTCCCATCAGAAACGGAGGAGACTGGGGGCGCCTGGGTGGCTCAGCCGGTTAAGCGGTTAAGCGGTTAAGCGTCCGACTTCGGCTCAGGTCATCATCTAGCAGTTCATGGGTTTGAGCCCCGTGTCGGTCTCTGTGCTGACAGCTCAGAGCCTGGAGCCTGCTTGGGATTCTGTGTCTCCCCCGTCCCTCCCGTGCTTGTGCATGCGTGCTCTCTCTCTAAGATGAATAAATAAACATTTAAAAGAAAGCTCCATTTTCTATATTGAAGGTATTTGTAGCAAAAACAGAGTAAGACTTGGAGTCAGGCAGATTTGGCTTCTGAACCATGTGACTTTACTCAAATTACTTGTCTTTTGCTAAATCCCAGCTTCCTCATCTGCAAAATGAGGCTAATATTACCTTTCTCCCCAGTATGGTATGGTAATTAAATAAGATAAAATAAATCAATCACACTGAATAAATGAGATCATTTTATTGCTATTCTTATTAACAAATTATATTTTACTTGAAGAATATTTAATTGAATAAACTCAGCAATAAGTAAAGGTATAATTCCCCCTTCAAGGAACTTTGAGTCCCGAGAAGGAGCTCAACATGGGGATTCTGGATTTCCAGGGTTCTACAGAGGATTGTGTATTTCGAGATTTACTAGTCAGGGTTCTTCAGAGAAACAGAATATATATTTATACAAATATCTATATTAATATAGATTATTAATATATAGTATATATTATTATATATACTATATATTAGTATATATAATAATATAATACTATAATATATATTATATATATTATATATTATATATAATATATATATAATATATAATATATATAAATAATAATAATATATTATATATACATATATTATATATATGTAATATATATATTACATATATATTAATATATATTTACATATATATTAATATAGATATATATTAATATATGTAAATATATATTATATAAATATGAATATTGAGATTTATTTAAAAAATTTTAACGTTTATTTTTGAGGGAAAGAGAGAGAGACAAAGCATGAGTGGTGGAGGGGGCAGAGAGAGAGGAGGAGACACAGAATCTGAAGCAAGCTCTAGGCTCTGAGCTGTCAGCACAGAGCCCGACGCGGTGGTCGACCGCATGAGCTGTGAGACCACGAGTCAAAGTCGGAAGCTTAACCGACTAAGCCACCCAGGCGCCCCTATATTGAGATTTATTATGAGGGTTTGGCCCACATAATTATGTAAGCTGAGAAGTCTCATGATCCACCGTCTGCAAGGTGGGTACCAATGGAGACAGAGAGAAACATAAATGCATGTTACTAAGTGAAAGAAGCCAACCTGAAAAGGCTCCATCCTGTATGATTCCCAGCTTATTACCTTCTGGCAAAGACAAAACTATGGAGGCAGTAAAAAGATCAGTGGTTGCCAGGGATGAGAGGGGAGGACGGGATGAACAGACAGAGCACAGAGGATTGTAAGGACAGTGACACTATTATTACGACACCACAATGGTGAATACGTGCCATTATACATTCATCCAAACCCATAGAATGTGCAACAGCAAGAGTGAACTGTAATGTGAATTATGGAGCTTGGATGACAACGATGTTGTCGATGTAGATTCGTGGGTTGTAACAAATGTTGGGAAGTCCATGCATGTATAGGGGCAGGGGGTGTATGGGAACTTCCTGTACTCTCGGCTCAATTTTGCCCTGAACTTAAAATTGCTCTAAAAAAATAGATTGCTCTAAAAAATTGCTCTAAAAATTTTTTTTATTTTTTAAAAAAAGATAAAAGGATAACCAGTTTGCTCTGGAATTGCACTCTTTCACTCTGCCACAAGCGGAAATGCAGATATACTTATGGCCTTCTTTTGATTGCACAATGACATCATCTCATTAGGTGGCAGATCAAGAACATTCTGGAAACTGGCTTCCCAAAGGAGCTCCTGGGGCAGAATCCCCTGCTCACCTGCCAGCCTGCACCACTCAGGTCAGGGGATGTATATAAGAAAGAAAGGGGCTATACTTTTGTCACAGCAGCTTACCCTTTACCTAACGCATAGAATAAATAAATGAACAGATGAATAGATACTGCGCTTTGGCATCAAGGTGGATTACAATCATTTGTGAGGTGAACAAGGATACAAAACCACACAAAGACAGACCAAGTAAATAAGACGTTGTGTACCAGGCGCAAGGGTGGTATGCAAGGGGTCCAGGATCAAATAGTCACAGCATTTAAGCAGTGTTTGATGAGTTTAATTCACAAATTCCTGGAAGTTAGGGAGAAACACACGTTCTAAACCGTGTCTGATGAAAAGAGTTACAAGTTTTCCTCTATATTTGATCCCAGAAAATTCTGAGATTCTGTATTTCCAGGGACTGTGGATTTATCACCACAGGATCCTACAATTACTGGGGGTGAGGGGTGGGGAGGAAGGTAGGAAGTAGGAAATTTTCAAGCAGTAAAAGAAATATTGGGCAGATTATAAGCACCTCAAACATAGAGGCTATAGTTTTTCCCTTTTCGGGATGTCCCTTCCTGCCCTCTCCTATCTCCCCTGCCCCCACCTCCCCTCCTGTGCTCTGCTTAGCACCTGTCTCTCCGTATAAAATGCAACTCTGTGGTTCCTCCCTGGGGACCGGGCTCAGACTGCTGTCCCCTGGAGAGGAGAGATGGTAATGAGGGCAGCACTTTGGGGAATGAGAACTGACGCCTGTAAATCTGTGAGTAAATTCTGTTAATCATTGAATTATAACTTCTCAGTACAGAAAGTCACTTGATCTTTTCAGCCAACCCTGGGAAAAGCAACACATCTATTTAATGCTGACCTTAGATCACCTCTTCATTCAGTAAGATCATTCCTCACCTTCCCAAAGAGATCGGCTGGCTTGGGGAAAACCTCTAAGATTGTTTAGGAACTTTGTGGGTTTTTCTGTATCCTCTCCACTCTGGTTCTTCAAGTAAAAAATAAAAATTACAACTCTGGGGGAAGGAAAGAGGCCACATAACTAAGATGTCTCCACCTGATGAAAAGGGCTCTGGAAATAAGGTAACGTTTGCCAAATTACTAGAATACCAGGTTTCAAAGTATTTGAGATCTGGTAATAATTTTAATAAAAAACGTTTCCAACTCGTGCACATTATAAAGTGCTTGCAAAATGCAGACGCCCTCAAAAAAGGAAACCTTCTCACCCTCCCTGTGATGATCGCTGTCAATATTTCAGGGTTTAGTCTTTGCCTGGGTCTCCCCACCTCTGTGATGGTCTCTGGACCTCTCACTATCCCTCTCTACCTCTTTCCCTGTCTTGCTCCCTCTCACGCAAAACTGGGATCATAAAGTACAGAATGTTCTGTAACTGGCTTATTTTGTTTAATCACATATAAGAAATACTTCCTCCATTTTTAAACCCACACAGCCTCGAGAGGATGATTCAGCTCAAGGCTCTTAACTGAGGGCATGTTTACGCGTAGCTGTGGTTCTTCCATTCTCAAACGCTCGCTGGGTGCCCCTTCGGTACCAGGCTCCGTGCTGGGCTTTAATGTGATGAGAGAGTCCTGATCTTGGGGAGCTGGTAGTCCAACAGGGAGGATGGATGAACAAGGAATTACCAGTGGGGCGAACGTTACATAAAAAGAAACATGAGGGTTCTTGGAGGATCCATAACAAGGGCCAGGTTAGGGAAGAAAAGCGATAGCTCAGAACTGTTTACATGAAGAGGAAATTCCCAGATCTCACTGGTATTGTCTCAAAGCCAATTCACCTTCTTGCCAAATCCTTCCACGGGTGGGTGAGAAGCACCTGGGCCAGTCAGGCTGTGCGTATGCATGTATTTATTTTATTATAATTATAAAATTATAATTATAATTTTTTTAACTTTATTTATTTATTTTGAGAGAGAGAGAGAGAGAGAAAACACTAGTGGCTGAAGGGCAGAGAGAGAGAAGAGAGAATTCCACACAGGCTCTGCACTGTCATCACAGAGCCTGATGCGGGGCTTGAACTCACTAACGGTGAGGTCATGACCTGAGCCGAAGTCAGACACTCAACCAACTGAGGTGCCCCCCCAGGCGCCCCCAGGCTGTTTACCACTATAGCCCTGCTCACCAAAGTGACACTATCACCCAAGTTCCGTGTTAAAGGAAATGGACCCTCTCCCACACTGCTGTTAGAATTTAAACAGGTACACTCCTAGGAAAACACTTTGGTAATATATGTTCCAAATAAAAAGTGAAGACGTGCCTAAGCTTTGATCTAGTAATTCTTTACCACCAGTCCAGCCTAAGAAACTGATGAGAAACTTAGACACACTTTTATTGTATTGTATTGTATTGTATTGTATGTATTCTATTGTATTTTTATTTTTATTTGAGTATAGTTGATAAAGTTTCATTCATTTCAGGTGTGTGACATAGTGACAAACACAACTTTATATATAAATATTTCTTGATACAATTGTTTATAATAGTGGGGGAAAGGTAGCAACCTAAATGTTCACCAGGGGCGCCTGGGTGGCTCAGTGGGTTGAGCGCCCGACTTCGGCTCAGGTCATGATCTCACGGTCTGTGGGTTTGAGCCCCGCGTTGAAATGGAGCCTGGGGCGCCTGGGTGGCTCAGTCGGTTAAGCATCTGACTTCAGCTCAGGTCACGAACTCGCGGTCCATGAGTTCGAGCCCCGCATCAGGCTCTGGGCTGATGGCCTGCTTCCGATTCTGTGTCTCCCTCTCTCTCTGCCCCTCCCCCGCTCATGCTCTGTCTCTCTCTGTCTCAAAAATAAAAAATAAATGTAAAAAAGAAATGGAGCCTGCTTCGGATTCTGTGTCTCCCTCTCTCTCTGCCCCTCCCCCGCTCATGCTCTGTCTCTCTCTGTCTCAGAAATAAATAAACACACAAAAAAATTAAATGTTCATCAAAATCAGAAAGTCAGGTAAATCACAGTGTACTCATTTGGTGGAATACTGTGTCATAAATAATAATAGCCACTGTGTGTTAAACATTTACTATGTCCCAGAACCTGTTGAAAGCTTTTAAAATATTACCTTCAAAAACTGCCTAATTATATGGAAAATGCTTGTCATATAAAGTTGAGAGGAAAATGGAAATCAAGATTTGACTTATTGACTAATTTGTATTGTGTTGTGTGTTTATATGCACATACAATGAAAAGACGGAGTGCTGATGATGGTAAGATCACAAGTGACGGGTAATTTCTGCTCTTACTTTTTTTTTTTTTAAGTTTATGTATTTATTACTATTTTGAGAGGGAGAGGGCAGCACAAGTGAGGGAAGGAGAGAGAGAGAAGAGAGAGAGAGAATCCCAAGCAGGGTCCACGCCGTCAGCACACAGAGCCCAACGCGGAGCTCGATCTCACAAACCGCAAGATCATGACTGAGCCACAGTCAAGAGTTGGACGCTTAACCTCCTGAGCCACCCAGGCACCCGTTCTTCTCTTACTTTTTTATATTTCTATATTTCTAAATTTTCTGTGATAAAGTACCTCAAACACATTGATCTACTTTAAGACATTATCTTAAAAACACAATTCAGGGGGCGCCTGGGTGGCTCAGTCGGTTAAGCGTCCGACTTCAGCTCAGGTCATGATCTCGCGGTCTATGAGTTTGAGCCCCGCGTCGGGCTCTGTGCTGACGGCTCAGAGCCTGGAGCCTGTTTCAGATTCTGTGTCTCCCTCTCTCTGACCCACACCCGTTCATGCTCTGTCTCTCTCTGTCTCAAAAATAAATAAACGTTAAAAAAAAAAATTAAAAAAAACCCCACAATTCAGATGCTATTACCGACTCCTCTTGATGAAATAATTATAAATGTTGGGGAAAAAAAATCAAAAGCCAGAGTATATCAGATGGTTGTCCATAAAACTGCCAGTGGTAGGGGGGTCTGGGTGGCTCAGTCCATTGAGCATTTAACTGTGGCTCGGGTCATGATCTCACGGGTCAGTTCGTGAGTTTCAGCCCTACATCGGGCTCCGCAGTGACAGCGTTGAGCCTGCTTCAGATCCTCTGTCCCCTTCTCTCTGCTCCCTGCCCCGCCTTGCATGCTCTCTTTCGCTCTCTCAAAAAAGAAATAAACATTAAAAAACAGAAAAGACAAATCAATAAAATTCCCAGTGGTCCTACTTCCCAACAAACGTCGAGTTTACAGGGTGGTACCAGATTCGCTGCTCCACTGGTCAGATTCTACACGGGTTGCCCTAGACAATTCGGAATTGCTCTGGAGAGGATCTGGGCTTGAGTCCTGGTCCTGTCACCTGATGGGTAGACCCAAGGCAACAGCTCGCTTCACCTCTCAAATGCTCGGTTTCTTCATCCGCAAAATGGGAATAGTAACAGTGACCTCACAGGGTTGCCGCGCCGATCAAATAATACCCAGAATGAGAAACTGTCTCTGCGAAATGACTGCCCCTGCTGGCTTAGTGCTGGCTCTGAATCGGCAGCTGGGGGGCTGCTCGCTGAAGGTCCCCCCAACTGCCCTGTTTGCTCCCGAGACACACACAGGGTTTGCACAGTTTTCTGCCTGTGGGCTGGATTATAGTTAGCCCTGAGTTCCTCGGGGAGGGTTCCAGGCCAAGGACAACAGCTGTGGTAAAGTGGGGGATGATCTTCAATCTCCTCCATTTCTTTCTCTCTCTCTCTTTTTAATGATCATTTATTTTTGAGACAGACAGAACGTGAGTGGGGGAGGGGCAGAGACAGAGGGAGACACAGAATCCGAAACAGGCTCCAGGCTCTGAGCTGTCAGCACAGAGACCGACACGGGGCTCGAACCCACAAACCGCGAGATCATGACCTGAGCGGAAGTCGGGCGCTTAACCGGCTGAGCCACCCAGGCGCCCCCAGTCTCCTCCGTTTCTGATGGGAAGCCTGATTCTGACAAACAGCCCCGTGTCCTCAGCTCCCATCACTCACGCCTCCTTCCCCGCCCTCCAAAGGAGCTGGTCACTGCTCCAGGCACCAGTCCAAAAGAGAGGGAGAGGAACATTTCTCAGGCTGTCCTGTGGCTGGCAGAGGAGCCATCGACGCCTGGTCTGGGGGTGCCCCTGCATGAATGGATGCCTCTGGGGCAGGGGTGAGGGGAAGCCACAGAGAAAGTGCTACCCACCAGCCCTGCCCCTGCCTACCACTGACCACAGAGAGAGGAGAGCATCCCAGAACCATGGGATCTTCTTGTGTGTGTGCTTTGCACACCCCCCACCTTTTTTTGAAAGGACCATACACAGCTAAGTATCTGAACAACCAAGGCTTTATAAACTAATTTTTGACTCTTATTTAAAAAAATTTTTTATTGTTTTTAGTCATTTCTTGAGAGAGAGAGAGAGAGAACACAAGTGGGGGAGGAAGAGAGAGAGAATCCCAAGCAGGCTCTGCACTGTCAATGCAGAGCCCGACGCAGAGCTCAAACCCATGAGCCGTGAGATCGTGACCTAAGCAGAAATCAAGAGCTGGATGCTTAGCGGACTGAGCCGCCCAGGAGCCCCTAACTTTTATTTTAAAAGAAATCCCTGGGAAGTAATTGTTCTGAGACTTGTAGAGAGACCAAATGAGAAATGTAACTGTGTGGCACTCACTGGTAAAAGAGTAAAGATATTCCCTCGGGGCCGGCCTTAAATAAAATCTTCTTTGAAGTGTTGTAAGATATACTGGGTCCCGGGGCGCCCGGGTGGCTCAGTCGGTTAAGCGGCCGACTTCGGCTCAGGTCATGATCTCGCGGTCCGTGAGTCCGAGCCCCGCTCTGCTGACCGCTCAGAGCCTGGAGCCTGTTTCGGATTCTGTGTCTCCCTCTCTCTCTGACCCTCCCCCGTTCAAGTTCTGTCTCTCTCTGTCTCAAAAATAAATAAACGTTAAGAGGGAAAAAAAATTAAAAAAAGAAAAAGATATACTGGGTCCCTACTTTGTGTGACATTGCTTCTTTGGGGGGTTAACTGGACTGAGCACAAGGGACAGACACCCATGCACTTACCATCATCAGTGTGAGTTGCAACTGAGTTGCACTGCTGATTGCTCTCAAGCTTGTGGTCCACTGTAGCCCCTGATTTTTTTTCACCCATACACCTTGCTCCCTTCCTGTATTTGTGCAATTGATTTGACCTACCTCCATTTACCCCAATCAAACATCCAAGCAGTGGTTTCTGACTTACCACCTCTCCAATATGATAGGCCATTTGAACCACAGAGAAAAACCCAAAAGGCATCTGTCCTAGATTTATGGGTGCGGGTGTGGGCGGGGGTGTTGTCCCTAAAAATAATGAGAGCTCACGTCCACGGGGGCTCTGCAGTCAAAGCAATAATTTCAAAGCTGGATATCAGCAGAAAAACTAATGAGACCATTTAAAATGCGTGTTAATGCGGTATGCGTATAAAATTAACAACCCTTTGATCACTGAGCCACACACACCCTCCTGAGGTCAATCTGGAAGTCACAGAGAGGATTGTCTCTCCAGGGCAGGGTGCCAGACATGAGCGGGAAGGCACTGGAGCCTGGGGATGACCCAGCTGCATCTTAAAATTAATACTGTGTTAAATTAGCTCCCGTGTTAATGCTATTTTGTAACAGCTGCCTGGACTGTGGGAACAACAGCAGTTGGGGACATGCAGAGACCTGCCTTCGGGACCATTCCCCTCTCTTTGCTTCATCGGCGCCAAACAATAAAGGCAAAACCACTGCCTCGATGTTAACCGTACCTACCACTTACTGAGTGCTCACTGAGCACCAAGTGCTGCGCTAACCCCTTTACATGCATTACCTTGTTTATTCCCTCCCACGTCATTGTCAGGTGGGCACCACCAGTATCCTATCTGACAAATATGGAGACCGACGCTCTGAACGTGGCTTGCCCAGTCTCACGGGTAGGTGGGTGAACTGGGGATTTTTTTGCCTGGGTCTGTCTGACTCTAAGATGCCCTCTTCACCTGCAGCGTGGGTTTCCCTCTTACAAACATCGGTGGTGCGCTTCCTTCACACAGGCCAGGGGGCTTTCTCTAATACATTGCAACCAAAGCCCAGAAGTATTTCCAGCCCACAGATTGATACCTGTTCTCCTCCTCCTCCTCCTTTAGTTTATTTATTTTGAGAGAGAGTGTGTGCGCGCACAAGCAGGGGAGGGGCAGAAAGAGAAGGAGAGACAGAATCCCAAGCAGGCTGGCACCCTCATCGCAGAGCCCGATGGGGGCCTCGAACTCACGAACCGTGAGATCACGATGGGAGCCGAGATCAAGAGTGGGAGGCCTAACGGACTGCGCCACCCAGGGGCCCCCTGTACCTATTCTTCTGGCGGGCTGGGGTAGAGGCCATCCGCATTTGCTTTCTTAGGTCTAGCCCTGATCCTACCCCATCAATAGACATAAGGAGGATGAGCAGGAGGAGGCTCTTGAAATGCAGCCCAGGGCTTAGAAAGTCTTACAGAAATGAATCCTCCCCACAGGACATCCGGGCATCTGTTCACTGCCCAGCACTTTCCCCGCGAGGCCGGTCAGAGAGGAGACATCTGTGACCTTGCCCAAATGGCCTGGGATCATGGCGAATGAGCAGCCGCCCACATTGGCCATGCCGTCCGCCCCCCACAGACGCATTTTAACTCTGCTGTGCCTTGCTCTCCCATTTCAACAACCCCTGAGGGGACAGCAGGGACTGCCTTCCCGAGACACCTTGGGGCGAAGTCCTGTCGCGCAGAACATGTCACATGGAACGAGTCACAGTGAAGCCAGCCTCTGCCAGCAGAGAATTGAAAGCCTTTCAGAAGCTACCAGAAATTCAGCCAAGAAACCCGTCCTTCTTTTTGAGAGAGGAAGAAAGAGAGGCAGTCAGTTGACAAGGAAGGGACGCTCCTGGCGAGAGGCATAACCCAGCTTCCAGTTAGAGGGTAGCAGGGAGAGAGAACAGATTAAGAAAGAAATAGTCAGCAACGTATGCTTCTTTCTATTTTCACAACCAAGATCCCCTGGCTGACCTTTCAGGCCAGCTGGGAAATTATACCACACACTGAGCATGCAAATAGGGCCCATGCTGTCTCTCTCTGCTGTTCTCTGTCCTGCTTGCCCCAGGACCTTGCTTTAGTCCCTGGGGACGCCTCAGTTTCACCAGAAAACCCCAGATAAACACAGCGTCTCTGGCGGGCAAAGATGGGGTCAGGAAGAAGGATTCAATATCAGGATGGCTCTGGGGCCCACGTACTAACATCTGTTCTGGAGGCATGAGTCCAGGCTGCCAAGGTACAGGCAGGCTCCCTCACGTAGACGATGGGGGTACGCCAGCCACACAGCAGTGGGGAAGTGGGCTCCCCATGCCAGATCTCAAGAGCTGGGGCCGCTCTCCTAAAAGCATATAAAGGTCAAATGGCCCTACAGATCACCAAATGTCTGCTTGTCTTTGGGGCTGAACTTCTTTTTTAGCTCACGACACATTTCCATAATCCCCCAAATCCAACACACTCAACACCCTCCACAGTCTAGCCTAAACATGGTCTCAAAGTCTGTCTCCAGCTACCCAGGAGACCGCCGATGTGGGCAATTCGCCATTCTCTGGCCTCCTATCGACTCGCCATGTCTTGGCTCGAGCCATCCACTCCAGCGGGCATGCCTCCCCTCTCCCCTCCTCTTAGCCAGTAAACCCCTATCTTTCAAGGGCAGCTCAATTGTCATCTCCATCATGATGCCCTCCTTCATCGTTCCAGTTATAAGTCGTCCATGAGACATGAACAGGACACCTCGTGTGGCCCTTCCTACATTCTAGCAAATATCACAGATACTGGTGAGCTTCTCTCCCTTTACCAGTACTGCAAGTTCTTCGTGGTTAGCCGGTGTTTCTCATGTTGCTCTGTCCTCCTTACATCAGTTAACCCAACGCAATGCAGACATTGTTTCTTGGCGTTCTATCAGATCCCAGTCCCCACCTGTGAAATATGGCATCTCTCTGCCCCTTCTAAGTGGTGAGCTTTCCGACTTCCTTCCCGGTAGGGTGGCCTCTATCTATAGATTCTGGCGCTTTGAAAACATCACCCCGGTGGGTGTCACGTGGGCGGGGGGGGGGGCGGGAGTTGGGAAGGGTCGGGTCTGTGGTGTTGCAGCGTGTTCGTGTAGATTTTCATGCAAATTGTGCCCCCGTGGAAATGTGTGTGATACGGCTAGGCGGGAGAAGCGGAAGCTGGAAGGCTAGCGAAGAGCCTTTTTATCAACAAACCAGGCAACAATCTAATGTAACTCAGTTAAACAGAGGTGAAGAACATGGGGAGAAGTGAACAAATACCAGCAACACCGTGGAGGGAGGAGGTGTAGGGTTCCTTTGTTATTTTGCACTTAGGTCATGCCCCATTCTCTCTTCTCATATCACAGCCCGGACTGATCTTGCCTCGAGGAGCCACCTTTGCCATTTGCAGCCCAGATGGCTTGAGTGGGACGTGAACCCCAAACTTGGCCAATGAGAACATCATTTCCTCCCGTGGTGCTTTCAGAAATGAGACTTTTTTTTTTCCCCCTTGCTGGGGCGGACCACCAAAAAGCCTCCTTAGGAATAAAAGCAAATAGAAAAAACAAAGCGAAGAAAAACAAAACAAAACAAAACAAAACAACCCAGAGTCCTGTTAACATCTTTGAGACTTTAGATCCTACTGTGCGTAAAATCAGTAAACTTCCCAATCATCCGAACTAGTCCATTTTCTTTCGGCTTAAATCAGTTGAGCTGCATTCCTATAACTTTCAATGGAGGGTCCTAACTAACATTAGGATTGGCCAAATATTGGACATCAGGAAAATCAAAGAGTCAAAATGCCCTGGTGTTTGGGGGGTATGGGAGGAAGGAGTACCACCATCCACTGTGGTAAATGCAAAGAGAAAGAAGTCATGAAAACACTGATATTTAGAAAGCAATACACTGTCTGAGCTGAAACTCGTGCAAAAAAAAAAAAAAAAAAAAAAAAAAATCCAGCGAAGATCGTTATATACAGAGCAAAAAAAGAAGGTAGGGAAAATGGTACAATTTTAACAACCAGTAGAAAGCAGAATTCCTTCAGTTGCTATTGTACTTCTGCCTTTTCCATCAAGTGGTATCTTCGAACTGAAGAGCATGAATACTATAAAAAGATACATGGAAGGGAAGATGTGTGACAATCTGGTAAAAAAAAAAAAAGAATTTATTTGGGGTCCCTGGGTGGCTCAGTCAGTTGAGCATCCAACTCCCAATCTCAGCTCAGGTCATGATCCCAGGGTCATGGGATCGAGCCCTGCATCAGGCTCTGTGCTGAGAGTGGAGCCTGCTTGGAATTCTCCCTCTCTCCCTCTACGCCTCTCCCCTCCTTTCTCTCTCTCTCTCAAAAAAAAAAAAAAAAAAAAAAAAAGAATTTACTCAAGGAAAATGTGTTTACATCTCCAGACGTATCTGGATTATATCCTTGTGTATTGAAGAAACTCACAGGTATGGACTCAGCATCATTCAACAGATGGATGGATGGGGCAACTGGGTGGCTCAGTCGGTTGAGCGTCCGACTTCGGCTCAGGTCATGATCTCGCGGTCCGTGAGTTCGAGCCCCGCGTCGGGCTCTGTGCTGACAGCTCAGAGCCTGGAGCCTACTTCAGATACTGTGTCTCCCTCTCTCTGACCCTCCCCCGTTCATGCTCTGTCTCTCTCTGTCTCAAAAATAAATAAACATTAAAAAAAAAAAATTAAAAAAAAAAAGAGAGATGGATGGAAAATAGGAGATACTAAGGACAATGTCTTAACGTTCAACAAGGGAAAAGGGATGGCTTTTGAAAACTTCACATGGAAAATCTAGACACCAAGCCCCGGCAAAATTCCAGAGTTCATTATGAAACACATGGCTGTGAATACTTAAAGAATGAACGCAGTAGTCCCCAGAAGCAAGTGTGATTTCACATAGAAATGAGGCATTTAAATCAACACCGTTCCCAAAGTCCTTACAATGCCCACAAGGGGCCGGCTGACCTCTCCTTCCTGGTCCCTTACCATTCCGCCCCTCTTACCTTCTCTACCCTCACCCCCCACCCCCCACTGCACACGCACACACATACTCCCTCTGCTCCAGCCACACAGACGCGGACTCTGTTCCTGGGCTGTCCCATATTCTTTCCGACCGCAGAGACTTTATTCTCACTATTCCTGCCTTCTTGCATCTCAACTTAGCATAGCAAAGTCCTTCTCATCCATTTGGTGGCGTTTCAACGTGACCTTCTCCGAGACAGACTTGATTAAAAGAACCCCATCCAGTCACTCTTGATCCCATGATCCTATTTTACATTCTTCATCTAAAACGATCTTATTTGTTTACCTTCTTTATTACCTGTCTCCACTCCCTGCATTTGTGCCGACCAACACGGTAGTCACCAGCCACAGTGGCTATTGGGCACTTGAATGTGAGCGAGTCCTAACTGAGATGTGGTATAGGTAAAAATACACCCTGGATTTTGAAGACTTGGCATACAGAGGGATAGAAAATGCCTCACTAATAAAATATTTTGCATACGTTGAGTTAAATACGACACACTCTTAGGATTAGTTTCACCTGTTTCCTTGTACTGTTTGTAATGTGACTACTCCAAAAATAAAATTACATATTTACATTGGACAACACTGCCCTAGGGAAAAAAAAAAAAAAAGCTTAAGAACAAAGACCCAATCTGTACTTTTAACCGTAAATATATATCCACGTTTATACCCATAGCTAATATATAATACACGCTCAAAAAAAAAAAAAAAGGCACAAATTCATGCGTTTAAAGAAAAAAAAGTACAGTCTCTAGATTGGTAGATAGTGGAAATGTTGGATCTTTTCTTCCATCAAGGCAATTGACAAAAGCTATCATTTGTATATAATAAATTGAAAGTCAGTTGAAGAGCCATTTCCCAAGGAAATTGATTTAAAGTCACTGGGATAAACTATTTTGAGACAGAAAAAGGAAAAGCAAGTTTATATTATGGGATCTCACTGAAGCTAGATCACCATGTATTCTAAATGCTGTATTATTTTGGGGCGCCTGGGTGGCTCAGCCGGTTGAGCGTCTGACTTCGGCTCAGGTCATGATCTCACGGTTCGTGGGTTCGAGCCTCGCATCGGGCTCTGTGCTGACAGCTCAGAGCCTGAAGCCTGTTTCGGATTCTGTGTCTTGCTCTCTCTGCCCCTCCCCTACTCGTGCTCTGTCTCTGTCTCAAAAATAAATAAACATTAAAAAAAATTAAAAAAAAATAAAATAAATGCTGTATTATTTTATATACCACTAAGGGGGGAAAAACTGTACTAAATAAGTCACCATGCCTGGTGATTTCCTCTGTTAGGATACATTCCCATCCTTGGGTCCTCATGAAAATTGTTTTCTGACAAGCTGCCCAATCGGTTCACCAAATCTGCCGAGGTACATCATCAGCTAGCTTAAGAGACCAACTACGTCAGGCCCCTTGGGTCATTTATACTGTCTCAAGTCAAGCTCAAGGTTGCCAAACCCCCATGTGTGATGTCATGATTCGAATTGCTCCCCCTACCTGAAAAAGATATGCTAAAGTCCCAGTCCGCAATACCCCAGAACGTGACCTTATTTGGAAACAAGGTTGTCACAGACGTAACTGGTTGGGATGGAGTCCTTTCGGAGTAGGGTGGGTCCCGATCCAATAGAACTGGTATTGATATAGGAAGAAGGAACGTGGATACAAACGTGTGCCTTTCATAAGACAGCGTGAAGACACACAGGGAGAATGCCATGTGCTAACAGAGGCAGACACAGTGAGGTGTAGCCACAAGCCAGGGAACACTTGGGGCTACCGGAATCTGGAAGAGGCAAGGAAGGATCCTCCTTGAGAGGCTTCAGAGGGTGTCTGACCCTGCCAACACTTTGATTTTGGACTTCTAGCCTCAGAACTGTGAAACTCTACGTTCCTGTTGCCTGTGAACCACCCAGTTGCTCTGGCAGCTCCAGGAAATGAATACGGATGCCATATGACGCTCTTGGCTGTCCCTCCGGGCACCTGAAGGAGGAAGGGAAACCACAGTGCGGCTCTGCCGCGAAACTTTGCATCAGATGTGAGACCTTTGGACCCTACAGCTGGGTTATTTATCCCCAGAGCCGCGGTTGTAGGCTAGATGAAGAGAAAAAAAATAAAATAGTGAGATGATGCGGTGTCGACCACGTTCCAAGATCATACACGCTCGCTGTCAAACGTACACTTGCTGTTAAGCTCTTTCTCTAGCAGTGGCGCTGACCCATACATCCCTCCCCACCTTGTGAAACAGGTAAGAAGATAAACTGTTGCCTCAAGACTGAGCGAAACGAAGGTACCTACAGGGGAAGCGAAGCTATCGCCATGGCTTGAATTCATAGATTATACTATGTCCTGGGCACCTGAGGGGCTCAGTTCAGCATCCGATTCTTGATCTCGGCTCAGGTGGTGATGTCATGTCACAATCTCTCGGTTCATGAGTTCAAGCCCTGCATCGGGGCTCTGCGCCTGCTTGGGATTCTGTCTCTCCTTCTCTCTGCCCCTCACCTGCTTGTGCCCTCTCTCCCTCTGTCAGAATAAATAAACTTAAAAAAAAAGAAAAGAAAAGACAGATTGTAGCATATCCTAACTCCTAAAAGTCTGAAAAGTTAGAATTCCCCGTTGCAAGTTTAGAAACCATCTCAGGTTGGTTTAAGACAAACATACTTTTGAGCCTGGGTGGCTCAGTTGGTTAAGCATCTGATTTCAGCTCAGGTCATGATCTCGTAGTCCGTGAGTTCAAGCCCCGCGTCGGGCTCTGCGCTGACAGCTCGGAGCCCGGAGCCTGCTTCAGATTCTGGGTCTCCCTCTCTCTGCCCCTCCCCTGCTCGCACTCTGTCTCTCTTTCTCAAAAATAAGTAGACATTAAAAAAAATTTTTTTAAGACAAAAATACTTTCATTACTTAAAAAACAAACCAAAAAAACTGGGTACCTCCAGAGTCAAGAGCCAGAGGAAGGGGACCGAAAGCAGAGATGGGAAAGCCATTGCATTTGCTCTCTACCTTTATCTCTGCTCTCCTCTCTGCAACTAATTGGTTTGCTTTTTTTTTTTTTTTTTTTTTTTTTTCTGTTTGAAGAGCAGCTCTCCTGGGGCATCAATCTACTTGGTGGAAATCACTCCCAAGTTAACACCATGTTAAGGTCCAGCCACTAACCTTCTCTCAGTCCCAATTTCTAGTTTCTGGAAGGGATTCTGGCTCGGCTTCAGTCAAGAGCCCACTTCTGCACAGTCAGAGGTAGTAGGGGTGGGGTGAGGCAAGGAGCGAGCACCAGCTCAAAGCTGGAAAACGGCTGCCAAGAGCCAGCCTGGGGCTGTAAATGTCAGTGTCAGGGAAGACGGGCTAGTGGGACAAACAACCCTAAAGGTGACTTCTGTGATGCTTTAAGAAGCTTCTCTAACAAGCCACATGGACACAATGGTAATGTCAAGAGAAAACTGGAAATAGACCAGATAATCAGCTCCTTCCTTGTTCTCAGTAGGACTCAGAGATGGGATTAGGGGACAAATCCCAGTGATTGACACGACACCAAGAGTTTCCCCTCCTCTGGCTGCTATTTGTCTCAGTATAAATTCTCTGGCAGGGGATTCCTCAGTCCTTTAAGCAAATAAGCTCCGTTAACACCCATACGCCAAAGTGCAAAAAGAATAAAGTTCATCTCGAACACAGAGTGTGGGCTCTATATCCAGAGCTGATGTAGGAGTCGGGTTAAAGAGAGGACATGGTTCTTTTAGAGGATACTTTTCTTAAGAGGATGGGTTAATTGCCAAATTCCTTCTCCCCACTTCCTTCTAGAGAATACAGTGTCGGGTGTAGGGACACAAGTTATTGTATGGAATGTTCTGGGTTCAAATCCTTTTCCTACATTACCACTAGGCTTGGGCAAAGACAAATACTGTATGGTGTCACTTATATGTGGAACCTTAAAAAAAAAAAAAAAAGAGCCTATAGAAAAGGAGAAGAATGGCCATTGCCAGAGGCTGGGGGTTTTCCCTGGGAGATATTGGTTAAAGGGAACAAACTTTTAGTTATAAGGTGATTGAGTCCTGTAAATCGAACATACACATGGTGACCATAGGCAGTAATACCATATTGTATATCTGAAATTTACAAAGAGAGTAGATCTTTTAAAACATTTTTTTAATGTTAATTTAGTTTTTGAAAGAGATTGAGAGACAGAGTGTGAGCAGGGGAGGGGCAGAAAGAGGGAGACACAGAATCTGAAGTCGGCTCCAGGCTCTGAGCTGTCAGCACAGAGCCCAAAGTGGGGCTCGAACTCACCAACTGTGAGATCATACCCTGAGCCCAAGTCGGACGCTTAACTGACTGAGCCACCCAGGTGCCCCATGGAGAGAGAGTAGATCTTGTCCCACTGCCCCTGCTAAAAAAAGAGACAATTATTTGAGGTGATGGATGTGTTAATTAACTTGATTGTGGCAATCATTTCACAATGTATATGTCTATCAAATCATCTCGTTGTATACTTTAAATACGTACGATTTTATTTGTCAATCACACCTTAAAAAACAAAAAGACTCAAGCATGTTACTTAACCTTTCTAGACCATAGGTATGGTTGTAACAGTACCTTCCTCACAGAGCTATAAGAAGTAAATGAGATCACCCACGACAAGTGCTTAGCATGGCATCTGACTATTCTTTGACAGCTGTTATGTTACAGCCATTTTTGACGTACTACCTTTTACTAAGAAAAGAGCCTACCACCCTTTTCTTGTGTGATTTTATTTTCCACAGTGGGGAAGATAACCCTAACACAGATTGTGAAATCTCAGGTGCCGTTTTGTTTTAAACAGAAGATCCCCACCCCCCGCCCCCCACACCCAACATTAGAGTTAGGGGAAAACCACCAGCCTTCCCATAAAACTGTAAATACCACACAGCGTGTGACTTTGGCCTCTCTACAGCTGAGCTGGGTATACGGGGGTTACGGAAGAAGTTTAGGATGCTTGGGGGAAAAAACAAAGGAAAACAAAATATTATTAGCACTCCAGTAAATCAATCACAGATGGCCTTCAAAAATTAACCCAGAAGCAGAATGCTCATTTTCAGAAAGCACCTGCCTTCTTGAAATGATCTGGAAAAACCCCAAGAACATCTCCCATGTAAGTGATCCAATATTCACCACTTCAGCTGGAAATGTGGGGGAAAAAAAATCTTTGTTCTTTGTTCTTTCAGCCTTTGTTGCTCCCCCCCCCCCCCACTACCCCCTGTCAACAGTAGATAGAGGAAAAGCACATAATGATTCTACCAGATATGGATAAGGGGACCCACCTCCCACCCTGGGAAAGGGGCTGGCCCACTCAGGGCTGAACATCTCTGCAAGCAGGTTGCAAAAGGGAGGCTGTCTCTCCGGGTCCAGGCTATGACTACTGTCTAGAGGGCACAGAATTGCCTTCCCTCCCCTGCCTCCCATAACCAGCGGGCCCTTTTCACTGAAGAGTTGTTTATTGTGTAATTGATGAAAGGTAATGGCCCTTGCAGATAATTTACCAGGGAGCCCCAAATTTAAACTCATGCCGCTGATTAAGATGGACATTCCCTCCCCTCCTCTTGGTCACCCAGCTCTCTAAAACATTTTAAAAAAACATTTTTTTTAAATGTCATTCATTTTTAAGAGACAGAGAGAGACAGAGTGCAAGTGCAGGGGGGACAGAGAGAGAGGGAGACACAGAATCCGAAGCAGGCTCCAGGCTCTGAGCTGTCAGCCCACAGAGCCCCATGTGGGGTTTGAACTCGCGAACTGTGAGATCGTGACCTGAGCTGAAGGCGGGCGCTTAACCGCCACCCAGGCGCCCCTCTAAAACATTTTTAAAGCTCATAGGGCCTCCAAGAGTATCCTGGGTTATTAATCCCCAGCATCAGCACCCTTTTCTCTCAACTAAGATTCCTACAAAAAGCACAAAAAGGCCTACCTAATTTTTCCCTTTAAGCCTATTACCTGCTTCCTCTTTGGGGAAAAAGAGCTCAGCCAAAGGTTCCTGGCTGGTTGACCAGAGCCCCGAGCTGTGTGTCTGCTCAAAACTTCCAGTACATGGTTAAAAACCATTGCTAATGCTTCATGGAAATAAATATTTCAAAACCCCTTGCTTTCTGGCCTGCCAGATGGCTGTATTTCACACTTCTGACTGTGTCAGACTCCAAAAAACTTAGCAACTCAAATTTTTGTGGTGGGGTTTATGATCCTGGAATAGGGGTTGGGTGCTGCATGGGTAATATAGTATAGGAAGGTTTTTTCTCACTTAAAAAAACATTTCTTTTTTAATGGAATGAGTTCCACTTACTTCACTCCAATGGCACAGCCCCATGGTGGGAATATCGTTCGTGGGCCATTCCAGCTAGGCAACACAGCCATCAAAAGTTCTTCTCTTATTTGTATCTACTTTTACACCCCCTCCACCTTCACCTCAAATCCTGTGTCAGGTTCGTTACCCTTATCTGTCTCGGCTCCCTGCACGCACAGTCTCAGGGAACACCGGTCTTTGAGATGGGTCCACACGCTGAGAATTCCTTGCACATCGGACACAGACACGCACAGGAGCCCAAGTAGCACTGAGAGCCAGAGAGTCCTATGAATCTTTTTAGATTCAAGGTGTCTCAGTCTGTTATAATAGAATCTCACAGACGAAGTGGCTTCTCAACAACGGAAATTCATTTCTCACAGGGCTGGAGGCTGGGAGTCCAAGGTCAAGGCAGATTCAGCGTCTGGTGAGAGCCCACGTCCCGGTTCATAGAGGGCTGTCTTCTCACTGTATCCTCACACGGCAGATGGGCTGAGAGAGCTCCCTGGGCCTCTTTTACAAGGGATCTAATCCCATTCTTGACCTGTTCCCATGACAGAATCACCTACAGAGGACACGCTTCCTAATACTTTCACATGGGGGGTTAGGCTTTCAACATACGAATAAACATTCAGTCCACTGCAATGATCTTGATTTTTCTTAGTTCCATTCTGACTGTTTTTCAGGCCTTAGGCTAAAAAGATACCAGGGTAGTATACCTTGTGTTTGTTCCTGCTAGTAGTCCTGTTATTATCATATAACGAATACATTTATTAAAGAAAAATTAGAAAATAAGAATAAATGAAAGAAGCCAAAATTCAAAACATATATATATATATATGTATATATATATATACATATATATATGCATATATATATGTATATATATATATACATATATATATGTATATATATATGTTTTGAATTTTGGCTTCTTTCATTTATATATATATATATATATATATATATATATATATATATGCAAACAGAGTCTTATAATACAGAGAAAAGCACTACTAACATTTAAAAAAAGTTTTTTAATATTTATTTACTGTTGAGAGAGAGAGAGAGAGCACACCTGCGTGCGTAAGTGGGGGAGGGGCAGAGAGAGAGGGAGACACAGAATCCGAAGCAGGCTCCAGGCTCTGAGCCGTCAGCCCAGAGCCCGACGCGGGGCTCGAACTCACGGGCTCCAACGCACGAACTGCGAGATCATGACCTGAGCCATGAGCCCAAGTCGGACGCTTAACCCACGGAGCCCCCCAGGAGGCCCAGCAGTACTAACATCTTAGTATACATTCTTTTATAATTTGTCTGCATGTCACTACATCCCATATGTAAGTACTCCTATTTTGTGCCATCAGGCACACCGTATACTGTTTCGAAACTTTCTCATTTAACAATATGTTGAGAACATCTTTCCAAGGCCACATAAACCCTTCTGCACCCGCGTGCACACGGCGTCGGGATCGCTCGCAGATAGAAAGTGCTCCTTCCCCAAGTATGCCCACAGATTTCAAGACGTTCAGGGTCGGGGATGAGTTTAACCACCTCATGAGAGCAGGAGGATGACCTTTTCCTCTGACTCCCGCAGATGCTCCGAGTCTCAGCTCTGCCTACTCTGGGTGGAAGGAGGGGCTAGAAGAGCCCATTGGGGGCAGTGTGAGAAGGGGCGGCGGTCAGGTACCCTGTGTCCAAGGGAAGACAGAAGATCACCTCGAAAGCTCTGGGAGCATCAGCTCCGGGAGTGTTCCAAATGCAGAGGTCCTTGCTCTCACCTAGCCACGGATGAAGCCTGATGTTCAGCATAGAAACATAAATCAGTGGCGCTATGGCTGCTGCCTCCTTCCCTAATTAGCATGAGAAATGTCATGTCCTTGGCAGGCCCCCCCCCCCTCCCCGCCTCACTCTCAGTCCAGGAAGCCAGTCGAGAGAGTTTTAGCAGCTGGGAGCCTCCTGCAGCCTTGCCAACCAGCCTTTCCCCGGGCCCGAGGGGACTGACACCATTCCTCGTGTCCTCTCCCAACAAGCCTGGCAGGAAAGCTGCCCTCCAGAAGTCAGCACCTCCCAAGAGCCTCCTGTGGGGTGACTCCTCACCTTACAGGGGGCCCCAAATGGCCAGGGGCCATGGTAGTCTCAGGGCACCAAGTCCCCTAGAGCTCTGGTGGCCAGCAGGAGCTGCCCGTGCACAGGAACTGTGATGTATGTGGAAAATTGTTCTTTACAAATTGGTTTTTTAAAACAAGTTATTGAAACTAGGGGCGCCCGGGTGGCTCCGTCGGTTGAGCATCCGACTTTGGCTCAGGTCATGATCTCCCCGGCGTTGGGCTCCCTGCTGTCAGCACAGAGCCCGCTTCAGATTCTCTGTCCCCCACTCTCTCGGCCCCTCTCCCACTCATGCTCTCTCTGTCTCAAAAATAAAGAAAAAAGGGGCGCCTGGGTGGCGCAGTCGGTTAAGCGTCCGACTTCAGCCAGGTCACGATCTCGCGGTCCGTGAGTTCGAGCCCCGCGTCAGGCTCTGGGCTGATGGCTCGGAGCCTGGAGCCTGTTTCCGATTCTGTGTCTCCCTCTCTCTCTGACCCTCCCCCGTTCATGCTCTGTCTCTCTCTGTCCCAAAAATAAATAAAAAACGTTGAAAAAAAAAAAAAAAATTTAAAAAAAAAAAAAAAATAAAGAAAAAAAAAAAAAGAAAGAAAGGAAAAAAAAGAAGAAGCATGGACGCCTGGGTGATTAAGCGTCTCACTCTTGACCGCGGCTCAGGTCATGATCTTGCGGTTCGTGAGTTCTAGCCCCCCATCAGGCCCTGTGCTGACAGTGAGAAGCCTGCTTGGGATTCTCTCTCTCCTCTTTCTGTCCCACTCCCCCCACCCCCCGCAAAAGAAAGAAATAAACTTAAAAAAAAAAAAAGATATTGAACCTCTCCCTTTGTCCACAAGTTCAGTTCTTCATGAGTTTTTACCTAAATGAAGCTGGTTGTGGCTGATGCACTTTCATTTGTCCTACATGCCCTCAGTTTCGTCTTCTTTGGATAATTGCACCAGCTTTCCTTTTAGGGAAGTGTCCTTCTCCCAGTCCACAGGGGTGGGCACGTCACTAAGGCCTGGACAATCATAGCGCCCAACGTACCTGTCCACAGGGAGACTGTGTTCCATGCAGAGCCAACCAAAGTGCTTCCGTGAAATTTGATGTAAGGATTCTGGGAGGAATAGAGTCCCTTTCACTTCTGCAACAAGATACAGTCTTGAGATTTCCAGCAACCATCATTCCCACCGTGTGGACATGATCTGTCTGTAGTGTGACAGAACGTAACACACATAGAGAAAACTAGCAGAGTCCAGAGATGGAGAGAGAGATCTGATGGCCTTGTTTGCACTCCTGGATACAGCTGTCCCTGAAGCCTTTACAACCTACTATATGGCTTTCTCCTTCTTTATCTGTATATTCAGATTACGCTAGCTTAAATTGGGTTTTTGTGACCATCAACTGAAGAAATTGACAGATACATCTCTAGACGATGTCCCTGCTTCTAGTCTCTTGCCCCCCTCATTCAACCTGTTCCCCTTGGTGTTACCAGAGGAAACTTTATACAGTATATTATGATGTATAAAACATTTATAAACTACAAACATGATTACGTCATTTCCTTATCTAAGAACTATCAGTGACTCCACATGATCTGCAGGATAATTCCAAACTCCCTATCATGGCATGTTAGTCTCCTGAGGTCTGATTGCTGACTTCCTCAATCCTCACCTCTGATCGTTTCCTCTCATGCCTTCTTTATGCCCCTAAACACTATCATCCCTTCACATCTATCACTTCATACTCTATACACTTCATATCCTATCGTCACTCTTCATACTCTGGCTTTACAAACATACCGGTCCCTACTTTAGCGTGTCTTGTTCTTTGCTCATGTTTTCCCATGTCCCTGCTTCTTGGCTGCCAAGGGAATTCAGATCTACCCTTCAAAACTCAGCTCGAGAGGCGCCGACTCCTTCCGGTAGAACTGGTCAATTTCTCTTTTGTGTCCTATTACGTCCCGTGCGTGCCTTCATCACGGTGCACGTCCCTCTGCCCTTGCTTATTTAACACGGCAGTCTCGATGACTGGACCCAAGCTTATTGAGGTCAAGGCTGTCAAGGCTTATGTGTTATTTGACTTTGAGCTCCTGGCACTTAGCTCTGTGCCTGGCATACAGTAGGCATACTGAGGATGTTTAATAAATGATCGAACGAATGAATGAATCATGAGTGTACCCTAAGGATGGAATGGCTCTGGGAGGCTATGTCGACAATCCCATTTAAACACATCTGGGATAAGTCAGCCCTACCATTTACACACTTATCTTTTCCTTTGGCGTCTCCATTTCCACCCTGACGTTGTGCTGTCCCAATCCGGAGGGCACTAGAAGGGATAACTGATAAAGCAAAATCAAAGTTTATCTCCCACATACTCAAAACATTTTAGAAAAAAGCCACTTACTTGGCTTTTCGTCACTCAACATCATTCTCAGGAGGGCAAAAATGGCACAGAGACAGTCAGTGTCCCCCGATTCTTGGCTCCATGAGGCCCAGGGCCACGCATGGCTCCTTCATGGTGATGGGCCCAGGCACTTAGAAGAGTACTGCGTGGGGGCCCCCAGGTGGCTCAGTTGGTTAAGCGTCCAACTCTTGGTTTTGGCTCAGGTTGTGACTTCACGGTTCCTGAGTTTGAGCCCTGCATCAGGCTCTGTGTGGACAGTGCGGAACCTGCTTGGGATTCTCTCTCTCTGCCCCTCCTCTGCTCTCACTCTCTCAAAATAAACAAATAAGCTTGAAGAAGGAGAAGAAGAAGAAGACGACGACGATGACACTGCATGAATGAATGACTGACAGATCACACGTCCAAGGCAGAGCAGCAACAGAATGCCAGCATCTTGAGCACGCCCGATATCTCATCTTTCTCTAGCCGGACACATAATTCTGTTTTCTAAAGCCTGTTGATAATGACTGACTCAGTCAATGACTGACTGACAATGACAATGACTGCCACCGCCTTGCTCAAGCACAACAAGAGCTGAGCCCTCAGCCTCTGACTTCAACCTTGTCTGTTCAGTCGTAATCCAGAGAGCCAGGCTGCACCACTGTTCGTGAAAACTGGCTCTCTTTACCTTTCCGGGTGACAACACCTAAGGATTGATCTAGGGAGGCAGCTGGCACTCGGGTGGGGCTGACACACTGTCAGAGAAGGGAGACGACACAGAGTCAATCCTTAGGAGACCAGAAGAGGCTCGCCCTGACAGCAGAACCTCACTGTGTGCCAGCCCGGTCAGGGATTCTAACCAGGTCCAGGGGAGAGGGTCTGTGTTGAGATGAACAATATATTATCCACTGACCCTGTGGATCCTGAGGGAACTTGAGCAAAGTCGGGCAAACCAGGAAGAAAAAGAGAGCGTTTTATATTATGGTAAATACAAGTAAGTGAAACACTTCTGTTGCTGCATCGAAAAAAACTAACTTCATGGGGGCGCCTGGGTGACTCAGTCAGATAAGTGCCCCACTTCAGCTCAGGTCATGATCTCACAGTTTGTGAGTTCGAGCCCCGCGTCGGGCTTTGTGCTGATGGCTCGGAGCCCGGAGCCTGCTTCGATTCTGTGTCTCCCTCTCTCTCTGCCCCTCCCCTGCTCACACTCTGCCTCTCTCTCCCCAAAATAAATAAAGGTTAAAAAAGTTTTGCAAAGAAACTGACTTTACAAGGTCACTAAATTGAAGAGTAACAACGAAGTTAGAGTCCACAAGAAGACTGCCCTTCCTCTTCTCTGTCACCAACTGACAGTGCTTGTGACATGGGCGACAGACAAGGCCCACAGGGAGCAGGAGAGGAATGAAGCAGGGGGGTGGTCATGTCACTGAACTCACTGGGCCAGCACCTTCTCCAGGCCCCCAGGAAGAGAGAAGGCAGGGCCCCGAGGAGGTCTGAGAAGGAAAGAGAGGGGATAGGAGGTGGGGGAGCACAGGTGGATCGGGGCCCAGGGCTGAGAGTCCAGGGGGTTGTGCTGGGGAGAACGTGGAGCCAGACCTACAAAGATTTTGAAGGGGCCTGGAAAATGGGGGCTCCCAGTAGAGACCCCTTGAAAAACTCTCAGTGAATGGGGTTATTCTGATTAAAACAGCCTTTTATAAAGAGGAGGGGCGATAAGAAAATGCCTTTGCAAGTCTCTGATGTTGATGGTTGAGTATGGACTCTTGCACTCACTCCCTTTCACACTGAGCAAGTTCATTACCTCCTCATCCATAAAATGGCAGCAACAGTACCTTCGTTATGGAGTTGTTGGGGGATTAAAGAGATGATTCATGGAAAGCACTGAGCACTGTGCCTAACAAGTACTGCATTTTCAGTGTCACTATTTCCTTTATTTGCAATCCCAGGTGGGTATTGGTGTTGAGCAGGGCTCAGCACATTGGCAGAGGCTATGGCCCAAAACAAGAACCAACTATTCTTTGTTCAATAAACCTTTTTGAGCACCTTCCTTCCAGGCACTATTGCCAGGAACTCGAACCTACAAGGCAGCAGAAGGGTTGGTCACACCCAATCACACCCTTGCGTAGGATAGGCACCCGACCCAGAGAACATCTCTGTATTAAGTAGCAGTAAGCCGTCAGCTCTCAGGGAGCTGAGGTCAGTTTTGCAGGGCACATGCGAGGCAGAAGTATAACCACAGGAGGGCATGGGGAGGGAGAGCTAACTATGCATCTGCAAGATGGATTTTTGTGTCTGATTCTACGAGTGTCCGGGTTTTCCATTCTACTGACATCGTGACCAAGATGGCTCTCATCCACTAAGAGAGGGTAACGAGCTTTCTGAACACTTGGACCTTTAGTAAAAATTCCTCTGAAAACAATGCAAGAGAGACATCTTGACTGCCTTCCTCTGGGAGTGCCATGGGTCAGGTCTGTGCGGAGGAACCATCCAACGTTGTCATCGTGTGCCTGGCAATGACACATGCTAATGAGACTGAACCATGAAAGACACACGATTGGGCCCAGTGTAGGTGAATGCCTAGATGTAGGGCAGTTCCCAAGCAAGGCACAAAATATGGTTTGGAATTCAAGTGCAGCTGGTAAATCTCTTCTTCCGGGCTTCCCAGTCTTCCTTAATAGACGGTTTTGTGTGCCTCATCAGGGTTTCCATACCAGGCTAACCATGAATATCATTTAGGGAGCTTTGGAAAATGCGGATTTCTGTGCCCCACCCCCAGAGACACTGATTAAATAGGTCTGTGCTGTGTATTATTAAAAAGCTCCTTCGGTAATTCTAGCTAATTCACAGCTAGGTTGAATCACAATAGTAGATAATGATGCAGCAAGCCCGTGATCAGGAAGGAAGCTGAGGCTCACAGGCAAGGGTAGACCCAAGGCCACTAACTTAGGGCTTCCGAGGCTCCAACTCTTCATTCCCAGAAACAGGGAACTAGTGACTGCCTCTTGACCCTTACCACGGACTCCCTTTCACGGAGACATAGAGGAAATTCTAAAATCTGATACCAGCTGGCTTTCTAGAATTCTCTGAGACTCTGAGTATAGAGTACTAGAATATTAAAGATGGGACCACTCAACAATAAAACCCAAAGATTCCCAACCTTTTATTTTCAAGAAACGTTCCGGTTGCTAGGAAAGTCGCGGAATGGTACTCTACCCTTAAGACAAGGAAGTACAAGTTTTTCCTTTACCTTCCTGGCTTTGATTTAGGAGGGACTCAGCATCACCGACCAGGGCCCCAGCTACCACATTCTGACATCCAGTGGGCAAAGAGGACATGCCTCCCAGGGGCTGTTCCCAGGCAATGACTGTGTGGGGTGGGGATAATGGGGCAGACCCTTCTTGAGAGACGCTGACCATCCTTGACAGCAGTGTTGGCTCAGAGACTCCCAGACTGCGTTGCCAAACCCTCTCTAGACCGCACAGAAGTCGAGGATGCCTTTCCCAACCTTCCTCCCTCTGCTCACACTTGATTCGTGATCAAAGAACTCTCCTTCTTAGTCCTTCTTAGCCTCCTCTCTCCTTTCTCTCATGCGGACATTTCCTTTAACAAAGTCCTCACACATTTAATCCCGCTTTGCCCCCACCCCTACTTCTGGGACGACCCAGACTAACAGGCCTACTTTGGAATAGCTGTAGTTCTGATGCTATACTGGTCCTCCAGGGACGTTCGGATCTGTGGCCTTTGGGGTTTGAGGCCTTGGACGTTCAGGGACTTCAGGCTTATGGCACCAAGCAAGGGTTGGGAAGAAAGACACAGAGTAGACATTTAGGAATAAATCTCCATAGCTGACTCAAAAGATGAGAGCCTCTGATTTTATTTCTTCATTACTACAAGGTAGAAATTCTTCTTCTTTTACAGATAATAAAACGGAGGCTCAGAGAAGCCAAGTAACCTGCTCGAGATCACTCAACTAATAAATGTCAAAGCCAAGGAAATTTCCAACCTCAAAGGTCACCTTCTGTCTACTCCGCTGCAGGAATTGTTCACAGAATGCAGCATAATGGGATGCTTAAGAGCACAGTTTGGAACCGGACTGCCTCGTCTGTAAAGGAAGGATAATGTACCTGCCTCGGAAGATGATGTGAATTAGTTTCGGTAAGTGCTGATTAAACATCTGCTGGTAGTGTCGTTGGCAGTAATGGCAGCCGTAGCGGGCTGGGTTTCCTCTGTGTGCGTCCATGAGGAAGTTGGGAATGGTAGACGGGTTCTAAGGGGACTGTGACTGCATCTGCGAGTGTGTGAAATAATAAGTCATTTATGTGACTGAAGCATGGGACACCTGGAAGGAAAAGTACTGAAGGGAAGGATTGACCAGGACTGTCTCTCCTGAAGGGTGAGTAGGACCCAGGGGCAGAAGGACACTGGCCACTGAAACCAGAGACTGTCCAAAAATAAGGGGATCCCCCGACATGGGGAGTGCAGGAGCGAAAGGACGTGGGCTATTTCTTCCAGAGAAGCAGGGGCAACTTGAGGGACTGAACACAGCCTTGCTCCAGATTTCCTCAGATTCCCCTGAAAGTCAAGAAGAACCTTAGAAGAAAACAGATTTTTTAGAAACTAGTTATTAAGCATGTGATTTACTTAACAGCTTAAAAAAACATGACTTGTCTTAAAATACTAGGTTGGGTTTTTTTGTTTTTTTGTTTTTTTAAGGAGAGAACAATTAGATAATGAATTGCATCTAGGTCTTGTGGGAAATAGGACCTAAAAAACCCCCGATGACCTAGAGAGTTTTTTTCTGGCAAGTAAGGAAAAAGAGCAGGTTTCAACGTCCACACGATCCCACCTTGTTCCCAAGGGTTTTGCGTAGACAAACTTTGTAGCTCCAACAATCTGAACGATTGGTGCATCAAGATACTCACAAGTCCTTACAGATGTTGCTGCCTTTCCTCGTGTAGAAGAGCATTGCCGTGACTCAAGCAAGTTCAGGACACAAGCTGGGAACCAGACTGCTGGGGAAGGGAAAGGCACCAGACGAGGCCGAGGCCGGAGCTCTGGTACCACTGAGTTCAGTGCAGCATTATTGAGCACTTCCTATGCACTGTCTTCTGGGCTGGCCCCTGAGAATATAAAGACAGGGACTTCACAGAGCTCACAGGCTGGTGGGGACAGAGAGGCAGGCAGATATTCACGCAAAAATGTGACACGTGTTAAAAAAAAAAGTAACACATCATGGCACCAGGTTTGGCCCACTTCGTTGAGCACCTGATTCTTGATTTTGGCTCGGATCATGATCTCATAGTTGTGAGCTTGAACCCCAGGTCGGGTTCTGCGCTGATGGTGTAGAGCCTGCTTGGAATTCTCATTCTCTCTCTCTCTCTCTCTCTCTCAAAAATAAATAAAGAAACTTAAAAAAAAAAAAGGAACACATCATGCATGCTCAACACCCTAGCCCTGCTGAACCTCTTCCAGGCTTGTCGGTGGCCACACCCCAATCTTACTTCCAGTCATCATGCATAGTCTTCCTTAGGCCTGGAATCCTTTTCCTCCCCATCTCTTGCTTAAATACACTCCCTCAGAGATTCCCCCTTGGTCCTCAAGACGAGCTCCCCAGCTCTCTTCTCTAGGAGCTTACCTAGTTGATCCCCAAACAACACAGGTTTGAACTGTGCAGGTCCATTTATATGTAGATTTTTTTCCCAATAAGTACAGTCTTATAAGTGTATTTTCTCTTCCTCATGATTTTCGTAACAGTATTTTCTTTCCCCTAGCTGACTTCATTGTAAGAATACACTATAGAATACATATAACAGCCTTTGTTGTAGGGCAGCTGTGAAAATCAAGTGGGTGTTAAACTATTTGGCACAAGGCTTATCATCCAGCAGGTGCCCCGTCCACAGCAGTTTCTGGGTTGTAACTAGATGGTGAAGGAAGCAGGCTTGTCTTTGGAACCTTCCCTCCTTTCATCTTGGGCCCTTTCTCCACCTTCCAGGTGTACGCACTCCCTTTGTCCGCCTCCCAGATGGCCTCTTTTTTTTATGTCGCCAAAAGCCCCCTCTTGTTCCCACATCACCCCTGTCCCCAAATCACCTCTTGCCTCTCTTCCTCTGAAGTATTCTGTATACTTGTTGAATTCGATCTCAAGTGCTAGGTCTCTGCGATCTCACATCAAGGCCCAAGTGCTCTTGAACAGAAGGTACTTGATCACACAGCTGTCTGTCTCATGGGGCTCCTGAGCCGCTGATCTCCGGCCGCGAAACACAAGAGCGAGCCCGCGAGCTCGGGCAGAGGGGCTTTCCTGACCCCTTCTAACTGGACTGAGCAGATTGCACTAAGTTTCTCAAACCTGTCTGTGAGGCCAAATCGCCCAGAGATCTCTTAAGAAAATACAGATTCCTTGGTTCCACCCCCAAATTTCTTACTCAGAATCTCCAGGGATGATATGCCTGAAGACCAGGTGACGGCTTCACTTGCTCTTTTTGTTGTTGTTATTTATTTATTTTGAGAGAGAGAGAGAGACAGAATGCAGGAGGGGCTGAGAGAGAGAGAGACAGAATCTCAAGCAGGCTCCACACTCTCAGCACGGAGCCCAACGCGGGGCTCAAACTCACCAACCATGAGATCGTGACCGGAGCCGAAACCAGGAGTCAGATGCCCAACCGACTGAGCCACCTAGGTGCCCCCTGACTTCATTTGCTCTTAAAGTTGAGCAGATACAGGGCCACCCTGAGCAGGGGTGCCGTCCTTCCCTACCAAGTACAGGGGCTGTGAAGGCACAGCGAGGGTGCCCCATGGCCTGGAGAAGCAGTGGCCGGCACCAGCCTGGTGTCCCGGCTGATGCCTTTCTCTCCCACCTCTTCCTTGGTCTCCAATGCCACCGCCCTGTTGTCCAGGAAACCTCCATCTCCCCGCTATCACCGCAGCGACTGCGGGCAAAACGCCCGCCCCAACAGACTAAACGCGGGCAGCTTTTATTGAACGCAACGCCAGCTATGACATTTATCATTTCCCTGAATCACCACAACGATAGGAGACAGTCACCATTACCCGTTTCATCTTACAGGTAAGAAAACCCAAACTGAAATTAAGTATATGCCCATGGGCACGAAGTCAGTATGTGGTAGGACTTGAACCTAGGGAAGTCCGAATTCGGAACTGGAATTCCTAACCCCTGCACTCTGTTGCCTTTATTATTTTTTTTTTAATGTTTATTTATTTTGAGAGAGAGAGAGGGAGAGAGAGCGAGCGAGCATGAGCAGGGAAAAGGGGCAGAGAGAGAGGGAATCCCAAGCAGGCTCCGAGCTGTCAATGCAGAGCCTATCTTGGGGCTCGAACCCACAAACCGTGAGATCGTGACCTGAGCCGAAAATCAAGAGTCGGACCGCTTAACTGACGGAGCCACCCAGGTGCCCCGCTTTGCTGCCTTTATGTACTCGGTCGCTAGGCTTCACGATGTGTCTCCTTTGCACCGCAGACGACCGATTCGCCGTGTTTCGGGAATTTTACGCATTCTGCCCTGTGATCGTTGAGGATGAGCCAGCAGCTTGTACTCAGCAGCTTGGAGACCCCTTATTCCAGCACAGAATCACAGCCTCCCTTTCTCTGTAGGGAGCCTCCCGGCCACTGAGTCACAGGTGCTGTCTTCCCGGGCTCTCGAAACAAGGCTGTTAAAGTGGCTCCCTTGTGTCACCTGCCTTCACAGCGGCACCTGCCTTCACAGTGTAATGCCCGGGGCCCTGGTCCTCCACCACAGCAATCAAATCAAATCGAAAACACAACACCTATAAGTAGACACCCTGTACTTCCTTGGTCCAGCCAAATGAATGTTTGGACCACTAGAAAGACCTCAAAGAGAGTACAGACTATCACCTCTACCTCTCACGTGGCGTTCCTCAACCCTGGATGCGCTTTCCAATCACCCGGGAAGCTTTGAAAGAAATATCAATGCCCGTGCCCTACCACCCACACTTTCTGATCTAACTGGACTGGGATGGCTCCCGGAGTCCCCAGTGATTCTAACAGGCAGCCGGGTTTGGGAAGCCCAGCTCCGGGATGCTGCCGTTGTTCTGTCACTAAGAATGTCTTTTAAACTTGGGGAGGTGGTTTTCTGTCCCCCTTAAGAAACTGACATAGCTCTTCCCCAGTGTGGGGGAGGGGGGGCGGCCAGGGCTCATTTTGAAAAATTTCCGTAATGTTTGTTTATTTTTGAGAGACAGAGGGAGACAGAGCACAAGTCAGGGAGGGGCAGAGAGAGAAGGAGACACAGAATCCGAAACAGGCTCCAGGCTCTGAGCTGTGCGCACAGAGCTGGATGCGGGGCTCGAACCCACTAACCGTGAGATCATGACCTGAGCCGAAGTCGGACGCTCAACCTGACTGAGCCACCCAGGCAGCCCAGCCACTGCTTATTTTGAAAGAAGGTCGTTTCTCTTTCCCTTCCCCATGTAATTCATTGGTCCTCCTGGAAGGACTTTGATCACCCCATGAAGAGAGCGGTCTCTAAAATCTTTAGCAGATCTGTCTCTGTCTCTCTCTGTTATAACTCATCCCTTTGCCTCACAACACTTGGGGTCTAACAATCCTTCCTCACATCTAATCCAAATCCCTCCTACTGCAAACTCCAGTTTTCTTGTTTGTCCTTGTCAGAAACAAAGGGCAGCTTTCTCACTCGAGCAAAGCTCTTGAGGACTGATTGGTGAGGAGGCTGCCAACAGAGGGTAAATGCGGAATTGTCTGACCTTGGTTTTACATCCGCCCTCAGGTACGATTCGTCTCTTCCTCCAGGACCCTGATGAGCTAAGAAGAAGGGCATTCTGGTTGAGGGTTCTCGATTTATTTATTTTTTTTTAATTTTTTTAAATGTTTATTTATTTTTGAGACAGAGACAGAGCATGATCGGGGGAGGGTCAGAGAAAGAGAGACAGAATGAAGCAGGCTCCAGGCTCCAAGCTGTCAGCACAGAGCCCGATGTGGGGCTCGAACCCACAGACCGTGAGATCATGACCTGAGCGGAGGTCGGATGCTCAACCGACTGAGCCACCCAGGCGCCCCGAGGGTCCTCGATGTAATTCCTGGGATGAATAAGGATGACTTGGGGTTTCTTTGTTATTTTTAGTCTTCCCATCTCTTCACTTATAAAGCAGATAAAATTGTAGGGGCGCCTGGGTGGCTCAGTCGGTTAAGCGTCCGACTTCGGCTCGGGACATGGTCTCGCGGTTCGTGGGTTCGAGCCCCGCGTCGGGCTCTGTGCTGCCATCTCAGGGCCTGGAGCCTGCTTCGGATTCTGCGTCTCGCTCTCTCTGCCCCTCCGCCACTCACACTCTATCTCTCTCTGTCTCTCAAAAATAAAGAAATGTAAAAAAAAAAATTTTTTTTAAATAAAGCAGATAAAATTGTACTGAGGGGCACCTGAGTGGCTCCGTCAGTTGAGTGGCTGACTCTTGATCTCAGCTCAGATCTTGATCTCAGGGTTATGAGTTCAAGCCCCACGTTGGGCTCCACGCTGGGGGTGGAGCCTACACTGAAAAAAAAAAAAGTGTGTTAAGGAAACGCCACCTCTAACGAACAGCTCATTCTTCCTCGCACTCGTTTCCACTGCTCCTCCCCCCACCGGAGTCTCCTTGAACCGATATCTCCACCTGAGTTTGTGAAGCAAAAGGAAGGAAAGCTAAAGCCAGTGTGTGAACTGGCTCTTTTTCTGTAACCTACAGAAACTAGGACACCAGCAGCACGAGGCTGTCGCATTTAATGTCTGTGGATTTGTTCCAAGGGACACGTTCATGGGTTGATCAACTGAACAGAGGTAGTCACCCGAGAACCTTAGGGGACTTACCCCAAGTGTCATGTTCCTGTTTGTTTGTGGCTGGGCAGACCGTGGCCACTGCTTCATAGCCACCCCCAGCGCTTGGAGGAAAAAGAGTATCCTACCTGCTCGGTGACTAATTGGTTGAAAACAAGTCTGCAATCTGTTAAGCAGAATGTGTCTCCCTTCTTGCCGCCCCCCTCCCTGCCCTATTGCCATGCTGTTAAAGTTATGAATGTCTCTTTCCAGTTTCCCCCGCTGGGATAGCTATGTTCTCGATGTTGTCTTCGGCAAATTACCAAAATAGAATTTATGATTCATTGACCCAAATTATATTCCCACTGACAATATCTGCAGAAATTCTGTTCAACAATGGCTTGCTGAGTTTACAGAAAACATACATCACTCCCTGGAATTCACCCTCCCCAACAAGGCCAACAGAAGTGCAAATTAAATCTTATCTGCTCGGAAGTCCTTGATGAAGAACACCCTGGTCTTGGCAACTCGATGAATATTTTCAAAAAGCTTTGAGAAAGCAAGCTTGTTAGCGTTCTTGCAGTTAAATCCCAAGGCATGTATGAAAGACCTCTCTGTATGGACCACATAGCCTATTTTCTTAAACTACAACTCTGACCTTAAGGTCTCATGCTTACTTTGTGCTCTGAGTACCTTAAGACGTTGTAGACCTTTTTCTCAGCAGGTGCACATCCTGCATGGTAATCAGGCTCTAGCTTTGATTTTTCTTGCTCATGATCTTGAAGAGGAAGCAAAGTGATCTAAAAAGTTTAGAAACCAAACTTAGGTTACTTTCCTTACTAGATAAACTTGTTCCCTGGTGACTTTTGCCTT
The DNA here is from genome assembly GCF_046562875.1 of Panthera onca. Classification (NCBI taxonomy): domain Eukaryota; kingdom Metazoa; phylum Chordata; class Mammalia; order Carnivora; family Felidae; genus Panthera; species Panthera onca. The sequence continues at coordinate 96,541,113 of NC_138348.1, read as the reverse complement.
TGTGAACTCATCTCAGAATGAAATAAAGGTTAAAACCCTAGTTTATCAGTTTACAGTCTGTTAAGCAGAGTGAGACGGAATCCCTGCGAAGCAAAATAGAAGGATTGAAGATATGATGGGCACCTTCCACCCCTCTCTCCGAGTGAATGCAGCCCTAAGAACCAGCAAGAATGCACAGGGTAGCTATTTGAGGACCCTAAAAAATAAGTGATAGCAGGTGGACTGGGAAAGCCCAGAATGTGAAATGCCAGAGAACCAGCATTGTCTGCCCTACCCCTGCCCGCCCCCCTTTTTCTCCCTGATGTTTCCTGGCTTGGACTCAAGGCAGCCCCAAAATTGGAAGCAAGAAGCAGATATGGATAGAGAAAATTCCAGGAGAAAGCCCTCTACTTCTGGCTCTACAAGCAGAAAGGAGATTCCGGATGCTTAGGAGGAATGGAGAAAATGGTCCATTTTTCTTTTTCTTCTTCTCTGTTCTGTTGTGCCCAAGTCCCAGACAACCCTGAGGTCCTGGAGGCAATGACAGCAATGGCGCCCACAGGTACCTCAAACTCTCTTCCTTCTGGGTTCCTCTGTCTTTTCTCTCCTTTCCCCCTCTGCCTCGTCTCCCCAGATCTCTTTTGAATCCAACTCAGGAAGACAAAAAGCTTGTCATTGATCAAAATCTTTACACCAGTAACTGCTCAGGCCTGTGCTTGGAGCCCCAGTTCGGGAAGCTCTGTGTCAACTATAAGGACATAGGGTGTGTGTAGGAGTAAAGGTGCTTCCAGTTGCCTTGGGCTTAGGTATGGATTGATACTTAGAGAAAGGGGCTTTAGAAAGGGGGTTTTGTTCCCTCTGAAGTATTTACCTAAAATTCCTTAATCCATGAAAGCATTTTCACGTGAATCCTTTTTCCATTTATTCCTTCACAGAAGTGGCACACTTTCAAAGCATGAATGATGATTACAAGTCACTGGGGGCAAATATTCTAGTATCGGCTCAGACTCATTGAAAAATATAAGAACATTGTCGTGCCCTTCGACCACAGCAGAGGGCATCTTTTTATATGTAGATATCACTTAATTTCAGGATGATAACTGATGTATCGTCATGAATTTACCATCCACTCACTGAGAACCAACTATGTACAAAACACTGTTCAGACTTGGAGAAACAGATTTTGACTTTTAAAAGAGGATTTATTTGCACCGGTACATCCTGAAATAGCAAAGCGTTTACTGGTCTGCTTCTCTAGAATCCTGGTTGGAGCTTTGGACATTAAACACGTAATGCATTGACATTAAATTTACAGGTATACAGACTTACAGAAAAATCTGTCGTCCCTACATAAAAGGGCAAGTTAGGTCTAGCAGAGAGTAGCCACCCCTGATGGTCCACCCCCCCGCAGAATCAACAACCCCCTTTGCAGTCAGGCACAGGCCCCACCTGAGACCCCGTGAATGGCCACATATGTGGGTGTGACCATGGCCACCAACGATGAGGACCTTGAGAGGGTGAGGAGGCCAAGTTTCCCCTAGGAAAAGCAGAGCTTCCCAGATTGATCCTGGACTTAAAGACAAGACAGTTCTCTCTGGAGTACAGGGGCACCGGAATCTACCTCCCTCCCTTCTCACCAACACTACCCAATGGCCCCAGAGTTCACAACTCCCTTGGAAAAGTCGCTTGGGGCACCTGATTGGCTCAGTCGGTTAAGCATCCGACTTCAGCTCAGGTCATGATCCCACAGTTTGTGGGTTTGAGCCCCACGTCGGGTTCTGTGCTGATAGCTCAGAGCCTGCTTCAGATCCTCTGTCTCTCTCTCTCTCTCTGCCCCTCCCCTGCTCACACTCTCTCCTTCAAAACTAAATTAAAAAAAAACAAAACATTATAAAAAAACTTAAAAAAAAATCAGCTGCTCTTCTTTGGGTGGGACCACCTCATGGCAGTAATTCCCTGCCTGGGACGGTGGTCCAGCCTTATATCTACTATCCCTCTTCAGACAAGCTTCCTTGTCAGCCTGATCAATCCCAGGGCCTCGTCTAGGGCGCCATGATGACTTGTGTGTATCCACGTGAGCCAGAAGGGGATCACCGGACTTGTCCTCAGCTCCGCATCACCCCTACCCCATGTTTCTCTGTAGATCACCATTGCAAAGTGACATTCAGGGTCCCCTGTCGGAAACGGGACTGGCCAGGAGCTAGGATAGGGATAGAGGGATAGAGTTTCACCTTTGAAGCCATTGAAGCCAGAGAGAATGTGAAGTCTTTCCCATGCCCGAGCATCAGGCTGATAGGGTGCCGGAACATTTGGTGTGTCCCACACAGCGAGTCTGTAAGGCCTGAGCTTCCTGGTTTCTAAATGCAGTCATGTTGATCTGCACTGTTGCCTTGGTAGAGTTCCCAATCCTGACGAGGCTTCCGAGTTACCCAGCAGCTTGTTATAGATTTCCAGACAGGCTGGTTCCTTGGGTCTGTGAGGTGGGGCCCAGCAATATTTTTTTTTTTTTTTAAACAACCCACAGGGGTGATTCTGAGGCAGCATGAGCTGGCATTTGGAAACGATTGGTGTACATGATTGCCTCTGGACAAATTAAGATACGAACCGATTTGGCCTTCCTGAATCTTAGATGGTGACTGTGGCATTTAGACTACCCCGAGGGGTTCTGGGATCCCCAAGCATCCAGTTTACCACGGCCGTTGTACTGAAGTTTTATCCGAACTCCGTTTCTGCACATCTCTAACTTGCCTCCGGGACAGAAAGTGCTGACGGGAGCAAAGCAGAGGTAAGTAATGTGGAAAAGCTCTTAAGCACGGGGAGATGCTTGAGCAAACTGGCCTTCTCCTAAACAGTTCTCAACAGCCCTTTAAAAATGCAACAGAGCCGACTGTAGTAGTTTTAATCATATTCTGCTTGCCCGCTGGCTCCCCACTCTCCCGGACGCCTTCCTCTGGAGGTCACTGAGGACATAAAGTTCCCAAAGTGCCGGGCACAGGCCAAGTGGAAGGTCTTCGTGGAATTTTCTGTTTGTTTTTCACGTGGCAAGGTTACAAACTAAGACAAAGTCTCCAATCAGAAGATAATAGAGCAGCCATTGTCACTAATCCCTTCACAGGGCCAAAGTCTGGAATCTATCGCTGTGCTCGCTCAAGTCCTCTAGAGCTGAGGTCACACAATAGCAGCAGAAGGGAAACAAATGAGGTGGCCGTCAGTAGGGGACCGGGGACAGGAGTTCTGATATGGCCGCACGATGGAAAATTACGCAGCCCTAACAAAAGAATGAGAAATTTTTTATGCCCTGATTTGGACAACTCTTTGTAAGTGTAATGTTAATTGAAACAAATAAAAGCAAAAACGCAGAAGCAAGGAGGTGACATATATACGCATTTGTTTATATCTGATTATATGTGCATTTCTGGGAGGACATGTTTAAAAAATACCATTGTTTGCCTCTGGGGAGAACTAAGTGTGGCAGACGGGGAGGGGAATGTGTGAGGGAGGGTTCGCACGTACTCTTTTTTTTTTTAATTCAAGCATAATTAAGATACAGCGTTACCTTAGCTTCGGGTGTCCAATATAGTGATTCAACAATCCTATGCATTTCTTGGTGCTCATAGAGGATCCAAAGCAGGCTCCACCCTGACAGTGGTGAGTCCCAGTGTGGGGCTTGACCTCACGAGCTGTGAGATAATGACCCGAGCCCGAGTCGGGCACTCAACGGACTGAGCCACCCAGGAGCCCCACGATAAGTGTACTCTTAATCCCTTCATCTTCCTGCCCACCTCCCCTCTGGCAGCCACCAGTTTGTTCTCTGTATTTAAGAGTCTGGTTTTCGCTTGTCCCCCCCTTTTCTTTTTTTAAATTTAATTTTTTATTTGTTCCTTTGGTTTCTTCCACATAGGAGGGAAAACAACTCTTAAGGATCTACATTGATTGCGGGAACAGGTAATCCGAATGAAGCTACATGTAAAGGTATTTATATTTAGTTTTGGTTCGATTTCACTTTTTTTTTTTTTTTTGCCACAAATTCGCCTCTCTAATCATGTTTTGCTCACCCTAATTTTAGACCAAGCCTGAGTTATATGAACACACACCAGCTGGACAGTGGGAGGAAACAGCTAAGAAGCCAGTCTGGGAAAGAACATTTGCCTTGGGTGACTGATGTGCAAATAATAAAGAGTGGCTATGGTTTGCAGCCCAGTTGTCTCCAGAAGGTGACAGCATTAAGGTCACGATCCACTAGTGGTGTGCCCTGGAATTTGCATACTCTTACTAAGAGTCAAAGAGTCTGAGTCAATCTAAAATTATGGCAGCTGGTTGCAAAAATGGCCCCAGTTACGCTGCCCCATGCAGTCACGAGCTTACTCTATGAACTGTAACTCTTCCTTTCAAGTAATAGAACCTATTTCCTCCCTTCTTGACCCTGGACTGGCCTTTTGACTAGTTTGGGTCATTAAAATGAAGCCAAAGTAGTATCGTGCCACACGCAAGCCTAGGCATCAGGAGACCTCCTACACTTCACTCCGTCTCTTGGAGGACTGCCACGGACGTGAGCCCGAACCTGGCCTAGCGGCTGGGGTGACGGCCCTCAGCTGGAGCTCCAGGTGTGCAGGAAGGCCCAGCCAAGATCAGCAGAGCCAATCTGCCAACTGAGGGTAGACACGTGAGGATTAACCTGGGATCAAAGCTGTCCATCTGACTCCTACCCTCATGAGTTGAATACAAGCCTCTTGTTTTAAGCCACTGAGTTTTCTGGTTGTTTCTTGCATAGCCTTCCTGGGACAGCAGATGACTGGTACAGAACTTCTTTGCTGTCCTGGCTTTGCTTCCTTTCCATATCTAGTAGGCTATCGTTACTTTTATGATTGGAAAAGATAGGATAAAATAGGCAGAGAGGGAAAGGATAGAACCTGAGATCCCCGGGTGGGGGAAAACACCTATTTTGGAACAACGCTAGGAGCCTCAGACTACAGCAAACCCCCCTCGGGTTTAAGGTTCCCCTTAAGAATGTAACAGACACCGCCTACTCCCCCTCAGGTTCCCCTCGGGAATTTGACAATCAAAATACCTGACTAAAAAAAGTAAACCATAAAACTTATGGTACATGAGGGACAGTATGACCAGTCTGACTCCTCACACAATGGAAACGAGCCAATCAGGATTGGACAACCCAATACCCAGAGCCATCCAGCCAATAAGGGTCGAGCCTGACAAGAAACGAGGGGGAAGTGAAGGCGGGCAAGAACCTTATGAAACAAGGACCCTTGCCTATAATCTGTAGGTATTCACCATCGAATGCCCCCTCTCTGTAAAGAGAGCTTTCCTACTATTCTTACTTCCTAATCTTATACTCTAATAAATTTTTGCCGGCTGCTCCTTGTGTCCAAGGAGGGTCTCACTTTTTTTTTTTTTTTTTAATTCAAGCATAATTAAGATACAGCGTTACATTAGCTTCGGGTGTCCAATATAGTGATTCAACAATCCTATGCATTTCTTGGTGCTCATAGAGGATTCAAAGCAGAACTTCTTTGGAAGTTCTCTTCACTCTTCAAAGAGGTGAGACAACAAATCCAGGGTATTGAGGTACAAAAAATCCTGCCATGTTTCCTCGTTACCCGCTCCTCAGTCTCCATGAAATTCAGCTCATTAAAGAGCGACCATCAGGTGTCAGACCTTTAATGCACAGTCCCTGACCTCAAGGCATGGACAGTCAGGTTGATGAGGTTTTGGGGTGATGGTGGGGTTCGTGGGGTCTGGAGCCGACAGCCAAGAAAGAGTTCTTGAAGAAGTCTTCAGTGTAGAAAGGTGATTTTCCTAAAGCTCGGGGCCAGGACCCATGGGCAAAAAAGAGCTGCCTCAGGACCCTGAAGAGACACTGGTTATATTCTTGGGAGCTGGGGGAGGTAAAGTCAAGGGGAAGTTGCCAACGAGATTTTCATATGCTAAAGAAGACTCACAGATTACGGGAGGTTTAGCTATTGTCAAGCCAAGGTTGTTTTTCCCTCTAGCCAATCATTAGCATTAAGACAGTAGGGAGTCCCGGAGACACGTTTTGCTCTGCCTGCCTCACTTATTTGCCAACCGGCCGCAGGTTATAAGGAAATTTAATTTTATCTGCCATTTCCTTCTGCCTTTGTTTCCCACATCAGGGCGGGGAAGCCGGCCGGAGTGAAGTATGCACTGATTATCGTGATCACACAGGAGAGGTACACTAGCCCAGCCTGGAGGTTCGGCAAAGTTTCCTGGCAATGACCTCTGAACTGTTTCAAAGGATACATAAACGTTCGTCAGTGAAAGAATGTACAAGGCATTTCCAGGCAAAGAGCACAATGCAGGGAGAGAGGTAAGGGGGCAGGCACTTTTCACCCATTTTGAAACCCTTCTGGTTTCTAACCTCCACACCTCCCCTCACCCCTGCTTTTCTTCCAGTTTCCCCCAATTATAGTTTATGGTTCAGTCTCCTAGAGCCTTGCTACTCAAAGTGGGGCCAGCAGAACAGCAGCGGTGACATCACCTGGGGGCTATTGAGAAATGCAGATTCTTGAGTTCCACCCCAAACATGCAACCGAATATTCATTTCAACAAGATCCCCCAGGTGGTTCAGACGCAGATTAAAGTTTGCAAAGTGCTTGTTTCACTATAACACTAGCATCAGGGGGAAAGCTAACAACTCGCCCTGTAACTTCAGCCATAGAACCTTTTATGGGTAAGTTTTGCAGAAGGGAGGTGCACCAGCAGTAGGTATATTACTTGTACCAACTACCCTTTTAGACTGTCTTCAAATACAGCTATTTTTCTTGAAGGCATGTTTTTTATTTTTATTTTTTAACGTTTATTTATTTTTGGGACAGAGAGAGACAGAGCATGAACAGGGGAGGGTCAGAGAGAGAGGGAGACACAGAATCTGAAACAGGCTCCAGGCTCTGAGCTGTCAGCCCAGAGCCCGACACGGGGCTCGAACCCACGGACCGTGAGATCATGACCTGAGCCGAAGTCGGACACTTAACCGACTGAGCCACCCAGGCGCCCCTCTTGAAGGCATGTTTTATCTCCCTAATTAAATGGTAACCAAGAACTTCATTTCCTTGATGCACCACTCTTGAGTGCCTCGGGCAGAAAGGAAATGCCAAGATGACGGACAGACAGGCTCTTCCCTGTAGGAGTCTGCAGTGTAGTAAGAAGAGAAGTTCACTGTGAACAGCAACTCACATCCTCAAGCCTCACTCGGCTCCCTGTGGAGGAATATCCCTGGACCCATTTCTTGACGGCACTGAGCCTCAGTTTTCTCATCTGCAAAATGGGGGTAACACTTAAGTTGCAAGTTCACTGCAGGGATTAGAGATCATGTGTGTTCAGCACAGACCTGGCAGAGAGTCGGTATTCCACAAACAGGTGGCGTGAAAGAGAGATAAACACATGCGCTGACGATGCAGAAAAGGGAGAGGTTACATTTCATTGAGGGAATCAGAACAGGCCTTGCAAAAGAACGAGTACAGGTAAGCACGAGACAGGCAAGCACGAGACAGGCTAGTAGAGTTTTTGTAGGTGAAAGAAATTAAATAAGCAAACTCGTTCTCATAGAGATTACATAAGGAGACCAAGAACTCATCTGATTCCCCCCACCCCGCCCCTGATTTGTGAATTTATTGGTAGGTATAGCCATTTATTTTTTTTATTTTTTTTTATTTTTTTTTAATTTTTTAACGTTTTATTTATTTTTGAGACAGGGAGAGACAGAGCATGAACAGGGGAGGGGCAGAGAGAGGGAGACACAGAATCCGAAACAGGCTCCAGGCTCCGAGCGGTCAGCACAGAGCCCGACGCGGGGCTCGAACTCACGGACCGTGAGATCATGCCCTGAGCCGAAGTCGGCCGCCCAACTGACTGAGCCACCCAGGCGCCCCATATAGCCATTTAAAAGGTAAAACAACTAGAGCCCTTTAAAAAATATTTATGCAGTTTATGCATTAACAAGTCGCCTTTACCGTAAAGATTAAAATGATGGGAAAGAAGATCTCCCAGAAAATCTGGGCCATATGGCTCCTTCACATCGTGGTTGTGCACTCAGGTTCAGCCGTTGTGTTGACTGCCTGCTGCCCAGACAGAGCGGGGTGAAGTCAGGACAGAGCCCTGCTTCAGCATGAATGCCTCTGCCTTCTCGAGCTAACACACTCCCTCCGCCACTTAAGAATGCACAGAGCATTTGCCAGGTCGGGAATGCCTGGCTATGACAGCACCATTTGCAAAGTAAAGAGTCTATTTATGAAGATAATGGCAATACCCAGGCCAAGCCCACCGTGGGAGAACCTTGGCTCCTAATTAGCAAGAGCAGTGCATTTTAATGAGGACGCCTCTGGTAGGCAGTTGGCTCCTGCCTTGACTGCCAATGAATCTGGGGCAGAGTGAGCTTGTTGGCAGAGAGAACACAGAGCAGGTGAGGAGAACAAAACAGAGAGATGCGCTCATCTCTTGGAAACTTGAATCCCCAGAATTATTTGATTTCCCCATTATGCTGGCTGTCGTCCCAAAGGCTGTTTCTCTGGGAGCAAATAGCTCATAGAAGCAGCTATGGATTTTGGGTGAACTAAGGTAAGCAGATACATCATTTTGAACAGCCCTGGAACTATTGTGGGGAGCAGAGGCCTGAGAGGGTTGGAGGCCCAGAAACGTGGGCACTTGATACCTGGAAGGCAATGAAGCCACGCCAAGAGGCCCATGGAGAAGCCCGAATCCTTTGCCTTCTTCTGATTGGGCCAGAAAGCCACAACGGCCCTGGCCTCCGTGAACCCCATGGAGGCGATCTAATACCTTCAACAGTCATTTAAGGCAGGACGTCAAAGTTCTGCTGAACGCTCACGGCACGCTGCTTGCTGACGGGCGCCCTTAAGAAAGCAGAACACCTCCAGCATCTGAGTCGTTTCTGGATTCTGTCTCAAGGAGAGTGATCTTCCCGCTGAAAGGGCAAAGGACTATTCATAGATGGGGACCGGTGATCTGCGATGCATGAAGGAACCGGGGGACCGCCCTAACGCTTTAAACAACGTCAGGGGCTGAGCCCTTGCAGCTTAGACTGAGTATGAGTGACTTGGTGGGTCCCTCACCGGTTACCTCTGAGGCACCAGAGAGGCCCGTGGGTTTGACAATGAGCCCCAGCAAGATAAACAACGGGATTTTCAAAAGAATGTTTGTGAGCAACTTGAAGAGGAAGGAGCGATCTTTAGGAACAGGCGTTAAGACCACCCTGAGAGAAAGTCATGGTAGAGACTGCTACCCATCCCCCAATATCTTTTCTTAGCTTTTTCCACAGGAAGGGCTATTTCAGCAGAGTAAATGGCTACTGTATTCGTTTCCTACTGCTGCCATAACAAATGACCAAGACTTTAGTGACCCAAATCAACACAAATTTAATATTTTATAGTTCTGGAGGCCAGAGGTCTAAAATGCATGAGCAGGACTGCATTTCTCTGGGGGCTGTAAGAGACCATCTTTTTCCACGCCTTTTCTAGCTTCTAGAAGCCGCCTGCTTTCTTTGACTTGTGGCCTCGTCCTTCATCTTCAAAGCCACCAGCACAGTTTCAAACGTCTCTCTGTCTCTCTTTGATCCTCTGCCTTCTAACTCTCCTGTCTCCCCTTTACAAGGACCCTTGTTATTACATTGGATTCCTGTAGATAATCAAGGATCATCTCACATTTTGAGAGCCTTTACTTAATCACGTGTGCAAAGTCCCTTTGCTGCATCAGGTAATCTATAGGACCTAGAGATTAGGACATGAGTGTCTTGGCTGGTGGCTGGGGGTGGGGGAGAGCAGGGTAGGGATTATAGGGATTATTCAGCCTACTTGAGCTACCTGAAATAGAAATGAATTATCCAGCCCTGTGACCAAGTCCTGGCTATGCATGTGAGCAAAAGCGAGGTATGTCCTTTTTGAGTCATGCCCTAAACCAAAGACGCATGTTATTTGCTAAAATGTCGATAAGGAAGTCCTTTTAAACCATGCAGATGAGGGCAGTACCTGGAAGTGTTTCAGAAACAAGAGCCCATGTCCCTGATAATTTCTTGGAGCAAAGCCAGCCTACCAGCTTGGACTTTTACACGAGAGAAACATAAACTGCTATCTTGTTACAGCGCTGCAGACAGAACTCCCAGAACTCCGTGCAACTTAATGCATTATACTAGCAGGCCTCGGAACTATACTTGACGAAGCGTTTCGGAACTTGAGCCGCGTTTAACAAGGTCTCCTTTGATATCCGTGCGTTCGAGATGGAGAAATATGGGTTAAAGCCAACAATTAGGTGGGTTTATAACTGCTTGAGTAACCATAAGGGTACAGATTAATGGGTTGGTGTTAATCTCTACACAGAGCTTTTAATAATATGGCCTTGTTACAGTCCTTGCTCTGGACAGTCCAGACTATAGCTGAGATGTTTAATTTTCTTACAAGGGCCTCTTGGAGAGGGCTACAGATATAGGGTGGTATGTCAGGGATCACAACACACTGGTGAAGGGACTTAAGACTATGAGGAAGAGTTGAAAAAGCAGCAATGAAGATAGGAGCAGGGCCTTCAGACTGAGCGTTTGTTAGGTATAAGGTACAATGCTAAGTGACGTGGGATAGAAAAGACGAGAAGGACACATTTCCTTGCCCTCTTCTGATGGGGGAGATGAGGCATTTATATAAATGTATGCAAGGTATCACCAAAGCCTCAGCTTGCAGGGTGGCCCATAGAGAGCCTACAGCATGGGGGTTCCTTTGTCAGTTTCTATTTTGTTTACGTTTTGTCAGCGGTAGCCGAAGGTCCTTTTGTCCACCCCTGGTAGATGATGACTCATCAGAAAGCGTTGGAAATACTATTTTACTCTGGCAAAAAATCAACTTGTGTTTCCAGGAATTGGGTCCTTCCCAACCCCACAGGGAAGGCAAAGAAGTGTTGGGTGTTGCTAAGGACTGTACAGACTTTTTACTCCATCTATCAACCATCAAACTCTTTCGGGGAACCACTGAGCCCTTTTATGGTTAAAAAAAATAAAAGTGAATGAGAAGAATAAGGGCTTTGAAGAACGAGGAGAAAAAAGGGAATGAGGAGGAGATATGGAAAGGGGCCCTGAGTCTAGAGGGCATCTATTCCTGAGACTGGACCCATGTGGACATGGTCCCCAAAGTGCTAGGGGCCGTGGACCCCAAGAAGAAGCGTGGTGGGGGTTAATGCACGAGTGTCCTAAGCGGGTCCAGGACCGCAGCCTAGGTCTCCATCAAGGCAGGAGGGGATACCGACCTTGCCTGTACTTCAAGTCCTCGCCTCCAAATCCCCTGCCCAGAGGCCCCCAGGACCCTCATGAATGCTAGAGAGCCACCATAATTGTTCTCTGGGGCTGACCTGGGGGGTGTTAGTGCACTCTGAGCTGGGGATGCCAGCATCACCAGTGAGGAGAGCACAGGAATACCTTGGATTCCCAGTAGCAGGGGCACTTTCAGCAGCTCGGAAAGACCACCACACCTGGATAAGCTGAAATGCCCTTCGTATCCCATTATGGACAGGTTCTGGATGTCTGCTTTCTTTCTCTTTCCATGTACGATTCTTAAGAAGGTTCAGGATGGTTTCACTTTATAGGCCAGTTGAGCAACAATGTCATTGTCCCCTAGCCCTTCCTGCCCTCGGGAACCAGTCCAAGATCCTCTCCCTGCCCCGGGGACCCCTTGCCGCCTTCGGGTCTCCTGGATATTGTTTCTCTATCCCATGGTAAGCGCGGGTTGCCGCCTGTTAGGGAAGACAGGTAACTAAACAATGCTATATACTGATTCGGTTTAGGATAAATGCCAATTAGAGACCATCAAAAAGTACTTCACAGGCAGAAAGAGTATTGACCCTCTCTTGGTCCCCAGCTGATGCAGGGTGTTCATTTGTCTAGGTGATAGAGCCCTGGGGATGGGTGATAAAATGGGGCATGATCTCTCCCTGGCTGGCAACGACAACTCAGAGACCCCTGCCAGAAATCTGGGCCGAGCCTGCAAGTTGCTTAGGAACGAGAGCTCACCAGCAGAGTTAGGAAAATGATCACGTCTTCGGGGGGGAAAAAAATAAAATAAGAAAAAATAAAAATACATTTTTTTCCCCCAACGAATCTTGATGACATTTTCCCAATCTACAAGCTTTATGCTGAATCCTGCTGGTGTTCCACAAACATCACTGTAATAGCTCCCATTAATTGGATGCTTGCTGTGTTTCAGAAGCTTTCCATACCTACAGCACGTTAGGTGGACAGTATCATTGCCTCAGAGAAGGGAAGAAGGCAAGCTGAGAGCCCTCACGTGATGTGTGCACTGTCCTTTGGGTGAAGGTGTGAGGCTGGGACTTGAACCCAGATTTGTCTGGTCCCAGAGCATGGGTTCTTTCCATGATGCTTCCCCAGGAACACGGTAATAACCGCAAAGAGCAAGTTTAGATCACAGGAATTACTTTCCACTTTCCACATCGCTCGGTGCATCGCCGTCCATCTGATCATTTTTTTACCTCCTTCTGCACTACACGTTGTAATGGCTGAGAGAAGTTTCATCACAGGCAGCTGGCTTCGGCTGGTTTGCATGCTCACAAAGAGAGAAAGAGCTGCAAAGATCCCAAGGGCATACATCTACCTTTGCTCATCCGGGACTTCTTGTGAAAACCTACCCTTCCCACACAGCTGCAGCTGCTTTGAATGAATGGGAGTTCATCTGGGGGGAAATGGTCTATTGCTCTGGGGAATTGCTGTCCTCCCCAGAGGCTGGAGGGCATGTACAGATTGCTAGGAACACCTTGATCTACCTGGGCACATGGGGTGTTTGTACACTCAGCAAAGGCCAGCAAAGGAATGAAGGGTCCCAGGTCTTCTATAAATGCCCATGTTCTCTTTCTCAAAAGAGTGAATGAGGTTCACTAGTTAATCCACTGCCTTTTTTTTTTTTAATGTTTATTTATTTGGAGGGGGAGGAGGCAGAGAGAAGGGGAGACACAGAACCCAAAGCAGGCTCCAGGCTCTGAGCTGTCAGCACAGAGCCAGACGCAGGGCTCGAACCCACAAACCACGAGATCATGACCTGAGCTGAAGTCAGACACTTCACCGAGCCACCCAGGTGCCTCAAGTCTTGCATACACTAGACAAGTCAAATATCGGATGTGTTAAAGAATGAATACTACTTAGCATATAACATTTGGGGCGAACCAAAGACAGGCTCCAGCCTCTCTTATCACCTGAACCGAAACCCAAAGTACCAAAATAAGATAGGTAGTCAGAAAATTGGGTCATTAAAAAAAAAAAACCGGCTCCTTTTAGCATCACTACAATATGGTTAATATTCTGACTTTTCTCCCTGCCTCAGTTTACTTAAATGACAGATGAAGAGTGTGGATTAGATGATCACTAAGGTTCCTAGCACTTGGGTTTTATAATGTAAAATATCAAGGGCACCTGGGTGGGTCCGTCAGTTAAGCATCCGACTCTTGATCTCGGCTCAGGGCTCGATCTCACCATTTGTGAGTTCGAGCCCCACATGGGGCTCTGTGCTATAAGCACAGAGCCTGCTTGGGATCCTTTCTCTCCCTCTCTCTCTGCTTCTCCCCAGCTGACTTACCCTCTCTCAAAAATAAATGAATCAACTTTAAAAAAAAAAGAAAGATTATTTTTAGGAGAAATAAATGAAACTGAATTTTTCTCCCAGAAAAGTTGTTTTTTTCCCCTTGAGCTAAGACAATTTAGGGAATTGGATCTGAACTACTTCTCTTCCAAATTTCTTATTTTCTTTTTTTTTTTTTTTTTTTGGAAGTAAACTGACAGAAATGATGATTTCAAAAGCTAGAATAAAAATTCAGTCATTTCACAAAATTAGAGCCTCATTCTGAGTGACACATTAATAATGGAACAAGTGTACTGAGCAAATCGCATTAACTTTGTCACTTCGTAACAATAGGACACCAAAGGGGTGATTAAATTTATCTCCCTGACACAAGTGATAACTCCATACCAAATGCAGTGTTATATTGTGTAGGAAATGGCATCTTTCCCCTTCCTGTTCTAAAATGTTAGATAATGACACATAAAAAGTAATTAATAGATTCCTAGTCTGGGGCTTATGGAGCAGGTCGAATTAAACTGTTTCTTTTTTTTTTAATTAATGTTTATTTTTAACAGAGTAATAAATGCACATAGTAAAAAGAAAAAAAAAAAGTCAAATGGTACTGAATGGAAAGAAGGAAAGTCAGCTGCCTCCTGCCGCCTGCCTCGTGTCCACAGCCCCACTCCTCAGATCCATCTACTTTCAAATGATAAGCTATTTCTTCTAGGATTTATTGCTGTGTTTATAAAGAATTTCCTTACACTATTACATCTTGGTTCCCCAATTTTAGTTAATATCTATCCTTCTGTTTTAGAAGGTGAGGAGTTCATGCTCCTACACTCCTCTCTTTTCATCTCTTGCATTACTTTTCATCTCAATCTTTATTCGTTTGTGTTCAGTACTTACATCATTATCGCTACGTAAATAACACTCATTACTATTCATGATAGTATACTCGTAGAATACTACTAGGAATTAAGAATAGTATACTATCATTGCCTCTTTTGTTGTACAACTTTTTGTGTTTTTTTCTAGAGTTGATAATTGTTTTATTTTTTTATTTTGAGAGAGAGCACGCAAGCTTGTGCTCAAATATACTATTAGTAGCCTGCTTACGATTTGAGAGCAGAGAGAGGGGGAGAGAAAGAATCCCAAGCAGGCTCCACCTTGTCAGCGCGGAGCCCAGTGTGGGGTCCAAACCCGCAGATGGCGAGATCATGACCTGAGCCAAAATCAAGAGTCTGAAGCTTAACTGACTGAGCCACCCAGGCGCCCCTCTTTTGGCTATTTAATTTGCTTAGAATTTTTTTGTAATCCATGCTGGAAGTTATAGGTAATAATAGATTAGGAGCTGAAATCCTATTGACATTCTAGAACCTTGGGCTAAAAGTAATAAGATGAAAAGTAATAAGGATATATAGACAGGGTAGTACGTGAAAGTTCATAAAATCGTTGTGACTATAAGATGGGGACCTTACTTGACCGAAGTCTGAGATAGAGAGTCGTGTTCTTTCACTGATCTCAAACGCCACACGTCAGTAGTAGATTCACTTGTTAAAACACAATCAAAGGCTATATTAATTGAAATACACTTTCAGAACAGGAAAGATGGAGGTCCCATTTCATTCATGTTGCATAACGAGTTCCACCAGAGGGTGTACAGAGTTGCATTGGACAAGGTCATGAGAATCTGGAAAACATGCCATGTGAGAAATAAAGAGGAAACTGAGATTGTTAGCTTGGAAATGACTTCGGGGGAAATTACAGTTGTCTCCAAATACGTGCAAGGCTTTCATGTAGAAAATGAGACTGATATGCAGCTTGACTCCCGGGTCAGATAGACGTAGGGCCAATCGGTGAGTGTCAGGGAGGCAGGTGCAGCTCAATGATGATAGAACTTTCTAACAACTAGATCACTTGTAGACATTTCCCTTGTCCCTCCAGCCTCCGTTCTCGCATTGTTTCTTTGGTCATAGCAGTTTAGACTGGGCCCTTGGCTGTCTGCTGAAGATTATATTTTCTACTCTTCCTTCGTATGGCCCTGCAATTAGGTTCAGATCATTGGGATATAAACAGATATGATGCATGCCGCCACTTGCTCGTGCCTATTTTATTTTATTTTATTTTAAGTTTATTTTATTTTATTTTATTTTAAAGTTTATTTTGAGGGAGACAGAAACAGTGCGAGTGTGGGAGGGGCAGAGAGAGAGGGAGACAGAATCTCAAGCAGGTTCTGCAATCAGTGCAGAGCCTGACATGGGGCTCCAACTCCCAAAACCATGTGATCATGACCTGAGTGGAAACCAAGAGTCAGACACTTAACTGACTGAGACATCCGGGTGCCCCGTTGATGCCTTTAAAAGGAAAGGAGTGTGCCCTCTTCCTCTGTCTCTCTTCCTATGGTCTGGAATGTGGTCATGATGAGTCTTCTTCAATCTTGTGGGTAAACGTGCAGAGCAAAAACGATGGGAGGAACTTGAGTTCCCAATATCGATACTCAACACCCCTTCCTCAGCCTTGGACTATTTGAATTTTTTAAACGTTTATTTACTTTTGAGAGAGAGACACAGCATGAACAGGGGAGGGGCGGGGTGGGGGGCACACAGAATCCGAAGCAGAATCTGAGTTGTCAGCACAGAGCCCGATGGGGGCTTGAACCTGTGAACTGTGAGATCATGACCTGAGCTGAAGTTGGAACTTAGCCAACTGAGCCAGCCAGGTGCCCCTCAGCCTTGGACTATTGGAACTGTTAACTAAGAGAGAAACTTTCCATCTGTAAAATTTCTACCTGGTTAAGCCACATATTTGGATCTATGTTATACTATTGTACACTATAGATTAAATAATAGAGATACTTTTTTCATGATCCCTTTGGTGAAAGATTATTTTTATTTCTACATCTGTATGTATACATATGCATCAAGACATGTCTGGAGAGATGGTTGTAATAATAGAGATACTTTTTAAGCAGTGGTCTTTAGGGGGTCATCATTGAGTCCTTCTTTTCTCTTATCGCACTGTTTTTTCCAACACTGAGCAATGAACTCAGTTCTGACACTCTTTACCTGGAGTTAGCATCAGATGCCACAGGTCAAGAGCTCGGTCCTATAAGCCTGTCCCCCCTCCAGATGGCAGTTACAAGTCCCGGCTGTCACCTGTGCTTCTGACTATAGGTCAGAGATTCCCATACCCCTTCCTTAGGATTTGCTAGAGCAGCCCACGGGACTCGAGGCGAAACATTTGCCTATATTTACCAGTTTATTATAAAAGTTATTATAAGGAACAAAGATGAACAGCCAGATGAAAGAACTGCGTAAGACAAGATATGGGGGAAAGGGCATGGAGTGTCTGTGCTCTGAGCATGCCAACCTTCCAGAACATCTACGTATTCACCAACCCAGAAGCTCTCTGAACCTCGTCCTTTTGAGATTTTATGGGCACGTCATTGCATAGGCATGATTGATGAAATCATTGACCATTGGTGATTGAACTTGTAAACTCAGGCATGATTGAAAGGGGTTTGTTATAAATAACAAGACACTCTTGTCATCGTGATGGCTGTGGAGCTATTTCAGGAACCAAGAACAAAAGACCAAACACTGTAACAAAAGATTCTTCCATTATTCTTACTGCTTAGGAAATTCCAAGGTTTGGAGGAGTTATGTGTTAGCAATGGGGACCAAGACCAAATATGTATTTCCTATTATAAATCACAGTATCATGCTTCTACTCAGTCAGTTACTATCTTTTTTTTAAATTTTTTTAATGTTTATTTTATTATTTTTGAGACAGAGAGAGACAGAGCATGAATGGGGGAGGGGCAGAGAGAGAGGGAGACACAGAATCGGAAGCAGGCTCCAGGCTCTGAGCCATCAGCCCAGAGCCCGATGTGGGGCTCGAACTCACGGACCGCGAGATCGTGACCTGAGCCGAAGTCGGACGCTTAACCGACTGAGCCACCCAGGCGCCCCAGTCAGTTACTCTCTTAATATCTCTATAATCTAGCCACTTCTCTCCATCCCTACTGCTACTACCTTGAATCAAGCTGCCATCTTTCTGGCCTCAATTGCTGGAGAAGCTTCCCAATCAGTACCTTCCCCTTCAGTCCCTGGGATATCCTCTATACCTCTCCTATCATATCTGAAATAACAGTTCTTTTTTTTTTAATTTTTAAAAATGTTTTTAATTTATTTTTGATACACAGAGAAAGAGAGAGAGAGAGAGCATAAGTGGGAGAGGGGCAGAGAGAGAGGGAGACACAGAATCTGAAGCAGGCTCCAGGCTCCGAGCCGTCAGCACAGAGCCCGACGCGGGGCTCGAACTCACGGAGTGCGAGACCATGACCTGAGCCGAAGTCGGACGCTCAACCGACTGAACCACCCAGGTGCCCCTGAAATGATAGTTCTTAAACCTAAGTCTTATTATGTATTTCTCTTCTTAAAATCTTTCCATCGCTTCCCATTATATTTAAGATAAAAGTAAAGTCTTAAGATGGTGTGATAGACAAAACAATGCCTTCCACTCCCAAGATGCCCCTATCCTAATCCCTAGAACCTGTGAATGTTACCTTATATGGCAGAAGGAACCTTGCAAAAGTTGACTAACATAAGGATCTTGAGATGGTAAGATTCTCCTGGATTATCTGGGTGGGCCCAAAGTAATCACAAGCGTCCTTACAAGAGAAAAGCAGAAGTGAGGAGAGTCAGAAAAGAAGATGGAAACAGAGTTTTGAGTGATGGGGTCTGAATGTGGAGGAGGGTGTCACAGCTCATGGAGTACAGACAGCCCCTCAAAGCTGGAAGAGGCAAGGAACGTTATTGTCCCCTGGTGCCTCTGGAAGAAATGCAGCCAACACCTTGATTTTGCCCTCAAAAATCTCATTTTGGACTTTTGATCTTCAGGACTATAAGATAGTACATTTGTGTTATTTTCAGCCATGCATTTTGTGGTGATTTGTTCTAGCAGTCATAGAAGACCAATACAGATGGCTTTCATCACCTGGCCCTCGCTTATTTCTCTTGTTCCATCTGTCACCAAGACCCTGCTTTCTCTGAACCCTGTCCCTTTGGGATTTTATTCCATAGGCATGATTGATGAAATCATTGACAATTGGTGATTGAACTCATGCTCCAGTCTATGCTCCATCCCCTTTCAATGATTTGTAGCTCCCAACAAGCAGGGTCCTTAGTTTATGCTTTTTTTCTATGATCGTTTTCCTTGCCCCTTGCCTTCTCTCCTTTGTCTTACTACCTTTTCAGCCTGGGCTTTGATATAAATTTCTCTGGGAAAACTTCACTGACTACTAGGACTGGGTTTGGTGCCCTTGCTATAGACGGATCCCCTTGCCAGCTGTTTGTAGCACTGTTAAATGCTTAACACACCGTATTCCTGAATTGTCCGGTTTGTAGTTATCTCAGAGCTTAGCATATATGTCAACAAATGTTTGCAGAATGATCTTTCACTGGAAGTAGTGTAGTAGAGCTTGGCTAACTACAGATGCTACAGTTACTAAGATACAGAGATACTATAGAATGGACCTTTTCAGTGGTTGAGGAAAGGGACCCTATCATTTGAAATGTCCTACATAAACACTACCCATCCCTTACATTAAGGTAAGTCAACTCCTGTGTATCTTCTAAGTCTAGATAGATAGATAGATAGATAGATAGATAGATAGATAGACATTAAACATACATAATTTTTAGGGGCACCTGGGTGGCTCAGTTGGTTGAGTGTCCGACTTCGGCTCAGGTCATGATCTCGTGGTTCCTGAGTTCGAGCCCCACATCGGACTTGCTGCTGTCAGCCTGTCAGCGCAGAGCTCATTTCAGATCTTCTGTCCCCCTCTCTCTGCCCTCCCAGCTTGTGCTCTCCCCCCCATAAATATTTAAATGAATATATAGAATTTTTAAATATATAATCAGCTTTATTGAGATATCATTTATACGCGATATAATTCATTCATTTGAATTCAATGGTTTTCAGTAAACTCAGTTGTTCCACCATCCCCACAATAAATTTTAGATCATTTTCATCACCCCCAAAAGAAACCCTGTGCCAATTATCATTCCCTTCCAAGTCCCTCAGCCCCAGGCAGCCCTCAATTTATTTTCTGTCTCTACGGATTTGCCCATTCTGGAAATTTCATATAAATGCAATCACATAATCTACGGTCATTTGTGACTGGCTTCTTTCACATTTTTAAATCTGTTCATCGGTTGATGGACATTAATGTTGTTTCCACTTTTGGGTTATTATGAATAAGAAAGTATAAGTCTTTGTTTTTCTTTTAACTTTGTTCTCCTTTTTTTAAGATTGTAATTGGCTATTCTGGGCCCCTGGCATTTCCATATGAACAATAAGTTTAGCTTCTCAATTTCTGCAAAGAAGCTAGTTCGAAGTAGGATAGGGTTTGTGTTGAATCTGTATAGGTACTTACAGCTATTCATTTTCTTCCAGGTATTGCTTTAGCTGCATCCCATAAGTTTTGGAATGTTGTGTTTTTGTTTTCATTCACCTCAAAGTACTTTCTAATTTCCCTTCTTTTTTTTTTCCCCCCTTCTTTTTTTAATGCTTATTTATTTTTGAGGGAGACAGAGCATGAACAGGGGAGGAGCAGAGAGAAAGGGAGACACAGAATTCCAAGCAGGCTCCAGGCTCTGAGCCATTAGCACAGAACCCGACGCGGGGCTTGAACCCACAAACTACGAGATCATGACCTGAGCCGAACTCGGACGCTTAACCAACTGAGCCACCCAGGTACCCCTCTAATTTCCCTTTTGATCTCTTCTTTGAACCATTAGTTACTTGGAGTGCATAGTTCAATTTCTGCATATTTGTGAATTTCTCAAATTTCCTTGTCACTGATTTCTAGTTCCATTCCATTGTGGTCAGAGAATGTACACTATACGGTTATTATTTCAATACTTTTAAATTTGTTGAGTCCCATTTTATGGCTTCACATATAAGCTTTCCTGGAGTATGTTTCATGTACTTTGAGAAGAATGTGCTTTCTGCTATTTTTGGTCGACTGTTTTATGGATGCTTGTTAGGGTTGTTTCATTGATAGGATTGCTCTCAAGCCTTCTCTTTTCTCATTGATCTTCTGACTAGTTGTTCTATCCATTATGGAAAGCGGGATGTTGAATATTATTATTCAATTGTTTTTTTTCCTTTTAGTTTTTCAGTTTTTGGTTCATGTATCTTGAGGGTCTGTTTTCAGGTGGACAAATGATTGTAATTGTACCTTGATGATTGACGGATGCTTTTATCATTATACAACGTTCCTCTTTATCTCTGGTAATGCTTTTTTGTTTTAAATTTTATTTTGCCTGATTGTATTATAGCCACTTCAGCTTTCTTATGGTTTCTGTCTTAATGACATATATTTTTCCGTCCTTTTGCTTTCCACCTACTTGTGTCTTTGAATCTCAAGTATCTGTCCCGTAGATGCACATTGATACATATTGCTTTATTAATAAAATCTGAAAATCTCCGCTTCTTCATTGGATTGTTTATTCATATTTAGTGTTATTATTGATACAGTTGGATTTGCATCTGCTGTTTTACATTTTGTCTTCCATCCGTCTCATATGTTTTTTTTTTTAATTTTTTTTAGTGTTTATTTACTTTTGAGAGAGAGACAGAGTGAGCAGGGGAGGAGCAGAGAAAGAGGGAGACATAGAATTGGAAGCAGGCTCCAGGCTCTGAGCTGTCAGCATGGAGCCTGACACAGGGCTTGAACTCACAAACTGTGAGATCATGACCTGAGCCAAAGTCGGACGCTAAACCGACTGAGCCACCCAGATGCCCCCGTCTCATATCTTTTTTGTTCCTCTGTACTTCGTTTACATTCAGTGAATATATTTTAATTTAACATTTCAGTTCCTTTCATTTTTTTCACCATACTGCTTTGAGTTATTTTGTTGGTGGTTCCTCCAAGGCTTACCATATGTATCATAACTTATCAGAACTAATTTTATTAACTTAATTTCAGTGAAAAACTTACTCCTGTATGAACTATTCCTTCCTCCTCCTTTCGGTGATTATTGTTATACATGTTGCACCTATACGTGCTACAAACCCAAATATACATTGCTATAATGACTACTTTATATAACTTTATGCCTATTTAAAAAGCTGATAAAAGAAAAGAGATCGGTTATATATTCATACAGTTTCTTATATTAGCCTTATTTTCTATTTCTGGCCTTCTTCATTTTTTTCTGTGGATCAGAACATCCATTGGTGTCATTTTATTACTACAGTACAGCTTTGCTCCCAGCTGCCTCCTTTGTGCTGTTATTGTCAAATACGTTGTATTTCTATATGCTATAGGCCCAACCATACAATTTGATAGATACCAGTTTATACAAGTGCGTTTTAAGTCAGTTAAGAGAAGAAAGAACACAGAGGCATTGATACTGTCTTTTAAAATTACATAATTTGGGGCGCCTGGGTGGCTCAGTCGGTTAAGCGGCCGACTTCAGCTCAGGTCATGATCTCACAGTTTGTGAGTTCGAGCCCCGCGTTGGGCTCTGGGCTGATGGCTCAGAGCCTGGAGCCTGCTTCTGATCCTGTGTCTCCCTCTCTCTGCCCCTTCCCCATTCGTGCTCTGTCTCTCTCTGTCTCTCAAAAATGAATAAATGTTTAAAAAAATTTTTTTTAAATAAATAAAATTACATAATTATCTTTACTGATGCTCTTTGTTTTCATTGCATGGATTTGAATAACTGCTTGGGGTCACTTGCTTTCATCCTGAAGAAGTTCCTTTATTATTTCTTGAATCCAGAGGGGAAGGAAACCTGGAAGAGGGTGGTTTCTTGCAATAGTGAGCAGCAAAGGGAAAAACGGAGAATTGGGTGAAATCAAACAGGCAAATGACCGGCCAGCTACTCCACAGCACTTGCGTATTGCTTTACCAGAAATTTGAATAGGTCTGCTTTACTGATTCATCGAATTTCTCCTACTTGCCAGACGTGGGTCTTGGAGGTTTTCAAATGTATATTAATTTAATCTTTATAGAATGACACAATTACACAAGAGTTAAGAGCTTGGGTTTTTATTCTGGTAGAGATGAATTCAAATTTTGAACATACCCCCTAAAAAGCCTGTGACCTTAGAAAAGTTACTTAACCTTGTCAAGTCTCATTTACCAATCGATAACACCATAGTATGTGCCAGAGAGCTGCGTGATGGTCACATGAGAAAGTGCATGTAAAATGTTTATCCTCCCACACAAATGCTCAGTCAATAGCAAGCTTGAAAAAACACAGCAATATTGGATTGTGGTTTTGACCGTGATAGGGTACAGCTGTCAAACTCATTTTTATATTGTAAACAATGATAAATCTGAACAAAATGTATGAAGCAACACTTTTCAAGCTTTAGACAAGATATATAGGAGGGATTTGATCCCTTGAAGAATAAAAACACATTAGGTGGGCTCCATATTCACTACAGCTTTCTGCGTGGGATTTGTTTACAAACTGTAGCATTAGACGGAGAAAGAAAAGATGGAGGAAACAAGAGACTGAAGGTGGAGGTGGGGGTCACCAAGAGAAAACAAGTGAAAAAAAAATGAACAGAGCCTTTGGCGTTTCATTTCTTTTTAATTTTTTTTTTTAACGTTTATTTATTTTTGAGACAGAGAGAGACACAGCATGAACGGGGGAGGGGCAGAGAGAGAGGGAGACACAGAATCGGAAGCAGGCTCCAGGCTCTGAGCCATCAGCCCAGAGCCCGACGCGGGGCTCGAACTCGCGGACCGCAAGATCGTGACCTGAGCTGAAGTCAGACGCTTAACCGACTGAGCCACCCAGGTGCCCCTGGCGTTTCATTATAGACAACATCGAGTGATCTAAACAAAAAAGAATACCCATTTTGCACACTTTCCAATTCATTTTATGAGGCCAGAATTACTCTGACATCAAAATAAGAGAACGACACTACAATGAAAAGAAATGAAAAATAAGTAACTTTCACAGACATAAGAGAAAAAACATTGCATGAAATATTAGCACACTGAATCTAGCACTATATAAGTCATGACTAAGTAGGTTGTACACAGGCATGCAAAGTTGGTTCAATAGAAATCAATCAATGTAATTTACCAGGTTAGAAGAGTAAAGGAGAGGGGCACCTGGGTGGCTCAGTCGGTTAAGCACGAGCTTTGGTTCAGGTCATGATCTCGTGGTTCATGAGTTTGACACCCATGTCAGGCCCTATGCTGTCAGCTCAGAGCCTGGAGCCTGCTTCGAATTCTTTGTCTCCCACTCTCTCTCTCTCTCTCTCTGCCCCTCCTCTACTCACGCTTTCTCTCTCTCTCTCCCTCTCTCAAAAATAAAATAAACATTAAAAAAAAAAGAAGTATAAAGGAGAAAATCATAAGATTAGCTCAATAGATGCAGCACAAGAATTTGACAAAATCCAGATAAAACTTTCAGCAAACTAGAAAAAGATGGGAACATCCTCAATCTGATAAAGGGCAACTATAAAAACCCATAGTTAACATCATACTTAATGGTAAACAACTAAAGGCTTTCCCCCAAAGACTGGAAACTAGCAAGGTTGTCTGTTCTTACAATTCTATTAGTATTAGCTAGTGGAAAAGGCGTGGAAAGAAATTTTAAAACAAAACAGGAGACTTATTGGGGTGCCTGGGTGGCTCAGTCGATTAAGCGGCTGACTTTGGCTCAGGTCATGATCTCCCGGTTCACGATTTCGAGTCCTGCGTCTGGCTCCGTGCTGACAGCTTGGAGCCTGGAGCCTGCTTTGGATTCTGTGTCTCCCCCATCTCTGCCCCTCCCCTGCTCACACTCTGTCTGTCTCTCTCTTTCTCTCCCTCTCTTAAAAATAAATAAACATTAAGAAAAATCTTAAAAAGAAGGAGAAGACTTACAGATTATAAAGAAAGTTGTAAAAGTCCTTTATTCACAGACAACATGATAATGCGCTTGGAAAATGATTCTAAAAATCTAACCCCAAAACCCAAACTTAATAGAAATAAGGGAATTTAGTGAGGTCAGAGGATACGGTATCAACATAAAAAAAAAAAAAAAAAAAACTGTAATGAATATTTATATACTAGCAATAAACAACTGAAGATAACTTTTCAAACTATTATAACAGTATTAAGAAAGATCCTTGGGGATCAGTTTAATGAGCGACATGCATGATCTCTGCATTAAGAACTGTTGAGAATTGAAAGGCCTGAATGGGGACGCCTGGGTGGCTCAGTCGGTTGAGCATCAGACTCTTGGTTTTGGCTCAGGTCATGATCTCACCAGTTTCGTGAGTTTGAGCCCTGAGTCGGGCCCTGCACCGACCGTGGGGGGCCTGCTTGGAATGCCCCCTCGCTCTCTGCCCCTCCCCCGCTTGTGCTCTCTCTGTCTCTCTCAAAATAAATAAACTCTTTCGAAATAAATAAACTTAAAAAACATACTGAAAGGCTTACATAATGGAGAGAGAGACCATGATGGCAGATGACTCACCAATGCTGGGGAGACTGGGGGAATGGCATTGCTGCACATTATTTGTGGTTACTTTTTCTAAATACTGTTTAAACTATTACAAAATAATAGGATACCACCAATAGCTACCACTTGTTAGTGCCAGGTGTGACTAACAAATTCCTAAAAGGGCAGCTCTCGGCTCTTCTCTGCCAGGAAACTCCTTCTGGTTCATAGGATCAATGACAAACTCCTCTGGTATTCACAGGCCATCCACTATTAGCTCCGAGATTCCTATGTTCACCTCCCACATTCTGCCACACATACATCCTATACTCCAGCCACGCTGGATTCTCCAGCCAACTGAAGAATTTTTTTTTTCTTCCATCTTCCAGGTACACGTATTCTTGCCACGAAGGAAGCCACACTTGATACAAGCAGACAGTGATGGTTATGCTCCCATCTAACAGAGCTTGCTTACGTTTACGGCCAGGCTGATGTCCTACCTGATGTGCACTCCAAGTAAAGGTGGTTAACGTCGACCAGGAGCTTCTCAGGATTCCCAGCTTTGAATGCTAAATTTCCTTCTTTTACCAGCACTCCTGATTCTATAAACAATGAACCCCATCAACCCCAGCATTCCCCAAATCTCCCGGTAACTTGGGTTTAGTAGGATTTCATCAGAATCCAGGTATGTTATGTATCTATTTTCAAATGTTTATTTATTTTTGAGGCGGGGGAAGGGAAGAGAGAGAGGGAGAGAGAGAACCCCAAGCAGGCTTTGTGCCATTAGCGCAGAGCCCAACATGGGGCTTGATCTCCTGAACCGTGAGATCATGACCTGAGCTGCAACCAAGAGTCCGATGCTCAACCGACTGAGCCACCAGATCCAGACATTTTAAATAAGGTTTTGAAGCATCTTGGCACAGGACCAACAGCTCAGCCCACTCCAAAGCCTCACAGCCAAATGGCCTGCAAAGGTCGCCCAGTGACTCACTTAAGGTTTTGACCTTCACGTCTTGGCTCATGATATTCCCTTCTTTTTAGATGACTCCTCACCCCACCCCACCAGCCATCCTTAGCTGTGGACTGGTTCCCACAACTTAAAGTACTTAGTACAGTGTGGGGCAGTTTAAGTACTTAAGGTATGATAAGTAGTTGCTGACTGAACCAGAGAAGAAAAATGGTTCACTGACACCAATCCCAGAAGAGAGAATAAATGGATGCGTTTGATTCCGAGTAAAGACAAACGGAGATAAAATGTGTGTTTAAACAATGCAGGCAACTCCCCTTAATTGGCAGCCTTCTTCGGAAGCAGATTGTCATAATAAACCAAACCCGCAATCATTCCAATTTTAGGGAATTCAGAGAAATTTGTTGGATATTTATTTGTTTCTTCTATTGTGTACTTATAGAATTACAAAGTTTTTTAGTATATAAATGTTCAGGGAAGCTTCAAATTGTTTTTCTTTTTTATTCTACTATCGTCTATTACAGCCAAAGGAGAGTTTTGAAATGGACTATACAAAGAGCCTCAAGTCTATTGTTTTATATTTGTTCATTTGATACGGGGTGTTATCATATATTCAGGGCTGGCTTCATGGGCATACGCCCTATACAGTCACATAGGGTCCCACACTTAGAAGGGCCCTGTACTTGGTTTAATGCTCTACTCTTGCTGTCTCGAAAGTCTCGTTAATTTTGAACATTTTCGTTTTGCAAAGGGCCCTGCAAATTATGTTACCAGACCTGCACATATCCCCTCGTTCTCCACCATTCCCTCCCCTCCATGCACTTCTCTAGCTATAAGGCAATTCCAATGGCTAGAGAGAGCTGGAAAGCACGTGGAATCCTGAGACAGTTAGGAACCAGGAACAAGCCCAAAGGAAAAAAACATTGTGCATCCCGGTTGCTTTCTGTTGGCTGCTATAGCTAAACGGCTGCTCTTATCAGAGCAAATCCAGGATGCTGCTAGAATGAGCTGCTTGAGTTGCATTATCGACCAATCAATCAGGATGAAGCATTTTTTTTTCTTTCCCTCATTAGCATATTGGGAGGGGGAACCTGGGCAGGAACTTTATACAAGCAGGGCCTCCCCATTGCTACGGGTGGCCAGCCTAGGTACTTTCTGGTAGAGCAGTGTCTCCCCTCACCTCTGTCTGTAACCACCCTGCCTTTGATTTTTGGGTCTGGCCTCGTTTCAAGTTCAAGAACCCAACTGCAATAACAATACCGGAGGTCGCATTTTCTCAATTCTCCAACCTTTGGGATTTCCTCTCAGTCCTCCCCCTATAATCTCTAGTAGGAAAGTCTGGAGACTTCTAAGCTAGTCCACGCTTCCCAGTTTGCATATGAGAAAACTACCATCCAGGGAGACAAGATC
The DNA here is from genome assembly GCF_046562875.1 of Panthera onca. NCBI lineage: Eukaryota > Metazoa > Chordata > Mammalia > Carnivora > Felidae > Panthera > Panthera onca. The sequence continues at coordinate 96,513,712 of NC_138348.1, read as the reverse complement.
ATCCAGCCACCGCTTAAATAATTTGAATGAGGGGCGCCTGGGTGGCTCAGTCGGTTAAGCGGCCGACTTCGGCTCAGGTCACGATCTCGCGGTCTGTGAGTTCGAGCCCCGCATCGGGCTCTGTGCTGACAGCTCAGAGCCTGGAGCCTGCTTCTGATTCTGTGTCTCCCTCTCTCTGACCCTCCCCCGTTCATGCTCTGTCTCTCTCTGTCTCAAAAATAAATAAACGTTAAAAAAAAAAAAAAAAAAAATAATTTGAATGAATGAAGTTAGGGCAGGATACAGGATAAGGGGCGGTTCCTATCTCAGATGGAGCCTTGGTCTCTTTGCAGGCAGAGTTCCATGTCCCCAACCTCTCTCCCCTATTTTTCCATCTCCATTTCAATACCACAGACTCTGGAAAATTGAGCCCTGCATCAGGCTCCTCATTGGCAGTGTGGCGCCTACATGGGATTTTCGCTTTCTGCCCCTCCACTGCTCGCGCTTTCTCGGTCTTAAAATAGATAAATAAAAACTAAAAAAAAAAGAAAGAAAGAAAGAAAATACTTCCTCTTTATAAAGAACAGAAATCGGCTCTGCTAATGCCAAACATGGGAATGAATCCCCTACAAAATGACAAAAAACTCTGCTTCTTTCTTCCCATAACAGCTTTTCTTTTCTTTTTTCTTTTAATTTTCTTTTTTCTTTTTTAAAATTTACATTCAAATTAGTTAGCATATAATGAAACAATGATTTCAGGAGTAGATTCCTTAATGCCCCTGACCCATTTAGCCCATCCCCCCCCCCACCCCCTCTAGTAACCCTCTGTTTGTTCTCCATATTTAAGAGTCTCTTCTGTTTTTTCCCTCTCCCTGTTTTTATATTATTTTTGTTTCCCTTCCTTTATGTTCATCTGTTTTATCCCTTAAAGTCCTCATATGAGTGAAGTCATATGATTTTTGTCTTTCTCTGACTGACTAATTTCACTTGGCATAATACCCTCCAGTTCCATCCACGTAGTTGCAAATGGCAAGATTTCATTCTTTTTGATTACTGAGTAATACTCCATTGTATATATATACACTACATCTTCTTTATCCATTCATCCATCGATGGACATTTGGACTCTTTCCATACTTGGGCTATTGTTGATAGTGATGCTATAAACATGGGGGTGCATGTGTCCCTTCAAAACAGCACATCTGTATCCCATGGATAAATGCCTAGTAGTGCAATTGCTGGGTCATAGGGTAGTTCTATTTTTAGTTTTTTGAGGAACCTCCATACTGTTTTCCAGAGTGGCTGCACCAGCTTGCATTGCCACCAACAATGCAAAAGAGATCCTCTTTCTCTGCGTCCTCACCAACATCTATTGTTGCCTGAGATGTTCATGTTAGCCATTCTGACAGGTGTGAGGTGGTATCTCGTTGTGGGTTTGATTTGTATTTCCCTGATGATGAGTGATGTGCATTTTTTCCTGTGTCGGTTGGCCATCTGGATGTCTTCCTTGGAGAAGTGTCTATTCATTGCTTTTGCCCATTTCTTCACTGGATTATTTGTTTTTTGGGTGTTGAGTTTGATAAGTTCTTTACAGATTCTGGATACTAACCCTTTGTCCGATATGTCATTTGCAAATATCTTCTCCCATTCCGTCAGTTGCTTTTTGGTTTTGCTGATTGTTTCCTTTGCTATGCAGAAGGTTTTTATTTTGATGAGGTCCCAGTAGTTCATTTTTGCTTTTGTTTCCCTTGCTTAAGGAGACGTGTTGAGTAAGAAGTTGCTGCGGCCAAGATCAAAGAGGTTTTTTCCTGCTTTCTCCTCGAGGATTTTGATGGCTTCCTGTCTTACATTGAGGTCTTTCATCCATTTTGAGTTAATTTTTGTGTGTGGTGTAAGAAAGTGGTCCAGGTTCATTCTTCTGCATGTTGCTGTCCAGTTTTCCCAGCACCACTTGCTGAAGAGACTGTCTTTATTCCATTGCATATTCTTTCCTACTTTGTCAAAGATTAGCTGGCCATATGTTTGTGGGTTCATTTCTGTGTTATCTGTTCTTTTCCATTGATCTGAGTGTCTGTTCTTGTGCCAGTACCATACTGTCTTGATGATTACAACTTTGTAGTATAGCTTGAAGTCTGGGATTGTGATGCCTCCTGCTTTGGTTTTCTTTTTCAAGATTGCTTTGGCTTTCCGGGGTCTTTTCTGGTTCCATACAAATTTTAGGATTATTTGTTCTAGCTCTGTGAAGAATGCTGGTGGTATTTTGATAGGGATTGCATTGAATATGTAGATTGCTTTGGGTAGTATTGACATTTTAACAATATTTGTTCTTCCTATCCAGGAGCATGGAATTTTTTTCCATTTGTGTGTGTGTGTGTGTGTGTGTGTGTCTTCTTCTTCTTTTGTGTGTGTGTGTGTGTGTCTTCTTCTTCTTTTGTGTGTGTGTGTGTGTGTGTGTGTGTGTGTGTTATCAATTTCTTTCATAAGCTTTCTATAGTTTTCAAGTGTATAGATTTTTCACCTCTTTGGTTAGATTTATTCCTAGGTATTTTACAGTTTTTTATGCAACTGTAAATGAGATCGACTCCTTGATTTCTCTTTCTGTCACTTCATTGTTGGTGTATAGGAATGCAAATGATTTCTGTGCATTGATTTTATATCCTGCAACTTTGCTGAATTCATGAATCAATTCTAGCAGCTTTTTGGTGGAATATTTGGGTTTTCCATATAGAGTATCATGTCATCTGCAAAGGGTGAAAGTTTGACCTCCTCCTGGCTGATTTGGGTGCCTTTTATTTCTTTGTGCTGTCTGATTGCAGAGGCTAAGACTTCCAATACTATGTTGAATAACAGTGGCGAGAGTGGACACCCCTGTCTTGTTCTTGACCTTAGGGGAAAGCTCTCAGTTTTTCCCCATTGAGGATGATATCAGCGTTGGGTCGTTTGTATATAGCTTTTATGATCTCGAGGTATGTTCCTTCTATCCCTACTTTCTTGAGGGTTTTATCAAGAAAGGATGCTGTATTTTGTCAAATGCTTTCTCTGCATCTAGTGAGAGGATCATATGGTTCTTGTCCTTTCTTTTATTGATGTGATGAATCACGTTAATTGTTTTGTGAATATTGAACCAGCCCTGCATCCCAGGTATAAATCCCACTTGGTCGTGGTGAATAATTTTCTTAATGTATTGTTGGATCCAGTTGGCTAATATCTTGTTGAGGATTTTTGCATCCATGTTCATCAGGGAAATTGGTCTATAGTTCTCCTTTTTAGTGGGGTCTCTGTCTGGTTTTGGAATCAAGGTAATGCTGGCTTCACAGAAAGAGTTTGGAAGTTTTCCTTCCATTTCTATTTTTTGGAACAGTTTCAAGAGAATAGGTGGTAACTCTTCCTTAAATGTTTGGTAGAATTCCCCTGGAAAGCTATCTGGCCCTGGACTCTTGTTTTTTGGCAGATTTATGATTACTAATTCAATTTCCTTACTGGTTATGGGTCTGTTCAAATTTTCTATATCTTCCTTTTTCAGTTTTGGTAGTGTATATGTTTCTAGGAATTTGTCCATTTCTTCCAGATTGCCCATTTTATTGGCATATAATTGCTCATAATATTCTCTTATTATTGTTTTTATTTCTGTTGTGTTGGTTGTGATCTCTCTCTCCTCTTTCATTCTTGATTTTATTTATTTGGGTCCTTTCCTTTTTCTTCTTGATCAAACTGGCTAGTGGTTTATCAATTTTGTTAATTCTTTCAAAGAACCAGCTTCTGGTTTCATTGATCTGTTCTACGGTTTGTTTTTTGTTTTTTGTTGTTGTTTTTGTTTTTTTTTTTTTTTTTGGTTTAGATAGCATTAATTTCTGCCCTAATCTTTATTATTTCCTGTCTTCTGCTGGTTTGGGGTTTTATTTGCTGTTCTTTTTCCAGCTCCTTAAGGCATAAGGTTAGGTCATGTATCTGAGATCTTTCTTCCTTCTTTAGGAAGGCCTAGATTGCTATATACTTTCCTCTTATGACTGCCTTTGCTGCGTCCCAGAGGTTTTGGGTTGTGGTGTTATCATTTTCATTGACTTCCATATACTTTAATTTCCTCTTTAACTGCTTGGCTAGCCCATTCATTCCTTAGTAGGATGTTATTCAGTCTCCAAGTATTAGTTACGTTTCCAAATTTTTTCTTGTGGTTGATTTCAAGTTTCATAGCGTTGTGGTCTGAAAATATGCACAGTATGATCTTGATCTTTTTGTACTTACTTAGGGCTGATTTGTGTCCCAGTATATGGTCTATTCTGGAGAACGTTCCTTGTGCACTGGAGAAGAATGTATATTCTGTTGCTTTAGCATGAAATGTTCTGAATACATCTGTTAAGTCCATCTGGCCCAGTGTGTCATTCGAAGCCATTGTTTCCTTGTTGATTTTTTGATTAAATGATCTGTCCATTGCTGTGAGTGGAGTGTTTAAGTCTCCTACTATTAAAGTATTACTATCGATGAGTTTATGTTTGTGATTAATTGATTTATATTTGGGTGCCTCCACATTTGGTGCATAAATGTTTACAGTTGTTAAGTCTTCTTGGGCTATAGACCCCTTGATTATGATGTAATGCCCTTCTGCGTCCCTTGATACAGTCTTTATTTTAAAGTCTAGATTGTCTGATATAAATATGGCTACTCTGGCTTTCTTTTGTTGACCATTAGCATGATAGATGGTTCCCCATCCCCTTACTTTCAATCTGAAGGTGTCTTTAGGTCTAAAGTGGGTCTCTTATAAACAGCATACAGATGGATCTTGTTTTCTTATCCATTCTGCCCATAACAGCTTTTCAAATACAGTAAAACCTTGGGTTGTGAGTAACTTGTTCTTCAAGTGTTTCGCAAGATGAGCAAACATTTCTAATAAATTTTAACTTGATAAATGAATGATGTCTTCTTACAATACGAATAGTACGTGATGCCAAACATCACATGATCTCAACTGAGCCAATGGTTCCTCCCTCTCTCTCTCTCTCTCTCTCTCTCTCTATTTTTCTGTGGGATTGTGGGTAATCATCTCCCATGCTCAGATGCTGGGTCTCAGGCTGCAGTATTTGGCAGAAACTGGTGATTTTTCAAACCATTAGAGGGTGCCCACAGCTGGCACTAGTGTATTTTTTGTCACTTCGAAGCATCAATGGACAGTCCTTTGCTTTTCCATACAAGAGTGAGCTTAGGAATATTTTACTTCATTCTAGGTCCAGCTTATAGACCCTTTCCTCTGCTGCCTTATTGCCAGTTACATTAAATACACTATATGACAAGAGTTTATTAATACTGTACTATAGTCAACATCCATGGGAGCGTATACAATGGCCCCCCCGTGCAGAAAAAGACTGAAAAGAAAGGCGGTAAGAAGGAGAGGATTACGGTGGAAGTTGAGAAGGAAACCACCGAGAAGTATTTGAGTGTATTCGAGTGGCCAAAATTGCACGATTTTGTAATAAGTCTACATGTACATCTCATCTGCCGAGGAGGAGAAGGAAAAGGCAGAGGAAACCCTCACCTCAAGTGACACCAGGGAGATGCGTAAAATGTGGGAAACAGTGCAAAATTTTGTAGAAAAGCACCACCCGAATAAGGCTGTAGCAGTGCAAGTGACGAATCTGTTTGACAATGCAATATCGCATTTCCAGGAAATCTGCAGAAGGAGGCAATAGCAAGTGTCGTTGGATAGATTCCTTATTAAGTTTGCATGAAAAGAAAAGGATTCCGTTGAGCCAATAGATAGCAGTGATTTCGGTAGTGGTAGTGAAAGTCGTCCTACACTAAACCCTCCCCTCTCTTGTCTCCCTCACACCAGCCATGAAGGTTTACAAAGGTGAGTGCAGGTTAATTTGTTTGTTTTTCTTTATATCTTGTATTTCTTTACTATTTTTCATTATATTACAGTATCATAATCGTTTTTATATGAATATTTTGGGGTGGTGGAACGAATCACCTGAGTTTCCATTCTCTCTTATGAGGAAATTTGCTTTGATATACAAGCGCTTTGAATGACAAGCATGTTTCTGGATCGAATTATGCTCACAAACCAAGGTTTTACTGTAATTGCAATTAACTTTACTTTCACCACACCTTTCCCAGAGGCTGTTTGGATTTTCTTCTAGTTGAACACCCAGTCGTCTGCAATGCTCCAGAGTGAGCAGTTTCTAAGCGCCTTCCTATCCTCATCTGTTCCATCTTGTTAACCTCAGAGCCATTAAAAAGTGAGATGCTAGGGGCGCCTGCTGGCTCAGTCAGTTGAGGGTCCAACTTCGGCTCAGGTCATGATCTCACTGTTCATGAGTTCGAGCCCCGCATTGGGCTCTGTGCTGACAGCTCAGAGCCTGCAGCCTGCTTCAGATTCTGTGTCTTCCTCTCTCTGCTCCTCCCTGCTTGCACTCCATCTCTCTCTCTCTCTCAAAAATAAATAAAGGTTAAAAAAAAAAAAGTGGGATTCTACTCCTGAAGCCAAGACTATGCTGTATGTTAACTAACTTGAGAACACACACACACACACACACACACACACACAACAAACCTAGGGCCCACTAATCCCTTCTTGCCTCATAAAAAAAAATAATAATCTAAAACTAATAAAAACAAACAAAATCCTTAGGTTATGAAACGGAAATAGGGCAAAACAAAAGTATCATGGTGTGTGTTTTGTTTTATTTTAATTTGCTGATTAAAAAGTGCGTGACAAGGTTCTAGGACCAGAAAGACTGGCTAAGATTGTAGGAGAGAAGTATGTACCTAAGTTGGGCTTTTGGTTGCAAGTGAGAATACCCAACTGAGAGTAGCTTAAGCAAATATGAGCATATGTTGATCAAAGAACAATAAGTCCTCTCGCTTCTCCTTAAGTTCCAGTTGGAAAAGTTCCAGGAAAGGGCTCTGATTGGTCAAATTGGGTCATTGTCTACCCCTGGGTCCAGGTCAGATGAGGAAAGTTCTACTTGGATCACATGGCTGGAGGAGTGGGTCAGAGCATTACCAGGAGGAAGGTGAATATTCCTCCCAGAAGGGAAAGTTGCTGGGCAAACAGAAACAGATGTGCCCTACAGTGGGTGAGCCAAAAATTCAAATAGAGGAAAAGTAGAGACAACGACGATATAAGAATAGAGTTGATAAGATACGTTTTTTTTTTTTTTAAGGTAAACAAGTAATGAAATAAGATGTTGAGTGTATTGAATTCTTATTTGATACGTACTAAAATGAAATTTAGGATTTTGTGGTGGAAAAGAATTAGAGTCATGTAAGTACATCTTTTGTTAGGTTCTAAAACCCGTGCTGAGTTCATAGGTGTAAGAAGGTGCTTTGAAAATTCAAACGGAAACAACTTGTGACCACTTGAAAGTGGACCAATGCCGACTGCTGAGGTGGGAGAACCTGGCTGAAAGACCCTGTCATTCTCCTGTCCTTGGCAGTGCTCCCTGGGAAGAGCAAGTGCTGTGGGCAGACATTTGCACTGCATTTCTAATGCACTGTTTTCTTGAGCACTGGGGAAACCCAGCGAGGGACACTTCATTTGTCCAATTAAAGATGGGCTTTCATTAAGTGCCACCCCAGAGCCCACAGACCAAAAGGCATATATGCATTAGTGGCTGTCCAGAGCTAATAAGACAGCTAAAATGTCACCAAGCAGGACCACGGAGTGGCTCTAGTTTCCTTGCGGTTGGAATCTGTTGAGTTAACAGCCCAGATCTGACCACACAGGCCTGGAACAGCGTGCAAGAGAGCCAGTGGGAGGAAGTTAGCCAATGTTGGATCGAAGCCAGTCAACCTTCTAAGAAAATGTGCCAGCAAGGGGGCAGGGGAGACCCTTGCCAAGAGAAAGCTTGTCTCCTGTGACGGTTTCTCATGGAGACATGACGCATTGGCTGACCAAGTGCTCCCACTGGCCCAGCAAAAATGTGTCCTGCTTCTCCAAGCCCACAGAACAATTCCTCTTCCTCCTTGAGCTGAAAAAGGTCAGCATGGCTGCCCAGGAGATAATCGTGACCTGGGGCTCTTCAGATAGCTTGTCCTGTTCTCTCAGAGGGCTTTGGTTGTTTACACAAAATGGAAAAACAGTTAAAAATAAAAGGTTTTGATACTTCACTTTCCAAAGGGAACTACTGAGGGCTTTTTTAAAAACCAATCAGCAATATTTATTAAGCAGCTACTATCTGCAAAGTACTGTGCGAACTAACCTGTTGTAAATTCACAGGAGTGTGGTATCATTTAGCCATACACATGAGATTAACTATTTCCCAACCAATATGCCTGAGACTATATATCAGATGAATACGATCTTCTTCAGAACAATTCCTTCTTAGTCCAGTTGTATTATCTGTAGAAAGAATTTTCGAAAAATCTTTTCTTTGGGCATCACCTCTAGATCCCATGGTATAGTCTTTTGAATAGTTTCTTTTTTTTTTTTTTAATTTTTTTTAACATTTATTTATTATTGAGAGACAGAGAGACGCAGAGCATGAGCAGGGGAGGGGTAGAGAGAGGTAGAATCCGAAGCTGGCTCCAGGCTCTGAGCAATCAGCACAGAGCCCGACCCGGGGCTCGAACTCACAAACTGCGAGATCATGACCTGAGCTGAAGTCGGTCACCCAACCGACTGAGCCACCCAGGCGCCCCTCTTTTGAATATTTTCAATGTTGCAAAGCTAGTGCGGGTAGAGGCAAGATAAAACTGAGAGATGTATTGTCTGATAAAGAAGAAATCAAATCCACACAAAGACCAGTATGTGAATGCTCAGACAGCTTTGAACTAGAAACAGCTCAAGTGTGGATCACCGATGAATGGAGAAACAACTATGATATATCCACCCGGTGACTAATAACTCCACCACAAAAAAGAATGGGGTCCTGATACAGGCCACCACACGGATGAACCCTAAAAACATCACGCTAAGTGGAATAAGCCAGTCACAAAGGATCATACATCATATGATCCCGTTTATAAGGAATACTCAGAAAAGGCAGGTCTATAGAGACAGAAAGTCAACTACAGGTTGCCAGGGCTAAGGGTGGAAATGGGTGATGGAGGTGTCCTAAAAATTGGATGGTGGTGACTTTTGCACAACTCTGTGACTTTAATAAAAATCATTGAAAATGCACACTTACAATGGGTGAGTTTTATTATACGTAAATTATACCTTAATCATTCCTTAAAAAAGAATTCTTTAAAAAACTTCTTGAAACAATTCTTTATTTATTTATTTTTAACATTTTTTTTTCAACGTTTTTTATTTATTTTTGGGACAGAGAGAGACAGAGCATGAACGGGGGAGGGGCAGAGAGAGAGGGAGACACAGAATCGGAAACAGGCTCCAGGCTCCGAGCCATCGGCCCAGAGCCTGACGCGGGGCTCGAACTCACGGACCGCGAGATCGTGACCTGGCTGAAGTCGGACGCTTAACCGACTGCGCCACCCAGGCGCCCTGAAACAATTCTTTAAAAATGAAGTGTGAGGATGGTAAAATATCCCTACGGATGTGGGGGTGACTTGGGAACCAGATCCAAAGTAAATGCAGTACATGGAGAGAGCTAGAAACCACCCCTCTCCCCTGCCCCCACCCCGCCACCTTGCAAAGTTCCAAAATCAGCTGAGCAATTGCAGCACCTTGGGAATGAGTGCCTATCACCTCCCAGGCTAAGGGAGGGGATGTCAATGCTCATTTGCATACAGACTCAAGGGCACGGCTCCCGGAGGGCTATAACCATTACAGAGCTAATGCTTTTCCCCAAGCTTGCGATCCACGGTGGAGATACGCGATCTATAAAAGTACTGTCACCTATCAATAAACAAAGAAAAATAAATTCGTTAATGTCAAACTAGTAAAAGCCCTTTTTTTCCCTCTTTTCAAAGTGCGAGTTGATAGCTGAGTAAGAAATAGGCTCCCCCCCTCCCCCCATGGCTAATTTGCAAAACCCCTACATACAGGAATAAGAAAAAGCAGTTACAAGGAGGAGAGAAAGTCTCCAAATGTGGGAACATATTGCTCTCTCTTCCAGCCTCCCCTCCCTGAAATGTTACTGTAGTAACGGGCAACCTTCCTCTCAAGTCCTTTTGCCCCACGTCCAAGAGAAATAGCACCATGATTGATACTGGATCTTCAAAGTCACAAATATATAGAAATAAATTCAAGCCCTAGTTCAAATGAACGACTGCATGTTAGATGTCAGCTGACACGGGGTTGAAATCTGTCTCTCTTTGGCTTCAGTCCCAAAGCTGAAGTTGGCAACCTGAGATTTTTCTCTGGTGGTTGCACCAATGGCATCTCTCTCTGCCAACCTCGGTTTCTTGTCTTGAGATTTCTTTCCTGGAGGTCAGAATGATTTTTCCCCTTGCGCCCTGAAGGATAAACCCACACAGGGTGGCTATGACACTGAGCTCTGTGCCAGGATGCGGAAGTCAGATTAAGGATTTTGTAGGTCCAGGTTTGTATGATTTTGAGAAGTTTAGCACAGTGGGGAACTGGCCTTGTTAATTACTCAGATAAATGCTAATTGACCTATAAAATGCAGGTTGAAGTTGTTAAGATCTGCTCCAACTGGCTTTATGGAAAGACGGAGGGGCTCAGGCTGTGGCTACAGCTCTCCTGAGGCAGGCAGGCAGGCAGGCAGGCAGCTATGTGTCACAAAACCAGATGGCCTTTCCATGTCAGTGAAGGGCCTCTTAAGGATATCTGAAGGATAAGAAGAGGCTCAGTTAAAGTACACTGTGGCGAACCAAGCTCCTTAACACGTTCTAGCCAGTTGAAACCTAATATCGAAACAAAACACCAAGCTACAAGTCACCAAGAGGGAACTCCAGGGTAAAAACATTTGGAGGACCAAGCCTAGGACTTGGGAAGCTGTCACTGAATATTCTCACCGTTACTGGGCGAGCAACAGGCAATTCTAGTGTATTTCAGCAGGTCTGGTAGGAGGGGGTGCTCAGCGCTTAGTTGTTAAAAGTTTAGCTAGGAAGCAAGTGTGAATGCATCATTACCACACGTGAGCACATTCCATGGTATTATGTCTGTTTCATGTTTGTGTCAGTTTTGCAATATAAATATTCAAAGGACACCGACTCTCTCCTCTTGAACTCAATTGCTAGTATTTAGCATAGATTCTACAAGGATGCTTGAACAATATTATCGGATTTTGCTGACTTTTATACAGGTCAGCAAGCTCAGCTGAAGAGTTAGAAAAACACAGCCTCTCATCCCAGTAAAATAAATTATGCGAGCCAAGAGTGCCTCCCAGATTTGTCATATAAATTAGCAGTAAAAAAAAAAAAATATATCTCCCAGACAAACTAAGCCTCGAATCTAATTCCCATGTCGGTCACCTCTTTTCTAATTATCACTAAAGCATGACTTAGCTGGATGAACCATAGCTCAAGAGGGAGCATTAAAGTGCAGACATTAGCCATGATGACTTCTCCCAGGCACTGAATAGAGTGGAAATGTATCTCTAAGACTGAGCAGTGGCCTGAAGATATTCTAGATTTGTGTTAAGGACTGACGATCAAAAGCAAGGAGAATCAAACCAGTGCCCAAAGGCAGATAAGAGGGAGCCTGCAATCTACAAGGTGCGGTGTCAAGACCCAGCGAACTTCAAGAAAGACAAATGGTTCTACCAAGAACCAACCCATATCCATCTTCCAAGGCTCCGAAAGCCTGAAACACACGGGTCAGCCTGCACAAGCCAAGAAACCATATGTGCGTCATGACAAGGAGAACATTAGGGACCGAACAAAGGGAAGGAAATGTTGGACTCAAAGAAAGAAGAGGGAGAGGGGAGGAAAATGTTTTGGGCAGATGATTTGCAACCGGGTCTTAATTTATAAAGGTGACTGAGTGACAACACAGAGAGGTCAATGCCTTTGAAAGACGTTTTGTTACTTACAACTCCCAAGGGAAGGGGATCACGCCATGCCACCCAGGGCCACGTAGTGAAGCACCAGGTTTGGTCAGGAGACAGAAGCAGGAGTGGGGAGTGTGGGGGCGGGGGGAATAGAGGCCAATAGAGGCCACAGCCTTTATTGGGATTTCTGCGGTAAGGATATGATAGGACAAGGTAAACAGCTGAGGATTGACTTGTTTGAATAATTCCTGAGAGCCTTGGGGGCATAGGGACTGTCCCTGGTTGTCTAGTACCTGAGTTGATTTAGGGCAGGGGAAATACTGGTTTGATGTGTGAGTCAGGTAAGGAGGTGGTTGGGAACAGGGCCTCAGGATTGGTTGGAAGGTTTGTAATATGGTTTTGAGGTTTCTACCGAAGCTGGATCACAGAGAAGATGTGAACAATTTTGGCTATCTAGTTTGGCCCTGTCATTGATGGAGGCCAAATAGACAAATACAGAATCTAAGAACGCACAGAGCAGGGGAATCTTCTACATCCCTATATATTCATAGTACCCAATCCATTGCTGTACATGTGGTTGAAGATCAATAAATACTGGTTGGTTGGTTGATTGGTAGGGCAGACGGTTGCATAAGACTTTTTGGCCATCGAGAACCCTTGAGAGAAACAAATGGCACTCTCCTTTTTTCCCTAAAGCACACCCTCCTGTAGCAGAATTTGCCAGCCGCAAGGTTGTATCCCAAGTTGCTCAAGGATGAAATGGCTTGGGTAACAGATCTGTCGATATCTTTCTCGTGTAGGCAATCTTTGCTAGTAGCGATATGCGCACTTACGTCTTTATATTCCCGATCTATTTTTTATCCTTCGCCATAAACTTGCCAGGGATAAAACGTTCCCTCGTTTACTAAGAACAAGGCATGCAAAGCAGAATCTTTGGTGGGTCCTCAGTAACGTTAGACATGCTCTAGGGGCTCCTCGTCTGACAGTCAAATCCAGATGTCTCACAATTATCCTGTGAGGCCTTTAAGAGCTGGCCCCACCCCCTCTCTGATCTCTACTCCCACCCACTACCCCTCTGTGACTGTGCCACACAAGCCAACACAAGCCACACAAGCCAACTTGTAGCTCCTGGAGCACAGCAAGCAGGGCCTTTGCATTTACTGTTCCTTTACCTGGAACACCCCCAAGATATCCGTGTAGCTTCCTTTCTCGCCTCCTTCAGCTTTCCAATTCAATGTCACCTTTGTCGATGAGGCTTTGGCTACCCCATATAAACTACCAAACTATTCCCCTTACACACACGTGCGCACACACTTCATTTTTTATCCTTGGCGTTACTTCCTTGTATACATAGCATTTATCACCAGTTCTACCACTTGCTGTCTTATATACTTATTTTTGTGCACATATACCCCTTCTCCCCCCTAGTAGGATATAAATTCCGTGAAAACAAGAATTTTGGCAATCAAAAGCTAGAAGAGGGTCTGGCCCATGATTATGCCCAATACACATCTGGTGAATGAATTAATGAATGGCCCAAATAAAAGCATACATTCCCTCTTGTTCTCTCTCTCGGATTTTTTTTTCTCTTAGTCCCACACCCAGACTTCCCACTGGGTAAGAGAAACTGGCCACCGAATGACACACAAATTTGTTCTGTAAGAAAATCATTCCCACCCTCCATAGCTCTCCTCCTGTTAGCCCTCATCTGGGTAAATGGCACCACCATCCAGAAACTGGGAGCCACGTTTCCTGTCGTCTCCTGGTCCCCCCACGCTGGGTGCATGAGCAAGTCCTACATGGTCAACCCCCAGAACATAGGTTGCCCAGACTAAGCCACTATCCTGTTTCACTCAACCTCCTAACCTGTCTCTCCTATTCAATTCCTGACCCACCCCCATCCCCACCCCCACCCAGTTTGCCCACAGTAACCAGAGAGGGCTTTCAAAAATTATCTAAGATCAGGTAAGTACCCTAGAAGCCCTTGGATGTCTCCCCAGATTTCCTATTATCGGCCCCCATATTCCGTGTGGTCTGGCCCTGCTCACCCTGGAAACTCATCCTTTGTCACCCTCCTCCCCCTGCTCACTTTACTCCCGCCCTGCTGGGTCCATGCAACCTTTTGAGGATCCCAAGTTTATTCTGTCCTGGAACCTTCTTCCCACTTGCTTCTTCTGCTCTTCTTTGCATGGGTGGTTCACAAAGTCCATTCTTTAGACGTCAGTCCAATGTCACCTCCTTAGAGAGGCATTCCACAGACCCGGTAGGTCTCCTCATGCTATATTCTATCACACCGTCTTGTTACTTCAAGTACTTTACGATTACTCATTATTTTATTTAATAGTCCATGGGGCCGTCCTTTCAGCTGGACCCTGGGAATTACCTCTCTGGATAAGGGTAACATTTGAGAGAGTGTATCAGGCCAGAGAACTTGCACCTTTTTCCTCTCTGGGTGCCCTTTCTTAATGTCTCCATCCAGCAGTGAGTGTTCCTTTGCCCTCTTCCTGATATCAAATTCTGCCCTTCTGAAAGTAGCCAGTGTCAATGATGTATGTGTTAGCATGAGGGGACAAACTCCAATCAATTGCTAGTGTCTGCCTAGAGTCCTGTGTGGAGAATTCTGAGGTGTACCACAGGCTAAGCGAGACATTCTACTTTGACCAGTTCATGATGTGAAGCCCGGGTAAGGGAAGGAGCAGACAGGATATGTGGTCATGTATTTATCACATACTTAAGTTTATTCTTACTTGCTCCAAGATCATTTGAATTTTATTCTTTCTTTCTCTCTCTCTCTCTTTCTTTCTTTCTTTCGAGAGAGGGCACATGTGAACGAGGGGCAGAGGGAGAGAGGGGGAGAGAGAGAGAGAAGCGGGGCTCGCCCAAAGAGGGGCTTGTGCTCACCCAAAACAGGGCTCGAGCTCACAAACTGTGAGATCATGACCTGAGCCAAAGTCAGATGCTTCACCAGCTGAGCCACCCAGGCGCCCCTTTATTCTTATTTCTAATTTGGCAGAAAGGATTTGGTCTTCTAGAAAAGCATTTCAAGTATCAACAACAAATGAGAAAGTTATTTCATAGACTCAGTATCTTCTTCAATCATATCACTAAGGAAACAAATACTTCTTAAAGGATCCTCAAGCATCCTTAAATGTTTTTGAATACGTAACTTATTTAATTATCACTTTTTAGAAACCCTCAAGAATTTATTATCACTTTTTCACGTAAGAAAATTAAGCTTTTACATATTGATCTTTTCCCCCATACAGCTAGTATATAACAGAGCTAGAATCTCCCCTCTGCTCTGGCATTTTGCGGAGCCCAGGATCATTTGCTACACATAAGTTCCTCCGTTGTCTTTGCTTAAAGCAGTCCTGTGGATCAGGGGGATGGGAAAGGATGGTTATATGGACACAGAAGAGAAAACCTCTGCCCATGAATTGTCACCTACTTGGAGAAGTGGAACCTATCTATACTCACAACCCAAGACTCTTGAAACTTTAAATCCATAGACAAACAAGGGAAGGTGAATCTAATTAGAACTATACCTATAATGAATATTTAGATGATGAAAAAAATATGTAATTAGATCTGGCAGTGATGAATCAAGGAAGACTTTCTGGAGGGAATCATTTGTATGAGGTTTTGAAAGAGTATTGGTAAAGGGGGGCAGGGATTCTGGGAATAGGAAAATGAGAACCTCATGTCTAAGATGGTTAGTTGTAGCTTCTCAGGTGGACCGTACTTGCGAATGTGTTAGAATGGGAGAAGCTGTATAAAGAAATCACCATTTATTTCTTTGGAAAACTCTATTATGTTCTGCTTAAATGGCTGAAATGTCAGGGTGCCTACAAAAGTTATTTTTAAAAATTGATCGTTAAATTGAAACTATCTAGTGAAGGAATTATAAAAGCCAGCTGTCAGAAAAGCCCCCTCACTGAAAACTAAGGAGGCATCGCGGAGTTGTCACAGAGGAGTGATGAATAGATGTTGGGGACGTCTTCTCATTCTGTCTTTTTGGTTCTACCCCAACGGAAAGAAAAAGCAGATTGGGGAACTGAGAGTATGAAAAGATAAACGTGACTGTTGCTCGTGACCTATTCTGTGCCAAGACCCTTTCTTTTTCTGTCTCACAGGTGCGTCTTTAGCTACTATCTGTGGAGGTAGGAGGGTAAATTGGGGAGGCAGTGCAACGGAATGACCGTTTCATTGTTTTACATCCAGACTGTAATCGCTAAGTAGATTATCACCATCAACCAGTGGTCCACCAAGAAGTACAAAAAGTTCTGAGAGTGACCGGGCAGGCAGGGATGACCTCTGACCTGCCTTCGAGGTCATCAAACCCACAGTGCTCCTCTTCCCAAACCAAATATAGACTGAGCTCCGTGAGTGTTAAAACAGCTTTGCATTTGGAGATTTTAGAAAAAATGTCCCAGCCAACTGGAGTTGGAGGCTGTTGTGGATCGCTGTTCTCCCAGCCTTCCTTCTGAAAAGGGCTCTTTCCACACCATGGGACTATGGTGGGCACATCGCTCTACAGCTAAACAATCCTGGATATAGACAGACCTATATATATATGACCTCACTACGGTCCTCTTCGGTCCATATATGGACCACTACGGTCCATATATGGACTGAATGATATGCTAGGGAGGGAAGGTTTTTCTCTCTTCTCTTTACCTCTAAGGAGGATATAAACCAGGGAGAACCAGAGATCACCTTCGTTGTCACCTGGAGAAAATCTGTCCGGAGTCAACAGAACTAGCTGCCTGCAGAAGTAAGAGGTGGTGACAACCGTCATTTGAACCCCAAGACCCGGCTGGGGTCGAACTCAGGTCACCTCTCGGCCTTCTTGCTTAGAGGAATGTAATACTGTGATTTATTATAAGAAATGTACATTTGGTGTTCATCCACATTTCTGGCTTCTAGAGCTCCTAAAACCCTTGGGATTTCATAAGCAATACGAGAGGCCAAGGTGTGTTTTGTATTCCGAACAAGTTCCTTTAAACCATACCTGAGTTTATGTTAATGAGGTGATTTTGGAAAGCCCCTAAGGATTTGGGCTGGTTGCCAGGAGAAGCAACCACGGTCATTAGGGGGTTGGAACTTTCAGCCCCAACCCCCTGACCTCCGGGGAAGAGAGAAGGGTTAGAGGCTGAATCACCAACAGCTAATGATTTGAGCTAATGAAACCTCCACAAAACCCCAAAAGGATGGGGTTTGGAGAGCTTCTGTGTTGGTGAACAAGAACCCATCTATATTCTGGGATGGTGGTGCATCCCAGACTCCACGGGGACAGAAGCTCCTGTGCTCAGATCCCTCCCTTCCAGATCTTACCCTATGTATCTCCATCTGGCAGTTCTTTTGTATCCTTCGATATCCTTCAAAGAAACCAATAATCTAGCAAGTAAACTTTTCCTGCGTTCTGTGAGCTGTCGCAGGAAATTAAACAAACGGGAGGAGGGAGTCATAGGAACAGCACCCCACCCCTACCCCCCTGCCACCTTGATCCAGCCAGTCCATGGCGAAAAGATAGCTAAGATCTCATTCAGGAGTGTGAGGAATGAAATATTCAAAATTTGGCTTGAAATCACTTCTGATCCTAAGCAGACCCGATGCTTAGAAATCAGAACTTCAGGGATGCCTGGGTGGTTGAGTACATTAAGCATCTGTCTCTTGATTTCAGCTCGGGTCATGCTCTCACTGTTCATGAGTTCCAGCCCTGCATCCGGCTCTGACAGTTCAGATCCTGCCTGGGATATTCTCTCTCTCTCTCTCTCTCTCTGTCTCTGTCTCTCTCTCCCGTTCATGTGTGTGTACATACTCTCTTGCTCTCAAGGTAAATAAATAAACTTAAAAAAAAAAGAAAGAAATCATGTGCTCAGGAAGGTTTTTGACTACAAGAGAAATTTCAGGGTAACGTTAGAAGGTTATTTTCTATTTAAGCCTGGAGGGAAATTCAAAAGTAGTTTGAGAGATTGAGAATAATTAAAAGGCAGAGAGAAAGGAATCAAATTATACCTAGGTGTTTACACTTAAGTATTATTTAAGTATTAATTAACACTCCTGTCACTTTTAGCTATGTGCCAGGTACCCTTCTAAGCACTTAAAAGATATTAGCTCATTTCACCTTTATAACAACCCAATGAGATAAAATAATGATATACTTGAAAATAATTTAACAGGATTTTACCATTGGTAATAATATCTACCATTTGGGGGGCTCCTGGGTGGCTCAGTCGGTGAAGCATCCGACTCCTGATTTGACTCAGGTCACGATCTCACGGTTCGTTGAGATCGAGGCCCATGTCAGGCTCTGTGCCCCATGTCAAGCCTGCTTGAGATTCTCTCTTTCTCTCTCCCTGCCCCTCCTCCACTCATGCGCTCTCTCTCTCTAAAAATAAATAAATAAACTTAAAAAACATATATCTACCATTTTTAAGTGCTCACTGTACCTTTATTTTATGTCCAATATTTCATTCAATCTTCACGACAAACGTAAAAAGCAGGTACAGTTACTATGACTATTTTATGAATGAAAAAACAAGCAAACAAACAAGAGAGGTTAGGTAGCTTTCCAAAGGCCACACAGCCAAGTGGTGGTATACTCGAATCCCTATCCGCCTGCCTTTAAAACTTGTACTTGGAATCACTGTACTATAGCCTATCAATATTTAGTTACTCTATCTTACTGTTCTAATATAGTTTTATATTCTCATAGAGTAAAACAAAAGCAGGCATATCCAATACCTATACATATTTAACAAGATTATTACCCAATACCATCATCTGTCTGAAGGCAGCTTATTCAAATTGGAGGCAAGGCACACAGGATAAAATTAAGAGCTTTCGAAAGTTGTCTTTGCAACTATCCAACCTAATAAAGCCAGAGGATAAAACCATAGGCAGCATATCAACTTCCCTTAGGGACAGTTATTCTCATCTTAATTTCCATGCTGTCAGTTGACGGATGTTGATTGAAAGTCAGGTTGATGGGAGATCACAAGTGTTCTGAGATATTTTAAGGAGAGTTTGATAAAGCTACGATTTACAAAGTGTGGAAAATCTGCAAGGAATAGTGCAGTGTCCTGCATTAATCACAGCAGGAAAGCCTTAGACCTCCTCTTGTCCCCTTGAAGGTACATAAAGAAGCAGTTCCTGGAACCCAGGGAGGGGAGCTGTATGGAAAAGGACTGCCCACCCACGCTGGGCCTTCATCAGAGCAACGTGGCTAACCCACAGCCACCTGGAAAGTAAGAGACTGGGGGGAATAACCCCCCCCGACTGCCTTTCTTTGCTACACTGTGATCTCCTTTCAGTGCCTCAAAGCCAACCCAAAGCCAGAGGGTCAAGGATTCTGTTGAATCTGCCAGCATGTGGGAGCACAGGACAGGGCGAAAAGGGGGTGGGGACTGTCTGAAAGGCAAAAGGACAACATCCAAGAAGTTGATGATGGCCCACATCGGTGTATGTGCCTTGAGAAAACTGAATTTCCAAGCCTGCCCAAGTGTAGGTCCCTGAAACAGCCTAAGTAACCGGTCTCTATCCTCCTTCCAGTCGTGTCAGTCCAAAATGGCCTCGGACCCAAGTTGGACCAGCCTACAGCTTTGGTCTCCTTTGGTGTTCTTCCTTAATCGGCGGGCACCGTGGAGTGCAGAGTGCTGAAGGTCCCCCTCCCCCCCCAGCTCAAGGCTAGCGCGGCATTCGCACCTCGAACCAACCTCTGGGGTGGCCCCGTTTGTTGTTCAAGCCAAAGGCTTCCTTGGGAAATTTCACCGCCGGTCTGCTCAGTAGATACCTTGCCCTGAGGTAAGCTTGGAAAGGTTACAAGTTTAAGCAACAGCCAGAAACTCTGGCTCCCGTTTCTAGACTTGTGCAAAGTACGTGTGGTTGCTGCACAGGCAACCCAAAGAGATGTTGGAACTAGCGTGTTTGTTTAAGCTGTCCGGTGAGATAAAGTGTCAACATGTTGGCTCAGTTCAATTTCCTTTCTTCATCCTTCCTGAGAAACCACTTGACGCAGGGGTTGCACACACACACGGCTCATCCTTTACTCGTTTACTCGTGTGTGTTCTTATCCAGCTCACCTCGACGAGGATGTCCCACTGTGTCTTACTCAGCCTTGGGCCCTTGGGTTAACACTCTGTGCATTGCTTGTTTCTCTCTGCTCTCGTCGCTATAAAAATTATCTGCTCTAGTCTCAGTCCTTACACCTGGCTGAAAAAATGGGGAGATGAAAAGAAAAACCTAATTGCTGCTAAGTTAGTGACGTGGCTTTCAGCGTGTGCTCTGCCCGCGACTAGCTCTTGAAACGTAGCTTTAAAACCTCCCACTCACCAGCTCAGTGGTCTGAGTCATTTGGGGTTGCAGCTCTGAGGACTGAGGTCAGGCTCTTGAGCAAGCGGGACCTGTATCCTGGGTTCTCAGGGCACTGTTTTCGAAAGCAAGGATTTCTCTGTCATACAGTCACATGCGCTACTGAGGAGGAAGAAGAGCGGATGGAGAAATGAGTTCCCAGCAAGGGCTGAGTCTATCTGACACGGTTTTTAGTTTATTTAGACAAAAGTGACCAAGAGGAGAAGACTATTGCAAAACTTCAGCATAACATTGCTACGGTTTCCACTACTTGACGTGGTGCCTTGCGTTCTCCTTGGCTAGACCACAGTTTCAGGTAACGATAGACTCCGTGGTCTCCTGTGCTTACACCTTAGTGAGAAGGAATCCATTTCGCAGTCTCCTTGATACGCGTTTTCTTTTTGACGCGTCGTGTCCCTTCATCAGCCACCTTTATGTGGTTCTAGACCACGCTGGTAGGGAAACCTGGCAGAATTCAGACGCCCCAGCAGTTTCCGCATCCCCCTTCTTCCACTGAAATTATAACTGGAGCCTCGAGCTCATGTGCTGATGATAAGACAAGAGAAGAGGGGACTCAGATTAAAGACAGAGATGAGCACCCTGGATAAAGATGTGAGAGACCCCAGACCAGGTTACTTGGGAACGCTGTAGACGCTTCTTTTCAGATAACCTAAAAAATAACGGGGAAGGAGATTGTCAGTTTGGATCGGTTGAGGTTCCTGGAACAAGAGACAGGGTAAGAGGACTTGGGCAATTTCTTTCCGGGGTACAGTTAGAGCCCAGTGAGGAAGAGTACAGATTTCGGAGTCAAAGAGACCCGGAAATGAGACCTGGTTCTCTGACTTACTGGCTGCAAAATCTTGGGCACAGCACTTAACCTCTCTGCAGAGACTTATAATGAGGATTAAATGAGATTAATGGAAACACAGTACTCAGGATAGAATCTGGCACCCAAGAAAGTACTCCATAAATATTAGCTTCTGTATTTAGCCTCGAGTTTTTTATTAATCCTTTCCTTTCAAACCCCCATGCCCAGCACGTGCACAGAGACCCATTCTCATGCAACCATGGAGCTTAGTCCTTTTGTATCCAGCCCCAAAGCTGCCTGTCTCCAGCTTTACCCAAGTTCCACAGTCTCAGCTACCTCTTACTAGTCAGCTGATATTGTAGCTTCTGACCTAATTCGATTATTTTTTAATTTTTTAAAAAATGTTTTATTATCTATTTTTGAGAGAGACAGAGAACGAGCAGGGGAGGGGCAGAGAGAGAGAGAGGGAGACAGAATCTGGAGCGGTCTCCAAGCTCAGAGCCCGACCTGGGGCTTGAACTCATGAACCGTGAAATCACAGCCTGAGCCGATGTCGGCCACTTAACCAACTGAGCCACCCAGGTGCCCCAATTTCTGACCCGATTTAAAGTATTGTACAGTTGACCCTTGAACGACATGAGTTTGAACAATGCATGTCCTCTTAAACATGTTTTTAATTTTTAAAAAATATTTTGATGTTTATTTTTCGGAAAGAGTGCATGCAAGCGGGGGAGGGGCGAAGGGAGGGAGGCAGAGGATCTAAAGCAGGCTCCATGCTGACAGCAGAGAACCCTACGTGGGTCTTGAACTCACAAACCATGGGATCATGACCTGAGTTGAAGTCAGATGCTTACCTCACTGAGCCACCCAGGCGCCCCCCCCCCCTTTTTTTTTAGATTTTTTAAAATGTTTATTTAAACATGATTTTTTTAAATACAGTACAGTACTGTAAATGTATTTTCCTTATCATTATCTTAATAACATTTTCTTTTCTCTAGCTTGGTTTACTGGAAGAACACAGTACAGAATACACATAACATACAAAATACGTGTTAATCGACTGTGTTATCTGTAAGTCTTCCTTCCGGTCAACAGTAGGCTATTAGTAGTTAAGTTTTGGGGGAGCTGGAAGGAACACACAGAGTTTTTACTGCACAGGGTGTCAGCATCCCTAGCCCCTTTGTTGTTCAGGGATCAGCTATAGTTGCCCCATGTCTGTTTCTTTCATTCAATCTCCCTCACGTAGAACCTGATGAAGATCCTATTATTGAAGGCTTGCCTATTTCTCTTCAATCTTCGAGTCTGGAATCTATGTTCCAAGAGCTAAAATCTTTGAGCTGGAGGGAACGTTGGCATCATCTAGCCTAGGGTAAAAGCAACGTTGCAGCTAAGTCTAAGATGGGCGGAGAACTCAAAGGGCAGGGAGTAACGTTTGTAGAGAAGTCTTCTCGGTGTGGTTCACTTCTGTAGAGAATCTTCAAAGAGGGTCAGAAGTTGACAGTAAGTGGAGGAGGGGAGGTTGTTTAACAAAGGAAATGTGCAAACACTGCATGTTCTAAGGTACAGGAACATAGAATGGCTAAAGGCTTGGGTGTCAGGAGGGAAGTTGAGATAAGGCTAGATATAGGAAGAATTTCAGAAAAGAAAGTCATGCAAACATTGAAAGATGTTTTCAGCATTTTAGGAACACAAATTTCTTTACCCACGTTGAGTGCCCTAAAGTGGATGGTGAAGACACACACTGTCTTTTCCGAAATAGATGATTAGTTCAATACCGTGTACATCAGGGTCTCGAAACCTGAGTTTATGTTTTCTTTTCTGTGATGACTTAATCTGAACTCTCACATCTGAGCCCTCCACCATATCTCCAACAAACATTTAACGTAGCTTGAATACCTCCAATGCCAAGGAGCACAATCCTGGGAAAGGCAACTAATTCCGTCCTTTTAAACTTTAAATTTATTTTTCAACTGAGGTAAAATTACATACAGTAAAACGCACAGACCTTAAGTATACAGTTTGAGACATTTTGACAAATATACCTGTGTGTCCAATGGCTTGATCAAAATGCAGAAAATTGCCATCACACAGAAAATTTCCCCATGATCCTTTCCTGTTAACCATCCTGCCTCCCTTCTCCCCCAGGGAGACCCAATTCTGATTTCTATTCCCACAGATTAATTTCGCCTTTCCTGGACTTCCCGTAAGTAGAATTAGTCAGTGCGTGTACTCCTGTCTGGCTTTTTCCCCCACATAATGTAATATTTTTGAGATTCATCTATGTTGCTGTGTGTATTAACAGTATTCACTGCTGGTCAGTATCCCACTATATGAATTAAATTACCTCCATTTGTGTATCCATTCTGCTGCAGCTGAACATTGGCATGGTTTCCAAATTCTGGCTTTTAGAAATGACGCCACAGTGAACATTCCCATACTGTTGTTTGTAGACATAAGATTTCATTTCTTTTGGAATTCCTAGATCACAAAATAGGCGACTCCTTGTAAGAAAATGCCAGTTTTCCAAAGTGGTTGTACCATTATGGATTTGTAGTTCTTTATTGTTTTTGAGTCCTTTGCCAGAGATGTGTATTTCCCCCAGTGTGTGCCTTGCCTATTCTTTTTACTAACAATTATTTTGATAATCAGAAAATTTAATTTTAATGAGGTACATTAAATCATTTTTTCTCTTATTGCTATATATTTTTTTGTATTCTAAGACATCTTTGTCCGTGCCAATCTTTGCAAATATATTCTCCTGTGTTTTCTTCTAGAAAGTTTATAGTTCAGCCTTTACATTTAGGTTTATGACCCATCTCAAATTAATTTCTGTGTGTGATGTGAAGTAGGGGCTGAGGTTCATTAATTCCATATAAGATATCAATTATACAAGTACCACTTAAAAATGACTTCCTCTTCTCCACTGAATTTCATTGGTGCCTTTGTCAAAAATCATCTCAGTTTATATATGTGATTCTATTTCTCGATTCTCTATTTGTTTCTATTTATGCCAACACTACATTGTCTTAATTACCATAGCTGTACCAAAAGTCTTGAAATCATGTGGTATAAGCCCTTCAAATTTGTTCTTTCTCAAGAGTGCTTTGGCTAGTCTCGGTTCTTTACATTTCTGTTAAAAATTTACTATCAACCCATCAATACATTTCATTTTTGAATAGCTCGATTCTTAGAAGTTCTTTTTAAATTTGAACTTAACTTTCCCAGCTCTCCTGTAACGTCTTAGTCTTGCTCTACTATGGAGGCGTGTGAATATGTTCACTTCCTGTTTCACAGAGGAGGCAGCACAGCACCAGGGAGAAAGATTCCCACTTTGGAGCCAGACATCCAGGGGTTTAATTGTTGACCCTGGTTTTATGTCTTCCACAAGCAACTCACTGTCTCTGATCTTCAGTGCCTTGGTCGGTGAAATGAAAATAATTTCCACCCTACAGGATTGCTCTGAGAATCCGAGAAAGTACATATAAAGCACCGAGCCCAGTTCAGGTCTTGGCACATGATAGACACTAAATGTTTAAAGGTAGTGATTGTTATTATAAACATTTAAAGATGATGGTTGAGCTGTTCCTGCCAAACCTCCATTTTAGGTTAAATATCCCTAGTTGTTCAACTTTTTCATAAAATATGATTTCCAGACATTGCTCTCGCCAGTTATATTTGAAATATTTAAAAAAATCAGTAAGACAAGGGCAGTGACTTCTCAGAAGAGAAGACACAGGCCATTGGGCAGGATCTGGAGGGCCCGTGGCGGACCAAGCATTAATCGATCTTTTATTTACTGGATCCTAGGGGAAGTCCATAGGGACTGGGACAGTGGAGGTTGGGGGTGGTGCTCAGAGGCTAGAGCAGTGACCCTTTGCCAATGGATATGCAAGTATTTCAATGTTATTAGAACCAGAGCATCAGTACTGGAGGTTGGCCGGGGATTCTCAGCCCTCTTCTCGGCGAAGAGAACCTCTGATTTGTAGGTGGGCCTCCAGATGCTCCAACAGTGCCCCTACCTCCTGACGTCCCTTGCAGGTAGGTGTGGCCCCATGACCAAGCTCTGGCAAAGGGGGTGTGAGCAGAAGCGATGTGTGCACTTCGGCTTTGTACCTTTTCTTCCTCCCACTGTCGGGAATGAGCCTCTGCCTGTGAGCCATCGTGGACCACATGAAGGAGGTACCCTAGGATGACAGGGCCACAACACAGAAGAAGCCTGACCTCCTGACAACTTTGCAAGAGCAAGGCTGGCCCACCATCTAAGGTGAGAGCTCAGCTGTCTGCGTCAGGGCATCGTTTTGGGTCTCCGTGGCCTGCAGCTGACGTTTTATCACAACTCATGAGAACATCGTGTGACCCGCTGTTCCCAACCTCACCCTAGTTTTCAGACCACTCTATAGCCACACGTTAAAACTGACCTCAGTCAGTTCGGTTCTGCCTCATCATCAGTTCTTTTTAATAGAAAAGGGTAGCTGCCAAGGGAGAGCAGGTATACAGGTTAGTTACTTCCCGTTATGGGCTGAATTGTGCCCCCCTGCAAATTTATATATTAAAGTCCCAGCTCCCCGTACCTTAGGAATGTGACCATATTTGGAGACAAGGTTTTTAAAGAGATGGTTACATTCAAATAAGGCCTTTAGGGTGAGCCCTCATCTAATATGTCTGGTGTCTTTATAAGAAGAGGAAGAAACTCCAGGGGTGGCCATGCACAGAGGGATGACCATGTGAGGACACAGTGAGAAGGCAGCCATCTGCCAGCCAAGGAGAGAGGCCTCAGAAGAAACCAACCTTGCTGCCCCCTTGATCTTGGACTTCCAGTCCCCAGATCTGTGAGAAAATACATTTCTGTTGTTGAAGCTACCCAGTCTGTGGTATTTTGTTAAGGTGGCCCAAGGAAACTAACACCCTGCCAGTTCCCTCATTGCCAGATTTTAATGACAGCAAACCTCACGATGGATTCTGCCATGCATGCAGGCACTTATTGATCATTTATTAGAAACAGGGCAGATTAAGTCTCTCCTCTTTTTTAGGAGAGCTCACCACACTGTACTTGAATGTGCTTTGCTAGGTGCAGAGACAACATTCCGGCGGCAACATTCAGTTAAACTTATGGTCTGTAAACAGGCAGCGAGAATCCCCAAGACGCAAGCAGACAGGACCATTTACAGAACACGATTCTGTTGCTGTCTCTGGAGCGAGAGGACTTGTATCCCTACACCTGTTCGCCTGTTCATGCGATGGATGGGTGTGTCTGTAAAATATTTGTGACAAGCCATTTTCTTGAATACTTCTGAATTCACTAACGTTAGCCCCTTTTTTTAAAAAAAATTTAAGTGTTTATTTTTGAGAGAGAGAGAGAGAGAGAGAGAGAATGAGCGGGGAAGGGGCAGAGAGAGAGGGAGACGGAACCTGAAGCGGGCTCCAGGCTCCGAGCTGATAGCACAGGGTCCGACGCAGGGCTCAGACTCTTGAACCGTGAGATCATGACCAGAGCCGAAGTTGGACCTGAGCCACCCAGGTGCCCCAGGAGAGTCTATTTTTAATGCTCATTAAGCTAATTAGCAAGCCACTAATGAAAATCCATTTTTTAACGTTTTGTGTGTGTGCTGATTAGTTAAAAAAAAAAAAAAAAGAGAGAGAGAGAGAAAAAAATCACTTGTATTGATTGAGATTAGAATAACTAAAATATTTGTAACAGCTACCTCCCAGGATGGGCTTTCTGATTAGGATGCGAACTGACACCTCCCCTCCCCCCCTCCCTTAGCATGAATTTCTGATTAGGGCAAATGACTGCCTTAGGGTGCTCTCAAACCAACACAGTAGTATTTCATTGTCTAGGCTGAAGTACCTTTAGTAAATTACAGGCCTGACTGTAGCCCTTGAAGGAGGATCTTTAGTTCTAGAGGAGAAACACTCCTCATATAGGTTACTTCATATGGTATAGGTACACCACACACGGCTACGACACACAGATTATGTGGGTTTTCCACACATCGAGCAATTCTGTGAGGCCAGGTGGTTCAATGGAGTTTAATTCAGTCCAAACACTATCTACTGAGAGACAGCAGCAGATTCCACAGGTCAAGGGTTCAGACAACCCTACCCCCAACCTCAGATGCAAATCGAAAAGTCTAGTTTGTAGCACCTGTGCTTCTGACCAGCCGGCTGTAGATTGCAGGTCCCCACATCCCCCTCCTCAGGTTTGCTTAACTGGCTCACGGAACTCAGGAACACGTTTCACTTACTAGGTTACCGGTTTGTTACAAAAGGATGCCATTCAGGAACAGGTAGATGGAAGAGACGAGTTGGGCGAAGTATGGGGGAAGGGTGTGGAATTTCCTTGTCCTCTCTGGGTGCATCCAGATCTCCATGTGTTCACCGACTTGGAAGCTGCCGAACCCCATTCTTTTGGGTTTTCATGGAAGCTTCATTAAATAGGCATGATTAATTAAATCATTAGCCATTGGGGATTGATTTGATCTTCAGGCCGGCACTGGTTGGGACTGAGAGTTCCAACCCTTTAACTTTAGATGGATGGTTCCCCCGGTAACCAGCCCTGCCCTGTCCTTAGGTTACCTAGGGGCTTTCCAAAAGTCACCTCATTAACATGAACTCTTGGGGTGCTTGAACGGGGTTTGTTATGCATTACAAAAGACACATTTACTGCTCCTATCACTTCGGAAATTCCAAGGGTTTTAGGAGCTGTGTGCCAGAAATGGGATGAAGACCAAATATGTATTTCTGATTATAAAATCACAATCGTTCACATCGCTCTCCTATTCCATGGATGCTGGAAGCTTTTCCTTACTCGTAGTCGCTGTATTGTCTGTAACTGACTTTTAAATACTTCAACATAAAGAGCGTCATGTACATGTATATAAACTAACTTTAATCCATGGTGGGGGACATATAGTTAACATTTGAAGGGTCCCAGTCAAGAATCCGTGCTCTTGTGATCAGCAGTTTGAGCCCCCCACAACCCCCCCTCACCGCCGCCCCGGGGCAGGAATTCACGCTTCCAGAGAAGGCTCCCTCCGCCAAGAACTTGCAATATCATTATTTAAATCTGAATCAGATGATGCGCTAATTAGCATATCAGAAATAGTTTTTCACTGATGAAATCAGTGCTGTATCGGAAAGGTGGTTGGCTGGAACGGGCTTGCACGGACAAGCTAGAAGAATCCAGCATCCAAATGGCATGCTGACTCCAGCCCCGGGGATGTCTGGTCTTTTGTACCTCTGCTTAAAGAGCAACTCTGTTGCCCGATGTGGCCCAAGAGTTTGGTGGACTCCCTGGCCTCAGAAAACTGCTGCGTTTTCCTGGGGCCCTGGTTTTCCTGCAGGAAAAGAAGAAGAAGCCAGAGAGAGAGAGAGAGAGAGAAGCCAGAGAGCAGGGCCTGACCACCTGTGTGTGTGTGTTGTCTGTGTTGGCTAAGAACCTGCGTGCATGTGATAGAGCCGGATCGGAGACTTGCTTTAGAGCAACGTGTCACCTGGGGGTGAGGTCAAAGGGACACACAGAAACCCGAATAAAACACTGACAATTGCTGAAGGCCCAGATTCATTTAGCAACGATACCTGACCTGAATTCTTCACAATAACCACAGGTCTCATTTAGTGATCAAGTCTTTTGTTCAGGGTTTGAGCCCAACCCATTTAATCCTTTAAACCTGCCAAGGTTGGCAATTCATTTATAAGGGAAGAAAATTAGGTTTTCTTCCCTTTTCTTAGGAAAAGAGCCAGGTGAGCTCTTTCCCGAATGTCCAAACCAATGCCTTACGTCTGCCCACGCTGCTCCCCAAGGCGGGTTAAGCGCGCATCGACCTCTTGTTACCTTTATGCGATTAAATGATCCCGGCACGATGAAATCCTAAGGAGGAGGAGAGGTGTAGGGTCAGATCTGACTTCAGTGGGCAGGGAAAAAGGGACACAGTGGGTGCCCCCCTGCTGGCAGGTGACTAAGGCAGGTGGGGGGGGGGGGCAGAAACCACACACTGTGCTTGGCAGACTGTGAGGTATTCCATGGCGTCATTATCAGAGAATAGCAGCCTTTTAGAATTAAGAATAGTCTTAATTTGCACTTCGTTGGGGTTTTCATTTACATAATGTTCGAATGCAAAGAAAATTCATACAAAAAAAAAAATCCACTGCTAATTTAGCATTGGAGTTCTTGTTTAAATAACCACTGAAAGAGAAAGGATTTTTCACTTAGCGCTCAGGTTTAGGTGGTCAGGCAGTTTTCTAACTCTGGCATTGTGTCACACCCCAAATGAGAAGGTGTTTGCCTCTGAGCAGATCTGTTGGTATGATCCAAACGCTAATCACCATTTCAATAACGAAGTTGGTGTGGAGGATTTAATATAATTTAAGGGTTCAGAGAAAATGTTTTATGCGGGGCCTCACTAAAAGTGCTTGCAGTCTCGAGTCTGGTGGGAATGATCATTATAACAGGTGTTAATTCAGCTGATGACACCACCCAGAATTTCAATTGTGACGGATTTAGGGATG
Organism: Panthera onca; assembly: GCF_046562875.1. Classification (NCBI taxonomy): domain Eukaryota; kingdom Metazoa; phylum Chordata; class Mammalia; order Carnivora; family Felidae; genus Panthera; species Panthera onca. Next base: position 96,484,213 of record NC_138348.1, on the reverse strand, counting down.
GGAGGCAGAGAGGAGTAGGATCCATAGTGCCCTGGGAAAGATCCCATATGTGCTAAGCAGGTGCCTCAGGAGGTAGATGGACCAAATGACAGTTTGGAGCATGTGCCATGGTCCTGGTGAAAGGGGTGATTGAAGGACACTCTTCAGGCCTCCCTGCCTGCCCGGCACCCCCCTGACCACGCTGTACAATGGTGCTGACAAAAGGCAGTGAGGCACTGCATTCAAGGTCTCCCTACACCTTGCCCCTGGCCTTCCCAGCCTCCCTGTGTGTGGCACCACCCTACCCATTTGAGCCCACACCCTGCCTCGCTGCCACCCTTTGCCCTCGAAGCCTTTCCTCATTCTCTTCAGATGCATAAAATAACTTCCGGCTCCTCTTGGAAACAGCAGTTTCAGCCTCCCCCTCCAGTCCCCACACGTCCAAAGACACACGCTTGAAACTCCCCTGCTCAAAACGGCTTGTTCTGTGAAAACTCTTCCCCAGTTCACCTTCCCCAAACCCATTGATCATCTTTCTTTTTTTCAAAGCATAGCCTTTTCTGTTGCCAAAAGATAAACCGGGGTATAGGACAGATTTTAAGCGTTTTCGGAGCCAAAATGGGGGCCCCCGGGTGGCTCAGTTAAGTGTGTCTGACTTCAGCTCAGGTCATGATCTTGCGGTTCTTGGGTTTGAGTCCCCCTCCCCGCCCCACCCCGCTTCGGGCTCTGTGCTGACAGTTCAGAGCCTGCTTCAGATTCTGCGTCTCCCTCTCTCTCTCTGCCTCTCCCCTGCTTGTCTGTGCTCTCTCTTTCTCAAAAATAATCAACATTCAAAATAAATTAAAAAGAAAAAAGAGTTCATTTGAACAAACGTTAACTCAAGTTGGGCAGCACCAACACGCTAAGTGGTTAGGAGAGCTCCTGGGAGCCGGGGAAAATACTTATATAGGGAAGGTGCAGAAGGAAAAAAAAAAAAAAAAAAGGTAATTAGTTGATTGGCTCCAGCCTAAAGCCTGGTTGGCTATTTATGATGGGTTATCCTTAGGTTTTGATTTCTTTTTCTGTTTTTGGCTTATTTGTTTATTTTGAGAGATAGAGAGAGAGAGAGAGAACGTGAGCTGGGAGGGGCAGAGAGAGAGGGAGAGAGAGAGAACCCCAAGCAGGCTCTGCACTAATAGTGTGGAACCCGACTCAAACCCACAAACTGTGAGATCGTGACTTGAGCCGAAATCAAGAGTCAGATGCTTAACCAGCTGAGCCACCCAGGTGCCCCTAGGTTTTGATTTCTTAAACTTGACGTATTTACAGGCTTAGGTCTCAGTTTGCTCACGTAGGCCACCAAAGCATTAGAGCCACTTCAGTCTAATTTAACTTAGTAGTGGCTGGGTCCTTTCCAGATACTTGTTCCCTATCTTCCCTATCATCGGGCGGTCGGCAATGACCGGATCACACATAAAAGTATGTCACGACGGAAGGACTCACTTTTATTTTTTTTTTAATTTTTTTTTTTTTCCAACGTTTATTTATTTTTGGGACAGAGAGAGACAGAGCATGAACGGGGGAGGGCAGAGAGAGAGGGAGACACAGAATCGGAAGCAGGCTCCAGGCTCTGAGCCATCAGCCCAGAGGCCGACGCGGGGCTCGAACTCACGGACCGCGGGATCATGACCTGGCCGAAGTCGGACGCTTAACCGACTGCGCCACCCAGGCGCCCCAAGGACTCACTTTTCTTCACTAGGCTGACTCACTTGGTGCTGACAGGAACCTCAGCTATCTTTCTAGTGTCCTTTGTTGCGGCCACTGGGATGGGGAAATTCCTTCTCCCTAGAGCAGTAATCATTCCATCCCCCCCAGCCATTCATTTCCACTCTGTAACCTATTATAATCTATTAAGTGCCAGACAGGGGGATAGGTCGGAAAAACCTAATTATAAGTTAGGAAAGGAGGTAAGTACTGTTAAAAAAAAAAAAAAGACAACAGGCCCCAAATGGAGTCACTTGTGCTAAGCCCCATGCCACCAAATTTAGACTTAATTATAATTTCAGTCTCCTCCAGGAATGGACTCTTAAACCAGTCAATTTGGAATTACCTGGTCAGCACTTCTAAGGTATCTGCCTGATAGACCCCTGCGGTCCCCTAAAGAAAGGTGACCTTGCCAAAAGTAATCCATTCTTTGCTTTTGTGAATAACTTCCTCCTCCTGCCCCCTCTGCCTGTATTTCTTTTATTTTGTACAGCTCTTTGGAGCTCCTTTCTGTTGGATGGGATGCTGCCTGGTTCATAAATCATCAGATAAAGCCAAGGAGATCTTTAAAATTTACTCAGTTGAACTTTTTTTTTTTAATGTTTATTTTTGAGAGAGACAGAGTGCGAGTGGGGGAGGGCTTTAGAGAGAGAGGGAGATACAGCATCCGAAGCAGGCTCTAGGCTCTGAGCTGTCAGCACAGAGCCCCACATGGGGCTCAAACTCACGAACCGTGAGATCATGACCTGAACCGAAGTTGGATGCTCAATCGACTGAGCCACCCAGGTGTCCCTGAACTTTTGTTTTTTAATAGCACTAAGATTGTTGGTCTAATGGAAGGAAGAATATGATCAACATCTCAGGAGAGGCATATATCAAGATTGTAGGGCTTTGGAGTGGTTGGGGGAGTATCTGGGCAGAATCAAGAAGTGACCTTTTAGTTGAAGAGTAAACAATGGCAAGGTGTGTGGGGCGTTTTTGTCTCCATTTTTGACTGGCACAGGAAAATGGAGGAGGGTTTCTGGGGATTCTATGTCTGAGTGGAATGTATTAGACAAAGGAGGGCAAAAAAGCCAGCATGGGTTAGTCTACTCTTCTTGTCTTGAGAGTGCCAAAAGCAATTCGGGTCATCACACACTTAAACTGGGTCTGTCCAAGTGGCTTTCCATGCCTCCTTACACTCCAGTACCTAAAGCCATGCCCACCCAGGGTTACTTGTTTTTAAAGTTTTTTTTTAATGTTTATTTTAAAAAAAATTTTTTTTTAACGTTTTATTTATTTTTGAGACAGAGAGAGACAGAACATGAACAGGGGAGGGTCAGCGAGAGGGAGACACAGAATCTGAAACAGGCTCCAGGCTCTGAGCAGTCAGCACAGAGCCCGACGCGGGGCCCGAACTCACGGACCGCGAGATCATGACCTGAGCCGAAGTTGGCCGCCCAACTGACTGAGCCACCCAGGCACCCCTTAATGTTTATTTTTGAGAGAGAGAGAGAGAGAGAGAGAGAGAGCGCGAGCGAGCGTGAGCGGGGGAGGGGCAGAGAGAAAGGGAGACACAGAATCCGAAGCAGGCTCCAGGCTCCAACCTGTCAGCACAGAGCCCAACGCGAGGCTCGAACTCACGGACCGTTTAGAGCATGACCTGAGCCGAAGTCGGACGCTCAACTGACTGAGCCACCCAGGCACCCCTCAGTTATTGTAAAGGCTCTAAGGGAAGGACATAGAAGTCTTTGATATGCAATTTTTCAGAGGTTTTCAAAGAATCTCCAGTTTTAGATCTTCTCATTCTGCCCAAACCCGGGAAGGGGCGTCCCAGTCTATATTCATGGAGAAGGAGATAATTTCCCAGTGTCCCTCAGCAGACCTGCCAGGAGTTTTTAATCCCGGAGTCTACATAACAATAATGACCTTTTCTATGTTTTTGCACCACACACTTTCTTGTCACAGAGGTTCAAGAAGTTGAGTTGCGGGGAGATCAAGGCAAGACCCCTAGGTGAGCAGTGGACCCAGAGGTTGAGGGCAGCCTTTAAAGCCTGCGCTCCTTCACGGGAACAAAATACCCCATTTGAAAATTCACAAGCAAATCCCTCATTACATTTTTCTAGAGGAGTATAGAAAACAGGATTTGACCTGGGAGCACTATAACATAACTCCCCACGTGGCCCAATCGAGGGCCTGAGGAGGGAGAAAGGCAAATGAGCACCACGAGCCGCCTGTGGGGGGTTGAAGCAGGGCTGGGCCGTGAGAGGGGAGAGGACCTGAGCGGTTCTGTCTTTTGTGCTGGTTCTCAGGGCCTTGCCCACCCCTGGACTTGATACACCGGCTCTTCTCTCTGCCTCAGGGAGATCAGATGGTGGCAGAGAAAGTCAGAGCGGCTCGGTTTGAATCTACCTCGTACAAAGTGTGTGGCTTTGAGCCAGTGATGTGATCTTCCTTCCTGAGCCTTTATTCTCAAAATCTGTGAAATGGGGATGTCAGTAATGCCCGCGTTGGCCCACTTCCACGGGTTGCTGGGAGACGCCATTTGATAGATGATGTTGTTATAATGCTATGCAAATGTAAACTTCTGCTCTGCAAAAGTTACTCCTATTTCCAGAACCTCCTCTTTGAAGTTAATTTATTCTAGAGTGAGAATCTAAGTTACTTGTTCTGGGTGCACCGTATTTTTAACTCCATCAATTATCCCGGACTTTGCCTTAACGAAAGGAGTTTCTGACAACAGCAGGGGGGGTACTTCTGTCTTACCCTGGATGGTGAGATGGATGATAGTCATTTGGCTAACGTGATGGGTAGGGGGATAAAGTTGACCACTCTAAGTGTTGGGCAGGGAGAGTCCCTTTTCTGTCTCGGCGACTTCTGGGGTCTGGTTGTGACTCAGAGAAGCCAACTTTGGAAGAAAGAAGTGGTGGGGGGTGGGGGGAGCGGTGGTGGTAAGAAAAGGTTAAGATTCAGCTGCATTGGCTCTTTAACCACCCCACACCCTCGCCACAAGCAAAGGTGGGGGGGGGGTCATCCCTCCCCTCATTCATTTGCATTCATTCTGTAAGTATCACTGGACGTTCATTATGTGCCAGGATTATGCTGGGCACTGAATACACACATGAGCAGGACAAGCCCATTGTTGGCCTCCTGCTGCTCATAGTTGGAGAGGAAGATGAGGTTAAGTAACGTGACCAGAGAGGAAGTATCAAAGACTGCGGGGGACTTAGAACCTTAGTGTGAGGGCTTGTAACCTACCTATGCTGGGTACAGGTGCTGGGAAGAGGGACAGGAGTTGGGGAGGCCGGGGGCAGCGGGGGAGGGCGAGCAGACAGATTCTGGCATTTGGGAAGGCAATGAGGGGAGAAAGAGAGAACAGAAAGAAGTTCAGTTAGGCTTTTGGGATTTTTTTTTCCCTTCTCCTCATGGCTGTCCTTGTTACTATTTTAAATGTGACTCCATCTGGATAAAAATGTGGGACGCCAAGACCTCTGGGTGGTTTTCGCCTAGCTTTATCTCCAGCCGGAGCTCCGGATGGCCTAGGATGGGCAGGACAGAGGAGGGCCGCTTAAAGGCTGACCACAGGCTCAAGACTTTGTTACGCAGCCGTGAGTCTAGTATTCCTACGCCTGATGATTTTCCTTGTGATACTGCACAGCACGGAGATCGAGGCCGTACATGTTGGGGCAGAGGGTGATGAGAGTACTGCCTCCCTCTGTCTACATTCCCACCCCAACGGTGATGTTGTTTTGGAGGCATGGAGGAAGTGGTGGCGTGTGTACAACCCAGATCCGGTTTTGAAGCTAGGCAGAACACCCCGCTCAATTGCACAATCCAGCTCCAACCCCTCGTAGGTGGCCTCACCTGTGGCTGCTCCCATCTCACGCTCAGGTGGGGGTCCTGAAGCGGGCAGGGAACAATCAGGGCTGCAAAACCTCTTTTCGTGTCGCATATGAAGAAACCAGCGCCCGGACGGGCGAGATGACCAGAACAAAAATCACATGGTCACTTGGTTGCAAAGCCAGGACTAGAATGCATGTCTCTAATGCCACTCGTCCATAATACTCCTTTCTGCGGCCTTTACAACCGTAGTTATTTTATTTTATCTATGTGATTCTATCTGATACTCTGAGCAGTCTTGTGTGATAGATACGGATTAAGGTCCTTTTTTTGTAGATGAGAAAATTGAAGCTTGGGGAATTTATTTGGCCAAGTCCTCCAAGTTAGAAAGCAGATTTCCTAACTCAAAATTCAGTGTGCTTTCCATCGTGCCCTGTGGTTACGGGGCATACACAGTCTCTGGCTTTGCCGATTATCCACCTGAGAACGGCCTGGAATGTAGATAACGACCACAGAGGAGGGCTTTCAAGGAGTACATTAACCATGTTTGAGCATTCTTGCCAGGCTTCCTGCATCCAAGTTGCATATCAAAATCAAAATCAGCAAGTAGCTGGCCCTTGCAAATTGCCATCTGAGCCTCAAGCCAGCAGTTTTGTGTGGGAAAAGCGGCTCCTTATCTTCAAATCCACACTTAAGGGACCTGTGTCTCTGTTTTCTGCTGCCATCCTCATGCTGCTGGGACTCTGACACTTGTTCTTGTAGAGAAGTTCTCGTTAAATGTACGTGGAAAAAAAACAATAATTGAATCATCTGCACGGTGTTGTGACTTGAACTGTGTTCCTCTCATTTATCCTTGGGGGTTAAGTAGGGGTAGCAGTGCCTTTGCTGTTGGTCCGGGGAGGCCACAGGGTGGTCCGCTTCTGGTAAGGTGGTCCTGACAAGACATCACTGGTCTAGATTGGGGGTGGGAGCTGGCAGTGGTTCCGTGGCTTTCCCAGAGGATAAGCGATCTGCTAGGTGGGGAGAACCAGGTGGTTCTGTGATTGTATTGAGATGGACGGCAAGATGGGGTTTGGAGGGGAAACTGCTTCGGGGAGAAAATGGGCTGGGAAGGGGTAGGGGACTGCAGAACCTGCGGCCTGGTCCCCAGCAAGTCTGGCATGGGGTGGGGAGGGTGGCAGAATGCTGGGTTTAAGGAGGTGAGGAAAGGCTGTCCCTCCTTTGGAAGGGTGACGCTTGGCAGGGGAGGGGGCCTCTGCTAAGCTAACTGGAGAGGACTCTAGGGCAGGGTGGAGAAATCAAGCTACTGTGGTTTGTTGAGAACAAGGAGCATTTTGGGAGAACTGAACCGATCACCCCCTGCTCCCTCTAAACCAAGGACTGGACGACCGTAGAAGCGGCCTCATCTTTAGCCTTGCTCCTTCTGTCTTTAGTCTTATCAAAACGCAGGATCTGAGACCTGAGCACAGTGAAATATAAAATGGAAGAGAGGAGGCCACAGCGGATAGGTCTTGACTGCTGCTACAAACCCGCAAATCCATGTTTACCTTGGGTGTGCCTCCGTAGTTCCAACCTGCGGAAACTGTATCTCGCGGTTCAAAGAGGGTCTGGATCTTTAAGCTGAATTGAGCTGTAACCTGTGTCCTCCTCCCTCTTTTGAGTGTCTGTCCCCTCCCACACCCAGTGGCAAGCTTTAGAGGCTTGCGGCAGGTGTTGGCCGCAGGCTGAGAGGACTGGCATATTGTGCCCGTTTGGCAGCAGTGTAGGTAGGGTGGCTCAGTGCTTGGTCACCCTGGAGGGTCACAGGCGAGCCGCTGTGCCGGGGCCCAGTGTCAGGCACAGGCACTCACGTGTGCAAGGAACCACTGTATAACTGTGTGCTTGTCCCCTTTTGGGATGGTCCCTGGCTCTTACTGCCTCTGTGCGGGCGCGTATTTACTGTGCTCGGGGCCTGGGCAGTTGAGCTTGATGGAGGGTAGTTTTTGGCTGTGGCCACTTCAAATACGTTTTGATGCCCAGAGTAGTAGAAACCGTGTGAATTTCACAATGGGGGCGGGTTCATCTGGACCGTAATTTGCCGGCTGCCGTGTTCTGCCTTCTCAGAGCTCGTTTTCTTTGGCTCCGGGCTCTCCCTCCGAGGTGGGGATGCGGCGGGGGGCCGGGGGAGGTGGTCGTGCGGCGAGACAGGACCGGGGGCTGTGCAGTCAGGGAAGGAGACCGGTTTAGGGCGACCTCGACGCGACCCTGCGGAGGAGGCAACTAACTCCGGGGAAGACGAGCGAGCCCCACACAACTCTCGACCGCCGCAGGGAGGACGACGCGGTGCGCCCGCCGGCGGGCCAAGGGGACGCACGCTCGCGGGCGCTCGCTGCCTTGACTTCCCCATCCCCGCGCGGGGGAGGGGCCCGAGCGGCGCCGAGGCCGCCGAGCGCAGAAAGTGCGCGAAGGGGGGACGCGGCTGCGAGCCGCACACGTGACGGCGCCGCGCCAAGCCGAGCGGGACCCGGCGGCGGCGGCGGGCGCAGCGGGGCGGCCCCGAGCGGCGCGGGCGGCCTGGAGCCCCGGGAGCGGCGCGCGCGGCCCCGGCCCAGCCGCCGTCCCGGCCTCGCGCTGCACATTCTCTCCTGGCGGCGGCGCCACCTGCGGCAGCGTTCGCCCGAACATGGCGACACGGAGCAGCAGGAGGGAGTCCCGACTCCCCTTCCTATTCACCCTGGTCGCGCTGCTGCCGCCCGGGGCTCTGTGCGAGGTGTGGACGCAGACGCTGCACGGCGGCCGCGCGCCCTTGCCCCAGGACCGGGGCTTCCGCGTGGTGCAGGGCGAGCCGCGCGAGCTGCGGCTGTGGGCGCGCGGGGGGCCCCGGGGGGCGGACGAGAAGCCGCTCCGGAGGAGACGGAGCGCTGCCCTGCAGCCGGAGCCCATCAAGGTGTACGGACAGGTGAGCGGCTGGCCACCCGCCTTCCTCCGGCTCTTTCCTCTCCCCGCACTTCCTCAGCCCCGCATCCATCCTCTGCGGTGGCCTCCCAGGTGCAGGCACCACTGGGGACTTCCCGGCTTGCATTTGTGTTTTCCCCCCCTCGCACGAGTACAACCGTCAGCACTTGAATTGCATTGATCTTTCCTTCTTCCTGTCGATTTTAGCAAACGTCTGCCAGGTAAACTCGCGGGGTGCTGTGCACATTTCCCCGGGGTGGGGGCACACCGGCGTAGTTTCCAGCAGGTAGAGGAGGGGTGCAGCTTCATTTTACATGTGGCTGAAAAACGGGGTTTCTTTAGTGTGTATCGTCAGTTGGCAGTGGAGGCGAGGACCCCGCAGTTGCAGGATACTTACACAGAGCAGGCAGGGGAGGGGGTTTCCGCACCACAATTAAGGTGGGCAAACCTGAAAGCTGACTATCTTGCCGTGGTCAGAGCAAGGGGTGTGCGTGCGTCTGTGTGTTTGTGTAAAGGCTGAATTTTGTTGTTGTTGGTTGCGGGGGGTGGGGGGGGGTGGGGGGGTGGGGAGGGTGGTCTATCCATTCCATCTCCCCCTTTGAGATACTGACTTTATTTTTGGACAGGGATATTAACTCATGACACTTAGGGGTTTGAAAGACTGCAAGAATTTGGTGGGCATTATTCAGTAACTGATTTATGTCTATCCAGGCAATGGGTTTATTAGCTCATAAGTAACATGAATTTCGCTTTTATGGCCAGACTTACTGCTAGGAATAGCAAACCGAGTTTGTGGGGGTTAGTATCAGCATTGGCGAAATTAATTTGACCGTGTTCTTTGCCTCATGAGACTCCCAGCCCTGTGGTTAAGATTGACATCAGCAGAGCTGGAAGGTCAGTGGTGGGGTGGGGGTGGGGGGAAAAGTGGGGCCAGAGGAGATGGCAAATTGCACGATTTCTGGAGTCAAAATGTTCCCATTTAAAGTAGAAGTTAAAAGATGAGTCCGAGTTCTGCCTCCCTTCACTGATTTTCTTTAGCCATGTCTTCAGGAAATACAGAGAGTTAAATATTCAACCCTTGAAGCCAGGAAGAACCTTATAAACCACCTCACTGATTGTGCCATTTTGTCGATAAAGAAACACAAGCTGAGAAAGGTGAAGTGACTAGCCCAAGGTCACGTGGGGCAGAGTTGCCTGCTGTTTCGTTTTTTGTTGGCATTGTCCCGGTGACCTTTGGGTGATCAAATAGTTGTGCTCTCTTTATACAAGGCTTCTTAAATAACTGCTTTCTAAAATTAAAAAAAAAAAAAAATACGGCTCCAAAGGGGCTTGGGATGGTGGCAAGTGGGTGGGAGCATCTGATTTCCATCAACCATCAGTCCCTGGGAAAGAGTGTGTGCCAAGGGGGCATGTAACTGCTGCGGGCAAGGGCTGCCGGAGCCCGCCTGCTTGATTTGTTTGTGGGTCCCGACCTTCTTCCCCTCTCCACCCCCATCTGAAACTTCTTTTTGTATGTTGAAAAGAAAACAGCAAGGTCCTTGCTCTCAACTGGGACAGCAGCATCCCCATGTTGGGTGGGGGCGGGGGAGGGGAAACAAGAGATACTGCCTTGTTCATTGAGTCTTAACAGCCACCCAGCTCTGCTGTCTTGAATCAGCTCTCTGGGGGCTGGGAGTGGGGAGGGGTGGGAGTCCATTCTTTCTGGAGCTCATGTCCCCCGCAGCTATAGTTTTGGCTGAGGGAAGAGCTTCCTAGGGGGCGCCCTGGTGGCTTAGTCTGTTAGGGTCTGACTCAGGGCTCAGGTCACGATCTCGCGGTTCATGAGTTCGAGCCCCACGTCGGGCTCTGTGCTGACAGGTCAGAGCCTGGAGCCTGTTTCAGATTCTGTGTCTCCCTCGCTTTCTCTCCCCTTCCTCCGCTTGCGTTCTGCGTCTCTCTCTCTCTCTCAAAAATAAATAAACATTAAAAAAAAAAAGGAGCTTCTTAGTCTCAAAAATATGCATACAGGTGCCATTTCTTGCTGGGGTTTGGTTTGTGAGGGCTCCTGGGGATGTGGGGCAAGTTAAAGATGAACTGTGTTCTCATTGGGAATGACTCTCAAACCCTCCGCTTTTGTATTTCTGAGCCAACCAGATGGCGTTTGGTTCAGTTGAGGAATGGAGAGCTAGCAGGCGAACTCATAATGAGGAATTCCTACCACGAAGGCCCAGGGCAGTGTTTTTCTCTTCTCTGAGGCCCCGAGGTCAATAAAAGTGGGATTAACTCGAATCTTTAAGGATCTGAGTTAGGTAGAAGGAAGAACTTCCCGGTACTGGGCTATCTGCCTCAAGCATGTTTGGCACAGCCCCTTCAGGCTGAAAGCTCAAGAGTAGGTGACTGAAGGGCTTTGGCGCGTCCCTCTTGGAGCTCCGGAGTCCCTCATCTATTTGGAATGACCTTTCTAGCAAGGGTGACCATTCGCCTCTGTTTTCCCTGGGACAGACCTAGTTTGTAAGTTGTCTGTGCTGGTTATGAAAGCGCTGCCTTCACTCTCCAGTGTCAGGATGCCGACTATAAATTATATGTCCCTTCTGCTTCTAGCTCTAAGCCAAGTTCACTTCATTCCTCCCCTCCCCTCGCCTTTCAGTTTTTTTTAAACGTCTATTTATTTTTAATATAATTTATTGTCAAATTGGCTAACGTACCGTGCGTAAAGTCTGTTCTTGGTTTTGGGGGGTAGATTCCTGTGGTTCATCGCTTACCTCCAACACCCAGTGCTCATCCCAACAAGTGCCCTCCTCAATGCCCATCACCCGTTTTCCCTTCTCCCCCACCCCCCCATCCACCCTCACCCGTTTTCTCTTCTCCCCCACCCCCCCATCCACCCTCAGGCTTTTCTCTGTATTTGAGAGTCTTATGGTTTGCCTCCCTCCCTCTCTGTTTGTAACTATTTTTTTTTTCCCCCTTCCTTTTAACCTGAGGAATTGCAATATTTTCCCACAGTAGCCCGTGGAAGAGAGTGCAGTTCTAAATCGAGACGGGCATGCAAATGAGGGAGGGCAGGACATTGTTCATCTCTCACCCCCCCCACCCCAGAAAGTTTTCAGTTTAAGGGAGTAGATACAGCAGATGCAAATCCAGGCGTGTGACCGTGCTGGACAGGAGCAAATACACAATAAAGCGGCTACAACCCTAAGGTCGGATGTTAGTGGGTTGTGTGATACGGGAGGGCATGGGAGATGGAGGGATAAAGGGTCATCGGGCTCAGCCACTGCAGCTTCTTGCCCTCTGACCTTCGAGTGAGGTTAAGTGGATGCCTGGCAACACAGATTAGGGCTGGAAGCTGAAGCTGTCTGACCGGAGAAGCTGTAGGGGTGACGTTGAGGCCGCCGGCTTCGGGAACAGGGGAAGGAGAGCTTCTGCAGGGAGGTAGCTGGCCTGCAGCTGAGAAAGAGCACTGTGTCGGAGGCAATGCCGGTTCTCTTTTTCTCCGGCTCCAGTCACCTACAGAGCAAACTAGGCATGGTTCCTGTGACGATATTCCTCCTCGTGTTCTGGAACGTGGGAGAGTGGTTTCTGCCGTGATCCCTTGCGGGCATGTTTGTAATAATAAAATATGGGAAGAGCAGTGAAAACAAGTTGCTGTCAGATATTAGGACTTTTCTGTTCCGGGTTCAGAGTTCCGAGGTTGAGCCCCGCCGAAAAAGGGCCGAGTCGAAGTCCCAAGTTCAGAGTTCCGAGGTTGAGCCCCGCCGCAAAAGCGCCAAGTCGAAGACGGGGGGCCTCCATCGTTCTTGCCACACTGACTTTCTTCCAGACTTGACGCCTGCTCCCTGCCTCTGTGTCGTCATGCTTGCTTTTCCTCTGCCTGAGATGGTCTTCTCCCACTCCTGTCTTTGCTCGCAAAGCCCCTGTTCCCTTCTTCGGCATCCAGGGAACACCTCCAAGCATTCCCGGGCAGGCGCCAGTGGGAAGAGCTCTTTTGAACTTGGTTGCAGCACTTACTGCCTTGTGTTATAATTGCTTGTTTGTCTCATTTCCCTGTTTGCTCCTTGAGGGCATGGACCAAGCCTTTCTCTTCTCTGTGGCTGGCACTTGGGAAGCCCTTAATGAATATTTGTGGACCGACTGCCCGCTTGGAAGAGGAGGAGCCCAGAGGGTAGGAAGCACATCCAAGTTACAGAAAAGGTATTTAGGAGGAGGACCATGGCGAGCCCACAAACGGAGAGGGAAAGTGGGTTGGCTCTCTCCGTGGTGAGGGTAGTGAAGTCCTGATTTTGCTGTGCTGTCTTGGGGGTTATGTGGAACAAAGAGCTGGGATTCTGTTGTACAGAAGCCTCCCTTTTAGGGCTATCATGGTATTGCTAATGGTATTGTTTTGGGGAAAAAATCCTTTGGAATGAAGCGCAAAGCCTAACAGGATTTACAGGTTTATTTTCCTTCCAGTGAGCTCTCTCTTCATAATTCCTGCTTTTTTAGAGGCCAGGGAGTATTCAATGTCCTGATTTGAGACTGAAAATAAAGTGTCTGTTACAGCACAAGGCCCGGGGACAAAGAGCCTCCTTTGGGGGTGGGGTACTTGTGGCTTTAGATCTCTTTGGAGTAGATTCTTGCATGATACCCTTGCTTGGGAAAGAATCGGCGGGTTGATTCTGACGTCAGGATGCTTGACCTGTTTGCTTCCAAAAGATGAGAAGGCAAAGCATTTGTTGTTTCACGGGGCCTTCTATGTAGGTGAAGAGTTGGCCTGGGGTGTTGGGTTGGGTCGGTAAAGGCCGTGACCTTGAAAAACTTCCTGGTTCCACTTGACATCTCTTCTTCTTGCGGGCTGCTCCTTGCTCAGGCTCTGGCCACCCTTTAGTTCATTAGGGGCTTGTACATCTTGGGGCACGGTGGGCGAAGGCTGTGGGAGGTGGAAGGGATGGGAGGAAGAAGGGATGGGGGAGGGGCGAAGAGACGGAGAAGTAAACAGAGAAAATGAAAAGCCTTCCAGTGGGTTCATTTAGCCTTCAGTGGGTAATACATGTTTATAAGATACGATTTGTGCAAGAATATAGCAAGAAGTAAATTTCCCTCCTTCTCGCGTCCCCTGTTTATGTTTTTGTGCTGCCACTGTCCTCAGTTTTTCTGTGTGTCTTTCCGGAAACATTCTACCCACATGTATGGCATGTATGTTCAGAAAATTTGGAACTTGCAATATCGATGGCTTTCTGTTATCCATAGCCGCTGATACCATGAGTAATGAATGAGATTCGCTCTGGCTCCAAAATGTTATTTATGGTATATGACTATCAAAAGGCAGGGACTTACGTGCAGTGTCAGAGTGTGAGGTAGGTTGTTACTTTTCCTCCAGGCCAGGTGAAGGAAAAGGCAGTCTCGTTGCACTCAGGGCTCCTGCAGGCGGGAAGAGCGGCATGGTAGCTCTTGTTTCTTGGCAAGCTGCTGGAGAGCCGTTCCCTAGAGGGGAAGAGCCCAGATTTGCGAGAACGTCAGAACGCAGACATCACGGATCTTGGTTTTGCTCATGTTCTTTTTGAGACTATTTTCTTTATATTCTGCAAAATGAAGTCAGTGGTGTGTTTAATCAATTGCTCTGGGACCTGGGATCCAGGAGGCAGGTCCTAAGAGCAAACTAATATCTCACAGCCGAAGATGGATGTTGTCAGGGCATTTCATTGTCATATTTGGGTCTGTTCCTCCTTAGAGGTGACAGCCATCTTTGTATTGCCATCGTTCCATCCCAGGGCCGGAGGTAGATGGAGCCAGTCATGGGCAGACACAGGAACATTCTAATAACCTGGAAAGGAGGTAATCCAAAAAGTAACCGATTTACCTTTGCTCTGTATTTATTTAGCCTTTTCATTTAAAGCACCAGGTTACCCTCCTGGTTAAATTTTGCTTAGGTGAATATTGAAATGAGTTTGCTTTCTTGAGTAGCTGATCTGTGAAATGGCTGGCATAAACGTGTTCAGGGAAAGCCAGTTTGGCGTGTAGAATTTTCGACAACAAGTCAGATGCCGATAATTGAGAGTTAACTGCACAGAAATCTCTTCAAGCTGAGGTATTACGTTAACTTTTCAAAACATTTAAAAAAAAAAGAGTTAGTTGTGATGGCAGTAAAGGAGAGCTCGCTACATTTTGGTTTGAATAATCGAGGGCTAGTATTTCTTCATAAGTGGTCTGGGCTGCTAGGGGTAGGGCGTTCACTTTGTTGAGCATAGAACCTTCCCGTGTATTCTCTAGGTACGCCCGAATCCATTGGCACATGGCATATTCAGTCCAGCCACGTAGATGCAAAAATCAATTTCCCTCAGTTTAAAATGAGCCACAGTTAATTTCGACCTAATTGATTGGTTTATCGACCTGTGGACCTGGGGCCTTCGAAGAAGTGGCATGGGCAGCCTTCTGGCATTGAAGTGGCTGATGATGCTATAAATCAGAGAAGGCAGGGTCGGTGGCTGATCAGCATCAAGATTTGGATTGTCTCTTACGTTGCTGTGAGACCTTGAGGTCTCGATTGTCACGTGAGGCATGCTTTGTGCATTTTGGGGCGGGTCCCCTAGAAATAGGACTTCATGACAATCAGGACCACGGTGGGGAGTCAAAAATAAGCACAAAATTCTGTTATCCACGGGGTCATTGTTAGCAACAGTGGTGACGTCCATGATCATGTCACTGCTGCCAGCCAAGAGCCGGAAGACCCTGTCTTCCTGGCCCCACGGCAGGTCTTCAAACACAGCGCTCTTTGCTAGCCCTTCCTGCGGCGACGGAGACGTTCTGTGTCTGTGTGGTCCAGCGTGTCGACTGGCACAGGACCGGTAGGACTGAGAACTGAATTTATTTTCTTTCACTTACTTTTAGTCAATTTAAGTTTAGGTTGAAACCGCCACATGTGGCCCTTGGCCACTGTTTTAGAAGGCATAGCTTTAAAAAAAAATTTTTTTTTTTTAATGTTTATTTAGGGGGAGACACAGACCCTGAAGCAGGCTCCAGGCTCTGAGCTCCAAGCTGGCGGCACAGAGCCCGGTGCGGGTCTCGAACCCATGAACCGCGAGAGCACGGCCTGAGCCAAAGTCGGACCTTCGACCGACTGGGCCACCCAGGCGCCCCTTAGAAGGCACAGCTTTAATGGATTGAGGGAGGCCTGCCTTTTGCAGTACTGGGCAACCTCTGCCTCACCCAGGAGAGAAGCCGTGGTGACAGCAGAGGCCAGCACTTGTTTCCGCCACAAATGGCGGGAGCAAAGCAAGAGCCGAGGGCTGTAGTCTAAAGCCAGGATTCGGTGGCCGCCGACTGCCAACTTGGATGTCGGGAGACAGTGGCCTCTCTTCCCCAGGTCGGAACGCATCAGCGGCCACGGGGCGTGCAGTGGGTGCAGCGTTCCTCTGAGAGGGGGGGCCCCTCTGGGCATTAGCCACTTGGGTCGTGAAGGCTGACCCCTGGGCCTTCACCTGTGACGTGGCCTTGCACACCCAGCTCCCTCGTACCGGGCTTTGCCGGGGTGGTGTTGCACACACCATGCGCGTCTGTTGAGCGGTGCAAGATGCAAGCCGTGCCTCGCCGGTGGGGCCGTCTCCTCCCCGCCCCTGCCCTCCGCTTCCTGTGTGCTTATTGATTTACCTCCGCGTAGCTGGGTCTGTCTTTCATCCCTGCGACCCTGCAGGCTGGCACGAAGACAAACATCACGGGCGTGTGGTCTTCATCACTGCATGCGGCCCCCCCCCCCCCGCCCCGCCCCCTTCCTGGCCGGCCCCTTACCTTAGCATGCCATCGCTGTTCCTGCTGCTGCAAGCTCTTGGCTCGGAAAATCGGGACCCTTCACGATGATTTATCTCCAGTCCCCGGAATTAGATTAAAAACACAGCTACGAATTCTCAGAAAGGCAGGCTGATGTGATTATGTCCCAAATCTGAATGGCAGACAAGGGCAATAAAAAGATGTACTTATAGGCGTTTTGCGCCGCGCGGGGGCCGACGTGCTGTTTATTATTTATTCAGCCCCCTCCCCCCGCCCCCTTGTTGGTTTCTTAAATGAAGAAAGTAACGTGGCTTCCGTGTTTTAGAAAAGAGACTAGCCTGTTCAGTAGAAACTTTCCTTCCCCAAATAACTGTGGATCAGAGTGTGGGGGAAGATGGCTAGGGTGATTCTTACGTAAAATAAATGTGGGTTTGAGCCAAGGAGTGGATCCTGAATTTAAGACGCTAGCTGGTACTGGGGTGAGATCCATTTCACCCTGCCAACCGGGGGTGGGGGGGGGAGCTGAGGAGTGTTGTGATGGATTTGAACTCTTAGGAAACCTCTGTGCCCAGAAGAAATCGGGAAAAGCTGGGATGATCTCATTGAACCAGGAGGGCCAGGGTTCAAAGCAGCCTTGGGTCGGGGAGCCTGGGTGGCTCAGTCGGTTAAATGTCCGACTTTGGCTCAGGTCATGATCTCATCGTTTGTGAGTTCGAGCCCTGCGTCGTTGGGCTTGTGCTGACAGCTCAGGGCCTGGAGCCTGCTTCGGATTGTGTTCCCCACCCCCCCCCCCCGCCTTCTCAAAAATAAATAAACATTAAAAAAAATTGTCAAGGCAGCCTTGGATGAAAGGCTGGTTTGGAGACTGTCACTGTGGACACTCAAGTGAGTGCCTCTGAGATGAGCTGTATATGGGGTAGTGGTCCAGGTAGTGGAGGACCCTGTTTCTCGTTAGCCCAGGGGATGTGTGCAAGGCAGTTCCATGAGGGTCTGCCCCGGGGACCTGGGAAGAAAGGCCAGTGCTGGCCTGCCTAAGGATCCCCGCAGAGGAACCTGCTGACAGCAGGGTGTGGGAACAGAGTGGAGGTGGGAGAGCAGCCGGTGACACCGTGGGAGCTTTTGGGGAGACGGGAAGCGTTTGAAACCTGTGCTGAGTTCTTTGCGTCACAGGAGACGGTGCACCTCTGCCTTACCTCGTCTGTATATATTTAGTCCCCTGGGCTCGGACAGGGGTGAAAGGCTGGTTGGCTCTGAGCTGGGGCGTTGAGCTCGCAGAGAGATGCCTGGGGGGCTTCCCACGGGCGCCTTGCCCTCCTGTGAGCTTAGGGGGCATCTCGTATTACCCTGGATCACATCCCTGGATGGGATGTGTTCTCCTCTCTCTCAGCTTCCCCAGTGTGGTAAAGGAGCCACCGGTAAGGTGAGAGCTTGATGCATGATTTGAATGTGATCCCTTTGGGGCAAGGAAAGTTGTAGAAATCAGTGCCACCTCTGCACTGGAGCCTCGGGAACGGGAGCTTGGGTTACCCCACATTGCGGTGAGGAAGTCTTCCTGGCAGCGAGCTCTGAGCTAGGCTCAGGCGTGTGGCGTTTTCATCATTGTCCTATGTACGATGTCACCGTTGGCCCTTGAGGCCTCAGGATTCCAGCCTCGGTGATGCTGATGTTCATTTTTTTATACAGAGCCATTTTGTGAAGAATGGCTTATTTTGGTGTAAATGACATACCAACAAGAGGAAATAACGTTTTAGCATTTTGCAGGTTATGAAGCATATTCACGGGTAACATCTCGTTTGATGCCTCCCCCCCTTTTTTTTCCTGTTTGATAATTCTAACAGCCCCATAAAATCAGGAAGATAAGAATTCTTCTCATTTCACAGATGGGTATTTGAAGGCTCAAAAAGATATAGCGACGTACCAAACGTCTTGCCGCTATTAAAATCGTAGAGACCAAGACTGAAAACCAAGCCTCTGACTTGTCTCCAGTTTACTGTGGCACATTTGCCTCTTGTAAATACTCGAGCGAAAGCTTCGCTTGCAGCCAGGGATCCACAGCCTGTTTGCTGTGAACTCTCTTTTCCTCCTGTAAAACCTAGAGATTCATAGAACTCTCCCCTCCCCTTGGCTCTCCTGGTTATACTCATTTTCTTCCAGCTTTTCAAATGGGACGGTTCCCGTGTCCCTCCCAGCTCCTGGCTTTTGCTCTGCTCTTCCCCCCGGTGTGGATCTTTCTCCTCCATCCCGTTTCTCCTAACTTCTCTCTCTTCATCTTTGTGGTCCCCACTGTAAGTCACGCCTTCTGGGCACTCACATCCTCTCCCTGACCTGAGGTTATGCCCCACTCCCAGAAGTCATCTGTTTCCTAACACCTGGCATGGCGTTTGCTGTATAGTAAGTGCTCAATAAACATTTATGAATGAACGAGGTGGAGGGCGATTTGTGGTGAAGCTGCCAAACCAAAGAGGCAGGGCAAGGTAAGTGCATGTGGTAGAGCCATCCTCTAAAGAGCTCTTAGAAATGGCTTGGGTTCCTAGGTGAATCCTCATTTGCGGTTAGCCCTGGCTTAGCGGGTCAGCAGCCTGTCCCGGCTGCTGAGCTGGCTCGCTGTAGCCTCTCCCTGTAATGCCCTGCTCTGGGGGCCTGTGGAACAGCACCTCTAACTCTGTCTGTGGACTTAACCTCATCTGCAAAACGTGCAAGTTGGTTTAGTTGTTCTCTGAGGTTCTTTCTGGCCTGATATTTTCTTCTTTTTCTTACCACCTGGTAAATTAGGGGCTGCTAATTTTCATGACAGGTTTTTTATAGTTTCTTATAAATTTTAATTCATTAATTAATTCATTATTTAGAGAGAGTAGGGGAAGGGGCAGGGAGAGAGGGAGAGAATCTTAAGTAGGCTGCATGGTCGGTGTGGAGCCCAACACGGGGCTCGATCCAAGGACCCTGGGGTCGTGATCTAAGCTGAAATCAAGAGTTAGACGCTCAATGGGCTGAGCCACCCAGGCGCCCCTCACAGGTTCTTTTTAATAGGGAGCCCTCCTGGAATAGCAGGGCTGCTATTGGCCAAATGACAAAGTGGGGTTCACCAGGAGGGGGTGCCACAGATAGGTCAGTGGTGGATAGATTCTTCTAGCCAAGGATCAGTCAGAAATACAGGTCAATCTTTCTGAACTGGTATTGTAAGTCATTGAAAATATGATTATTACCCTTTTGGTAGAGGGAAAGCAAAAGATATCCCCCTACCGACCTACCTACCTAGCTCTTTTCTAAAGCGAGCTCATGACCCCAGTGAAGGAGGTGGTAATGAAATGTGTTTTTTTCACCCAGAGTCATTCTCTGTTTGCTCATCTGTAAAGTGGGCAGCTGAATTTATCAGCAAAGTCATTTATGAGTTCTGTGGCTGAAGCGTCTTGAGCCAACAGAGAAGTCAAATGTGTGAGCTGAGCAGGGGCTCTCTGCAGGGAGTTCTTAAACTAGATCGTAGCTCTCCTTCCGAGGTGGAGCGCCCAGGGAGGATAATGAGCTTTGCTAAATATAGTGAGGACACCGTCCTGAAAGGAGACACTCAGGACACGGAGGGGCCATTTGCACACCTAGCATTTAGGTCATGCAAATGGATGGTTTGACAAAACCTTGTTATTCTTGGGCCTCGGGAGTCTGTCTTTGGTTTCCTCAGGCCTGCCCTATAGTCCAGGGGATTTAGCAGCCTCCTGTCCTCGAAATTGAAGGACAGGGTATTTGCTTTATCCTTCATTGTAGAATTTAAAAAATCCTTCTTCGCATTTCGTTGCTGCTGAGGCGGAGGAGTGAACCAGACTGCCTTGTTTGTCCTCCTCATCCTGCGAGCTGGAAAGAAGCTGTGTAGGAGTGGTGAGGACCACAGGCTGTGGGTGTCCGTCTAGGACATCCCGATCTTTGGCTTTGACCACTTTGAAAGAGGCGATGGCAGAAGAAATGAAAGGAGATGATACGGGGCCTGTTCCATCAACAGCCCCCATCCTCCTGAATAAGCTTCAGCGAGTCTATGGGTTTTGACGGTTCTTCGCACCGGTCAGACTTGCAACACTGATTTCCCCCAGAGGGGCTGTGTGTCCTCTTGATGGGGGAAGAAACCATTTACGAGCCTCAAAGAACGCCTGGCACCTAGTAGGCCCCAGTGCCTTCATCAGTAGGGGAAGGCCGGAGCGGTCAGGGCCTCCATACAACAAGCAATTTATTTGTCCTCCTTTCTATTTATAACAACCCAGAGCTTGGGGCTGGGGCGGTAGCAGATTCTTTTTTTCCCTCTGAATAATGAGGCAAATCATTTAACCTCTTCGGGATGCCAGGGCACCCTGGGGGCCGGGGGGAGGGGGCTGAGAGACAACGTGGGGGTGGCTTGCACCGAGGTGTGCGGGGGTCCTGAGGATTGTTTGAGAGCTGGAAGTGGATGCTAGCTCGAGGCTGATTCTCCAGCAGGGGACTGGGGATCCTGGGAGCAGGGACCAGGAGGCCTGTGGGGACGCCGCGGCTCTGCGGATGCTGCTGACGGCCCTTTGAAGGATTGCTTTGGCCAGAGACCCACTCCTCAGCCTGCCTCTTCTATGACTCATTCTGACTGCATATTTTGGTAGCAGGAAAGAAAGAACGAGATGAGTCGAAAAAGCAGCTAAGAGTGGGAGTTCTAGGTATTAGATCAGCACTTCGGAAGTAATGATGTTCTTCACAGGTCACCGATACAGGCTTAACAAAAAAATTATTGAGGTGGGGGTGCCTGGGGAGCTCAGCTGGTGAAGCATCCGACATCGGCTCGGGTCATGATCTCGCGGTCTGTGGGTTCAAGCCCCGCGTCGGGCTCTGGGCTGACAGCTCAGAGCCTGGAGCCTGCTTTGGATTCTGTGTCTCCCTCTCTCTCTGCCCCTTCCCTGCTCGTGCTCTGTCTCTCCCTGTCAAGAATAAGTAAAAGCATTAAAAAAATAAAATAAAAAATTATTGAGGTGAAATTCACATAACATAAAATTAACCATTTTATTATTAATTTTTGTAGCGTTTATTTTTTAAATTTTTTAATGTTTTTATTTATTTACTTATTTTAATTTTTTTTTATAATGTTTATTTTTTGAGACAGAGACAGAGTATGAACGGGGGAGGGCCAGAGAGAGAGGGAGACACAGCATCCGAAACAGGCTTCAGGCTCTGAGCTGCCAGCACAGAGCCCAATGCGGGGCTCGAACTCAGGAACCGTGAGATCATGACCTGAGCCGAAGCCGGTTGCTTAACTGACTGAGCCACCCAGGTGCCCCATGTTTTTATTTATTTTTGAGACAGGGAGAGACAGAGCATGAGCAGGGGAGGGGTATAGAGAGAGGGAGACCCAGAATCCGAAGCAGGCTCCAGGCTCTGAGCTGTCCGCACAGAGCCCGACGTGGGGCTCGAGCCCACGAACCGCGAGATCATGACCTGAGCCGAAGTGGGATGCTTAACCGACCGAGCCACCCAGGCGCCCCAAAATCAACCATTTTAAAGTGAATAGTTCAGTGGTGTGTAGGACATTGGCAGTGTTATGTGGCCACCACCCCTGTCTAATTGCAAGCCGTTTCCGTCTCTCTAAACGAAAATAAAACCCCTCACCTAGTAAATGGTTACTTCCTGTTTCCCTTTCCCCCCAGCCCCTGGCAACCAGCAGTCTACTTTCTATCTGTATGGATTTACTCATTCTGCATATTTCGTGTAAATGGGCTCATGCCACGTGTGACCTTTTGCGTCTGACTGCTTCCACTAGTGTAGTCTTTTTTTGAGGTTTATCCACGTTGTGCCATATATAGGATCATAGAATTGTAACAACTACTCCAGATACCCAAAGACGGCCTCCTCCCAAAAAGAGTGAGTCTTTTTTTCTTTTTCGATGTTTACACATTTTTGAGAAAGAGAGAGAGAGAGAGAGCTCACGTGCGTGCGAGTGAGCATGAGCGAGGGAGGGGCAGAGAGAGAGAGACACGGGGACAGGGGATCCAAAGCAGGCTCTATGCTGATAGCATTGAGCCCGATGCGGGGCTTGAACTTGGGAACCGTGAGATCACAACCTGAAGCCAAAGTCAGCCGCTCAAGCGGCTGAGCCGCCCAGGCGCTCCACAGAGTGAGTCTTCCAGTTACCACGAGTTTGGTCGCAGGTACTAGGAGGGGAATGGACTAGATTCATTGCTCCCCAAAGAAGCTGCATTATGGACAGCTGGAGCGTGTCTTTTAAAAAGATGAATTCCTGGGCCCCAGTCAGGGGATCTGAATCCCAGAGTCTGGGGTGGGTTCTGTCCGCTGGGTTTGGGAGCCCCTGATCAGGTGACCTCTCGGGCCTGAAAGAGCTGTCTGTGAGCCTAGCGGGGGTGCAGGGGGTGCTGAAGCACCTCCCAAGTGCTGTTGGTGGTTGATGACGCTGTTTCTGTGTGGGGAGATTTTTCTGGCATGCGATTTTTCTCTGCTTTCTGAGGGGAGACCTCGGCCCCTCCCTGCTGCTTTTCCAGCTCCAATTAACTGTGTCTCATTTATCAAGTCTTTTTTTTTTTTTTTTTTTTTTAAGGTGTTTCTCTAGGCTTGCCTTCGACTTCCTTTGTAAGAAAGCCCTTGGACGTTGTGATGCTCGTCCTTTGTGCCGCTCTCACCCCTTCACCTCTGTTAGGACTGGTGGAGGGGGCCTCGTAAATCTTACGTCCTCTGAGTAGAAAGACTTCAGCAAGGAGCATTGAGACCTCTTTCCTACTCTCCTCACCGAAGGCTTTGTCACCTATTGCCAGTGTGATTTGATTGTCACCTGCCACAGGGGACCGTGCTGAGGTTGCCCAAGTTAAATATTGGTGGGCTCTTTCATCCCAGACCCTGAGAACTTGGGTGATTCTCGTAGGTTCTGAATCCTTTATCGTATAGATGTTTGCATACGGTCTGTGTTTATTCCCCTCTGGTTCTAAGGGTGGGAATGTTTTTGGAGGGGAAAGGCTTGTGGCCTGAATTCCCAGGGCACCTGTGCTAGTGGGCTTCTGATCTGTAGGTGCTTCTAGATTCTTCCCAGAGGCATGAGCTGGAAGGGGAGAGGTGGGGGAACAGGAAGGCTGGAAGTAAGGCATGAGTTGCTGGTGGAGATTCCAATCTTAGCTGCTTTTTTCCCCTCTAGCGTTCTGGGTTCAATTATTTACTTCTTTCTCTTTTTTATTTGTACCTCTCGCTTGATGGTCGCCTGGACTTTCCTCTGGGAGTGAGAAGGGACATTTTGGAATGACATGTTTTCCTAAAAACTTATCAAAGGTCTTTTCTTGAAAGAGGTCTCATTTCCGATAGATCAAATTAGACGCGGGCGCTCAAGAGCCAAAGCAAAGTAGTTAAGGATTAGCTCCTTTGTCATCTTGTCTGCCAGGTTTTATGGCACTGTTGTTTTCTGTCTCCCCTGTGACATCTGGGAGCACCTCAAGGAGGGGGTGGGGAAAGCTAGGGCAGTGGCGGGGTAAGGAACAGAAAGGAGAAAGGAGGTGTGGGGAGGGGAGGGTTTTCTGCTGCAGAACCTTGATAGGAAGACAGCTCAGAGGGCACCGCAGCTCAGGCTTGGACTCTTCATCAGCCCGAGAGGTGAGGGTGGTGGGGTGTGTGTATAGGTGGGCTATACAGAGACTACCCAGAGCCCAGGATCTTGATCCTTCTACGCGTGCCCAAGACAGCTGAGGCTGGAGAAGCAAGAGGCTTCTCCACGACGTTGCTCCGCAAGAGGGAGCATGCACTCTCCTGACTGTTGGGGGCTGGTGGGGGGGAGGCGGGCGGTGGTTTGCCCTGATTCTGACCATTAACACCAGCTCACGGCATTTTTGTTAGTACGATCCTTGGTTTGCTCATCACACGGAGGGGGTGAAATGTTAGCTCGGGGGTTGTGAGATGCCAGCCCTTGAACGATCCATCGGTGTCTGGTGAAGTAGGACAAATAAAAGTAACGTAGCTGGTTTTTCATAAAGTGGGACTATCGCACGAACTGTTCTTTGTTCTGAGATAGATCCTTACTCTGTTTTCGGTGTGAAACTGTCCTTCCTTTAAAAAATGGCAGTGATTGTAGACGGTGGTTATGTTGCTTAAGAGGGCTAACTGCATAACGGACGAGTCCCTGCAGTCCCAGTGGTGTCATTGGGTTGCCCAACTGTAGGGAGTTCAAAATGAGCGTGACTGATTAGGGGAGGGCTTTCTCCTCGGGGACGTGGGCTCCTTCCTGCTTGTGGTTCCGCTCACCTTTGGGGCTCTGGAGTCCTGGACGGAGCCTGCAGATGGGGAAGAAGCAGAAGGCCGGGAGGGGGCTGGGGCTGGTTGGCACCGCCACCTTCAGTCAGACCCAGGCCACACCCCACTGCAAGGCAGCCTGGGCAACAGTCTGCACTGTCCTCAGGAAGCAGAAAAAACCGGTTCAGAGACCAGCAAGTCAGGCTCTGACTGCTGTTTTTGTTAACGTCCCTACCTGGCAAAACACAGTTGGCCAACCAGTCGTCTGTTGGCTTTTTTAATTTATTTTCATTTACTGGTTTACAGAATCCAGGAGTCCGGGAACTACTGCTGGCAATAATCCAAAGGTCATTTCTGGGGAGTCCTGGAAAAGATTTCCTCGCCTGGGACACTCTAAAACTAATTAAATAAAACTGTGCCATGATGTTTTTCTCTTGTTCCTCCTTGTTAGGCCCTAAGGGTGAGCAGTGGCCGCTCTAGGCCAGCCAGCCGGAGCACCCGGTGGCACAGATGTTTGCAAGCGCGTGGTCTTTCGGGGAGCCTGGGTGGCTCAGTCGGTGAAGCGTCCGACTTCGGCTCAGGTCATGATCTCACAGTTTGTGGGTTCGAGCCCCACGTCGGGCTCCGTGCTGACAGCTCAGCGCCTGGAGCCTGCTTTGGATTCTGTGTCTCCCTCTCTCTCTGCCCCTCTCCCGCTTACACTCCTGTCTCTCAAAAATAAATAAAATATTCAAAAAAAAAAATTGAAAGCGTGTGGTCTTTCTGGCCTTAGCACTTTTTCTGAATGAGGAAGATGTTCCAGCGTTTTGGTTTTAAGCCTTAGGGGGTGCATGTCCTGTGTATGGGTTGGGGATGAAAGTGACCAGAGATTGATTACGCAGAAGACAAGAATAAGCGAAGTCATTGGTGATGCCAGAGAGAGCCTGAGAAGTTGGTTTTTTTTTTTTTTTTTTTTTTTTTTGCAACCCATTTGTATCTAAAATAGCAAGGAATTCGTGTTTCTTTTTGGGGAAGTTGTGTCTGGTGGCATCTGCATTGGTGGAAAAATAGGCCGCCCTGGCCCAGTGTTCCAGATCTAAGAACCTTAGCTATTTGTGAGTGACAAAGGAGGAGTCTTGCTTTAGAACATTACGGCCTTCACTCCTCATCGGTCCTAATGCCTTTGTTGGTTTGACCTCTTTCAGGTTAGCCTGAATGACTCCCACAATCAGATGGTGGTGCACTGGGCCGGAGAGAAAAGCAACGTGATCGTGGCCTTAGCCCGGGACAGCCTGGCGCTGGCGAGGCCCAGGAGCAGTGATGTAAGTATTGGTGTTGTTCTGCACACTCCTGTGCCGCCAGCACGCCCTTTTGGAATGTGGTGGGGTTATCCTGCCAGAAAAAAACAGTGGGTAATTAGAGAAGGGATGGGGATACGTTTTACAACAGGGGAGAGACTCTAGAAGGTATTAAATACCCCCTTGTTCGTCGAACAGAGGGCGGCGCGGTCAGTTTTGCAATGAGATCCACGGGATGTGTGATTACTTTTGTGGAGTGATAGGGTATGATCTGGCTCGTTGCGTCTGTTCCACGAAATGCCAGAAGTGCGTTCCGGGCGGGGCTGCGCGTCTGCCGCGGAGCCCGAGGGAACCCCTTACGGTTGGGTGAGCGGTGTTGAATCCCATTCTTTCCACAGTTGGCTTTTGGTAGCGTTTAATCGTCCAGGTGCTTTGGATGTGTGAGACCAGGGGTCACAGACCCAAAGGCCCACGAGAGACCAGGTGGGTGGCCTCCACATTTACAACACTCTTATGTCCCCCGAGAAAAACGACCTCTCCCGTTTTTCTTGACGTGTGTGGCCTCCTGGTACCCTGTGGGTCGTTTTCCCGCTTCGGTAGAGATACAGGTTCAAGAAGCATTCCCCCGTATGTTAATTTGAACATGGTGATTGATCCTTGGTCTCCGTGTCCTAGAGACACGAGGAAGTAGAAGGGATTTGCGTGCTTTGGAGGGGCCTGCTGTCATCGGCCCCAGCTCTGGTTGCCGTGGAGGGCCCGGCGTCGCCAGATCTGATCTCCAAGAGAAGCTCAGAGATCGGGCTTTTTCTGTGAAAACTGCTGAGTCTTACAAGTTGGCAGCTCATGTGTGGTTTTCGCAAATAACTTGGGCGGGTCAAGCACAATGTATGTGAGGGCCAGAGCTCGTCCTTGAGTCCCAGCAGTGCGGTCCCCGCTCCAGACTTCCCCGTGCTGGAAGAGGAACAGCCCCTGCCTTGGGTCAGGGACCGATGTCACCACAGGGTAAATCTGTGGACAAAGAAACACAGTGTGGAGCTTTGTTTCCTGTGCCTCGTTGGCCAGAGGAAACCTCCTGCTGAATTTGCTGGTACTGTCCCATCGGCCTGAAGGATCCACTTGTAATTCTTGAGTGTAGATTTGGTCTCAGGGAGGTCCCTCTCTGGGTATCCGCTGTCTGGGTCACATGAGCTCCGAGGGGGGTGACTGGAGGAAGCACTGGGGGCTGTTTCCTAGTGGGTACAAGCGAGGCAGCCATGGACAGGGAGGGCAATAGAAGGGCTGTGATGCATCGCTTTGCCCAGGGTGGCTGCTGGGCAGGGGTGGGTGGGAAACCCCTGTATTGACAGCCAGGTTGGGTGCAGTGCTCTGGAGGACAGCTGGACTTACTTGGGGGCAGGGGCTTCGGCCCCTTTGTAAGTGTGATCAGGGTTTGCAAACACAGATGGCAGCGTATGGATGCGGTCGGTCCCGTGAGGCCCACAGGCACCTGGGGATGTATGTATCTCACAGGAAACAGCTCTCTGCCCTACTGTGTTGAGAAGTCCTCCTTAGGGTTTTTTACACATTAAAAACATTCTTTATCTAGATTATTATTATTACTGTTATTTTTGTAAGATAGGTAAAAGCCTTAACCATTGGTTTATGGCCTTGCTGGACAGACAGGAGCCTGGAGACATTAAGTGGCCTGCATGAGGTCGCTCGGCATGTCTGTGGGAGGAGAGCGGTGGCTAAGGAGGCCCGATCACGCGCTGTCTGTGTGAGAGTGTCGTGTTTCTGGCATGGCCAACTTGTCTGTGCTTCGGCCCCCAAAGTCCCACATCCTGGGAGCCTCCTCAGTCCGAGGTGGACCGGGATGGCCGGTCACCCCACGAATTGCCACTCTGCCCAAACCCGGTTCTCACGCTAAATATTTGGGTGTATCTTCCCAAGAAGCCATTGAACAGTCCAAGTGATAAACTATTCTGTAATGAAATACGTGATAAGATTCAATGGAAAGGAAACGCAGTGCTTGGAGGTCATAAATAGGAGTGGTAGAGATTTCCCCCGTCTGTATACAGGCTACGTTGAAGCCTTGGCAGCTGGCAGTGAGATGTTCTGATGTGAAAAGTTAATGCAGAGATAATGACTCAGAGGCTGGAGTCGGTGGTGCCGGGATAGGAACGATCCAGACTTTCTTCAAAGAAGAGTGGGAACACGGCTCATAAGGCCCCGTCAGCAGGGCAGAAGGGAAAGAGCCTGCCCAAGTGAGGGACTGGGTGGGTGTGTCGGAGGACGGCCAAGTCATACATATTCAGTATATAAAAAAGGGCTGGATCTGAAATCCCGGAAGGTTTGCTTTTAAACAGATTAAAAAAAAACAAGACAAAACAAAAAACTGTCCTCATGAACTTGTAGCGAGTTGCATGGGGAATGACAGCTGAATGCCGTCCTTTTCTCTGATAAGTCTGGTCGACGAAAGGAAACGCTCGGTGTTTAGGTGTCGTTTCGGTTCGTCCTTCCCACCTCTTTGTTTCTGCCCCGTCCTGACATAGTTTACGACGTACTCGGTGCAACGTCATTGGCCAAAGAGCTCTCCAGAGATAGTGTCCGAGGGAAGATCAGAATCCACCAGCTAAGGTTTTAGCAATGGTAGGACTTGCTGCCCTTGTGCCCAGAGTGGTGCGACATGATCGGTGTCCCCCAGCATTGTCTGAGGAGCGCGGCCAGTACTTGCTAGCTCGGTCACAGGGCAGAACTTGGTAGCCCGTGGAGCTGGCGTGTGGCTGAGCTCTGGCTCTGTAATCACCCTCCCTGGGTTTGGATCCCGGCTCTGCCGTTCATGAGCCGTCTGACCTTGAGCCGAGTCATCAACCTTCTTTTGGTCTTCTCATCTGTCAATGAGAGAATGCTTGCAAAACCTTGCTCCTCAAAGTGTGGTCTTGTGAATCAGCAGCCAGGAGTATTTTCTTTTCAAAAGGAAATTTTTTTTTTTTTTAACGTGTGTTTATTTTTGAGAGAGAGAGAGATAGAGAGTGTGCGCAAGTTGGGGAGGGGCAGAGAGAGAGAATCCCAAGCAGGCTGTGCGCTCACCGGGGGGGCTTGAACTCACGAACTGTGAGATCATGACCTGGGCTGAAGTTCGATGCTTAACCGACTGAGCCACCCAGGCGCCCCACGTTGTATTCTGTTCCTTAGGGAGCAGTGCCTTGGAGAAGTCAGAGGGGACCAATCAGTGCAGAAACCTGTGCTGGGAGAAAGACCATGCTGTCGATGCACAAGATGAGTGGGCACAGGGTGTTTGCCTGGATTCGCCTGGAGATCATAGTGGGCAGTGAGTCAGCAGCCTGGTACAAGCCTGGGGGCAAGACTGAACCAGAATGTACTGGTGGGGGTGCAGCGCGGAGACCATGAGGCCGTCAGCCTTCTTGGCGTTATCTGTGTGCTGGCAGAGGCCTTTTCTGGGCTTCCTGGGTGGAGGAGGGTGGAAAGCTGTGCACAGCCCTCAGCCTGGGCTTTGCCCTATGGAGCTTAGTGTCTAGGTTAATCCAATAGAAATAAGAATTATGAGGACAGGATCGGGGCTCCTGGGTGGCTCAGTCGGTTAAGCGTCCGACTTCGGCTCCGGTCATGATCTCACGGTCTGTGAGTTCAAGGCCCGTGTCAGGCTCTGTGCTGACGGCTCAGAGCCTGGAGCCTGCTTCGGATTCTGTGTCTCCCTCTCTTTCTGTCCCTTCCCTGCTCTCACTCTGTCTTTCAAAAATAAATACACATTAAATATTAAAAAAAAAAAAAAGAATTCTAAGGACAGGATAAAAAGATCGTGTTGGGATTGTTCAACCTGGAGAAAGGAGGAAAGGTTGATGAGTCCTTTACAAGAGCCTGGAGGTGTAGGAGGGACCCTCACATACTTAGTCTTCACTTCTAAGAAGTAGAAGTCCTAAAGAGATGGGGTTTGTTTGCAGGTGTGTATGAAGGAAGAGCTTTTTGGTGGTGAGGGCTGTTGTACCTCTGAGTATGAAATGGGGCTGAGAATCCCAGAAAGGACCTGTATTTTGTTAAAGTTGGTGTTTTATCCCTTCTCCTGCACACCTACTGCCCGGCCTGGAGATTCAGCGTATGATCTTCCTCTTTAACAGAGCGACGTAAGTACGTAGAAGAGAACGTTCTCTTAGAAGAGTAACTTGCAAGAGTGGAAAGACAACTGGAACCGGGACTGGAGGAACCCGTTAAGTTTTGTCACTTACTGGCTGTATGACCTCAGGCTGGTCGTGAACTTCTCTGAGTCTTAGTTTTTGTGATCTCTTAAATGGAAATAATTCTTCATTCACTCACTGACTCATTGCTGTCATTCTTTTTTATTCATTTATGGGATCCATTCATTTACTTCGCTCTGTGGTATATAATGATACTTACTAATGCGAGAAATCTTTACCGAGTGCCTGTGATGTCTCGGGTATGCCGAGGGCGGCAAAGGTGAGGCTAACCCACAGACTTTTTAGAGTTGAGCGAGAATTTATATCGAAGAATATCATATACTAAAAAATGCTACCCTAATATGACTTATCATCACGTGTGCTTCTGAGGAGGTAACACATAGGGGATTATCCATTTTGGGGATGTTGGAGCTGGAGGGGGCTGAGTTCCCGTTTTGAGAAGCCATTAGTTTATTACATGTGACATGGGAACCTAACGGGGAGTCTCAGTGTCTGTTGTGGGTCAGGAGAACGGAAGTAAGAACTACTTTATCTTTTTACCCACTCAAATTATCTGCGAACTTCTCAACCTGCTGCATTTCTGAAGCCATTTTTATGGTGGCCCCTTACTGTGGTGCTTGGTAGTTGGGAACACACATGTGTAAACATAAGTGTTCGTAATAGGGTTTCTTCCACGGTGGCCCAGATATTGGCACAGGCTCTATCTGTGCTCTTCTAACCTTGACATCTAATAAATATTAACGCCCTGTAGATACTCTCCGTTCCTTTGTACCTGCCTTGCGTAGTTCATTGTTTCCATGAGTTATTGTTTGCAAATATTTGTATGCTTACATTGTGTGTAAAGGGCATGTCTTTGTATGTCTCGTGCTTAGCACAGTCCTTGCCTCCTGTCAGATCCTTAAACCGTGTTTGCTGTTGCATCAATGGGCCTGGTGGCAATACCCTTTGTGGGATTAGTCCAGTCCTTCCTGTCCTTGTTGGGATGCACCTGTCATTTTTCTTCAGCGCTTACCCCAATGCTCACTAAGTATTCTTAATATTGGATTCATCAGCCAGCCTTGTTTTGAATCCTCTGATTATGTTAATTTCACGTTGCATAGGCAGCTAGTCTAGGTGCAAAATACCTGCTGGCTTCTCTTCTGCCATCTATTTACCCCAGGTGTAGTGGCTTTGGGATTTCTGGCTTTGGAGGCAAGCAGCCTGGATCACAATTCCACGCTGCTGCTTACTATCTCTGTGGCTTTGGCAAGTGACTGATCACGTAAGCCCCCCCCCCCCCCCCATGCCTTATCTGTAAAGTGATTTTGATCATTGCAAAGAGCTACCTGAGATCTTTCACGTGACGGTGGTACAGGATCTGGCACCTCGTAAGCACACAGCGAACGACAGTTATTCTTCTGTTTTATTACTGTGGTTACTGGGTAGCCAGAGACCCGGAAGCAGGAGAGAAGAAAATACCGCTGGCACGGGCACGGCTCCTGTGGCTGTTCTCCCGAGCTGTATGTAGCATTAGCAAGCGTAGGCCAACTGGGCCAGGGATCTGGTGCCTATGTATTTAACCTCCCTGCATATTTAATCACTCAGCGCTTTCTTTCTCATCTCTGGGGCTACTCTGCGGAGGCCCCGGAGGGTTTTTTTTTTTTTTTTCTTTTTTTCTTTCATCTTCCTCAGTGCTGTAGGAACAGAACTTCCCAGCAGAGGATTGCAGGATTAGATTACCTTTTGGGGACATTTCGACAGATGGCAAAACAAGTTCCCAGTCCCTCCCCTCCCCTCCCCAGACAACCACATTCTATCTGCCGCTGGATGTAATTTGTTAAACACTTAACCGAGCCGTGGGGAGGAGGTCAGCCTTGTCGCCATCCGTGGGTCTCCCCCTGCAGGGGGGTCGTGTCTTGGCGGCAGAAAGGAGCCTGTGTAGCAGGCATTGCCCTGCCGTCCGCCCCCCACGTGACTGGACGGAGAGGTGCCCCGCTTCTCCTGTGTGTGTCATCTCTTGGCTTCTGTCATTTCGTGACACCGGGGGCCTCTCACCCACGTTTGGGATCCAGGGTGTGATTTGAGATCACAGGTGGGGTCTTTTCTGCTGCGTTTCTCACCAGCTCTGTCTTCTTTGCCCTCTCTTCCTCCCTAATCCAGGTGTACGTGTCTTATGACTATGGAAAATCATTCAAGAAAATTTCCGAGAAATTGAACTTCGGCATGGGAAACAGCAGCGAAGCCGTGATTGCGCAGTTCTACCACAGCCCCGCGGACAACAAGCGTGTAAGGAAGCGCTGTCCCACCCGTTGTGACTCCCTGGGGCTTGATTCCATCCGGGACGACTGCTCTGCTAAAGGGGGGGCTGGCAGAAGGACTTCCTTGTCATCTGTTTGCAGCTTGGCAGTGACTGTTTTTCTGCTAACCTTGGGAGAACACGGTTGTCAGGGTAGAACTGTGCATAATCAGGGGGGCCAGGTGCCTGCCAGGCGGGATTTCTAGACAAACCTGTCGGGCTAATGCACAGAAAATCTGCCAGCTAATGAGCTGCCCTACTCACAGGTGGCAAACGCGTTACCCATGTGCGCCCCTCCCTCCCCCCAAACCTGCACCAGTGGAGAAAAGAAAACCAAGGCTGCAGACCTGCTGTGCCTCCTGATTTGTTTTCCCAGCTGGCTGGCCTGGGGCTTTGTTTCTGCAGCAGAACCCCAGGCAATTAGATTTGGAGGGAGCATCGATTTGAGATTGTCCCGGGTCCCAGAGAGGCGGCTGCAGAGGCGGGGAGGACAGGAATCAGGCAGCCTGCAGGGTTAAGGTGTATTTGATTGCTTTCTTCCCCACCCTGGTGAGTCCTAGCTCACTTCCAGAGTTAAGACCACTGCTTCTAAGGATGCTCAGAAACCTCTGAGGTAAGCATAGCTGCTGCTTTTTTGGGCATCCAGAAAGGAACAAGATCCACAGGCATCTCGGCCAGGTTACACCTCCTCCCTGCCCACCCCCCAGCGCCGGCTTCTCCCATTGCCGTATTCAAAATATTTAGCCACTGGTATGGCACTGACCAATCAGAACAGACCCAGTCTGGAGGGAGCTGGGTCCTGAAGGCCACGCTGCTGGGCCAGGCATTAACCTTTTAGTTGCTGGATTGTGGACAGGTCCTGGGGAAGGGTCCAGGCCACTGGTCCTTAGGAGGGACCACTCCTGGGTTTCAAGGAAGCAGCTGTTTACTAATGGGTATAGAAACAATGCAAAAACAAATTTTTTTAACGTTTATTTATTTTTTAGAGGGGGTGGGGAGGCGCAGAGAAAGAGGGAGCCAGAGTCTGAAGTAGGCTCTGAGCTTTCTGACGCGGGGTTCGAACTCATGAACCGCGAGATCATGACCTGAGCCAAAGTCAGACGCTTAACCTGCGGGGCTACTCAGGCGCCCCTAAAAACATTTTTTTTTTAATTTTTTTTTTTTAACGTTTATTTATTTTTGAGACAGAGAGAGACAGAGCATGAACGGGGGAGGGTCAGAGAGAGGGAGACACAGAATCTGAAACAGGCTCCAGGCTCTGAGCTGTCAGCACAGAGCCCGACGCGGGGCTCGAACTCACGGACCGTGAGATCATGACCTGAGCTGAAGTCGGACACTCAACCGACTGAGCCACCCAGGCACCCCTATTTTTTTTTTTTTTTTTTTTTTAATTTTTTTTTTTTTAACGTTTATTTATTTTTGAGACAGGGAGAGACAGCATGAACAGGGGAGGGTCAGAGAGAGAGGGAGACACAGAATCCGAAACAGGCTCCAGGCTCTGAGCTGTCAGCACAGAGCCCGACGCGGGGCTCGAACCCACGGACCGTGAGATCATGACCTGAGCCGAAGTCGGACGCCCAACCGACTGAGCCACCCAGGCGCCCCTATTTTTTTTTTTTTTAAACGAAAATAATTATTACTGGTACGTCGTGGTTCCTATCAGTCCTGCCTGATCTTGAAGAAAAGCAGCAGTTAGGAACAAACTCACCTCTTCCCTAACTCCCTCCGCAATGAGAAACAAGGAAGAGGTGCTGGAGGGAAGTGGCTCCGAAGACAAGATTGCCGGCCCTTTGCACCACACTCCCCACTGCACTTGGCCAGGCAGCCCTGGTATTCGGGGCTCCCACAGTTGGATGGGCCCCGCTGCCCCCAGGGCTTGACTCCCGTGAGGTGAGGAACCCTGCCCCAGGGTCCAGCTTGCTGGCTGTGCCACATCTCCCACGGAGAGATCCGTATGCCCCCCCTTGCCTCTGGGAATCAAATAACTCTCAGATTACTCACTTTGTCAGGTTGTGCCTGTTACCGTGACTTTTTACACATCGCCCCAGAGCTAACTCTCACTGCAGTTGTGGCCTTGGAACCACCCCGCTGTCCCTCTGGAATCTTCCTTTTCAGCTCTCTCTGCCCCCCTCCTCACCTCCCACTGCAAGGGCACAGAGGTCCGCAAGCAGGTTCTGACTTCCTTCCTGCTTGTCATGGGTTGTGGCGAGCGGCTGCCAGGCCCGCATGCACGTCTCAGTAGTCAGAAGACAGGAAGGATGATGTTCTGGGCTCGCGAAGATGGTTTGGTGCAGGAGGAAGAGGGGCCTTTGAAGCAACAGGTCTGAAGAGGGAGCAGGGCAGGGGCCGGGGCGCTGGGGCGAGCGGGAAGAGAACTCCAGGGGTGGTTGTCAGGGAGTTTGAGGTGCCGGGGGGACGGGGCATGCCCGCGGCCTGGGTGCCCCCTCCCTGGAAGGTGCTACATCTTGGGTTTCTCGCGGGAGAGAGGGACGTGCTTTGCAGTTGGTGGGGAAACAGAAGAGGAACCGCCTTCTTGGAGAACCTGGTGACAGGTGGAGGCCGAGCCTGGAGCAGACTGAGTGGGTTGGAGACACAGCATTCTCTGCTGAGTTTCTAGTTCCCCAAAGAAGGTGGTCACCCCTCCCCAGACTTCTCAGGAAGGAAACCGTGACTCTCGTTGTGCCCGTTACTTCCGTTACTTTTGCCTTTGTCCCTTGGAAGGCAGATTGCCCCACCAGCCCCACCACTTCCTGAGAAAAATCACACAGGCCGGGTGCCTTACTGTTAAGTCCTGGTTGCGGGGCCCAGGCACGTCCCCTGGGTGAAGATGTCAGGGGGGCTGTCAAGGAGTATGGTTTGAAATGGTTGAAATGACCATCAGCAGCTGCCTGGAAAGGTGAGGATGTCACACAAGGGCCACGTGGAAGCCCGAGGGGCTGTGTACCTGTGCAAAGGGAAAGGAGGTGCTGGGTAGGCGAGCAGCTGTGGTCCAGTGGTTTTGCTTCACGATGGAGATGGAATGGCTCTGGGGGTCATGTGAGTGTTTGGGTCTATTTTTGTACCTGCCAACAGCCCCACTTCCTTCTTCTCAGCCTTGTGTGCTGCCTCCCTGAAGCAGTGCACAGCCCTGGCCACCCGCCAGTGCTGCTGGCCTCACAGTGCCCCTGAGGTCAGCCACGCAGTGTCTGCATACACCTGGGGCTCCTTACAAAAGGCCCCCGAGTGTGCAGCCAGGCTTCCCAGCCTCGAGAGCTGGTCCTCTCTCTTCCTCTTCCGGAATTATGTTCCTTCATTGCTTCCTGTGTGCCCTTTGTCCTGTCTTTGTGCTCTTGGTTCCTCCCCTCAGAACTGGAGAGAATCGCTTGTGGTAACATGGAGGTGAATTCTGTAGCTTTTTTTTTTTTTTTTAAGTTTAAAGTGAGAGAGCGAGAGAGAGCAGAGGAGGCGCAGAGAGAGAGGGAGAGAGAGAATCCCAAGCAGGCTCCGCACTGTCTGCAAGGAGCCTGATGCAGGCCTTGAACTCGCAAACCGTCAGATTGTGACCCGGGCCAAAATCAAGAGTCAGATGCTTATCCCACGGAGTCACCCAGGCGCCCCTTCTGTAGTTTATGTTTCTAGACTCTTTGTACTTGAAAGAGGAAACATAGGTATTTTAATACATTTTTCAAAAAGAGTTTATTTTGAGAGAGAGAGGACAGAGAGAGAGAGAGAGAGAGAGAGAGAGAGAATGAATCCCAAGCAGGCTCTGCGCGTGTCAGCGTGGAGTCCGACACGGGGCTCGAACTCACGAACCGTGAGATCACGACCTGAGCCCAAACCAAGATCTGGATGCTTCACTGCCTGAATCACCCAGGCACTCCACGAAGAAACATAGTTGTAAGCCAAGAGCTGAATATTCGGTGACTGCCGACAGGGCGGGGAAGGTGGGGATACGTGAGGACGCTCCTGAAATCACATCGCCCAGGAAGCACTTGGTAGGTCAGGTCAGCTCTTCTGGCAGATCTGTGGGGCTGGCCTCGGGCAGACTTGACAGCCAGGCAGGCTGGGGACCAAAGGCAGAGTAGGATGTGCTGTACTTCCTATCACGTGCACACGCAGCACGGTTACGTAACCACGTGAAGCCACACGTGCCCGAGCGCCGGCTGGAACCCACGGGTGTGTGTGGGGCCGGGGAGTCAGCGAGGTTGGATCAGGGAAGTAAAGGCCTCACGGGGTACTTGGGGTTGGAAATGGAGCTTCGAGGACAGGCATGATTCCAGTATCTCCGTGGAGCTGGCGGGAGTCCAAGAGGGGGAACAGGCCACGGGCCGAGACTTCAAGGGGCCGGCGTATGTGGTTTCTGTGCAGGCGGTGGGGAGATTCACTTCTCAGGGGTGGAGCGTTTGCACCGCGGTGCTTTGGGGTATCGGGCAGGTGCTCATCTGAAGATGGTCGTGTTGGCTTTTGGCCTTGAGGACAGTAGGGAGCCATAGCAGGGTCTGAGTGACGGGGCTTGCTGTAAATAGTGTCTTACAGGGAAATGTGTGTCCTGGCAACATGCGGGATGCATTAGAAGGGGAAAGATCAGAGAGGGGCCGGGAAGGGAACCGTCGTGGTAATACAGGCATGAAGTTGCCCAGTTGCTCAGCCAGGCCTCGAATCACCCGCTGAGCGTTTCGCACCCTGCCAAGCCCTAGAAGGCAAGACAAGGACCAAAACCCAGTGCCCGGCACCGGCTTGCTCGTGGGCTCCACCCGTAGGAAGTGGGCCACGCTTGGCAGCACCGGGGATAAAAAAAAAAAGGAGAGCGGAGAGTGTACAAAGGAAAACGTGGCCGGCTGGGTGGCTGATTGGGAGTGGGGGCCGAGGGAAGGCAGCGGAGTGCCACCCGTAATGGTGAGAACTGGGGCCGGGCGACGGGGTCGCACGCACAGAGCGGGGGACGTGGCCGGAAGGTGTGGGAGGGCTCGGTTTTGGACCCGGCGAAATACCTCGGCGCGTTAGAGGGGAGCTGCCGAGGAGGGCAGCAGTCAGGGTGAGACCGTAGATTAAAGGTCACCACACGCCTGATCGTGCCAGAGGAGGGGAGTCGAGGATGGGGTGGTCGGGTGTGGGGCGTGCAGGCGTGGCATGATTCAGCGTTGCCACGGGGCGGGGGAAGGGAGCTGCCCGCAAAAGCTTGAGGAGCGGAGTAAGAGAGGAGGCGCAGGAGTGAGCCCCGGGGAACAGTGTGCGACCTCGGCATTAAATTCAGGAAATGCTGCCTCTGTTGGAGCAGGAGAGGAAAGGCTTGGTGGCTGGACTGTTCAGGGACGGGCTCTGAACCAGCCAGACACCGATGTAGATGCTGCCTCCTGGGTCACCTTGGCCAGCAAACTTCTCTGCGCTTCAGTGTCCTTGTCAGTAAAGGAGATGACACTCATGGCTAAAGCCCTGACTTGCCGTGAGCACCAGAAGGATGGAATTTGGTAAGGCAGGCGCACGTTTGCAACTCAGTGCCTGGCGCACGCTGAGCGCTCCTGACACCTTTTGTTGGACTGTTTGTTTAGAGTAAACTCCGTGCCCCACGTGGGGCTCGAACTCACGGCCCTGACTCCACCACGTGCACCAGCCAGGCATCCCTGTTCTTGCCGCATTTAGCTATTATCAGGAACGATAATAAGCTCCCTGACTGGGAATGTGATCTTTAGATTTTTTAAATGGGACACCTGTCAAAGCCATGGAGTAGATTTCTAGAGGAGTCTTTTTATTTATTTTTATATCATATTTTAGTTTTTGAAAGTTTATGTTTGAGAGAGACAGAGCTAGCGTGAACAGGGGAGGGGCAGAGAGAGAGAGAGAGAGAGAGAGAGAGAGAGAATCCCAAGCAGGCTCGGTGCTGTCAGCACAGAGCCCGATGCAGGGCTCCAACTCACGAAACCATGAGATCATGACCTGAGCCAAAACCGGGAGTCGGATGCTCAACCAACCAAGCCACCCAGGTGCCCCAGAAATCTTTTTAAACCAAGAACACTCCCTACCTTAGGAACCAAGATGGTTTCGGAGCAGGAAGATGGGCTCTGTTACTTCTAGGGAACGCCTTCGTGCCAGAAATCATGATGGTCCTCTTAGGATCATGACTGTTTTCACAACATTGCATTTGCTTATGGTAGTTTTTGGTTTCAAAACGTTTACTAGCCTCTCTGGTTAGATTTAATTAGGCTCCTGCAGACTTTGGAGTTTTGCATTAGATGCTGTGGAGGAAACAAAAACACATAGAGCGTGTTCTTGGGAATTGGGGAGGGAAAAGCCAAAGGGAAAGGAGCAGGAGCAGCGTGCAAGCGAATGCAGAGCATTAGGACGAGCCTGAGCTGTTAGCACCAAAAGGATTCTGAACAGAAGATTGATCTGGGTCAGATGCAGCCAATTAGGGGACGTGTGCTTGAACGGATTCCTTTGGGTTGTTGATTTCGGGGACTGGCTGGCGCCCGAGGAGCTGGGTCCCTCTTCCTCCGGTTCACGGTGACCCTCTGAGCCGCCCTTGCCCTTGTGGGAGCAGGGAGGCTTTCCTTCAGATCTCTCCTGTGCATTCAAGGCCTGCCACCATCTGTGCTTCTTGATACGTTCCCTCAGGCCCTCAAGTCCATGCTGTACTTTTTTTTCCGCCCGCCCTTGTTCCCAAGCGCAAACTGCCTCAGACTCGGGATGTTCTTTCCCTGTGGAAGCCTTGCCCGCCTTTTACAAGGGCCGGCTCTTCCCTGGAGTCCTTTCTGGTCTCCCAAACTGGAACAAATCTGTGCTCTGCGCTCCTCGTAGGACTCTGTCCATGGTGTCTCACTGAATCGCATTTTCCCTCGAGTTATAGTTATCCACGGTCGTGTCTTTCTTTCTGCCACTTCGGACCCTAAGGATTCTGTGTTTTCACCGTGGCATCGTACCATCTGGTCCGTGGTGAACATTAAATGCACATTTGTCCGGTTGAATTGCCTCCGTCGCTTCCCCTCGAGAACTCTTTATTTATTTTGAGAGAGAGAGAGAGAGAGAGGAGTGTGAGTGAGTGCAAGTGGGGAAGGGGCAGAGAGAGAAAGAGAGAGAGAATCCCAAGCAGGCTCCGCACCACCAGTGCAGAGCCCGATGCGGGGCTCGAACTCATGAACCGTGAGATCGCGACCTGAGCCGAAGTCGGACCCTCGACCGGCTGAGCCGCCCAGGCGCCCCTCCCCTCGAGAACTCTTTGGGTTGGCCGTCACTCTACAGTCCGGCTTGTGCAGGGGCTAAATAGGGTGCCGCCCCTGCTCCCCCAGGCTGTTTCCTGCCGTGCCCCACAGTGAGTCTGCCGGCCCCACGGGCTGCACGGTCCTCCGAGCTGCCCTGTCCCCTGGCCTCGTGTCAAGGAGAAGCTCATCTTCCTAGATGGGTGTGACTTTAGGGATTTTGCTGGGAAGACATGCCCCGTAGCTGCTCAGAGGACGGAGGGGTAGTAGAAACAGTCCTGTCTGTGTGCAGCAGGTCTGAAGAGCAGGACTTCTGTGTCCCTGCTGCCACTAGCCACCCTCCGATTGTGACCGAGTGACCTGCCAGAGAGGGAGAATGGCCAAGTCAGCTGAGAGAAAAGAAAGGAAGGCTTGACTCGCGCCGTTACCTGGTTAAAGGAGAGCAGTCTTTGGCTCTGTCCCAGCCCGTGCCGCACCCCTTCCTTCCCTGAGCCTTGCTTGGCAAGCACCGGCATCTCCTGGCCCGGGGATGGCGAGGAAGCCGCACGGAGGCCCCACAGGCCCCCAGCACCGCACGCGCTGTGAGAAGCGGGGCTGTGGGTGGCCTTGGCCACGTCTGCTCTGAACTTGCCTTTTTTTTTTTTTCCTCTTGCAGTACATCTTTGCAGATGCTTATGCCCAGTACCTCTGGATCACGTTTGACTTCTGCAACACCCTCCAAGGCTTTTCCATCCCATTCCGGGCCGCCGACCTCCTGCTGCATAGCAAGGCCTCCAACCTTCTCCTGGGCTTTGACAGGTCTCACCCCAACAAGCAGGTAAGGGAGCTTCTGGAACATAGTCAGGTGGGGCTTCTCGAGTTTTCTGCTCTGCCCGTGTGGATCGTGTGGCCTCTGAGTGACCTCTCCCTCCTCCCCCAAGCTTAGCCTTTGTAGCTATTATTTCACTTCCCATGGCTAAGGAAAACTAGATCTCCCTGGCACTTTCAGAATGCATCCCGGCCAGGGGGTGACGCCAAGCACTTGGCAGGCCCTGTTAAACATCGTGCCTTTCTTGGTGTAGATGCACCTTTGTGGGTTTGGGGGGTAAATCGAAGCTCTAGAAATTAACCAGAGAGAGCCAGCTAAAGAAGTGTGGAGTCTGAGCTCTGCTGGGACCCCTTAGTGAATTTCTGTTCTACCTTTCCCATCCTCTACTGTAAACACACTGATTTTGTACCATTTAATTGAAATAACCATTAAATTTAAAATTTTTCCTCTCCGTGCGTGTGCGTGCATATGCATATGCAAATATAAATGTGTGTGTTTTTTCCTCCTTGAACCTGGATTTGAAGGAAAGCAAGATGGGGAGAGAGCCCCTGTAGGATTTATATCTCAAGGTTGAAACTTGCCAAATCGACAGCATTGGTCTGGTCTAATCCTGTGAAGCCTGTAGACCCTGTGGGTTTGGATTAATGATGACTGTTGAATGGCTTTGCTCAGAGGAACCTTGGAACCTTTCTCTTTCTTTGCTGGTTGTTTAACGAAAACATGATCTGTTTACACTTACTTGCCTTAGGGAGTAACCTAAGTAAGGCTGGGTCAGTTTACCAGTATAGGTGGATTATTGTTTTTTTTGTGGTCCCCTGCTGCTGCTGCAGCTTTTTCTTCTTCTTTTTTTAAGTTTATTTATTTATTTTGAGAAAGAGAGAGAGAATCCCAAGCAGGTTCTGCTCTGCTGGCACGATCTGTGAGATCGTGACCAGAGCTGAGATCAAGAGTCGGATGCATAACCAATGGAGCCACCCAGGTGCCCCTGCTTCATAATACATGGTCACTAGGGCCAGAGGGGCTCAGGTCCGGTGTTTGGAAGTTCACGGGCTTTGGCAAAGATCAAGATCGGCAAGTTAATTACTCATGGCCGTATCCTTTGTGTTCAAGGTGTTTCCCTTTGGTGCTCTTTGCCTCTGTGCCTAGCCGGCGTTCTCTCTGTTCCCCTTTAGTCACCATGACCCCTTATGGTTTTCTTTGTTTGTTTCTATGAATATAACTTGTTGTCAGATTGGCTTACATGCAACACCCAGTGCTCATCCTAACAAGTGCCCTCCTCACTGCCCATCACCCACTTTCCCCTCTCTGCCCCCCATTAACCCTCAGTTTGTTCTCTGTATTTAAGAGTCTCTTGTGGTTTTCTTCCCTCTCTCTTTGTAACTATTTTTTTCCCCCTTCCCTTCCCCTATGGTCTTCTGTTAAGTTTCTCAAGATCCGCATATGAGTGAAAACCAGAGGACAGCCTCTGCCTGACTTATTTTACTCAGCAGAATACCTTCCAGTTCCATCCATGTTGCTGCAAATGGCATGATTTCATTCTTTCTCATTGCCAAGTAGTATTTCATCGTATATATAAGCCACAACTTCTTTATCCATTCATCAGTTGATGGACATTTAGGCTCTTTCCATCATTTGGCTATTGTTGAAAGTGCTGCTATAAACATTGGGGTACAAGTGCCCCTATGCATCAGCACTCCCGTATCCCTTGGGTAAATTCCTAGCAGTGCTATTGCTGGGTCATAGGGTAGATCTATTTTTAGTTTTTTGAGGAACCTCCACACTGTTTTCCAGTTTGCATTCCCACTAACAGTGCAAGAGGGTTCCCGTTTCTCCACATCCTCTCCAGCATCTATAGTCTCCTGATTTGTTCATTTTAGCCCTTATGGGTTTTTAAGGACACTGTTTCCTAAGCAGGAAGAATGGAGTGTAATCCTTTTGTTTTTACTCTACCTGAGGGCTAGTCTTGAGTAAACTGTAATTTCTGATGATCTGTAAATGGAAGATAAGCCCCAGTCATTTTTTTCTTGTAGCTCTTGAGGTCTTAGTAACTATGGGGAGGAACTTCCCTCCCTGCCCTTGTTTGTATTTGGAGTAATCGAGCTGGCCCTGGTGATCTCTGTCCCTGTCTTCACAGCCAAAGTGTTATTTAAGGTGGGGTTTGAGGGCCAGGCCATTCAGGTGGTGGGTGCTGCTTGGATCCTGATTCCTTCTTGTCCTTTTGGTCTTTACAGCTATGGAAGTCGGATGATTTTGGCCAGACCTGGATCCTGATTCAGGAACACGTGAAATCCTTTTCTTGGTAAGTCGTCCATCGAAGGAGTTAGAATTACATAATCACGTTTTTTGAGTTCTGGCTCCTTCATGGAGGACACACCTACCCTCACCTGAAATGCAAAGCCTGTGGTTCAGAAAATGCACGCTCCAGACCTGGGAATTAGAGGTGCCAGTATAATACACCCAGTGTGGGAGGTGGTGGGGGATGAGAAAGGAGGGCTATTTGTGAGAAAAGTGGCAGAGCTTTTGCATTTTTCAATCCATCAGGGGACCCAGGGGAATCTCCAAGCACTTGCATGGATTAGAATTTCTAAAGACCTTCACTCTTCGAGCATGATAACAGAAGTGTGGATTTTTCTGTATAGAAAATTCATTCACTTGTTCATTCATAACTTTTTTTTTTTTTTTTTTTTTGGCGTCTGCTGAATATAAAACATGCTAGATGCTTTAGGGTAGAAGTTGAATAATTTATGGCCAGAGTTACTAAGGAGACCGCAGCTTAGGAGGTAAGAAAAGACGTTTCGTGCGCAGAACACGTTTGGAAAGAAGCACAGAAGTCATGGACGTAGCAGGAGAAGCCAGAGGAGGGACACAGTCCTTTCCAGATGCGAAGGCCACAGCTCCATAGAAAAGCTTGCTGTTGACTGAGGATGTGTGTGGCAGGCTGGAGGTCGCAGGAGGGCGTGGAGGTGCGCGGGCTGGGATTCCAGGCAGGAACAGAATGGCCCGAGGCAGAGATGAGACACTGTGGTCTCAGGTGGAGAACACAGAGTCTGATTTTTGGACCGTATGTCGGGTGAAGTTTGGGGGAAGGGACGTGGGTATCCGAATCTGCAGTGCTTGGTAAAGGAACCTGGACTGAATTCTGAAAGCGTCGTGGAGCCCTTGTAGGGTTTTGGGAAGGGAGAGTGAAGTCAACAGAGCCGCCCTTCAAGAAGTACAATTGTTTCTAGTCCTACTTGTCCCTGATCTTTCACAGTTGCAGGATGCGGGACGCAGCCTTGAATACACGGATTTGTCCCCGTGTGGGCGAATGTGCAGAAAAGATTCCCAGAGAAGGATGTGCTGGGTCAGTGGGTCACTCCACCGGTTCAAAGTTGAATCTTCCCAGATAGATACTTGACCTTCACTGCCCCCAGTCAGCTGCTCCTGTAATCTTCCCCATTTCACTTTCTAGTTGTACAGGGCAAGAACTTTGGGTCGTCACTGATTTCATGTGTGTTTCATGTGTCACATCCCACCTACCAGGAAATCCTGTCGCCTCTTCCTTCGGTTTACATCCAGGATCTACTATGTGGCTGCTACTTTACTCCAGGCCACCACTGTCACTCATCAGTTGTCCACCTGGTCTTCCTGCTGCCATTCCTGTCCTTCTGCAGTTAATTCTCAGTACATGGCCTGGTTGATCTTCCTAAAAACAGGTCTGATCTTGTTCCTCCCTCTGCGTTGAACCTTTTAATATGCACCAACGTTTCTCTCAGGTTAATACCAAGTACGTTCCTACCACAGGGCCTTTGCACTTACTTTCCTCCCTGCCTAGACAGCTCTTATTCAAGATATACGTATTGCTTACTCCCTTACTTCATTCAAGTCTGTTCACATAACACTTTCTAAACGAGGCCTATCTTAAGGATCCTACTAAAACTGCACCTCCTCTCCTGTCATTGTCTGTACCCTGCTCTA
Organism: Panthera onca; assembly: GCF_046562875.1. Classification (NCBI taxonomy): domain Eukaryota; kingdom Metazoa; phylum Chordata; class Mammalia; order Carnivora; family Felidae; genus Panthera; species Panthera onca. The sequence goes on along the minus strand of NC_138348.1, from coordinate 96,440,120 downwards.
TTCTTTTCTTGCGTAGCATTTACCAAGATTTTTAGGCTTATCATTTGTCTTTCTCTCAATAGAAAAAAAGCTCCACAAGGGCAGAGGCTTTGGTCAATTTTGTGGACTGCTATATCCCCAGTGAATAAAGCATTGAGATTGTGACTTTGGTAGAGATTGCCAGATCTTCTATAGAGAGTATCAAATTTTGCTCTCATCTCAACTACATAGAAACGTGCCTCTCTCCACAGCCAGTATGTTAGGAAAGACATGCTTACCCTTAGTTTGCATTTTATTGTGAATGAGTTTGAACATCTTTTAACCTGGTCAAGAGTCATTTTTATTTCTTTTTTTTTGTGACAGCGTGTCTGTTCATGCCCTTTGCTCTTTTTCTATTGATCGGTTAGTCTTTTTATTGATTTCCAGGTGCTCTTTACATATTTAAGGTTAGTCTTGTGAAATGACATATCACACATGTATGTTCATTTGTATTTATAATTCTTGGTTTATCATTTCTCTTTTGACCTTTCCACGTAGTGTTAGTTATCGCTAAACGCAGAGTGGCACATACTGTTTGTGCTTCCGTTAGCTCCTTATTTGAAGAGGAATGTCTTGGAGTTGGTATTGCTTCCTTGGCGAAGGAGGTCCGTCAAGACGGAAGGAGGGGTCTCCCAGCCGAGTATCTTCAGGCGCCCCTGGACTTCCTTTTCAAAGAGGGCAGCTGTTTCTGGTCCTTTCGTTATTTTCCTTGGGCAGCGGTTGTGGCGTCTCAGTGAACTTGTAAGCACAGTCTTATCCGAGTATAACCTCTACCCCAGGAATACCACTAGAGCTTTCTTTGAGTTTTATTTTTATTTATTTATTTAGGTTTATTTACTTATTTTGAGAGAGAGGGAGAGAGAGAGAAAGAGCGAGCAGGGCAGAGATAGAGGGAGAGAGAAAAAAATCCCAAGCAGGCTCCACACTGCCAGCATGGTGCCTGATGTGGGGCTCGAACTCACAAACTGTGAGATCATGACCTGAGCCGAAATTGAGAGTCGGACACTTAACTCACTGAGCCACCTAGGCGCCCCTGCTTTGCTTGAGTTTTACGGGGACACATTGCCCTTTGATCTGTTTAGGTAACCGTATATCAAGAGGGCAAACCAGCAGGAAGACCAAATAAAGGAACTTCACGCTTGGGAATTTGTATGTTGTACCTTTTGCCTCCGTGCAGATACGCAGATATCTTAGGGGAAAGGACCGGCTTATCTTATTTTAGATAATTACACGTCTGGTGTCAGGGAATTTCAGGCTATTTGGAGGATTTCCCCCTAGGATTTCCCATAATACGTGAGAGTGTAATCTGACCTCTCTGCGAATAATGGCATACATTTGTTCAATAACGCGTGGCAGCCTGGGAGCAGCAAGAGTCAGGAAGACCAATGATCTATGTAATCCAGAGCTGGAGACGGGCAAGACAGGACAGTGGGAGGGCTATGGGGGAGGGACTCAGAGGTTCCCAGTAAAGCATCACGAACCGGTGTTCCGTGAGGCCGGGTGAGGCCAGGTGACCGCGCTCACAGATGGGAGCAAGCCTCTGCATTTTCATTCCAGTGAGGGCAAAGAGAACCGGAAGTAGCGGAAGGCAAAGGAGCGGAAGCTTGTAGGTGGCCTGCCTTTCGGAAACGGGAGGTCCAAGTATGGATTGTGAAAGAGAATTGGGAGAAGAGTCCCAGCTCTTTCTCTCTCTAGATACTGCCTGCTGCTTTTGTTTAGGAAAGAATAATAGAGGTGAGCTCTGTCTCAAAATAATCTGAGTCAAGGTCCCTTCCTCTCTGCCTTTTTAAAAATATCTAGCAGCTTTGTTTTAATTTGCATATCCTCTAGGGTAGAGGAAGTACTTTAATCAGTACTTCTAATTGTGGAAAAGCACAGAGAACATGCCACAGCACCCCCACACATACGCACCCAGAGCAGAGCGTCTGATGATCCCACATTGGGACCAAGGCTGCTGGCTTCTCCAGTGCCCTGCTGAGACTCTGGATTGTGGGGCCAAAGTCAAGTCTTCTGTTTTTTTCTCTTGCTTATCTCCTCCTTCCTCCCTTCCCCCTCCCTGCTTCCTTGCTTTCTTTCTTTCTTTCTTTTTACATTTATTTATTTTTGAGACAGAGAGAGACAGAGCATGAACGGGGGAGGGTCAGAGAGAGAGGGAGACACAGAATCTGAAACAGGCTCCAGGCTCCGAGCAGTCAGCACAGAGCCCGACGCGGGGCTCGAACCCACGGACAGTGAGATCGTGACCTGAGCCGAAGTCGGACGCTTAACCGACTGAGCCACCCAGGCGCCCCTCTTTTTTTCTTTCTTGGAGCACATACTCTTGACAGTTTGTCTCTGAAGGAAGTCTATATCAGAGACTTCATTATCCTGAGAGCCATTGTGAATATGGCCCTGTGCAAAGACAGGTACAGAAGCGAGTCCTGCCTTTCCTTGGTCATCACTGTGTCCTCCCTGTGAAGCTCTCCTCCCAGTTCTTCTAGTTATTTCCCCCACATGTTGAATGGTCTGCCTGGCCTGGGGTCTTGGGAGAGTTAGGAAACCTGGGGCAGATTCATCGTCCTTCCAGCTATTGTTTGGGGCCTTATTTGGGGCCGGGGGGGACCCCGGTTCAGAGATTCTTCTCGAGGGAGTTTGATCTAGTCAGCGTTACGGTTTTTAAATAGCCTTTGTACCGTGGTCTACAGGTTCCATGCAGCAAGGTTCAGGTCAGCTGGGAGCCCTGTAGGACAAAAAGAAATCTAAGACGTGGCCTTTAAAGCATCTGTACTTTCTCTAGGAGGCTCAGACACGTTATGGTGAACAATAGATTACAGTGAATAAAAGGCACCACTGTGTCAAGTCACGAGAGTGATTCCAAAATCCACCCACCCAAAGCAGCTTTGTACCTTTGTTTGAAACTCAGATAAAATTCATATGAAAGGCTTGAAATTGAACACTGCGCAGATACATTGCCTGGGTTGGGAGAAGGGTGGAGAGCTTTGGGGGGGAGGGCTTCCTGGAAGAGGTGCCTTGAGCTTGACCTCAGAAGATGAATAGGATTTCGAAGTGCAGATCAGAGTGCATGCAGGGAGCATCCCTGCAGAGGGGTGCTCTGTTGACAGAGCACGGGGAGTGGGGGAGCAGTGAGCTCTGTGTTTCTGAAGGACCTCGGCGAGATCGGTACGCGTGGGAAAGAGTTTGTGAAGGACCCTCACGGAACGTGACTTTGCACTGGTTGGATGATTCCCGATTGCATGGACGGGTGACGACAGCACAGGATGGACAGAAACAGAGAGGGCAGGGTCCGTTAGCAAGGCTAGACTCACTGGTTCGTCAGGTGGTTTCTTCTAGAGCTGTTCTTCTGAGCACGTACCGTCCTGGGGACACACAGTCTTTCGTTCTCTGGGGCTCATAACTTGGGGCCAGAAACTCACTGACAGCCTCGAGCAGTCCATTGCTTTATTGATTCCGAAATAGGCCGCCTTTTACTTTTTCTTGTTTTCATTCTTCTCAAGCATGGCCGAGGCTTGCCCGGAACCCAACCCAGGGCGCCTGAAAGAGACCAGTGAGAAACTTGACAAAAGAGTATCCTGGGTAGACCCCACCTTCATGCCCTTCAACTCCCGTTGGCTGTCTGCACAGAAGAACCTCCATTTGTCCAACGGTTAAATGTGGTGATGGTAGCAACTGCTCTTTTTCCTCTAGGGGTGTTGATCCCTATGACAAGCCGAACACCATCTACGTCGAGCGGCACGAGCCCTCTGGCTACTCCACGGTGTTCCGAAGTACAGATTTCTTCCAGTCCCGGGAGAACCAGGAAGTGATCCTGGAGGAAGTGAGAGACTTTCAGCTCCGGGACAAGTACATGTTTGCTACCAAGGTGGTGGTAAGTTGAAGGCACTAAGGAATAAAGTCCCTTTGAGTTTCCTTTCTGAGGTTTGGCATGCTGTGATACAGCAGGTGAGTTTACGCAAGCAGGGACTGGATTGGGGCGCCCATGGGAGCTCGACTGAGGGGCACTGGACGTAGACGAACCTTCCCGTGGGGCTTGGACGGTCCCGGGAGGCTGGAGGAGGTGGAGACGCTTAGACAACCACTCAGGGTGTCTGTGGGGCCTTGGAATTTGTCTCCTGGTAGCAAAGCCTCCTTGTGAAACACGTGCTTCTTTGATGGGGCTCCTGGGTGGCTCAGTCGGTTAAGCATCCGACTTAGGCTCAGGTCACGATCTCGCGGTTCATGACTTCAAGCTCCGCGCCGGGCTCTGTGCTGACGGCTCAGAGCCTGGAGCCTGCTTCGGATTCTGTGTCTCCCACTCTCTGCCCCTCCCACACTCACGTTCTGTCTGTCTCTCTCTCTCTCTCTCTCAAAAATAAACAAACAGTTAAAAAATTAAAAAAAAAAAAAAACAAACACAAACCTAAACACACGTTTCTTTGACATCCCAATTAAAAGAACACAGAAAGGAGAGGTGGGGCTCAGTGGTGATTTTCTTTCATCTCGCTGCCTGATTCCTTTCACATTAGGGTGATGTCTTTGGGAATTCTGGACACATGTTAATTTCCATGGCTAATAGAATGTGTAGTCACTGGCTAGTGGGAGTTAATGCTCGAAGAAAAGCAGTGATTAAGCTTCCAGCTGTCAGTAAGTAGCTTAACTTCTCAGCCTTTGGGAAAACCGTCCCCTTGATTTGATGGGTTGGATGGAGCCAGATGCTGGAATGGAGGGCTTGCTCATTTAAAGGCAGATTTGATTATTTAACAGGGCTTGCTTTGCCATTGTGTCAAATTGTAGGTTGCAACCGTACTGCCCTTGTGTAAAGGAAGAACCTGCCCTGCCCCAGAGCAGGCTGGGCTGCTCTTTCTGGAGTGCAATAAACTTATTTTCTCAATGGCGGCCATTCCCTCCTTGACCTCAGGCTCTGACCATGGCCGCTGGCAGGCGCTTTCCTTTCCATCACACTTGACCGTAGGGACTAAGATCAGGTGTAATATTCTCCTCCAGGTTCTCACTTACTTGTATGATCGGTAGCTGGCCAGGCAGAAGCAGGCCACCCCACCTTGGGAGGACTCCGGGGTGGAGAGAGGACATCCCCCGCAAGGAAAGCAGAGAGTAAAGGTTGAGGTGAGAAGATGTGGGTGGCTAGAGGCAAGATAGAGTCCCCATTACCTACTTTGCAAAATGGTTTTATTTTTATGTTTTTAAACACTTATTCATTTTTTTGAGAGACAGAGACAGTGCAAGCAGGGGAGGGACAGAGAGAGAGGGAGACACAGAATCCAAGGCAGGCTCCTGGCTCTGAGCTGTCAGCACAGAGCCCGACGCGGGGCTCGAACTCACAGAGTGTGAGATCATGACCTGAGCCAAAGTCGGATGCTTCACTGACTGAGCCACCCAGGCGCCCCTGCAAAACCACTAAAATTATGGCAGTTTTTCTTCTGTCAAGCTGTTTGCATTGGGTCACTTGCTGGTCCTTCCTTTCCTGCCTTGCCTGTCACTTTCTCTCACACATGCACAGTGGCCACTAGGCAGGCACCCTTGGATTGTCCTGGGCAGAGGTGTGGTGAGGGGAGCTCAGGGTGAGAAACCAGGCCTGAGAACTGATTCCTTGTGACATGTTCTTGGCCCTCCTGAGGTCCCGGATTGTTCCCAGTCTTTCAGGGCTCCTGGATCTTTCCTGTGTGATTCCTTGGGCCTGAATTTATTTATATGATTTTAATTTCCTTCTATTGACCGAGTTGGGGCTGAGGTGGAGCGCTATTTTACGTCCCTCTCACCCCTATTATTTCTGGATCTCACACCCAAGAGCTGAAGTTATATCCCAGCTGGAACTTTCTGTGCCCTCCACGCGGACCTAACAACTATGTCTGTTCTCTCTCGACATAGCTGCTTTGCAGACTGCTGGCAGCAAGTTTACTGTTGGTCCTGGCCAGTGGTCAGATGAGAGGCCGTGTCTGTTTTGTTCATCACCGATGTAGTACCCAGCATGCTGCTCGGTGCTTGATCCAGAGCAAGCGTACAATAGTTGAATGAATGACATCTTCGCCTGTCTAGTTTAGAAAGCATAGGCCAGTAGATTATTTTTGGTGGGGTAGGGGGTGTTAAATGATCGGTATTTTCATTGTCAACTCTCAGCTCTCTGCATGGCTTGATGGTGAGCCACCAGGTTCCAAGGTCAGTGGTGTTAGCTCGAGGCTCTAGGTCAGGGGCAGATGAGGTCGGCCACCCCATGGAAGCGTTTCTCAAATGGTGGTCTTAGGAGCACGCACAGCACCGTCACACAGGGGCACGTATTCCAAATGCAGATGGCCGGACCCAAATGCATTATTTTCTGAGCATTCCTAGGCTGCCGAAGAATCTCCAACATTCGAGAAGCTCTTCCCTGAGGCCTTCTGTCTGCAGATGCTTTCGATAATAGTCCATTCTGTTGTCCAAGGAACATTGTAGATTGGATGGGTTGATGAGGGAAGAAACACAACTGGCAGTGGATGATAAAATGAGTGTTTTCTCCCTTTGAATTCCTTTGTTCTTATTACATTAGACTGTTGAGCCACGAGGATAAACAACATTGGACTTGGTTGGATAACCCTATCAGTGGGAGTGTTGAGGTCTGCAAGTATAACTTCTTATCTGGGGTCTACTTAGCACTCGGGCTGCCTGGGTGTGGGGAATTCTGAGTGACCTTAATATTAAATTGATTCAAATCAAATCACGGAGCTAATTGGAAAACCACAGAAAATTGGTCTTGGATGATTAACTCTCTTGCTTTTCTCCAGTACCATGAATGATTACAATTCTCTGCCAGTTAGCTTTTTAGAACACGTGGGGACAGCCATCTGGATTCTGGACTGAAGCTGGTATCTGACTCTTCAGCATCCGCTGGTGCCCTGTTGGCCTGGATCTTACGTCATATGTGCTTTTGGTCTGATGGCCTTTGATGTATGTGTTTTTATAGTTTACGTATTTATTTTATTTTTTCATTTATTTTTGAGAGAGAGACGGTGTGAGCAGGGGAGGGGCAGGGAGAGAGGGAGAGAGAGAAGATCCCAAGCAGGCACTGTGTGTCAGCGCAGAGCCCGATGTGGGGTTCCAGTTCAGGAAACCGTGAGATCGTGAGCTGAGCTGAAACCAAGAGTCGGACGCTTAACCGACTGAGCCGCCCAGGTGCCCCTCCTTTCATACCTTTTTTAACCTAAGTTTAATTTTTATTCCTTGTTTTTTGGCACAAAGTTCACTTACTTGTCTTCATAGTCCACCTCACAATGATAGGCCGTTGAAGCAGCATCGAGATACTTCTGTAAAACCAACTTCGCTTTGTTAACTTGGCAATCTGTAGCTTTTAGGTTCTTGCCGGTAGATATCGACAGTTGCCAGAATGTGGGAGGTGGGTGACAGCTAGCTGCTCCTCTGTAGGTTCACCACCAGCTTACCGTGGTCCAAGCCAGGTTCAGACCTTCCCGGCACAAATGTGTATCAGTAAGCAAAGACCCACTCTGTATGGGCTTGATGGTATTTCCTCTGTTCTTACAGGTGATGCAGACACAATGTTCTAGAGCAGGGATTGGCAAACTATGGCCCTTCCCTTGTTTTTGTCAATAAAGCTTTATTGAAACAGCTATTGCATTTGCCCCCATGTTGTCTGTCACTGCTTTCATGTTACAGTGGCAGAATTGAATAGTTGCATGGAGGCAGGATGGCACACAAAGTCTAAAATATTTCTCTATGGATCTTTACAGAAAACTGACCCTTGTTGTGGAGGCAAGATTCTGTTACCCTTTGAGTTGGCATCAGGCAACTGGAATCCTCTAGCTTGATAAGTCATAGGCATTACCCCTAAAAGTTTAGGTTACGGGCCTCCTTAAATTGTTATGTCCTGTTCATGCCAACGTATATATCTTTAGGATATTATCGCCAATTCAAGTACCTTGCATGCTGCTGATCTCCCAAGACGGCTCATTTGTACTTTTTCTGACCGACCAACCACTAATTTCGCTATTGAAAACCAGTTTCTAATGCTCATTATGCTAATTTAAAGTCTCTAAGGATGATAGAGATAATGAGAAAACTTAGGAATTGTCTCAGGATTGTGGGCTTCTCTATGAGAAGTTAGCTGACCATAGTTGCGGCGTGAATTTTAGGATGACTGTCCGAAACCAAGCTATCGACAAATTATTTTAATCATAACATTACTTCAGTGCGCGTAAACATAACGCTAGGTATAAGCACTTAATGCTTATAACTTAAGCGCAGCAGTAAAACCCAAACACATTTACAGATTGTAAATAAAACTATAATACCAAGAAGTTTAAAGTTAATTTTTATAACACCTTTATTGAGATATAATTCTATGCCATAAATTCCCCCTTTCATTTTTTTTATTTTATTTTTTGTGTGTTTTAACTAATTTTTTTTTTTTTTTTTTAACGTTTATTTATTTTTGAGACAGAGAGAGACAGAGCATGAACGGGGGAGGGTCAGAGAGAGGGAGGCACAGAATCTGAAGCAGGCTCCAGACTCTGAGCTGTCAGCACAGAGCCCGACGCGGGGCTCAAACTCACGAACTGTGAGATCATGACCTGAGCCGAAGTCGGACGCTTAACCGACTGAGCCACCCAGGCGCCCCAAATTCCCCCTTTTAAAGTATACAGGTTGTCAGTATATTCACAAGGCTGGGTAATGCTTATTGTTACCTGATTCCAGAACAGTTTCATCACCCTCTTACTCCCATTCTTTTCTCCTTGCCTCCCAGCCTCTGGCAGCCACATATCAATTTCCTGCCTTATAGAATTGCCTGTTCAGAACTTTTTTTTTAAGTTTTATTTTTATTTATTTGAGAGAGACAGCGCGAGTGGGGGAGGGTGGAGAACTCCGACCAGGTTCCCTGGAAAGCCTGAAGCTCGAATTCATGAAACCAAGAGTCGGGTGCATAATCGACTGAGCCACTGGGCGCCCCGCCTGTTCTGGACATTTTGTGTAAAGAGAATCTTATCCTATGTGATCTCTGGTAACTGTTTTCTTTCCTAGTATAATATTGTCAGATTTCAGCTGGGTTTATTGAGGATGATCAGAATTCGTGTGTTTTTAGGTTCATTGCCAGTTCAAATCTCTTGTTGAGCCCCTCTGGGGAATTTTTTTTCTTGTGAGTCATTGTACTTTTCCACTCAAGAATTTCCATTTATATAATTTCTATATCTCTATGGATATTCTTTCTTTGGTGAGATAGTGTTCTCATACTTTCCTTTAAGTTTTGTGACATGGTTCCCTTTAATTTAAAAAAAAAATTTAATATAATTTATTATCAAATTGGTTTCCATACAATGTCCCGTGTGCATCCCAACAGTGCCCTCCTCCATGCCCATCACCCACTTTCCCCTCTCCCCTACCCCACATCAACCCTCAGTTTGTTCTCAGTATCCAAGAATCTCTTATGGTTTGCCTCCCTCCCTCTCTGTTTGAAACTATTTTTTCCTCTTCCCCTCCCCCATGGCCCTCTGTTAAGTTTCTCAAGATCCACATATGAGTGAAGACATATGGTATCTGTTTTTCTCTGAATGACTTATTTCACTTAGCATAATACCCTTCAGTTCCATCCACCTTGTTGCAAATGGCACGATTTCATTCTTATTGCCAAGTAGTATTCCATGGTATATATTAACCACATCTTCTTTATCCATTTGCCGGTTGATGGACATTTAGGCTCTTTCCATCATTTGGCTATTGTTGAGAGTGCTGCTATAAACATTGGGGTACAAGTGCCTCTATGCGTCAGCACTCCTGTATCCCTTGGGTAAATTCCTAGCAGTGAAAAAAAATTTTTTTTAAGTTTATGTATTTTTGAGAGAAAGGCAGAGCAAGCAGGGGAGGGGCAGAGAGAGAGGGTGAGAGAGAATCCCAAGCAGGCTTCACATTGTCAGCATGGAGCCCAGTGCAGGACTTGAGCTCATGAACCTGTGCTGAAACCTATGTCGGATGCTGAACTGACTGAGCCACCCGTGCGCCCCGCCCCTCCTTTCATTTTTTTGAACTTATTTATAATAAGGATTTAAATTTTTGTCTCTAAATCCAATATCTGGCCTTCCTCAGGAATGGTTTTCACTGACTGTTTTGTGTGTGTGTGTGTGTGTGTGTGTGTGTGTGTGTGTGGGCCATACTTTGCTATTTGCTTGTCTTGTCATTTTTTTGGTTGAAAGTAAGACATTTTAGATGATATAATGTGGCAGCCCCTCAAGGCAGGATTTTTTTGTTGTTGCCTTTTGGTATTGTTATTGTTGCCTATCTTTGTTTTGTTTGTGAGTTCCCTGCATTCATTTTGTAGTGTTTGTATTTTTCATTGTGGAGGTCTATGAAATGTTTGATAATTAGGTTTAGCGATCTGCTAATGATTGAATAGAGATTTTTTTTTAATGTTTATTTATTTTTGAGAGAGAGATAATGAGCAGGGGAGGGGCAGAGAGAGAGAGAGAGGGAGAGAGAGAATTCCAAGCAGGCTCAGCACTGTCAGGGCAGAGCCCAATGCAGGGCTCGAACTCACCAACTGTGAAATCGTTACCTGAGCCGAAATCAAGAGTCGGACACATAACCAGCTGAGCCACTGAGGCGCCGCTAGAGATATTCTTAAATACTTTGAACTTTCTGGTAGCTTTTGCTAAGGGCCCCTGAGCATGGGTTGGGGGCCTGCTTTCAGTGCCATCTACAACTCTGCCTCAGCCTTCGGTTCCTGTTCCCGTAGAGCCCGAGGTTACTGGCCAGCCGCGAGAGATCAGGCCCTTTTCTCTTCAACCCTCATCCTACAGCTCGTAGATGCGTGTGTGTGAACTCGTAGATGCCCCGGGATATTTCACACCTTATCAGAGCCTCTTACAGGCATCTGCTTCCCCCGGTTTTCCTTCCACGCTTTTTAGTTAGCCTTTCGGTAGCTCCAAGTGGTCCAGCAGCTGTGATGTTAAACCTTTGCCAGTTGTCACTGTTTTCCGTAAATGACCTGGCTGTAGGTGTGTTTGTGCAGTGAGCAGAGTCAGGTGATATGAACAGAAGGCCTGGGGATGCAGTTTTGAAGCAAGCCATGGGAGTAGTCTGTGCGTCTGTGCTCTCCGGGGACCGCTAGGCTGCTGGTTTTCACAGTTAGGTTTCCACGGCTACCACAGAGAGAGAAGGGGACGGGACTGAGGCCACGAAGTCGTCTCTATCGCTGTGCTTCAGTCACGCTTCTTGAGTAAGTGCCCCTTGTGTTTTGGTGAGCCTTTATTTAATTTTTAGAACTCTGAGAAAGTTGACGTGGAGAGTTTTCTGTCAGCGTTCCTGCTGCCTTTCATTTTTTTTTTTTTTTTTTTTTTTTATTTTTGGGACAGAGAGAGACAGAGCATGAACGGGGGAGGGGCAGAGAGAGAGGGAGACACAGAATCGGAAACAGGCTCCAGGCTCCGAGCCGTCGGCCCAGAGCCCGACGCGGGGCTCGAACTCACGGACCGCGAGATCGTGACCTGGGTGAAGTCGGACGCTTAACCGACTGCGCCACCCAGGCGCCCCATCCTGCTGCCTTTCAGACACGAGCGGAGTTTGAGAGTTCTTCCTCTGACGTGCTGGACGTGCTTCTGATGAATATTAGCTTCGTGAAACTTTTTATAATTGTGGGCATGTTCAAAGGTGCACGAAAGAACAGTTTATACCGATAGGATCTCCTCCGCAGGTGCCGTCATTCGGCCTTAGTATTATCTATATTTTGCGATGTTTGCTTTATTACATTTGCTAATCTCTTTTCATGGGTGTCTTGGAATATTTTAAAGCAAATCTTAACTATATGTATAAAATATATATAAACTCTTATCTGTAAATATTTCAGGATAAACAACATTAACGCGGACGATGATGTTTCCCTGAAACTTTGTTACTGCTCCGAAGGAGAAGGTGGCCGTAAATGCTGTAGCCCGAGAGCTTCTGAATTGGTGTCCATCATGTGCCTTGGGGTCCCTCATTCTCTGGCCACTTTTCTCTGTGAAACTGTGAATTGAATAGCTCACTGTGACATCCTTTGGCCTTTACTCAGCAAGAATGCATCATTTATTTAGATCTGTTCTTGCTCTTTTCTCCTTGATGTCTCATTTCCTTTTTTTGCTTTTTTTTAAATGTTTATTCATTTTTGAGAGAGAGAGAGAGAGAACGAGTGGGGGAGGAGCAGAAAGAGAGGGAGATACAGAATCCAAAGCAGGCTCCAGGCTCTGAGCTGTCAGCACAGAGCCCAACGCGGGGCTCGAACCCACAAACCACGAGATCATGACCTGAGCCAACGTCGGACGTTTAACCGACTGAGCTGCCGAGGCACCCCTCCTTTTTTTGCTCTTGACCTAATCTCAAACATGAATGCAAGTGCGCCCTCTGAAATTCAGATTATTCAGATACACATTTATTTTTCCTTGTCAGAATGAAAACACTAAGTGAAAAAAAATCATCGTAAATTCTCAGACCCTATAATATTGGCAATAAGTTGAAACATTTAAGTAACCTCGGATGCTGGTGAAAGTGTTTGTGTTGGGAGATGCGTTAACTGTGGGCTTTTCAGGAAGGCTATTTCTTCCGTCAAAAATGAAAATTTTGACCTAGGAGCTTTAAGAATGGCATCCTACATATATTCTTATGTAGTTCTGAAAAAGGGAATATATACAAGCATAGTCACCGAAAAGTACTTCTGGAGATAACACCAGTGCCCGTGAGCTGTTAAATGGAAGATGTCTAAGAGCCTCTGTTAACGAAAAAAAGTTGAATTGCATAGCAGTATTTTTATCACTATCTACTCTGTATATAGAAAATAAAATTGCATGTATCCAGTTTGCATTGTGTTTGGATACTGGTAACAGACTAGAAATGAAAGTGGCTTAATGAAGACAGAGGCTTCTTTTTCTCGCATCAGTGCTGCCTCGAGGTTGGCAATCTAGGGCTGGTATGTCGGTGCCCTGCTGTCATGGGGGACCCAGACCTCTCTCTTCCTTTTCCACCAACCTGGCTAATGATTTCCATTCTCAAGGTTCCCTCTTGGTCCGAGACATCTGTAGTAGCCTTTAAGTCTTTATGGGAGTTAGGAAGAGTGAGGACAGGTAGAAAGGCCAAAGTAAGACCGCTTCCAGCTGATTCCATCCCTTTAAGCAGCCTTCCGAGAAAGCCAATACCACGTTTCTGTTTATACCCATCGATTAGCACACAGTCACATGGCCACATGAGATTACGCACAAGGCAGAGGACCCTAGTGGTTTATTTGGGGTGGCAGTCAAGGTCCTGGTGCTAAGGAGAAAGGAATCATGGGTGTTGGGTAAGTGTCGCCGGGTCTGTCACTATATAAATATGCTTTCAGGCATGATGGCACAGAATACTTCTGTAAGCACCCATGAGAGCCCGTTACCACTGGGTACCCTGGGGAGCAGAGTAGGAGGAGAGAGTGAGGGGAGGGAGAGCGTCTGCATTTTACCTTCTATCCGGCTGTACTGTTGGCTATTTCTTTCTCAGGAGCACGTTTTACTTCTACAATTGTGGTAAAGAGAAACTCAACAACCACAGAAACCCGTGGTTCATTAAGGAAAGTATTAGATCATCTATCTGATAATCCATAGTGTGCCACAGTTTCATTGTTAATGTGTTTCTTGGTGGCAGGAAAGTATTACGGTAACTCCTTAAGAGGACCTGAGGAGCAAGCCGGAATGTCCAGGCTTAGGAATCATCATGGTCCCAGAAGGAAGTGGGACAGATGTGTTTTGAGGTTTCTTGTGACCTTTGTATTCTGTGACTTACTGCATTTATGGAGTAAGACTGGGCTTGGTATGAGTTCTCAATTCTCCTGCTGACCAACAGCGCGCATTAAGAACGCTTACTGGGGGCGCCTGGGTGGCTCAGTCGGTTAAGCGTCCGACTTCGGCTCAGGTCATGATCTCACACTTCGTGGGTTTGAGCCCCGCGTCGAGCTCTGTGCTGACGGCTCAGAGCCTGGAGCCTGCTTCAGATTCTGTGTCTCCCTCTCTCTCTGCCCCTCCCCCACTCGCTCTCTGTCTCCCTCTCTCTCAAAATTAAATAAACATTAAAAAAAAAAAAAAAAGAACGCTTACCTGATGATGGGCCCTCGTGTCACTGAGAAAAGTGGCTCCTTTCTAAGGTATAACCACAGTAGGAAGTAGTAAAACATAAAGCATAAAATAAAAGTGTGTGTTTCACTGACATCTGTGTATTCATGTATATTAATAGGGATTTATATAGGGTAACTTAAATGAATCCTCTGACCTTTATAAATAGCTATAAAATTTTATTGACTCAAAGAGGGCTTTTGGAATTTATGCCTAATGGTTTTGCTGGGCACTGTTTCCTCGTTCAGGTAATACGTTCTGCGTTTTTAACGATCCTGTCGTTTCCTGTGGCCCCATACGGAGTACAAGCCATTAACATGGTTTCCAGTGTGCCATTTTGGAAAGGCGGTGTTTTGCGCCTCCGTACCTGGCTTCTGTAAAACAAACTATTTTCAACCATTTGTTCGGGGTGTGGTTTGAACATATGAGTATATATATGGCTCCGATGAATCAAGAATAACTTCGTGTCCAGCGGCTTGCTTTTCCAGCGGTGTTTATTGGGCGTATATTGGCACAGGGGATTCAGTTGTTACAGTTAAGAGCAATTGGTATGTTTCTTACTCTGTAGGAGTTTGAAGTCTGTAATAAACAGTAGCAACATAGCCAAAGGTAAACGAAGCCAAATTAACCCCTTCTGGCTGGGGAATCCCACCGTTCCGCTGAGCTCAATCGTCATCTGCGTGATTACGTCCACACGGAGGGCGCGTCTCCATTTCTGTCCGGATAGACGTGCGACATTTGCTGTCAGTGCTCAGTCCCATGCTTTGAGAGCTGGGAAAAAAAAAACCACCTTGAGCCTCTATAGTGGTTCTCCTTTTTTGAATCATTGACTCATTGGAGAACCTGGTAAAAAGCGTGTATCTCCCTGGTAGGATAAATGACAGCATCTACACAAACTATTCGCATATGTGTTTACAAGGTTCCTGGACCATTGAATCCCGTCGACAGAGAAGTTCTGATGCTGAGCAGCTTCTCATTTTCATAGATGAATAAGCTGAGACCTGGAGAAACTGAGTGAATTCCTGATAGTGATTTCATGCACATTTTCAAGATTCCACAGCTGCACTTTGGTGTCTCTAACACAGTGTGTTGTGGCCAATGTCCTGTGGAAATGCCCGGTGCTCTACCCAAGAAAACACATCCCGGCAAAAACGTTCATCAGTGAGAAGTGTTAAAAGATTGAAAAGTAGGAGCAGTGAAGGTTTCCTCAACTCTGTGCAAGTTAAAGCCAGGTGTCACCGAGAAAAAGTGACTCCTTTCTTTTTTCTTTTTTTTTTTTTTTTAAAGTTTGTTCATTTCTTTTGAGAGAGAGAGTGAGAGAGCACAAGCAGGTGAGAGGCAGAGAGAAGGAGAGACAGAATCTTAAGCAGGTTCTACGCCATCAGTGCAGAGCCCCATATGGGGCTTGAACTCATGATCCGTGAGATCTCGACCTGAGCCGAGATTAAGAGTCAGACACTTAACCGACTGAGCCGCCCAGGTAGCCTGAAAAGTGGCTCCTTTTTAAGGTACAACCACAATGGGAAGTAATAACATATAAAGTATAAAAAGGTGTGTTTCACTGACATCTGTGTATTCATATATATTTATAGGGGTATAAATAGGGTAATCTAAATGAATCCTCTGACCTTTAGAACCTGTAACCTGAAAATAGGGAAAGAACAGGGAATAAGTTAAAAAAAATTTTTTTTTTAATGTTTAAGAGAGAGAGAGAGAGGGAGAGACAGAGCGTGAGTAGGGGAGGGGCAGAGAAAGAGGGAGACACAGAATCTGAAGCAGGTTCCAGGCTCTGAGCTGTCAGCACAGAGCCCGACGCGGGGCTCGAACCCACGAACCGTGAGATCATGACCTAAGCTGAAGTCAGACACTTAACCGACTGAGCCACCCGGGTGCCCCAATGTGTATTTATTTTTAAGAGAGAGACAGAGTGCGAGCGGGGGAGGGGCAGAGAGCCAGGGAGACACAGAATCGGAAGCAGGCTCCAGGCTCTCAGCTGTCAGCACAGGGCCCGACGCGGGGCTCGAACCCATGAACTACGAGATCATGACCTGAGCTGAGGTTGGATGCTTAACCAACTGAGCCACCTAGGCGCCCCAGGGAATAGGTTTTATATGCGTGGTGTGTGGCTGACCTCACCCTGTGCTGCACTGGGGAGCTGTCGGGGTTAAGCCTCCACCCCCACTCCCAAACCTAGCTTCAGCCACGGGACCATCTTCCCTTCCTCCTTATCTGGTGTTAGGGAGTATCTAGTACCTGTCGGAGACCAGTTGTCTGGGATGAAGGTCATGCAGCCTGAGCCGCGGCCTGAACACAAACGTTGCAAAAATGTGCATTTGCAGTCACACTGTTTTGTGCTTTTGGTAGAAATAGAGGGGTCTGACTTCTCCGTTTTGCTTCTTCGCTTATTTTGAGAGGCCGAAACGTGGCACAATTGACATTTCCCCCCTCCTTTTCCTTGGCAGCATCTCCTGGGCAGTCCGCAGCCGTCTTCTGTCCAGCTCTGGGTCTCCTTTGGCCGGAAGCCCATGCGAGCGGCCCAGTTTGTCACAAGACATCCTATTAATGTGAGTGGGGTCCGCTTGGGGGTGGAAAGAAGTGTATCGTCCCCATGTAGGGTTCGGGGGAAGGGTGTTGGAGGAATGTCCTTCTGGGTAGGCGTTGGATGGAATCCCCCTGCATTCACTTGCTAGATGGGTCTCTAGAAAGAACCATTATGCTTTGGCCATCTTGGTCTGTTTTCTCCCTCTTCCCTGTTTGAAGCACAACTCAACGGGAGCCTTCATTTGCTTTATGTGGAGAGGGATTGGCGGGGAGGTTTGGGACCGGAGTCCGTGGGCTCAGTGTGCCAGTACTGAAGGATTGGGGAGCTAGTGACCACAGTTATTGATGAGGCACCTGCTGTGTTGCTCACAGATGGCCGGGTTCCAAAACAGGATAAGATTTGGGTCCCACCCCTTTAGAAACACACAGGTTGGACGTGCGGAGAATCGAGCCGAGGAGGAAATCATATGTGGTCAAACGCTTGACTCCCACATGTGTGTGTTAGCACGTAGAGATCAATAGGGACGATCTGCATCGGCTGGGGTCATCAGAGAGGTGACCACAGGCAGGAGGTGGCATTTAAAAAAAAAATTTTTTTTTTTATGTTTATTCATTTTTGAGAGAGAGAGAGAGAGAGAGAGAGAGAGAGAGAGACAGAACATGAGCGGGGGAGGGGCAGAAAGAGAGGGAGACAGAATCTGAAGCAGGCTCCAGGGTCTGAGCTGTCAACATAGAGCTTGACGTGGGGTTTGAACTCATGGACCATGAGATCAAGACCTGAGCCAAAGTTGGGTGCCCAACCGACTGAGCCACCCAGGCTCCAAAGGTGGCATTTTTTTTTTTAATGTTTATTTATTTCGAGAAAGAGAGAGAGAGAGTGCATGTGCCTGAGTGGGGGAGGGGCAGAGAGAAAGAATCTCAAGCAGGCTCCATGCACAGCCCAACACCAGGCTCAATCCCTTGAGATCATGACCTGAGCCGAAACCAGTCGGACACAACCAACTGAGACGCCCAGGCGCTCCGGGAGGTGGCATTTGAAGGCCTTGCCTTTAGCAGCGGGCGTGGTGGCAGGCTGGTAGCTCAGGTGGAGAACATTCTTATCAATTCTTTGCTTTTTATGGGTTCCGCCTTCCTTTGGTACCTTAGAGACAATGCAAGGAAAGGAAATGCACATTAATGTGTATCGTGCTTTGTACTAATGATAGATCTCCTGGGAAAAAGAGGGAGGAGACATTATTAACTACAAAGAGGTTCTAAGGTCATTTACGGAGTCCCGCGGCCCACTCTTTCGTGCCCCATTTGCCAGTAAGGGGCTTACTCCAGCTACAGGGCATCCTCAGCCCCTCGACAGAGAAAGCTGGCTAAGCCTTCACCAAGCTTTGGAAGCTGTCCATGGGCTCCGGGCCTACACCTGTCCTTGGGACATTTGGAAGTCATTACTTTAGCGTCCATAAGGAAAGCCCACTACGCGGGTGTGTTTTTTGACTTGTGCGTTTTTTGGTTCTTGATTCCAAAGGAATATTACATCGCAGATGCCTCCGAGGACCAGGTATTTGTGTGCGTCAGTCATAGTAACAGCCGCACCAACTTGTACATCTCGGAGGCAGAAGGGCTGAAATTCTCCCTGTCCTTGGAGAACGTGCTGTATTATAGCCCAGGAGGGGCGGGCAGTGACACGCTGGTGAGGTAAGATGATGAGTCCCTCCCCTGCTTTCTTACATCGCTGCAGCCCCCACCATCACGTTGGGTGTTTTTCACCGTTACCTGAGCATTTGGACTCACCTGGTGAGTTTTTGGAAAGCCCGATGCCTGGCTTGTGGTGCTGTTTAACCACTTTGGGGTGTGGCTGGGGTAGGAAGATTAAAACAATTTTTGGGTAATGTTTATTTATTTTGGAGAGACAGAGCACAAGTGGGGGAGGGACAGAGAGAGAGAGGGAGACACAGAATCTGAAATAGGCTCTGAGCTGTCAGCACAGAATCCGATGCGGGGCTCGAACTCGAACAGCGAGATTGAGCTGTCAGCACAGAATCCGATGCGGGGCTCGAACTCGGGAACAGCGAGATCACGACCTGAGCCAGAGTCAGACACTTAACTGACTGAGCCACCCAGGCGCCCCTGGGGTATGAAGATGTTAAAAAGCCCTCGGGGGGATTTGGATGTGATGCCAAGGCTGAGCATGTGTCAAGCCCTCCCTGGGTTCCTGTCCTTCAGTTGTCTGGCTTTGCGGTCTCTGAGTCAGTGGGAAGAAGCACTTGGAAAATGTCAAGCTGTCATGGGTAGGCTGGTGTGGGTAGCCATGGGGCCTGGCCTCCAAGTGACTCAGGTTAATTGACATTTTTTTTTTTTTCTTACTGTAATTGCAAACATTACTCTGTGGGTGTCTATGGGAAGGGACCCGTCTGGTGAAGCTGGCTGGAGGGCAGCGAGGTCTGGCTCTGAGGCCACGACCACCAGGTCAGAGGGCTTGGGATTGCCGTCCATGGTCTCTCATCAGGCTGGTGATTGATGCGGTCACCACTTCTCTCAACAAGGACACGGCTGCTCTGGGCCAGAGCTTGTTCCAGGCACCGCAGTGAGATCACGTGACCAGTGACAAAAAGTCAAAACAGGGCCCCCGTTCCATGGAGCTTTTGTTCTCACTGGGGGAAGACAGAACATAGACGGATATGTGATTTGCGGGGTGATGGGGAGTGCTGGGAAGCAAAGGGAAGCAAGTTCAGAGGGCGGGATTATGAGCGTGTTGTTTCGTATAGGCTGGTCATGGAAGGCTGTTCTAGGACAGTGACATTTCAGCAGGTGCCTGAGTTATGTGAGGGAGGGAAGAGGCAGGTACCTGGGGAAGGGCACATAACTCAGCAGGTGCCTGAGTTATGTGAGGGAGGGAAGGGCAGGGAGAGGGAACAGCATGCACAGAGGCTGTGAGGTTGGGCGCTGTTGGTTTATTTTAGGAGCGGTGAGAAGGCCAGAGTGGATCCAACAGCTGGAGGAGGAGGGAGAGAACCCAAGATATGGGATCTAAGAGAGCAGGGCTCAGATTGTAGAAGGACTTCGAGAGCATGCAGAGAACTTGCTTTTTCTTCTTTCTAAGCGGCATGTGGAGGGTTTTGACCGGAAGATGGACATGGTCTGATTTAACCCCTTACATTGTTTAAAACCATTTTAAACACTGTGAATCGCATTATATAAAGGAGAGCACACGAAACATAAATGGACAGTGTTATCAATAATTTCAGGTGAACACTCCTGTGACTTATCTTTGAAAGAAGCCATCTGGATGCTGTGTGCAACGCAGACTCTGGAAAGATTCTGGGAAGCAGAATGGGAAGATTCTGGGAAGCAGTGTTAGAGAAATCCAGGCCAAGTGGGGATGGCTGTGGGCTGGGCCCAGGGCAGTAGTGGCGGAGATGAGGGAAATGGGCAAATTCTGATCCTTTGCTGGTAGATTTGCTGCTCGGCTCTGGAGAGTCAGGGGCCCACTGCTGCCTGGGCTGGGCCATTGGCAGAATGATGCCCGGTGCGGAGTCAGGGAGTCAGGGAGGGCTGGGTGAAGGGCAGGTGTTGGGGGAAAAAAGCAAGACTTCGGATCTGGACTCACCAGGTTGGATGTGCCTGTTGGATGCCCACGGGGAGAACTTTCTACGTGGTCTCTGCTAGTGCTTTTCCACTCCCTGTTTCGGCTCTTTTGGAGGTGTGTCCTATTTTATGCCTTACTTTCCGCCCCCCCAGTATAAACTCACGAGTCATTTATTATTCAGTGTGTGTTAATGTGTTCTAAACCGTTCCTACCATGATTCAGCCTCAGATTTTTCTGGTTTGGTCAGTGGCAGGCTCTTTGGCCTGGTTCCTGTGTCCTTTTTGTTTTCTTTTTAAAATAATTTATCGAGGTGGAATTCACATAACATTAGCTTACGTATTACCCGTTACATACATATCAGATACATATATATCTGATCTATATATATTAACGTTTAGTTTTGAGAGATCGAGAGTGAGTGGGGGGAGGGGCAGAGAGAGAGGGAGACAGAATCCAAAGCAGGCTTCAGGCTCTGAGCTGTCAGCACAGAGCCCGACGCGGGGCTCGAACTCACGGACCATGAGATCGTGACCTGAGCCGAAGCGGGACGCTCAACCGACTGAGCCACCCGGGCGCCCCTCCTTCCTTTTATTATAATTAAAACTATAAGCCATTATTCCTCAGGCCTTGTATAGATTCTGGGTTTTTTTTGCCCCCCTCACCTTTGAGAGCCTCTGGCTGTGGAGCAGGTAAATCCCAGCTTGCGGAAGGTTTCCTTATCCTCCACATTCGTCAGGTAATCAGGACAGAGATCTCAGGGCAGAGCTGAAGCCAGAAGCCGAGGAGAGCGGCTCCCCAGGAGGCAGTAAGCTCAGTTATGTGACCGTATGTCCCTGTCATACACACGCACGGTCCTTTATTTGGTCACAAAGGTCACTACCGCCCTGCCTGAGCATACGATCCAGTTCGGAAATTGGAAACAGATTTATGTATACACTCACAGACCAACACAGGCTCAGCCTTCTGGTCGCTCTCCTCAGATTTTATCTCACGACTGGAGATCTTCGGATAAGCTCCGTTGAGTCCAGTTTTGTCACCCACTTCTCCCATCTCAGCAAGATGAAATGGGATAAGGGTGAGTGAGCGGATTAGGTGGGCAGGCTGATTAAGAAAAACAGCACGGCACAAAGCAAAACAAAACACAGCACTTCTGTGGTATTTGAAATGAGTTGTTCTTTGGACGCAATAGGAAGAGTGCCAAAGAACCGATCCTAACTTGCTTTGAGAGCTGGAGAAGGAGTTCCTAACGGGGTGACCCTGGCACTGGGGGGATGGGCAGAGCAGAAATGTCATGGAAAGTGATGTCTGGGTGGAGGACCAGGTGTGGAGAGGCGATGTCAGGCCTGGTGGGGGGCAACTGAGGAGAACCTCAGATGAGGGCGAGGCGGCCTTGGGTTCTGCCGGGAGGGTGGTCGAGTGGCCCTGGTGCGTGGCCGGGGAGCAGGGGAAGGTGCTGTCGTGAGGGCTAACGAGAAGAAATGTAGGAAAACGGATGAACAGAGGGCGCTCGGGGAGAGGTGAGTTGTCGCAGGGCCAAAAGGGAGCCGACAGGACAGTCTGGGGAGCGTGTGAGGCACAGAGGACAGGTTTCTGCTTGGATCCAAGAGCCAAAAATTCCAGGGGAATGACCAGAGGGAACAAGCAGGGCTCTTTTGATGAGAGAAACCCAGACCTCCCGAATGCGTGAAGGAAGCCAGTGGAGCAGCTTCATGATGATGGAATCCAACACCGTATTGCTGAGGCAAACAGGGAGCAGGTAGATGATAGATCTTGAACCGATTTCCAAAGCAGCAACCAAAACATAACTCCAGGAGACCTAAGGAAACCACATGTCAGAATATGTGGTCTCAACACCCGTATCTTACTTAGGATTGTGCTCCGTCTCTCACCCTGAGGTAGCTTTGTCAGTGCTTTTTAAAAATGTTCTTTTTCAGGGGCGCCTGGTGGCCTCAGTCGGTTAAGCGTCCGACTTGGGCTCAGGTCATGATCTCATGACCAGTGAGTTCGAGTCCTGGATGGGGCTCTGACCGCTCAGAGTCTGCTTCGGATTCCCTCTCTCTCTCTCTCTCTCTCTCTCTTTCTTTCTGTGCCCCTCCCCCGTTCACACTCTGTCTCTCTCTGTGTCTCGAAGATGAATAAACATTAAAAAAAAAAATTCAAAAATTTCCTCGTCTGCCTCAGAGCCTGGAGCGTGCTTCTTTCTGTCTGAGGAGGCCAAGCACCCAACCAGCTCAAGATTTATACAGCAGATCATGGAAGAAAGCACTTCTGCGTTTTGTTTTGTTTTGTTTTGTTTTGTTTTATTTTGTGTTTAAACAAAGCCCAGTGGCTCAGAACCCTTCTAAATAAAGGACACACTTCCAGTTTTGAAAGCCACGTGTGAAGTCTGGTTAGCGCTTCTCCGCGATCTGTCGCATTTGAATCCTGTGGTACCATTTCAGTGCAGAACTGCTTTCCAGTGAAATCAGTGTCCTAGCATGGCAGTTCAGGCCTGGGAGGGCTTATTCTCTGCATCACTGTTACCAAGTAGAACCTCAAGTTTCTAGAACCATCCTCGCTCTGCATATGGCCTCCTTGGGTAGGGATTCTGCTCTGCTTTCTGACAGAAACCCTGTGGGCTTCTGTCCGATCAGCGTGTTGGATAATTAGTCGAAAGTGTAAGGCTGTGTAAGCTGTAACACCGTATTCCTGCAGTTGGGGTAAAGCCCCAGCTCTTCTATTAGCGTCTGGCAAAACCAGCTTATTGTTTCCCGTTGGCCGAGGCTCACCGGAGGATTTGCGGTGAATTTGTTAGTGAAGAACTGGGTGGGACCCTTCCATCAGCTTTCTGTGTTGTATTCAGCATTCTGAACTCCCTACCGAGGGGATCAGCATCCTGGCCTTCAAGGTTAAAAAACAATCACGTTAAAAAAAACCCAAAAAACCAACAGATTATTCAACTGTGACAAGGGACGGGGTGCTGTTACGTGCTACAATATGGGCGAATGTTGAAAACATGGGAAAGTAACCATAAAAAAGGCCACATGTTGCACGATTCCGATGATAATGAAACATCCAGAATAGGCAAACCTGGAGAGAGGAAAACTAGTGGCGAGGGCTTGCCAGGACCTGGGATGGGAAGGAGACGGGGAATGCTTGCCAATGGGTATGGGGTTTCTTTCTGAGACGCTGGAAAGGTTCTGGAACCAGATAGTGATGCTGGTACAACATAACGTTGCCAAGTGTACTTCATGCCATTGAGTTCTGTCCTTTAAAACAGTTAAGTTTTATGTTATTTACAATAAAAACATACCAAGGAAATGTCAATTCTGGTTCGCAGCTGTTTATTTTCTCTTACTGCAGGTATTTTGCAAACGAGCCATTTGCTGACTTCCACCGAGTGGAAGGGTTACAAGGAGTCTACATTGCTACTCTGATTAACGGTTCTATGAATGAGGAGAACATGAGATCAGTCATCACCTTTGACAAAGGTGGCACCTGGGAATTTCTTCAGGCTCCAGCCTTCACAGGATATGGAGAAAAAATCAATTGTGAGGTATCGATGCTTTCATCTTGTTTAGGCTTTTACTACAAATTTTTATGCGGCGATCTGCCCTTACAGTTCCCAAACTCAGCACCCAGGCACCCGGGGCTGCCGTGGTGAACTCCCAGGGGCACCTGGGATGTTTTTAAGTTTTTAAGGGAAACGCATGACAACGTGATATTTGTTCGTCACCCTGTGAAATGCTGTCTTGAGTTAGTTCCTAGTTTCAACATTACTTCATGCTGTATTTCTTTGGGAGGCATCGTTCCTTGGTGAAGCTGGATTTTCTAGCAGGTGATAAGATAAAAAGCAAGTGGGAAAATCAGGGTGGAGCAGGAAATGACATTGGTATGATTCTAAACTTTGAGAAGTTACGTAGTACCCATCAGGTACACATATCCCTTAATAAAGCAAATGTGGTTAAGAATGAAATAGAAATTTTGTTTTCTTTCTCTTTCTCTTTCTGTGTATATGTATATATGTGTGTGTATATATATGTGTGTGTGTGTACATGTATATATACGTATGTATATATATATTTTTTTTGAGTTATTAGAACATGTATACTTATTTAAGTTGCTTGGCCTTAACTACTTAAAAAACAAGCGTTGGTATTTCTTCTGGCCTGAGGCTGCTATAAAAAATTCATGGGGATACTAATTATGTTGTGAACCAGAAAAGTTTTGGAAACTCTGACATTTAAAGTCCCACATTTATGTGGAACTTGAAAAAAAAAAATGCTTTCTTTTTTTTTTTTTTTAATTTTTTTTTTTTTTTTAATGTTTATTTATTTTTGAGACAGAGGGAGACAGAGTGCGAGTGGGGAGGGGCATAGAGAGAGGGTGACACAGAATCTGAAACAGGCTCCGGGCTCTGAGCTGTCAGCACAGAGCCCGATGTGGGGCTCGAACCCATGAACCGTGAGATCATGACCTGAGCCGAAGCCGGACGCTTAACCGACTGAGCCCCCCGGGCGCCCCCAAAAATGCTTTCTTGAATAGAATTTAGGATTCTATAATTTTCCCAATCAGTGGCTCCATCTGAAAAGCTGAGAATATGCAAAGTATTAGTTGGTCTCACTAAAGGGTTCCCCCTCCCCTAGGTGGCTCCTTTCTTGTCCCTTGGAAGAACAGTGCGTTCTTGGCTTTGAGTTCCTTGGCCTTATGTGACACCCCACACCTCCACTTTCGCCTTGCACAAGGGATCTGGGGTATATAAAGTAGGTGGGCAGAAGGAACTCAGAAAAACTCGAGCGGCAGCAGTTCTTGGAAAAACCGTAAGAGTTAGACAGTCACCTGGTCTTTTGGGTTTTTGAATTTTGTTTGTCCACGATTGTGTCGACTCTACTGTATGCTGTATCTGTGGCCATTGGGAAATTTGTTTTGGAGGCTCTTGCTTTCCCCAGGCTTCTCGATTACTCTTCCCTATTTGGCAACAGGTTTCAGCTTACCGCATGGAGTCTAACTTGGGGAAGAGGCAGGCTATAAGTAGATAAGAGGCAAACATCCAGGTGCTTCTTTATTCAGGAGTGTCTTCTAGATTTGGGGAGTGTTTCGTGAGTCTATGTGGATGGGGGTGGGCTGCTTTTGAGTGTCTGCTGGGGGTCTGAGCCCTAGTTTTATAGAATTAGTGGTGTTGTTGAAACTCAGCTTAGGGGCGCCTGGGTGGCTCAGTCGGTTAAGCGTCCGACTTCAGCCCAGGTCACGATCTCGCGGTCCGTGAGTTCGAGCCCCGCGTCAGGCTCTGGGCTGACGGCTCAGAGCCTGGAGCCTGCTTCTGATTCTGTGTCTTCCTCTCTCTCTGCCCCTCCCCCGTTCATGCTCTGTCTCTCTCTGTCCCAAAAATAAATAAACGTTAAAAAAAATTAAAAAAAAAAAAAGAAACTCAGCTTATTCCCCTGACTCGTCTGTTTAGTTATGAGTTGTACAACAGTTGGTCGAGCTTTTCGTTTCTGCTTGTGAGTTTAGGTGGTGAAAGAACAGGTTGGTCGGCACATCTTTCTTTGAGACCCAGCCTAACTTGCTCCAGTTTTCATTTGCGAAACTGCGATGCCAGCAAGGTGGACGTTTGTTAGATCCTTTTTTTTTTATAAAAACCAGCGTATCTTGCAGACCATGTCAACTTTTACCTATTAACGTGAGCGCACCCAAGAGTTACCGTGTCTAGAACACCAGACGTGGCCGGATGACATTCGACCATCACATTCTGGCCAAGGGAACCGGGCCCGACCACACAGCAAACGGCTTTGTTTGCAGAACTGTTAAAATCTGGATGTGAAGTGGTGGAGGCGAGTTTGAGTAACTCGTTTTGCAGTGGACGTTCATCGCAGGGCCGGTTCTTGGGACGAATGCAGACTGCATCACAATTGTTTTCATGTGGATTTTTAGATCTCATGTGTTGTACATCTGGGAGCTTTATGACTTCTGATTCTTGGTGTTTCCTCTGACGGCGTTGCGTAAATCCTATTTGCAATTTATCTCTCCCGACTTAAACAACGAGTGCCCTGAAATCGTTTTCATTTCTCTTCGGTCCCAAATCACGTGAGAGTTATCTCTGGGTAATCTAGAGGGAGTGACAGCTTTCGATCTATTTGAGTTGACACTGATTTCTAATTGCCGTTCTCCGAGAGTCTCCGAAGGAATGTTTTAATTTTATTTTTCTCTTTTCTTCAGCGGGAGGCATTTGTGTGGTTCGGATAATCGCATCCACCTGGGGTGGGAGGGGGGACGGTGCGGGGACAGCTGGGGCGTGAGTTCTGGTTTCCTCTGGGCCAGATTCCCTTTTCGCTGTGTGTGGCCGCGGTGTCCTCACACGGGCCTCCGTGTTTTGGGGGAGCGGGAGGCATCCTGTCACGTGCTGATGGGGTCTGGAACTTGTGTCCCGTAGCTCGCCCAGGGCTGTTCCCTCCACCTGGCCCAGCGGCTCAGCCAGCTGCTCAACCTTCAGCTCCGGAGGATGCCCATCCTGTCCAAGGAGTCCGCTCCCGGGCTCATCATTGCCACCGGTAGGTCTGCTTTGCTGCTTCTCACTTAGGCCCTGAGCTCTTTGGTTACACGCAGCCGAATACGCGGTGACCACGGACACCTGCCGCGGCAGGTGCCGTTTGTGGTTTGGAGACGTTCTCAGTCGCTAAATACCACTTTGGATTCCTAGCTGGGCAAGGCGGGTATCTGACATATTCTTGAAATTGAAAGTCATTATTCCTCTTGCATTTCAGGGTCAGTGGGAAAGAACTTGGCAAGCAAGACGAACGTGTACATCTCCAGCAGTGCCGGAGCCCGATGGCGAGAGGTCAGCTTCACCCCTGCCCCCCCCCCCCCCCCCCGACCCCAACCCTGCCCCCAGCCTCAGCCCGTGTTCTTGTTTGTCTGAGAACACGATTGGGCCTCAGCATTTCAGGAACACTTGTGGCCTCAGGTGGAGGTCAATGGCACCAAGTATGACTATAAAATAAAGAGGGGAACCCAGAGCCACACATGAGCGCCCGCTGCGCTGACTTGCGTCCACACCTTGTAATGTGGGCTGGCGATTTTGCCGAAAGTTATCCCTTTGAATCAAAAACAGACCTTTTCTTCCCCCTGCCTTGTAAATGTAACTAAATATCCCAAGAGGACAAAGCAATGCCCGGTTTGCAGGGCCTGGCATGGGGCGGGTACTCAGCATAACGTTTGCAGACCCTGTCGGCAAAGGACGGTGTGGGTATCTGGTGTGAAGCTGGCTGTTTTATTTATTTTTGTACCTTTTTTTCGTTAAAACTTTTTAAAAATGTTTGTTTATTTTTGAGAGAGAGAGAGTGCAAGCGAGGGAGGGGCAGAGAGAGAGAGGGAGACACAGAATCCGAAGCAGGTTCCAAGCTCTGAGCTCTCAGCACCGAGCCCGATGCGGGGCTCGAACCCGTGAACTGGGAGAGCGTGACCTGAGCCGAAGTGAGTCGCTCAATCGACTGAGCCACCCAGGTGCCACAGAAGACTGTTTTTACCTTAAGTTCGTAGAGCTACTTTGGGTCCTTAGGCACTGATCATACTAGTTCTGAAAGTAGAATTCGCTTTATAGTCCCAAAATGTTCATCCAGCCCTGGACATTAGAGAATTGCCAAACTTGTTTAAAAAAAAAAACAACGAAAAACAACGCTTTCAGCAGCCTCCCATGCTAAGGGGTGGCTTTCAGGGGCACTCTCCTGCCCGTGTGGGGAGCCACCAGGAGATCGCAACAGACTACTGGGCAAGAATTTAACTGAGTACGTCCCGCATGATGTCAGGAGGGATTTAGCGTTCTCAGAAAAGCCAGCATCCTCACGGTGCTTCTTATTGGGGAATGTGATATGTACATGTTCATATTTACTTCTTTATTTATTTTTATTGTTTTTTCTTTGAGTGAGAGAGAGAGGGTGCAAGTGATCCAGGGGGAGACTGGGGCAGAGAGAGAGAGAGAGAATCCCAGGAGGGGCAGAGGGAATGAGAGAGAGAGAGAGAGAGAGAGAGAGAGAGAGAGAGAAAGACAGGGCTCACCCAAAGTGGGGCTCGTGTTTATCCAATGAGGGGCTTGAGCTCACTCGATGTGGGACTTGAACTCACAAACTGTGAGATCATGACCTGAGCCTAAGTCAGATGCTTAATGTCTGAGCCACGCAGGCGCCCTGTACACATTTATATTTAAATATGTACTGTGTGAAGCATTAATAATACCTGACGTTTGTTTGGCTACTGTACAGTTTACAGAGACCTAGCACCTCTCTCCTACGAGGTAGGGCTTACCGTCCTTCAGGCTGAGGGATCTGGGACCGAGACGTCGTGTGTGCGCGTAAATAAAGAACCATCCAGGGGCGCCTGGGTGGCTCAGTTGGTTAAGCGGCCGACTTCGGCTCAGGTTATGATCTCACGGTCTGTGAGTTCGAGCCCCGCGTCAGGCTCTGTGCTGACAGCTCAGAGCCTGGAGCCTGTTTCAGGTTCTGTGTCTCCCTCTCTCTCTGCCCCTCCCCTGTTCACGCTCTGTCTCTCTCTGTCTCAAAAATAAATGTTAACAAAAAAAAAAAAAAAAACAAACCATCCAGGATGGTGGAGAACATAACTCCGTGTTCGGGTGAGAGATGTCGTTCAGGCCCAGGAGTCAAAAAGCGTGAACAGTTTGGAGTGTGGGGGGCATCCTTGCGCCACCCCCTTGGGAAGGATTAAACAGCTGGCTTTCCTCTTCTGGGGAGCCAGACCTTCCTTTTGTAACGGGGTGTTCTCTCCTCAGCGGATAGGCTTGTGGTTTGTTTTGGACGTTCTGATGCCGGTGTCCTCTGGGATTTGAACATCTGCGAGTGCTCTCCTTCAGGGTAGAAAGCAGTGGCTTGTTCCTTCTCCAGTGAAGCAGTGTCATGTGGCCAATGCTTGGGCCACTCTTGTGCCTCCTGCCAGGCATGCTTCATGCCCGCCAAGAGCAGGCATTGCACAAGGGATCTTATTTTTGGAAGGAGGGGAGAGGAGGGTTGAGACTGCGTCTGTGCGAGTGGGCATCTGAGTGCGCTCAGGCGGTGTTCGCATGGGACAGTCTGGGGGTTTGAAGGGCATGGGTGGTGACAGGGGAAGTGTGAGATAGAAATGCGGTGGGTAGAGGCTGCCCAGAAAATTGGTGACTGTACTTCTCGTTCCCCTCCCGGTACTCATGAGTAGCGTAAATTCCCCGATCCCGAGTTCTTTTCTGTGCCGTCTTTCCTTACCTTTATCTGTTGAGGACAGTAAACTCTGCATAGGAAAGGGTACGGTTTGATCAGAATTGGTCACCATCCCTAAACCGTCGCCAACCCCACAGTTAAGACAACAAGCGTTTCTGTCCCTCCCCAAAGTATCTTTCTTCCCCCTTCGCAGTCCATCCTTCTCTTGACCTCGTCCCTGCCAGATTATTAGTTAGCGTTTTCTAGAATTTTATATAAATGGATTCATAATATGCCACCCGTTTGCCTGGCTTCTGTCCCTCGTCGTGGTGATTTTGAGGTGTATTCATGAGGTTTCATGTATCAGGGGCTCTTTCCCATTTTGTTGTTGATTGGTGTCCCACTGTGGGGATATTCTACAATTTGTTTATCCATTCGTCTGTTGATGGGCATTACAGTTTTTGCCGATTGTAAATTATAGCGGTTATAACATTTGATTACGTGCTTTTTTTTTTTTTTTTTTTTTTTTAGCTACATATTTCTATTTCTTCCGGGCTGATACCTCAGAATGGAATGACTAGACAGCTTAGTGGGTCTTATGTTTAACTTTTTAAGGAATCACCAAATTGTTTTCCCAAGTGGATGTACCATTTTACATTTCGACCAACAGTGTGTGACAGTTCTGAATGCTTCAGGTCCACGCCAACACTTGGTATGGTCAGTCTTTTTAATTTTAGACAGTTTTTTTTTTTTTTTTTTAACTTTTTTTTATTCTTATTTTTGAGATAGAGAGAGACAGAGCATGAACGGGGGAGGGTCAGAGAGAGGGAGACACAGAATCTGAAACAGGCTCCAGGCTCTGAGCTGTCAGCACAGAGCCCGACGCGGGGTTCAAACTCACGGACCGTGAGAACATGACCTGAGCCAAAGTCGGCCGCCTAACCGACTGAGCCACCCAGGCGCCCCTAGACAGTTTAATGAGTATGCAATGATGTCTCATCACGGTTTTTAAAAAATGTTTATTTAGTTTTGAGAGAGGGAGAGAGAGAGAGAGCGTGAGCAGGGTAGGGGCAGAGAGAGAGGGAGGGAATTCCAAGCAGGCTCCTTGCTTTCAATGCAGAGTCCTCTTTGGGGCTCAAACTTATGAACTGTCAGACTATGTATGGCCTGAGCTGAAATCAAGAGTTGGCCACTTAACCAATTGAACCACCCAGCACCCCTCATTGTGTGTTTTAAAATTTTTTTAAATTTAATTTATTTTCTAAAATTTATTTTGAGAGAGAGAGAGAGCATAGCAGGTGAGGGGCAGAGAGAGGGGGAGAGACAGAATCCCAAACAGTCTCCATGCTGTCAGCACAGAGTCCGATGCGGGCTTGAACCCATGAACCATGCGATCATAACCTGAGCCAAAATCAAGAGTCAGGCTCAGTCTGACTGAGCCACCCAGGCATCCCCCTCATCATGGTCTTAATTGGCCTTTCCTTGGTGACTAATGATGCTGAGCTTCTTCTCATATGCTCATTGGCTATTTAAAAATCATGCTGTGCAGTGTTCACATCTTACACCTATTTTACTTTAGTTTGTTTTAATTAAAAAAATTTTTAAAAATGTTTTTGTTATTTTTGAGAGAGAGAGAGAGATCGTCACGCGTGAGCTGGGGAGGGCCAGAGGGAGGGAGGCAGAGGATCTGAGGCAGGCTCTTCGCTGACAGCAGAGAGCCCGACGCTGGGCTTGAACTCCAGGAACCATGAGATCATGACCCGAGCCAAAGTCAGACGCTTAACCAACTGAGCCACCCAGGTGTCCCACTTGCCTTTTATTTTATTTTTTGATGATTATAGTGGACACCATGTATTGTTGGCTGATAGATGTTACTCCTGACTGTCGAGAAAGTTAGACGAGTCTGGGAGGTCCTGGGACCTTTTCTTTGTGAGCCTGGATAAATCTTCTGTGCCCTTTGGAGCTGAGGTTTTCCCCATCTGAAATTGGGTAGTTGGTTTAGAATTATAAAATGACAGCCTGTCAGAGCCGACCAGGGTCCTTATGTGTCAGCATCGATGATGAGACTGAGGCTCCCGCACAGTGGCTGGACCGGGTCGAGGGCCAGTCTCCTGAGCACCCGCCGCCTCTCCTTGTCCCACAGAATCTGCATGAGTGGGTGGGTTTATGGGAGAAGATGAAGTGGCAAGACAGAGCAGGGACAGCACAGGCTGTGGGCTGGGATAGCCCCGGTGCCATTACTTAATTGTCGAACGGAATTCAAGAGTCAGATGCTTAACTGATTGAGCCACCCAGGTGCCCCAGAATACTTTTTAAAAAGAGATTTGAAGTACCATTTTTTAAAAGTTTATTTATTTATTTTGAGGGAGAGAGAGAGAGAGAGAGAGAGAGAGAGAGAGGTCACAAGCAGGGAAAGGGCAGAGAGAGAAGGAGAAAGAGAGAATCCCAAGCAGGCTCCACACTGTCCGCACAGAGCCCGACTCAGAGCTTGAAACCATGAACTGTGAGATCACCCAGCCAAAATCACGAGTCGGATGCTTAACTGACTGAGCCACCCAGGCGCCCCTCAGAATACTGGTGACACCCAATGTTGGGGGAGTTTCCCCTCACAAGGAGCAGTTCTCCAAGTCTCTGGACACCAACTGGATGTCCTACACTTGAGTCCTACACTCCAGCCAGCTGGAGTCAGCACAGACCCCGAAGGTTAAGGGTTCAGTCTCGTGAGACTGAGCCCCACCCCACCTCACCTCTCATGCTAATTGCAAGGTACAGGTTGTCACTTATTCTTCTGACTGAGCAGCTTATAAATAGGACGTTCCTATGAACCACCTCCCCCCCCCCCCCCGCCCCCACCGCCCCGCCCCGCAAGCTTCTTGGGTTCCATAATTTGCTAGAATGGCTGACAGAATTCAAGGAAATACTTACTTACGTCCATCAGTTTATTATGCAGGATATTACAAAGGCTATAGATGAGTAGCTGGATGAAGAGGTACATAGGGCAAGGTCCATAAGGGTCCTGAGCTAGGAGCTTCTGTCCTCGTGGAGGTGAGATGTGCCAGCCTCCCAGCATGTGGATGTCTCCATCAACCTGGGAGCTCTTCACATCTTTCAGTTTAGGGGATTTTTTAATTTTTATTTTTGCTTAAAAAAATTGTTTTTTTTTTTTAACATTTATTTATTTTTGAAACAGAGCGCGCGCGCGCGTATGAGCGAGCATGAGCGGGGGAGGGGCAGAGAGAGAGGGAGACACAGAATCTGAAACAGGCCCCGGGCTCCGAGCTGTGAGCACAGAACCCGACGTGGGGCTCCCAACTCGTGGACTGCAAGATCGTGACCTGAGTCGGATACTCAACTGACTGAGCCACCCAGGAGCCCCAGGGATGTTTTTTTTTAATGGTGGCTTCATCATTTAGGCATGATTGATTATGAACTTAGACTCTCCAGCCCTCTGTCCTTTCCCCAGGGGATGGGGTGGGGCTGAAAGTTTCAGGCTTCTAATCGTGTTTAGCTTTTCTGGTAGCAAGCCCCTGTACTGTCCAGGGGTCCACCGAGAGTCACCTTATTAGAACAAAGGACTCTCCTATCATCCAGGAAGTTCTAAGGGATATAGGATATGTAAGATACACATCACTCCCATCAGGAAGTTACAAGGTTTTTAAGAGCTCTGACCAGGAGCTGGGAGTGAAGACCAAAGTACGTAATTTTTTTCATTATCGTACCATCACATATATGATATGGTATTTACATTGTTTGATTCTTGACTATTATACTAATCTCAAATTACTGGGATAAACTCGATTTCATTATGATATATTATCCTGATTAAAAATTTTTTTTTAATGTTCATTTATTTTTGAGAGAGGGAGAGACAGAGTGCAAGCTGGGGAGGGGCAGAGAGAGAGAGAGAGTGAGACACAGAATCCGAAGCAGGCTCCGGGCTCCGAGCTACCCGCACAGAGCCTGACGCGGGGGGTTGAACTAACGAATCGTGAGATCATGATCTGAGCCAAAGTCGGGCGCTCAACCAACTGAGCCACCCAGGCGCCCCGATATATTATCCTTATTATATAAGGTTAGGTTTGAGTCGCTAATACTTTGTTACAGATTTTTACATTATTCACGAGAGAGATATTGGTCTGCTTTTTTTTTTTTGTAATGTCTTTTCAAGTTTTGGTGTTAGGGTTGGGCTGGTGTCATAGAACAAGTTGAGCAGTGATTCCTCTTTTATGTAAAAGTGGTGTTATTTTTTTTCTTGAATAATTAACCAGTGAATGTATCTCGACCTAGAGTCGTCTTCTGTTTTTTTTTATTTTTTATTTTTTATTTTTTGAATTTTTTTCAAATTTATTTTTAGTAGCACATTTTTATTCTTGGGAGTCTTCTTGGGAATGTTTTGGTTAGAAATTCAGTTTCTCTGGCAGATAGAGAACTATTCAGATTTTCTACGACTTGTGTCTGTCTTGGTGAGTTTCATCTAAGTTATTGAATTTATTGGGTTAAAATGACTCAAGGTATTTTTTAATTTTTTTTAATGTCTATAGGATCTGTGGTGATAACCTGTTTTCATTCCTGATATTGATAATTTGTGTGTTTTTTTTTTCTATTTTGCTTTTATTAGTTTAGTTACTGGTTTGTCAATATTATTGATCGTTTTAAAGAACATGCTTTTGGCTTTGTCTCTGTTCATCCTTTTGTTGATTTCTGCTCTTTCGTATTGTCTTTAACGTTATTTACTTCGGATTTACTTTGCTTTTCTTCTTGTAGTTTTTTTGGTGTAACTTTAGGTCACTGATTTTAGATATTTTTCCTAATAGAAACATTTAAAGCTGTAAGTTTCCTCTAAATACTGTGTTAGCTACGGCCACAAATTTTAGAGATGTTATAATTTTGCTGTCACTCAGTTCAGAATATTTTTTAATGTTCCCCTTTAAAGTTGAGATGTAATTCACATACCATAAAATTCACCATTTTATTTATTTACTTATTTTATTTATTGGGTGTGGAACCCAATATAGGTCTTGAACTCATGACCCTGAGATCAAAACCAGAACTTAACTGACTGAGCCACCCAGGTGCCCAAGACTGTTACCATTTAACATAATTATTGATATAGTTGGATTTAGGTCCATGATTTTATGTATGTATATATGATCTTTATTTTTTATTCCTCTGTTCTTCCTTTACTGCCTTTTTAATATTATTTAGATAGTTTTGGCATTCTACTTTTACTTAGGTATTGTTTTTTTTTATTATATTTCTTTATATTTTTTAAATAATTTATTTATTTTCAGAGAACATGGGAGGGGCAGAGAGAGAGAGGGATAGATAGAATCCCAAGCAGGCCCCACCCTGTTAGTGTGGAGCCTGACGTGGGGCTTGAACCCAGGAACCATGAGATAATGACCTGAGCCAAAAGCAAGAGTCAGTTTCTTAACCAACTGAGCCACCCAGGTGCCTCTCTTTGTATTTTTTTAGAGGTTACCCTGAGGATGACAACATGTATATTTAATCTTTCATAGTCTTTTTTGAATTAACATTGCTCTTAACATAATGTTACACCTAACCTAAAATTTAGAAACCTTGCAAGCACGGAAGTCCCTTTCTCTTTTCCTGACCTTTTTGTTATTATTCTGTGTATCCCATCGATATACATTAAAACACTATAAGACAGTGTTTTTGCTTTTGTTTTGCTTTACCTGTTTTTAAATACCAATTTTAATACCAGTTTTAAAGAGTTTAAGGGGGAAGAAAACAGTCTCTCATATTTACCCAGGTTATTTCTTTTGCCCTTTCTTCATTCCTGAGAATCCCTGTAAGCCCCTGATAGGTTTCCCTACGGCCTCAAGAAACTCCTTTAGCATTTTTTGTTGAGCAGACCTATTGGCTACGCATTTTCTTGGTTTTCCTTCATTTGAGAATCTCTGTATTTCGCTTTCCTTCCTGGAGGATATGTGTGCTGGATATAGAATTCTGGTTTGACAGTAATTTTCTCTCGGTACTTTAAGGACGTGCTACTATCTTCTTGCCTCCCTGGTTTCTTATGAGAAATCTGTAGTCATTTTAGTTTCCAGTTTCCTGTATGCGAATGCGTCATTTTGTGTAAATGCTTCAATATTTTTTTCCTTATCTTTGGTTTTCAGCAGTTTTCTTGTGATATATCTAGATGTGGTTTTCTTTGCGTTTTTCCTGTGTGGGTATGCTGATCTTGAGTATGTGAATGTATGTTTTTCACCACATTTGGGAAAGTTTCAGCCATTATTTCCTCAATTTTTTTTTTTCTTTCCCTGCTCTAGTCCCTTTTTCCTGTTATTCTTGGACTCCAGTTACACATGCTTAGACCTTTTATTATTGTCCTCCCTGTCTGCGGAGCTTTTTTCTTTTCAGTCTTTTTTTGTGTGTTCTTTTTTTTAATTTGAAAATGTTTTTTATGTTTGTTTATTTTTGACAGAGAGACAGAGTGCGAGCTGGGAGGGGCAGAGAGAGAGGGAGACACAGAATCCGAAGCAGGCTCCAGGTTCTGAGCTGTCAGCACAGAGCCTGCCAGAGGGCTCGAACTCACGAGATGTGAGATCATGACCTGAGCCAAAGTTGACTGAGCCACCCAGGCGCCCCTGGTGTGCTCTTTAGGATGCATAATTTCTACTCTTCTATATTTATTGCCAAGTTCACCAATTCCTCTGTCATTTCCATTCTGTTGTTGAGCCCATTAGTGAATTTGTTACTTCAGATGTTATATTTTTCTGTTCTAAAATTCTTTCCTTAAAAAAGAGTTTCCACTTCTCTGGGAAGAATTCATGTCTTTTGTTCGTTTCAAGTGTGTTTTCCTTTAACTCATGAGACAGAGTTATGATCGTTATTTAAAGTCTTCGGTTATTCTGGCATTTGAATCATCTTGGTGTTGGCCCCGTTGATTGTCTTTTCCCTTGAGAATTGGACACGTTTTATTGATATGCTTGCATGTTGAGTAATTTTGGATTGTGTGCTGGACATGTGAATGAGATGCGTGGAATAAAATCTGGAGCAATGTCGATATTTTTTGTTTTAGCATGTAGTAAATCTGCTCAGATTCAGACTTGAGCTTCCTTTTTGTATTCTGAGGGTGGCAGTTAAAATCTCAGTTCCGTTCGCTAAACCTTTGCTTTGCTGGTTTAGGTCCTGCTGCACACATGTTTAGTTTAGGGGTTGGGCATGAGTTCATATACACAGAATTAGAGGATTTACTTGTTCGACACTTTCCCCTCTGGGATTTCATCCACATTCTCCCAGGCTTGTAGAGGCTTCGTTTCCTGATTCCTTAGGCAGAAACAGTTTCTCCTGAAGGTTTAGCCATCCATCTGGGACTGAGGTATTCCATGACTGGGACTTTCCCTTGGGGCAAAGCCATACCAGGGAACCCCAACCTTGTGGTAGCTTCTCAGGTTTTTAAGTCCCCTACACAAGCCACCTGATTTTGTTTACTTTTCAGCATCCTTGGGCAGCTGATTTTTGTATCTTGTTCAAAGTTTTCAGTTGTAATTGGCAGGGACGATGGACTGCCGTGGGTTTATATAATCACGGTAGAATTCGAACTCCGGTTGGTTAATTGTTAAATTTTTTTTTAATGTTTATTTATTTTTGAGAGAAAGAGAGAGACAGAACGTGAGCAGGGGAGGGACAGAGACAGAGGGAGACACAGAATCCGAAGCAGGCTCCAGGCTCTGAGCTGTCAGCACAGAGCCCCACACGGGGCTCGAACTCACAAACCGCAAGATCGTGACCTGAGCCGCAGTTGGACGCTCAACCGACTGAGCCACCCAGGCGCCCCTCCAGTTGGTTAATTTTTAATCTCTGGTTGGTGAGAGTAGATTTGGGTTTGACTCCTGCCTCTACTGTTTATAGTCAGCCCCTTTAATGTGAACCCTACTTTCTTCATTTGTGAAAAAAAAAAAAAAAATTAGGATAGGAGAACTTGCTGTCCTATCCCAGCGTCGTGTGGAGCAAACGAGGTAATGGATGTGAATGTGCCCTGAAAACCAAAACATTGTATTCAAGTGGTTGGTGTTGCTGCTGCGTTTTCATGTGTGTGCCCGTGTATGTGTGTGCCTGTGTGGCGTGCATGGTTTCTGCCCAGTCACCTCCACAGCGGTGGCATCAGCGCTGGCTTTTCCTCTTTAGGCACTTCCTGGACCTCACTACTATACTTGGGGAGATCATGGCGGCATCATCATGGCCATCGCCCAGGGCATGGAAACCAATGAGCTGAAGTAAGTGTTTCCGATGAAGCTTTTTCTTTTAACGTCACGCTGTACTCCCCAAAATTTAAGTCTGTGAGTATAAGCGGATTATCTCTCTACAGCCCTAGATTGTTGACGGCACAGTTTATGACCTCAGCGTAATAACCCCCCATTTCTAATAGGGGGATGATAATCTGCCCTTCCTATCTCAAGGGGGTATCATAAGGAACAGATGAAATAATTTTATTGAGCCTACAAAGGACAGCTCTCTATAAATGTAAATTAATAATGACCAAACAATTAACTAGGGACTTTAACTTGTCTTTCTTTGCTCTGTGTGTGACATAGAATGAGCGATAATAAAAACAGTCGATAAATGATAATAGTACCTGAGTAATCATTTCAGAATGCATTCTACATGGTAATCAGTTGACTTCTGCTGTGATCCATTTGGTTTTGGGATTCATAGGAACAGACCTAGAAGGGACAATTGGGGTTAACTGCTTCATGTTGTAAATGAGAAAACTGAGGCTTAGTAAGGTAAGGTAGCTTGCCGAGGATTCCCACATCTGTTAGTGACAGGCCGGACTGGTACTCATGTTAAATTACATTCTGTACTCTTTGCAGATGTATTGCTCTGAAAAGCAAAAATGTCAAGGGTCTGTAAACTCTGCCTGCGTAAGTCTGCTTTTATCGGAACCACTTCTTTGATTATTTTTGTCTGAGTTAGGACAAAAGTTAGTTTTGTTAACGTTACGCCAGGGCACACGGGCTGTCACTTCTCCCTATTTTTAAAACAATGAGCCTGTGGCTCAGTTGGTTGAGCATCCGATTTCAGCTCAGGTCATGATCCCATGGTTTGTGAGTTCGAGCCCTGCATCGGGCTCTGTGCTGACAGCTCCCTCTCTCTCTGTGTCTCCCTCTCTCTCTGCCCCTCCCCTGCTCATGCTCATGCTCCCTCTCTCTCTCTCAAAAATAAATGTTAAAAATTAAAAGAAAGTTTATTTATTTTGAGAGAGAGAGAGAGGGAGAGCTAGAGCGCACATGCACACATGCTAATTGAGGAGTGGCAGAGAGAGAGGGAGACAGAGAATCCCAAGCAGGCTCCTCTCTGTCAGCACAGGGCCTGACACGGGGCTTGAACCCACAAACCGTGAGGTCATGACCCGGGCCAAAATGAAGAGTTGGACGCTTAACCATCTGAGCCACCCAGGCGCCCTCCCAGTTTTGAGCTGAATCCACAAGATGTATTACTAATGGAGGTGGAGAGGCTTCACTAATCATCTTGTTTAATGCAAAGAAGAAAGCCTTCTTTTCCTTTGCTCCTTTTAGAAACAGGGTTCAGCAGCAAGAGAGAGGTGGGTGGTTTGAAAAAAGAGGCCTTAGCATCTGGTTTCCCCTGTGGTGAATTTGCCCTGTGCTGAGGAGCCTGGCCTCAAAGAAGCAGAGAGAAGCCAAGTCCTGGCGTCTGGCTGTTCTCCAGTCCGTATGGCCCTGGTCAGCTGCTTCTCTCGAGCCAGGAGTCAGAAGCCCTGTTTGTACGCAGCACTGTATCCGCATTCCGATTGGTGTTTGCTCCCATGAGGACAGTCACCGAGCGCTGTGCTTCCCACATCTGAGCTGCCATTTATTTACCTATCCGTCCACTTATTTATTTATCCATCAATTATCAGTTTGCATCTCACGCGCTTAGCAAACCTGAATCGTGCCGGGTACCGAGTCTCTAAAATAAGATGTTTCCCCTCACTCGGAAGGAGCCCATCCTCCAGGACTAAGATCCCCAGGCCAACAAACGGTGTGACGGTTGGAGCACTGCTGTGTGAGACATATGGTAGGGGACACAGTTTGGCTTCCTGTGCGTCCCATGCCGTTGTTTGAGTGGCAGTCCGATCGTAGAGTCAGTTTCTGGTTCTCCTCGTTTAACTTCTCTGCAGGTTCCATTTGCATTCCGGGCTGGCTTCACGGAAGCCGTTCGCGTGACTCTGGTCCTCTCACACCATCTGTCGGTGCACCCGTGCTCCGGGAACACAGTGTCATTGCTGCACTAGCAGGAGCGGCACATGGTCAGGAAAACAAACCTGCTGCCAGAAAATCACTGTGCCTTCCCCAGACACTTAAAAGTGACCGCGGGGTTGTGGACTGGAGGGTTTGTGGGCACTGTGGCGCCTTTGTATTGCTCCGGGGTGTTTGGAGGCATCTGTATGGGTGGCTCAAATAAAGCACTTGCAAATACGAGAATATTTTCAGGCCTCCTAGTGACAGGTGCATGTGTCCCGAATAGGAGTCTGAGCTTGGCCTAAATCTCTGTAGCCACCTGGCATTTACTTAGTATGTTGCTTTCAGAGGTTTTTGTTTGGGTTTGGTTTTTGGGTTTTTTGTGGTAGTGGTGGTTTGGTTTTGTTTTCTGCTTCTCCTGCTTCTTTGCTTTTGACCTGTCACCCTGTGCCATCCGCTTCATCAGAAGAGAAGCAGGAAATAATACTATGGTTAGTTCATATCCTCAGACTGCAGTGTCCACTTACTGTGATACCTGAGCACAAACAGAGGATTTCTGTTGCAGGTCTAGATGTGTCGGGCCCCTTCGAGTCTGGCCTCCCCGACCACCGTGATCGCTCTCCTGGAGTCTCGCAGCATTTATTGGCTGTCTTATTATTTGGGCATTGATCACATATGGACGTCCTTCGCTAGTTACCCTTTCGTTATATGCCTGACTTTTTCAACTCATTAACAATACTCTTTTGCCCAGTATTTCTATTCTGTAAAGGCTAGCAGGTGCTTAGTCAGTGTTTGATTGTTCAATAAATAGGTCATGCACACTTAGTCTTGCAAGATTGCCTATTTCTTTACCGATTTATTTAAGCATTTATTTGTTTTTGAGAGACAGAGCACGAGCAGGGGAGGGGCAGGGAGAGGAGAAGGCACAGAATCCAAAGCAGGCTCCAGGCTCCAAGCTGTCAGCACAGAGCCTGACACGGGGCTCGAACCCATGAACTGTGAGATCTGAGCTGAAGTTGGACGCTTAACCAACTGAGCCGCTCAGGCGCCCCTCTTTACTGATTTATAAAACCAGAAGGGGTGCGGGACTGTGGCAGGTGCACGGCTCTGAGGGGACCGCTCCCACAGTGCTCTGCCTAAATGGCAATTGCTGGAACTCAAGTAGGAGTGACACGGGGTGGGGGTTGGTCCCCCAGATATGTGCAACCCAGAGGCATCAGGGCTAGCCCAGTCTACCTTCCTCACTTTTCACATAAGGAAATAATGTGACTTGTCAGTAGTTAGGGCCCAAGCTGGAACTTGAGCATATTTCTGTTAGATAATC
The DNA here is from genome assembly GCF_046562875.1 of Panthera onca. NCBI lineage: Eukaryota > Metazoa > Chordata > Mammalia > Carnivora > Felidae > Panthera > Panthera onca. The sequence continues at coordinate 96,399,216 of NC_138348.1, read as the reverse complement.
ATTTCACGTCAATTACGCGAACATTTGTTGAACGCCTGCAATGAACCAGACGCGGTTCTAGGTACGGAGGATGCAGAGGCCAGTGAGGCATCATTCAGGAGCTGCCTGTGCCCACTGTGGCTCTGTTATGTCTCTGAGCCAGCTACAAAGAGAGGCCAGGGGAAGGACCTGTTTCGAAAGGGAGCTTCCTGACACAAAGCCTTAGGGAAGAAAGCCATCATCAGGAACAACAGGAACTCTCGTAAGAGTTTCAGTAGGGACAGAGGTTGGAACATTGCTTAATGTAAGAGTTAGGTTTTTGTTTCGTCTTGTTTTGATGGTGGTTCTTTTAAATTATTCACATCTGGGGTGCCTGGGTGGCTCAGTCGGTTAAGCGTCTGGCTTCGGCTCGGGTCATGATCTCATGGTTCGGGGGGTTCGAGCCCTGCGTCGGGCTCTGTGCTGACAGGTCGGAGCCTGGAGCCTGCTTCGGATTCTGTGTCTCCCTCTCTCTCTCTGCCCCTTCCCCGCTTGCGCTCTGTCTCTCTCTCCCTCTCTCTCTCTCAAATCTACATTAAAAAAAATTTAAACTATTCACGTCTTTCTTTCCCTGATTAGCACAGATACTAAGAGTCGGCCATTACTTGTTCAGCTCCTGCCTGGACTCTCCTCTGAGGCTGTTACCTTTGTTATTGTTAATTGAAACTGAGAGCAAGAAGTGGAACCCTGTATTTTTTGCTCTTGTGTCTGCATGTCTGAAATGAGTAAATAAGAACCCCTTCTGGGGATTCAGCTTCATCCGATCAGCACGTTGTCACCGTGAACCTGCTCAGGGGATGCACGGTTTTCTTGTGTATAATCGGTGTGTTCTTCAGAGAAGGGGCTGCTGTGTTCTCCCACCCTGATAAAACAAAACAAAACAAAGCAAAACAAAACAAAACAAAGCAAAGCAAAACAAAACAAAACAAAGCAAAACAAAGCAAAACAAAGCAAAGCAAAACAAAACAAAATAAAACAAAACAAAGCAAAACAAAACCCAAACACAGGTTTGCTGACTTGATCATGAAGGGCAAGATCATTTTCCGTTTCTTCTAGGCAGGTTTACCTGCCAGCAAAAGGCTATTCTTGGTAGTTTACTAATAATATTTTGGACTCGCCCAAAAGCGTCTTTCCTCACAGATTTTTTTTTTAAATTTTTTTTTTAACGTTTATTTACTTTTGAGACAGAGAGAGACAGAACATGAACAGGGGAGGGTCAGAGAGAAAGAGGGAGACACAGGATCCGAAACAGGCTCCAGGCTCTGAGCGGTCAGCACAGAGCCCGACGCGGGGCTCGAACTCACGGACCGTGAGATCATGACCTGAGCCGAAGTCGGAAGCTTAACCGACTGAGCCACCCAGGCGCCCCTCTCATAGGAGATTTTTGATTGAATAGGGCTTTCCTCCCAGAGCCCCGAAAGGACAGTGCAAAGATTATATCCGGCAGTGCAGCTGTCTTTTCTGGACCTGAGTTCTGGAAGCAGCCCCTTGGTTCCAGAATGTGGGAGGTGGCGGTTAGCCCGCACGCTTGTGGCAGCATTAAGGCGGGGGGGGGGGGTACCACTTACTGGGACGGTTGCAGAGAGAGTCATCCCTACCTGCTTCATTTTAACCCTCATGTGGTCTCTTCGGCCTTTGGGTTATAGTGAAGCCGGTGTTATCACCTGTTAATTGTTAAGAAACTGAGTGATGGGGTTCAAAAAATACAGTGCAGTTCATTTACTTTCCTTTAGCAAATGTTAATTAATGCCCCTTCTGTGTGCCAAGAAAGGTGCCAGCTGCCAGGGGCGGGAAAGTGAGGAGGAGGGCTCGTTTCTGACAAAGGGCAGTCTGCTCGAAGATGCTCACAAAATCAGGTCATGAAAATAGAGTACGGGGTAAGGTAGAAGGAGCACACGGTGCTGTGGGAACACAGAATGGGGGCCAGGGAGAAGGAAGGAGAAGGAAGCCAGAAGGAAGGAGGAGGAAGAGGAAGCTTGAGCGAGGTTGGTGTGCCATTTCAGGGTTAGAAAGACCTTGGCCAGAGAAGGTCCGGCCTGAACCAGGGTGGAAGGTGTAAGCTCGAGTAGTAATAGAATGCAGACTGCAGGGAGGGGGCCGTGAGACATGGGGATTGAGGTCGGTGTAGGTAGGGGCTGGGGGCCGGAGGACCTCCATGCCTCCCCGGAGAGATCAGACTTGCCTTTCAAAGTCGGGGGTCCTAAAAACGCCTAGAGGGTTTTCAGTAGGGGAATGACAGGGCTAGATTCACGTTATGGAAAAGATGGCTCTGGCCAGCTGAGGAGGATGAACGTAAAAGAAGCAAGAGTGGAGGTGAGAGAGAAAGCTGGTGGGGGGACTGAGCATTTTGGGGGACAACGTCTGCAGGGCTGCTTTTGACTAGGATGACGGGGGACGCTGATCAAACCCTTCGTAGAGGTGCAGGGGAAAGTGAGGGGAGCAGGCCCTGAAAGGCCATCAGAGGAATGTGGGTTTGGACATGGTGGGCTGAATGGCTCTGGGCTGTCCAAGGGGAGATGTCCAGCAGGAATCTGGACGTAGTCCGTCATCTGGGTTGGCCTTTCGCGAGTGCTTGAAAGCATTTTTATGGAAGTCCACCAGTCTTTCCTTGAATAGTTTGAGTCACGGGAAATTTACCAGATCACGAGGGGCTTCCATTTCACTTTGGGACAGTTTGTTCATGTCTCCATTCGCTCACCATTTTTATCCATTTATTCCTTTACGAATGGAGGTTCTCAGGTCAGAGAGAGCCCCAATTCTCCTCTCTCCGGTTTCTAGCGAGTAGGCTTAGTTCTGCCCCCAGGAGACGCACACAGAGGCCCTTTCCTCCTTCCCCTGAACACCTTTCAGGATCTGAGGCCCCTCCCTGTCCTCCTGTGTGTCTCCCATTCCGTGGCAGGTGGCTCCGGTTCCTGTCCTCTGATGCTGTGGGGTCCCGACCCTTCGCCATCCGGGTCTCCTTTAGCCCACCTCACGATGTCAGTGCTTTCAAATGTGGGGCCCAGATCTGACCTCAACATGCAGGGATGAACACCAACGCAGCTCTGGACACCCAGTTTCTGCCAGTGAGAACCCAAGACTCTTTTTACACTTCTGACCACCTCCCTACCTTTCTAGCTTCTACTAAATCATCTCGTAGAAACTGAGATACCAATTTACGCGCCATGAGATGCTCAGATTGTAAATCCACTGTTTAGTCAGTGCTGGAGGATGCCTCGTCAAGATGCAGAAAATTTCCATCACCCCAGAAAATCCCTCTGTGCCCCTTCCTCCAATACCACCGCCCCCCGCCCCGCCCCTCCCCAGCTAGAGGCAAACTGATGGTCCGATTATATTTTTATCACTGTAGGTTACTTCTGCCGCTAGCAGAATTTCCTGTGTTTCTTATTTGGCTTCTGCTATTCAGCATCATATTTTTGAGATCCTATCTGTGCTGTGATCTCTATCAGTAGGTTTAGTTCAGTTTCACCGTGAAACCTACAGATCTTTTTTTTTTTTCTTATGGATTTTATTAAAGGAACGATTTTCTTTTTCTTTTTTTCTTTTAATTTTTTTATTTGAGTATAGTTGACCTACGATGTTACATTAGTTTCAGGTGTACAACGTCGTGATTCAGCATCTCTGTATGTTCTGCTGTGCTCACAAGTGTAGCCACCATCCGTCCCTATACGACACTACTGTAATATCATTGACTTGAGACTATATTTAGTAGTAGTACTTTTATTTTATTAAAAAAGTTTAAAAAAAAATTTTTTTTTAACGTTTATTTATTTTTGAGACAGAGAGAGACAGAGCATGAACGGGGGAGGGGCAGAGAGAGAGGGAGACACAGAATTGGAAGCAGGCTCCAGGCTCTGAGCCATCAGCCCAGAGCCCGACGCGGGGCTCGAACTCACGGACCGTGAGATCGTGACCTGAGCCGAAGTCGGACGCTCAACCGACTGAGCCACCCAGGCGCTCCTAAAAAAGTTTTTTAACGTTCATTTATTTTTGAGAGAGAGAGAGAGAGAGACACACACACAGAGCGCGAGTGGGGGAGGGGCAGAGAGAGGGAGACACAGAATCGGAAGCAGGCTCCGGGGCTCCGAGCTGTCAGCACAGAGCCCGACATGGGGCTCGAACTCACAGATTGAGCCGCAGTCAGACGCTCAACCGACCGAGTCACCCCGATGCCCCCAGTAGTCGTAGTGGTATTTTAAAAGTTTATTCACTTTGAGAGCGAGAGAGTGAGCATGCGGGCAAGCAGGGGAGGGGCAGAGAGAGAGAGGGAGAAAGAGAGAGAAAATCCGGAGCAGGCTCTGTGCTGTCAGTGCGGAGCCCAAGGTGGGGCCCGGCTGGAACTCATGAGACGTGAGATCTTGATCTGAGCTGGAATCAGGAGTTGGACCCTCAACCGACTGAGCCACCCAGACGCCATGAGATTTTATTTTGAATAGGTGCGTGTAGGGTGGAAATGCCACCTTCAGCATTAATGGAAACTCCAGAAAGAAACTGGGTAGTTAAACATGCAGCATACTTTCCTTTCCTTGCATCTCTGGGAGTACGTAGCTGTCTGTCTCCACAGACATAACCCAGGAGGCCCGTGACTTCCTTTGCTATCGTGTAGGAAAACAGCCTGAGGATGAAGACCACAGAGAGGAAAAATGATCAAGGGGTGGAGAAAACAGACTGAATCCCAGCGACAGCTTTGCCGTACTGAGGGGACTTGTGCCATTGGACTGCTCACATTCATGAAATAACGCATTCTTTTAATTAATTTATTTATTTTACCTCCAAGCCAGTTTGAGTCGTATTGCAACTTCATGATAAAGGCAGTATAACCCTTCACTAGCTGGGTAACCTCAGCAAATTACTTATCTTATGGAGACTCAGTTTTCTCATCCGTGGAAACGCCTCACAGTATTTTTAACATGGTAATTTAAACAAGGTAATTGATGCAAATAATGGAACGCATTATCTCGACTTAGAGTAGTTTTGTCACTACTTTTTTTCCTTCCGTATAGCGTTGTATTGGTTTCGGGTGTAGAATTTAGGGGTTTATCACTTACGTGTAACACCCAGTGCTCATCCCAACAAGTGTCCTCCTTGTGCCCGTCACCCATTTGGCCCATCCCCCACCCACCACCCCTCCAGCAAGCAACCCCTCAATTTGTTCTCTATAGTTGAGTCTCTAATGGTTTGCTTCCCTGTTTTTATCTTACTTTATTTTTCCTTCCCTTCCCCTGTGTTCAATCTGTTTTGTTTCTTAAACTCCACATAGAAGCGAAATCATATGGTATTTAAGACCAGATTTTCTCCATCTGAGCAGGTGTCTGAGCAGGTAGGCTTTTGAAACAACATGGGAACTTTTTTCTCATGTTTGCTTATTCTTTTGACGTAACAAGAAGAGTGTTTTGAATCCTGTTTGGGCATTAATTGCATTACCAGTCCAATTAGCCTTGTAGGCTTTGCACATTTGATGGGTTGACCTTCCATATTGTTATTCATGTCTTTGACTAAAGCAGGGAGCAGTGTGGGGACTAGCGATCTCATTTGGGGTTGGGTTCACACCATATGTCGGCAATCAGCACACCGGGACTTGTTTTCCCAGCGGTGAATTTTATCTAGCTGTGTGGTCCATAGAGATCCTTATGAAAAAAGAACGTTCTCTATCATTGCCCTCTTCTTCAAATCAAGGATGACCTTGAGAAAAGGAAGTGGGATTCGATTGTTGTGTTGTGACTTGGGTGTGAAACCATGTGAGTCCCAGCCCTGACTTCCTTCTTTTCTAAGGTCTCTCAGATCAGCTGTTTCCATTCTTGAAACCATTTTTTAGTTCCTTTTTTTTTTTTTAATGTTTATTTATTCTTTGAGAGAGAGACAGAGACAGAGAACGAGTGGGGGAGGGGCAGAGAGAGAGGGAGACACAGAATCTGAAGCAGGCTCCAGGCTCTGAGCTGTCAGCACAGAGCCCGATGCAGGGTTTGAACTCATGAACCACGAGATCATGGCCTGAACTGAAGTCAGATGCTCAACCGACTGAGCCACCCAGGTGCCCCCATTTTTATGTTCTTTAGGAAAGTAAAACTATTCTTCCTCCTCTGGGCTTCAAGAATCTCTGTTCTTTGTGATTCTTTTAGAGATTCTTATCTGCCATCGTATTTTGAACTTTTTCTATTCTCTAGAACGTTCTCTCTTTTGTACTCATTTTCTTTTAACGTCCCTGTCTTTTTTTCCTGCCTTGTCCAGTCTGAAGATCATTCTTGGTAAAGATACAACCAAAATAGAAATTGAGTGCTTCTGCCTTTTTTTCTTCTTTCTATTGTTACTATTTATACCACTGACCATCAAAAGGACCCTTTCTGGTTCTTTATAGAATTTCTTGCTAATACTTTGTAGAATTTACTAGGCAACCAACCCACCATCCCACTGACTCACGAATCTATCACTAATTGTTATAATTTGAAGCATAATCTTTGACTCATTTTGGGTTTGTTTGCTCACGGTTGCTGCAGATTACTTGCCATCAGAATTATAACGGGAATTAACTAGCAGATAAGCACTGCTCTTTAATTTTTTTTGCCTTTGGTTGTATGGCTCTTTTCTTATCATGAACATATTTAAAAATCTGAGTTCATCAAGGACCTTTCTGTACAGCCACACATTAATGTCTCAAATATTACCACTTCCCTTATTTAGTGTATCTGTGTTATATTTATTTTACAAATTTATTACATTAATTATATTAAATGACCTTCCCATCCTCTTGAGAGTTTTGACCCTGGGATTATGTGTGTATTTTTTTTAACATTGAAAAAACTTTTTTTAAATTTATTTATTTTTGAGAGACAGAGAGAGATAGAATATGAGCAGGGGAGGGGCAGAGAGAGAAGGATAACCAGAATTCAAAGCAGGCTGCAGGCTCCAAGCTGTCAGCACAGAGCCCGATGCGGGGCTCGAACTCACAAACTGTGAGATCATGACCTGAGCCCAAGTCAGATGCTTAGCCTACTGAGCCACACAGGCACCCCTATGTGTGTATTTTTATCTGAACATTTTCAATCCTCCAGTCCTGAAGGTTAGGGCTCTGATGGTCTTTCCTGACTGTAGGAATACACAGGTGACTTGGTTTGTTTTCTTGCAAGGCTGTTGTCATTTTCACCCCATCAATACATGTTGTTCTTTAGGGGATCAGAACCTGGTCTAGAGTAGATGTCTCCCTAACTGTTGCAGTGGTAATGTGACTTGCTTCTTCCCCGAAACTCGGAAAAAGCACCGCTTTCTTTTTTTTTTTTTTAATTTTTTTTTTTTTTTTAACGTTTATTTATTTTTGAGACAGAGAGAGACAAAGCATAAACGGGGGAGGGTCAGAGAGAGGGAGACACAGAATCCGAAACAGGCTCTAGGCTCTGAGCTGTCAGCACAGAGCCCGACGCGGGGCTCGAACTCACGGACCGCGAGATCGTGACCCGAGCCGAAGTCGGACGCTTAACCGACTGAGCCACCCAGGCGCCCCAAGCACCGCTTTCTAAATGCGCAGTTTGTTCTCAAATACAAGGCTCTGCTTGGCCATGTATCAGTCCCATCAAAGTGTCATCCCATCAGTCATCTGGGAACCTCTCAAGAAATGGGGTGCTTCATTTCCTAAGGTTATCGGGGGTTCAAGGAGCTCCTAAATAGAATTACGGGGCTGTGCAAATGGATGGACCTCCAACATTATCCCTGATAGCTCTCATCCTGTCTGGATAATAGGCCAGCTTTTCCCATTCATTTTCCTTTAAAAGTGATACTCAGCCGTTAGCTCTTCACACTGGTGCAAGGAGAGTGAATGAGTTAACTTATCCCTATATCTGCTTCAAAATCAGCTTCAACCAAACGCAGTTCAACCAGATGAGGATTTCTCCTCTTTGGAAGATCCGTAGGGGAGTCACTTGGTCCTCGTTGACCTTCTTTATTTATGTTGCCTTGTACACCGCTCCCCACCTCCCATTTAACCCGTGGCCTCTTGCAGAAGTACCCATTGTCGTCATCTCGATTTGGGAGAGAGTGTTTGGATTGCATGATGTTGTGAAAAGATTTGTGTCAAGCATTCTTTGAGGAAGCAAAACTAAAATCTCAAAAATACAGGAAACGTGAAAGAAAGAGAAATTTTGCACGTAGGATTTAAGAGAGAAGCGAGAGCTGACACTGAAGAGAGCTCTAACTGAGTGGTTTCTCATGTTGAGCATCTTGGCCAGCTTCCTGGGAGGCGAAGCAAGTGTTAGGTATTCCCCATCTCCCTCTGCACCTCCCCTCCCCCTCAATACAAAAGATCATGAAAAATCAGCACAGTTATGTCAGTGCCGCCTATTTCTTTAAAGAGCTTGCTTTCTCGTTCTGCTGTAGCAAGAACAAGTCCTCCTTGGAGACTTTTCTCTGGACATATTTTTCCTCCACCTTAAAAATCTGTCAGACCGCGGGAAAAGGCGGAAGAATTGTATAAAGGACACCCACAGAAGTTTGCCCAGAATCACCAGTTGCTAACATTTTGCCAGTTTGCTTTACTTCTGTCATCTATTCATCCTGCCTGCCTGTCTGTCCATGTGTCTATCCTTTTGTCATTTGTGGATTTTAAAAAAAAATGTTTATTTGTTAATTTTGAGAGAGAGAGCATGAACATGAGCGGGGTAGGGGCAGAGAGAATCCCAAGCAGACTCCATGCTGTCAGTGCAGAGCCTGATGCGGGGCTCAGACTCACAAACTGTGAGATCATGACCTGGGCTGAAATCAAGAGTTGGATGCTTAACCTACTGAGCCACCCAGGCGCCCCTTGCTGAGCCATTTGAAAGAAAGTTGTAGCCATCGTGCCCCTTCACAGCTAAATATTTAAAACATGTATCACCAATACGTACGGGTATTTTCCTATGCACTCAGAATGCCATTATCACATCTAAGGAAACTCACATGAGCTCAGTGTCCCTTAGACACTGTTTTTATATTTTCTCAGTTGTCCCAAACTGCTTACAGCTGCCTTCCCCCACCGGTCTGGGATGCAGTCAAGGTTTACACATTGCGTGTGGTCGTTAACACCTCTTTAGTCTCTTTGTAACAAGCCTTCCGCCTTTCTTGGTTGGTTTGTTAAGTTTTTCACGGCCTCAGTTTTGTGTTGGAGGAATCCCGACCAGTGGCCATGGAGACCGTCCCACGTTCTGGATTTGTCCGGTTGTACAGAACGGCGCATAGATGATATTCTCAACGCTTTATCCGGGAGGCACGTGACGTCAGGTTGTCCCATTGTTAGTGATGCTAACTTTGGTGACAGTTGTGACTCTTAACCCATTGTAAAATTGCATTTCCCCATTTGCAGTGAATGATTCATCTGTGGGTTGATGTGAACACCGTGGTCCCCATGTGAACCATGTGGTTGTAGCATTCAGTGGTCTTCTTTGCCTGACTCGGTCATTACAGTGCGGGTTATGGGACGGTCGTTTTTCTCATGCTGTCATTGTTTTCAATATGTATTGGGTAGCATTGTAGCATAAGAAAAGCATCTTCCCCCTTCCCTTTTCTCTTCCTTTCAGCATCATTCGGAGACCCCTGTCGTATTTCTATTGGGTGTATAATCTGTTACCGTCATTTTTCTGTTTTTGTGTTCAGATTTTCCCAAATTGGCCAGTTGGAGCTCCACCAGGCTGGCTGCTGTGTCCCTTTGCACTGACTCCGTTAGTCTCTTAGCACGTCCTTGCTTTCTGGCACAGCCTTGAAGGTTCCCTGCTCCGGCTGTTCCTCCAGAGAGTCCTGGCTCTTATCACTAGTGAATGTTACCTGGAAACCAAGCCCTTGCCCTAGAGACTTTAACTGTAAGTAAGAATCCTCTTACTCGTCCTTGGCAGATACAGTACCAACGAAGGGGAGACCTGGAAAACGTTCATCTTCTCCGAGAGCCCAGTGTTTGTGTACGGGCTCCTCACGGAACCCGGCGAGAAGAGCACTGTCTTCACCATCTTTGGCTCCAACAAGGAGAATGTCCACAGCTGGCTGATCCTGCAGGTCAATGCCACAGGTGCCTTGGGTAAGCCGCTGCCTCCTCGGCCCTCTCCGTGGAGATATTTGTTGACCAGGGCATCGGCTTCGACACTCTGCACTCGAGAGAGTCTGTAGCCGTTGAAGGAGACGGACACGTATGCAGTAAGCGGTTGGGAAATACAGAGGTAGTTACTCAGACAGTTCTTAGTAGGAGCAGGTGTTATGTCTTGTTAGGTGTTTCTGTCTAGTCGCTGGAGCATAGTAGGTCTGCGTGTGTGTGCGTTGAACAGGTGAGTAAATGAAAAACATCCCTCCACATCAGCAGTTCTGCTTTGACAGACTCAGCAGGTGACTCCCGTGTGAATGGCAGTGTGCCCCATGTTGCAGGGACCTCTCAGCCGTCTAGGATCTCATCTGCCGTCTGCTAGTGTAGGCACAGGATGTGTAAGTAAGCAGGGAGAAGTGTAATCCAGAGTCTTTCTTCCTCCCCCGTTCCCTCTGCAGCCCTACTCTTTCCTCCCCCTTCTGCCTCAGCCGACATCATTCCAACTATCTGGAACATCCCCTCTGCTACCCATTCCGTTTCTCCTAGTCGAGATCCTTTTCACGTCTCAGGATCCAATGCACTTGGCTGCTGATATCCCAGCCAGAGGACCCCCACCCCCGACCTCTCGTCCGTGTCCAGAACATAAGCCCACCCCTCACGCCGTGAATTACAACTTGTGTCTGTCACCCTGTTTATATCACTCCCCATCGACTAGATTACAAGGGTCTTAGAAATAAGAACCTGTCTTGTGCATTCTGTATTTTCCGCCCACCGAACAGCCGGAGAGCCTTGCAGCCAGGGCTTAATAAGTAGTTGCTGATTTGAATGGCATTGAGTTGACGGCTGTTCATCAGTTTCAGGCAGCATGCAATCTGACACGGCTATGAAAAAGACGCAGAGTACCAGTATAGACGTAGGTATACTTTGGAATTCCCGTAGAAGCCACTCTGCTTAAATTCCAAGTGAGTACGGGTGGATGAAGTGACCGTCCAGGTTGTCTTACCATTTCTCAGCCCCTCCTTCCGTGAATCTTCCACGAACTTTCTTCCAAGCAGTGACAGCGGACTCTGTTGCTCTCGGGCCATTGCTTCCAGGTGTGCCCACCCTACTCCCCCAGAAAGCAGGCAGGAGACAACACCCCTGGGTGACACCATCTACCAACTAACCCTCTGATACCCATTTCTAGAAGGCACTGCAGAATCTGCTAAAATATTTCAGAAGTTTAGAGAGTGCCAAAGGTGGCTTGCTTCTTCCCAGACTTCTCAGACGAACGTCTGTGTTTCAGGCGGTACCATTTTCATTTGCCTGGGTGCCTCCTGGCGTCAGAGCAAGGTGATCAGGGGCTTGGGACAGTTCCCGAGGTCTGCGTGCCCGCTGAGAAGCACCGGGATGAGCCGGACGTGGGTGGCGGGGCTGAGGGGCGGGGAGGACAGGAAGGCCCACGTGGGTGTCCCTTGGACGCTTCATGCCGCGTTTCCTTTTCCTCAGGGGTTCCCTGCACGGAGAATGACTACAAGCTGTGGTCACCGTCTGATGAGCGGGGCAACGAGTGTTTGCTGGGACACAAGACTGTGTTCAAACGGAGGACTCCCCACGCGACGTGCTTTAACGGAGAGGACTTTGACCGGCCCGTGGTCGTGTCCAACTGCTCCTGCACCCGAGAGGACTATGAATGGTGGGTTCTTCCTGGATGCCTGGGGACTGGGTTGTGTCTTCCTCAGCAGTGTTACATACAGGCTAGGGCATGGTCCCTTCCCCTGAGGGAAGGAAGGCAATCGTAGGAAATATATATTTCCTTTTTTTTTTTTTTTTTAATTTTTTTTTGGGGGTGCCGGAATGGCTCAGTCGGTTGAGTGTCCGACTTTGGCTCAGGTCATGATCTTGCAGCTCGTGAGTTCAAGCCCTGCGTCTGGCTCTGTTCTGTGCTGACAGCTCAGAGCCTGGAGCCTGCTTCAGATTCTATGTCTCCCTCCCTCTCTGCCCCTCCCACTCACACTCTGTCTCTGTCTCTCAAAAATAAAGACTAAAAAAAAAATTTTTTTTAATGTTTATTTTTGAGAGAGAGAGAGAGAGAGAGAGCGAGCGAGCAGGGGAGGGGCAGAGAGAGAGAGGGAGACACAGAATCCAAAGCAGACTCCAGGCTCTGAGCTGTCAGCACAGAGCCCGACACGGGGCTCGAACCCACGAATGGTGAGATCATGACCTGAGCCGACGTCGGACGCTTAACTGAATGAACCACCCAGGCGCCCCAGAAATAAAGATTTCTTAAGAATTTTTGATGTGCCAAGAATGGTGCTAGGCACTTTTTATATAGGTTATTCCATTTAATTCTTATAGCTACGAAATGTGGGAGAGGAGTTACATCCTAGGGAAGCTGCCATAGTTTATTTAGGAATGGATCACTCTGGGATTTATTTCTAGGAGGGCGGCTTCCAAAGGGAACACACTGAAGGTTCCTGTGTAAGTAACTCCTTTTCCTTAGAAGCCCTATCCTGTAGGGAGTGTGCTTCTTTTTTTTGTTTTTTTAAATTTTTTTTTTAACGTTTATTTATTTTTGAGACAGAGAGAGAGCATGAACGGGGGAGGGGCAGAGAAAGAGGGAGACACAGAATCTGAAACAGGCTCCAGGCTCCGAGCTGTCAGCACAGAGCCCGACGCGGGGCTCGAACTCACAGACCGCGAGATCATGACCTGAGCTGGAGTCGGACGCCTAACCGACTGAGCCACCCAGGCGCCCCTGGGAGTGTGCTTCTTTATCTGCAGTGAGGGAATGTCAGTGCATGTATATTTGTATACTCATCAGTCCTGGAGCAGAGTACCCAAGGCAGGGCTGAGAATGGTGACAGCAGAAGAAATGACAGGTCCACAGATAACTGTGGCCAGAGAGGGAAAGCCGCACGTACCTTGGAGGAGGAAGGGGTGCCTTTATTGTGATTGTTGGCAGGAAGGAGGAGACTGATTTGGGGCTTGGAAATCAGGAAGTTCCTGGAGGAGGCACTGTTAGAGATGGAAGCGCCTGGATTTGTGGACGGGAGCATTCTGAGAAGATGTGGCAGCACTGGGGAGGCGGAGGGGTGGTGGGGAGGTCATTGGTAGTTTGGTTCGGATGCCTTGTCGGTATGAAGTGGGGTCAGTGAGGGGAACTGAGGCTGGTAGGTAAGGGTAGAGACAGGGGTGTGGACCTTATTCTGTAAGCAGCAGAGGGTCTTTGAAGGCTTTGAGGAGAGTCGCTGATCAGAGCAGAGCTTAGCTTTGGAAGATGATTCTAGCAGTAAAACACATAGGGTCTGGGAGCCCGTAGGCAGTCCCTGGTGCCTGTAATCCAGCATGAAATCACCCCAGGCTGGGCGGGGCTGTCAGTAGAGAGCATGGGTATCGAACTAAGCACGTCACTCACTTCTCAGCCACTGCCATTCTCAGAACAGCTAAAGTTTGCTTTAGGAAGCCACACTTATCTCGATGAAAGCCAGAAGCCTCTGATATGTTCTAGCCTGAGGTCGGAACAGGGACATGGGGTAAACGTCCTAGGCTTTGCGAGCCCTGCGGTCCATGATGGTGGCTTGGCGACTGCTTGTGGGAGCACAGAAGCAGCCGTAGGTGGATGGGCATGCCTGTGGTCCCAGAAAGCTCTGTTTAGAAGAACAGCTAACCAGATCTGGCCAACTCCTGCCCTAGACCCATGCTTCTGAAAGTCGAGCGTGCGTATGAATCACCTGGGATCTTGTTAAAATGCCAGTTCTGACTCCAGTTCTGGGGCTCTGTAGCTGGTGCCCTGCTCTGGGTGATCTGAGCTCGCTAATCTGCCAACCCATCCTTTGAACAGCCGGGTTTTAGACCGTACAGGACGCGCATTCTCTTTGAAAGCCGTGTGGTCCTGAGATAACGGCATAGAGCCTTGCAGTGTAAAACCACAGAGCTGTTTGACGTTCCCAGGGTTGTCCGTTCAGTGCCCCTTTGCTACCCTGTGTTCTCTCTTAGATGCCCCCAAATTGTAAATTCTAATCTGAGAGCTTTTGCTGGCCTGAGGTCCCCTGACTGTAGAGGCCCTATTCATGGAAAAGTTTGTAAGGCTCTCTCTCTTCTCTCTTTTATCCTAACTACGTCAAGACAAAAGGAAATAATAAACATGTAAGAAACCCTAACAACTCTCCTTTGTTTTTGGTTTGTTTTCTTAAAGACCCCTGCTGTGCTTTTTCTCTAAAATCTGCTCCCTTTCTACCAAAACGACAACAACAGCCAACAACCAGAGGCTGGTGTGCCTTCTTGGTAAACTGGCTTAGCTCCCACTGGTCTCCCGTGCTCATCCCAGCTGACTCGTGGAAACCCACTAGGGGCTGAGGGTTCAGTTTGGACGGGGAAAACCACCCGTCTTGCCTCTCACAGAGGTGGGCTTTAGGCCAGATGAGATCGTGAGGGTGATGACCCATGAAAATGATAAAGGATGTATTGATTTCAAGGCCTCTGATTGTGTAGCTGCTAGAAAGGAGCTGGCTGGTCTGTGTGGCTCCTGGAAATGTTTGGGGGCTTGGACCGCGGCAGTGAGGACGGGATGGTCTGAGGGAAGACTGTAGGAGGGGAAATGAGAATGAGTGAGCTTGTGGTTTCCGTGCGTTAGTTCAGCTGCCAACTGACAGCTACATGTGAAAGTCTGGTTGCTTCTGACGGTCCTTTCTGACCTCTCTGGAAAGCCCAGCCACTGGCCCATATGTTCCTTGATTTCAGCGTTAGTTTCTTTCGGAAGCTGGGCTTAACCCTCCCAACGTGTGTTCACGGCCTATTAGGCCGTGACCTACAGATTGCAGAAGCCTAAGAACAGGTGCTTTGCCATTGGAGGCAAGTAAATAATTAGGTAATGCTCCACCTAGCCCCCAAAAAGATCGTAAGCAGCCGTTCGGTAAAAATGACCTGATTTAATGAATGAGACGTGTTCCACACAGTAATAAAACTCTCCCTTCTGAAAAATTCCAACAAATTGCTGAATGTTGATTGTGGCGTAAGGAACCCACAGACCACTCAGCCCCGTACCTGTTAACGCTTCTCGTGGAGAAAGTGTTTAATAAGTAATTCATTGGTCTGGATAGAGTAAAGGAAGCCTTTCTTTTTTTATTTTTTTTTATTTTTTTATTTTTTTTATTTTTTTATTTTTTAATATATGAAATTTACTGTCAAATTGGTTTCCATACATAAAGGAAGCCTTTCGAGTAGAGCATGTCAACGTGAAGAATCTCTTTGAATTCGAATTTCGGTTTTGGGCCGGGCTTTGGGACGTATATAGTGTAACTGCCTCCTCTTGGGGTTGTTCACTGCGGTAAAGGGCAGAGTCAGGACTAGACCTACTGTCCCTGGTTCCTACTCCAGCTCCCCCCGCCCCGCCTCGCCCCCGAGCTGAGTATTTTGGCAGAGATGTGGCCCCCAAATTGTGGAAGGTCTCGTGGGCCAAAGTGTTGTGTCCTAAAGTACAGCATGAGACACCCACGGTGATTTTAGGTAGTGCATGGACATGGTCTTAAATAACGTTGAATCATTCATTTAAAAAAGGTGATTCTTTTAAATTTCCTTTCTAATGCTTGTCAGCATGTCAAGGAGAAAGTATCCCTGAGTGCTGGTAACTCTTTAACATTTGCTGGTCCCTCTTAACAAAGAGAGGGCAGACCCAGGGCCTTTGGGTGGGGAGCTAGATCCAGCTAAAAAAAAGTAATATTATTTTGTTTCTGGTGTAATGATTTGTATTGCCTTTGTCTGTTTTTGGCATATGATCGCGGTTTGCCAGTCGTGGTTCAGATACAACGTTTCTATTGAAAGTGTGTTAGCATAAAAAAGGGAGTGTTCTTCAAAGGGACATGTTTAGTAACTTACAGTAAGTTGGTAGGCGTTATGGGAGAAGTCACAAGAGTTGGTATTGACACGCCCCAAGTACACAAGCCATTGGCCCTAACAAACCCCGATTGCCTTTGCAGTGACTTTGGCTTCAAGATGAGTGAAGATCTGGCATTAGAGGTCTGTGTTCCGGATCCTGATTTTCCTGGGAAGTCATACTCCCCTCCTGTGCCTTGTCCTGTGGGTTCTACATACAGGAGAACAAGAGGGTACGTACCCCAACGTGCTGGGGACATGTCTGCACTGGGTTTGAGAGAGCAGAGAAAGCCACCTGGGCTCCTTTCGTACTCCCACTGCTTGGATTCGTAGCGGGTCTCAGGTAGCTTGGGCAATATTTAGAATTAGGATGTTTACAAACGCTTCTACCCTCTGTGAGAAAAAAATGCAAACCCGTAAGCTTCTCTGTAGCTCTAGCTATATGTTAAGTCATAAACTTCCGCAAGGACACATCGTCATAGGACTTCGTGGAAGGGATACATGTATATTCTTGCCCGGGACAGTCTTCCCTGTTATCTGGGCTTCCCGGTGTAATTATAAGCAGAACCAATTGAGAATGATGAAACATCCTTCTTGTTCTATAGGGAAGTGAAGAGATGGATGTGGATAGGAAATAGGTTTCCAGGTATGAAGACTTAATGGCTGTTCTTGGATGTGTCTGACCTCTTGCTCTTGGGGCGGGGGGGTGACAGCTATCGGAAGATTTCTGGGGACACTTGTAGTGGAGGAGACGTTGAAACACGGCTGGAAGGAGAACTGGTCCCGTGTCCCTTGGCAGGTAAGAGGTGGTTTCTTGCCTTTGAGTTCTTGAGACGTCATTGTAGTGTCCTTATGATCTCACGTTGGTCCAGTCTTGTGGCCCTTCTAACTCAGTGGTGGAAAAACATAGAAATTACAAGCATCACAGACCTCCCCTTTTCCTCTAACCTTGGTATCCAAACCAAATTTATAGCCTTATGCTTGCATAGGAATAGAGAGTAGCTTTTTGAGGGAAATCCCTTTTGGTCATTGAAAAATGTTTATTCGGCACCTCTTGTGTCCTAGGCACGGCGAGGGTCTTTTGTGTGTTCCTTGGTCTGTTTGTCAGGGTTGGAACATAAAGAAACTATGGCTCTTTGGGAAGTAGCGAAGTGGTCTATCTTCATTTTTATGATAATAATTATAACGAATACTTGAATGGAGTTTCACACTTTTAATGTACTTTTCCTTGTGTTGCCATTTTAATCCTTATCACCACTCAATGAAGCAGATACTATCATGAGTCCGCTTTTTTTTTTTTTTAAACGAAGCATGTTCAGAGGAGAGGATGAATCGACCTGTTTGAGGTCACGCATCTGGTAAGGGACAAAGTTCAAATTCAGACTCTTAAGCCCCATGCCCTTCCTTGGCCATCGCCCCAGTGGCAGATGAGTGTCACTCGCATTATTTTAGGTGACCGTTATGCATGCTCATTGGGAAAACGTTCTTTGGAGCGAGGGTTCGCGCTGTAAGGGGACGGTGTGGTCCAAACGTGCGTTAAGTTGACTGGTCCAAACGTGCGTTAAGTTGACTGAGCGGTGATGGCACAGGTATTTGCAACCCAGGCAGGAGACGATGATCCCCTTGCAAAGAGTTCACCTCCCGGCCTCTTTTTTCTTCCCTCCTCTGTTTCCAGTTCTTGTTCTTGCAGAACTTCCTTATTCCCTGTGAGCCCTTCCTCCTGCTCTTACCTCTCGGTGAAGGTGGATGGTTGGGGCTGCTTGGACCCGTGGTGGTGGTGGTGGTGGTGGGGTCTGATGGAACAGCCATCGGCACTCCGCTGAATCACGAGAAGCGCATGGCCCTCCGCAGACAGGGCAGAGCGCCCCCCTCCATTGCTCACCGCTTGCCAGCGTTTGCCCCGGTGTTTTTCATGCTAAGCTCATTAGTCCCTTAATTTAATCTTCCATCATTACCAGAGTCATTAACGTCCCTCGCTGTGGAGACTTCAAAAGAACACAGCTTCAGCAGATTCCTGCAAATGAGCAGATAATATTCAAATATGCTCCTCACGAGAGCTGTTACTGATGAGGGTTTGGGTTAGTAGGGTTGGAGTGGTTGCTCTCGGGCTGGAGTGCATACTTTCATAATAAACATTTCTGAAGATACTTCTGTAAGGGACAAAACAGTGTGTGGAAAACCACCTAAACTGGTAAGAGAGCTGTTTTCTTTGCTGAGAGGAGAAAATAGAACAGGGACCAAAGTAGAAAAAAAGCACATTTGTAGTGTAGACCACCTCCCAAATGTAAAAAAAAAAAAAAAAAAGAAAAAAAAAGACGCATGGCACAGAAGGCAGGGGTGTACCAGGAAAGGAAAGGATGGTTTCCTAGGGCTGATGGGAACCACAGCATCTTTGTAAAGATTGAGGTAATCTGGGCATCTGGTAATCTGGGCATCAGTTTTTTTTTTTTTAATGTTTATTTTTGAGAGAAAAAGAGAGCATGAACGGGGAAGGGGCAGAGAGAGAAGGAGACAGAATCTGATAGAGGCTCCAGGCTCTGAGCTGTCAGCACAGAGCCCCACGTGGGGGCTTGAACCCACAAGCCTTTAGATCATGACCCGAGCTGAAGTCGGACACTCAACTGACTGAGCCACCCAGGCACCCCTGGGCACCCTTTTTAAAAATGAAGTCATCTTCCTTCCTTTATGAGGACTGTAATAACACAGATGTCTGGGCTCTTCCTAGGCTGGGATTGGTCAAGAATTCTGTTCCTTTCCTAAGCACTGAACACCAGAAATGGGAAATGTTCCTCTGTCCCTAATCCTAAGGCAAGTCTTTCTGGACTCAGGCTCTGCTATAAAGGCATCAGGTGGTTAGAAGGAAAACCAGAGCCCCAGCATGGGGTTTGCAGATGTTGGAGATGCGGGGTGGAAAGCTTGCTGCTGTGAACGTATCCTCCACGGCCCCCTGTGGCAGCTGCGACGAGAGTCCTTGACTTCCCTGTCACGTACGGGCTTGGCAGTTTTCGTCTTAACGGCCCCCTTCACTGGGAATTACAGTGGGAAGCTTCCCTTGAAAACCAGAAGAAGAGATTAGTTACCCCGTGGTGGCGGCTTAGACATTTTTGAAGTAAAATGAGACCAAAGGAAAAGTAGGCAGACTTAACCTTTATTAAAAATTGTATGTGGGGGCACCTGGGTGTTAAGTGTCCAACTCTTGATTTCGGCTCAGGTCACGATCTCCTGGTTCATGAGACCGAGCCCCACGTTGGGCTCTGTGCTGACAGCGTGGAGCCGGCTTGGGATGCTCTCTCTCCCTCTCTCTCTGCCTCACCTGCTTGCGTGCTCTCTCTCGAAATAAATAATCTTTAAAAAAAAAAAAAAAACCGTAGGTAGATTTTTTGGGGGGGATGCATTATCTGTCTTCTAGCTGGGAAGCAGGCAGCTAGTTCACGTGAACTCAATGAAGGGAATCAGAGAGAGCGAAAAACGGTCACCCTGCAGGCCTGCGGCCGAGAGATTCGGGTCTTGGTCCCACACACAGCATACTGTCCAAATGGACACGTTAGACGTGGACGGGGCTGTGCTGCTCGTGTCCATCGCTGTGGAAAAATCTGAATGTTTTCTCGGCCGTTCCCTAAGTAGAAGAGAGAGAAGACTAGCTCCTCCGGTGACTGGCTGTCTGACATTAAGTAAGTCGCCTCAAACACTCTGGGCCTCTATTTCTGTGTCTTCAAAAAACGACCACGTGAGCATCTCGACTGTAAGAGGCAGCATTGTGTAGTGGGTAAAATGTAGGTCCTGGAGCCAGACTGCCCAAGTTCAAGCCGTGGCTCTCCTACTTCCGAGTTGGGTGACCTTGAGTGCGTTAACCTCTCTGCTGTCGGTTTTCTCACGTATAAAATCGAGCTAACGGTCATGCTTCCATCAGGCGGTTGTTACGCCCGCGAAACAAACGCCGGAAGCTGGTATATGCACTGTGTAAGTATTTGTTAAGTAGAGGTAGAATCTTCGGGATGATCGCGTGGTGAGACGTTTCGTTAAGTATTCGAGAACAAATGTAGCCTTACTGTTTTGGAAACACACTAGGTTGATATAATTGCCCTGTGTCATCGTGAGTGACGTTGGATGGGTGAGCAAACAGATTAGCTACGAGTCTCCGTGACGAGGGGTCTCCAGTCAACATGATTACGGTGCCGTGTGATACAGTCCTGTGACGAGGGAGAGCATGCTGCGTGGGGTCATCATGTTCTCATGTGTAACTTGAAAGACTTCTAGGTCGAGCTCAGAAGCGTGGATGTTGGAGCATGCCTACTGGGGCACCCAGATGAAAAAGAGCAAATGTAACGAGGGACACGGTTTGCAGCCACGACAACGGATTTATAGGGGTTGAAGTAGCTTGTCCCAAGTGGAAAGGCGATTCTGCTTTCCACATCTCGATTCCCGTGCTTTGCCACTAGATCCACGCCACGGGCCCGTGGCTCTGAGGTTTAGGCTTGAGAAGAAAACAGGCGAGGCATGCCAAGACCTCCTCAGCAACCCCCGGGCCCACCCTCTCTGTTGCTTTGTGTGTCTGTGCAGAGGAGAATGAGTTCATCCTGTACGCCATGCGGAAGTCCATCCACCGCTATGACCTGGCCTCAGGAGCCACGGAGCAGCTGCCTCTCACTGGCTTGCGGGCCGCAGTGGCCCTGGACTTTGACTATGAGCAGAACTGCTTGTATTGGTCTGACCTGGCCTTGGACATCATCCAGGTGCGTCAACCCTTCGGTCTGCTCGCGGGGGCTACGCCTCGTGATCGCCCAGTCCTGATAAGCCTCTTTCCAAATGGCCCACTTCTAATTCCCAACAGGTATTAGAAATGGGTATTAGAGGTTTTACATGGTAACTCATTTCAGGGCCGGCTGATGAAAATTTTCAGTCTTCTCTTTTAGCATTTTCTTGCCCTGCCTACTTCTGTCCTTGTAGGAAGGACAGAGGGAGCCCAAGCCGGCAGTCTGGCTTATAAGGGAAGCCTCACTTTTCCTGCTGGGAAGATTTTAGGACTAGCAGCGTAGGATTATTAGTCACTATCGCACCAGCTGCCTCTTAAGCGTCCTTCTGCCGAAGCCGTGACCCAGTAATACTTGACTTCTCCACGTAATTATCCACTTGAGCTATTCCGAACACAGTCAAGAGCTGGGAAGTGAGCTCTAAAGATCCCCACACAGGCCAGATAGATAGCCATCTACACTCAAACCCATGCATTTTATTTTTTTTTATTTTTTATTTTTTTTATTTTTTTTAACATTTATTTATTTTTGAGACAGAGAGAGAGAGAGCATGAACGGGGGAGGGTCAGAGAGAGAGGGAGACACACAGAATATGAAACAGGCTCCAGGCTCTGAGCAGTCAGCACAGAGCCCGACATGGGGCTCGAACTCACATACGGCGAGATCGTGACCTGAGCCGAAGTCGGACGCTCAGCCGACTGAGCCACCCAGGCGCCCCAAACCCATGCATTTTAAAGGAGAGCTATTTGATCTTTATTCATTGCCCACTTAATCCCTTTTAGAAAAGCAATTCCAACAAGCTTTCTCGGGACTTCCAACCCAATTTTACTGGGGCCGGGTTTTGAGGAGGGTGGCGATGGGGGGTGGGGGATGGGCATTGGGAGGGACTGGTGGGTGGAGCTATCCCAAGGGAGGAGAGCCTCTGAAAACTGACCCAAGAACTCAGAGATAACAGCAGTCTGGCTTCGTGTATTTTTTTTTTTTTTTTTTCAACTTTTTTTATTTATTTTTGGGACAGAGAGAGACAGAGCATGAACGGGGGAGGGGCAGAGAGAGAGGGAGACACAGAATCGGAAACAGGCTCCAGGCTCCGAGCCATCAGCCCAGAGCCTGACGCAGGGCTCGAACTCACAGACCGCGAGATCGTGACCTGGCTGAAGTCGGACGCTTAACCGACTGCGCCACCCAGGCACCCCGGGCTTCGTGTATTTTAAAAGCAAACAAAATCCTGCTTCTCCGTAATCTCCGACCTCATTATTGTGATACGGCATCGTTCAGTAACCGGTGTTCGTAACGCTCATGCTGAGTCATACAGATGATTACGTTGTGTTTAGGTGTTCTGCTGAAAACAGGAAGCGGTGACATGTTCTAGAACACTTTGCCCGGAAACCGGCTTCGCTCACGTGGAAAGTTGACTCATCTAAAACCTCGCATCCCTTGCCAGCCAAGCCCGTTGAGGAAACGGTTACCATCGGGGGGACCGAGCTGGCGCGGGGTCGTCTGCGCGTTTCACAGCCTTTGTTCTTTTTCTCTCTTCAGCGCCTCTGTCTGAACGGGAGTACAGGGCAAGAGGTGATCATCAACTCCGGCCTGGAGACCGTAGAGGCCTTGGCTTTTGAACCCCTCAGCCAGTTATTGTACTGGGTGGATTCTGGCTTTAAAAAGATTGAGGTACGTGTGTCCCATGCTGTCCGTAATTAAGCGAGCAGGGGGTGCACCTGGGCCTGGAGTCACGTTTTGACACCGAGGTGGCAGCTAGTGTGTCCCACCCACTTCTCTGGAGATTCTTCGAGAATTCCAGAGAATGGGCCAGCGGAGCCTCTGGAAAGGGAAGAAAAGGGGGGAGGTTCCGAATTCTTGCCCTTTGCCGTGAAGGGCCCACGTGAGAACAGGATGCCTGGACCCACCTGACAGAGATTTCTCGAAGGTGCCCTGAATGGTTCTGTTTTGGCTAACGGCAGCATGTGGGAGTAACCATAATGATAATCATAATAACGCCACAGCATGATTATCGTGCCGTAGTATCAGTGCTCTAGCATGACTGTTGTCGACCAGAGTCATAAAGACAACGTCACGATCATGATCACCATCGTTATTATTAAAGGCAATGAGGACTCCCTGGGTGCCAAGCCCCACTAGAACCACTTTGCATGAATTATGTGATAGACTTCTTACAACAACCCTGTTAACAGTGGGTACTTTTTTTTTTTAAATGTTTTATTTATATTTGAGACAGAGAGAGAGAGAGACAGAGCATGAGTGGGGGAGGGGCAGAGAGACGGAGACAGAACCTGAAGCAGGCTCCAGGCTCCGGGCCGTGAGCTGTCAGCACAGCGCCCGATGCGGCCTCGAACTCACGAGCAGCGAGATCATGACGTGAGCTGAAGTCGGACGCTTAACCGACTGAGCCACGCAGGCGTCCCAACAGCGGGTACTCTTATTATCCCGTTTTTACCTGTCTGTGCCTTAGCTACCTAAGGCAACGCGAGGGTCAGGAATGGCCTCGACAGCACCAAAGTCATGGTCTCATAGGCACGCTCACCTCCTGGACGTCACGGCTGCGGCCCATCGTCCCCAGCCCTCTTTGTACTGACGATGTGGAAGCATGGCACGCGGGTGGTGCAGGAAGTGCAGTAGAGGCAGGGAGGCTCAGAGAGTCGGGAGAAGTTGCCAGACGAGACCCGCGAAGTCGAGAGCCAGACCTGGGTTCCGTCTTTATTCTGGAAGCCGAGTGACTGTTGTGATCGAGATTAGAGTTTCGTGGAGGCAGCGAACTAATGAAGAAAGAAGTCTGTCAGTTCCGTCAGCGACGCGTCCTCCAGAGAATGTCCGGGGTGGGGGGTGGGGGACAGTGTGATCGTGTGACTGCACAGTCAGGCGGCATGCCACGAGGTGGGCAGGAAGGCCTTGAGGATGTGACACCTGAGCGGAGCCCTGAGGACAGGGTGATTAGCGTCCACGCCACAGCGCGGCTGGGGGAAGTGAACAAGAAGGCGCCCAGTGCCTTGGACATACTGAGTAGTGCGTCTGTCTTGCCCTTCCTCTCCTTTCTTTGATGTGTGTGGTCAGCACTTTGCCAGGTGCTGGAAGGATGCAGTAAAGCGTAAGCCCCCACACAGCATACAACTCAGGTCCCGTCTGTGCAGAATGGTGAGGGGAGTCACGGACAAGAAGTGCCGACGCTCGTTGCTCGAGGCAGGTCAGAGGCGTTAAGCCGAGGAAGTGGGGCCTGGAGGTGAGTTTTGAAGGAAAGACACGATTTGATTACGGGGCAGAGGACAGGCCCAGGAGGGGATATGGTAAGAGCAGACGAGGACGAGGAGTACGTCAGGCTTGGAGACCCACGAGAAGGCCAGTCCCACCAAAGTTGTAGGGGCTGACGTGGAAGAGAGAGAATATGGGGGAAAGAAAATGAACGGTCTGTGGAGGCTCCTTTTTTGTTTTTGAGTTTTTTTTTTTTAACGTTTATTCATCTTTCGAGAGACGAGAGAGAGAACACCAGCAGGGGAGGGGCAGAGAGGGAGACGCAGAATCCGAAGCAGGCTCCAGGCTCCGAGCTGTCGGCACAGTCCGACACGGGGCTCGAACTCACGAACTGTGAGAGCATGACCTGAGCCAAAGTCGGTCTGAAGCCAGAGCTTAACCAACTGGGCCACCCAGGCGCCCGTGTGGAGACGCTTAATCGTGAGGCGGGAACTTTGAGGATTTGTTTTGTGGACAACGTAGAGCCACTGGTGGCTTTGGAGCCTGGAGTGACGTAGGTGGGTTGCTTTGTGCAGATCTTCACGCCCCAGACCTGGGGCACAGGCGGCCGTGTGGCTCCTCTGTCAGACCACGTGAGAATTGTCTCATGACCGGAGGAGGGAACAGCTCATTCCGCCGGGAAGTTTCCCAGATGGCGCCTGCAGGGGAATCAGGCAGTCATAGAGGCGCGTGTCTGTAGGCAGCAGCCCCATGGGAAACTGTGATGTGGGCCTTTCAAGGAGCTCACATCCATCTTGGCCTTCCACCCACGGCTCCCACCACCCCCCCCCCCTTTTTTTTTTGTCAGGTAGCTAATCCAGATGGTGACTTCCGACTCACGATTGTCAACTCCTCTGTGCTCGATCGGCCCCGGGCCCTGGTCCTCCTGCCCCAAGACGGGTAAGTGTGGCCCCAGAGGGAGTCAGCATGTGTCGGATGCTACAGCAGACAGATTTTCGTGGAAATGCAAACTGCTGAACACAAACTTGTTTCTGATGATTACGGTTGAAATAATCTGTTGACTTCGAGTTTTGAAGCCAGAGCTCAGTCATCTGGTCAGGTAACTCTACTCCCTTTCCGTTCCCGAGCATCAGAGTCTCTGCACCCAGATGTCTCACATCTGTGGGGTGTTTTCTCCAACGAAGGGTATTATTGAAAGCAAGTCTCTCGGTTAGATGTGGTCAGGCCTGGTTGGATATCGTAAGGATCTTTACCTGGAGTTTGAGGCATGATGCAAACATTTGATCCCGTCCATCTTTTTCCTGTGCACCCCCCCCCCCCCCCCGCCGGCTTGGGTGGGTTCTCTTACTAACAATTTGTATGCACCTGGGAAATGCAAAGGTGCTTTTTATTAATTTCTTAACTTAAGGAAACATAGCTGAAAGGAAATTCTGGATTAGGTTTTCAGTCCTTCTAATATTTATGATACAGAATTCGATCTGCTTTTTAAGAGAAAAAGTATATGTACCTGATTAAAAACGTTACGAGAACAGAAGCTTATGACATGAAAAACATTTGTTTTCTCCTTTCTCACTCTTAACCCTTCTCGCTCACGCATCCTAGGGGTAACCATGATTAGTGGTTTCTTGTGTAGCTTTCAGAATTCTCTTTTACCCGTATACAAGCGTATATCCTTAAAACACATGTACACGCCCGTGTGTCAGACAGAATCGGAGGACATTTGCTGTTCTGCATGTTTTAAACATATTTAACGTGGTTTGAAGATGACGTTTTCATGTGAGTGCTTGTAGATTTTTCAGGCTTCGTAATACTCTTTTGTGTATACCACAGTCTGTCACTTTCTCTGTATATTGACGTTTTGGTGTGTATACATACATATCCACCTAAAAGTGTGTGTGTATCTGTACACACATAATACATATACGTGTACACGTATGTATATATATACGCACTTGCTAGTAAGAATGATGCTGTGATGAATAGCTTTGTATATTGCAGTCACGTAACTTGATTATATCTGTTTAAATTCCGGTAAAGGAATTCCTGGGTCAAGAAGTTAAGTATCTTAAGTATCACAATTACAGATTATAACAATAATGCTGAACGAACTGGCCTTATGTTTGTCGATGGGCTTCTTACCTCCTTGGGGTAGCATGTGACCCCACCCCCCACCCCCCCCACCTTTCCCCAGGTCTGATGTGATGTGCATTCTTTCCTGGTTTTGACCAGGGTGATGTTCTGGACTGACTGGGGAGACCTGAAGCCAGGAATTTATCGGAGCAACATGGACGGTTCTGCTGTGCATCGTCTAGTGTCAGAGGACGTGAAGTGGCCCAACGGCATCTCTGTGGATGACCAGTGGATCTACTGGACAGACGCCTACCTGGACTGCATCGAGCGGATCACCTTTGATGGCCAGCAGCGCTCCGTCATCCTGGACAACCTCCCACACCCCTACGCCATCGCCGTCTTTAAGGTGGGGCCTCCTTTGCTCCCACCTTGGGCGGTCTCTTAGAGCTGGGGAAGAGTGTACCGAGGTGAAGAGCTGCTCTTGTCTTACAGAGATGCTTGTCTACTTCTGGAAAACCGGCTCATTTCTGAATTTGAGACAGTTTCCTTTACAGTTTCCTTTCCTTGACATCCTTTACGGATGTCACAGTTGCCGGGCTGCTCACTGTTCACATTTCAACAGATTAAAGGTTGAGGTTGTTTCACGGAAAAATCCCCGTTTGCCCTTGAGTGCCGGTAGTCTGGGCTCCGTGTCATCTCCTGTGCGGCTTGTCCGCCTCGTGCCCTGATGGCTTCAGATGAGCTCTGTAACAGCTGCATTGCCCGTCGCTCCTGCTTCGACTCTAGAAAACAGAATGGTCGCTTCTCCCCGACGTTGGGAAGCAGATTTCGAACCGAAGGGGCTGGACCGTGGGCAAACTTGATTGCCCATCGGTTAGTTTCTTTCGGGCGGTCCCTTCTGTGCGGCTCTTTGGTGAGGTCTGGATAAAACTGCTGCCTTGCATTTCGGCGGAATCTTGATGAAGCTGGTCATTCACCAGTGAACGTGAGGCATCGCCCCGCACGGGCAAACCCGTGTTCTCACGGAGGGTCCAGAACAGGAGACCCAGGAACTACGCTAACGAGCACGGTTTTCTTTTTTCTTTTTTTAGAATGAAATCTACTGGGATGATTGGTCGCAGCTCAGCATCTTCCGAGCTTCCAAGTACACCGGCTCTCAGATGGCGATTCTGGCGAGCCAGCTCACGGGGCTGATGGACATGAAGATTTTCTACAAGGGGAAGACGACTGGTAAGGCGGTATGCCCCGCTTCGTCTTTCTCTCTCTCTGTCTCTTGTGGATCTCTAGGCGGGGCTGGGCGTGGGCAATCCCTGCTCAGGCGGGATCTGGCAGCCTGCATTTTTATTGTCACGACAACATGCACATTATTTAATGTCTTCCTAATGACATCTTAATTTCTTTTCTAATGGTACACAAACAGCTGGAAGACAGCGTGTTTTTGCCTGCCTAGCGTGTGATACTTGGCGGGTAATTACACCCCCCTCCCCTGCCTTTGGCCCCTGACTGATTGGTGCTGTGGCTTCTGTTGCAGCTGGAGAGTCCCAGCGGGCGCTTAATCCCTACTTGGCAACCTTACAGGGCCCAGCGCTGTGCTGGGTGTGCAGACAGTCGCTGCCTCCTGATGGGATCGTGTCTTGTTCTCCGGTTGCCCAGATGACCTGTTGCTCATTGAGCGCCTCCCTGTATGATGCATTAATGAATGCGTCCCTCCTGCAACTCTTAAGGCCCATGAAGAAGGGGATTGTGGGTTTTTTCTTTTTTTTTTTTTTTTTTTTCTTTCTTCCCTTCTGGCCTCAACAGTTTTGCCACTGCCTGGCACTTAGTAGGGCTCGGTATTTGTGGAAAGAGGTCATGGAAAAGGAAGAGCTGCCATTGGATGGAGACAGTAGCTGTCTTTTTTTTTTTTTTTTTTTTTAATTTTTTTTCTAACGTTTTTATTTATTTTTGAGACAGAGAGAGACAAAGCATGAGCAGGGGAGGGGCAGAGAGAGAGGGAGACACAGAATCCAAGGCAGGCTCCAGGCTCTGAGCTGTCAGCACAGAGCCCGACGCGGGGCTCGGACTCAGAGACTATGAGATCATGACCTGAGCTGAAGTCGGATGCCCAACCGACTGAGCCGCCCAGGTGCCCCAGTAGCTGTCTTAAAGATTGCTGGCGGAGGCTTCGAGAGCTGCTCCGGTGCCTGTGACCCTCTGGTCCTGGAGAAAGCCTCCTTCCTTATTTCCTGCCCTTTCCGTCTGTATGCCACCCGTATGGTTGGCTCTCCAGAAGAGACGGCAGGATGCTCTGGGAAGAATAGTCCTTTTAAGAAGCACCCTATTTTTCTCAGCAGGATTAAATAGCACCCTGGGTCTGCTGACTCTCCTTTATTGACAAACTGCTAGGTTTCCCGGTTTGAACTAGAATGTTGACATTGTTTGGTGGGTTTTGGCTGGCCTTGTGCTAAGAGAAGATTGTCAAAGGGAAAAAATACGGTTATAGATACCCTTGTTATTTGGGGGAGACCAGTGGAGATAGCATTGAGAACACCCTTAGGAAACCATATGGAATGCTGGAAATGTAAGTCTGTATTCTTGTCCTGCCTTTGCGACTGACCTGTGACGTGGGCGGGGGCGGTACTGGGATCCATGGATCATAGATTAGGGAACGACATCTCAGATGTTGTGAATTCGCTCTCTCAAAGGTCCCTCGCTGGTTTAGGAGCCGGGCTTTTGTTCCCGTTCTGCCACAGAACGTAGGGGTCACTCTCTTCTCGGACATGGTGCCTGTTTTAAAACAGGGAGAGATGAAGGACTGCTTCTCAGCTCCAGGGGCTGAAACTCAGGGCCTTTGTCTGATGGAGGACCCCCACCCCTGCTGATGGGCGTGGGTAGCAAGCCCAGTGAGTCCTCAGCATTCCTCTGGATTAGCACTCCTTCCAGAAAGCAAGTCTGCCTTTTGACAAGCGCTTGTAAGCACATGTTGGTGAGCACACGGCAGCGTTCAGATGAACCGCTGACCCTTGGGCTTCCACCCCTCCCCGGTCTCGGCTGGTCACTTGCTTCATTCCAGCTGATGGGCAGTCACCGCCAGGTCCCGGGGGGGCGGGGGTGGTGTGCTGGGGGAGCGAGTTTGTGGTCTAAGCATGTGCATAGGTGGTCTCCTGGGGCTGTGCACACGGGCCTGCGAGCCTCACCTTGGGCATGAGTTCCCCTTTGTGCCTGAATGAGCCCCCTTCATTTAAACCATCCAGAGTAATTCCGGGAGTCTGGCTGGGGTCTGGACGGAGATGTGTGCCGGTGGGTAGCACACAGACTCGGGCCTGCAGCCTCAGGACCGGTCGCTGCCTTCTCTTTGGTCCTTCCTCCGTTTGCCTTTCGGATTTCCTTTTTCTCCTTTGTGCGAGCAGGATCCTTGCAGCCGGCCTCCTGCCCACAGACACAGGGCCGGAGAAGCAAGTCTGTGATCTCTCAGGGCTAGTTTAGGTTAGCTGAGCACTTTTGAAATGGCAGCTGGCTGCCAGCACTGCCTGTATGCAGCAGGTGCCTCTTGGCCTTGAACTTGTTTGCTCTAACCTGCCTGATTTTTTTGGACCCTGTTTTGCACATTCGTGACCTCTGGTGCTAGTCAACCTTTATTATTTTTATTGTCAGCTTCTAGCGCACGTAGGACTATTAGCCAAGTGTAAAATAATAATCGAGATGATAACCTACATTTATTTAGGGATTCCTGTGTTATCAGTATCACGCTAATGTGCTTTGTGGGCTTGAATGACCTCAGTTAACCTTCCCCAAATCCTGTGTACTATTAATATTTCTGTTTTGTAGATGAGAACATGAAAGTCAGGTTCATGTTTCTGTATCATACGTATAGTCAAGTGGTAAGAATTTGCACCGTGGCCTGATTCACTTCCAAGCTTGACTTCCACGAAACTGTTAGGCTCTGCTCCCTCTATCATCTGTTGTTGGAATAGCAGTGCCCTGGTATATGATGGTGATATGGAAGTCCTAGATGTTGATTGATTGATGTTCGTGATAAAAATTTGTTCACTCCGAGCATTTGTCCATTTGGGTGATTTTGGTTATAACCAGACGCCTTTCTTGATCTTTGTCCCTGATTAGTTTTCATGTAGGGTTACTGGAATTTATTCTCCACAAAGAGTGCTTTTTTCTTTTTCTTTTTTTAAATGTGTATTTATTTTTGAGAGAGAGAGAGCACAAGCAGGGGAGGGGCAGAGAGAGGGGGAGACAGAATCGGAAGCAGGCTCCAGGCTCTGAGCTGTCAGCACAGAGCCCGACGTGGGGCTCGAACTCAACGAACTGCAAGATCATGACCTAAGCCGAAGTCAGAAGCGTAACCGACTGAGCCACCCAGGCGCCCTGAGTGCTTTTTCTTTAAAGAGCTTAGTTTACAAGGCTGTTGATTTTTTCAGTTGATTTTGCAATGGATTAAAATACTTTGGAGCTCTTGGAATGGTCCTTCAGAGTCTCAGTAACCTAAGGCTTTTAAATATCTGTAGTGAGGGCAAACACTTATTCTCTGAGGTGGATTTGATTTGATCATTGTCAAACGTTTAGATAATTAAGCAAGATAATAGCATTTCTGTGTCCTAAACTGGTTCTGGAGGAATTTTCCAAAGAGGAGATCTGAAATATGTTCTGAATCTGCCCAATGAAGGCATCATGGGGCTGTTTGGTCTTTGAAGGGGACATCTTTGGAGATGATGACTGCCATTTGTCCACTCTTTATATCAGATTGATGGTCTTTGTATTGTCTTCTTTGCCCATGCAAGACTGCAGCCTCCTGTATAGAGTCCGTGGCCATGTTCTGGGGGTGGAATTCTGCTGACTACTCCTTCCATGCTCTCCCGGCTTCTCTGTAGCACCCCATAAGCTCCTGCCCAGTGTACCTCTTGGGGTCAGTGACTGGGTCTGCTTGGTTTGGGGTTTGCCTCTGGACACTGCCTCTCAGACCGTATACATCTCTGTCTAGAACCCCATTTTGGGGGTGCCGGGGTGGCTCAGTCGGTTGAGTGTCTGATTTCGGCTCAGGTCATGATCTCGTGGTTCACGAGTTAGAGCCCTGAGTCAGTCTCTGTGCTGAGAGTTCAGAGCCTGGAGCCTGCTTCCGATTCTGTGTCTCCCTCTCTCTCTGCCCCTCCCCTGCTCACGCTCTCTCTCGAAAATGAATAAACGTTAAAAAAAAAAAAAATTAGAACCCCATTTTGGGTTCGGTGCTTCTGGCTCTTGCTTCCTTGGGTAGAAACCTTTGCTCCACATGTGAAAGTGTTAGTCGTGTTCTTTTACAGACATAGCCCATGTGAAAACATCATCCTGTCCTGGAGTATTTTTTTTTTAAGTATTCTGTTACCGTTCCATTTCTTGGAACACTGAATGCTGTGTTGTCCTCTGAATACAAAGAACATGTTCCAGATCATTTTGGAGTTGTTTTGCATTAGTGGCAGCTCTGTGTTCTTCCCTGTAGCCTAGAGCATGTGTATTTTGAAAAAGGAATAATCTCTCTTCATGGAACAGATCAGGGTGAACTGATCTCTGGCATTTCTGCTCTAGTCAACCGGTTATTCTGCTGTGGAAACTCTACCTGTGGAGTTGGTTAAATATTTGTAGAACCCTTTTGAATGTTTCATCATATGGATTCTCCTCTGCGAATGTATTTCGTGTCTTTGGTAATGCTTCGTACTCTCCGGTCCTTAGCGTCTAAACAACACTGTTGCTATATATCATGGTGACTTTTATTTTTATGCGTGTGCTAGTTAAACACTGATGAAGTGCCAACACATCCAAAGCCACTGAGCGTGTCATCACCCATATTAATACCAGTCGTCATTAACGAGCCCTGTTTTCCAACCTGCAGGTCAGTATAGGCAATGACATGGCTAAAATCTCCCCGCATGGAAACAGGTTACCTGGATGTGATTGTGGTCGGTTTGTCTGTCCGTGAGACAGCACAGCTGAAGGACTGTCATCAGCTGAGTTTTATCAGAGCGTTTATGTGTATTTCCCCCCGAGTTTGATGATGGACGGTCACAGCCAAAAGAACACGCTTACATTTCATAATTTATGTGGCTTTTATGGTGCTCCATGGTTGTATCGTGTTTCCAGCTTTTACCCAGTGGTGTGTGCATCCTCTCCCGCCTTGCCAGAAGGATGTGGAGGGTAGGAACATCCCTTTCCCATCATTGTGCATCCACAAAAGTTCTCTCTCCAGAATGCGGCGAAGGATTTTATGGACTTGCGTCTGGCCCTCTCTGTGGAAAGCTGAACCAGAGAAAAGACTGGAAATAGGGATAGATCAATGTTAACTAGTCCTCGTGTGGATTTATTGCATGACAGATAGCACTGAGGCTAATGGGCACCGTGGCTGGCTTTTTATTCAGCTCGGCCGCTGCACTCGGGCGCAGAGGAATTGAAAAGCAGAGACCCGGCTGTTCGTCTGGGCCCTGTCATTACTCAGGTGCATGTTCTTGTTAAGGGCTCTTGGGTCAGAGGAGCAGAAATCCAGTCAAGCTAACTCAAGTAAAAAGTGCAAATGAAACCATAGAGATTGTAAGGAACCCAAAGAGAGGAAACAGAGGTGAGCCTTGTGGGGACAGGTGCAGGAAATGGTAAAGACACCACTTCTGTCTCTCTCTCTCCTTCTCCCTGCGGGGCCCTGGTGTGGCCCTTCCCCTCCCCTCTGGAAGTCTGCCGTATTCTCCCGTCTGCCTCTCTGGAGTCTGTTTCTGCACAGCCTTGACCTGCACGGGGTTTGGTTTGTCCTGCCTCACCTTTGACACCCACGCCGTGTGACTTCTCTCCCGGCTCGGGCTCCCCAGTTGCTCTGTTGTTTTTCCATCACCCCAATTCCAAATTCCCAGGAGGAACAGCGGACGCCCGGCCCTGAGCAGAGGTTGTCGGCGAGGTTCGAGCCCCCGCACTCGGCCCTTCCCCTTTCTCTCTTTCTGCGCTCCGCGCCGTCGTGTGTCTGTACGACGAGCAGGTTGTGTTGATGTCAGTATCCCGTTCGGTGTTTTTTTTAACCCGGATGTGGCCGCCGCTTGCCTTCTCTCCAGGAAGCAACGCCTGTGTGTCCAGGCCGTGCAGCCTGCTCTGCCTGCCCAGGGCCAACAACGGTAAGAGCTGCCGGTGTCCGGAGGGCGTGTCCAGCACTGTCCTCCCGTCCGGGGACCTGATGTGCGACTGCCCGCAGGGCTATCAGCGGGAGAACAGCACCTGTGTCAAAGAAGGTGCGTCCCTTCTTCTTTTCTACCCTCCTTCCTCCTTCCCTCTCCCCTCCCCTCCCCTCCCCTTCCCCTTCCCCGTGCTGTGTGTTCCCCACGTTGCTGGGTTATTGAAATTGCCGCGGGTAAGAAACAAATCCGCTAGATACATACAGACATCCCGGCTCGGGAGCTGAGGCCTGTGGTACTTCAGTCCTCAGTGGGAGTCCCCTCTTTGTCTCCTTCTGCCTCTATTTATTTATTTATTTATTTATTTATTTATTTATTTTCACTTATTTTGAGATAGAGAAAGAGAGCGAGCGAGTAGGGGAGGGGCAGAGGGAGAGAGGAGAGAGTAAGAATCCTAAGCAGGCTCCGCACTGTCAGTGCAGAGCCCGACGTGGGGCTCAAGCTCACCAACCGTGAGATCATGACCTGAGCCGAAGTCAGACGCTTCACCGACTGAGCCATCCAGACGCCCTTCGTTCTGCCTCTTCCTTTCCTCATCCACCCCTCTACATCCGGGTTCTCAACTTCTCCTGCTTCCTGTCAGTTGGACCAAACCTGACTTGGAGAAAGGACTGGTCGGACCCCTTCACAGCTCACCTGGGCTCAGCAGCAGCTCTTTCCCACACCCTGTCCGCCCCCCCCCCCGCCCCCGCAACACTAGCCCAGAAACAACCAGAGTGTTCACAATGACGTTGCAGAGGGTCTTGAGGCTTTACCTCACGCCGTGACCAACTGGCTCTAACAACCCCATCCATTCTTGCTTTGAATGTGAATACATAGGTTCTAAAACTTTTCCTCTGAAAACCTGTCTTCGTCTTGCTTTCCTGTCTAATTTGTGCCCTTACCACCTCCGCAGTCCTGGCCCCGTATATTACTGTCAGTGAGGGGAACCTCTGGAAGGGGGCCCTGCCAGGAAGCGTCCGAATCCCTGCTATTTTCATTCCCAAGGTTATATTTGCTTTGTAATCACGGCCTCCCTCCTTATAGCAGCCTCTTAGTCCCGGGCGGGGGGAACACACGAAGCGGCCCTGGGGTCCCTTTTCCATAAGAAATACAAATGGAGGGGTGCTTGTGTGGCTCAGTCGGTTAAGCGTCCGACTCCTGGTTTCGGCTCAGGTTATGATCTCACGGTGTGTGAGTTCGAGCCCCGCATTGGGCTCTGTGCTCATAGTATGGAGCCTGCTTGGGATTCTCTCACTCCCTTTCTCTCTCTGCCCCTACCCTCCTTGCTCCCTCTCTCTAAACATAAATAAATACACTTAAAAAAAAAAGAAATATAAATGGAAAAAAGATGACCCTGCCCTTCTTAGACCCGGGAGATTCTCTTTCAGGCTCTGGACATCCTCTTACATCTGTTTTAGAAAGAAACAAAGTTAACGCTAAGTTAACCAAGAGGAGAGGGAAAGGCTTTTCTATATTTTCCATTAGAATGCCTTTGGTTACCCAAACAAGAGGCCAGTCATCACGTGTTCTAGACTCAGTTTACCAAACAACGCGTTTTTCTTTCTCCTGTGTGTCACGGGTAGAAAAAAACCTCAGAGTATTGTATATCCTTTGGTACCTACTTGACTGAAAAATTGAAGATCTATGAATATATATAATAGTATGTACAGAATACAGATGGCTATAACTATGTTGACTATGTATGTTTTCATACTGTGTAGACATAGTCCCTTAAGCAGTTCCTTGGATGATTAATATTTTATAACGTTGATGGGCTGGTATCTACCCATTGGACCCAACCTGCACCATCACTGTCCTTTTTCATTATTGTAATCACCCCCGGCACCTCTCTAGCTCCCTCTTACCCCTTAATTGTAATTGAAAGAGGAAATAAGGAGGCCTCTATCGTAGTGCAGGTGAGCTTGGCACCCCCCCTCTCTCCCTCTTGGCCATTTAAGGCCTGTTATTTGAGGAAGAGAAGCGGAAAGTCAAAAGAGAAGAGTCTTGCGGTCCAGCAGTAAGAATAATATTGGTTTCGTTTCCTCTTCTGCCTGCCGCCGGCGGCCAGAGAACACCTGTCTCCGTAACCAGTACCGCTGCAGCAACGGGAACTGTATCAACAGCATTTGGTGGTGCGACTTTGACAACGACTGTGGCGACATGAGCGACGAGAGAAACTGCCGTGAGTCTCTTAGCTTGGCCGGGCGTCTGGGATGTTACACGTTTGTGGTTACTCACGAGGCCGGTCAGCAACTCCCAGGTGCGGACCTGCCACCCCGGATGGCCCCTCATGATCAGCGATGCCCGTTTAGGCTGATGGGGCTTGGAGAACAGAGAAGAACATGTCTCCACCGCCACTTAGATACGGGTTATTGTTTAACACCCAACCCCCACAGGTGAGGGAAGTGCTCACTACAAGGGGTTGACCAAGAAGCATCTCGTGGCTGAAACTGAGCTGCCTGGGGCATCAGGCGGCCTGGGCTGTAACTGTGGCCCTACTACTGTGATAAAGCTGTTGACCAGGTGACATTCCTTGATCGGTAAATTCAACCTTTTCAGAGATTGGAAACAGGTTTTACTTTGTATGCCACTCCAATCGG
Organism: Panthera onca; assembly: GCF_046562875.1. Taxonomy (NCBI): domain Eukaryota; kingdom Metazoa; phylum Chordata; class Mammalia; order Carnivora; family Felidae; genus Panthera; species Panthera onca. Next base: position 96,363,539 of record NC_138348.1, on the reverse strand, counting down.
CGGATATCAGCTGCCTGCCAGGCTCTAGAGTGATCATCCTAATTGACTGACGATGCCTGGTTTAGTTTGAAATGCGGGGCTGTCGGGGCGCCTGGGTGGCTCAGTCGGTTAAGCGGCCGACTTCGGCTCAGGTCACGATCTCACGGTCCGTGAGTTCGAGCCCCGCGTCGGGCCCTGGGCTGATGGCTCAGAGCCTGGAGCCTGCTTCCGATTCTGTGTCTCCCTCTCTCTCTGCCCCTCCCCCGTTCATGCTCTGTCTCTCTCTGTCTCAAAAATAAATAAACGTTAAAAAAAAAAAAAATGAAATGCGGGGCTGTTGATAGGTGTGCATGGAAACATCCACTCCAAAGAGTGTATACTTTGTAAGGGTAACAACTAAAATATATGATTGTGTTTAGCAAGGTTTAAAGACAAACAAATAACTACATATCATGGGTAATTGATTTACTTCCAGTTTTTAATTTTTAGTAGC